>NC_136466.1:31870109-33070109 GCF_902686455.1 Sciurus vulgaris | reverse complement strand
ACTGTATTATGTCATGGCAATTTCCAGGCAGGTAATAAGAGTTTCTTCTGAACTGACCCCAATGACACTCTGTGAATCAGAAAAGCAAAGGGCACTGAGAGCAGCCTGGCTCATGTGCTTCTGTGTAGTGACCAGAAGCTTTATGTCAGCAACCCTCCCAACACCCCAAAGGGCTGGCAAGACATGTTTCCTTCAGATGTTCCTCCTTTCTGGAATAGGCTTCTCTTCTACCCTACTACAAATAACTTGCTGCATTAGACTTAAAAATGATTGGCACGAGATTGAACTTGAGAATTGTTCATCTAATGAACTTAAGCTAAGAGCAAACTAAGATGCTGCATAGTTTAAAAATGTCAAAGCAAGCAGTAAAATTTTACTTAAAGTTCATTTAAAAAATATGCCTTAAATATTTCAATCAAACATGTCGGGTAGAAAAATGGATCTTACCTCTTTACTTTCATTTAAATTTACTAATAAGTTCTCTGGCATAGGTATAAAAACATCTGAAAAAATAAGTAAATATTTATTTTAAACAAAATTAAACTATTAAAAATGTTCCAAATACATTAACACTGATGCAATTCACTACATCATACTTAAAGAAAAGCCTGCTCCTCCACTATTATAGGCTATCCACACATGTTCGAAGAGCCACCAAAGGAACACTGACTTGGGTATTTATAGCAACTTTTCTCCTTCTTGTTTGATTACTTATGAAGGTAAATAGTTTCTAAATTAGAAAATAGTGATTGGTAAGCACTTAGTAAGGGTTTGTGCAAGTGTTCTGTTTCCTAGGTTAAAGACAGCATCTAAGAATCTTGCTTAATCTTTTTTTATGGCTGACCCTGCAAGCCAGCCAAAGACATACTCTTTGCATTAAAAAAAAGGGCAACACACAAAAATATTATCTTTATACAGAAGTAATACAGTTTTCCAATACTTCTGTTATTCCAAACATTCATGCTTTTTCACAAAGAAGACCCACACTAATGCCCCAACTAATAATGAGACTACAAATCCAATTAAATCAGAATGTATGCTAAAGTGGACACTTTAGGTGAGCCTCTCAAGACTCACATTTATTTCTGCTTAGGAACTGAGTTCCCTTCCTTAGATCGAAGCAAACTAGGAAGAGAAGAGAGGTAGTAGTAAACTATGAGGAAAATCACTTCCTGTGTTTCTATATTGTTTTTGCTCACACAAAAATAAAGCTAATTATGAAGTTAGTAAAAAAAAAAAAATTTTAAAACATTAAATGCTTACTTTAGCTGTCATATGAAAATTTTGTTGCCTACTCTTCAGTTTTCTTCCTTTTATTCTTTAAAAACATTTAAAAAATTTTATTGAGATATAATTCACAATAAAATTCACCCTCATGAAAAGAAGAGCTCTGAACTGGGCATGGTGGCTCATGCCTGTAATCCTAGCTACTCAGGAAGCTGAGGCAGGAGGATCACAAGTTTGAGGCCAGTCTGGGCAACTTGGTGAAACCCTGTCTCAAAATAAAAAATAGAAAGGGATGGTAATGTAGCTCAGTGGTAGAGCACTTGCCTAACATGTATTAAGGCCCTGGGCTCAATCCTCAGCACCACAAAAACAAAAACAAAACAAAACAAATAGTATTCAGTGATTTACATAAACATATGTATTTGTGTATGTATGTTCAGATTTGTCCCACTACCATCATCATCTCAAAAAGAAACCCTGAAATCATGGTTACTTCCCATTATCATTTTCCCTAAGTTCCTGGTAACTAATCTACTTTCTGCCCCAAGAAAGTTGCAAGTTCTGGACATTTCACATAAAGAGAGCCATATAGGGCTGGGGTTATAGCTCAGTCGTACAGCACTTGCCCAGCATGTGTAAGGCATTAGGTACAATCCTCAGCACCACATAAAAAAATAGATAAATAAATAAAATAAAGGTATTTTGTCCATCTAAAAGTAAAAATAATTTTTAAAAAAGAGAGCCATACTATATATATGGTCATTTGTAATTGACTTCATTCATCAAGCATGTTTTTAAGATTCATCCATGTTAGCATGTACTTCATTCTTTTTTATTGCTGAATAACATTTAATCTTAAGAAAAGACCACATTTGTTTATTCACTCTTCAGATGATGGTCATATGTGTTGTTTCCATTTTTGGTCATATTGCTCTGAACATTCATGTATGAATTCTTATGGATATGCTTTCAGTTTTCTTGAGTTTACACCTATTGTGTAGAATTACAAAGTCATATGGTAACTTTAACTTGTGTGTGTGTCACTAGAGACTGAACCCAGTGGCACCCCACCACTACTGAGTCACATCCTTGGACCTTTTTTATTTTTGTGATGCTGGGGATTGAACAGTCTCACACATGCTCCCAGATCTTATTTTTATTTTGAAACAGGGTCTTGCCAAGTTGCCCAGGGTGGCCTTGAACTTGTGATTCTCCTTATCTCAGTGTCCCAAGTAACTGGGATTACAGGATTGCGCCACTGTGCTTGGCTTCTGTTTAACTTTTTGAGGAACTGCTACACTGTTTTCCATAGTGGCTGTGCCATTTCACATTCCCCTAGCAGTGTATGATGATTCCAATTTCTTCATATCTTCGCTAATTTTTGTTATTGTCCAAACCTTTCATTTTAGCCACCAACTTCCTGTTTAGAGACATCTCATTGCCCTTTTTAATTTGTATTTCCTGATAAATAATACTGTAGAGCATGTATCAAATTTTGGGGGGGCATACTGGAGGCTGAACTCAGGGGTACTCAACCACTGAGTCACATCCTCAGCCCTATTTTGTATTTTATTTTGAGATAGGGTCTGACTGAGTTGCTTAGTGCCTTGCCTTTGCTGAGGCTGACTTTGAACTCAGGATCCTCCTGCCTCAGCCTCCCAAACTGCTGGGATTACAGGTATGCACCAGTGTGACCATATTGTATGTATCAAATTTGTCTATAGAAATTTTTGATGGGGAGTGCTGGGGATTGAACACAGGGCCTTTGATAAGCTTAGCACACACACTACCACAGAGCTACACCTCCAGCCCTAAAATATTGAATAGTCGTGTAATGACTAAAGAAATGTCTATTCAAATCCTTTACCCACTCATTCATTGGGCTATTTTCTTTTTATTGTTAACTTACAGGAGTCCTTTAGGTAACTAGATATAAATCCTTTTTCAGATTCTGATCTTCAAATATTTTCTCCACATAGCAGACTCATACCATATACTTCTAATTTGCCAAGGTCATGAAATATTCCTAAAATAGAAAATTTCTAAGACGGTTCAGTAAATTTGTGTATAACATATACCTTCAATATCTGAAACTATTAGCATCTGAGGTTGAGAGAGACCTTCTTGAAGACTGTAGAAATGAATTGTACTGTCAAATGTTATGAAGCCAATTTTTGTTCTAGTGTTGCCAGGAAGCCTAAAAACAAATTCAGAAGAGTGTTTTATAAGGTACATAAAATATCTGCTAAGTATTACATGCATATATCTAATTTAGTTGTTATGGAAACTGGTCCAACATAAATGTTTAAACCATTCATTGTTTACATACCATGAAAACATATCCTCCTCAAATGGAAAACAGGACACACACAAGCCAAATAGTCAGTGAAAACCAGGAATAACATAGTAATCCAAAACGTTATTATGTCTAATATGAAATTATATAATATTTACTTAGGAAATAGTATGTAAAAAAATACCGAGAAATATGGATAAAACTTTGCAGGTAATAAAATTTATAAAAAATGCTTCAGGGCTGGGCATGTAACTCAGTGGTAGAGCACTTGCCTGGCCTGCACAAGCACTAAGTTAAATCCCTAGCACTAGCAGGGAAATGCTTCAAAAATAATCATATAACAAATCTAAAGTATAATGTGAACTTAGGCAGTGCATCTCTAAAAAAATCTGCATGAATTTTATATTGTTAAATGCATTTATTTAAGAACAAAGAGGAGCAAAAGCATCTGCTTTAAAAGAACTGGTTTTTCTTTTTCTTCTGGTACTGGGGATTGAATCCAGGGGAATTTTCACATTGAGTATATCCTCAGGCCTTTTTAAAATTTTTTAAATTTTGAGACAGGGTCTTACTAATTTGCTGAGGGTCTCACTAAATTGCTGAGGCTGGCCTCAAACTTGCAAACCTCCTGTCTCAGCTTCCCCAGTTGCTGCTGGGATCACAGGTGTGTGCCACTACACTTGGCTAAAAACATCTCTTTTAAAGACTTCAGCTCTATGGAACTCCTTTTTTTTAATTTTATTTTTAAAATTTTTAAATTTACTAAGGATTGAACCTGAAAGCACTCAGCCACATCCCCAGCCCTTTTTATTTTTTTATTTTGAGACAGAGTCTTACTAAGTTGCTTTAGGGACCTACTAGGTTTCTGAGGCTGACTATGGTCTTCCTGCCTTAGCCTCCCAAACCAATGGCACTACAGGTGTGTACTACCACACTTGAGGGGAACTACAATTTCTCAAAGAGAAAACAACTTCAATTTTATTGTTTATGCTTGTGAGTCAACAGACTTTCAACAACACATAATTTGCATATACAACTACAAAATGAAAAATGCAAATGCTGGTAGGAATGATGTCCTTTTCACTGAGTGATGAAGAGTGGTGAAGATCTCATTTATGATGCGATCTGGCCTTCTACATCCTTCCATATCATACATTGAAGGGTCACACTAGTTTGTATGGTTACATTTGTATCTAAACAACATTTTAAATAGTTATTTTAAGAGACTTAACTGTCATGATAACCAAATGCAATGTGCAAATACTATTTTATTTGTATTTTTTGGGGGGAGATAATGGGCGCTAATGTACCGTGTTACATCCCTAGTCTTTTTTATTTTTTGAGATAGGGTCTTGCAAAGTTGCTAAGATTGGCCTCAAATTTGTGATCCTCCTGCCTCAGCCTCCAGAGTTGCTTGTATTACAGGTGTGCACCACCATGCCCAGCTACTATTTGGATTCTTATACCAACCATCCCACAGTTAAAAGAGTTTTTTGAGATAATGGGGAACAAAAAGATGAACTGGATATTAAATCATCTTATGTAATTACTGCTAATTTTACTTGGTGTGATACAAAAGCTAGGGTTAAAAGTCCTGAAATATTTACAGGTAAAAATGATATGCTGGGTGGTGGGGTTGTGGCTCAGTGGTAGAGCACTTACCAAGCATGTGTGAGGCACTGGGTTCAATTCTCAGCATCACATATAAATAAATGCATAAAGTAAAGGTCTATCAATGGCTAAAAAAATATTTTTTAAAAAAATGATATGCTGGCTGAGATTTGCCAAAGGAGAAAAAAGTATGTGAATAAAAGAGGATTAGATGATACAAGAACAACAGAATGCTAAAGATGAAAAAGTTGGGAGTAGGAGGTTCATTATATTATTATTCCTTCTTACTACAGATTTGAAAATAATGTTCTTAAGAAAATGTGAGTCCTGCCAGGTGCAGTAAACTCAGTGATTTGGGAGGCTGAGGCAGGAGGATCCCAAGTTTGAGGCCAGTCAGGGCAATGTGGAAAGACCCTGTCTCAAAATGAAAAATGCAAAGGGCAAAGGACGTAGCTCAGTGATAGAGTCCCTAGGTTTAATCCTCAGGATTAAAAAAAAAAAAAAAAAGGAGTAAGACCTAGGTGATTTAAATGAATTTTTAGAACATAAATTAATTACTTATTTTTGAATTTTGAAAACTAGTCATTCATTTAGCAAACAACATTAGTTTCAGATTTAAGCTGAATTAAGACACTTACAAATCCAGATTGTCTAACAAACTCTGGCAAACTGAATTCAAGTATCCAGTTTCAACTGCATTATGAGACACATCAAAAACAAAGAGGTATACTGGAGGTTGTGGTGGTCGTAACTGAAGAAAAAGAAGAATTTCATTAAATACATTTAATAGGATTAAATTTAAACTTATTTGTTGGGTCCATATACAGCAAAACCATAAAATAAGCATTATTTACATATTAAGTGGAGACGACAGTAAAGTGTATCATAGGGTTTATAGATGCATACTTATAGGAAAAATGAGCCTATGATTGCCATAACTCTTTTCTCTAGAACAGGAAGGGGAAGAAATGTGATCAGAGGGCTTTTGGCGGTTATTAGTCATGCTCAATTGCTTGACCTATGCAGTGCTAACAAAGATATTTACTTGTTAACCTGTGTGTTCATATTTTATTGTCATTTCTATGTGAGCATATTTTGCAATTTAGGGAAATGACTGTTCTGAAAGTGACAAATCAAGTTAGCCTTGGCTGATTTACCCAATACTTTTAGGTCAAATCCCATAAAAATGTAATACTCTGTATTTTATATACTTACAAATTCAAAGATTTGTCCCCTACCCCTTTTTTTGGAGTTGGTGGGGAGAACTGGGGATTGAACTCAGGGGCACCCTACCACTGAGCTATATCCCTATCCCTTTTTATTTATTTTTTTATTTTGAGACAGGTTCTTACTAATAAGTTGCCCAGGTTTGCCTCAAACTTGCAGTCCACTTGCCTCAGCCTCCCCAATAGCTGGAATCATAGGAGTGTGTCACTCTGCCTGGTCTAAGATTTGTTTTCAATTTAAAAAAAACATCAAATAATCACAATCACAACTGGGCATACAGTACACCACTTTTCATATATTTTTGCGTGTATCACTTTCCGAATTCATAAAACCTGCTACTCAAGAGTTAAGTGAGGGGAAAAAAAAAAAAAAAAAAAAAAAGAGGCAAGAGGTAAGCCAGGAGGAAGGAATAAAAGTCTTTTCAGTAGACAGGTTTCCAAATTTAAAGGAAGCCATTCTGGCAAAACCTGGGAGATAAAAGGCACTTAGGAAGGTCAGTTCTAAAGAAGGAATGCTTCTGCTTTCTTAATGTTAATTCAACAAAGAAACAATCATTCTGCAGAAAGCATGACCAATCACCACCAAATCTTTTCTCCATAGCAAGAGAATGATCCCTCATAAATTCCTCAGTATAATCAACCCAATTGCCAAGATAATGGCTATGCCACAAAAATATGCTGAAATACTATTTTTTTTTTATTGTAAACAAATGGGATACATGTTGTTTCTCTGTTGAAATACTAAATTATTAAAGGTTGATGTTGTAGCCAGGCGTGGTGGCTCAAGCCTGTAATCCCAACGGCTCAGGAAGCTGAGGCAGGAAGATCTGAAGTTCAAAGCCAGCCTCAGCAACAGCAAGGCACTAAACAACTCATGAGACCCTGTCTCTAAATAAAAACCAAATAGGGCTTGGGTGTGTAAGTTCGATTCCCAGTACACTCCAACAAAAAAAAGGTTGGTGTTAAGTTTTATCTTCATAGTCCCCTTTCTCTATCTAGGGGTAACTATGGCATGGTAAAAGAAACCAAATCAAAAGACCTGCATTTTCTCCAACTACTACCCAGTCACTTAGTGATATGAGACAAGCCATTTAATCTAAATTCATTTTCACATAGGATTAACAGGATTTCCCTAGCTCACAGTGTAATGATCAAAATATAAGTGCTCTCTATAAAATGTAAAATGCTAAACATTCAGCACAATTATCTTTAACATGAAGATCTTAGATACTTTCAAAAGAGCATAAAAGTATTTTCAAGAGGATGTTCATCATAGCATTGTTTGTAAGAGAAAAAACTTGGGTGTGATTAACTATAAATAGGGTCCCAATATGATACTGCAAATTGCTAGATGAAGATATAAAAAACTTCAGTTGAACTTTACATACACTTTTACGTTTCAGATTTATTTTTATATACCAACTGCTTTTGTAATAAATATACTATCTGAATTTAAAAACATAAAATTTTGTTAAAGAATATTATATTTTTTTTTAACTTAAAATCCAATATTATGAAATGTGCACACTGTTTAAAAAAATGAAAGCTTACCATGTATTCTGAAGGAGCCATAAACTCAATAGTAGCATTTTGAACTTCAGGTCTTCTGTGAGGTTCTCCATAAACTCGGGTCAAAGGATTGTACATAAATTCTTCAGGTACTGTATAAAATTAACAATGTTACTGAAAGGATTAATATATCTTGCATTTGGCCATTTTCTTAATTTAGGGATTTAGAGTTAATTCAATATAGTCTAAACATTAAGAAATAATTCACTTTTTTGTTAATAAATTCACTTTGTATATTAAGTTCCACTGAATTTCTTCACATACTAAGCTACTTTTACAACTTACGGTCACTGTGATTTTTCTTTTCCCATTTCTTGATATCCTTTCTCTTAATTTTTACTGAAACTGCTTTCTGAAATCACTTGAAAAGATGAGGAAAAACTCTCACTAATGCCAATTATTTCCCTAAATTTCACAGTTATACAAGGATTAACATTTGACATATGGAAAGTATAGACTGGCTAGTCTATGGTGGTAAAACCATCTCAGAGGTTAAAACCATAAGAGATTTGTGAGTTTTATTTATTATTAAGGCATCTGGAATACCAATTACCTACTATTTATACTAGTGCTCAGAGTATTTTTTAAATTATCATTGTACCTGTCTTCCCAGTAACTGTTTAGCAATTAAAATCCCTATGTACTCTAAAAGGTAAGCAATAGTTTGTGAAATTGGCTTGCATACATATGAAAGAGGCTTCCACCTTTACCACAATTTCATTTTGTATATTAAAGCACATACCAATAAGATTACAAAGGTGCATAGAACACCATACATACATTTTGTGAATTACTATATAGTAAGAGTTTTCTTGATCTATCCTTATTTTCCTCTACATACAAACAATAAAACTGGTTTTTAAAAATCTCTCATAGTCCTCTATTTCTCAACTCTTAATGAAATTTCCTTCCAAACAGACCCTAATTTTCAATTTGAATACTGGCATATCAATTTTCTTCCCTACTCCTAATTGAATGTCACTGGTTAGATGATATTCTTCAAACATAAATTATAAAGAAGTTACTGATAGAGATCTCTTCCTCCTCAATTATTGAGAAAACTACATTCAACTGACCTTCTAGCACTGCCCACCTCCCTTCACACGCAGTGAATGAATTAGGCTGCTAGTCTGTGGACTTAGTTTCTTTCACCCTAGAGAAAAGGCATGGGACAATTTCTAAATAAAAATGTGCCTTAAATCACTGGCTTAAATACCATGAAATATACCATTTATTATATGTCCAATATAATAAATGTAAAAACATGGTTACAAAAAAATAATATCACATTTTTGCTTAAAAGGTATATAATAATTATTTATTTGTATGTAAATTTGCATACAAAAAAAGTTAACAGTAGCTTTCTCTGAGTGGAAGGATTGATTATAGGTAAATAAAGGTAAATTAAAAGGATGCTCTTTTCTTTTGAGATAGGGTCTCACTATGTTGTTATATCCTGCTGGCTCAGCATTCCTAGTAGCTGGGATTACAGGTTTGGTTTTGTTTTCATTTCACGTTTTTATTTATTATCTGATCTCCCTACAATTCAAGTAGAAATTATAAAATGTTTCAAAACACATACCATCATTGACCCGATAACATAAGTTACACTTCCATCTCCTCTGATCAAGAAAGCTGACGAAAGGGTTGATGTATGTCCTGCATGAACGGCATCTCACAATTGTACTGGAGGTAACCACAGGCAATTGCTGAAAAGACAAAACTAAGTTTTTAAAGGCAATGAATGATCCATTGTGTTGAAAGGGCAAGCATAAACCATCTCTTCCAAAAAAATTATTAGGACATTCTAATTTTTGAAGGGGGGAAAGAGGAGAATATATGTTCAAAATGCCACACACACAAAATATATGTAGCTAAATTTTCTGATTTTAAACCCTATTATTTTTCGAAAAGATTATTCTTATTGAAATCTGCCTTTAAAAATACTATTTTCTCAAACATTTACACTGCAAAACCAAGATACTACATTTACAATGTATTTTTGGCTGAGATGGCAAAGAAAATAGGAACAACATTCTGAAATACTAACCAATGAAATTATTTCCAGTTTTTGATGTTATATGAAGAGAGCTAAGTCTTAGTTCTCACAAAAGAACTGTTATAATTTGTATTTAAGGTCTATCCTATATATTAAAGGTTCCAAAACCCTTATACCATAAACCAAAGGGGGCTCAGTGGTAGGGTGCCTGCCTAGCTAGCACTGCAAAATAATAATAATAATAAATCAATAAAGGCAATAAAATACTATCACCAAAAGAAGGTTTGTTTTAGGAAAGTCACTTCACTCATACTGATCTTCAAGTATGGCCATATGTCAAGGTTTG
The DNA here is from genome assembly GCF_902686455.1 of Sciurus vulgaris. Lineage (NCBI taxonomy): Eukaryota > Metazoa > Chordata > Mammalia > Rodentia > Sciuridae > Sciurus > Sciurus vulgaris. The sequence goes on along the minus strand of NC_136466.1, from coordinate 33,059,835 downwards.
AGTCTCAGGATATCAGTTAATCAACTTTTTGTCTCCCCTTTAAAAACTTTTTTATTTTAATTGAGAAAGAAGCAACTTCTTAAAATAACTAGTTTTGCTCCAAGAATGGCAGAACAAGGAGATGAGGCTTAAGTACTTTAATCAGTAAATTTATAATTTATTAAAATAATATGTTTATTTATTTTCTATCTGTTGAATTTTTCTTTTCTTTTCCTTCTTTTTTTTGGGTACTGGGGATTGAACCCAAAGGCACTTTGCTTCTAAGCTACATCCCCAGAGTGTCACTAACCTCATTAAGTTGCTGAGTCTGGCTTTGAACTTGTGATCCTCCTGCCTCAGCCTCCTGAGTTGCTGGGATTATAGGCATGCACCTTGGATGCCTGGATTCTTGGATTTTTCAAAAATACACTTATTTGACCTTGTCTTGAAAGTGTTTTGATAATAAAATTCTTGGTTGGATTACAAATAAGTAAATCCATCAGTGATGAAGTTCCTAAAGATAGCTCAAATTCTACATATGATTCCTTAATTACTGCAGAAAATTTCTACCACTAAGATAATTTTCTACAAGATTTTTACTTTCATTAGAGAAACATACCACTAGATCTTTGAAAGGATGAAGCAGCAGCCCCAAAGGAAGTTTGGCTTTATTCAGTAAGGCCTGAGTCTGAGGAATGCTAGTCAGTGTGCATCGAAATAACCTGTATCAAGGCAAAAAAGCACATGTCAGTTGCTGCTATGATTATTTTGAAAGGGAAAAAGAAAAGTATTTAACAGGTACATATCTTAATATTATATCAGATTACAAATGAAATATCTCAGTAGACCTTCTCAATTTTTTTTTTTTTTTTTGTACCAGGGATTGAACCCAGAGGCACTGAACCACTAAGCCACATCTCCAGTCCTTTTAAATATTTTATTTAGAGATAGAGTCTCACTGAGTTGGTTAGGGCCTCACTAAATTGCTGAAACTGGCTTTTGATCCTCCTGCCTCAGCCTCCTGAGCCACTGGGATTACAGGTGTGTACCACAATGCCTGACAACCCTCTCAACTTTTAACCCATTAAAATATTTAAGTCTAAAAAATATATTTAAGTCTAAGTTCTGTTTAGAAATAGAGCAGATGGTTACCCCGTATTATATAGCTAGAATACAGTCTCTCTTCTTGTTTTGTGTATAATATAGTCTAGACTGTCAAATGATTTATTTTTCTTTATATAAATCTAGATTACACTGGAATTACTAGGTGATGACACACACTTGTAAATGCAAACTTTTTTTTCTTTTTTGGTACTGGATTTTTTTTTTTAGTTGTTGATGGATCTTATTTTTATTTATTTATAGGTGGTGCTGAGAACTGAACCCAGTGCCTCACATATGCAAAGCAAGTGTGCTACCACTGAGCCACAACCCCAGCCCAGTAATGGGTATTGAAACTGGGGGCACTTTATCACTGAGCTATACCCCCAGTCCTTTTTATATTTTATTTTGAGACAGCTCAGAATGTCACTAAATTACTGATGCCAGTGTCTCAGTCTCCCAAACCACTAGGATTACAGGTGTGTGCCACCATGCTGGGCTGACCTTTTTTCTTTTCTCCTTTTTTCTTTCTTTTTCTTTTTCTTTTTTTTTTTTTTTGAGATAGGGCCTTGCTATGCTGCCCCGTTGTCCAGGTTAGTCATGAACTCCTGGGTTCAAGCAATCCTCCTGACTCAGCTAGGACTATAGGTGCATGCTACCATGCTTGAAAAGTTTGTTCAGTTCTGCTGAAGATTCAAAAAAACTACTTCAAAATAAAAATAAACAACAAATTTTGTAGCAAAATTCAATTTATCAGTCTTCACTACACACATTTAAACTTATGACAAATATTTATAGAAAAAATTATAATTAGGTTTATAATGAAATAAATTTTAAATAACAGCAAATAAAGAACTATATAGAATCAAATAACTGTAGTTTGGGATGCATTACCAGAACGATAATGAATAACATAATCTCATCAGAGCTAATAAGAACAGCAATCACTTCAAGAGTTACAACCCTAGTTCTTAGAACATTTCAAATCTCAAGTAAGTGAAAAAGTTTTATCTTCCGCATCAGACCTCTTTCATAAATTAGTCTACTTATACAGCTTATTCATAACACCTGAAACTAAAAAATGTATTTAAAAGACCCTAGAAAACATAGGACTTGCATAATGTCATATATAAGATGAAACAACACAATTTAAAGCCTTACTCTGGGTTACAGTTGAGTTTCTGGATGTCTTCATGCAAATTTGGAACTGGAGGCTGCAAAGGTGTTGAGGGAAGCATATTTCTTTCTTGAAGAAGATTGATAACTCTTAGCCCCTCTGGATGTAGACTTAATCCACTCATGCTTGCAGTTAAATGATTAGCACCTAAGGGAGTCTACAGATATATAATTTAAAAGTAAGCAACTTTTTTTTCTCTTTCTGAAAGTAATGAAGGGACTTGGTTCATTTCACTACATAATGAAAGTATAATACAGATTTCTTGGTCAGTTTTTTGGTTCTGGAGAAATGTGTAAGTATAAAGGTTTTATGAAGTATCCATTATTATTCTAACTGGTTATAAAAATGTTCAATACAACTTCCTAAAACTTTCCACATGTGTATACAGTTTAAACCAAAAGATAGAAAATAGGTTGGGAAAAAAAGGCAAAACTTTACCTGAGTAAAGGCCTGGGGGCCACTTGGATAATTCAAGGAAGAAGGTGGCATTCCAGTTGTACTAGGTGGTGTTGTGTTCTGATAACCAGGTGGTAAAGAGGGATATGCATATCCAACACTTCGGCTCATTTTGGGATTCTTATTAGTAAGCTGTGGTGTTGCTAGAAACAAGGTAACTTTTAAGTTCTATTTTATATTCTAGAATACTTTAATTCAACACATGGGTCCATTAAATTATGGGAATTACAACTCCAAACTCCTCTGGATTAATTTAATAAAATGAAGACAAACACTAGTAACAAAGTAACAGCAATGATTACAATCTAGTTAATGTAGACAATAGCTATAAACACACAAAAGTTTGATATATTTAATTTACTTTCGTGTCATGTAATAAATTTTGTATTCAGATTACATTTTAATTTAAAACAACTATAGTGAAAACATCTTAGATGCTCAATTTATGGAATTGGCTAAACAAATTTAGTATATCTAATTGATAAAAATACCCCATAGTCATAATAGTAGGTATGGCTACATAACACAAGTATGACAAGCAAATATGACTTCTATAATCAGAAAGAAGATTTTAAAAAAAAAGAAAAAGAAAAAAGAAAGAAAGAAACTTTCATAGCATCTCACCCAAGAAGCCACCTCCTTCAATTTCATCATAACTACTATGGACAACCATAGATCCATGATTGGTATTTGATGTAATACCTAAGAAGGAAGTTCATTAATAAGATTTAAATTAGAATGATTATTATAATTTCTGCAAGATACAAACTAATATCTTAACTCTTAGATAATTTCCCAAAAAAATAGTTTAAATCGCTGCCTACCAAAAATATTGTCTTGGTAGCACACACCTGTAATTCCAGCTATTGGGAGGCTGAGGCAGAAGGACTATAAGTTTGAGGTCAGTCTGGGGCAAACCCTGTCTTAAAAATAAAGTAAAAAGGAGCTGGACATGTGGTGTAGTAGCATAGCCTATAATCCTAGCTACTTGTGAGGCTGAGGCAGAAGTATATTGCAAGTTCAAGGCCAGCTGGGTCAATTTGGTGAGATCATGACTCAAAATAAAATATGAAAAGGCTTGGGGATGTAGCTCAGTGGTAGAGCATTTGCCCTGGGTTAATCCCTAGTACTAGAAAGAAAAAGATGAGAAAATGATATAAAACAGATGTGTCTTGAAAAGTCTGGTATTAGAAGAGGAAGAGGAAAAGGAGAAGGAGGAAGAGAGAAGAGGAAGAAGAAGGAAGAAGACAACAAAATACAGATGGCCAACAGATATCTGAAAACATGTTCAACATCACTAACCATCAAGGAAATGTAAATCAAAACTACGATGAGATAAAAGGGAAAAAAATCCAAAATGAAGTATCATCTCACTCCAGTTAGAATGGTTATTAGCAAAAAGAAAAGCCAGGCAGGCATGATGGCACATTCCTGTAATTCCAGCTACTCAGGAGCTGAGGCAGGAGAATCAGAAGTTCAAGGCCAGACTGGGCAATTCAGCAGACACTGTCTCAAAATAAATTTAAAAAGGGCTGAGGATGTATCTCAGTGATACAGCACCTCTGTGTTCAATCCCCAGTATCACACATACAAAAAAAGAAAAAAAATAATACTGGCAAAGATGTGGAGAAAGGGGAACAGCTGGTGGGAATGTTAATTAGCATAGTAATTATGAAAAAGAGTATGGAAGTTCCCCAAAAACTAAAAACAGAAATACTAAAATCAGCATGACAAAGAGATGCCTGTACGCCCCCATTTATTGCAGCGCTATATCACAATAGCCAAGATACAGAATCAATTTAGTGCCCATTGATGGATGAATGCATAAAGAAAATGTGGTACATATGCACAATGAAATATTGCTCAGCTATTAAAAAATAAATAAAATCCTGTCATTTGCAACTACATGGATGAGGCTAGAGGACATTAAGTAAAATAGCCTGGCAGCACAGAAAAACAACACATGTTCTCAAATACATATGTATACATATATATGTATATATATATATATATAACATTAAATATATATATGTATGTATATTTAAAAAGTTGATCTTATAGAAGCAAAGGAACTGTAGTTATCAGAGGCTAAGAAGTGTGGGGTGGGGCTGGGGTTGTGGCTCAGTGGTAGAGCTCTTGCCTAGTATGTGTGAGTCACTGGGTTCGATTCTCAGCACTGCATATAAATAAATAAAAATAAAGGTCCATTAGCAACTAAAACAAAACTGAAAAAAAAAGTGTGGGGTGGTGGGTAAAGAAAGGCTGGTTAATGGATACAAAGTAATGGTTAGATAGGAGAATTAAGGCTGGTTGCAGTGATATACGCATGTAATCCCAATTATTTGGGAGGCTGAAAATGAGGATTTAAAGTCAGAGGCTATCCTGGGCCTCAAAGTAAGATAAAAAGGGCTGGAGATGTAGCTCAGTCAGTGCTTGCCTGGCATGTACAAGGGGGAGGGGAGGAGGGAGGGAGGAAGGGAGGGAGGGAAGGAGGGAAGGGAGGAAGAAGGAAGGAAGGAAGGGAGGGAGGGAGGGAGAAAGGAAGGGAGAGAGAAAGGAAGGGAGAAAGAGAGAGAGAGAAAGAAAGAGAGAAAGAGAAAGAGAGAGAGAGAGAGAAAGGATGAATTAAGTTCTAGTGTTCTATAGAACAGTAAGGTAACTACAGTTAAAATAATTTACTATTTCAAACCTATCGTGGTCTAGGGATGTTTGCCTAGTATGTGAGAGTCCCTGGGTTCAAATTCCAGTACTGCCCAAAAGTGTGTATAGGTAGATAGATAGATAAATACATATCCACATATATACATATGCATGTGTACGCGCGCGCGCACACACACACACGAGATGATTTTAAATGTTCTCAATGCAAAGAAATGATAAATGCTTGAAGCAATAGGTATGCTAATTCCCAGATTATATATCCAGATTGTGTGTGTGTGTGTGTGTGTGTGTGTGTGTATGGAAATATTACACTGTACCTGATAAATATGTACAATTATTATGCTTTTGTTATTTTGATACCAGGGATTGAACCCAGGGGCACATACCCACTAAGCCACATCTCCAGCCCCCCCCTTTTTTAATCATGTCATTTCTTTTTTTGCTTTTATTTTATTTATTTATTATTTTTTATGTTGTGCTGAGGCTTGAACCCTTGAACCCAGTACCTCACACATGCCAGGCAAGCACTCTACCACTGAATTACAACCCTCGCCCACCAGTCCCTTTTTACATTTTATTTAGAAAGAGGGTCTTGCTAAGTTACTGAGACTGGCTTTGAACTCATGATCCTCTCACCTCAGCTTCCCAAGTCGCTGAGATCACGGGCATGCAATTCACACCTGGCTATGTATTGATTTTTGATAAGGTCAGATGTTGATATAAATCTCAAAAATGCAAGTTTTTAAATACATAAATATTTTAAGAATTTTAAATGGGACTTTGAGGGAAAGGAAATTTTAGTCTTTAGAAGGAGTATTTTTTCTTTTTTTTTGTTCTGGGGATTGAACCAAGGGCCTCATACATGCTAAGTGTGTGTTCTACTACTGAGCTGCACCCCAAATTTCAGGAAAAACTCTTTCATCTTAAATTGGGCCTAAGCCAAAGGACCATTGCAAGGTTTTGCAAAACCCAACACCACAAAAATGACTTCAAAAAAGGATGGTAGAAAAAGAATGGTCCTTTGTGGAGTATTTAAAATTATACATGATCTGAAAGATTCTGGCAATAGTAAAAGCTGCATTAAAAACCTCCAAAAATGCCACGTGTGGTAGTAATCCCACACCTGTAATCCCAGTGGCTTAGGAGGCTGAGGCAGGAGGACTTCGAGTTCAAAGCCAGCTTCAGCAAAACCAACGCGTTAAGCAATTCAGCAAGACCCTGTCTCTAAAGAACATTACAAAATAGGCTGAGGATGTGGCTCAGTGGTCACAAGTGCCCCTGAGTTCAATCACTGGTACACACACACACACACACACACACACCAAAAAAAATCAATATTAATACTGTTGAAAGATAAACAAAAATGATGAAGATAAAAGATCTTATTTTCAAAATAAGTAACAGAGTGAACTCAAAATTAATTTGAAAATGACATACAGTCATCCCTGCACTAGTTTGGGGGGACTGGTTCCAGGAACCCCCACAATAACAAAATTTGCAGATGCTCAAGTCCTTTATATGAAATGGCATAGTAACTGCATATAACATACACACATCCTCCTTTATATTTTAAATCATCTCCAGATTACTTAAAATACCTAATACAATATACAACTATGTGAATAGTTGTACCATATGGTTAGGGAACAATAAAAAGAAAGTCTGTACATGTTTAGCATAAATTAAAATTTTTTTCAAAATTTTTGATCTGAGGTTGGTTGAATCCTCAGATGCAGAATCCATGGATACAGAGGACAATTAGAAATGTTTTAAGTCCAGAGGACAACCACTGAAATCAGATAAAAACTTTAACTTGTCTTCTCCCAAAACCATACAGGACTAAAGATAAATGCCAGGGATATCTGCTTATGAGGGCTAAAACTTCATTTCCAGATACCTCTGTTATTTATGAGTTCTAATTCAGGGACAGAAAACTAAATTCAGCAAGCAGCATCAACCTCTGGCACCTAAGTACAAAAGTGCTAATAATGAGTAACTTCCTTCCAATTCTCAAGATCAGCATGACTTTAGCCATGAATTAATAAAGAAAACTTCAGTAAAACTTTTAGTAGAAACAAATAAAACAACAACAACAACAAAAAAAAAAAATCAGGCAAGTGAATTTTTCTTTGTTAAGTATTTAATATTTATCATAGATTGATCAAAGTTAGACTGTGGCAACCAGAGAGATAATACCTGATTATATTGTTACTCATGATTAACACCAACTTTTCCCCTACTTATAATACTTTAAAAAGTAATGCTAGAAGAAAATACAAAAATAAATGATATTGATTCTATTCAATATAAAAATATGGGCAAATGTTTTTACCCCTCTGTTTTTCTATATCCATGTCTTAGGGCAACGGCTATATTTTTCTAAAATTAAATTTCTTACTTTACAAAATATTTAATGCTTAATTTCAAAGTTACATTACAAGATAACATATGAAGACATTTTACTTGAATAAAACTGCAAAATGCTTGTACATTTGACTTTTATTCTAATAAATATTTATTAATATTTATAATAATGCTGGTGATCAAAATACAATTATTTTAAAAGGATAGTTCTTTTTTTTTTTTTTTTTTTTTTTTTGCTGTGCTGGGGATTGAACCCAGGGCAAGGCAAACACTCTACCAACTAAGCTATCTCCCCAGCCCTAGTTCTATTTTTTTTTTTTTTTTTTTTTTTTTGTATGGGGGATTGAACTCAGGGGCACTTAACCACTGAGTCACATCCCCAGTCCTTTTTCTATATTTTATTTAAAGATAGGGTCTTGCTGAGTTGTTTAGGGCCTCAGTAAGTTGCTGAGGCTGGCTTTGAACTCATGATCCTCCTGCCTTAGCCTCCTGAGCCACTAGGATTCCAAGCATGTGCCACTGCGTTAAAAGGATAGTTCTATAATCACGTCCAGAATTTTTTTAAAAAAATCTACACAATAACAAAAAAGCCTTAGAAGGGCTGAAGATTTGTCTGTAAGGTAGAGTGAGCTCTGTATACCCAAGGCCCTGGGTTTAATACCCAAAACACACACAAACACACACACACAAGAGCTAAGAGAAATGGTTCCCAAATGCTATTTCACATCAATGGAAGTCCTGAGAAAAATTTTAAAACTACTTATTCCTGAAGCCAATTCCTAATCCAAACTGGATTTTCTTGAAAAACACGACTCTTATGCACAAGATTCAGATAATAGTCTTCTTTTTGTCCTAAGTCAAAACATTTGGAACTAAAATTATTTTCTGATTTGCTCACCTTCTTGATTGACAGCTGAATTAAATGGAGGCTGGGGTGCAGGTCTGTGTGATGAATTCTGGGGCATGGGGTCCCTTATTGGAGGTGGGCCTCTAGGTGGAGGGGGCCCATGAGGAGTTCCTGGTTGGAAAGTGGTAGGCAGAGGAGGATTCCGTAAGGGAAGTGGTGAACCTTTGGAAACATTGATTTTTCACATCACTTAAAAACTTAAGACAAAGGTCAAAAACAATCTTTACCAAAGCTGAACAACTTCCAAATTTACATTTTAATTATAAACCACAACAAGTTATTAGAAATACAGTTAACTTCCTAAATATATAACTTCATATGTATGCCTTACATATTTTCAACTCTCTCCTACCATGATTGTTATCTATCAGTAAATTTTTAAAGTATTTTTTAGTTGTAGTTGAACACAATACCTTTATTTGATTTATTTATTTTTATGTGGTGTTGAGGATCAAACCCAGTGCCTCTTATGCGCTAGGCAAGCGCACTACCACTGAGCCACAACCCCAACCCCTCTATCAGTTATTAATGCAATATTAAAAAGTAAGTATCAGGGCTGGGGCTGTACCTCAGTAGTAGAGCACTTGCCTAGCATGTTGTGAGGCACTGGGTTTGATCCTTAGCACCACATAAGATAAATAAAGGTATTCTGTCTATCTACAACAACAACAAAATTTTTTAAAAAAGAAAGAAATATCAAATCACTTCTAGAGTAAATACAATGCCCTGCTTATTGATTAATTTTTCATTAACTGATTACAGGTTTAAGCAGTTGTGAAATATTCTAAAAGAAATTAACATGAGTAAAATTCTATTAATTTTCTTATTAATTTCTATTTTGTTAATTTTGTTTGCTAACATAATCTGTTCAATTAACATCAAGTTGACAGCTTTTTAAAAATACAAATTAATAATTTATGAACTAAATTGTAACAATTTTCCAAGTTTTACTTAATTTTGCTTCATTTTTGTTTTTTTGTGGTACTAGGGATATGAACCCAGGGTACCCTACTACTGAGCTACATCCCCAGTACTAACTACCTATCTGTCTATCTGTCTATGATACTGGGGGATGGAACTCAGGGACATTTAACTATTGGGCCACATCCCCAGCCCTTTTTAATATTTTGTTTAGAGACAGGGTCTCACTGAGTTGCTTAGGGCCTCACTAAATTGCTGAGACTGACTTTGAAGTCATAATCCTCCTGCCTCAGCATTCCAAATTGCTGGAATTACAAGTGTGTAAGACCATACCCAGTCTAATTTGCTTTCTTTTGCTGGGGTATAACTGCTAAAGATGAGATTATAAATTGGTACTCTGCTCAGTGTTCACCTAATAATAAAGTTAGTTTACTTTCTATATTGGCTTAAATACTTTATAAATACAGCTAGAATTGTGGCTCTATGCTAAAGCTCTTGCCTAGTATGTCTGAGGCACTGGATTTGATCGATAACACTGCAAACACACACATAAACACACACACACAAGCATGTGTGTGTGTTCATAAGCATTTGTATGTTAAAAATTTATAGAGGGCTGGGGAGATAGCTCAGTCGGTAGAGTGTTTGCCTTGCATGCACAAGGCCCTGGGTTCGATCCCCAGCACCCCAAAAAAAAAAAAAAAAAAAAAAAAAAGATTTCACTGGGCAGGATGGCCAATATCTATAATCCAGGTGACTCAGGAGGCTGAGGCAGGGGGACTGCAAGTTCAAAGTCAACCTTAGCACCCTTAGGTTCAATAAATGATTTTTTACCCAGTATAGTGGTGCACACCTGTAATCCCAGCAACTCAGAAGCCTGAGGCAGGATCACAGGTTTAAGACCAGTCTCAATAACTTTAGACTCTCAGCAACTCATCTACCTCATCAACCTCATTAACCCTATCTCAAAATGCAAAATAGCTGGGCATGGTGGTACAGAGTTGTGCATGCCCTGCACAGCTCTATAGGCTGAGTGAGGCAGGAGGATCGTAAGTTCAAAGTCAGCCTTAGCAACTTAGCAAGGTCCTAAACAACTTGGTGAGACCCTGTCTCAAAATAAAATATAAAAAAGGGCTGGGAATGTGGCTAAGTGGTTAAGCATCCCTGGGTTCAATCCTGGGTACCTAAAAAAAAATTAAAAATAAGTTCAAAATGAAAAAAAAAGGACTAGGGTTGTAGCTCATTGGGAAAGCACCCCTGGGTTCAATCCCCAGTACCAAAACGTGTGTGTGTGTTTAAGTTTTTCTGAGCTAGATTTCATCATGTTACCCAGGCTGGCCTTGAACTCCCAGACTCGCTCAAATGATCCTCCTGCCTCAACCTGTCAAATAGCTAGGAGTATAGCATGCACCCTGATACCTGGATTTTTTTTTTTTTTTTATTAAATAAATATTTTAAAGTTAGCTTACCTTCTGTAGTGATTAAAATATTACATTAGGAACATTCCCTAGGCCTAAAAATAGGGAAATTAGCCAGTTACAGTATTATGCACACCTGTAGTCTCAGCTACTCAGGAGGCTAAGGCAGAAGGATCATGAGTTACAGCTGAGCCTGGGCAACTTAGCAAGACTCTGTAAATAAAATCTGGACATGATTCAAGTTTATGTATAAGCATTATAAAATACTCATATCCAAAACGCATATCCATCAAACTAAGAATGACATAATATTTGTCCTTGTATCAACCAGGATATCACTGCTCTAATTTTCTATTTGGACCATAAATCCTAACTCTATAAAAATAAGATGAGTTACTTTTTAAGGATGTTCCATGTGATATCAAAGTTTCAAACCCACAACTACCTATTCTTTCAAGTTAACCACATAACTTCTACCTTCCATCTCAATGCCAAAGTCTACAAAGTAGATGAAACACGACTGAAATATTTTTCATTCCAGGACTTTTTTTTAAAAACGTCTGAGTTTGTAAGTAACATAGGCAATAAATTTTACTTACAGTATACAGTTAACTCTATATTTTATACAATTAAAAGAATAAATGTACCCAAATGAGAATCTCAAAAAGTTTCTTGATGGGTGCAATGGCTCACACCTGTAATCTCAGCAAATCAGGCTGAAAAGGAGGATCGCAAATTAAGAGGCAGGCCTGGGGAATTTAGCAATGCCCTGTCTCAAAATGGAAAGGGCTGGAGATGGGGTTCAGAGGTAGAGCATCCTTAAATTCAATCCCCAGTACCAAAAAAATAAAAATAAAAATCATCACTGTTAAAGTCTCCAGAATTGAAAAAAATCATTGTTATTCAAGAACTTTATAGGGCTGGGGTTGTGGTTCAGTGGTAGAGCACTTGCCTAGCATGTGTGAGGTACTGGGTTCGATTCTCAGCACCACATATAAATAGATAAAATAAAGGTCTGTCAACATCTAAAAAAAATTTTTTTTTGAAAAAATAACTTTATAAGATGGGCGCAGGGGCACGCACCTGTAATTCCAGAAGCTGGGGAGGCTGAGGCAGGAGGATCAAGAGTTCAAAGGCAGCCTCAGTACAGTGAGAACCTATCTCTAAATAAAATACAAAATAGGGTTGGGGATGTGGCTCAGTGGTCGAGTGGCCCTGAGTTCACTCCCCAGTACCCCTCATCCCCCCCAAAAAGGAACCTTATAGCTCTCAACAAGATTGATCTACTTATTGTTGGCAAAGTGAAAACAAAGATTACAGAAATGTAACTCCCTTATCTAAGAAGCACCCACACATATCTATGGCAGTACAGATAAGTCAAAGGAACAAAGGGGCAAGGTACATTACCAACTCAGCATGAATAAGAATGCATGATACATCTGACCACAAAGATATAAAAACCTAATGATTAACAAAATACAAGTGAGCTTATAGAGTTTTTACAACTTTTAGAAGAATATTTTGAATTTAAGATATGCTACATTTAATGTAACAGACTTTTTCATAAAATTTTTGGAAATTTTTTTTTCTTTTTTTGCAGTGCTGGGGATTGAACCCAGGGCCTCACATATGCTAAGCAAGAATCTAGTTGAATAATTTCTATTTATAACACTAGAGTTTCAGAATCAGGCCAATTAATATAAAGGCTGCTAAAAGGCAGCCTATTAGGAAAAATCAGAAAATTTAGTTCAAGGACTAGAAACACAGCATAATTTATAGCTTTGGATATCAGACTATCAGGTACCTATTATCAAGTATGGGTTAAAAAAACAAGTGAAAATATGGCATTTTTTTAAAGACATAAGAAAAACAAGAGGAATCATACACTTAGGTTCATTGTAAGCTTATATATCTTTCCCCTTCTTTTATGTGGAAATGGTTATAAATTTCAGCACTTATTTATGTCTCTATCATCACATTCATGCTGCAGTCCAAATGCTCTACCTGAGGGCCTCCGTTAAAGCCAAAGAAATTTCAGATTATCGATCACGTGCCTTTTTTAGAAGATACACCTGCTGGGTGTGGTGATGCAAACCTGTAATCCCAGCTGCTCAGAAGGCTGAGGTAGGAGTATTGCATGTTCTAAACCAGCCTTACCAACTCTGTGAGGTCCTGAGCAACTTGAAGAGACCCTGTCTTCTTAAAAAAAAAAAAAAAAAAAAAAAAAAGGTACACCTACTCTTAAATATAACTCCCCACCAGGCCCGCCCCACACACAGATGGAGTCTCATTTCACTATGTCACCCAGGACAGCCCAAAACTACTGATTTAAGCAATCCTCCTGCCTCAGCCTCCCAAGTAGCTAGAAGGCTGGGGAAAATAGTTTATTTTATATAGTATGTTTTCTCCAACTATTTTCTTGTGACTTTGGGTGAAGTTATTCAAGCTTCACATTTCTTATCTATAAGAGACTGCTGTGAAGATTAGATAATGCATTTAACAGTTTGATAGAGTGCTAGAAAATCCTTGCCCCCACAAAAGCACCCCTCCAAAAAAGAATATGCATTAATTTTCAAGAGACAGATGCTCATGCATGGTGTCAAGTAAATTAGATTAAAAGTAATCTAAAGGCTACCAATTGTGGATTGAAAAATTTACACAGAAGGCAGAGCATGATATGCTCAGTAAGAGTGAGGTTAAGGTTCAATATCCAATACTCCCTGCCCACCCCCTTACACACACAAAGATTTCTACCAAGAAACTAATTTTCTAAAAGAATCCTTAATCTCAGACTGGAGTTGTAGCACAGTGGTAGAGCGCTTGCCTAGCATGTGTGAGGCATTGGGTTTGATCCTCTGTACCACATAAAAATAAATATATAAAATAAAAGTATTGTGTCCACATACAACTAAAAAAAAAAATAAAAATAAATAAAAAGAATACTTAATCTTTACAAGACCAAAATGTATTCTCTAGAGACAGTGGTTGTCAGAGGCTTAGCAAAGTATTAACAAGCTACAAACCTCATGGTGTGTACACCATAAATAAGAAATACATATTTTTTTTTTAAAAAAGGTAATTACTGATATTAACTATTTCACTTGGAAATTCTTCATTTTCTTGAAAACATCTGCTGAGCAATGTCAATCTGGAGATCCCAATATGGAATTTTAAACACTTTTCAAAGTAAAACTATCAATGATGGTAAGTTTCCAAGACCGATCATCTGAACAGCAAAAATTGAAAGGTGAAACAATTAAATGAACCTACTTTTGAACCAGATGTGACCAAATACTGAGTTTAAAAAATACAATGATGATCATCCAGTTCAAAAATATATGGTTTTCTCTCCCAAACTCCCAAATTGTGTTGATGTACAGACTCAACACAATATCGGAAATAAAACCCAGCTATCTTTTCTATAAAATTTAACAACCTGGGGGTGGGGAGATAGCTCAGTTGGTAGAGTGCTTACCTTGCATACACTAAGGCTCTGGGTTCTAATCCCCAGCGCAAGAAAAAAAAAAAATTTAACAAGCTGATTCTGAAAGTCTCAAAAAAATACAAGGGAACCAGAGAGCCAAAATAATCCTGAAAGCAAGAGTTAGAGAAGTCAATCTTCATGAACTCAAAGTTACTATAAAACTAACAGCAATCAAGATATTTGGGAGGGTTTGGTGATAAAGGATTTACTTAGCATACAAAAGGCCCTGGGTTTCATCCCCAGCACTACACACACACTCCCCAAAGAAAATAACTCAAGTAAGAAATACAGAAAAAGAAAAAAGATATTTGGTACAGCCATAAAAATATACATACAGATCAATGAAATAAAATTGGGACTCCAGAAATAAACCTTTAACTTATGATCAACTGATTTTTTAATAAGTATATTTTTTAGTTGTTGATGGACATTTATTTATTTATATGTGGTGCTGAGAACTGAACCCAGTGCCTCACACAAGCTAGTCAAGCACTCTACCGCTGAGCCACAACCCCAGCCCATGATCCATTGATTTTTGAGGTTTTTTTTGTTTTTTGGTTTTTTTTTTTTTTTTTTTTTTTTTTTTATTAGGGGAGGGAGTTTGGTACCCAGGATTGAACTCAGGGGCACTCACCAGTGAGCCACATCCCCAGTTCTATTTTGTATTTTTCTTAGAGACTGGATCTCACTGAATTGCTTAGTGCCTCACCATGGCTGAGGCTGGCTTTGAACTTGCAATCCTCCTGTCTCAGCCTCCTGAGCTGCATGCACCACCATGCCGCGCTTGATAAATTGTTTTTAACATAGGTACTAACAATAGACTGGTATTTCCATTGGATAGTGCTGGGACAACTGTACAGATAACCACATGCACAACAATGAAGCGGGACCCTTACCTAACAATATACACAAAAATTAAAACTAATTAAAAGAACGAGCTGAAATTATAAAACTTTCAGAAGAAAACACAGGTATAAATCTCTGCCTATTGCACTGAACACTAACCACAGCTGTGCTCAGTAACACTCCTCACTCCAAAAGCATTGTCTCAGTTGGACATGGTGGCAAATGCCTATAATTCCAGAGACCCAGGAGGCTGAGGCAAGAGAATTGAAGATTTCAAGCCAGCCTAAGCAACTCAGTGAGGCCCTAAGCAACTTAGCAAGACCTGATCTCAAAAGAAAAATTAAAACGGGATGGGGAAATAGCTCAGTAGTAAAGTGTACCTGGGTTCAAAACCCTTTCCACACAACCAAAAAAAAAAAAAGAAGGCACTGTCTTTAGACCTACCTACAACTCCACAATTCTGCACATTCTGGGTCAAAAACTGCCTACAGCTAAGCCTCAGATTAAGATCAAAGAAAGACCATAATGATTCTGCTTTCCTAGACAGTAAGGTAGAAACCAATTAATAAAAGTAGTGGCCACTCTGATATGTTGATGCTGACTCACAATAGGCAGGTGCCGGTGTGAAGAGTAGAAGTTCACCAGATTGGAATAGGGGAATGGAGGAAAGGGAGAGGAGATGGGAATGGGAAAGACAATAGAATGAATCAGACATAACTTCCTTATGTTCATAAATGAATACACAACCAGTGTAACTTCACATGATATACAACCACAAGAATGGGAAGTTATACTCCATGTACGTATGATATGTCAAAATATATTCTACTTGGCAATTATCAATAATACAAGCAATAATAAATGTTGGCAAGGATGTGGGGGAAAAGGAACACTCATACATTGCTGGTAGGGCTGCAAATTGGTGCAACCAGGGGCTGGGGATATATCTCAGTAGGTAGTCCTTGCCTCGAAAGCACAAGACCCTGGGTTCAATCCCCAGCACCGCAAAAAAAAAAAAAAAAAAAAAAAAATTAAATTGGTGTAACTGCTATGGAAAGCAGTATGGAGATTCCTCAGAAAACTTGGAATGGAACCATTTGACCCAGTTAACTCTCTCCTTGGGTATACCCAAAGGATTTAAAATCAGAATATTACAGTGACACTGTCACTTCAATGTTTATAGTAGCTCAACTCACAATAGCTAAACTATGGAATCAACCTAGGTGCCCTTCAATAGGTGAGTGGATAAAGAAACTGTGGTGTATAAATACACAATGGAATATTACTCAGCCTTAAAGAAGAATGAAATTATGGCATTTGGCAGTAAATGGATGGAACTGGAGAATATTATGCTAAGTAAAATAAACCAATTCCAAAGTACCAAAGGCTGAATGTTTTCTCTGATATGCGGATAATAATTCACAATAAGGGGGAGTGCTAGGGAAGAACAGAGGTAATTTGGATTATACTGAGGGGAGTGAAAGGAAGGGAGCGCGTGAAGGGATAGGAAGGATAGTAGAGTGAATCAGACATTATTACCCTATGTGCATATATGATTACATAACTGGTATAACTCTACATCATGTACAACCAGAAGAACAAGAGGTTATACTCCACTTATGTATGATGTGTCAAAATGCAATCTACTGTCATGTATAACTAATTAGAACAAATTCAAAAAATACATTCTGTCAAAAAAGTAAAAAAGTAGTGGCCAGACGCTAAGAAAGTGGTTCTGCAAATATACCTAAATCCCTGAAATGTCACAAGTAACTCAAAGAAAAACCAGCCTGTAACTATTCAGAGGCTGAGGGGGAGGATAATTTGAGCCCAAGAGTTCAAGGCCAGCCTGGGCACATAGGACCCTATCACTCACATACACACAAATGACAGCACGGTGGCCCACCTCTATAATCTCAGTGGGAGGCTAAGACAGGAGGATGTGAGTTCAAAGCTAGCCTCAGCAACAGAGAGGTACTAAGCAACTCAGTGAGACCCTGTCTCTAAATAAAATACAAAATAAGGTTGGGGATGTAGTTTAGTGGTTGAGTGCCCCTGAGTTCAAACCCCAGTACCCACCCACCCCGCCCCCCCCACACACAAAAAACTCAAAGGATACCTTCAAAGGAATGAAGCAAAGCAAAAATAATTCATTAAATTCTGAGTTAGTTCAAAGGCATTAGAAATAATTTATTTAAAGATTTATAATAATTTTTTAAACCAACAATCTTCCATGTGGTTTTAAGGTTTTAAGTATTCATTCAAATCCCTAAATAAGCAAAAGTTGTTTACTTCTACATTTTTTAACATTCCTAAGAATACTACCTGATTTTATGAAGCTGTTTTGAAGTGAAGGGTCTCCAGAAGAAACATATTGATGATTTGTTGTTAAACTCGTACTCCCCAATACAGTTGGTTGTGATGATGCATGAGGACAATAGTTTGTCTGTGATCCTGTGGGTGGATAGTTATATTGCCAATTTGAAGGTGGTGGTACATTGGCTCCAGGAGGAGAGCTACTGGAAGGCATTGGTGCAGCAGCTGAATTCTGAGAAGCAGGTAGTGGCATTCGAGGAATAGGACCACTATGGAGTGAAGGTGTTACTGGATTAGAAGCCACAGGTGGTCTATTAAGAGTTTGCCCAGATCCCTGAGAACCACCATAGTTAGACTCTCCAGAGACTGGATTCAGAGTCTTTGCTGGTATTAGATGAGGGTAGGATCCTGGAAGCTGGAAATTATATCCTTGACTCACTGACACTTGTGAAGACATCAGTGCATTTTGGACAGGACCTTCCAAGAAGAAGAGAAGTAAAGATTAGTCTTGCAAGTGAATATAATGACACTTAAAAAATACAGTAGGCCCAAGCACAGTGGTGCACACCTGCAATTCAGGAGGTTGAGGCAGGAGGATTGCAAATTTGAGGACAGCTCAGTAACTTAGCAACCTTTAAGCAACTTAGCGAGATCATGTCTCAAAAAATAAAAAGGGCTAGGAATGTGGCTCAGTGGTTAAGTGCCCATGGGTTGAATTCCCAGTACAAAAAATTAAAAATACAGTAGTGCTAGGAGTGGTGGCGCATAGCTGTAATCCCAGGTGCTCTGGAGACTGAGGCAGGAAGATCACAAGCTGGAGGCCAGCCTGAGAAATTCAGTGAGACCCTGTCTCAAAATAAAAAAATAAAATAGGGGTAGGGATATAGCTCAGTGATAGAGGCAGTCCTGGGTTTGATTCCTAGTGTGGCAAAAATAAAAAAAATAAAAAAAATTTCAAATAGGCAAATAATTAAACAGACAATCAAATGTGTTTCAAAGAAGATATACAAACAGCTAATAAGCACATGCAAAGATACTGAACTTTATTAGTTGTTAGAGAAATACAAACACCAGTCATTAGAGAAACACAAAACAATAACAAGGTACCACTCTACCAACTAGGTTGTTTAAAGCAGACAAACAAAAAAGGACAAAATAAGGAATATTGGCAAGAATGCAGAGGAACTGGAACTTTCATACACTACTCGTGAGAATACAAAATGGCACAATCACATGAGAAAACAATTTACTCCTCAAAGTGTTAAATGTAGTTATCATGTGACTTAGCAGCTCCACTCCTGGTCTGCACAATAACTTGTACACTACTGTTCACAGTAGCATTTTCATAATATCCCCCAAATACAAACAACCCAAAAATCATCCACTCATGAATGCGTAAACAATATGGCATAAAACTATACAATAAAATATTATTTGATTGTAATAGGAAATAAAACATTAATGACACAGTACAAAACAAATGAACCTTGAAAATATCACTGTATGTTAACTGAAAAATGCCAGACACAAAAGGCCATATGTATATGATTAATCTACACAAATGTCTAGAATAGGGAAATTCAGACACAAAGGAAGATTCATGGTTGCAGGGCCTGGGGGAAGGAAGGATTGGTATGGGTTTCCTTTTTTGGGGTGATGATTCTGAAAGATACTGTTGATTACAAAACTCTAAATACACTAAAAATCACTGAATTGGGGCTGGGGGTGTAGCTTAGTGGTAGAGCTCTTCTTGCCTAACATGCTTAAGGCCCTAGGTTGGATAGTTAGCATTACAGTGGTGGGGGGCGGACCCACAGGGAAGACCCCCCCCCCACCACTGAATTGTACACTTTATTTATTTTTGGTGGTGCTGGAGATGTCTGGACCCAGGGCTTCACATAAGCTAGGCACATGCTCC
The DNA here is from genome assembly GCF_902686455.1 of Sciurus vulgaris. Classification (NCBI taxonomy): domain Eukaryota; kingdom Metazoa; phylum Chordata; class Mammalia; order Rodentia; family Sciuridae; genus Sciurus; species Sciurus vulgaris. Next base: position 33,040,287 of record NC_136466.1, on the reverse strand, counting down.
ACCACTGAAGTACACTTAAATGAATAAACTAATGTGTGAATTACATCTTTAAAAAAACTTTAAAAAAAATTCCTAGAGTCACTTGTACACAGTAATATACTGTCATTCCTTGTCCATAAAATGAGACAATAAAGGAAAATAAGATGAATGTTAAAATATATATGGGGGCTGGGGTTGTGGCTGGGGTTGGGGTTGTGGCTCAGTGGTAGAGCACTTGCCTAGCATGTGTGAGGCACTGGGTTCGATCCTCAGCACCACATATAAATAAATGAATAAAATAAAGGTCTATCAACATTTAAAGAAATTTTTGAAATATATGTATATATACACATACACATAACACCTATACGAAGTTTATTTTTTAGACTTTTAAACTGAAAAGATATAAAAATAAAATATCTTCCAATCATACCCCTCAATCTACACAACCAGTGTGTCATCAAGGCTAATGACACTTGCATCCTAATTTGTATCCTTTCACAAATATATATAAAGAATACAGAGAGAAGTAGGTTGGGAGGTTAGACATAAATATGTATAAACAAAAGTTGGGTAAGGGTTTACATACATTGCTTTTCAAAACAATATAGGCAGTCTTCCAGGATAAGAGAAATATATCTAAATATATCTAAACTAAATAAATTGTGGATTAGTCACACAATGGATTAATGATCAATTACATGAATAATATCTTTTAAATAAAACATTTTATATACATTATGAAAATTTTCAAACACACACAAAAATATAACACCACTTCATGCAATCTCTCACAAAAAAAAATATTGAAATGCTGACTGGGCTAGCACGGGGCATAACCCTGTAGTCCCAGCTACTCAGAAGGCTGAAGTAGGAAGATCACTTGAGCTCAGGAGTAATCCCTGAGTAACAAAATGAGAGCTGGGTGCCTTGGTGCACACCTGTAATCCCGATGACTCAGGAAGCTGAGGCAGGAGAATTTCAAGTTAGAGACCAACCCCAGCAACTTAGTGAAGCCCTAAGGACTCAGTGAGATTGTGTCTCAAAATAAAGCATTAAAAAAAGGGCTGGGGATATGGCTCAGTGGTTCAGTGACTCTGGGTTCAATCCCTAGTACAAAAAAAAAAAAAAAAAAAGTGAATTATATTTGATGTATATACTAATTTTGGATTGGTTGACATTTCTGATAGTCAATTCACTGAAAAATTTGACATATGTTCCATTTATTCAAAATTTATATCTTCAGCTGGGTGCAGTGGCACACGCCTGTAATCCCAGCAGCTTGAGAGGTTGAGACAGGAGGATTGCGAGTTCAAAGCCAGCCTCAGCAAAGGCAAGGCACTAAGCAACTCAGTAAGACCCTGTCTCTGAATAAAATACAAAACAGGGCTGGGGATGTGGCTCAGGGATCAAATGTCCCTGAGTTCAAAACTCGGTACCAAAAAATAAAAATAAAAAAATTTTATCTTTAAATAATATTTCATTCTTTTTTCAAGATTCCTTATAGCTTGTTAAATTTGTCACTAAGTTACTTTATTGTGGAACTTGTCTCTACTAAGAATAGAATATTTAATTTCTAACTAACTAGTTAAAAAAAGTTTATCAATTATTTAGTGTATCATAAATGCCTAATTCTAAAGTAAGGCTTTTTCCGTAAAAGTTATTTCTCAACTCTTTTCAGTCAGCACCAAGCGATAGGCATCTCTCCAGACAACTGGCACAAGTGCTGCAAGACTGGGGGCAAGAGAAAGACCTACTCCCAAGAAGCGGAAGTATGAGTTGGGATGCCCTGCTGCCAATACTAAGATTGGCCCCTGCTGCATACACACTGTCCAAGTGTGAGGAGGCAACAAGAAGTACCAGGCTTTGAGGCTAGATATGGGGAACTTCTCTTGGGGCTCTGAGTGTTGTACTTGCAAAACAAGGATCAATGATGTTGTCTACAATGCATCCAATAATGAGCTGGTCCACACCAAGACCCTGGTGAAGAACTGCATGACGCTCACTGATAGCACACCATACCGACAGTGGTTCAAGTTTGACTATACATTGCACCTGGGCCCTAAGAAGGGAGCCAAGCTGACTCCTGAGAAGGAAGAAATTTTAAACAAAGCACAATCAAAGAAAATTCAAAAGAAATATGATGAAAGGAGAATGCTAAAATCAGCACTCTTTTGGAGGAGAGTTCCAGCAGGGCAAGCTTCTTGCCTGTTCTGCATCAAGATCAAGACAGTATGGCTGAGCAGATGGCTATATGTGAGAACACAAGGAGTTGGGAGTTCTGAGGAAAATCAAAGCCCAGAAAGGCAAATGAATCCTCTTCCCTTCTGTCTTAGCTCATGTAATAAAGGTGTTTATTGTTCTATGAAAAAAAAATTCTCACAAAAGAAGTCATCTTATATGAGTCCCTACAATGGTTCTCATTGTACAAGATTGCTTTCTCATACTGGTTTAACTCAATGTTTTCAAACTATGGGTACCAACCCATTAATTGGTTATGAAATCAGTAAGTTACAAACTACTTTTTTCTTTTTAATGGTACTGGGTCTTGAACCCAGGATGCTTTACCACTGAGCTACCTCCCCAGTCCTTTTAACTTTTTATTTTGAGATAGGGTCTTGCTAAATTGCCCAGGCTGGCTTTGAACTTGAGATCCTCCTACCTCAGCCTCCTGAGTGGCTGATATTGCAGGTGCATGTGGCACAAACTATCTTTTTTATTGATGAAAAGAGCAGATAATAGTTAAGAATTTAAATATCAGAGCAAAGTACATGTAACAATGGTAAATATTACTGTGTGATTTCAACTGTAAATACATACATAAAGAATATACATATACTGGGTCACAATTTAAAGTATTATTTTGAATTACATATTCCCCAGATAATAGTTTTATGAAAGCCACCAAAATACCTTGCATCCTCCCTTATCCCTGATTTATTTCCTACCCACTGTATTACATTTAAAATTACAACTTCTTTCTTTTTCTCTCCTTTCCACCCTCCCTCCCTCCCTTTCATTAGACATTCGTTTTATTCTATTTAGGTTTTTATTTTTGTTTTTGTACTGAGGATTAAACCCAGGGGCATTTAACCACTGAGCTATATTCCCAGATCTTTTTTATTTTTTATTTTGAGACAGGGTCTCACTAAATTGCTTAGGGCCTTGCGAAGTGGCTGGCCCCCAACTTGCAACTCTCTTGCCTCAGTCTCCAGAGTCGCTGGGATTACAGGTGTATGCCCCCATGCCTGGGTGACTTCATTTTATTTTAATAAATCAGAGCCAGGATCATATATATATATATATATATATATATATATATATATATAAAGTATGTATATTATATGTTTCTTCCTGGTCTAGAAGGCCAGTTCTCCACTTATATCCTGATTCTTCAAATATTTGCTTCTTGCTGCTCTTTAGGCAAATTTTACTATAAAGCAACATTTTTCCCTAAGGTCAGGTTAACACAGAATATGGGAATTCAGAGAAGAGAGTGCGCACTAGACTTAGACTTATTAGATCTCCTTGTTACATTAAACAATCGTGGATTTTCTCTTCTTAGGTTTCTCTAATCCTAATCTGATAGTAATATATGGTCACCGTTTATGCCAAGGATTCTTTTTTTTCTAATCTTTAACTCTGGATAGGTGGTTATGTTCTCTGTACTTAAACCAACCTGGAGCAGACTGTAATTCCAAACAAGCAAACCCTCACAAATCTATCTTATAAGATTATACCATATAATATGAAATGGCTTAATGAGTAATTTCCAGTGAAGAATAAAGCTCCTTTTAAATATTTATGTATAATGGAACCACTCTTTTGAGTTTAACATGGGTCTATGGTAAGGTCAGCATAAACTGACATTACTCCACTTAATTACCAAAGACCTTTACTAGCAAGCCATTCAAAGAATTTCTTACCCCTGCTGGGCATGGTGTCACACACCTGTAATTCTAGCAACTCACAAGTTTGAAGCCACACTCTGCAACTTAGTGAGATACTATCTCAAAATAAAAAAATAAAAAGGGCTGGGGATGTGACCCAGTGGTTATGCATCCCTGCGTTTAGTACCAAAAATTAAAAATAAAGTACAGACTCCTTTCTTCCTTTGCCTTTCTCCACCTGTTCTTCTATGGTTTATGGGTGATCTATTTTCTGAAGTGTTAATTCTTTTTTTCTTTTTTTTTATTTCTTTTTTGTGGTACTGGGAATTTAACCCTGGGACACTTTACCATTGAACTATAATCTCAGCCCTTTTTAGTTTTTATTTTGAGATAGGGTCATGCTAAATTCCCAGGTAGGCCTCGAAATTGCAGTCCTCATGCCTCAGCCTCCTAACTCCCTGGGATTATAGGTATGCGCCACTGCACCTATCTGAAATGGTAATTTTTAATTTTTTTTTTATTTTATTGGTTCTTCTCAGTTATATATGACAGTAGAATCTATTTTGATAAAATTATACAAGTATGGGATATATCTTATTGTTATCAGAATCCCATTCTTGTAGGTGGGTACAATGGTGGGATTCACTTAGGTATTTTCATAGGTATACATAGGAAAATTATGAGATTTATTCTACAGTCTTTCCTATTCCTATACCTACTCCCTATTCCTATCCAACCCCAAATTTCATCTCCATCCAGAATTATATGAATAACCATCTAGTTGATTTTCTGACTTGAATTCTTGTAGTTATGACAGATTAAGAAATAATCCCACCCTAAAATCTTGGATCTTCCTCGGTTTGCTATGACCAAGACTTTCTGTATAAATAGATGGCACCAATGTTAAAAGGGAGGCGGGGGAAGTTAGGTTAGATGACAAAGGAGAATTATGGCTGCAAATGGAATTTAGGTTCCTCATCAACTGACCTTAAAATGGGAAGATTATCAAGATGTATCCAACGTAATCAAAAGGGTGAAAGAGGGAGGCAGGAAAGTCAGTGTCTGAGTGATGTTATGTGAGACTCACCAAGCCACTGCTGGCTTTGAAGAGGGAAGATCACAAGACAAGGAATGTTGGAGGAGAGCCTCCAGAAGGTAGAAAAAGACAAGAAAGAAGATTCTCTGACAGAGGCTCCAGAAAGGATTACAGCCTTGAAGACACCTTGGTATTAGCTGAGACCCAAGTCAGACTTCTGATCTCTAGAACTTAAATTTGTGTTGAAGACACTAAATTTGTGGTAATTTGTTATAGTAGTAACAGGAAACTAATACAACGTGAGAATGAGATTTATGTCAAACATTTATAATAGTGTTTTTCATATAGTTAGCACCTTTTATTTTTATTTTTATTTTTTTTCAGTATTAGGGATCAAACCCAGGGGTGCTTTACCCCAGAGGTACATCCCCAGTCCTTTTTATTTTTTACTATTTGGAGACAGGGTCTCACTAGTTACCCAGGCTGGTCTTGATTTTTCAATCCTCCTGCTCAACCTTTGAAATTGCTGGGATTATAGGCATGTGCTACCCAGTCAGGCTAGTTAGCCCTCTTGAAATATTTGCTATTGTCATCACACACAAAAAAATACTTGTGTACTTAACACTGCAGCAAAATGATAAATCTGATATTAGTAAAGCAAATTATTTCTTTTGAACTAATTTTTTTTTTCCATTCTGTCATCTGTTAAACAACAGTCCTATATTTAGAACAATTATTCATCTTACACCAAGAATATTAATTAAGGGCATTCTTAGAACACAAAGATGAATAAGGTCCATTTCATCCCTGCACTCAGGTAGCTCAGTCTAGATGGGCAAATACCAGGCAATGACAATAGAGAGTGATGTGACAAGGGAAGCCCATGACACTGACAGCACTGACGGAGGCAGCACTTGAGCTAGACTAAAGACAGAAAGGTAGCAAAGATGGTTTCCTGAAGAAGGGAATTTTAAGCTAAAACCTGAGAAGGCTGGGGTGTAGTTCAGTGATATAGAATGTGCATAGCATGTGCCAGGCCCTGGGTTTGATCCCCAGCACAAAACAAACAATCCTCAAAAGAGAACAGCCTCAGGAAAAAAAAAAAGTTATCAAAAATGTTCCTGTAAACCAAGCATGGTGGCACATGCCTGTATTCCCAGCAGTCTGGGACACTGAGGCAGGAGGATTGCAAGTTCAAAGCTAACCTCAGCAATTTAAGCGAGGCTCTTAGCAACTTAGTGACACATCGTCTTAAAATTAAAAAATAAGGGCTGGGGATATAGCTCAGTTGGTAGAGTGCTTGCCTGGAGGCACTGGATTCAATCACTAGCACCGCGGGGGGGGGGGGGGGGGGGGGGGATTAAAAAATAAAGGGCTAGGAATGTGGCTTAGTGGTAAAGTGCCTCTGGGTTCAATCTCTGGTACCAAAAGAAGAAGAAGAAAAAAAGTGTTCCTGTAAAGGAACTATAAGTGTAATAGCTTGTGAACATGGAAAGGCATTCTGAAAAAAGCTCAGTATGACAAGAGCAAAGTATCAAGACAAGTGCCTGAAATGAAGCAGGAACTGAGGACTACACTTTTTAAGAAGTATGGATTTGAGTGAGGCATGGTGGCATATACTTGAACCTAAGAAGTTATAGGAAAATATTTTTCTCCCCCAACTGAAAACAATATTCATCTTTAAAAAGGAAGACAAATAACCAAGCAATGATGGGGTTGATGTGTATTTTAAGTAGAAATGATTCACAAGGAAGTCCATGTTCTAATTCCTGAAATCTCATTAAGTTACATGACAAAAGGGAATTTAGGTTTCTACACAACAAAAGGGAATTAAGGTTTCTAATCAAATGACCTTAAAATGTGAAGATTATCAGGATGTACCCAATGTTATCATGAGGGTAAAAGAGGGATGAGGGAATAGCTCAACAGCAGAGCACTTACCTAGTATGTGCTAGAGTGCTAGAGTAAGTGCTTAGTAAGTGCTACACCCTAGGTTTGATCCTCAGCAACAAACAAGCCTTAAGAAAAAAGAGCTGGCGGGGAACAGTGGTGCACATCTGTAATCACAGTGGCTCAGGAAGCTGAGGCAGGAGGATAGGGAGTTCAAAGCCAGCCACAGAAACTTGGTGAGGTACTAACCAACTCAGTGAGACCCTGACTCTAATAAAATATAAAAAAGGGCTGGGGATGTGGCTCAGTGGTTGAGTGACAATGGGTTCAACCCCTAGTATTAGAAAAAAAGAAAAGAAAAGAAAGAAAAGTCTCAGGAAAATGAGTATTAAGGCCTGGGTTCAAGTTCCAACACCAAAGAAAAAGTAGATAAATAAAAAGGAAAAATAGTGACCAGGATAGCAACCAATGAGTACTTCATCATAAAACTACAACAAGCCAATCAATTTTGGCTTCAGATAAACTGCTACATTATTGAATGTCTTAAAATTGAACTGTATTTTTCCCATATTTTTATTGGTGCATTATAATTATACATAAAAGTAGGATTCGTTGTTATATATTCATACATGTACACAATTTAACAATATAATTTGACCAGTATCATTCCCCAGTATTTCCCCTTTCCCTCCCTCTGGTCCCTTTCTTCTACTATCTCTCTTTGATTTTCCTGAGACCCTCCCTCCCACCTTTTTTTTTTCCTTTTTCCTCTCCAGCTTTCACATATGAGCGAAAACATACACTTCTTGACTTTGAGTTTGGCTTATTTTACTTAACACAATGTTCTCAAGTTCCATCCATTTTCCTGCTGGTGACATAATTTCATTCTTCTTTATGGTTGAATAAAACTCCATTGTGTATACATACCACATTTTCTTTATCCTTTCATCCACTAATGAACAGCGAGGCTGGTTCCAGAGTTTGGCCACTGTGAATTATACTGCTATAAACATGGGTATGCATGTATCATTACAGTATGTTGACTTTGGGATAAATAACAAGGAGTGGTATAGCTGGATCATATGGTGGTTCCATGCTCAATCTTCTGAGGAACCTCCATAATGATTTCCACAGTGATTGTACTAATTTACAATCCCACCAACAGTATAAAAGTATTCCTCTCCCTCACATCCTCTCCAGCATTTATTATTGTTTCTATTCTTGATGGCAGTCATTCTAACTGGAATGAGATGAAATCTCAGCATAGTTTTGATTTGCATTATTTCCCTAATTGCTAAAGATGTTGGAATTTTTTTTCATATATTCATTGGCCATTTATATTTCTTCTTTTGAGAAGTATCTATTTATGAACTGTACTACTCTTAGATATTTTTTACTTCAATGTTTTGATTTTATAATGATACAACAGCTATATACATGGAGTTTATACCAAATTTTGTGTTTGTACAGACATTTAACAAAAAGAGGAGATCCAAGATGGCAGACTAGAGGGAGGCTGCTTTCCTTGTCGCTCCATAACTCGGATTTCAAGCAGAGGATATCTGTTTCTCAGTGAGGCAGTTTTTGCTGCTTATCAATCCTCTGCTGTTTACCCCATTTGTCTACTGCAATCACCTGCAGTCTGCCAGCATATGCGCTACTTTTTGAGTCCAGAATGCTCACTGTCTGGCGCCTACCATATGCCATTTGCCTGCCTCTTGCCTGTCCATCGCCTGCCTTTCACCTACCCATCACCCACCACCTGAAGTTCACCTGCCAATCATCCGACAGAAGACAGCAGACTGACTGCAGACCACCAGTGCAGGACCAGCTGCCTGCTGTTGCCTGGAAGTTCATTGTCATAGTACCTGCAGGTTTGGTTACACGTGGCTACCGCCATTTTGAGACAACAACCAGGACCTGTAGGACCCCTGGTCAGACTGACTGGGACCCGTCTCCAGGACCCCTCAGGCCAACCAACCACTCCCTGCCTCCGGGGCCCTCAGACTGACTGCTCCCCTGACTGACTGCGCCCTACCACCAGGACCTCCACACTGACTGACTGCACCCGGCCTCCAGGATCCTGCTACCAGACCGACAACACCCCAACTCCAGGATCCAGGACCCCTGCCCGACCAACTGCACCCCCCCATCTACAACCTCCAGCCAACCACGCCCACACCCCCGAGCTGCAGCTCCCCATTTGCCAACACATTGGGAAGCCAGAGCAGCCCTCCTGGATAATCCTGGAAGCTGTATCTCCCATCTTAAGGTGGGACAAATCCCATCCTGAGAAGCCTGCTCTCTAGCAGGAAGCTGGAAGCTCATTGTCAGGTACTTCTCATACATGGGAGGTTTGAATATTATATGACTGTTATGGTGTAGATTTTCTTTTTTCTCCTTATTGAAAATTTTTAAGTTTTTATTTCTTTACTTTTCTTCCTCTTTTCCTTTTTTTTTTTACCAGTTCCCTCAGAGTCTCTTTCTCCCTTTTCGCATACTAACAACCAACTTCTTTTGATTACACTCACTCTTTCTATTACCTAGAACTTATATATATATTCTTTTCTTAGTCCATTAACAGCTACATCCTATACCCCTCCCCATCCTCATTGTCCTCCATTAGATACTGTAGACCTTATTGCAAATCTATTTGTTATACTGAAGATAATAATTGAACTCATTCTGTTTATTATGACAATTTGTTAACATCCTCATAGGGGCTATTTGGTTTATGGTTGTGTATTGATTGTCTGTACTGGGCACTGCTAATATTAATCTCCCCCTTAAAGAAAAGTTATTGGAAACCTATAGGGTCACTATAAGCCTATGGGGGGAAGCTGCAATACCCCAGATCTGCACTACTAGAGGGGAAGATACATGAACAACATGAAAAAACAAGGAAAGAAAATGATCCAAACAAATCTAGATTCTACATTAATAGAATCCAGTGACAGTATGGTAGAAGAAATGTCAGAAAAGGAATTCAGATTATACATAATTAAAATGATTCATGAAGCAAAGGATGAAATAAGAGAGCAAATGCAGACAATGAATGATCACTCCAATAAGCAGTTGAAAGAGCAACTGCAGGAGACAGAGATTCTCAAACAAAAAACAAAACAAACAAACAAAAAGAAACCAAATGGAAATCTTTGAAATTAAGGAAACAATAAACCAAATAAAAAATTCAATGGAAAGCATCACCAACAGACTTAGAACACTTAGAAGACAGAACTTCAGACAATGAAGACAAAACATTTAATCTTGGAAATAAAGTTGCCCAAACAGAGAAGATGGTAAGAAATCATGAACACAATCTCTAAGAACTATGGGACATCATGAAAAGACCAAATTTAAGAATTATCAGGATTGAGGAAGGCACAGAGATACAAACTAAAGGAATAAACAATCTATTCAATGAAATAATATCAGAAAATTTCCTAAACCTGAAGAATGAAATGGAAAATCAAATGAAAGGGGCTTACAAAACACCAAATACACAAAATCACAACAGATCCACACCAAGGCACATTATAATGAAAATGCCTAACATACAAAATAAAGATAGGATTTTGAAGGCTGTGAGAAAAAAGCATAAGATTACATATAGGGGGAAAACAATACGGATATCAGCAGATTTCTCAGCCAAGACTCTAAAAACAAAAAGAATTTAACATTTGGAGTCACAGAAATATTTAGTTTCTATACATTACAATTGTAAACGATTGAATCAATTTTATAATAATTCAATTTTAAAACAATTGAATTACAATTACAAATACAACAGAACAGATAATTTGGGGTATAGAAATAACATGGGTAATAAAGAAAGGAAGGAATCAAGAATGACTCCCCGCTTTCTGACCTGAGCAGTTCAGTGAATGGACAGTACTATTCATTGGGACAGAAAGGAGAAAATATTAAAGAAGGTAGGGAATGATAAAGGGAAAAAGAGACTGAAGAGGTATTTTATACATACTAATTTTTAGGAGCCAGGAAATCCAGGTGGAGATGTCTAATAGAAAGATACCTATCTACAGACAAAGAGATAAGTTGCAGCTTAAACTTTGAGAGTCAGGGGCATATGCATAATATTTAAAATTATGGAATTTAATAATACCATCCAGAAAGCATGTATAGGAGTAAGAAGAAAAGAAAAGAGAGATCAGAACCTTAAGGAATACTAACATTCAAGGAAAAGAGAAAGTAACCAAAACTGGTAAAAATATTGAGAATATTGCTAAAGAGAAATAGCAACCATAAAGGTCAAAAGAGAAGGGTGGGATATCCTAAAAATCAAGAAAAGAAATCCTTGTAAAAAAATAAGTATTGATCAAGAATATCAAATGCTGCCAGGTGTGGTGACACACAGGTGGGATTACACACCCGTAATCCCAGCATCTCAGTAGGCTGAGACAGGACAATCACAAATTCAAAGCCAGCCTCAGCAACTTAGTGAGGCCCTAAGCAACTCAGTGAGACACTGCCTCAAAATAAGAAATAAAATGGGCTGGGGATGTGGCTCAGGGGCTAAGTGCTCCTGGATTCAATCCCTGGTATCAAAAAAAAAAAAAAAAAAATACACCAAATGCTGCTTGGGAAATAAGGGTTGAAAAATGTTTTATTTAATAACTAGGAAGCCACTTGAGGCTTTATTAAGGGCAGTTTGGGGAATGTGTGGGAACAAAGGTCAAATCAGAAAGAAGCAAAGCAAGCCCCACACATGTAATCCCAGTAACTCAAGAGGCTGAGGCAGGAGGATCACAAGTTAGAGGCCAGCCTCAGCAATTTAGTGAGACCCAGTCTCAAAATCAAAATTCAAAAGGGATGGGGATGTAGGTAAAGTGCCTCCAGGTTCAGTCCCTAGTACCAAAAAGAAAGACACAAGCAAATGAGACTGAATTGAACACAGAGGAGAGTTTCACAATCATCCAAACAGCAACTACAGAATCAAAGAGGAACATGCAGTAATGGTACAAACTGAGATCCCAGGTCCTACGTTTGTAACTTTCTATTCTACAGAACTCAATGGGAATTGTTTTCTAATTTAATACCTCAACTCACACAATACATTAGAATATACTAATCACTTCAAGAATTTACCAACTGGGGCTGGTGATGTAGCTCAGGGGTAGAATGCTTAACAAACATGTGCAAGGCCCTGGTTTTGATTCCCTACAAAGGGAAAACAAATGAACAAACAAGAAAGCAACAGAAGTGGGATAGCAAAGGCTAAGATTCAATTTCAGGATCTACATAACATTTATGAAAAGTGATGTTGGAACAGCAAACAAATGAACTAAAAACACAAGTAGATCATGCATTTAATTAAAACCCAAAAGAAAAATAGGTAGGTGGCAGTTTAGAAAAGTGTCAGTAAATATTTACTAAAATTACACACATTTCCCCATGTAAAGAAACTAAAAAGAAAGTTCTGATCTTTGATTTAGAGATTATTTCAAAGATCTGAGATAAAAAGATAACTACATAATAGAGCAACAGTTATTAAGTAAGACTGCTTGCATTTAAATCTGGATTCTACAATTTAGTACTCCTGTGAACACCAACTAGTTGACTACTCACCAGTTTCCTTGTCAGTAAAAATAACAGTTCTTACCTCATAGAGCTATTGTAAGAATTAAATGAGATATGCATACAATAGAACTACTAAGCACTGTGTGCTGGGCACATAGTAAGTGAACAATAAATATTAATTCCTGTTACTATTTTTTTCTTTCTCTCTCCCTCCGACCTACCCTTTTTTGGTGGTACTGGGCATAAAACCCAGGACCACTCTACCACTTAGCTATCCCCAGCCCTTTCTGAATCAGGATCTCACTAAATTACCCAGGCTGGCTTTAAATTTTTGAACCTATTGCTTCAGCCTCCAGAGTAGCTGGGATTACAGGCCATCACCACTGCAACCAGCACTATTTCTGTCTTTAAGAAGCTCCCAATCTATCAGCAGAGATAAAACAAGAAGCTCAATGGTCACTAAATGCAATATGGTAGGTTCTTTTTTTTTTTTTTTGGGGGGGGGGGGTTGGGGTCCAGGGATTGAACCCAGGAGCACTTAAACCACTGAGCCACATCCACAGCCCTTTTTCTATTTTGAGACAGATTGTCCAGGATGGCATCAAACTTGAGATTCTCCTGCCTTAGCCTCCTGAGTTGCTGGGATTACAGAGGCTCACAAATTCTACTGTTTTGACGGATGGTATTGTACAAAAAAGAACCAGAAAAAATAAGAATTTGGAAGTGAACTCTAATATTACTATTAACAAATCAATACGTTTAGTGAACTGAACTGCAAAATACCCAATTCTAACACTATTGTTCAACAAAACTGGTTACCCCTAAAATGTGCTAGACTATGGGGAGCTGGAAAAAGAATGACATCTTTCCCTTCACAGGGCTTACAGTCTAGAGGGAAGGTGACCAAACATTTTAAAGTTACAATATAGCAGGAATAAAGGAGAAAGGTAGAGAATATCCTTCTCACCCTTAATTCTATAGTAAAAAAAAAGTGAATATTACATAATTATTATAAATGAATGAAATTAATAAAACTGCAATTTGTCTTGGCAAGTTGATTCAAATAGTTGATAAAGCAGGTAAGATTCAGTGGGATTAATTATTTGACTTTACCCTTATTACATGGTAATCAGATTAAGATCAGCTAATTTTAAACAGTTTGCAGTCTCGCTATCAAATTTTTGCAAAGGAAATATATACAATCCACACAAAGAGTCAGAAAAACTTGTCCAGACAACTTTTAGGTCATAATGCAAATTCTGTAACATAATGACACCATACGATATGAAAACAAGTCATAGAAAAATGAAAAGGGTCATTATTAGTAGGTCTTTTGATTATAATCTAAAAATATCTGAACATCTAACTGTACTATAATATGTAATTTATGTAAGCTACATTAAATCTAAAGCTTGAGTTTTCAATAGAATATTTAAGCAGTAATCACTCCCTTAGAAGAGTTAACCAAAACTAGATTCCAGCATTGAAACTTTTCTTTTTCATTTGTTAAATTTCTTTCTTTTTTTTTTTATACTGGGGATTGAACTGAGGGATGCTTTACCACTGGGTTACATACTCAGCTCTTCCTATATTTTATTTTGAGATAGGGTCTCACTAAGTTGCTTAGGGTCTCACTAAATTGCTGAGGCTGGCCTGGAACTTTCATTCCTCCTGCCTCAACCTCCAGAGTCACTGAGGTCCACAGGCATGCACCACCATGCTCACTGAAACTTATTCCTCTTAACCTTCTAGAGGAATATCCCCCACCCTACTCAATTCACCAACACATCCCTATTCTCTGTATTATTACTAGGATGAACAACAACAACAAAAACCAACCATTTATTGAAAATAAACTTTAGAAACGGAGCTTAGAAAAAGTAAAGTCAGGTGCAGTGGTGCACATTTGTAATCCCAACTATTTGGGAGGCTGAGGCAGAAAGAATTCAAATTCAAGGACAGCCTGGGCAACTAGCTCGTCTCAAAATAAAAAAGGTGGGGATGTACCTCAGTGATATAGTGCTCTCCTCCAAAAAAAAAAAGGCTAAAATTATATCTTAAAAGAGGCTTATATGTACACTTCTGTGATTTCACTCCCCATCTCAGTTGGCACATTCTTCCAGCGGCTATCACCCTGAAATGCAATCACCAGTTACACTGCTGAATTTCCAACTGGCTCTGGTAACCTATGTACAGGAAGTGATTTCTTATTCTCTTTTATATCTTCAAGGGCAGACCTTAGATGGTGTGCAACAAATGTCTATTGGCCTGAATCAAATCAACATAGTAACACCACCACCAAAAGAGCATATATCACAGTGGTTAAATTCCTTGGAGCATTTCAAAATTACAATAACCACACTTATATATAAACTCAAAAGCACATTTGCAAGATTTACCTTTGAAAGTTTATATAAGATTGCAATTTAGAAATTATATGAAAAATCCATGGCCCTGTGACATCTTGCTTAATTTTTCACCTTAAAGTGAATACCTTAAAATAATTTCATCTTCTGTGTAAATGCTACTAAATACCATAGAGTAGAATTGTAGTTTACGTAATCTGCTACTATAAACTGGAGAAAGAGCAAATTATTCAAGTTAACACACTTTCAGTGCCTATTCCCCATTTATTCTTGCTTCAGCCCACATAGCTGCCTACCCATAGATATTTTAAAGGTCCTACAAAGAGCCTTCTGTGTAAAGAAAACAGTAGTTGTGTCTAAAAACAATGTAAACTGACCATTTTAGTCACTGGCTATTTTCTCCAACTTCACAGTAATCTTAGATTCCAGTATGCACTTTAAGCACTTCAGTATTATTCTACTGGTCTTATTTCCATAAATCAAAGATGTGTAAGTAAATGGGTAAGCAGGCAGGCTGTTGACAGAAAATCTTTCTCGATTATAACAATTAAAATAAGTATAGCAAATCACCATATAGGACAATTTAAGGAATCCAGAAGTATAAAACTAAGACATTCTCACACCAAATGACAAATTACAGTGCCACATGTACACTCCTCTCAGAGGTTCAGAGAGTCATTATGTCCAACCATTTTCCAAGTGTTGTAAAGGCCTTTAGAAATCAAACAGGAAATCCTCTCGTCTATTTGGTTCTTTCATAGCAGAAAAACTGAACAGGTGGCCTAGGCACAGTTCTGGGAAAGTCCTGGGAGAGATGAGTGGGTCCTAAAGGGGTCTCCACAAGGCAGAGTCATTCATTCATTCATTTCCGCAAACCCAGAACACGACCCCCACCCACCGCGAGATAAATCAGACTCCAAACCCTGCTCCCCTGGAGACTAGAGCGAGGGGGCGCGCAGGTACAGCCACTCTGACCGTTTTTTGAGGAATTGGCCCAATCAGGCTTTTTAAAATCTTGTTTGCGGGGGCGCTGCATACAGAGGTGCTCGTTAACTGTTTGCTGACTGAATTTATATATATATGTGTATGTGTGTGTGTGTGTGTGTGTGTGTGTGTGTGTGTATAAAATATAATATAGTGCACAAACGCCGCGGTATCGGGGACTCGGCCGCCCACAATCACCCGCGCCAGACCCCAGCAGAGAGGTCACCCTCTCCTCCTCGGTTGCCTCAAGAGGAAAAAGCATCCAAAGGTGAGTTCCAGCCCCGGCCAGGCTGAGCCCTCCTCTTCGCCCCCAAGCAGCACTCACCGTTGGTGTAAGGAGACCCCGAGGCCGAGGAGGCCCTGTTCTGGGCCTGAAGGCTGGTTGGGGCGCCGCCGGAGGCCGGTATCCCCGGCTGGGACATGACGACCGCAGTTATCCTTGTTGGGAGAGACTGGTCTGGATCCGCAACCGCGCCAGGCGGGGAGCTGAAAGACGACTGCTGAAAGCGGAGGGAGGGGGCCAAAGACTTAGGACTGAAGACTGAAGAAGAGAGGGCTGAGCATCAAGCCCGAGGCATGGCGCCTCACTCTCCCCAGCCAGCCGGCAGCCACGGCCTGGCCTGGGAAGAGGCTTAGGAGTTCGGCCACTGGGGTCGCGAACGCCGGGCTGGGAGGCGGCAGCCTAAACCGGAGAGGAGGGAGGCCCCGGCCGGAAGTGCCTGTCAGCCGCCAGCCGCGCAGGCGCAATCAGGACACGTGGCACTTCCGGCTCCGGGCTCGCGGCTGCTGCCGTGCTCACCTCTCCCGCGGGGCTGCCCCGAAGCCACCTGACAGTCCCGTCGTCTCGGCCCCGTGGACGGTGCCCGGACTCGCCTGCCACGTCACTGACTCCTGCCGCCGGCCGGAAGTGGCGTGTGTCACTGCTGCGGAAATCCCCGTGTCTGGAACGTCACCTCGCGGGCAGAGCGGGGATCCGGGGGCAGTGCGGACTTGACCGGCCGCTTTCGTGGAGTGGGGCAAACAGTTCCTCTACCCGGACTTTGAGGATTACCTGAGACGACAGACGTCATCATCTGTTGGGATTATACCACACTAGTAGCCGAACCGGTTAATATTCATCACATTATTTTATTTCACATTGTTGTCATATTCTAGGTGTAAATTGTAAGGGAATTTTTAAAAGATAGTTAAATATGTATGTTCAACATGTGATCAAGTAGAAGGCCTTTGCTTTTTGACTGGCGGATTCAGAGGTGATTTTAATTTTTAAACTCGCTGGTCCATAGCATAGTCACGCTGAAGTTCGTTAACAGCACAATTTTTTTTTTTTTTAAGTTAGTGCTGAGGATCTAACCCTTGCTCAGGTTAGGAGAGCACTCTACTACTGAGCTATACGTCCCATTCCCTAGCAGTACATTAAATGGCAGTTGTATTTCCTCTTCTAAGAGTTTGTGACCCTCTGTAAAGCAAAGAAGTCAAACTTCCTTTCTGGGAAACTAGGGAGTGGGGGGTTTGTTTGTTTTTGGAGCTAGACTTGACTTATAAGGCCAAGGGAAGTAGAAACCGAGTGGATGACATAACTAGTGATTTCAGTAATGATCTTAGCTACCTTCATTCCCACTTAGCTTTTTCCTGTGCTAAGCTGATGACAAAGTCCTTCTTCATAGATCTGTACTGTTGATTAAAATGTCATGCTACAGGTTTCACAACCTCAGGATGAAGTACATCTTACCTAATTCATTTAATACCAAATGTCTACTATGAAATGTTACATTACTTGGAAAAAGAGAATGATCTAAACTGCTGTGTCAGGCCTGAAGAACAAGCAGTAAGAATTCAAATAGCCAAATGTGAAATTTACCGTAACCCTGTTTTTATTATCATTTGCCTTAGCACCTTAGTATATTTGCTTAGTAAATTCAACAATTAAAACTTCTCTTTTACAAGGCCTAGGTATAAAGCCTCCTTTCTATTTTTGGTACTGGGTATTTAACCCAGCAGCACTTTATCATTGAGCTGCATCCTAGACCTTATTTATTTATTTTTTTTTTCAGTTGTCAGTGGGCCTTTATTTTATTTACATGCGGTGCTGAGAATCAAACCCAGTGCCTCAGACATGCTAGACAAGCACTCTACCAGTGAGCTACAATCCCAGCCCAAGACCTTATTTTAATTTTGAGACAGTGTCTCAATAAATTGCTGAGGTTGACCTCAAAGTTGCAGTCCTCCTGCCTCAGCCTCCCCAGGTATGCACCATGAACCCAGCTGTAAAGCCTTCTTTAGAATGAAGATAATACTTTTGGCCAAACTGTTTTCAGTTTAGAACTCCTGTAACAAAATCCCAAGTCACATATCCAAGAACACCCAAGAAAATGCATAGCCGAGCACTGTGGTACATTTCTGTAATCCCAGCGGCTCAGTAGGCTAAGGCAGGAGGTTTGGGAGTTCAAAACCAGTCTCAGCAACTTATTGAGCCCTGAGCAACTCAGTGAGACCTGTATCTAAATAAAATACAAAAAAGAGCTGGGGATATAGTTCAATGGTTAAGCACCCCTGGGTTCAATTCCTGGTACCAAAAAAAAAAAAAAAAAGGAAAATACACGAGTCTCTAAATATTTTAAAGAAGAAATAGACCTCAGGGAAAAATTAGACCTTCATGAAGTCAGACAGAAAACCAGGGCCACTCTTCAAAAGATAAATACATAGACCTGGTCTCAAACTTACAGCAGTTTAATTCTCTTTTTATATACAATCCTTTTGAATGATCTTAGTTTGTTGATCTTGGCTGAGGGGTTTGATTTGGTTAAATCAAGCTTTCTTTGAACTTTGTTCTGTTTAAGCAATACCTTTGTGTTCAGAGATTTTAGAAAGAAAATAACCTCATTGGTTAAATTAGTTAAATAATTAGAAGTGGTTTGCTAATAAGTAAACAGTACTTTCTCTAAAAGTTGTTCTCAGGAAACTGTGGCTATTATTTCCCCAAACTATGATTAAGTCTTTCAAATGTTTGTAACATTTTCATTGTAGTCAGCTTTAAAATATTGAGGTAACTATCATGTGTAACCTCAGGGACAGTAGTAGAGTAAGTTCAAGGAATTAAGGTGGAACAACATACAAAAAATAAAAAGTAGTTTTCATATTAAGTATTAGGCACCCACACAATATCAAACCTTACAGACTTACAGTGTGGCCACTTAAATATGGGAAATTATTGGTGCTATTGCCAGTTGTTAAACTTACTGATATTTGTTTCTGTTACCTGTATCTGTTCCACCTGCCCTTAACTAATATCAGTCATAGATTCTATTTTTTTAATTCTGCTTTTTTCCAGAACAACAGGAACCCTTCATCTATCTGTTATAAAACTATTTTCAGTGCTGGGTGTGGTGGTGCACACCTGAATCCCAGTGACTCAGGAGCTGAGGCAGGAGGTTCACAAGTTTGAAGCCAGCCTCAGCAATTTAGCAAAGTTGTAAGTAACCTAGTAAGACCCTATCTCAAAAAATAAAAAGGGCTAGAGATGGGGCTGGAGCTGTAGCTCAGTGGCAGAGCACTTGCCTAGCATGTATGAGGCACTGGGTTCCATCCTCAGCACCACATAAAAAGAAAGTAAAGGCATTGTGTCCATCTACACCTAAAAAAAAAGAAGAGGTGGGGAATGTGGCTAAGTGGTCAAGCACTCTTGGGTTCAATCCCTAGTACCAAATAAATTATTTTCAGAGTCTTCAACCCTACTTTAAAAAGTTATAAACATCCAGCAACTCTGAAAGCTGAGGTAGGAAGATCACAATTTGAGGCCAGCGTAGGCAGTGCAACTTAGACCTTGTCTGAAACTAAAATAAAAACTGAAAAATGCTGTGGATGTAGTTCAGTGGCAAAGCACCCCTGGGTTCAATTCCCAGTACCACAAAAAAAAGGGGGAACTAGCTCAGTAAGGAGGCAAAGCACTGCAAAGAATACTTATGTATTACATTTGAGTTTATGTCAAAAATAGGGATGGAATGCAACCATTCATAATAAAATATGCTGATACAAAAAAAAAAAAAACAGGACTGGGGTTGTATCTCAGTGGTAGAGCACTTGCCTAGCATGGGTGAGGCCTTGGGTTTGATCCTCAGCACCACATTAAAAATAAATAAATAAATATAAAGTTTAAATTAAAAAAAAAAAACAAAAAAAAAAACCAGCCAGACATGGTGGTACACTCCTGTAATCCCAGCTACTCAGCAGTGAGCTTGAAAGTTTGAGTCCAGCCTGGGCAACTTAGACCCTGTCTCAAAAAAATTTTTGTTTGTTTGTTTGTTTTTTCATGGTGCTGGGGATTGAACTCAGGGCCTTGTGCTTGCAAGGCAAGCACTCTACCAACTGAGCTATATCCCCAGCCCTTCCAAAAACATTTTAAAGGAAGCCGGGAGTATAGCTCAGTGGTAGAGAGCTTGCCTGGCATGCACAAGGCCCTGGGTTCAATACTCAGGACTGCAAAAAACAAACAAAAAATTCACTGATATGCAGAAGTGAACTTAGGTTGCCTGCTCGCTTAGGACTATTGCACTGTCAGCTGATAAACAGGATTCAGTTTGGCTCACTTTTCAGGAAGGGAGGATTTATTTTAGGCCCTTTAATTATTTTTTTAAAAATTGTTCTGTTTATTCCAAACAAAAAGGCAGTTTCAGTTTCAGACTAATTTGTACAAACAATCTCATTCACTGAAACTCTTGAGGTGCCATTTTAAGAACAGTTCCTCTGGCCTCATTTGCCTGACAGGACATCTGTTTGTATCTCAAGTCAGCTGCTGTGAAGCTACATCACAAGTACACTCATCACACACCAAGCCACTAAATTCCATTGCTTTCTTGAACACTTTTCATGTTTATGTGTTTCTCAACATTCTCACTGTCCATTCTGGTTAGTTTTCGTCTTGTACTTGAACTATTCGGAATTGTTTTTCTGGATTCCTTTTCTCCAATCCATGTTGAATATAGTTCCTTTACATGTTGAATTGAGCTCCCCAAATACTTATTCCATTTTTATTTTTCTGTACCCCAGAACCTATAACTGCTAACCCTACCTGCTCCATCAGATTAAAATTCCTCAGCATGAGTTGGGCATGGTGGCACACACCTGTAATCATAGCTACTTGGGGATGCTGAGGCAGGAGGATTCCAAGTTTCAAGGCCAACTCTGGCAACTTAGTGATATCCTGTCTCAAAATGAAAATTTAAAAAGGCTGGGGGTGTAGTTCAGTGGTACTGAGTTAAATCCCCAGTACTCCCCACCCCTGAAAATATCCCTCAGTAAGGCGCTTTTTTTTTTTTTTTTTTTTTTGTGCCAGGGATTGAATTCAGGGTGCTTAACCACTGAGCCACATCTTCAGCCCTTCTTATTTTTTATTTTGAGACAGGGACCCACTAAGTTGGTTAGTGCCTCACTAAGTTGATGAGGCTGCTTTTGAACAGACCATCCTCCTGCCTCAGCCTCTGAGTCACTGAAATTAGAGGTGTGAGCCACCTCACTCAGCTCAGCCTAACCTCTTTTTTTTTTTTTTTTTTTTTTTTCGGTACTGGGGATCGAACTCAGGGCCTTGTGCTTGCAAGGCAAGCATTCTACCAACTGAGCTATATACCAGCCCTCAGCCTAACTTCTTAGGCTGAATAAAACTCCAAATTCTATCCATAAACAGAACCCAGCTTTGCTACCTCTTTGACCTCATCTTCTCCCACACTCCCTCTCACTCAGTCCACTCCAGACACATGCTATTTTATCTATCTAAGCACAAACCCATCTTTACCCTTATTCCTTTACTTGGAAGCTCTTCCCCAAGACATCCAGAGAGCTCATTGTCTCACCTCTTCCCACCTTTCTTCAAATATTACCTCACTGAAGAAGCCATCTCTGAACATTCTGTCCAATAATCTACTTATCCTGCTCACTCTATCCCTTGTACCCTGTTTCATTTCTTCATAGCATTTCTCATCTTTATTATATATCTGTGTTTATCTTTCTTCAATGGAATATAAGTCTGTACATCAATTCTAAGGTAATTATGCCTATCTCCCTGTTAGACTGTCAGAGAGTGAAGTCTTAGTCACGTATGTATTTTCAGCACTTGGGTCTCATACTTAACAGGCATTCAGTAAACTTTTTTGGGGGGATGTGCTGGGATTTAACCCAGGCTCTCTGACATGCTAGGCAAACATTCCACCACTGAGCTCTATCCCCAGAAAAACCATTTGGAATGAATAAATTAATAGTATCATTTCTTGGGTTGGGAATGGGGCTCAGTGGTAAAAAGCTTGCCTACCATGGGCAATGCCCTGGCTTCCATCCCCCTACCAAAAAAAAGTGTCCATTTCTTCTAGTCTTCTCTTAGTTCTCTTTAATTTACTAGTATTTGTTCCTGTTGCACTTATAGCCTAAACCACATCACTTGCACTTGTTTCTAAACTATTTTGCTCTCTATTTCCTTTAGGTTCTTAGCTACTATGCTACATTGTGTCCCATCTGATACAGGCCTAATTAGTATAAATAAAATGGTGTTAGCCCTTGACACCATCTTCTCTGGGAAAGTCTGAAAATACACTAGTAAATAGCAGCTCTTCTTTTTTTCTTTTTCTAACCTCAAATGCCTCCTATCATCTCCCACTTTATACATACCCTGACATCATAGTATCAGAAGTGTGAGATACAACTTTACCTCTGTATCTACCATATATTTATTTATTTTTATTTTTTTGTGGTACTGGGAACTGAATTCAAGGGCACTTTAGTGCTGAACTACATTCTCAGTCCTTTTATTTTTTTGAGATAGGTTCTCTCTAAGTTGCCCAAATGTGCAGTCCTCCTGCTTCAGTCTCTTGAGTCACTGGGATCACAGGCCTGCACCACTGTGCCCAACTCTAAACCTACTTTTTCTTCGTGAGTAAGGTGGCTCACACCTCTTCATATCATGAATGACCTCACCAGCTCTTTCATTCACTAATTCACTCAATTCATTTAAAATGTTTACTAAATGCCTTCCATATGCCAGGCACCCTATCAGGCACCAAGTAAAAAGAGAAAAGTACAAACAAGCTCTCTGCCTTCTGTGGAGGTTAACAAAATGTAAACATAAATACATATGTCTTCTAACGTTTCTAAATTGGTAAGTTTATTGAGGAACTGGTGCTCAGCAAGATCCTGGTTTGGATAGAATGTTAGAATAGTATACGACAGTTAAGCTGTGATGCAAACTATGAGAAAGCTAGCAAGACAAAGAAGATGGAGAGAAAAAGGGCTCCAAGCACATAAACAGCACCTACAAAAGCCCAGAGGCAGGAATGACCTTGCTTGCTGTGCAAGGAAGGCAGAGTGATATGACCTGAGATTGGACAAGTAGAGGGTGCCAGAGCAATGAGAACCTTATAAGCCCATTGTAGGGTGTTTAGAGGCTTTGGAGAGCAATTCAAGAATTGTAAGTGGCGGCAACTTGATCTAATTCATGCTTTAAAATAAATCAAAGAAAAACATCGATCCTGCTGGGAGTAGTAGCACACACCTGTAATCTTAAGGACTCAAGAAGCTGATGCAGAGGTGAGTAAGCCGCCCTAGGGGGCAGGCGCCCAGGCGAGGCCGCAGGACCCAACCCGCGGGAGCCGCGCGGACGCCAGAGCGGCTGCCGGCTGCTGACTTCAGGCGTGGGTCAGTGAGGAGCCCCTGGACCCGGACCCGCCTGCTGCTCCCATCCCCACCTGGTGCGCGCCTCACGGGGGTCGACCCCGACGAGGTCCTGACGCCTCCCTTTGGGGTGGATCCCGCAGGTGTGTGAGTGCGAGGCCTGGGCTCGGTGTGTGCGGCCCACAGACCTCCTCGCGGGTGGAATGTGAAGGGAAAGCCCTCTCTTAACTCTCAAACCCAGGAATTAATTGACACAAAAGCTACGGTTAAATTCTTTAATTTCTGAGGTTTTCTATCAGATGTTCCACTGTAATAATGCTGGAGTTAAGCAGTTTCCATTTCTATACTCCAAATCAGAAGATTTTGTTCCCTGCATACAGTATAGGAGAAATGTTTAAAAACAATTGGCAACTGACTGGTGTTTAAAACTGAAGATTGTCATGACTGTTTAACTTAAACTCTATGCTGAAGTAAGATTAGTTGTATTGGAAATACTAATTTGGGGGTAACCCAAATCTTTTTCTGGAACCATGAAAATTTTGTTGGTGTTTGACTTTGACAATACAATCATAGATGACAATAGTGACACCTGGATTGTGCAGTGTGCTCCAGACAAAAAAAACTTCCTATTGAACTACAAGATTCTTATCAAAAAGGATTTTGGACAGAATTTATGGGCAGAGTCTTTAAGTATTTGGGAGATGAAGGTGTAAGAGAAAATGAAATGAAAAGAGCAGTGACATCAATACCTTTCACTCAAGGGATGGTGGAACTTTTCAATTTTAAAAGAAAGAATAAGGATAAATTTGACTGCATCATTATTTCAGATTCAAATTCAGTCTTCATAGATTGGGTTTTAGAAACTGCCAATTTTCTTGACATATTTGCTGAAGTATTTACAAATCCAGCAGCTTTTGATAGCAATGGTCATCTCACTGTGGAAAATTATCATGCTCATTCTTGCAATAGGTGCCCAAAGAATCTTTGCAAAAATGTAGTTTTGGTAGAATTTGTAGAAAAACAATTACAACAGGGAGTGAATTATACACAAATTGTGTATATAGGTGATGGTGGGAATGATGTCTGTCCAGTAACTTTTTTAAAGAAAAATGATGTTGCCATGCCACGGAAAGGATACTTTACAGAAATCTCTTTCCAGAATGTCTCAAAATCTTGAACCTATGGAATCTTCTATTGTAGTTTGGTCTTAAGGTGTTGAAGTAATTTCTCATTTACAATTTCTAATAAAGGAGTAATATACCAACAAAAAAAAAAAAAAAAAAAAGAAGCTGATGCAGAGAATCTCAAGTGTGAAGCCAGCCTCAAATTTAACCAGGCCCTAAGAAACTTAGCAAGACCCTGTCTCAAAATAAAAAAAAATAAAAAGAGCTAGAGATGTGCCTCGGTGGTTAAGTACCCCTGGGTTCAATTCCCAGTAGTACAGGAAAAATCGTTCAGATGCTGTGGGGACAACTGATTGGAGGTGAAAGAATGGAGTTATTGCTGTAGTAGGTGACCAAAGATGATGCCAAGTAAATTGGAGTAGTGGAGATGGAGAGAACTGTAGGTCAAACTTTGCACTTTAAGGGCTGGAGTTATAACTCAGTGGTAGATCACTTGCCTAGTGTGCAAGGTGCCCTAGGTTCAATCCTCAGGGGGGAGAAAACACCTTGGACTTTGCTTTTACCTTTGCTGAACTACATGCAATCAATCATGAACTCTTACAGATTTCAACCTCTAGTTTCTCACACATGATTATTTCTTCATTCCTATCGACCCAACCCAGTTCCTTGTTACCTCTCATCTACATGATTGCAGCAACCTCATTACTGAATTAATCTCAGCTTTCAGCCTTGAGTTATTTCAATACAACCCACATATTGCTGATATAGGAAACTTTTAACTACAGAATCCCAACGTATTTTTTAACTGGTCAAGCCTCCAAAAGGCTCCAGTTTGGGAAGCAATGACCCCAGTGTTTTAGGCCAATACTACACAATTAAACCATATTTGTCTGATGCTTTTCCCATTTCTATTTCTATGTGTGTGTTATTTAGGTACTGAGGATTGAACTCAGGGGCACTCCACCACTGAGTTACATCCCCATCCGCCCCCCTCCCCCCCCCCCCTTCTTTTTTTTTTTTTTTTTTTTTTTTTGGTGATGATGGGGAATCAAACTCTAGGCCTTGTGCATGCTAGGCAAGCACTCTACCAACTGAGCTATATACCCAGCCCTCAGCCTAACTTCTTAGGCTGAATAAAACTCCAAATTCTATCCATAAACAGAACCCAGCTTTGCTACCTCTTTGACCTCATCTTCTCCCACACTCCCTCTCACTCAGTCCACTCCAGACACATGCTATTTTATCTATCTAAGCACAAACCCATCTTTACCCTTATTCCTTTACTTGGAAGCTCTTCCCCAAGACATCCAGAGAGCTCATTGTCTCACCTCTTCCCACCTTTCTTCAAATATTACCTCACTGAAGAAGCCATCTCTGAACATTCTGTCCAATAATCTACTTATCCTGCTCACTCTATCCCTTGTACCCTGTTTCATTTCTTCATAGCATTTCTCATCTTTATTATATATCTGTGTTTATCTTTCTTCAATGGAATATAAGTCTATACATCAATTCTAAGGTAATTATGCCTATCTCCCTGTTAGACTGTCAGAGAGTGAAGTCTTAGTCACGTATGTATTTTCAGCACTTGGGTCTCATACTTAACAGGCATTCAGTAAACTTTTTTGGGGGGATGTGCTGGGATTTAACCCAGGCTCTCTGACATGCTAGGCAAACATTCCACCACTGAGCTCTATCCCCAGAAAAACCATTTGGAATGAATAAATTAATAGTATCATTTCTTGGGTTGGGAATGGGGCTCAGTGGTAAAAAGCTTGCCTACCATGGGCAATGCCCTGGCTTCCATCCCCCTACCAAAAAAAAAGTGTCCATTTCTTCTAGTCTTCTCTTAGTTCTCTTTAATTTACTAGTATTTGTTTCTATTGCACTTATAGCCTAAACCACTTCACTTGCACTTGTTTCTAAACTATTTTGCTCTCTATTTCCTTTAGGTTCTTAGCTACTATGCTACATTGTGTCCCATCTGATACAGGCCTAATTAGTATAAATAAAATGGTGTTAACCCTTGACACCATCTTCTCTGGGAAAGTCTGAAAATACACTAGTAAATGGCACCTTTTTTTTGGATTGTACCCAGGGGTGTTTTTCCACTGAGCTACATCCCCAGCCTTTTTTATTTTTAGTTTGGAGACGAGGTCTCGCTAAGTTGCTTAGGGTCTCATTAAATTGCTGAGACTGGCAATCCTTCTGCCTCAGCCTCCAGAGTAACTGAGATTACTTGGCATGTGCCACTGCCTCCGGTTAAAAGGATACTTTTAAGAAACAGATGTGAAAGATAACTTCCTCAAGTGAGGCACCAGCATTCCTTTATCTTCTAGGCCAGCTGGCCCCTAAATCCTCTTGGGGCTGATGCGGGGAGGGTAGTTCAGGCGGCGGGGATTGACAACCAGATCATGAGAGGGCGGAACTGATTGCGCGCGGTGCTGCGGCCCTCCGGACCGTAGCTACTGAGGCACCCGCTGGTCCGGAAGGAGCTGACGCGAGCTGGGACCCCGGCAGCCATACCGCTTTGCAATTCGGCCTCAGAAAGTGTAGGGCGGCACCGAGGAGGGAATTGTGTTCACTCCAGTCTCAGGTGAGTGGCAGCTCGAGCGGACAGGCGGGCAGGCAGCTGTGGACCCCGAGAAAGGCTCACTTTAAGGCTTAGGCCCACCTTGGGCTCCTGCTGGTGGCCCTGAGAAGAGGCGCCTGTTTTTCGCCCGGAATCGGGTGGCTTGAGGGACCATGGGTCCCATCTGAGGTCCTTGGGGCCGTCCTGATGTCCCTCAGGACCCCGCTGCAGTCAGGCGCTGTTATTTCAGGAAAGCTCGAGATGACAGCAGGTTAGCCTCTTCATGGGCCTCAGTTTCCTCACCTGGTAAGGCGAAGGCGGCAGGGGTTATTGACAGCTGGAGAGGCTGTGACACGGCGTGTTGTTTTTAGCTCTTCCAGTTTGTTGTGGAAGCAAGTCGAACTTTCTTTCTGGCGGTAGTTAACATTTTGCCATAGCCAAGTCCCAGCCGAGTGGGAAAAAGATACTTTGGAAAGCTAGTGAGTTAGAGATTTTTCTACGAGATAAAAATTTGTTTTTAAACGGTTTAAACTCCAATATCGTTAGTTGGATGAACCAAATTTGTCAGGACTTTAAGCTATTTCGTATATTGGGCAAAATGAGGTGAAGAAATACACTTAATTTGAAAAATTAAGTTTACCATTGTTTACATGTTCTTACATCAAGCTCTATATTACCAATTGTCTTCCTCTGAAGAACTGTGTTCAATGATAAAATATCGGTTAAGAATCTCTTAAATCACATTGAATGAACCAACCCTATGTGGTGTCACAAACCTGTAATCCCAACTACTCGGGAGGCCAACACAGGAGGTTCCCGGTTCCAGGCCAGCCTCAGCAATTTAGGGAGACCCTGTCCCAAAATATAAAATAAAAAGGTCTGGGGATGTAGTTGAGTGGTTAAATAAACCTGGGTTCAGTCCCCAGTGGGTTGGAGAGGGGGGAAATGAGGAATGTAAGTCGCATTGTAGCGAATGAAAAAGGAAAGGAATATTTATTTTCAACTATGTGTAAGGGGCTACCTATGCACAAAATAGTCTGCCAAGGAAAGTAGTAGTAACATCTCTATTTTTCAGATGATGAATAAACTAAGATTTACAATTTGTTAGTAATTAATGGTTTAGCAGAGCAATGTGTATTACTGTTGTATCTTTCAGTAGATTTGTTTGTCACCAAAATATTTTGAACTTTAAAAGTTTAAAGGCAGCCAAACTAGGTGGCACCTGCCTGTCTTACTAGGTACTCAGGACGCTGAGGTGGGAGTATCATTTGAGCCTAGGAGTTGGAGGCCAGCCGGCAACCTAACACGACCCTATCTCAAGAAAAAAAATTTCAGATGTTCACTGGCATTTTCTGAGTTTGCAGAAAAGTGTCTTCATTTCAGAAATGTTAGAGAAGCTGTGTAATTGTGAAGGTTAGCAGTTTAAATAAGGTGCATTTTAACCTTTTGCCTTGTACTATTATGCTAGAGTAGAAATTCAAGAAAAACTTAATGCAAAAGATTAGTCTATCACAAATGAAAATCATTGCCACATCATTCCGAGCTTACAAACTAGAATTCTATAGTAATGATTCATCATTTCTCCACCCCTTTTTTAAGTACACAATTGACTAAAACTCTTTAAATTATTTAATTTCTAAGCAAATAATCACAGTGAATCACAGTGTTGAAAGTTTTTTGGTTTATTTTTGTTTTGTTTTTTGTTTTTGTACTGGGGATGGAACCCAGGGGTGCTTCCTCCACCCCTTTTTTTCTCCCCAAGACAGGGCCTCACTAAATTGCTGTCACTGGCATGTAACCTGAAATCATCCTACCTTAGCCTCTCAACTCTCAGAGATTATAGGGGGTGTGCCATGGTCCCTTTCTTGTACCTTTCTTGTATAGTGTTTTGGTTTTGTGTGTGTGCGCATGCGCGCTTAAACTTAGGTTGCTTTATCACTGAGCTATATCACCAGTACTTTTTTATTTTTTTACATATTTTTAAAATTGTCGATGGACCTTTATTTTATTCATTTATTTATATGCAGTGATGAGATTCAAACCCAGTGCCTCACACATGCCAGGCAAGCACTCTACCACTGAGCCACAACCCCAGCCCTCCTTTTTTATCTTTTTGAGACAAGGTCTCACTAAGTTACTGAGACTGGCCTTGAATTTGCAGTCCTGCCTTAGCCTCCCAAGTCTCTGGGATTATAGGCATGTGCCACTTCTCCCATCACAGTATATAGTTTTTAGGACAACTTCAAATAGAGTGTTTTGAGAATTTAATTTGTCATCAGGTATGTCAATTTTAATTTCCTTAGTTCAATGTTGGCAAGTTGTGTTTTGTTTTTGTTTTTTTCCCTTTAAAAGAAAGTCCTACTATTTATATTTGTCATGATTTTAACCTCCTTTCAAATGAGTGTAATTTTTTTCTAAAGGAAACTTGAATACATATTTTTTGTTGACTACATGAACCAAAAGGTTCACTTATATTGCTACACATTCAATCCTAAAATAGTTTAAAATTTCTCTAGTGAAATTTCTTTGCCTGGATTTGAAGGAAACTGTTCTAATGCCTTTTCTGGTAATAGTGAATGATAGTGCATTAATATTTAAAGTAAAATTTGAATGCCATTAAAAACCTTTTCAGGGGGCTGGGGAGATAGCTCAGTCGGTAGAGTGCTTGCCTTGTAAGCACAAGGCCCTGGGTTCGATCCCCAGCACCCAAAAAAAAAAAAACAAAAAAAAAACAAAAAAAAACTTTTCATATTAAAATTGCTAACTTTGAAGTTTTTTTTGCAAATTGGCATTTAAATTTTTATGGTTTCAATGTCAATTAATTTGGTCTTTTTGTGTACCAGAGATTGAACCCAGAGATGCTTAACCACTGAGCCACATCCCCATCCCTTTTTGTATTTTATTTAGAGACAGATCTCGCTGAATTGCTTAGGGCCTCACTAAGTTGCTGGGGTTAGTTTTGAACTTGTGATCTCCCTGTCTCAACCTCCCAAGTCATTGGGATTACAGGTGCCTGGCAATTAACTTAGTCTGAACGAGTTAAATCCATCTATATCTCTGTAATAATCAAAATATTTTCATGTGTATTATCACATTTAATCATTATTCATAAAACTGTGAGGCAAGTGATATTCTTCTTATATACTAGAGGCAAAGGGCTCAAGAAAGACTGACTGGCTTTCCCAGAATGAAACAATAGTATTTCAAATGGTGCATTTTATCTCCCCCCGCCCTTTTTTTTTTTTTCTTTTTTGGTGGTTCTGGAGACACAACCCAGGTTCTCACACAAACTGAGCACATGTTGTACCACCCCAAGACCTTGAAAGAGACATTCTAAATCCAAATAGTTTTGTCGTTGTTGTTTTCTTTTTGGTACTGGGGATTGAACCTAGAGTCACTTTTCCATTGAACCATATTCCAGCCCTTTGTATTTAGAGACATGGTCTCACTAAGTTGCTTAGGGCCTTGATAAATTGGTGAGGCTAGTGATCTTCCTACCTCAGCCTCCTGAGTTGCTGGGGTTACAGGTGTGCCAACTCACCTCATCAAATCCAAATAGTTTTTTTTTTTTTTTTTTTGCAGTGCTGGGGATTGAACCCAGGGCCTTGTGTTTGCGAGGCAAGCACACTACCAACTGAGCTATATCCCCAGCCCCCAAACCAAATAATTTTTAATCTAGGACAGACATTCGCTCCATTTCACTTTGACTCTATTATAATAGATTTTCATCATTAATGAATTGATTCTATAATCATATTATAGAATGGTAGAACACTTGCCCCATCATGCTTGAAACTTTGAGTTGGAGCCACAGCACCACAAAGGGGAAGAAAATGGTTTTGCTTAATTATTCATATAAATGAGTTATAAATGTAAAATGTTCATGTAATTTTTTAATTTTTTTGCTTGTTTCAATAATTGTATTATTGAGCTAAAGTTTACCCTTTTAAAGTGTTCAGTGTTTTTAGCATAGTCTAGTATTGTACAACTATTATTACTAATTCCAAAACATTTTCATTACCTCAAAAGAAACCCAGTATCCATTAGTAATTGCTTTCCACTTTCCCATCTCCCAGACTGACAACCACTAATCTACTTAGTCTAAGATTTTGCCTGCTCTAGAAATTTCATATAAAGGGAGTTTTCCATAAAGGTTTAAAGGGACAAAGTTTTTGTAATCTGAGAAGTTCTGTTCCATTATATCCTCTGCACTGATTTTCATGTCACTTGAGTAGATCACTTTTTAATCTGCCTAGGGCCTTTTCCTGTTTGGTGTTCATGGAATAAATAAACCTGCTGACGTGTATGTATTTCCTCGTTCTTGACCTCTGCTCTTCACATGTCTTAATAGAGTGTTCATAGTGTTGTGTAACCTGTTCTCAGAGCTCAGGTATCTGGAGCTAAGTAACTTTTATTCTTAGTTGGATATTTTTACTTCTATTTCAACAACAACAAAAATAGTGAATTTCGTTTCTAATAACTTTTAGTTTTAAGGTTGTTATGAATCACAAGACAAGTGTAAATGTCTCTTATCTTTGGAAGTAGAGTTTTATGTTATTACATTACTTCTGTTGGGTCAAGTTTTATAACAACAAATTGGTACCATTCTTATGCAAAAAGTCCTTTTTTCTTTACCACTTACTCCATTCCATCCTTCACCATTCCTCACCTACCAACCATTATTTCCTTTGAGAACTTTGTCTTACTTTCTGTAGTAGTGCCCTCTGCTCTTCTAAGTGATTCTACTGCCTGTCACTGTGGACATTGTACCCTCTCATCTGGCTTTCCATTTGTTTCACCTCCACTTCTCTATCTGTCCAAGTCAGAGCCAGACCTTAGAGCTTGTCACCACCCAGACCTAAACTTCTCTTGAATTATGGAATCCCTTATTCTCCACTTTGCTGGTAAAATTGTGGTCCACCCTACACCTGAGTTTCGGTTTACATACTTTCTCCCTATTCTCCTGGTTCTATTTTGTGAGAAGCATGCCTTTGATCACCACCATCCTCCCTGTATACTAGTTACCTATACACCTTTATCCACTTAGCCTGGACTTCTGATTAGATCACTTCAGTCCCTCTGATTAGTACTTTCCAAGTCCTATCCTTTTTTATCCCTGTCCTGGAAGTCCCTAATCTCCAGTCTCTAAAGCCAAGCCTTGCTGGTTGTGGGGGTCAAGGGTCAAAAATCAGTGCTGATTGTCACTGTTCGAATGTTTGCTTTTCAGTTCCTCCTGAGCCCTTAGATCTCCTTAGCAATATACACCAACCACCACCCCATGCCAGGGATTGAACCCAGCGCCTTATGTATTCACTGTACCACTGAGCTACATCCCAAGCCTCTTTAGCAATCATTTAACTTGATCTGTTTTTTTCCTCACAGTAGCTGCTCTGATACTTGCTCTGCTCAAAATTTCTCTACACCCTTTCTCTTTTGGAGTCAAATTCCTGGCGCTTTGGTACCATTCTTATGCAAAAAGTCCTTTTTTCTTCACCACTTACTCTATTGTGTAAATCTGTGGCGCCTCCACAGATTTCCTGGCGCTTTGTCCTTGTACTCTTTTTTTTTTTTTTTTTATCATTTGTTTTTTTTTAGTTGTAGGTGGACACAATACCTTTGTTTTATTTTTATGTGGTGCTGAGGACTGAACCCAAGGCCTCGCACATGCTAGGTAAGCACTCTACTACTGAGCCACAACTCCAGTCCCCTGAACTTGCACTCTTTTTTTGGGGGTGGGGTGGTGCTGGGGATCGAACCCAGGGCCTTGTGTTTACAAGGCAAGCACTCTACTGACTGAGCTATCTCCCCAGCCCCCTATCCTTGTACTCTTTAAGAAGGAAAGATACCTCTCGGTTCAAGCTCCCCTTCAGATTTTGTCCCTTCCTTTTAGTTTAATTTTTTCCCACTTAACCTCTCCCTTTCCAGTTGTTCCTTTCTTTCCCTTATCATCATTCTCAAGCCTCATCCATCCTTGAGAAAATCTCATTCATTCCATTTCAAACTTATGAAAGGGGAATCTCTCCCTCACTTCTTCTTCCAATTAACTTTTCCAATTAAGTGAATGAGAAGTTCTCCTTCACTTCTCAATAATAACAGCAGCCAGGCTTACTTTGTGCATATTATCTCATCTGATCTTTATAATACGTTAAGAGAGATTTCAGAAGAAACTTGTAACTTGTTCAAGAACATAAAGTTTATGAATCATAAGTAAGCCTTGCTTTGCTTTAAGTACTGGCTACAAGTTTTGTTCTGTAGTCTGCTCATGCTCTCAACAATTGGCTCCTCATCACCAAAGCCAGCTGTGACCAACCTCTTTGCAGCTGTACTTACGGTCACTAACTCTTCCTTCCCATTTTTATCACTGTCTTTTCTAATTCTTCTTGTCTTCCGGGTTATATTGGTTCTTCCATTCCCATTTGTCCTTAAAGACCTTCTCTCGTGAGAACTTATTTCTTCCACAGCATTTTGTCTGGTGTTTAAGGCAGGAGGATTACAGGCAGAGATGGTGGAAGAATATTCTGATGTTGGGAAGGAGAATGGGCAGAGGTTTTAAGGTGGCAAAGTTTGAGTCCCCTTCAGTGAATGGCAAAAAGTTTACTTTGATGCAGGGAAAGCCACAAAAAGGGACATAATATAAGGTAAGCTTGGATCAGTAGCTAAAAGGCAAATAGTAGAATTTCTAGAGTACTAGACTAGGAGTTTGAGTCATTTCTGAGCTCAAAAACCCCTGGTGGGCCAAACAGGGTGGCACACACACCTGTAATCCCAGCAACTTGGGAGTCTGAGGCAGGAGGATGACAAGTTCAGGCCAGCCTCAGCAATTTGACAAGCTCTTTAGCAATTTAGCAAGACCCTATTTCAAAATAAAAATAAAAATGGCTAAGGAAGAGTCCAATCTCCAGCAGGAGAAAAAAACAAAACACTGGTGGCTCTTTATCCACTGCATTATTTAGGTGGCCAAATAATCTATGACCTAAACCAGGACCTTTCTGAGTGAAAGGAAGCACTATTAATAATTACAGTGATATATTAGGTATGAGCTGAGAGGCTCTTCAGCAAACTGATAGTTATTGTCACCCTGACTAAGTCATAGCAAGTCAAGTCCAAGATAACATTTTATTAAAGCCACTCTGGAGGCAGTGTACAAGATGGACAGAGACAAATTGTGAGATTAAGATGGTAGTTAGAGCTAGGTGCGGTGACAAATCCCTGTAATCCCAGCAGCTTGGGAGACTGAGGCAGGAGGATCACAAGTTCAAAACCAGCCTTAGCAGCTTAGCCAAGCCCTAAGCAACTCAGCAAGACCTTGTCTCTAAATAAAATACAAAAAAGGACTGGGGATGTGGCTTAGTGGTTAAGTGTCCCTGGGTTCAATCCCTGGTACCAAAAAAAAAAAAAAAAGATGGTAGTTAGGAATGTATATAAGGATTTTTTTCTGACTTGCTTGAGCTGGAACACAGGACCTCATTCATGTTCTACCCCTGAACTACATCTGTAAGGCCCAACCTTGCTTTTTTTTTTTTTTTTTTGAGTCAGGATCTTAAGCTCTTGGGCTCAAACACTGTACCTCATCCTCCTGAGAAACTGAGACTACATATGCATGCCCACCATACTTGGTGATGAAAGGTTCTTGACTCACTGATTCCTATAGGAGCCAAAAAAAAAAGATGAGTCTTCGCTTAAAGAAATTGATAAGATTGTGGGATAACTGAATGTGGGATAAAGGAAGAGGAAGGAATTAAATGTCTTTAGCAGGAGTGATTTTAAAAGTGGTACTCAGGGCCAGGTATGGTAGTACAACTCCATGTTCCTGTAAATTCTGTAAATGTAGTGAAGCCCTAAGCAATTTAGCAAAATCCTGTCTCTGAATAAAAAAATAAAAAGGGCTGGGGATGTGGCTTAGTGGTTAAGTGCCCCCAGGTTCAATCTCCATTATCAAAAACAGTAAAAAGGTACTTAGGGCTAGAGGTATAGCTAAGTGTTAGAGCACTTGCGTGTCATGCACAAGGCCCTGAGTAGTTTGATCCCTAGCACCGAAAAAGGAAAAATAAGGTGCTTCATGATCTAAACAAATTTATATTTTTTACGCTATTGGAAAGCTTTAGAGAACCACTGCAGTGGGAGGGAGAGGGCCTAGACATGGAAGTCAGAAAGGTCCAGGGTTGAAATTTAATGTATCAATCACTAATAGTTGAAACTTAGTTATTATAACTTCAATTTTTTCTGGAAAATGGGAACATTAATATATTAACTTTGAAGGGCAGTTGGGGGGTTTAATGATGTCATATATAAAGTGCATAGAACTGTGGGCAATATACTAGAAGAAACAATAGCAAGTGACATTATTGGAATGCTTTACTATGCCATATACTAAATGCTGTGTGCATACTAATTTATTTAATTTTTACAACAACGAACTCACCTATTATTATTCCTGTTTTATGAGTGAGGAAAGTGAAATGCCCAAGGTAGACAGTAAGTAGTCTAGTCCTGGTTCCAGAGCCCTTGGTCTTAGTTTCTAAGTTTATAGACCATATTGTTTGTAGGGGTTCAATAAATGATAGCTGCTTTTTTTTATTATTTAATACAATATCTGACTCACTGTTGCTGTTTGTTTGTTTATCCTTATTATAGATAGCAAGAGTGAAGTACAAATGCCTAGTCCATGATTTATCACTCTGGCTTCTGCCTCACTAATTAGTATCCATTGATTTTTATTTAAAATATATTTTAGTTGTCAATGGATCTTTAATTTATTTATATGTGGTGCTGAGGATCGAACCCAGGGCCTCACACATGCCAGGCAAGCACTCTACCACTGAGCCACAACTCTAGCAACCCATTGATTTTTACTCTCTGTTCCAACCTATCACAATCATGTCATCCAACAATTCTTGACCTCTTGATTTACCCAACCTTCACAACTCTCTAGCAAATTCCTACTTAATCTTTAAACTCAGGCAAACCATTATCCTAATAGGCTTTCTGTAACTGCACTTTGTTGCCCTCTGTAGAATTGTAGAAATCATATTTTGGATGGAGACATTAGAAGCAGGATTGATTTCTCTCTTTTTTATATATATATAGAATATAAAGTACCATTTAAGCCATGTGTGTGTCAGACTTTGTCTAAAGAATGCTAAAGATAGCACAGCCTTTCAAATATTTTGAACTCAAC
The DNA here is from genome assembly GCF_902686455.1 of Sciurus vulgaris. Lineage (NCBI taxonomy): Eukaryota > Metazoa > Chordata > Mammalia > Rodentia > Sciuridae > Sciurus > Sciurus vulgaris. Next base: position 33,004,077 of record NC_136466.1, on the reverse strand, counting down.
CCAAGTTTCAGGCCTGGGTTCTTTTGTTCCTATCTAGAAAATGAACTTTGTTGACCTGAAAGTATATTTTTGTATATGCAGTCTTTCTTCTCTCAAGAGGCTTTTCCTCATATTTTCCATATTACTCTATTAGTTTTTCAAGTCTATGTTAAGTAAATGATGGACTGAACTATATTCTATTTTCTATGTTTTAAAAAATTTTAGCATTGAGCAATATCATTAAAATTTTAAAAAAGCAGAAAGAAAACAGACAAGAAATCGACTACCTGGCAATTGCTATTTACAAAACAAAAGAAACAGAAAAAGGGTCTTTATTCCATACAGGTATAATCAGATTTGGAAACTTTTTTCATTACCACAACCTTCCTTTTTATCCTCTTTCTTTTCTCCCTGCTCTTCCTCCTTTCTCCTCCCAACATTCCAATAAGGATGTAGTAAATATCCCATGGACCAAATTTACTATAATTTATTTAATTTATTGAACGTAGAATATCTTCATTTTTCTTTTTGGTACTGGAGATTTAACCCAAGGGCACTTTACCACTGAGTTACATCCTAGTCCTTTATATTTTTTTATTTTGAAACAGGGTCTCACCAAAGTTGCTCAGGGTCTTGCTTGTTTTCTGAAGCCAGTCTCGAACCTGATCCTTCTATCTCACTCTCCCAAGTTGCTGGAATTACAGGTGTGCATCACCATGCCCAGCTCCAAAATTTTTCTTAAGTAACACCAATTAAGCATGTCTTTATGCATAAAGATTTTCTACATTTAGGATAAATTGTAAAGAATTCTTGGGTCAAATGGTATCATACAGACATATTGCCAAGTTGGTTTTGAAAAAGATTTGTACTACTGGGCACAGTGGCACATCCCTGTAATCCCAGTAATTTAGGAGACTGAGGCAGGAGGATTGCAAGTTCAAATCCAGCCTCAGCATTTTGGTTCGGCCCAAAGCAACTTAGTGAGACCCTGTCTCAAAATAAAAAATTAAAAAGGGCTGGAATGTAGCTCAGTGACAAAATGACCCTGGGTTGTTCAGTCCCCAATACCAAAAAAAAAAAAAAAAAATTTAGAAAGAAAAAGATTTGTACTAATTCAGGCACTGTGGCACAAACCTGTAATCTAGCAACTCGAGGCCAAGCAGGAGGATGGAGAGTTCAAGGCCAGCATTGCAATGTAGCAAGACCTTATCTAGAAACGATGGAAGGAAGCAAAAGAAGACTGGATATGTAACGCAGTTGTAGACGACCCTGGGTTCGATCCTCAGTATCACCCCCTCCTCCAGGAAAAAAAAAAAGTGTACTACTATATACTGCCATGAACTATGTGCCTCTTTTACCCCATTCTTTCTAGTCTGGATTGTTGTAATTCTTTTTCATTTTGTTACTTAGATGGGCAAAGAACGTTCTCTATTTGATATTTTAATGACATTTTGCTTTTTTATGTGTTAGTATGTATTAGGTTAGATGGGCCTGGATAATAATGCTTAACTCTTTTTTGGGGTGGGGTGGGGGGAGTAACTCAGGGTATTGAACTCAGGGGCATTCAACCACTGAGCGCATCCCCAGCCCTATTTTGTATTTTATTTAGAGGCAGGGTCTTACTTAGTTGCTTAGCGCTTCGCTGTTGCTGAGGCTGGCTTTGAACTCACAATCCTCCTGTCTCAGGCTTCTGAGCCGCTAGGATTACAGGTGTGTGCCACTGTGCCCACTAGTGCTTAACTCTTTATAGTAAGGTTGTTGTAGGACTATTTACTCAGAGTTGGTATTTAACACTGTTAGTGTTTAATATATGTTGGTGTATAATGTTGACTACTAAATTCCAAACTCTTTTTCAGATCCTGTAAGATTTGGATATGTCCTTCATATTCGATTGGATTTACAGTGGGTTCAGCAGTGTACTACAATTTTTAGGTAATGGTAGCCCTTTTTACTCTATAAGTAAGCTCATTTGCATATATCTTCTTTATATATAAGCCAGTAGTTATGAATTCAAGGTTTTTTGTTTATTTATTTTTTGTGGTACTGGGGTTGAACCTAGTAATGTTTTACTCCAGAGCTACCTCCTTAGCTCTTTTTATCTTTGAGACAGTGTGTTGCTAAATTATCCAGGTTTGCCTTGAGTTTGTGATCCTCCTGCCTCAGCTGCCAAGTAGCTGGGATTATAGGCATAGGACACCACACCCAGCAAGAACGCAAGCTTTGAAATCATAACAATCACATTTAATTACTCATCCCTTTTAAGTTATATAATCCCCCTACACACTGGGGAGTGAACCAGACATAATTTACCACTGAGCTATATCCCCAGCCATTTAGATATTTTGTTGTCCATGCTGAGGTCAAACTTGTAATTCTCTTGTCTTAGCCTCCTACTAACTGGGATTACAGGTATGCACCACTGTGCTTGCCCAAATTAACTTTTGTTTTTAATACCTTTATTTTATTTATTTATTTATATGTGGTGCTGAGGATGGAACCCACTTCCTCACATGTGCGAGGCAAGCACTTTAGCACTGATCTACAACCCCAGCCCCCAAATTAACTTTTATGTTGAGATACATAGCTTTATTATTGCAATAATTAACAAACATTTTAGCATATTCCAGTATCCTAATTTTCAGATTTTACCCTATATTTAGTCTCTGTGTAATCATCAATCGTGTAAACTAGATTTCATATAATTACAAAGTGATCAGCAGTTTCAGACTGGCCACAGTACTTACAGAATTGTATCTCCTATATAAATAGTTCTTCTGTGAACATTTTCTTGACAAAAGAAATTAATTTTGTAGTCGGGTGCACCTCTGTTATCCAGCTACTCAGGAGGCCATGGCAGGAGTACTGCAAGTTTGAGATCAGCCTTGGCAATTTAATGAGACCTTGTCTCAAAATAAAACAATTAAAAATGTCTGGGGATGTAGCTCAGTGGTAGAGCACCCTGGGTTCAGTCCCCAATAACACACGCACACACACACACACACACATACACACACACACACAAAAAACCATAAGAGCTTAATGTCCTAGAAAGCTCATTTATTAAGATTTTTTTTGAGCTTCTGCTATAAGTCAAGATAAGTCCTATGTTCTCTTATAATTTTGTGGGGTTAGATAACTAAGCACATAAGGAGGCTGTGGGTATAGCTTAGTGGTAGAATATATGCTTAGACTGTGAAGGCCCTGGGTTTAAGTCCCAGCATAAAAAAAAAATTTTTTTTTTTTTTTTTTTTTTTTTTTTTTAAATTTTAAAATGTAAAGTTCAGGCCTGGCATAGTGGTACACACCTATAATCCCAGCTGCTCAGGAGGCTAAGGCAGGAGAATCACCAATTCAAGGCCAGGCTGGGCAGTTTATCAAGACCTTGTTCCAAAATAAAATTAAAACAAGAGCTGAAAATGTTGTTCAGTGATGGAATGGTTGTCTAGCATGTATGAGGCCCTGGGTTTGATCTTCAGTGCTACCAAAAAAAGGAATGAAGTTCAGTGTTTAGCTTTTAAATGCCAGTCTACTATAAAATGATCAGTGCTGCATTTTTAGCATTTATCAGTTTATCAGTGCCTGGTTGATATTTCTAAAATTATATGTGTGGGATTTTTGTTTTTTGTTGTTATTGCTTACTTTTATGTAATCTTATGATCAATAGTTTAGTCTAATTTAATAAATAAATTCAACAATGAAACTCTTAACTTTTGGGCTGAAAAAATGTGTAGTTATTTTTTCACCAAAAATACTTGTTTTCATTCATGAAAAAAATCTCTTTTTAATTAGGCATGGTAACATAGGCCTGTAATTCCAGTGACTTGGGATGCTGAGACAAGATCAAAAGTTCAAGTCCAACTTCAGCAACTTAGCAAGACCTTGTCTCAAAAACGAAAAAATATTAAATTATTTTTAAAAAGGACTGGAGCTGGGCGTGGTGGCACATGCCTGTAATTTCAGTGACTCCAGCGGCTGAGGCAGGAGGATCACAAATTCAAAGCTAGCTTCAGCAATTTAGCAAGGCCCTAAGCAATTTAACCAGACCTTGTCTCAAAATAAAAAACATAAAAAGGACTGGGGATGTGGCTCAGGGGTTAAGCAACCCTGGGTTCAATCCTTAGTACCAAATAAATAAATAAATAAATTTAAAAAGAACTGGGGTCATAGCTCAGAGATAGAATGCTTCTGGGTTCAATACCTAGAACTTAAAAGAAAAAAAACAAAGCAAAAAACAAAACAAACAAAAAAAAAACACTTAAAAATTTTCCTGGGGCTAGGGTTGTGGCTCAGTGGTAGAGTGCTTGCCTGGCATGTGTGAGGCCCTGAATTTGATTCTCAGCACAGCATATAAATAAAATAAAGGTACACTGACAACTAAAAAAATTTTTTTTTAAAATTTTCCCTGCTTGGCATGGTGGTACACATGTGTAATCCCAGCAACTGGGGAGGCCTGAGGAAGAAGAATTTTAAGTTCACGTCCAGTCTCAGCAACTTAGCAAGACCCTCTCTCAAAATAAAAAATAAAAAGGGCTGGGGATGTAACTCAGTGGTAAGGTTCCCCTGGATTTACTCTCCAATAACAAAAACAAACAAAAAACTTTCCCTCAGCTTAGCTTTATAAATACATGATGTCAAGTTGTTTTTTTTTTTTTTTCATTGTTTTCCTAATAGAGAACACAGATATTTTCCCCTAAGTTAACATATCAGCTTTTACTATTGCAGATAGGTTTAGGAAATAAAAATATTGCACCAACTGTTTCAATTTTAATTTTCTAATTATTTGAAGTCCCAAATCATGTATAGACTTAAGATAGTTCTTTTAAGACTGAAAATAAATTTAGAAATTCAAGCTTATTCAGGCAAAATTTAGTCATTTGGATAATCTGTGTCAATATCACTTTGACCAATCAGAGCTCTTAATCTACAGGATTATATAAGAAAACTGGTAAATTGGTATTTCTTGGATTGGATAATGCTGGAAAAACAACATTGCTACACATGCTAAAAGATGACAGACTTGGACAACATGTCCCAACATTACATCCCAGTAAGTATATTCCCCCATCTGACATAATACTTGATCAAAGTGATGCTGAATCATATGCACTAACCAAAAGGGCTTTGTTTTTGTTTGTTTGCTTTTTGATGGGTATATTATGATCAGTTTGTTTGAGCTTTTCCTAAAATAGTAAATAACAAGTTACCTAGCTTCCAAGGAATATATTTAGGTCTTAAAATAATACTCATACCATTTTATCTATTACTACTTCCTTTTCTTGCTAGAAAACTTAAAAAGTTAGATTGTGACATGATTGGTAAATAGTCAGGATTATCTTGTTTACATAGCCTGAATTTCTTATATATTTAAGACCAAATTATTTTAATCATTTGTTCAGTAGATAGTTTATAGTTTTATACATTGCTGGTACTCTCAACTCGTTAGCCAGTTATTTTTCTATTTCTGAAACTGTCAACAATGTCTAATATAAACACAAGCTAAAGAATGTGAGACTGATAGAGGCTGAGGATGTAGTTCAGAACTACAGCACATGCCTGGCATGCACCAGGCCCTTGGTTCAATCCCTACCACCACAATATAAATAATATTTAAAAAATAAACACTATAGAATTACTTCAAAAAACAGGACATGTATTGATATAGAAAGTTATAAAGCAGTTTTTCAAATACTTTCCTGTTTCCTTTTAGAAAGACCACCTGAGAAACATTAGTAATTATCCTGTAAATTACTTAATATGTGCCATCCTGAAATAAGATTATTTAATGAGTATGTTTCAAAAAATAAAGTTCATGTTAAAATGAATCCTTTTTTTTTTTTTTGAGTACTGGGGATTGAACCCAGGGATGCCTAACACTCAATTGAACCATATCCTCAGCCTTTTATTATATTGAGACAGGATTTCCCTGGGTTGCTTATGGCCTCAATAAGTTGTTGAGGCTAGCTTTGAACATCGGATCCTCCTGCCTCAGCCTCCTGAGCCATTGCCCTCAGCCTAAAATGAACTTATACATGTCTGTGACCTTAATTTTTCTGGTGAAAGATTATAAATCAGGTAGGCACGAAGTTTAAAGACAGGTCAATAAAAGGTTAATGAGGGAGTAATGAGTGTAATTATTGATTGATTGTGGTGCCAGGAATGGAACTCAGGGCCTTGCACTTACTAGGCAAGTGCTGTACCACTGAGCTATATCCCAGTCCAATGTAGCTTTATTTTATTTTTTTGTATGTATATTTTTAATTTGTTCTTTTTAGATATACATGGCAGTAGAGTGTATTTTGACTGTTATACATAAATGGGTATAACTTCCCCTTCTTGTGATTGTACATGATATGGATGGAGTTTCACTGGTTATGTATTCATATATGAACATAGAAAGTTATGTCCAATTCATTCTACTGTCTTTCCTATTCCAATCCCTTTTCCCTTCCTATCATTCCCATTTGTCTAATCCAATGAATTTATATTCTCCCCCGGCCTTATTATGTGTTAGCATTCACATATCAGAATCAGAATAGCTTTAATAAGGAATATGAAATTGAAAACTAGACCAAAATCAGATAATAGTATAGTTCAGTAAATGTTCAAACACTAAAGAAGAGCAGGTATGGTAACACACACCTGTAACCCCAGCTGTTCTAGAGACTGAGGTAAATTCAAGGCCAAACTCTAGCAAGAGCCTCTCTCAAAATAAAAGACTCGGAATGTAACTCAGCGTTAGAGTGTCCCTCTGCTCAATCTCCTATACTGGAGGTGAAAAATGACTAAAGAAGAACACAACAAAACTGTTTTCTCCCATGGCTTCTCACTTAATGCAAAACCAGGCCTAGTCACGCAGACAGGAAGGAGAGATAAGGGGGAGAGAACTGGAGAACAAAAGAGACTTTAACCTATAAAAGATGTAGGGTGCACTCACTTCTGGGGACTTTTAGAACGTTAGCCATGGCCCCCTTCTTCCTGCCGGGAGAAGTCTGTATTATTACCTTTAAATAAAACCTGCTTAATATGCTTGCAAAAAAAAAAAATGTTTTCTCTATAAAATTGTTAGATCAGGTTAGAAAAGGAATGTTTCATAAAATTGAGAAATCCTTTTTTTTTTAATGGTGCTGGGATTGAACCTAGAGCCTTGTGCTTGTGAGGCAAGCACTCTACCAACTGAGCTATATCCCCAGCCCATAAATCCTTTTTTATATTAGGAGAAGAGAGAAGACTTGACAAATAAGATTCTGATACAAGAACAGTACTGTTAAAGAGAAAATGATCATGGTGAAATTGAATATATAAAATTGCAAAGACAGCAGAATTGGAAGTGACTACAGAGTGGTCTTGTATTAGGTATAAGTTATTATTTTGCTTTTTGATGTTGTTCTCTTTCATTTATTCAGCAAATACTGAGTGCTTACTTCACACCAAACATTTTCCTAGATGCTAAGGATACAACAGTGGCACAAAAGAGATGCTGTATTTACTTTGCTGCAGCATACACTCATTTCAACTTACATTTTTCAAATAAAAAATATGTGAAAAAGGTAACATACATATATCCTATGATATGACAATTCTACTTCTAGGTATTTATCCAGGAAAAATGAAAACATGTATTTACCAAAAATTCCAGCTTTATTTTGTAGTATCCAAAAAACTGGAAGCACCTCTGATGTCTATTAAAATAAAATGAATATGCAGTGGGGTACTACTCAGCAAGAAAGGGGAATGAACTATATTTAATCATATTATCTACATAGAAGAAGCTGGTCACCAAGTTACTTGTTATATGATGTTTATCTCAAATTCTAGAATATGCAAAACTAACCTGTGGTAATAAAATTCAGATTAATGCTTGTTTCTGTGGAGCTGGTAATTAACTGGGAAGGGGCAAGAGGAACCTTTTCTGTGTTTTAACAGTGTTGTGTATCTTAATAAATTAGAACTTTTTTTAAAAACAGAGCAGAGAGTATATTGGTGATTATATCCATGGACGTGGTTTGCCAACCATATCCAAGTATTATCTTTTCCTTATGGTTAGTGACTTTGAACAATGATCATATTAAATATTTAATTCATTTGGTACTCTAACAAGTTTGTTAACAAAATAAACTACTCTGGGCTAGAAAAGTTAACACTAGCACTTCCACTGTAATTGTGGGGAACTTCTGCTTTGGCCTTGAAGAAAGAGTAACAGTATGGAATTACCCTCTCACTATAAATAACTAGTTAACTAGACAAAAAAAAAAAAAAATATATGTACTACAATGTTCAAGCATTGGGCAATTGCACAAGATTATAATTCCTGAAAGGGAAACTTTTCTTTATTTTAGCTTTATAGTAGGAGGTAATTTTCAGACCTGGTACAAAGAGAGGAAACCCAAACATAGCCCAGTTGTCTTGCTGAGTTGAGGAGACAGAGATCAGACTTTGTGGAGGCCAAAATGATTAGAATTTGTTGGGAGGGAATGGGGAACTCAAGAGAAATAACTCTAGAAATGTGCATGGCTGAACACCATTCTGTACATGCATAGGGTAAAAACTCCACAAGGCCAATCAAGGAGTCATTTCTGGAGAAAGAACAATTGTAGGGAGCTGTTAGCAAATTATTATTAAAGCTTACATGGGACTGGGAATATTCAAGTTCTACCAACCAGAATGGGCATATTTGATCAGATACACAGGGCATTGAATAGAGGACCCAGAGGGATCATGCCTTAGTAGTGGGGCTAAAGTAACCCCAAAGAAAAGACTACTCTGTCCTAATAGAACTTAAAAATGAATCTACAGCTGGGTGTAGTGGTGCATGTCTATAAACCCAGTGACTCAGGAGGCTGAGGCAGGAGGATGGAGAGTTCAAAGCCAACCTCAGCAACAACAAGACCCCAAGCAACTCAGTGAGACCCTGTCTTTAAATAAAATACAAAAAGCCTAGGGATGTGGCTCAGTGGTTGAATGCCCCTGAGTTCAATCCTAGTACCAAAAAAAGAAAAAAGAATCTGCAAGCAATTTAACTGTCTTCCAGCAAAGTTCAAAGAAATACCACAAAATTCAGCATCCAGTGTTAAAATTACTAGACATGTAAAGAACTAGGGAAGTGTGATCTATAACCAGGACAAAAATCAGTCAGAAGAAACTGACTTTTATCACTTTGGGGTTTCCCAAAGTGATAAAAAATGATGGAATTAGCAGATAAGGTCATTAAAACAGCTGTTGTGTGCCCAAGGATTTAAAGAAAAACATGTACTTAATGAGAAGAGAAATGGAAGATAGAATCAAATGGAACTTTTTTTTTTTAAAACCAGGTATTGAACACAGAGGCACTTAAACACTGAGCCACATCCCCAGTCCTTTTATTTTTTATTTCGAGACAGTCTTGCTAAGTTGCTTAGGACCTCCCTAAGTACTAAAGCTGTTTTTGAATCTGTAATTCTGCCTCAGCCTCCCAAATCTCTAAGATTACAGGCGTGTGCGACCATGCCCAGTCCCAAATGGAACTTCTAAAAATGAAAATTATATAATCTAAAATGAAAATTTCCTTGGATAGGATTAATAGTAAATTAGATAGTACCAGTACTGCAGAAGGAAAGACCAGTGATAGCAAGGATACTAAATTAAGCACAGAGAGAAAAATGACTGAAAGAAAAATAAGAGCCTCAGTGACAGATTCTAAGTATCAGGCAGTCTAAGAAACCTGTAAGTGAACTTCCAAAAGGGGAAAGGAGGGAGCAGAAAAAAATATTTGAAGAAATAATGTTCCCAATTTTTTTTTTTTTATTATAAATTGTGTTTGCTTTTATACTGTCTTGGGACTGGGAATGTAGCACCCCTGAAGGCACTAGGTTTAATCCCCAGCACTGAAAGAAAAAAAAGACAAGATTATTGCATCTGTGTCATTTAAGAAGAATTACATAAAATGTTTTAATTTACAGCAGTTATTTGAATTCAGAACAGTAATTGAATAGGTTGATATTTTCAGCAGGAATGAGAAAAGGAAAAACATGTTAGATTTATGATGAGTAGCGAATATCAGAATTGGCTATTATAATTTTTGTTATATTATCTGTTTTAATTGGATTATATCTAATTATAACAAGGTATTCTTTTACTAGTTCCTAAATGTTTGATTTCCTTATTTGCAGTTACAGTAAATCAAATATTAAATTTAATGCATGCTTTGAATGAATTTCTAATTTTTTGTCATAAAATGTTGTGCAATTTTTTTTTTTAGCTTCAGAAGAACTGACTATTGCTGGCATGACTTTTACAACTTTTGATCTGGGTGGACATGTTCAAGGTAAGATTCTGTTATTATTATAGTCTCTTTGTTTTATTTTAACTTAGTTAAAAGGCCATTATGTTCCAGTGCATGAAATATCATTCTATTAAAGCAAAGCCAGAGTAAACTTAAAGTTTAGGGATTATTACCCCCAGATAAATGCTTTAAAAGCAAGGGGTAATTTTCATAATATTCCTTTTAGTTTTAGTGTAAGTCACTTATGGTGATAAAAATATATTGCAAAATTTAACTTCCATTCTCTCTGCTTCAGTCTACCTATCATCTGTTGTCATAATCACATTATGAACATGTTTCTGCTCTTTAAAATACCTTCAGTAGATAATTCATTACTTACAATATTAAGGCCAAGTTCATTGACCTGGCATTCCATATCTCTATAATCTAGTTTTGACTTGTCTTTTTTCCCTGGTATTCCTCTCTCCTTTCCCTCCTTCACCCTTTAATTTTATTATATTTTATTTTATTACTATTGTTGTTGTTATTATTATTATTATTATTTTCTTTTGGTGGTGCTGGGGATTGAGCATAAACCAGGGCCTTGAGCATGTTAGGCAAACACTCTACCATTGACCTACCAACCTTTTAAAAATTTTATTATGAAATAGCGTCTCACTATTTGCCCAGGCTAGCCTTGAATTGGTGATTCTCCTGCCTCAACCTCCTGAGTAGCTGGGATTATAGGTGTGAGCCACTGCACACAGTCCCATTCTCTTTATTCCATTCAAACCAAAGCTTAGTGATCTCCCACCTCTGTGCTTTTGTTCATGCCATCCCCAGGTGTACATAAGTAACCACTTCAGGGCCCAGTGTACATTCTGCTGCCTTCCCTGGGAAGCCACTCCCAGGATAGAATACTGTCAGTTTAGCTTCCTTAGCCCTAGAGTATTTGTGTACAGGTCTACAACATACTTGGGAAAAACTGTTTTATCTCCTAAACTAAAATGTAGAACTAAAATTCTGGGGTTTTTTTTTTTTTAATATTCCCCAAACTACTTGACAGTATCCAGCACAGAGTAAGTCATAACTAATGCATATTACAGGGTTAATGGGCATTCTGATCTTACGTACATTTGAAGGGATTTTAAATGGTTGTGGCTAGTGCAAGCACATTTGATGCACACAATAATTGTTTGACATATATATATAAATTTTGGTGATATGAAGATTAACAAGAATTAGAACCTAATGTTTGTTGAAGACCACGGTAAGTCGTAAAACTCAAAGAAGAAAGTTACTGGACTGGGGTTGCAGCTCAGTGGCAGAGTGCTTGCCTAGCATGTGTGCAGCACTGGGTTTGATCCTCAGCACCACATACAAATAAATAAATAAAATAAAGTTCCATTGACAACTAAAAAATATTTAAAAAAAGAAAAGTTACTTTTCCCCAGGGTGTCCCCAAAACTGTTTGCTTCTATGAAAAAGACTACCATGAAAAAAATGGCCCTTTAAGTTTCACATCTTTAGTTAATTATTTTAGCTTTTTAGCTTGTTTTCTGTTTGGGGTAGGGCAGTTTGCTTTTATTATTTTAACCTACCAAGCCTGAACCTGGTACTAATATCCTTCTGTCACTGATTTCAGATTTATCACTGGCAAAAACCTTATAAACTGAAAATGTCAAAAATTAATACTGACCAGGCATGGTGGTGCACTACATGCCTACCTTGGGAGCCTGAGGCAGGAGGATCACAAGTTCAAAGATGGCCTCAGCAACTTAATGATATCCTGTCTCAAAATAAAACAATAAAAGGGCTAGGAATGTAACTCAGTGGTAAAATGTACCCCCTCCCAGAAAAAAGAAAATTAATACTGTACATATATGTTTGTGTGTATCTCTGTGTCTGTGTATATAATTTTTACTGCTTGTATTTTAGATTTATATAGTAGGAGTTCTGTGAAATTACCATGCATCATTATCCATAGTAGAAAACATTAATTCTGCTTACTTAGGAAAATTGAGGGAGAGTATTAGAACTGCCCACAATCAAGGAATAACCTGAAATTTCATTTCTTCTTTGCTGTTCTGGAAAGATTTTGGCACCACTGGGTACAAGAGCAATTTAATATATAGTGAAATAGCAGCAGCTAAGGGATAACTAACTCTTTTTCTTTCTTTTGTACTAGAGATTGAATCCAGAGGTTTTTTACCAGTGAGCTCCATCAATAGCCTTTTCGTTTTTTAATTTCGATACAGTCTTTCTAATTTGGTGAGGCTGGCCTCCAACTTGCAAGCCTGCTGCCTCAGCCTCCAAAGTTGCTAGGATTACAAGTGTATGTCACTGTGTCCAACTGTGAGAACTACTCTTAATGTCTTGTTGGAGTCTTCATTCAAACCATCTGCTAGGTTTGACCAGCAAATAAATTCTCTAACTCCTGATTGTTTTTATTAGCCCGAAGAGTATGGAAAAACTACCTTCCTGCTATCAATGGCATTGTATTTCTTGTGGATTGTGCAGACCATGAGAGACTGTTAGAATCAAAAGAAGAACTTGATGTAAGTTAAATAATTAAAACTAAACATAGAAAAATTACTGTGGTAAATTTGAAGAATTAAGTGTGGAAATATGGTATCAGAATGCAACTTTTCTATACTCTGATGAAATTCCTAACAATTTGTTGAGCTTAGTGATTGCTTTAAGTAGTGATTACTTGGAATGCAGAGGAATTACTTGAAATTGAGGAAACATGAACATAGACAACCTTCTTGAAGACTCTTCTAGGAGTTCACCCTCTACACAGTGTGCCCATCCTCGTCTATTTCATGTCTACTTCATTCTTGGAGTGGGTTTATCTTGAGTCCCTGGTCATTCTGGGATGCCATTTCTTTAGGAGTTGACTAGAACCTAGAAAGAGGATATGCCATCTTTGACACCACTTCCAGAAGTGAGCAGGTACATGTTTAGCTACCTCTCCTTTCCTCTTCCAGGCCAGAGCTTTATAAAGGGTTCAGCAATAGCAGATAAGACCAGAAATAGATCTGGGGCCAAAGGGTAAGCAATTCCATGGTTTGACTGAAGCAAATCATACCTCTACCCAGAGCAGACAAATACTCCTTTATAAGGAATAGACCAAATGGGTTCTGTGGTCATGGGACAGGGTCCAGAAGTTCCTGATACCTCCTCTGTGCTAGGCATTGTAGAAGTGCATATTACTTCATTTAATTCTCACATCAGTTCCATAAGGTAGGTGCTACTGTTTCCTATTCTCTCTGAGCTTCTGTGAAGCTAACTTGCCCACAGTTATAACTCAAAAGCAGCAGAACCAGAAATTAAATCAGTTCTGCCCACCTCCAAGATGTTAGCTTTAGCAACTCTACTTTACTGATTTACATAGCAGAATGAACATTTCCAGAAAGAACTTTAGGGAGACAGAAGAATTGAATTTATGAGTTCATTGTACTTATCTTAAGATTGGGGAAAGTTTACCAAAGAAAATCAGAATGAGTCCTTGACTGTTTTTGGTACCTTAACAAAATAAGCCCTTTACATGGTTTCAAATTACCTTGTCTTTTATGTTGTTTTGCTTTTTTTCAGTCATTAATGACAGATGAAACTATTGCTAATGTGCCTATACTGATTCTTGGGAATAAAATTGACAGACCTGAAGCAATCAGTGAAGAGAGATTACGAGAAATGTTTGGTTTATATGGTCAGACAACAGGAAAGGTAAAAAAAAAAAAAAAAAAAAAAAAAATTAAAGAAAAGTTCAACAGTGTGAATATTTAATTCTGTAGCATGTCTTTAAATTACTGTTGTCCAGGACTCGACTCCTGGACTCCTGCGTGAGTCATGAGTCGGGTCCCAGCGCTCTGGAATAAACACCTCTTGCGGTTTGCATCAAGTGACGCCTCCTGCGGTTGATTGGGGTTGCCATCGATCCATGGGACAGAGTTGGGGTTTTCTTTTTGGGGGCCTTACATTTGGGGGCTCATCCGGGATAAGACGGCCCCCCCTCATCCGCGGAGTCGACCTTGGAAGTAAGAAGGGGTACCCCGAAGTTGTCTGTCTTTGTCTTGTGTTTTGTTAGTTGGTCTGGTTCTGTGAGCGCGCTTTCGGTTTTGGTGGCAACTGTTCGGTGACTCGTGAGAGTGGCCGAACAGTGGTCGGTAGACGTGCCTGGGGGGCCACAGGTTGCAGCCCTGGGGGACGCCCTAAGGGTGGAGGGGAGCCAGGGACGCCTGGTAGTCTCCGTCGGTAAGGGCGCTGATTGGGTTCAATTGGTGGATCAGAAATTGGCGCCCGTCTGTATCTGGTTCTGTTGTGTGTTTGTGGCGGAGGTGGAGGAAGGGTGGAAACAACTGCGGGATTCTCGGCCCAGGCTACTCTCGGGTGGACCCCAAAGGTTCCTTCTCTGGACTCCCCCTCCCGACAGCCCTGAAGGGTAACTTAGCAAAGTAGCTTCAGTCTCAAAAGTAATGGAAAATAAGGTCTCATAATTTTCTTTAACATCCAACCTGTCCTGATGAGATGGCTAAAATGCCTTAGACACAAAGTTTCTGTTGAAACCTATTAGATCCTTCCAGATCTCAGTCAAGGCTTGCATCGAAATATAAATGAAAGAAGCTTAAAGGCTCAGTAGGAGACCGGTCTCAAACCCAGGGAAAGAAAAGGTAAAAAGAGTGTTTAAAACTCCAGCAAAGTAAATGCTATGGTAATTTACTAAAGTAATTATCGGCCGTATCATTTTTCCAGGACTCTTGTTTTTTTAATTGTATGTTTTTTTGAGCTCATGATTTTTTGATCAGTTCTATTTTTTATTCAACTAGAGTTTTTGAACATCTGTTACATTGCAATGGAGATTCACCTATAAAGTTACAAGGCCTTGATTTTGTGTTATTTGTATGTTGTGCTGTCTGATGTCATGTTTTGTCTGTATCAAAACTGAGCGCTCCTAAAATTAAGATTTAAAAATGGATCCGGATACTTTTAATTCACGTGATTTAAAAAAGTTCAAATTGGGTAAACTAATAAAAGTAAAATGTCTTTGAAAATAACTCACAAGTCTCTAGGTGGTCAAGCTAATAAAATACTGATGTTAATAAAGTGTCTAATATCAGTTGTTTCTAGGACTTTTCTTCAGCAGGAAAGAGACAGCAAATACTGTTCAGGACATTTGTCTGATATCTTGGTTTTTACAGAATAAGTGAATTAGAGTTAGCATGTATGGGATTACTCTAATGTGTTTGTAGAGACATCGGATTAATTTACAAAGTTAAAATGCTAATTGTTAAATAACATCGAGTACTTTTAACTCCTTAAATTCCATGGGGTATCATACTTAAACATTATTGGTGTTTTCATAGGTTGGTAAATAAAAGGGTTTAAACTTGAAAAAAAAAAAAAATTACTGTTGTCCAATTATACAAGCTTTTTTTTTTTTTGGTACTGGGTATTGAACCCAGGGGCACCTAACCACTGAGCCACATCCCCAGCCCTTTTTTGCATTTTATTTAGAGGCAGGGTCTCACTGAGTTACTTAGGGCCTTGATAAGTTGCTGAGACTGGCTTTGAATTCACCATCCTCTGCCTCAGCTTCCTGAGTTGCTGGGATTATAGGCATACACCTCTACACCCAGTTGTCTTCTTTTTAATAAGTCAGTTCTACATTAATTTTAGAATAAGAATCATTTGGTCATAAACCTACTCAGAATGTTTGTATCTATTATCCGTGAAGCCACTTTGTATTTTTTTTCTAAGATAGATTATTTTTATTCTTGTGTACCTCCCAAGAGCACCTCTTTCTCACTGAGTGACCATCCTGTCCTAACATAGAGTGAGAGAAGGAGGTTTTTTTTATGTGTTTAGGGGATAGGTTAGTCAGCTTTCTGTCACTGTGACAAAATACCTGAGATAACTTAAAGGATGAAAGATTAATTTGGGCTCACAAGTTTCAAAGGTTTCCTAGTCACTTGGCCTCTTCACTGTGGGCTTGTGGTGCGGCAGAACAGAATGGTGGGGAGTGGATGGTAGAGCAAAATGACTCACATCAAGGCTGGTGGGAAACAGAGAAAGAAGAAGGGTCCAGAGACAAAATATACCTTACAAAGGCAGGCCCCCAGTGACTCACCTCTTCCAACTATACTCCACCTCCTAAATTTTCTAATACCTCCCATTAGGGCCACCAGCTGGGGGCCAAGCCTTTAACACATGAGCCTCTGGGGCACATTCCAATCCAGATTGTAACAGGGGACTTGGATCCCAAGCAGCCATAACTTTAATCAGTGACCCTTTGTTTTAAAGTAGAACCTACTCTCTGCTGGGGAGTAGAACTTTTATTTCATAAAGCTCCAACGTGTCTCTCTTTTCTTCCAGGGCAGTGTATCTCTGAAAGAACTGAATGCCCGACCTTTAGAAGTTTTCATGTGCAGTGTGCTCAAAAGACAAGGTTATGGAGAAGGCTTCCGCTGGATGGCACAGTACATTGATTAACATCAACATCAACCCACCTCAGCTCCAGGTCTCGACATTCAGGCCTACTCAGAGATTTGATCACTCAACATGCATAACTTGAATTCAATAGACTTTTGTTGGATTTAAAATAGTTGTTTTTTAATTATTAATATTATATCAACTTAATTTGAGTGAGAATTGAAAACTGATTCAAGTAAGTTTGAATATCCCAATGTTTGCTTTCTAATTCCATACAAATAGTTTTTAAAGTTTATAATCTGACATTACCCCCAGCACCATTTATAAAGAGCAACTTTGCAGCAGTATATTTGAAGCACTTTTTAACAATGTGAATCTACAAATATAAACCATATTTAAAAGTTCATCATGTTAAATTTTTTATGTACTTTTTTGGAACTAGTTTTTAAATTTTAGATTATATGTCTGCCTCTCTTGTGTGTACAGTTAATAATTAGCTTATCAATGATTGCATGATGCCTTACAATTTTCAATAATACTTTTTCTTATGCAAACGTCATGCAATAAAACAAACTCTAATGTTTGGCCTCCTTCTTGGGCAAATGTTTCATTTGAATGTGTCTTATTTAATTAAGTATATTCTGAAATTTTGAATATTTAATGTTCATGAGAGGGTCATTGGGAAAGATTCCTTCAGAATATTTAGAATAATGTTTAAGCCTCTAAAGACTTTTACATTTACCACATAGCAGTTGCAGTTGGTTGCACCTGGTACCACATTTCTCGGAATCATGCGTATTTTTATCCATAATGCTGCCATTGCTAGTGCTGGTGGAGTCTGTGTCCTAGTCCCTATGGGATCAACCTTCTGAAGAAAAGCACATCACAGTATACAAGGTTGAGCCTCAGTTTCGTAGGCCCTACGGTTCCATCCCAGTTGTCTAATGCTGAAGTGCTCTACTCTTACTGGTGTCCAGTTTGGTAACTTGTGCTTCACCAAAAGTAGTGACAGGCAAAAGTCTCATTTAGACGTACTTCCCAGGGCAAGCAACAGGTAGGAGCCTATGTACAGTTTCATTATAGAGACTTGCCTATCTAAGGACAAAGAAACAGCTTGTTCTGTGGGGATTTTACTCCTATCCTATAGCTCTTTTGCATTCTTTGGCATATTTTGCTTCCTGATAGGAAGAAAACAAATGCTTGTTTCTTATTTTCTTTTTTCTTACTGCTCTCAGCT
The DNA here is from genome assembly GCF_902686455.1 of Sciurus vulgaris. Taxonomy (NCBI): domain Eukaryota; kingdom Metazoa; phylum Chordata; class Mammalia; order Rodentia; family Sciuridae; genus Sciurus; species Sciurus vulgaris. The sequence goes on along the minus strand of NC_136466.1, from coordinate 32,986,192 downwards.
AACTCTTCCTATATCACAAATACTTGTTTTTAGATGTAAACTTGCTACGTGATACTGTCCACAGCCTCACTGTTAGACTCCCTAACAAAAATTTAGTTTTTAAAAGCATAATTTCCTAAGAAGTTGAGTTCTTTTCATATGTCTGAGATCCCATGATGAGTAAGATAAGATGAAAGGTAAGTGCCAAAAATGAATTTTTAAAGACTCTTAAGGATAAGAGTTCTCTTCTGATTATAAATAAGTTTTTGCAGTTCCACTGAGAAGAGGTTGTTATAATTCCATCAAGAATAATTTCAATGTCAAGAAAAATTTCAATATCAAACTTAGTGTTTCTCTAGCCATTGTCTCAGCAGAGTTGGTACAGTCCTTTCTGTCATTGATAATGTAACCCGTGAAGCAGATACAGATTGAGGATTGTGATTGGAAGGAAGTAGTAAGGCAATAGGGTCATTTCTTAACATTTGGTTTTAGTAATTTGACTATTCTGTTTCACTTTCAGCTTGTTTCTAAGTGAAAATGAAAGAATTTCTTCCCTGCCTAGAAATATCAGTAGCACTAAGGGAAAAGTAGAAAATGACATTGCAGCCTGTTTATGTGCCAGATGGTTTGAAGTGTTCACTCCTAAAGTCCTAACTAAACAGAGCTAAGCCTTATTAGAAAACAGCTGCATCTTGTTCATGGGTATCTGTCTTCCCTATCTTTAAGAACATGCCTTTCTTCAAGTATTTCCTAGAGGAGCTCATAATTTCTTAGTTTGCTCCAGAACCTTCCTTCTAGTTCTGACACTGGGATCAAAGAAACAGGTCACTAAACGGTGGATATTTTCTCAATGATGTAAGATTCTTATGGTCCAATACACTAGAAGTGAAGCTGGCTGCACTTGGCAGCTCTAGCTTTCCTCCTGACTCCCAGCCAGAGGACTTACCAGCCTGGACTGAGAACCCCTCCAGAGCACACTCAAGGTCACAGCTCCCCTTCCAGAGAAGCAAATGGAGAGGAGCACATGTAGAAGGCAATTCTGCACATAAATGTGCCCCTGTGGGATGTTTCCCAGGCAAATGTAGGGAAAAGAGGTTAATTTTGTGCCCCATACTATAAGCTGTTAGAGTGTAGTTATTAACATTGTATACAAGTTAATATTGGATTTCACCTCAGCACTGCAAAATAAACAAACAAAAACACTGGATTTCATACAAACAGGCACCATGCAAAAGACATTTTAAAATCTGAAGTCCAAAACTCAAAAATTGTAAGGTCTGAGCCCACTTCCATATATATATGTTTGTTTGTTTGTTTTTGGGTGGGGGGCAGTATCAGGAATTGAACTCAGGGGCACTCAACCACTGAGCCACACCCCAGCCCTTTTTTGTATTTTATTTAGAGACAGGGTCTCAGGGTCTCACTGAGTTGCTTAGTGTCTCACTGTTGCTGCGGTTGGATTTGAACTTGAGATCCTCCTGTCTCAGCCTCCGGAGCTACTGGGATTACAGGCATGTGCCACTGCACCCAGCCCACTTGTATATTTTTAAAGTGATTCTTCACTCCATGTCTGTTTGAATGACTGCTATTAGTTATACTTTTGGTCCATAAGTGGTTAAGTTGATAAAATCCAGTTTATCTTGGTGATTCTTTATTTTGTTTTTTTATTTTATTTTTTTGATACTGGGGATTGAACCCAGGGGCACAGTACGACTGAGCTACATCCCCAGCCCTTTTTATTTATTATTTTGAGACAGAGTCTTGCTGAGTTGCTAAGGCTAGCCTCTAACTTACAATTCTCCTGCCTTGGCCTTCCAGCAACTTGCTGGAATTATAGGCATGTGCCACCACACCTGGCTTGGTGAATTTTTAAAATGGAAATGACAGCATTTTAAATTGGTAATAGACATTTCCTAAAGTATTTGAAAAAATACTCTTCACCATTGGCTTAGTTGAACCAGTATCTTTTTGTATGAGGGCCACAGATGTATGAATTCAGACATTACCTGCAATAGATCTAAATTTTAGTTTTGTGTTCCTGCCTTCATATACAAATTTACTGTGGTTTACAGCATAAAGGCAGAACATTGTTTTCTGTAGTTTTCAACTGGCTCCACTTCTTCGTGATACTTTCTAGCATAAATTTGTAAACCATTAAATAGGGTGTTAGCTATGATGATAGTGTTTCTTCTGGAAAATGATTTCGTTAATCACATTTAAAACCTATCACTGGGCTAGGGTTCTAAGTGGTAGAGCACTTGCCTAATATGCATGAGGCCCAGTACCACAAAAAAAAAAGAAAGAAAAAACATCATTTTCACAAATTTTGTCATTAAAAACAGTATACTTGGATTGGAGCTGTAGCTCAGTGGTAGAGTGCTTGCCCAGCACACGTGAGGCACTGGGATCGAACCTCAGCACCACATAAAAATAAATAAAGGTATTGTGTCCATCTACAACTAAAAAGATTTAAAAAAAAAAAAGTATACTTTTAGTTTATTTCAGGGAAAAGGTTTACATTTCTGAAACTGTATTTAGTATGTGACTCATGATATTTTGATCTTGTTTATCACTAACATGACTGAAGTTCACAGGGATTTTTTAAATTTTTATTTATTTATTTATTTTTATTTTTTTGCAGTACTGGAGATTTAACCCAGGGCTTAATGCATAGTTAGCAAGCACTTTTATCACTGAGCTACATCCCCAACCCCATAAGGATTTATTGCCAAGTAAAATTTGACCAGAATACCCTGAGAATGGCTTATATTCTTTTAAAAATTCCCTGCTTATTTTATTAAGAATGTATTATTTGGGTCATTTTAGACATATTTGGTGATATTTCAAAAGAAAGTATTCAAAACATTTTATGTAAAGATTTATGAAAAAACTAGATCAAGTATAAATTCCTTAATGCAAAATTAATAAGGAATAAAAACAATATAAAAATACATTTTGCAATAAATACAAGAGTTCAAAAAAATATGCTTTAATTAAGGACTAAATTATCAAAACTGCATGATAATACTTCTACTCATTTCCATGATTGTTGTTCATTTGAAATTCAAATTGGTGCTTTTTTAACAGCAACAACAATAAAAAAGCTCTTGGAATATGGTCCTGTGCCTCTGTGTAAAGTGAATGAGATTTTTGTTAAAACCATATTTCCATTCCTGAGCCCTGTAACCATCCCTGTCATATACTACCCAGTACTGCGCGAGAGCGCGCGCGCGCACGCACACACACGTGAGAATTTAGAAGATCCCTCAGCAGGAAGGGAACCTACAGTCTATTTTAGATGCAGTTCTGAACCAACTGATTTTTGTTCTCATACTTTAGAACATTAAATAGCCAATATTCAATGTCATTGATTGATTGTTCAGGACTATGTCCACTTTAAAATTGATTCCAAAATCATCAGATGAAAGTAAGGAAGGTCATCCAAAGCAAACTTTGTTTCAGGTGTGTCCCTACCGCAAACAGATTTTAGGACAGAAATGGGAAAGCGAGTTCATGTTGAATTATTTTTGGAAATGCTGTATTGGAGCACATGGATTCTTAAGTATACATTTTAAATGGGGGATTAGATTTAATTTTGGTTTTAAATATTTTGGGTTAAGAGAGGGTAACAATTCTATAACTGGACATACAGTGTTTTGTTTTTTTCAGAATTGTCATTATCAAGTATAAAGATTCATGTCAGAATGGCCAACTTCACATGGGTGTCTGTATTCCCTGGTGCTGCTCCTAACCTGAACTTAATAATCAGTTGCCATACTAAAGCAAGAGCACTCAGGTGAATGAATCAAGTTACTTTAAAATTGATAAAAAGTATTTGGCTGAATGCAAAGTGTGTTGACGTGGTAATAAGTCAGTGATAAATTATTCATCACTAACTTTGTTTGCACTTTCACAGAACACTGCTTGCACTAGGATCTTAGTGTGAATTATAACAATTGTTTTACCAGTATATACAGATTGTTAAGCATAATTTATATGAAGATGTTTCTGTTTACCTTTGTATATTTTACAAAGAACAACTATAATAGATGGTTAAATGTTTTTGAATTGTGTTTGTATGTTATTTTGATTTTATTCTGTTATCTTTTCACTCCCTATGAATTTGAGTGTCAGGAATAGAGAAATAAAATGCTAACCTGGTCTTTGAATAACTCTAGTGTCTGGTTCCATTTTGCTGTTGTGTTTTGGTTTTAACTTTTTTGTGTATGTGTGAGACTGGAGATCAAACCCAGGGCCTTGTGAATGCTGAGCAAGTGCTTCTACTACTGAGTTCCTTTGCCCAGCCCAGTTCCATTTTTATTATCTAACTCTAATTTTCATTTTGCTCATTAGAAATTTCTGAGACTTTGTAAATTACAAAGAACTTTCCCTTTGTGCAAACATTCTTATTTGCTTTGTAAGACTGAATACAACTTATGGGCAAGTGAAGTAGAACTTACACAATGCTGCCTCAATAGAAATAAGAAAAATAAGGCAACCAGTTAGTTTTATCTATTTAAAGGTTCTCTAACTTTAGCATGCACAGAAACTCCTAGGGAGCTTAAAAAAAGAAAAAACAAACAAACAAAAAAAAAAAACAGAAAAGAAAAAAAAATTCCCACCAGAAACTGTGATTCAATAGATAGGTTTCATGAGGGTGGGGGCAGGAATCTGAATCTCTGACAAGATTTTTTGCTGGATTCTGGATATTTCATTTAGGAGAAACTCTGATAAAACAATACAGTGCTCGATGACAATACTGTCTGAGGCAGGAGGATTGCAAGTTTGAGGCTAGTCTAAATAACAGCCAACACCCTGTCTCAAAAAAAAGAAAAGAGAAGTGGGCTGTGCACAGTGGCAGACGCCTGTAATCCCAATGACTCAGGAGACTGAGGCAGCAGGATTTCGAGTTCAAACCCTGCCTCAGCAAAAGCAAGGCGCTAAGCAACTCAGTGAGACCCTGTCTCTAAATAAAATACAAAATAGGGCTGGGGGTGTGGCTCAGTGGTTGAGTGCCCCTGAGTTCAATTTCCTGTACCTGCCCCCGCTCCCCCGCTGCCAGAAAAAAAAAGAACTGGGGGTCTGGGATATAGCTCAGTGGCAAAGTGTTTACCTTGCATTCCAAAACCCAGGGTTCAACCCCAAGTTCCAAAAAACAAACAAACAAAAAATGAGGATGTAACTTAGTGGTAAAGCTCCCCTGTGTTCAATTCCAGTGTACAAAAAAAAAACAGTGCTAAGAAAGCAAAGTTTTATTTATTTAGCTCTTTTTCCTGAATCTAGGTACATAATCTTCAACTAAACTGACATTTGTACCACTCATGCACAACTAATGCAGATGTCATAACTCAGTCTAGTGTGAAGAGTACCTTTTTGGAAATAGGGAAAGTTCCTAGGAAATGATGTAAATGGAATCTTTTGGGTGGTGACTGCCATCTTCCTAATTGAAATGTGGGAACAACAGCCTAGAAACCAGATGATTAAAAAGATCCCAGGCCCAGTGTGTTGGCATACCTGTAATTCTAGCTACTAGGAGGCTACTGAAGGAGAATGGTGAATTCGAGGCCAGCCTAGACAATTTAGCAAGACCCTGTCTCAAAATAAAAAGGGCTTAAAGATAAAGCTCAACGATAAAGCACCCAGGGATTCAATCCTCAGTAAGGGCGGGAGCAGGGGAATTCTTGCTTGATTATACTGTAGCGTCTTAGGTTAATAAGTAACAGATTTCCTCCAGTCCAAAAACTTTGCATGTGAACTGGGCACAGTGGAACACACATAATCCCTGCAACTCCAGAGGCTAAGGCAGGAGGCAAGTTTGAGGTCAGCCTCAGCAATTTAGTGAGGCCCTGTCTCAAAATAAAAAGGGCTGGAGTTGTAACTCAGTGGTAGACCACTCTGGATTCAATCCCTTGGTACTAAAAAAACAATACCAAAAAGAAAAAATGCAAGTTGACTTGCCTCTTCTAGGGCCTTCAAAAAAATTTTTAATGTATAAATTTATTTTTTACGGGCCTTCAGTTTTGAAAACCAAGAGGCCAGATTCTCTTTGTGGGTCAAGAGCAGAACAGGAGAACTCTAGCCCTGTTCTGGGATCCAGAGAGGCAAAGTGGATGGGACCTTCTGTGACTCAGGGCTCCACTGTACCAGGATGTGGCTCTGAGCTCCTGCAGGAAATCATGCAGGCCGCGTTCTTCCCTGACTGGCGCAGATGGCAGGGGCAGGATGTTATTTAGAGAACAGTTTTTTTTCTCCACCCCAGCTTCTGTTCAGGTCCACATTCAGAATCTTCAGGCTCTTCAGTCCTCTGGCACGTAGGAGACCACAGAGCCCCTCTTGAATTTGCCAGGGCCTCATTCTGCCTTTCCCCTTGAAGAAGCACTGTCTTGACCTTTTTGATTACGGGGTGATTGAGCATAATTTTTGCCCACCATTCCTTGTGCCAGTGCTCAGCTGGGCAAAATAGGGAGCAGGGTCCCTACTCACCAGGTTCTCTCTTTTTTCTCTCTCACACAAAATCTTACATAAGGGAAAAACCTTAGTTTTCACCAGGCCCTTAACTAAGCATGCTCGAGTTGTTGGATTCTGGCTCCAGTGCTTGATCTTCCTTTCTACTGCCTTACCTCAGTCAATCATCAGGCATTTCCTGAATACCTGCCTACTGGGGCCTGGCATGGCATGAAAGAAAGTGGGCAGAGATTGGCCAAGGCACCTCGGAAGGCAAAAGGAGGTGGTTTTCCAAAAGTATAATGTCTTTTCTAGAAGGGTAACTGCAGCTGAATCTTGAAAACTACAAAGCGATTCAGTGGAAGTGGTGTGAAAGGACATTCCAGGCAGAGAGGCCAATGAAGACAGAGACAGAAAAGATCACTGTGATTTGGGGGTTGGTAGAGCTCAGTGCCTAAAGATGGGCCAGGTAGAGTGTATTAAAAGGAGGCAAGAGTAGAGGGCACAACATACAGGACTCCGAGGCCCTTGCCTGTAATCCCAGCAACTTGAGAGACTATGACAGGAGATCGCAAGCTTAAAACCGGCCTTAGCAACTTAGTGAGGCTCTAAACAACTTAGACACCATCTCATTTTGAAAAATTAAAAGGGCTGGGGATAGAGCTCAGTGGTAAAGTATCCCTAGATTCAATCTCAGTACAAGAAAGAAAAAAAAAAAAAGAAAGGAAGGAAGGAAAGAAGGAAGGTCGGGGGATGAGCACAGACTTGCACTGTCAACTCAGTTTATGCTTGGACCTCTTGTTCATTCCTCATCCTCCATGCTCCCTTCTCTATGAGAGTCTGCTTGAATTCCAGTGGCAAAGAACCTGTCCTTTGCAAGCCCTTTTTAAGTGTTTTAAGATTTGGAGACAGGTTCTAAATTCCTGAGGCTGGCCTTGAATTTACAATCCTCCTGCCCCAACCTCCATAGTCTTTAGTTAGTTATACCCTTTCTGTTTTCTTCTTTTGTGTGTGTGTGTGTGTGTGTGTGTGTGTGTGTGTGTGTGTGTGTGTGTGTTACTGGAGATTTAATCCAGGTGCTCCACCACCCCACCTTTTTCATTATTAGTTGTGTACTGTGGTGCTGGGGATCAAAGCAAGAGCTTCATTTTTGAAATTTTGAAATAGGGTCCTACTAAGTTGCCCTGGCTAGCCTTGAACTTGTGATCCTTCCATCTCAGCCTTCTGAGTTGCTGAGACTACATGCCTGTTCTACTACACGTGACAGCACATACCCTTTCTTGACTGGCAGACTCCCTAAGATTTACTTCGTCCTGAGATCCTCTCTGATTCCTGATGCCTCCACAGGGGTACATCACCCTCCTCCAACATTGGCCCACTTGTGCCTCTGATATGGATGTGGTAGAGACCAGGTCTGCCCATCAGCCCTCCTTTCCAAGTCTGGCAAGACTCTACTTTAGTAAGGAATTACAAATATTACAGCTGGATGCAGGGAGCTGTAATATCAGCACCCAATAGACCAAGCACCTGACACTGGAACCAGGCAGTCTCCCAGAGTCTCAAAATAGCAGTTTAGAACATCCACAGGTGAAGGTTTATTTTGCTGAGTCTCTTTTCTCTCTTGGCTTCCTCTTGTAAGCCCTTGGCAGCCCCTCTGAGTCTCAAGTTGATCACAACATTCAATCCGATGCAATGGAATGTTCCTTCTTTGCAAAAGGAAGGGAGGGGCGGGGGAAGGAAGATGACCTATTCAACTACCTCTTGGGTTATAAAGTTTCAGGTGTGGGGTGACCACAGCTGAGGAGGAACACTAGGAGCTCAAAATGTTGGGCAGTTGGATGTTTCTTTGGCCCAGGCAGCTGATTATCACACACATTACTAGTTTCCCTGATGACCACCAACTGTTTACAACCATTCTTTATAAGGGAGCTGCACATGGCTAGTCCCTGCCCTGACCCCAGACCACAGTTGTCCTACTGAAGCTCAGGGAGGCCCATGAGAACAAACAGAGCTGACCCGTTCAGATTCCAGGAAGTACAAGTTAGTAAACAAATCCTTCTGCTACCTTGCCTCTGGCCAGTCTGCCACTGCCCACACTCTACCTAAGCCTCTGTGTCCTGCCCTCCTCTCACACCTTCACACTGGCTCCCTCCTGACCCTCTCAGCTACCCTGCATGAGCAGCCAGCAGAGGCTCTCATTTCCATTTCACAAATGAAGAAACTGAGGCCCAGAAAGGACCAGAATGCAGGTCCCCAGTTCTCTGTGACCCCAAGACCCACCAAATTTCATTTCTAGTGAATTCCTCCTTCATGGCACATACCTGCATCGATACTCCGAACCTGAATGGCCATATACTGTTTAATATTAACTGATGAAGAAGGAAAGGATGAAGGGGATCATCCACTGAAGATAGGCCTCTAGAATTGCTGTTACCAGAACCCAGCCAGGCCCCAGACCCACCTGAGAGGTATAGGCCTGTGCATAAGCCTGGGCACAGATGCCTTACCTTCCGGTCCAGTGCCTGCAAGTCCTGCTCTGTGCCCCACCCCCACCCCGTCACTGCCCCAGCCAGACCTGGCTTATTCATTTATTTATTTTTAAAAATTCTTACACATGCTAAGCATGAGGCCTGAGCTATGTCTCCAGTCCCCCTAACTTGGCATTTCATTCCATGACCACATCCACAACTAATCCTGTGCCCCTAATGGTCCCTTCAGCTGGTAACAGACCACTGGTGCATTGGGAACCAAGCCTTCAATACATGAGCTTTTAGGGGATGTTTCAGATTCAAGCCATAACAGAATTGTTCATTTTCATCTTGGTTATTGTCATTAATCTCTTACTGTTCCTAATTTTAAATTAAACTTTATCATAGTCTCCCAGTGACTCAGGAGTTTGAGGCAGGAGGATCTTCAGTTTGAGGCTAGCCTTATCAATGTAATAAGGCCCTGTCTCAAAATTAAAAGAAGAAAAAAAGAGCTAGGGATGTAGCTCAGTGGTAAAGCACCTCTGAGTTCAATCCCCAGTACCTAAATAAATAGATAAACATAAAAAAATAAATAAATAGATAAACATAAACTTTATGATAGAGTTTGGTATTATTTCCATTGGGTGTCCTGGAACATACTCTGAAGATAAGGGGGGACTACCATCCCACACCTTCTTCATCCATTCATCTCTCAGTGGACATTTCGGTTGCTTGTGAATAGTGTTGCAGCCAACATAAGCTCTTTAAATGTTGAGCTGAGATAGCAGATTTAGTAGGCTCTGGGGAGCAGGCTCCTTTCAGGACACTTCAGAGCTTCGATTCAGCCTTGGTACGGGATGTGAGAGGCATTCGAGGTCATGCCCAACCAAGATGGACACAGTTGGGTTCCCTGTGTACTGGGCAGCAGCCACTTCACATTGTTCCTTACACACTGGGGGTTGAGTGTGTCAGGGGTGTTGGACGAGTCTTGGATCTGCTCCAGTTTATAAAATGGTGGGAAATCATTCACTAGCATCAGCCCCCTGCCTGGAACACTGGGTAGCAAAAGACACAAAACTTCCTACTAGGATTTCCAGGTGAGATACAGGGCACAATATTCAGAACATACTTACATTAAAGAACTATTCATTGTTTATCTGAAATTCTAACTTAACTGTATGTCCTGTATTTTTTTACCCCAGTGCTAGAGAAGCTTATTCTACAAGTTACCTGCTTGACTGAGTCCCCATCTTTTCTTTCTTCTCTTGACTCTTAACGGACAGTCTGCCTGAACCCCAAAAGTTTGACCTAAAAATCTTTATTTCATGATTGATTCTTTAGGCAAACCCTAAATAGTGGTCATGAAGGGCTGGGGAGATAGCTCAGTTGGTAGAGTTCTTGCCTTGCAAGCACAAGGCCCTGGGTTCAATCCCCAGACTGAAAAAAAAAAAAAAAAAAAAAAAAGGGGGTCATGATATTGCAGGAAACAGACTGGTTGGGAAGCAGCTAGCAGCACTTGGAGAGGAGGAGAACCCCAAACTTTATTTTACACCAGCAGGCAGAGAGGAAAACAAAACTCCAAGTTCTGAGCACCCGTCCACAGTTTCCTCTTTTTTTTTGGTGCTGGGGATCGAACCCAGGGCCTTGTGCTTGCAAGGGAAGCATTCTACCAACTGAGCTATCTCCCCCAGCCCATTACCCATAGTTTCTCACAACATTTCTAGGCTATCTATTATCATAAATTTTCTAGTCTTCCCTATATATGGTTGTGCATGGATTTCTAGTGGGGAGCATGTTTACAGGAGAAAAGTGTGGTAAGGGGAAGAACTGGCTGCTTTACAAGGCCTTTGATAAATCTCTATCCTTGGGCCTGAGCCACCACAGATATGTTTACACTTCAAAGGGAAGTAGTCAGACTCCCAGGGGAAGTTATCTGCAATCCAAAAGGGAGGAACCCATGATCAATCTGGCTTCCTGGAGAAAGGCTAAGGGCAGGGAGGGGAACTGGCCCCTTCCCCAGGCATTGGTTTCTTATCATAACGGTTTTTTTTTTTTTGTTTGTTTGTTTGTTTTTGGCGGTACTGGGGATCGAACTCAGGGCTTTGTGCTTGCGAGACAAGCACTCTACCAGTTGAGCTATCTCCCCAGCCATCATAACATTTTTATAATGTTATTTCACAACCAGGTCGGGTTTTGCCATCACAATGAAACTTCATTTCCCTCTGCCTGAGTCTCTTGTGAGTCAGACACACACAGGCGCAGCTGGGGACTGGGCCTTCACAGTGCAGAGAAGTTGGACCTGGCAGATGCCCTCAAAAGCCTGCTCACCTGCCTGGGCAACTTAGTGAGACACTCTCAAAAATTTAAAAATAAATAAAAGTGTTGAAGGCAAGTTCACACACAGGTAGAGCACTAGTACCACAATAAAAAAAAAAAAAAAAAAAAAAAAAAAGCCTGTCCATGAGGCCAAAATGTGGGAGTTTCTGTTTCTGTGAAGGGATAGACAATGAGGAGACCACTTTGAGTAAACTGTATTTCCCACCGTGGGCCAGGGACACCTCTGCAAGTCCTGAAACTTTGTCTCCAAGAAAAGGTACCTTTGCTGCCTCCTCTGGCTGCTCTAGGCACAGAGAGCTACAATAAAAGGGACAGAGGCCAGGTTGGGAGGACTGAAGGCTCCCTGCTCAACTCACTGTCGATCCTCTTCCTTGGCAATGACTGAGTCTCTTTGAGTCTCTTTGACCTCCTCACCACACCCAGGGCTGGGCACCCAGCAGACCTCAAATAATCCCTTTTCCTCCCAAGAGGCATCTCATTCCTCAACAGCCTGTTCCCATAGATCAATAGAGAAGGTCCTTTTCTGGCCTGACTGGCAAAGGGCAGTGGAAAAGGCTGTGGTGTGCAGGAGCTTTAGGAAGCACAGAGGAGGCAGGAGACCAAAGGTCTACAATTGGGAATGTGTCCTGGACGTGAGACCTTGGGAGCTGCAGCTGATAGCATCTGGACTGGGTCCAGGTGGGTGGTGGGTGGCATACCAGATCCTATCCCAGGAGTTTGGAGACAATAAGGGAATTTGGGAGGGCCATGTCATGTTGATGCTCTCCATCAATCAGCACAGTCTCAGTATGTATCTGCACTGGTTTGTCATTGTCTCATTGAAGTGTGTCTCCCACACTGGCCTGGCCCCTCTGGAAGGAGTGCGTGGTCACTACCATGTCCTCAGAGCCCTGCAGCAGGTGCTCAGTCAGTGCATACTGGATGAAGAGTGGATGATTTACACCTACCCCCAGACTTCCCCCCAACCCTGCCTCCCTCAGAGCCCTGAGTCTTCCAGCTGCTGGAAGGAAACTGACTCACCATGGAGAGCTGCCACCAGGTCAGTTCCACACTGGTGTTCTTGTCATAAGGATGCTCTCCTCAGGTAACAGAGACAGCACAGGCAAGCACAGGGGAGGCCTAAGAGCACCAGTCAGATGTGATACTTGCCTGACTGGTGGATTCAAGGGTGCAGAGCTAGGGGTCCCTACAGAAGTGGGTTATGGGTCCTCATGGTTATCTGAGTCCCACTACATAGTAGCCTGGGTGAATCCTATGCAACACAGAGAAGGTGTCCCTCAGACTGTGTTGTCCTATATGATAGCTACTAGCCACATGTGTCTTTGAGCACTTGAAATGTGTCTAGTTCAAACTGAGCTGTGCTGTAGGTGTAAAATGCATGCTGGATTACAAAATGCTTGCCTCAGTACAAAAATATGGCTGTCAAATATCTCATTAAGAGTTATTCTAGGGGCTGGGGAGATAGCTCAGTCGGTAGAGTGCTTGCCTTGTAAGCACAAGGCCCTGGGTTCGATCCCCAGCACCCAAAAAAAAAAAAAAAAAAAAAAAAAAAAAGAGTTATTCTAAGGCCTGGCAGGGTGGCACATGCCTGTAATCCCAGTGTCTTGGGAGGCTGAGGAAGGAGGATCATGAGTTCAAAACCTAGCTCAGACTTAACGAGGCCCTGAGCAACTTGGTGAGAACCTGTCTCAAGATAAAAAACAAACCCAAAACCAACCAACCAACCAAACAAACAAAAACATAAAAAGGGCTGGGATGTGTGTACCCCTGGGTTCAATCCCTGGTACTGAGAAAAAAAAAAAAAAAAAAGTTTATTCTAAGGGTGTGGTGGTGGTGCATGCCTGTAATCCTAATGGCGCAGGAGGTTGAGGCAGGATTGCAAATTCAAGGCCAGCCTCAGCAATTTAGCAAGGTTCTAAGTGACTTAGAGAGACCCTGTCTCAAAATAAAAAAATAAGGATTTGCAGCTCCGTGGTAGAGTGCTTGCCTAGCATGTGTGAAGCCCTGGGTTCGATTCTCAACACTGCGTATAAATAAAATAAAGGTCCACTGACAGCTGAATAAATATTTAAAAAATAAAAGTTAAATAAAAAGGACTGGGATGTGGCTCAGTGATAAAGTGCTCCTGGGTTTAATCCCCAGTACCATACAAAACAAGTTATTCTAGCCGGGTGTGGTAGCACATGCCTGTAATCCCAGGAGGATGAGGCAGGAGGATCTTAAGTTTGAGACTAGTCTGGGCAAGATAATAAGAACAACACCCTGTCCTAAAATAAAATTAAATTAAAAAGTACTGGGAATGTAGCTCTGCAGTAGAGCACTTGCTAGCATGTGCAAGGCCCTGGGTTTGATGTCCATCACCACACACAAAAATTTTTACTGATTATATGTTTAAATAATCATATTTTAAGTGGGGCCTGGTGATGCACACCTGTAATCCCAGCAGCTCGGGAGGCTGAGACGGGAGGATTTTGAGTTCAAAGCCAGCCTCAGCAACAGTGAGGGGCTAAGCAGCTCAGTGAGACCCTGCCTCTAAATAAAACACAAAATAGGGCTGGGGATGTGCTCAGTGGTTGAGTCCCCCTGAGTTCAATCCCTGGTACCAAAATAAATAATTAAATGATCATGTTTTAGATATAATTGATTAAATAAATTATTAAAATTTCTTATACTAGCTTTTTACTTTTAAAAAATGTGGCACGGTGGCACATGCCTGTAATCCCAGTGGCTTGGGAGGCTGAGGCAGTAGGAATATGTGTTCGAAGTCAGCCTCAGCAACATAATGAGACCCTGTCCCTAAGTAAAGTACAAAAAAAGGACTGGGAATGTGGCTCAGTGGTTAAGCACCCCTGGGTTCAATCCCTGGAACCAAAAACAAATAAGTAAATACATAAAAATAAAAATGAAAATGTGGCTACCCTAAGAAACTTAATGAGACCCTGTCTCAAAGTTAAAAGTGAGAAGGACTAGGGATGTGCCTCAGTGGTTAAGTGTCCTGGGTTCAGTCCCTGGTACCAAAATAAATAAATAAAATAAACTGTGTCTACTAGAATGACATTATGTGACTGACCATGCTTATATTGAACAGTGTTGCCTTGACCCTCTGGTGTCTTTGGCCCTGCAGCCCCACATTTATCAGCTGGGGCAGGTATGCAGCGGGACCATTCTTGGAATGGGGCCTCAGCGTCATTCTTCTGGACTGCTGTGGCCAAGTGGTCTCACAGTGAGCCTCGTTTAAGGGTGACTATTGCAGGAGAGGCCGAGGTGCTGACAAGTCCTTATTCCATTAGGTGGGGCTGGTCACTCAGAAGGCCCCTAAGCCCCAACACCAGTGTTGAGACCCCTGTGCCCTTCCCATTCCCAGCTAAGCTGCTGGGTCCCTGAGGTTGGTGCCCTGAGGACACTTACAGTTCTCTGGACTCCCCAGCAGGGATGAGTCCTCCACAGGCCTTCAGGGCACACTTACACTCCATCGCAGGCTTACTTCCAAGGCCTTCTGTATTGTAGACACCCAGGATCTTGGATCTGGAGGCACCCCGAGGGACCTGTTGTTTATTATCATGAGGAAATGGGGCATTCTCTGTAACAAATGACCAGGTCGGTCACCCTAGAAGCTAGATCCTTGGAGTCCCAATTCAACCTCTTTTCTGCAGCCGTCCCGTGGGCCTACAGTCCAAGATCTCTGCATGAATGATATAGCTTTATCAGTTTGTGTAGGCTGAGCTCTCTGCTGGGAATGCCCCTTCACCAGCTCCTCAGTCTCCCACGGGTTAACAATTATTGAATCTTCTGGTCTCCATTGCCTGAAGGCTCTGGGCACTATCATACAAGCCAGCATGTGGCAGTGAGGAAGATGTATGGTCAATAGACTAATTGCTGGATGAACAGGAACGGTGTCACTTCCTCTGAACTGTGTCCCCACTGGACTGTGAGCTGACCCAGAGCAGGGAAGGCAGCTACATTACCCGCTCTTTCCAGAGCCTGGATGGGGTAGGCACTCAGTAATACAGAATGAAAAACAAACCCAGGCAAACTGAACAGAGAGGTCCCCCCAAACTCTCCTGCTGTCCCAGGCAGTTGTCTGGAGGTGGTGAAATCATGTAGCAGTCCTGCCTTTAATGCTGAACTCTGCCTCTTACCAGAGGGGTGGCTTTGGGCATATTCTTCATCCTCTCTGACTTCCAGGGACTGTGCTGTGAAGATCAGTCGAAACGCTGCCCTTAGAGTGTGGCCCCTGGTGTGTATTTAACATCCACTGGTTAAATACACTCACCGGTTAAATCACTTGTATGGTTCCTCAGGAGATTGTAGTAGGTCTCTTGGGACTCAGGGAACTCTTGTGAATCCCACTGTTGGGTGTGTGCACACGACCCCTAAACCCCCACCCACCCAATGCAATGGAGCCTCACACCAGCCAGCACAGAAAACATTGCTTTATTAACTGCGTTTGCCAACACACGAGGAGTGCAGAAGGCTCCTTAAGACACAGGCCCTGGCAGGGGCCGGGGTCTGGAACCCCCATGAGTGAGCAGGACAGGATGGGGTTGGGAGCTATGCAGCAGCGGCAACACAGAATCATGCAGGGCACAGCGGGCATTGGCCACACCGAGGCGACCATACATTCTATTGCTCGTTAAGGGTTGCGAACATGGACAATGTACAAAAAGGAGAAATAGGTCTTTGCGGTAATGAAAAATACATTTTTTTCTCTACAAAGGAATCTTTTCTAATACAAGAAAATAAATATTGCAACATAAGCCAAAAATAATTTAAAATTGCTCTTTTCAATATATTTTCAATATTTCTCTTGTATATTAACAAATGGCACATCACTTTCTTTGAAACAAAGACAGAAGGTGTCTCCTCCTGTGACATTCATATCATCCCCCCCACCGCCACCCCCCAACCGATTTGGAGCACACAGTGTGCATCTGAGGGAGAAAGCGGAAGGAAGTGCCTTAAAGAACAACCAAAGGTCCCAGACTCCAGCCCTGGCTCTTTGGCCAATGTGGCCAGCAGGGTCAAGGACATGGGAGAATGGCCTCCCCAAGGGCCTTGCTACAGGAATCCAGATCATTCTGTGAGTTTTGGGCATGGCTAGAGGTTGGCCACATCTGACGTGAGCAAGGAAATGCCAGGTCCAGCTACTGCCAGTGTTTGTTAGGATCGGGCAGTAATCTCTAGGAATTGCCCAGTTAGTCCCAGGGTGTGCCTCTCTGCAATGCACACAGATGTGCATGTACAGACACACAAAAGACATGCCCTGGCACACATGCATACCGCCATGGTCCAATGCCCATGTCTGGAAACCTGGGTGGCCTCCCCAAGGAAGCTGAGGCCCTTCCACTGCAAATGCTCACATACTGTCACAAAATCAGAGCTCATTTAAGAAAGTAAATGAGCATTCTACCTTTCTTCTCCTTATTTGTTTCAAAATACATTTATAATACATAAAAATACTTTCCTTGCACATTATCCTTTGTCACATAATGAGAGGGAAGGAGGTGGAAGGCAGCTGGGACTGTGAGAATGGGGGACTATATAGCCAGAATGAGTTGACGGAGCAGCTTCTGCCTCCCTGAGGAGGAGCCGTGAATGTGGGCAGATGTGGTCAAGAAAAGAGATCTGCCTCTGGCCTGGAAAAGGAACCTTCTTGGTCTCTGAGGGTGGCACAGCCCTCTCCATTGTGGATAGTGGGCTAGAAAGAATGAAGGGGCTGTGGCTAATGGGGAAAGCTAGGAGCCGGGGGTGAGAAGGGAGGAGAGACTGGCATCCTTGTCCACGCTGAAGCCTGATGGACATCCTGGAGGTGGAGTCAGTTGCCTGGTAAAGACTGCCCTAGGTCCTGGACTGGGAGCCTGGCCTGAGACACCTGCACTTTCCAGGAAACAGACCCTAGGGGCAGTCTAGTCCAAAGCAACAGCCAATGGAGAAGAGGGGTCAGAATCCAGAGGCCATCATTAGCAGAGAGCTTCCTGAAGAAATGCCAGCCACCCTGTCTACACACCTGCCCCAGACCCTGGCCATTGAAGCTAGGCCAGTCCCAGTGCCAAGAGGCTAGATTTCCTAAATTCACTCATCCCCTGAATCTCCACTCCCAGAGCCCAGGCCCTGCCCCGAGATGGAGGGAAGGGGTCAGGGGCACATGCCAAGACTGCTGGACCCTGATCCTCACTGGCACCCCACCCCTGGCAGAGTTTGGTTGTTCTTTAAGCTCACCCCTTTGTTCGCCGCAGGTCCAGACAGGCAATCCAGCACAGAGAAGGTTGCGACCCGAAGTGACCCGAAGCTCGGGGAAGGAAGGTCTGTTCAAAGGCAGTAAACAGAGACTGGGGTTGGGACGCCCATGCTGACACTGCACTGTCACTACTACCAAGGCGGGCAGGCAGACTAGGTCTACGTGGTAGCTCGTGCCATCCCAACGCCCAGGATCCTTGGAGCCCATCCACTCCCTCAGAGTCCACTCGGACTGGACAAATTTGTCCCATCCTCTGAACTTAAGTCATTATCTTTGTTTCTGGTTTTGCTAAAATTCACATGAGATCGAGTGTTGATGACAATGCCACTGTCGTACCTTGATAAATTTTGGAGTCAGGGGAGGGGTGAAGGTCAAGTTGTTCCCCATCCCGCTTGTTTGCTTTGTGTATTCGTGCGGGGGGGTGGGGATGGGAGGGACCACATGGTAAAGACGGGTTTCCACGCTGGTTTCACAGTCAGGATTTCCCCTGGGAGTCTCAGAGTTTAGGAATGCTCACAGTGGCCCAGCCCAGGGTCTGAAATCCAACACCCAGGTACAGAGCAGCAGCAGTAGCAGCAGCAGCAGCAAAGCATCCTGCTCCAAGACCTTGGGCTCTCCGTGGGTGTGCGCAATGAACGTGTTTCTGTACTTTGTTGCTAAAGAACTCCATTTTTAAAAAAGTCCCAGTGACAAGTTGTCAGGTTCAGACTGTGCTGTATTATGGTCAAAATATTCTTTGGCATCCATAGAATGATTCGACTGATTCACTGGACTTTTGCAAGGTTCTTGTTGGAGAAGTTCTGGCTTTACCAGTGGTGGAAGTGACCCAGGAGTAATTCATTAAGAGGAAAAAAAATTTTTTTTTTCACGGAATTCCTTTATGTTTGTTCCCTGAGCTATCACCCTGGGGCCACTCCACTGAAAACTCTTCAGAGCAACTATCCGGGACCTAGAGGGTAGAGTGGGAAAGGTGAGGTGGGGGAGGGGAGAAGGGATTAAGGCGCCAAGGGACAGAGGAATATGGGAACATCCAGCAAGACTTCAACCAGCCCCAGCAGGTCAACACTGGCCTGCTCTGGCCCCGGGATCCCACTGCTTGTTGGAAGGAGGCGTTTCCAAAAGGAAACCGAGGAAGAAGCTCATCTTTTAGCAGGACTAAGAAACTTGAAAAGGCAAACGGTCTGGTCTGGCCAGCTCCATGTGGAAGCCACCAGACTTCAGCCGAGACTGGCCCCGAAGGAAGGAAGTTGGAGCCCCAGAGTGATTCTCTGCAGTGGGCTGGTCTGAGCCCCACGCCCCTGGCTGGGCACTGGCCCTCCCTTGGAGCCCTCCACCGGCACTGGTGGCTGGCTGTTTGGGAGTCCCCTGAGTAAATGAACAGCTCAGGAAGGATTCTGGGAATCCCCCTAGAGCTGCTGGGCTGGGCACTGGCAGGGGCAGAGCAGCAAGGGAGGGGAGGTGGCGGGGTGGGCGGGCAGGCCTCAGATGATGTGGGTTGGTCAGGAACCAGTGGGCCCCCTGCGCCCCCTCAGTGCTTTCTCTTATAAACTCGTTGTGCTTGTGACAGTGAGTAGACTCTGGCTGGGTTATCATTTATTATACTTCCTTGGGGATCAGTGGAGTGCAGCAGGACCCCCCCTTATGGGCCCCAGTGCGATCTGGGGGCAAGGCGGGGAAGGCCCCAGGCTGGCCCATCTGCCATGAAATAATGCCCAAACGACAGTCTGTCACCCAGTGGCAGCGGGCTGGAGTCCTGAGTGCTTCTTCACCTTACCTACATCTAACCAGAAGCCCAGCAATGCTGCATGGGCCGGGACAGAGGTGGCACACAGGACCTGGTATGGTCCTTGTGGCCAGAGCCATGGAAGGAATCCTAATGTCCTAGGCCAGCATAGAGGAAAGACAACAGTGTGGAATTCAAAACTCTCTATATTAAAAATAAAACCACAACAGAGTGGCAGCCTCAAGGGTCTGGGACACTCAGCAGAGATTGGAAATGGCAGTTGTGACTGGGCTGAGGCCTTGTCAGGGACCAGGGCAGGGCCTGGGATAGGGGTAGAGTGAATTAGGAGGCCAGTACCCCCATGCGGACCACCTCCTCAGCCCCTGCCTCCCGGGAACCCCGCTGCACCCCACTGTCCTCGGCCTCTACATCGGAGTCGCTCATCTCCCCATCAGAGAAGTAGCCATCAGTCTCAGTGTCAAAGTTTAGGCTGACCTTTGGCCTCTCGGCCACAGCAGAAGGTGGTCCTGTCCCAGCATCAGGCCTGGCACCCAGTGATCTCCGAGTGGCTTTGCTCTCACGGGGTGGCCGGAGCCGACCCAAGGGCTTGGGGCTCACCGTAGGGCCAGGCACTTGCACATTCGAGTCAGCAGCCATGGGGACTGCCTCGTCTGGGGTCTCAGGAGCCAGTGGAGGGGGGCTTTCGGGAGCTTCTGGGATGGGACAGTCCCCAGCTGTAGGGCTGGACGGCAAGTGAGAAGACGTCCGCCGTGGTGGTTTCCTGGCAGGTGGCCCCTGTCCCCCTTTGCCACTGCCTGTCTCCTGGCCCCACGGCTTCTTGGGGGGTTTGTCCGGAGTTGTCCGTGAACCGGGCCCATCCTGTGGTGGTGGTGGTTTCTTCTTGGCAGGCAGGCGGGTACGGCCCCGGGCCTTCCTAGCAGGGTCACCAGGTCGCAGCGAGGGGTCTCGCATGAAGCTGAGCAGTGTCTCCTCGTCCTGCAGCAGCTCCTCCGACAGCAGCCCCGGAACGGGGTCCTCACGGTGCCCGTTGTTCAGTGACCATTCGCTCATGGCCATGTCCTCTGCTGTGATCTGTACTGACTGTGCCAGCCAGCTGTTGAAGAAGGTGCCGTCGATGGGGAATGAGGTGGACAGCCCTGACCGAGGGAGAGAGGACAGGCGAGATGCATCAGGTGTGTGTCCTACTCTTTCAGGAGCCCTTGCCCACCCTCCCTGAGTGCCTTTCCTTCATGACTAACTCAGGTGAGCTACCTTGTGTGGTCCAACCCTTGCCACCACCTTCTCCCCAGAAGGAAAGCCTATCCCCAGAACTAGCTTCATAATTTCTGGAATTGAAATGGTACTTGTCCAAATTACTAAGATTCTCAAGGTGGCAAAATCAAAATATAACCAATGGCAGTGGCCCTATTTAACTGTTTAATCAGATTTTCAGGAAAGGAGGGTTGAAAAACACCCTCAGGCCACCAGGGGGCGCTGCATCTCCACACGAGTTCCTGCCCAGAGCTTGCAGCAAAACACCCAACCAGCCCGAGCAGGGTAGGAAGGTATCAGGGCCTCCCTTTAGACCACTCAAGTTATCCCCATCTTGACATGCAGGGGCTTCTGTGCTGAGGTAAGATCTAGAAGGGTGCTCCACTCTGCTCCCTGAGAACTCTGAAGTGCGTGACATCCTGGAGTCGGAGCCCTTGAGGGCTGCTCCGCCCGATGGGGCAGGAAGAAGGCCTGCAACCTCAGTTGCTGCCACATCTCTGGACCTCTCTGGGTGGTTCCACTAAGGTTTGCTGGGGTTGAGGGAGGAGCCCACTTGAGGGACTATGGCAGGAAGGGACAGGGATGAAGATTTCTGGCAATTCTCCCTGCTTAGCTTGGTGCTGGCCTATGGACCTCTGTGAAAATCTAGCACCCAGGACCCCAGCATGGGGAATAAATGATTAGTTCCTGAGTTCCACAGCCTCCAATCACATCTATGGAAGGGGGATTTCTCAGGATGTCAGGTGGAGCCCTGAGATCCCTCTGGGGCTGTAGTCTCCCACTCTGTGCAGCTAGCTGCCTTTCTGTGCGGGTGAAACTGCAAGCAGGGTGATGGTGTGAGCGTGTCTGTGGGGTCAGTGTGGCCCCTCACTCACCCAGCTGCCCCAGCACGGAGTCAGGCCCAGCCTTCACTTTCTCCTTCTTCTCAGGGCTACTGCCTTTGGGGCCTTCACGACCTTTCCTCTTTGAGTCGCTCTTCTTGCCCTTTGCTCTCCTCCCAGACCGCTCTGCATCAGGAGAAGTGAGAGGAGGGAGATGATCACACCAGGTAACCTCAGTCTGAACCAAGATCACTAAGTGATAGCCCAGGAGTCCTCTACCAGCCTGGGCACAGCCTCCATAGCACCAAGGTCAAAGCCTGGGGCCCGGGAGCACTGTCAGTGGGGGGACAGCTGGTGTGGGATGGAGGGCTAACTGGACATTTCAGCCCTTGGGGGTCTTGAGGTGGGTATAAGGCCAAGAGGAAAGGCCCTTGTAGAGTGTGAACTTGAGTCTGACCTGAACAACCTAAACCTTGGGAGAGTCTTGGACAGTGGGAAGGATGGCCAGACACAAGGGTGGAAAGAATATCATCCAAGGGGCAAGAGGTTTAGATTCCAGTCCTAACAATGTAGTCGGCCCCCTTGAGCAAGCCTCCTGCCTCCATCCCTGGTCTGCATCTAAGGTCAGGCAGCAGATGGGAGATTCAAGCTGCACAACTGGCCCTCAGATCCTTTCAGTTCGCGATCATCTTGTAAGTATAGGGGAAAGACATGGCTGGAGAGGGGAGCAGAGCTGCCCTGGATCCTCCCTAGCTTCCCAGCCACAGGCAGGAGGGTTTCCTGAACAAGGTGAAGAGAAAGTGGAGGAATGTGGCCCCAGCTCTTCTGCTGGTTCTCAGAGCAACCTCAGGCCTCAGCCTCCTCACCTGGAACATGGACCCAATCCATGCCTGATACTTTGCGGGAGGCTTTCCACTGCCCTTGGACAGTCCAGACTCCTTCCCCGGACCACAGGACCTTGCACATCTCACCCTGGTTATCCCTCAGCCTCATCATAGGTATCTCTTTTCCCCCACCTACAGTCACGTCAGGGTCATTCCAGGTTCTCCAACAGGTTCTGGCCTTTAGGTCTCTAAATACGCACTTACTTGTCTTGTCCTTCACCCAGTTCAGATGTAGACCTCCACTGGGAGGCCCTCCCAGCCCCCTGGGCTAGACAAGTCTTAGCAATATGACTGCAGGTTATGTTGCACCCTAGGGGTCATGGGTCACAAATGTCACAGTAGTGTGGGCATCAGCTTCAGGCAGGGCAAACCAATCTTCTGTCCAAATGTCCTGCCCTGAACAGAGAGCTGCCTATTTGTTGCTACTCAGGAGAAGGAACTGCCAATGTCCCCAGCCCCAGTGTGGGGATGCAGACTCTGGTTTCTTGTTTTTTTCTTTTTTTTCCTTTCTTTCTTTTCTTTTTTGATACTGGGGGTACTTCACCATTGAACTACATCCCAAGCCCTTCAGGGTCTCATTAAGTTGCTGAGGCTGATCTTGAACTTGTAATCCTCCTGCCTCAGTCTCATGACCCCTGGCCAGACCCTCCAGTTTTTAGGATCCTGTGCCCCAGGGCACTGTTCCTGGCTTGCTAACCTCAGCTTCTTTGGCTGTGGGAGCCTGACTTCTTTGCAGCCAGATGTGTTGCCCCAGTCAAGTACTAAGGAGTCTGAGATGTTGCTCCAGTGTCACCACTGATACCTCTGTCCCTACAGTGCTACTGACTAGAGCTGCTAGGACATCATTTTCCTTTCTCTAGAAAGGTGAGGTTCACGAGGGCAGGAACGCTGTGCTTAGTGTTTGCTGAATGACTAAAGAGAAGACAAGGAGCCTAGAAGGAGGCTACCAGCCAGTCTTTGTGTTCACAATGAGCTTGGCATGGTGTGACCTGCCCTGACCCAGCACCTGGACTGGACAAAGCTAGCTTCTTAAGTCAGAGTGGGTGGTGATCCCAAAGCAAAGGGAGGCAACTCAGCTTTTGGCAGGGGTGTGGGGAGGACCAGTGCTCAGTCATCCCTCCTCTTCACTCTGGGCCCAGCCTGACCCTAAGGCAAGCTGGCAGTGGCAGCCTGTGGCTCAAAAATCTCTCTCCACTCAGCTATTTCTGCTATGTGAGTTCAATGTCAGGGCACAAGTGCTTTAGGTTAAGCCCTGACCTTCTTAACACGTCCACACTCCAGGAAGGGCCCTGTGTCTGGCAATACCCACAATTAACCAGTAAGATCAAGGTCAGAGCTTGTTTGGCCTTTGCTTTCCAGAGCTGTTCGATACATGCAACAGAATAAGAAGGCAACAGGGAAAACGACGCTAGCACAGGGCCTGAATCTTGTCACATGGTGTCAGAAAGAAGGAACACATGGGCTCTGATCCAGTGCAGCTGCCTTTCCTGTACTGACTCCCAGGTACATGGGGGTTCAGGGAAGCTCGCCAGCTTTCTGCTTGTCCTGCCTCAGTTTAGCATAGAGCTGCTAGGACTTTGGGTGGGTATCTGCTGCTAAGCTGTAGTGACTCCATGAAACAGTAAAGGCCCCAGAGGGCAGGCCTTGCGCCCATACTCCAAACTCTGGCTCCTTGCCCACTATTACAAGCAGGACCTTAGCAGGCACCTCCCTGGGGCTAGTAACTGGATGGTGGAAAGAGAGTGGCTGATGCCCCTGGCTCCAGAAACATGTCCCCCAAACACACCCTCCTTGGGATCCAATCCTGCACCCAAAACACACAGAGGTGCCGGGTGGCAGTCAGGGAGGCACCTACCTCGACACAGATCCTGTTCAATAAGTTTCATCTGCAGGTGGAATATCTGCTCCTGGAGCTTGCAGATGGCGTGTTTTGTTCTCTCACGCCTTGTCACCATGTAGCACAGATTTCTAACCTGAGGAAATGCAAGAGAGATTTCCCACCTTACACATGGGCAACCACCTCAGAGCTCCCACCTCTAGAGGTCACTGCTGAAGGAAGCACCTGGGACAGAGGATACTGCTGCTGCCTACACTGCACAGGACATCTGGAAATCAATTCCCAGACTCTGAGTGCATCCCTAGTCATGTGATCCAGAACATGGAGCCAAGCAAAGCCTAGACCCTAGGGCCCTGGCTGAGGCCAGAGCCGTCAGGGACCCTGGTTAGCTCAGCCTAGCAACTTTACCTTCCTCCCTGGGTCTTAACCTTTAGGCCTAGGGCTTAGGGATGTGGCTTAGTGGTAGAGAATTTGCCTAGCATGTGCAAGGCCCTGGATTCTATCCCCAGCAATGCAACAAAACAAAACAAAACAAAAACCTACACAAAGAAATTAACTTCTAGGCTGAGCCAGCCATACTGCCTCCCAAGGCCCTTTCAACATGGTTGTTCTCCTCTAAGTCCATAGTGCCCCGAGGTATCAGGGTCTTTCCAGATAGCCTTGAACCTTCTGTCCAAGGCCTGTCTTTCCCAGCAAAGAAACTCTTCAGACACAAGAACAGTGACAGACACCAATACCTGTACTGAGGCACACATGGCCCCATATTTGGAGCTATACATTCAGCAGAATGGCTCTGAAAGCAGACAGGCAGTCCTAACCCACCTGTGCCCCGTCTGCAGCTGCCCCATGACTACCTGTTGCACTGGGACCCGAGCCAGGTCTGTGCTGCTCTGGCCAAGGCTCTCACACCCACATGGCCATAGTTACTCAGCCACGGTAGCGGAACTCCTCAGCAGAACGTTGCAGAGGACTTTCTGACTTCCTTAGGCCAGCCAGGAAGAGTTCCTAAAGGATTTTAGGAACCATCTTGCATGGACAGTTCTTCAGGTGGCCCACATCCCGCCTGCCCTCCTGGCACCTCACCCAGCATGCCACCATTCTTCACTAGCTGCTCTCTCACACGCTTCATGGGGCACTGACCCAGGCTCCATCCCCATGAGACACTTCCTTGGTCTGACATCATCTTCAGCTCAGAATGGAGTCTCCAAGGAGCAGGAGCAGTAGCAAAGCTACTTAGCTTCAGTTCTGGGTCCTAGCAGGGTCTTTCCAGCTGAGGCATCTTGGTCCCTAGCTGGGTTTGTCATCTTCAAGGCAGAAGTCAGGTTGGTTCTGAACCCCTGCTTGTTTGGCATGACCACCATTTTTCTGGGGCCTGATGGTAGCTGTGATCAGACCTCTCTGTTGGGTCTGATCCCTCCTGAACCTAGTCATGAAGGAGATCCTAGAAGGAGGCTTGCTCTAGTCCTAAGCCTCTGCAGGATGAGCTCTGTAGGACTTTCCATGGCATTCCAAGGTGATTTGTCCATTCCCAGCCTACACTGTGAATACCAGGTCTTGGGGTCACGAAGCCCTAGGTCTACTGTTCACAGGGTCACCACCTCCTCAAGGGATGGCCTGGAGCTGCAACTACTTAGGAACAGCCTGTGAGTCCTTGCTCTGAATTCCTTGCATGGCCTGCCTTCTTCAAATCCTGGGCTTCCTCAGGACTACCTTCTAGCCAAAATCCTCCCCATACCCCTTAGTACCAGCTATAGCTCTTCTTTCTTGTGTGGGCTTTGTAGTTAGCAATGCCTGGGCTTTGGAGTCCCTTTCTTCCCAGGGCCTGCCACCCAGGAGGGCAGATAAATGCTGACCAAATACTCTTAGGACCAGACATCCCTGATCCAGAGCTGGGGAAGGAGCAAGACCTCCTGGGAAAATGAACAGCTGGGCCTAGATGAAGTCTATCACACATAGCCTGGTGACAAGGAATCCATAGCAAGGCCAGGCAGGGAAGGGGTACAGTTAGGCCTTATGGCTCCAGCCTCAAGGGAGGAGCAAGGGGAGGCAAGACCAGAAGGGAGAAGGGTAGGCTCTGAGCCCTGACTGAGCCAGGCCAAGGGAAGCTGTGGAGGGATTTTGGCAGAGGGGTGTGCTGAAAGCTGAAACCTTGGAGTCGTCCTGGATGACCTGCTCTCTTCATCTGTACCTGTCGCTCGCCATCAGTATGTCCATCGTCTCTCCTTGTGACACTAAGTCCCTATTGCTCCCCGCACCTCCTAGTCCACCCTCATCATCTCTCACGTGGACAAGGAGCCATTAGACTCATCTGCTATCCCACAGAAGTCTTGAAACAAAATCAGACCACTTCCTTCCTTCCCTTACACTCTCCTCTTACACTCTTCTACACCAGGTGGAAGGGTGTTCCCCGAAATTCATGCCAGGAACCTCAGAATGGGCTCTGTCTGGGCTTCTGTGGTTGTCATTGGTTAAGATGAGGCATAACAATCTGACTAATGCCCTCATAAATGACCATGTGATGACACAGGGATATGGAGACAGTCATGGAGACTACCAGATGATAGCAGAGGCAGAGATTGCAGTGATGCACCTACAAGCCAAGGAATTCCAGAGCTTTCGGGGACCACCAGAAGCTAGGAGAGAATAGCCTGCAAGAGGAACCAACAACCCACGGACTTTGGACTTTGGACTCTGACTTTGGACTTTCAGCCTCCAGAACTACGAGGACAAATTTCTGTTGTTTTAGTCATCTAGCTGATGCTACTTTGTTGGCCAAACCTAGGATACAGATAGAATTTCCCTTAGGTCTCACCCCTTAGCCTATGTCCCACAGCCCATCAGGCCTCTTCTCTCCCGCCAGTTCACTTCTGCTCTGAGATTCTGGGACTCTGGGACCCTGGTACATGCTCACTCTTGGCCTGGAAGGCTCACCACCCATCTACCCATGGCTGGCCCTTGTTGTTCAGCTTTTGGTTCAAATGTCACCTCCAGACGGTCATCCCTGGCCCCAGCATCTAAGCAGCCCAATATTATTCTCCTTCTCACAGCCTGGTCCATTCCTCTCTAGCAGCCACATGGACTAGGGAGAGTAGGGGTAGATTTGGAAAGGGAGGACAGTTATTTTGTTTGTATTTATTTGTTTATGACTGGGAATCAAAAACAGAGGCTTATGCACATGCTGAGCACACATACCACCACTGAGCCACACTCCCAGCCCAATCAGGGCTATTTTGGAAGCTTAAATATAAGCCAGTCATATCTAACCGAAAGACAAATTCATCAAGGTCCAACTTTTAAAACACTTCTAGAACACGCCACCCTGGGTGTTATTCCACCCTTAAAGCTAACATCTAAAGGTGAGGAACCAGATGAAGTGAGGCTCCACACTGCAATTTCTCCCCCAAAAGTACCAAGGGCCATACTTGATCTCCTTGTAAGTTTGGATTTCATGTGTCTTTGATCTGAAACTCTATTTTTCCATTATTTATTTATTTACTTATTTATTATTGCTATTAGTGGTACTGGGAATTAAAGCGCCTCGCACATGCTAGGCAATGCTCTATCACTCAGCCACACCCCCATTTCTTTTCAAATCTCTAAAGCAAGGGTTCTCAAGGTATACCCAAATGAATTCCCTGGCATCAAGGTCACTGGAGTGGCTGGTTAAAAACAGATTCTCAGGCTTAGGGGACACCTAACTATGGGAGTGGAGTCTTAAATACACATTTTGGACAGAACTGCAGACTTGGAGAACTGTTGCCTCAGGCCAGGACCCTCTAAAGCAAAGTGCACAGAAAATGAGTTAAATGATACACTGTGGTAAAGGAAAAAGATATGAGCACTTCTGCTGGTATTTTATTATTATTATTTTTGGATCCCATTAAAAAGTCCAATTACGTTTGTTTTATAATATGCAGTGGTAGCTAAGAATCAGATACTTAAAATACAATCTACTGTAGGTATCTGCTCAAACTCTTAATGATAAGGACCAGACTCCATAGGGATTCAAGTCCAGAGACAGGAATGCTTCCTTCTGTAGAATCCCAACCTTCTCTGGTTGGTACTTTGGTCATAACTGACTACAGGATCCACTGGGCCCACTGGATTCCTTAACATCTACTTTACCCTGGAATCACAAATTACTTTTCTAATTTCTCCTGAGAATCTTAATAACACAGCAACATTTTACTGAATGTAAATGCTGAATTCCTTTACTCTGATGGCTTCTGGGAGAAAAAGTATCATCTCACTTGAGAAGTTCACACAGACCAATAGGTTCCTTACATTGTCAATATTTTTTTTCTGATTATAAGTCAAAACATTCTCATTTTAAATAAAACAGCACAAAAATGAATCAAGAAATGAAGGAAAATTCCAATAATTAAGACAAGAAGTGGTAATGAACACAGTTTTACTTTTTTTTTTTTAATTACTGGGGACTGAACTCAGGGACACTTAACCACTAAACTACACCCCTAACCCCTTTTGATTTTTTATTTTGAGACAGGACCTCACTAAGTTGCTGAGGGTGGGATTGAACTTGCAATCCTCCTGCCTCAGCCTCTGGAGTTGCTGGGATTACAGGCGACCCCCGCCCTGCCCTGGGCCCAGCAGTTTTATATTTTTTGTTTCAGTTTTGGTAGTGGCCCTCAAACCCAGGGAGGGTCTTGCACATGCAAAGCACATGCTTTGCCACTGAGCTATACCTCCAGCCCCAGGTGTTTTGTTTTTGTACCAGGGATGGAACCCAGGGGCACTTAATCATTGAGCCACACCCCCAGTCCTTTTAAATATTTTACTTAGAGACAGGGTCTTTGTGAATTGCTTAGGGCCTTGTTAAGCTGCTGAGACTTCGAAATTGTAATCCTCCTGCCTCAGTCTCCTGAGCTACTGCAATTACAGGTGTGCGCTACCTTGCCCAGCCCCAGGTTTTACATTTAATCTATTTCTTTATTTTTGAGACAGGGTTCTAGCTGCCCAGGCTGGCCCAGCTTGTATCCCCCTGGCACCACCTTTAAAACAACAACAACAACAACAAAACACAACTCCTTCAAAAGTACAGACAGATATGTATTTAGGAAAGTAGATACAGATTCAAGGGAGAATGGGGGAAATCTCAAGGGAGGGACACCTTTGGGATAATGCAAGAGATAAGCCTCATGGGGGCTTTCTCCAGAGGGAGCTACAGCCCTCTGGAAAGACAGTTGAACTTGCCATCCTTCTGCCTCAACCTCCTCCTGATTGATTGGCTCACACCACTGCACCTGGCCAGGTTTTATATTTCGATGAAGTTGTACCATTAATCAACGAGTTTTAGAGAGAGCCTGGGTGTGGAGCTGAGGAGCAGGGAGGACTCACAGCTGGGTGCTGAGCTAGAATGGACCAGTATTGGGGCGCTCCCAGAGAAGTGGAGGCCAGGGAGGAGCAGGCATCTTTAGCATGAGATTTTGAAGGGGACTTAGAGAGCTGGAGCTCAGGAGGGATATGTGGGTTGGAGCCAGTCCCTAGTCCCCACTGCAGGGAAAGCCGTAGAATGGATGCTTCAGACAGAGGAGCTGGGAAACCACGACCTTAAGGCGGACCTGGTCAGAGCATCCACACTGAAAGGATTGCAGGGCCAAGGGCAGGCTTGAAAAGCAGTGGCAACCACTGCTGAGAGGGCAGGGGATGAGGACTGGCTTTGGCATGCAGAGGCTGCTGGTGACCAACACAGAAGGCTCTGGGATGTGGTGGTGGTGAAGAGCCTGGCCACCGGAAGCAAATCCCATGACCCCAAGGAGGTGGGAGGGAGGCGCTGTAGTTTTCAGTGCTGGTGAAAAAGGTCCTGAGGAGGGGCTAAGAAAGGGCGGCTGGTCCCCTGCAGGTGTGAACTGGAGAGAGGTTCTTTGAGGGTAGGAAGGAAGGTGGCAGCAAGGACAGAGAGCAGGTCCAGGGGCTCACTGGCAGCCAGTAGAGGTCTCTGGTCTCAGGAAGAAGAGACGAGCTGTCTGCTAATGGATGGGGGAGCCACGAGGGAGGTGGGCAGGGGTCAGGGAAGCCCACCATACAGCAGGACAAGGCTGGCTGGCAGGTGTCAGCCAGGTGTTGGGGAACCCTTTGCTCACTGCTAGGAGCAGAGTAGCTTGCGCTGCATGTGCCTCTGCCAGGGGTGTGGCCCCAGCACAGGGGCAAGGATGTGGGCACCAGGCTAGTGACAGAGCCAGGGGTGGGGGGAGAGTAAAGAAGATGGTGGGACAAGGAAGCATGGCTGTCTGGGACAGCAAGGAGGACAGCAGACTGCTGTGGGGAGGACTTGGGGAGTTCTGTGTCACTGACCTGGAGCAGCTGGAGGTGGTGACCAGGTTCAGGTGGGGCAGGGGCAGGCAGTGTGGGTTGAAGAGGTCCTAGAGAGCTGGATAAGGTAGGCTTTGGTAGTGGGGAAGTAGAGACAAGGGAACTGTAATCTAGGCATAGAGGGCAGCAAACAGAGTGACCAAGTGACAAGGAGGCAGGTGGCAAATATCAGGAGAGGGCAGTATCCATTTCCAGCTCAGCCTTTCTCTCCTTGGGGACGGGGGCAGCAGTGGCGAGGTCTGGGGGGTTCCCACATGTCCATCTTCAGGGCAGATGAGTGTCTAAGAGCTACCTCTACCCTCCTGGCCTCTTCCCCAGGACAGGCCAGGTCTTCAAATAAACTCCTGGTAGTGAGATCCGTAGCCACAGACAGCAAGTCCCCACACAGCCTGACCACCAGCGTGGTTGCTAGGGGACACTAGCTGGTGTCTGCAGGGCTGATGTTCAGTGCTGCAATTTTTCTGTCAGCCATGAATAACTCGGGGAGGCTGTGCTGGCCTTATTCTCCTGAGCTGCCCGCCAGGGCTGAGGCCTATGGCTGAAATTTTTAGGAAAGTACATCTTCTGGGATGACCATAAATAAGGGATTTCATGCTGTGGCAGTCCCAGCTCCTGCTTCTCTCAGCAACCCCCTGCCTGACCGTGGAGGGACAAATCAATCAGGAAGGCTGCTGTGCTTCCCAGCCCCGGCACCAGGCCTGCCTTTTCACCCTTGCAGCGCTAGGCTTGGCCTCCCTGCTAAGAGCTGAACAGCGTCTGGGGTGAGAGCACTGACCAGAATCACAGCCAGCAATGCAGGACACTGTGCTAACTTTCGTCCCCTGTCCTCACTGTGACCAAGAGCAGTTTGATTTTTTATTCCTATTTTATAGACAAGGAAACCAAAACTCAGATAACATGGAAACTGAAACAAAGAAGGGGCAGGGCTGGGAAGTACTGGCACTGAACACAGACAGGCCACCCAGGGCTTCAATCTCAAGCCCTGTCCTGCACTTCCCTGATGGATCCCGGCCCAAGCTGGCCCTGTGCCCAGTCATAGGTTGGATACTCTTGGCTCTTGGCACTGGGCCATGGTGAGAGGCTGGGCCCACTGGCCAGGTCACCACCACCGTGGGACTTTGCAGAAAGCCTCCCCAGCAGCAGAGTTCTCAGTGTTGTTCATTCATTGAGGTCACCTATGCAGGGCCATGAGAGGTCTTGGGAGGAGCACAGAAGGGATGAGCTGGCTCACTGCTGTCTCTGATGCTCTCCTCCTCAGTCCGCCAAGGCTGGACCTCCCCTTGCCCTGCTCTTAGCTGGTGCCCACCAGCCTAGCCCTATGGCTGCTGGGGAAGTCGCAGCTGGACAAGCCCCTCCTGAGCTGTAAGAAGCTGCACAGACATCGAAGTCAGCCCTGACTCCTCCTTCTGGAGAGGACACCTGTCTAGGGAGGGGGTCTATGGCAGTTCTGCTTGCCCTGGATCCCCTGGAGCCTGCCCAGCTGGTTTGCTGGCAACTCAGCCCTTGCCAACCTCAGACCCTGGTTCCCCCCACACCAGCTGACACAGGGATTGGAAGGTTGGGACACTGGTATGGGGATACTTTTGCCTGGGGAAATTTACAGAATAGAGAATGAGCCAATGTTGCTTTTCCTGACTCAAGCCCTCCCGCAGTTCAGCTCTGAAGTCCTCAGGAAACAAGCTCCACTAAAGCTTCCTGTCACCTCATCTCTCTGAGCCCCAGTTTCTTCACTTGCTCAGTACAGCTGGGAGGATAATCTCCTTTTCCAGGATGATGACTACAGAAGATGATCCCTGGACCTTCCCATACAGCCCAGCCAAGGTTAGGGCCAGGGCCAGGCTAGAGGGCTGTTTAGCATGACCAGGGAGGTCAGATTTGATGGGTCATTTGGGAACAGCAGGAGCAAAGCAGCTGTTTATACAAGAGACCCTGGGGGTGGGGAATTGGGGGTGGCCTCAGGACAACTTTGGAAGTGCCCTGGTCTCTTCTACCATGCCCTACTCTGTGTGACAGAAGGCCGGGCTTCCCAGAAGGTGGTGGCTGGAAGGCAGGCGGCCTTGCCCTCTGCCCTGGCTACAGCAAGGGACATGTGATTCCCTCCCACCCCCATGTCTTCCTTCTGACCTGGTTGTAGGCTGGGAACTGCCAGGCAGTAAGCTCCCTCCCAGGTCACTAGGGTCACTTCCCCCTTGTCCAGGCCCCAGGGCAGATGAATGGGGTGAAAGATAATAGGGAAGCTTTGTCCAGCTACCCTGGCACAGCAAAACACCTGCTGAGATGCTTGACCCATTTTACAGATTGCTCACCGGGTTGTGAGTAATAAAAGCAGCTGCCTCAGATTACACAAAGCTCCCCCGATGCTTCTGCCCAGGGCTGTTTCCTGGAGCATGCCAACCCATTCATGCCAGTCCTGTGACTCCTCCTCCACGGGAAGGGTTTGGAAATTCCAGGTGCAGTGAGACCATCCCTGTCTAAATCTTGCCTGTGCAGCTTCCAGACACACTGTGGTCCTCTAGTCTAGTGTCACAGGACCTACGGGCCACCACTCCAGGCTTATCCTCCACTCCACACAGGCTGCTGACCCTCAATGCCTGCCCCCATGCTTTGTGTCTCAGTTCTATCTGCCAGGTACCCGAAAGGAGCCACATTCATACCTGCGTATCCAGACATGCCCAGCATAGGTCAGCAGAGCAGTCTGAGATGCCCCTGTCTCTCTCCTGCCTCTGATTCTGAATAGAAGCTCATGTGTTAGGACCAGGCAGGGCCACAGAAGCCAGAAGTGGGGCTAGAAGGGATTAGGAGCCAGGAACCTGGACACTTGCCTCAACTCCGACACTCCCCAGCCTCCCTCCCTTGTTAAGGTCACCTTTACCAGAGTCTGGATCCTTTTCTATTCTGTAAAGCATCAGTCACTCCCATACTGTCCATGACCTGGAAGCCCTCAGCCCTTTAGCTGATCTCAGGCGAGTCCTGGCTGGCTGCCCCAGGGCAGTGAGCACGGAGCAGAAAGGCCTCCTGAGGTGGCCTGCCAGGGCTACTCACCCTCTCCAGGTCCTGCCTCAGGTGTGTGAAGAGCTTCAGGCGGCGGTAGAGGACGTCCTGCTCCTGCTGGGCCAAGTTGTCCACCTCATCGGTCTTGGGTGTCAGCAGCGGCTGGTTGGCATTGGCTTTCCTCTTCAGCTTCCAGTACTGGTAGATAAAGTCGACCAGCGCCTCAGCCAGGTCCAGCCGCTCGGCCACCTCGGCCGGCTCCACTAGCTCGTAGAAGTCTTCCTCCAGCTGCTGCAGCCTCTGCTTGCGCAGAGTCACCTTTTCCATGTCCTCGCAGGTTTGGCTGGACTCTGCGGGCTCAGATGTAGGCTCGCACCGTGGGCCCCCATCACTGTGCTCCTGGCAGAACGACTTGAACTTGACTTCATCGTTGTCTGCTAATATAGTCCGCATTTCTAGGCCATGGTCAAAGGCGCACGTGACATGGAATGCAGTGACACAGGAAGGCATTGAACACTGGAGGGAGAGAAAGGGCAGCGTGAAAGAAGCCCTGGTGGGAAGGAAAAAGGATATGGGACTTGCCACAGGGCTCCACTGACAATGCAGAATGCCTGGGAGATGCTACATAAAATGGCTCCCAACGCCCTGCTTGGGGTGGAAGGAGTTACAGGACAGAGGAGCCCTGGGACACTTGGAAAGGTAATGGGATCAGCACAATACACCCCCAGGGAGTCATCAGTCAGAAAATGATTCCGTGACCTCTCCGGGGACAAGATGCACTTTTGTGTGGGCAAAATGACTCTGAGGTTAGAAGGCATCAAAACAAAGACTAAAGATGGGCCACCCGCCTCCTCTACTCTTGCAACACCATCTAAGGTAGGGATCCTTGTCCCCAATCTTCGAGGAGGGGCTGCAGTCTTGCCCAAGCAGCTGAGGCCTGAACCTCCCTCCTAGCTTTGTTTCAGCAGGAAGGCCCTGAACTCTTAGGAACCACTGATGCTGCACTCACAAACCCTTCTGAAGGTCTTATAAATGGAGAAATGAAACAGCCAAGGAATGTCCCCCAGACCCCCAGAGGCATCAGAATCACGTGGGGCTTTGTTGGAAGTGCCAATTCTCAGCTCCAGACCTACTAAATCAGAACCTCGGGGAAGGAGGCCCAGCAATGTGTGTTCAAAAAGCCCCCAGGTTCTGATACACACTAGATTCTGGGAGCCAAGGTAACAGACAGGTTAGTGCAGGGGCAGGAGACCTGGGGCAGGAGAACCCACTAGCTCAGCTGGAGGGGAAATTTGATTCCCACTGCTCCCAAATCGAGCTTGATGTCCAAAGCAAGGTAAATGTATTTATCAAGCCTAAAGATACTTAGGGAAAGCCGAGTTCTCAGCGCCCCAATGGCGTGGTGAGCCACCCTGCCCCTGGAGGACCTGAGGATAAAGGAATGCTCACCTCCTCCCAGGAGGAGTCCCGAGTCTGGCTCCAGTCCCCACACCTCCCTGGTCCATCTGTGGTCCCACTGCAGCAGCATGAGGGGGGGTGGGGTAAGGGTGGGGAGAGGGTGGCGGCTGCAGCTGTTTTCCAGGGGTCCCCGAGGGGTGAAGTGGGCCTCATACCTGGATACAGGTGCCCGTGCACTCCTTGCAGAGGCTGCAGGACAGAGCCCAGCGGCTGGCTGGAATATGTGAGATCTTGGTAATGGGCTCCATCTTCTCTGGACAGCCAATGCTGACCTGAAAGGACATAGGGAACTGCATCAATCCCCAATCTGCCTCCAGGAAACCCCACCACATGGGGGACTGACCAAAGAAACCAGGTAGCAGGCAGACAGAACAGTGGCTGAATCTCTGAATTCTAATTCCTGACTCCAAACAGGAACAGATCAAGGTCTGAGTCCCTCCTCACCATCCCAAACTGACTGTTGGCCAAGTGTGTGCTCATCTGTGACTAATCCTGGGCTGTGAATCAGTGAGAATGCACACGAGTGTGTGCAGTTGACAAGGTGAGTGTGCAGGCCTCAAATAGAGGTGCCTGTGTGTGTGTGCGTGTGTGCGCGTGTGTGTGTGTGTGTGTGTGAGAGAGGAGGTGGGGAGAAGGTGCAAAGTCCCCTTTCCTTCTGCATCACATTAATATCTTTTGAATTCTTGTTATAACTTGTTTTAATTTCATCATTTTTCCTGGTACCAAGAATAGGCCTCATGGCAACTCCTCTTGGAGGCCTTCAGGTCTCTCCTGGACAAGAGGGATACACCTTTACTTAGCCCTGCCTAGGGGGACAGGCCTGCAAGTTTGTCTGTCCCAGGAGACAAGACACATTTGTCTGTCCATGTCTGAGAATGGAACAAGGGTCCTTCTCTAAAGGACTCCCAAGGTGGGGTCCTTGTTGATTCTCTGCTGTGTCCAGACCAGGTGACACTGAGAGGTAGTCCCAGCCTGTAAGATGCTGCTCTGAGAGCCAGTGGCTTCTGACACAAATGGGTGCAGTCACAGAAGCCTGCAATGTGGGCCCCTCTGGGCTGTGAACCCAGGAAGGGAAGGGCCACATACTGACAGGGTCACCTGGCTTGTTTCTAGGCACGGGCAGTACAGGAGTGGGGTCTGGGACTGAACTCTGGGGAATGTCAGCATTTCACATTTTAAAGAAAATGAATGGTATTCTAGGAGCCTAGGGGCCTCTGCTGACCTGTGGACCCAGCCTGTTGCCTGTGGCCTTCCCGTCTGGCCGCAGCCACAGGCAGACCCCTCCATTCGACCACAGCCAGACCAGTAGGCCTGCTACCCCACTTTTCATTAGGCTCGATGCCTGGTTTTCTTTCAGGTCAGTTGGATTATCTGTGTTTTAAACATGCAGGCTGACTGAGGTTGGAACCACTACCTACATTTTGAAGGATACCACAGCCTCTCCCTTACAGGCAGCTACCTGACTTCTGCCCAGACCTCAGATCTACCTCCTGAAACCCCCAGCAGCCCAACATTCCTTCAGCCTTGTCACTTAAGACCCCTGTACTATCCCGTGGGTCCATGCCCAAGTTGAGTTCCATGCAGACCCACTTCCCTGGGTGCTGCTCCCTGAGCAGCCGTATCCCCACACCCACCCACCTACCTCAGGAATCCACAGGGCGCAGCTGACGTGCACCCACTTGGTCCCACTTCGGGTGGGCTTCAAGGCTCCTCCTCGCTTGGGGCAGAGCAGGCACTTTGGCTGGACTCCCAGGGCACACGTCCGGCACAGCCAGCTGCCCGTAGGCACCTTCAAGATCCCGTAGCAAGCCTGGGGAGAGAGCAGGATAGTCGTGGGTCAGAGGCATTAGCCGGTCTGTGCCTGGACAGCAGTCAGCTCTTCAGGGTTGACAAACACCGAGCTCCTGGAAAGCTCTTTGCTTGCCTATTTCACAGTCCTCCAGGAAAGGGCTCAGGCCTGCCCTCTGCTGGGAGGAGGCTCACTTGAGCTAGTGGTTCCTAACCAGCACAAACCTTGAGAAGTTCATGAGACCTCCTCAAAGGTTATCTATATTCTAGGACCCAGGCCCACAGTTTTCATCTCTTGCCATGCCTAGGGCTTAGGAGAGACACTGGACCCAAAAGCTGCTGGGTGGAAGGGACATGGATGTATAAGAGTCGCACTGATCCACCCACCTGCCAGCCAACTGCAGTCCCTGCCTGAGCTCCCCAGGGTCTAGTCCAGCAGTAGCCAGTACAGATGGCCTCAAAGTCAGGTCCAGAGTGGGTCTACTGGGTCTCAGTCAGATGTCCAGAAACAAGGTCCAGAGACATCCAAGACCTGAAGCCTGAGGACTCAAATGAAGCAGGGTATGGGGAGGACTAGCTGGATGCACCTAGTTTATAATACCAGCAATGGTGGTAAGTACTTGAAGTCATTACTACACTATACTAAGCAAATAACTCATAATAAACAATTTAAACCTTTCTCTTTTTATTTTTGTACCACAGATAGAACTCAGGATGTTTAACCACTGAGTCACATCTCCCATACTTTTTATCTTTTATTTTGAGACAGGGTCTTGCTAGATTGCTTACAGCCTCGCTAAATTGCTGAGATTGGCTTCGAACCTGTCATCCTTCTGCCTCAGCCTCCCTCCCCACAAGCCGCTGAGGTTGTAATCGGGTATCACCATGACTAATTTAAAGGTCTTGACAATTCTTTTTTTTTTCCAGTGCTGGGATGGGATCCAGGGTCTCAGGCATGCTAGGCAAGTGCTCTTCCACTGAGCTATATCCCCAGGCCCAAGAACTCATTTTTATTGATAGCTGAGGGAAAAAGAGGCCCAGAGAGGTTAAGAAATTTGACTAAGGTCACAACCATGCTTTGAAACCAGGCAGGTTGTCTCCATGCTTGGCTCTCAATCATTACACTATGCTGCTACTTCTTTTTAAATTCAGGACAGGAGAAGTGAAGGAAGAGCATAGTGGGGTAGGGGATTCCACGGGGAGTGTCTGAGGTAGACGGGAGGACAGAAAGTCAACCCAAAGGGCATGTGCTCAAGTCTGGCTGTGGCTGAGCCAAGAGCCCTGGTGTCCCCTGGCACCTCAAGGCATTCATGCTATTGCCTCCCTCCCCCCTGCTAAGGGATGGCTCACAGCATCCCTGAGCACCTACAGCCCCAACGACCAGCCCAGGCAGGGGTCCACCCACCTGGTGCACACAGACGTTGCACTTGTCACAGAAGACCATTTCGTTGCCATCCTCACCCTCGGGGGAGCGGCACACGTCACAGACCACATCTTCATCGTACTCGATACCCAGCCCCTCCTGCGTCTCGATGGCCCTTGCCATATTCTGGTGGCACAAAGTCTCCAGCTCCTCCAGCACACGTTCTAACGTTAGCTCGTCCAGCTTGGGCCTCTCTGTGGGGAGGACAGTAGCGGGTGGTGTCAGGGGGCAGGAACTCTGGGCAGACAGGGAAGGCTTTCTGCTCAGCCATTGTGTGCCCTGAGTCTTGGCTCTAAAGATGGACCGAGCTGGACCATCCCATCTCAAAGGCTCCTGACCTGTCATGGTGTTCTCATTGGAGGCAGCCAGCTTGAGACCACGAGACACACATGTATGCACAGAAAACATGGAGTGCTGTGTGCAGCAGGCACTTGTGAAGGTAGCTAAACAGGGCAGAGCTGGTCCTTCCTTGACACATCTGTGGGCTTTAGCCCCAGTGCCCCTGCCCTGCTTGTGTGTTCACTTACCCCTACAACATTCATGCCTGCTATAATAGTCCCAAGAACCCTGTGAATCACGTGCTGTTATTGCAATCACAGGACAGCTGAAGAAACTTGAGGATGCAGAGACACTAAATAACAACACCCATCAGTAACGCAGAAGGCTCTGTTCCCTAGTCTCAGCCACTGCCTTTACAGGGGTGAGGATGCTGGGACTAGGAAGAAAACACTCCCTCCCTGTTCTGATCCCATTCCTAGCACAGGGGTCACCTACCCATCTCCTTGAGCTCCGAGTTGATAAGCTCCAGCCAGTAGGCGTCAATCTCGTCCAGGTCATAGCGGCTGCCCTCTGGCCAATCAGGCTGGGAGCCCTCACCCAGTCCAGAGCTGCTTGGTGATCCCTGCGTAGAGGGGCCTTCCAGCGGTGGGAGGATCCTAGGAAATCAAGAGGGATGGTCATGAAGGGAAAGACCGTGAGCCTGCCAACACGGAGAATTCCAGTGAGCTGGCCAGCCCTGCTGAGGAGCTGGCAGCCAAGTGTGAGGTGTGACTTTCGATGCCCAGCAGGGCCTACCCCTGTGCATCCCCTCCTTTGTTTCTCCACCATCTGCCCACCCTGCAGAGACTTAGATGACTGGACATATATAAGACCTCAAGGGTATGGAACAGAGTGGGTGATAGGAGAGGGGGCTGATCACAGTCCTAGCTCACCTCATAAAAGACTCCATGCCCAGCCAGAGCTCACCTCCACGGTTCTTCCACCAGGGTGGCTGGGCCTAAGCTAAAGCCTGCTGATCAGGATATGCCCTGCCTGGGCCTGTAGGAGGTGGCCCAAGTGACATCCTAAGCAATGCCCTGTGCCAGCCACTTGGGGACAAGACGGATAAAGCCAGTTACACTCCAGGTCCTTTGACATACTCCTCCAGGTGAGGACGGGCCAGGGAATAGCTACACGCTTTCACAAGCTCTGGCCCCTCCTGCACCAAGAGCCAGAAAACGCCCTGACCTTGAGTAGAGTTGAGGCCAGCTCTCCTCTGGGCTGGGGAGGAGAGCTACAGTCCCAGGTACAGCAATACCCACAACACTTTATCCTTCCCAGATCCGGTACATGAGCAGCAGAGTTTCTTATGATGTTACTCGTCTCCTGGTCAACGCTGCCCAGGACAGAAGCCAGACTCCTGTACACAAAGTTCCACCTATGATGGTCTCAGGATCACACCCCAGCTCAGCCCTGCCTTGGGGCCCTGGCTGCAGGCGTAGATTACATCCGAGCTCTCCCACTGAATGTCTGTTCTCTCATGTCCTCATCCCCAAAATGGGCTAATGATATTAGTACCTATCTTGCACAATTAGTGAGAGGATTGTAAGGATTAATGTGTGTGTGAGCTGAGACCTCTGGACATCATCTTTGCTGTCCAAAAATGGGATGCAAGGGGACAATTTTGCCTTGGGGGGAGTCAGTGTCCCCTCAGCTCAGCTGTATTGTCCCTCAGATCCTGATGCTAGTTCAAAATGCCAGCTATTAGCCAGGTGCAGTGGCTACTCAGGAGGCTGAGGCAGGAGGATCACACACTGGAGGCTACCCTGAGCAACTTGGCAAGATCCTGCCTCAAAATAAAATAAAAATTTAAGAAGGGCTGGGAATGTAGCTCAGTCATAGAGCTCTTGCCTAGCACGTGGGAGGCCCTGGGTTCAATCACCAGTGCCAAAAAAAAAAAAAAAAAAAAAAGCAGAATACCAAAATACCAGCTCTTCCCACCCCCCACTGGTTGCCATGGTTATTGCCTGGGAGCCTGGCCTCCATCTGGACAGTTCTGCCAGGCCTGAGAGGCCCCTCACTTGCCTGGGAGGCCTCCTGGGGTCGGATGCAGGGCTGCCAGGGGCTGTGACTCAGCGCACACTGTGGAGAGGAGGGCAGGGCCCGAGATGGCAGAGACATGGCTGAGCTGGGGGGAGGGTGCCTGGGCTCCAGGAAATGCCCCAGGTGTTAGCAAGAGGGACAGGAAGGATGCAGGGGATAGGAAGGCAGAGGCCCAAGCAGGAAGAAAGGCCTTCAGGCCAGGAGGGAAGCCTAGGAAAGGCAGAGGGGCAAGGAGAAAGGAAAAGGGCTGCCACCCCATTAACGATGATGTGCCACCCGCTCCCCCAGGGGTTCCAATCAGAGCTGCACTAAGACCTGAGTCCAACGAAATGCTGCCTTTCCCTGTGAAACAGTCATTGGAACGAAAGCTTCCTTTCAAAGCGCAGCCTGTCATTTTGTCATGATCTGGTTTTGTTTGTGCCCTAAACATATGCTTAGTCGAGGGTTTGGGGCAGCTCTGGTCCAAATGCCCAGCTGCTGGCACAACACTACCCACACCTGCTTGCCTTGTCAACTGTTACCTGGCCAGACCTCCAGGGAACAAGATCAGTGTCTTCTCTCTGGGAAACCAGGGCCAAGGGACTCATACCAGAAAACTCATTTCCTGTGTTTCCTGGGACTCCCATCTTCACCTGTTTGTCCCCTTCTGGCTCTGGCTATGAAGAAAGACCTCCTACCAGGCATGGACTGATCTGACCCTTGGCCAGTGGCACAGAGGTCAGCTGGGAGGAGGACAGCTGGGTGGAGACCTACGTGGGAGACATTCACCAGAGGCTGGTCGCACCCTGAGCTGAGCTTTCCGGCTAACTAGGGCGGGTAGTACAGGCCCTCACTCATTTTAAACCAAGAGGTGGCATATCTGCCCAAATGCCAGGGAGGGAGGGATAGAGGGGTTGGGACAGTACTGGGGAGAACAGTTAGCGCCAGCATGTATGAGGTTCTTGTTCTGGGCCTCACAGGGACAACCCAGGGCTTGCTTGTGCGGCCTGTGATTTCCTGGCCCAGCCCACTATGCCCCAGT
Organism: Sciurus vulgaris; assembly: GCF_902686455.1. Lineage (NCBI taxonomy): Eukaryota > Metazoa > Chordata > Mammalia > Rodentia > Sciuridae > Sciurus > Sciurus vulgaris. Next base: position 32,944,814 of record NC_136466.1, on the reverse strand, counting down.
GGCCCTGCAGGAAAGTCCCCAGAATTTCCCGACTTCCTCATCTATAAAATGGGACAGTACTCTGTACTCCATCAGTCAAATACAATCATTAAATGAGAAAATGAACACCACGGGCTCAGTACAGCAAATTATCAGGCTCAGAGCAGCTCTGGCAATTCTGGCCATGATGGCCTCACAGATATTCAGACAAACGTTGTGCAAAAGGAGGCAGCCAGGGAGATGGATGGGCTGGGCTGGGCTGCGGAAGACACAGATGGAGGCATGGAGAGCTCGCCAAGAGAACACCCGTCTTATCCCTTTCAAACCGTGGACAGGCCGGGAGCGCCTGGCTCATGTCATCCCGGTGCAGCTGTGCATATGCTGGGAATGCACGTCACGAAGCCAAGGCAGCCCGAACATGTGCTCTCCTCTTGATGTCAACAGATAAAGCACCCTACAGGCAAGGCAGTCTGAAACCAAGCTACTGGTGTGGAAGCATCTGCAATTAATTACCTAGGCCTGTGGATGTTTCCGGAACCACCTGACATTGACATCAAGTAGAAAGGACAGACTGCTGGGGCAGGCCAGATCAGGACTGGTCTTTCTCTGAACAGTAGGTGTCCTGCCCCTTCTACTCATCCTGGGCCCTGGCATATGTGGTGACAACTTGGCATGGTATACGCCATCAGAAAGGTTCTGGTATTATCCCCATTTCACAGAGGAAGAGATTGGCTCAAAGAGGTCAAATCGGAGTTTTTCAGTCTGCCTAGGTGAGGGCAAAAAACTGGTTAGGAGCTTCACCCATGTTGCTGGCCCTCAAAATGATGTGGAGAATAACAACTCTATTCTCCAATTCATTCACGGATCTAACATATACTCCCAAGGGGACCATCTAGAGAGGCCTCCCCTGATTCTCAGAAGGTTCCAGCCAAGTGTTGGTGGCACTCAGCCCTCAGAAATTATTGGAGGAGGAAGGGCTCTCCACAATAGCCAATCCCCACAGAGCACCCAACAGGGCTGAGTCTGCTTCCCCTGTGATCTTGTGCCCAGCAAAAGGCTGGCACTAAGGTTCTTGATGTCCATGAGCCAGCTACAAGTGTGACTGCCAGGAAGCGATGGTGCCAATGTCAAGGGAGGGGACAGCTGTGATCTTTGCCCCAAGTTTGGTCTACATGGGCTCAAGCAAGAACCAAGGCTGCCAAGGCCAGAAAGGGGTTGCCAGTAACCTGAGCTGCCCTGCTTAGGTGGGCTGGTGGGTTGGGGAGGACAGGACATCAGGCCCCTCTGCCTTGAGGGTTCCCCAGGGGGCAAAAAGAAGCACCTGACTGAACTCTAGCTGGAGGCACAATCTATGTCAATGTGGCTTCATCCTGTAAGAGCATCCAGGGGTCTCACTACTCCATAAAACTGGGAAGCTCCAAAGCCCAGTTAAGATTCCTCCTTGACCTAGATCCTGTCTATGAACCCCTTTAAAAGCAGATTAGAGGGCTGGAGTTGTGGCTCAGTGGTAGAGCACTTGCCTGGCCTGTAATCCCAGCGACTCGGGAGCTTTTGGGTTTCTTGAGGCAGAAGGATCACAGGTTCAAAGCCAGCCCCAGCAATTTCCAATGGCCCTAAGCAATTCAGGGAGACCCTGTCTCAAAATAAAATATAAAAATGACCAGGGATGTGGCTCAGTGGTTAAGCCCCTCTGAGTTCAATTCTGGGTACTCCCCACACCAAAAAAAAAAAAAAAAAAAAAAAGAAAAAAAAAAAGAAAAAGAAAAAGTCTGGAGATGTTCCTAACCAGATCTGCTGTGGTATCGAGTCTGGACTGACATCATTCTAACCCACAGCCAGTTTTTGCAGGCTGCCAGTTATGTGCCAGGTCCTACGCCAAATGTGTCCCAGGCATCGGTTCACTACACCATCTCCACAACCTCATAAGGATGGTATGATTATCATCGTTACCATTTCAAAGACAAGGAAACGGAAGCACAGAGAGATCAGACTTCTGACCCAAGGTCACACTGAATATGAGTGGCAATTTGGATCCAGGCAGCCTAGCTCCAGAGCTGAGTTCAAGCTCAGATCCAAAGCCTCAAAAGTATTTCTAGAGTATTGGAGTATTTCTAGAATATTTCAATGATATATCAGACAAGAGAACTTAACACAGAATAGAGACAGGCTAAAAAGGAATTCTAGGACTGGTAGGTTCCTTTCTGGAGAGCAGCCTCCCCTTCCTCGCGGGCCTTGCCTGTCTCACCTCACCACTGGCTCTGGAATGGCTTCAGCCCCCGCCGGCACCTGTACACCTTTCTCCCATTCCTGTCGCCATGGGTCTGCCAGGATGTAGTAGTCATCCGGGCTCAGCTGGTATGAATCTGGAATCTTCATGGCTGTGATCAAGTCTGTCCGGAAAACCTGCCAGAGTGAGAGGGGAAAGTGATTTCAGATAGGGGCAATCTGTTCCACAGACCACAGGCGAAGGAAGTGGACCTTATATCTGCTCACTTAGAAATAAAACAAAAGGAGTAGGAACAATAAATACCACATCTCTGAACCAGCACATGCCCTGCCCAGAGTACATGTTCCAGAAACAGGATGAACTGAATTCACATTGTTCTGACCTATTAAAAAAGGACAGAATTTGAATGATCAATAGGATCTCCCCCTTCCTAAAGGGGAGGGGTAAGACTTGTAGAGAAAGGCAAAAACAAAAAACAAACACAAACTAAAGAAAAAAACTCAGAGGGCAGAAAGGCATCTGTGAATGCAATACTGCTGATGCATGACTACACAGGGAATTGTTACTGGAGGTTTAAAATTATGTTATAAATTTGCACCCACAGGCGTTGTAAGGAGAGGTATGAAATAGTGCAAGGTCCAACCCCAGGAAAATATTATTTTTAAAAATCTCTTTTCCAGTGCTGGGGATTGAGCCCAGGCCTTATGCATGCAAAGCAAGTGCTCTACCTCTAGGCTACATCCCCAGCCCTAACCCCAAGAAAATAAAAGGCCATAGGGTAAGAAGAGGATGGAACTTGGGGCAACCTGAAGAGTAGCTATATATGAGTCAGGACCTCCAAGGTCCCTCAAGAACAAGGACATTGTTTCCCACTTCAGTAGGATTTTACAATACTACCCTTGGTGTGATGGGGTAGGAAGAGGATAGTTGTCTTCTCTCTTCCATCTGTTTCACTGAACATTCCCTTAAGAGTCAGCACATGAGGCTACCTCAAAATGCTTTTGGGTTTCTTGAGCGCCTACCTACAGCTCACTCAGCGGGAAAATGATGTTCCCATTATTCTATTTGTTGTCCTCCACTTCCACCCTAGAACTATCTCCAAACCCATTCCCAGCTGGCTCTGGCAATGCTTCCTGACTCCATTGCCTAATCCTACTGTGCCCCTGCCCCCCACAAAGCACTGCTGAAGAAGATGGTTGCACCTCTAGATACCATGTGACTTGCTCAGGTACCAACTTCCCTGGTAATCATTACTTGAGAATCACTTGAAACTTACATCAATGAGACAAGAAAAACCACTTCAAGGGGTAATCCAGTCCTAAGTTCAACCTCCAAACCTCCTCTCCCTGGAAGTCATTGTCTATCACTGTGCCTGAAGCGAAGGCAGTTCACTTGGCTTTCACCAGGCTCCAGGATCCTGACCTGGAAGTGCTAACCTCTGCCTACGAGGGATGCACTCACCGGCTTTATGAGCCCCAGTGGAATCAACAGCCATTATCACAAGGAAAAACTAAATGGGTGCATCGATGGGCCTGGAAGCAGCTTCTTGCAGAATCTAATTAACATCTGCATCTAGCTAGAGAGGGCCCTGGCTTGAAAAAGGTCAAGTTTCTTGAAGACTCTATTTGCCAATATAATTTAATTGTTAAGACTAACACCCTAACATTTAATTAGGGTGCCAGTGTGAAAAAATTAAAATCAGATTACGATTAAATGCTAATTAAACAGAAGATGGAATGTGGCTAAGATCTCACAGCCCTGATAATTTGCATATCTTATTAGCAAGCAGCAAGACAGCTAATACAAGAGCACACACTCAGGCGCTGAGTGCTTCTGGGGCTCCCTTCAGCAGACCCCCTTTGGGGAAGAAGTCTTTCCCTAGGGAGGCCTCTGGAGACTCGAGAAGTCCAGGAGGGCTGGAGCTGAATTATTTCCCCAAGCCTGCGTATCTCCACTCCTGCACAGGAGCTAGAGTAAGCGACCACAAAGTGACTCAGATCCAGAGTCTCCAGAGACAAGCCTGGATTGAACAAAGTTCCATGTTTTTGTTTCTGTTTTTGGTACCAAGTACTGGACTCAGGAGCGCTGTATCACTGAGTCACATCCTAGTCCTTTTTATGTTTTTTATTTTGAGACAGGGTCTTGCTAAGTTGCTTAGGGCCTTGCTAAATTGTTAGGGCTGGATTTGAATTTGCAATCTCCTGATTCAGCCTGGGAATACAACGCTCAGGGAGCAGGTGACTGGACACTATGGGCCCCTTCAGACAGGCCTAATGAAAGTAGGAGGCCAGCTCTATGAATGACTGTCAGATATCAAGACACATGGCTGTGTGCCAGGTGATAGACAGCTGTTTGTAATTTTGACTTAATAGTCCCTATACCAATTCTGAGATTAAGTATTATCACCACCTGTTTTAAGCTTGAGGAACAGACTCAAGGTCTACATGTTAGAAGTGGGAAACATGCCAGGACAACACAACCCTGGGGCCATCCTGTACTTCCTTCCCCAAGGCCACTTTGTCCCCTTAGGCTCCAGGCTACTGTCCAAAGTCCTTGAATCAATTTGCAGCCAAATCAGGTGGATTCTCCAAGGGTAATATGCCAATCTGATGGTGTCCTTTGTTAAGTTCCAAGCCCTCCAGTGGCTCTCCATTGTCTTCTCATAGTCCTCAGGCTGAAGTGCAAGGTCTATGGGGCTGGTAGCCACAGGGATCCAGCACTTAGAGTCTCCCAAGTACTTTTTCACCTGGGAGTCTCTTTCTGGATCACTCTTCTCCCTCATCAAAGAGGGCCTGGCATGTTTCAGCTTCAAGGTCTCAGTCGAGCACATATCTGCTCTGGGAAGACCTGCCCAATGCCAGGCTGGGTTCTGGATGTTGTCGGAATTCCCACAGCACCGATATTGGAATCTTCTTGTTTCCTGCCATGTCTTCCTTACCAGGAAGTGAAAGCACTGAGGTCTGGCTAGACCACAGTGCACACAGGGCCTGGCACATGCCAGGTGCAAACCAATACTTGAATGACTTGAGATGCTTCCATGGATCAGACACCTCCTTCTTGGGTGCTGCCCTAGAATACAGCTGGGCAGTTGGGTGCTGTTACCTTCCATCGTAGCCTCTGTACCTTCATCTAAAACCTGACCACAAATATGGCAGGCCATTTTTAACCTAAACATCCTTTTATTTCGCTATGCCAGGGGTTAGGCTTGGAAAAGACTTAATTATTCTCCTAAAATTACTTTGAATAATTTATGAAAACCGAGTAAAGAATAAAACGGACACGGATGCACATATTGATGAATGGCATTTGTGCGGTGGCAAGGAAGTTGGAAGCTGGAAAACAAGCAATTTTCTTAGAATGTGAATGTTTACTACTCTTCTCTCGTTTGGCAGAAATCAACAAATTGTCTTTAAAGGTCTGCTGCCTAGCAACCAAGTTCTGCTGAGCTACTTAGGAAATACTAATTGTAACTTCTTCAAACAGTATGGAGGATGTTTAAAGGACACAACTCTAATTTAATAACCAACCAGGGTGCCCGGGATGCCAAAGACCTTGCTCTGTCCAGATGTAGGGATATCGCCCCAGGAACACATCACGTGGCCCTGTTCTGCGGTTCCTTTTCCTGAGACCAAAGACCACAACCACCCACAAGTCTCCCTTTCTACACCCATTTCCCCAGGAAGAACTGAAAACAGGTTATGTAAGAAAGATCGGTGCATCCGGGCACAGTGGGGTACATTTGTCATCCCAGCAGCTTGGGAGGCTGAAACAGGAGGATTGCAAGTTCAAGGGCAGTGTTACCAAGGTCCTAAGCAACTTTGCAAGACCTGTCTCCATATACAAAATAAAAAAGGTTGGGGATATGGCTAAGTGGTTAAGTGTTCCAGTACCAAATGGAAGGAAGGAAGGACGGAAGGAAAGAAAGAAGGAAGGGAGGGAGGGAGAGAGGGAGGGAGGGAGAAAGGAAAGGAGAGAGAAAAAGAAAGAAAAAGAAAAGAAAGCTCAGTGGAGTCTGTGATCTCCAAAAGCCAATAGCAGACAACTTTCAATGTTCAGTAACACTTGGGTGGCACAGGTGGTTTTAGAACATGATGGTACCATCTAAGGTGCCTATTTGAATGGTTCATCCAGGAACCTTGCTTCTCTCTTTCCTTTTCTCATGGGCTGAATTACTATGTCAGAATCCTTTGGACTAAAGTACCAAAAGAAAGTTGGAATTTTTTTTTTTTTTTTTTTTTTTACTGGGGATTGAACCCATGGGCCCTTAACCACTGAGCCACATCCCCGGCTCTTTTTTTTTTTTTTTTTTTTTTTTTGCGGTGCTGGGGATTGAACCCAGTGAACCCAGGGCCTTGTGCTTGCAAGGCAAGCACTCTACCAACTGAGCTATCTCCCCAGCCCTCCCCAGCTCTTTTTATTTTTTATTTTGAGACAGGGTCTCACTAAGTTGCTTAGGGCTTCACTAAGTTGCTGAGGCTGGCTTTGAACTAGTGGTTCTCCTGCCTTAGCCTCCCAAATTGCTGGGATTACAGGCATGGGCCACTATACCCAGCAAGAAAGTCAGATTAGTTAAGGAAAGGCTTCAGCATTTATCAAAACTATGAATAATGTTATCTGTGGAATTATTTGTTTAATAGCCATCTCCTTTAATAACCAAGCAGTAGAAAGACATACTGCATGTGTCTTGTGTCTCTATTGCCTTTACTGTGCCCATCTGTGGTGCTATGCTTGGCACAAAGCAGATGCTCAAGAATTGCTTCTGAGTTGGGCACAGTGACACATGCCTGTAATCCCAGCCACTCAGGAGGCCAGGGCAGGAGGATCCCAAGTTCGAGGACAGGCTGGGTAAGTTAGTGAGACCCTGCCTCAAAATAAAAAGGGAAAAGGGTTGGGGGTGTAGCTTATAGGAAGAGTGCCCCCTTGACCTCAGCACTGCATAAAGAGAAAAAAGAAATGCTTATGGAATGAGTAAATGAGTGAATGAATCCCAGGAGTTGACTGAACTATGGCTAAAGGTTAGTTTCCTGTTTCTTAGGGTAGAGGTAGGAGACTGGCCCTGAAGGATTCTTCCAGGCAGAACTCAGAAACTAGTCCTAGTCACTGTCCAAAGCCAATGGAAATGGCTTTGGCCAGGACTGCCTCTCCTTGACCTGTCCACACCAGGAGGGGTAACCCTTCAACCTTTAAGAAATGTTTGAAGGTCTCCTTCAAATAGCCAACCTCATGTGAAATTGCGGTTGTTTTCTGAGCACCCAACTTACCAGAAATAATAGCACATAGAGTTAAGGCATGTCAGGTATCGTGTTAAATGTGTTACCTACATAATCTAGCCCAATTCACATCGCCCCCATTTTACAGATGTGAAGCCTGAGACTCAAGACCACTTGTTTGAGGTCTTCACTGTCCTTTAACCACAGCAGTACTTACTGCCTGCAACCAGCCAGAGAGTTCATCTTTTAAATAATCTTCTTTGGGCTGGATCCTGATAAAGGGTATCTCAGCCAAGAGTAAACCTCCACTTAAAAGTTGATATGAAAGACCAGAGAAGGGTTCTGGAACAGCCACCCTCTGCCCAGTCAAGTTTCAAGCTACCACTAGGCTAAGTCAGTCAGATGCATTAAAAGAAAAAAGAAAGAAAAAAAAAGAAAAAACCAAAAACACACACAACATCTCATTCTCTTATTTTCATGAGGATAACAGCACTTCCTGCTCTTAAAGAGAATTTATTACGCACATTTCTTTTGCAAGACAAGTCCCAGAGGCAAGGAGGCCTTTCCAACTGGCGGGAGCAACGATGTTCCTGACTCCGCTAGAAGTGGATTCTGCTCCCCCACCCCAGAGTTGAATCTCAGAAGCAAGTGTTTGGCCCAGCAAAAGAGCTGCCTACCCCGCAAGGTCTCAGAGGAGCAGCTGGTGAACTACAAATGTGACTTAAAGCCACAGGGGCATTTGGGGAATTTTCTTGTTTTCTCTCTCAAGCTTGTGGACATTCTGCAAGTCACTACAACACAGGCCATCAGTGCTTTTATATAAAATGTTATTTCAAACATCTGGGTAACACTTCTGTTCCTCTAGGAATACTTCTTATTTATCCTGTGCTTCTGAGTCCCAAGACAGTCTGGCCATCCCTACCTTCACCCTGGGGTAAGAAGGGTCTTTAGAAGCATGGGTCAAGCCACGAGACCAACATATTTTGGAGGGATGTCCTTATATAGGAGCTTTGGAGGACACTGGGTCTGAGGGGCATCACTTTAGTGGTAGCAGAGGCTGTTTTTACCTCTCTACCCAAGTCCCTGTCCCTGAGGACAAGGAGCTGGACATCAGAGAAGGGGCCCTGTGGAACACATAAATATCCCACTTATTTCCTCCTCTAAGGACATACTAATTTGTCACCAGGGCCTACAAAAGAGCTGATGGTTGGACCCCAAGCCCTACCCTCCCTGTTCTGGGACCATCCAATTCAGGCTTCCATCTGAGGGTGGACAACTTCACCTTAGACCTCCAATCCTTGCCCCACTCACCTCAAGGACCTCCCCCACTCCCAGGCTCCAGGGGTCCCGGAAAAGACGTTCATATTTCCAGAACTCGAATTCCATGGTAGGACAGGGTAGGGGGTCTACCTACAGCAATTCTGAGGCTAGAGACAAATAGTCACTTGACAAGGGTCACAATGTTCCCCAGTGGCAAAGCCTGAGCCTTTTGGCAAAGCCAGCTGCACCTCCCCTAACGGACACTTTCCTGTGCAGCACCTGCATCCTGCCGGCAGCCAGAGGACAAGCTCCCTGGGGACAGGAGCTGTGCTTTCTGTACCTCTGGCACAGAGCCCAGCACTGAGCTAGGCCTCTTAGGCACTCCCAAGTGCTTGCTGATCTTAGCACCAGCAGTTCCCAGTTCCCTGTCTCTGCCCCAGATGACTTCTGGGGACACTGGCTTCCTGAACACAGTTTTCTACCTCAAGAGGGCCTGCCCAGGGAAATCCCCACTGCCTGGTTGCCCTTCTGCCTGCTTCTCCACCCCAGGCCTGGGGAAGACATAAACCACAGGGCTGGCCTCCAGGTCTTTTCAAGAACTGTCCTTCACAGTCCTGGCAGTACATCTCAGGCTGGGCAGAAACCAGTCAACCCCTAGCACCTGTGGAAAGAAAGGTGGTGGCTACCCCGTTTCCAGCCCCCGCCCCCAGAAGCTTCCTGGGAAGAAGCCAGGAACTCCTATCTTAGGCAAATGAAGGCGAGAAAGCTTAAGGTTGGTGCTCTCACTGTGGCTCACAGCAGGGTTTTTTTTTTTTTTTTTTTTTTTTGGTAACAAAAGTACAAGCAGGTACCTGGGGTCCCACCCCAGCCATTTAAATCAGAATATCTAGGCATAGAGTTAGAAGGAGGTCCGATATTAGTATTTAAAAGAATAACCTGGGGTCTGAAAGATACATCAGATTCTCCAGATATGATTCACCAAGGATTAGGCACTAACAATGCCTACTTTATTTGGTGAAGAAGGCCTGGACAAAAACTCTAGGCTCTAGCAGAATTTACATAATGAAACCAATCCCTAGACTAGGCCAATCCTTTGCCCACCTTCAGGATTTAAGGGCCAAGGGACAGATCTGCTTTGTGGGATTCCACAGACAGGCAAAACAGAGCGAGCAGCCGGCTAAAACTTCTGGCTCAGCCCCACCTTTCCTTTTCAAGGTAAAAGGGAGTCCCGAGGCAGACTTCGACATTGTGGGCTTCCACCAAAACCCTAACCCAGCCTCCCAGGTATTTCAGGGCCTGTTCTTTCAGGCATCCCCCCAACGCCTGCATTCTCCTTTCCTTTCCGGCTGAGGGAGAGGCCAACCATTGGGTAAGGGCCAGATGGGAAGCTGGGCCTCAAGGCCTCAGCCCTGTCCAGGGTCCTGACTACTGGTCAGCACTTTCTTCAGTCCTGGGGTACCTTGCTGGGTGTTAGGAAACCTGTACCCTTGCAGGGGCAATGGGAAGATCAGCCTCTGATGTCATCACGAGGCACCCTGTCTTGCCTGAACCCAGTCTCAGTTACTTCCCAGCAGTTGAGTTTGCTATGTGCCCACAACTAGTGCAATGCTAAGATCTGGAGTCCTCAAACCACCCCCATCGCTGTCCAGATTTGAGAAATGAGACCAGGTGAACTGAGGCTTCCACAGCTCTGCAGCCAGTTTATACACCACACATGTGACTCGCAAGTGTACCCAGCAGGAACTTGAGCCACACTGCGAGCACATAGTGTGACTAGCCTGATAGCTGCCCCACAGACATTGAGCAGATGGGGCTCCCAAAACATCTTGCCCCTTCCAGGCTGGGCAGACCATAAAGGCCCTCCCTTGAAGTCCATTAAGAGAAAGAAGCGGCCCAGCAAGCAGATTTAATGCAAGTACTCTGCAAGCCAAGTCCTGCTTTCCTCTCTGCCCTCTCATGAGCCAAATAATCTTGAAGCTTTCATTGATGGTTCCTTCTCTGTCTTGCAGAATTTATGCCGGCCAGGGCTCAACCTTCTCACTTAGAGACAAGGAAAACCTCAAAGGCTGCTTTCCAGCCTGCTGTGGAGAGGGAAAGTTTGTCCTTGGCCACAGTTCAAGGCCAGGAGGACTCCTCAGCCCTCCAGGAGCCCAGGGCTTGAAAGGGGGCGGGGTGCGTTCCAGTTAGATCTCCTGGCCACCTGCAGAGGCTCCTGGTCTGGGACCTGGGCCCATGTGTAGCCGGTCCCTAGCAGGGCTCTTTTCATGGTTCTACTTTATTTTTAGGTACAAAGGTTCTAAGCTGGAAAACCCAAGAGGCAGGGGAATTTCTGCCCCATGCAAATTGTTCTTTATTCTCAGCCTTCAGTGACACCTGTTTCCTCCCAGACAAGCCTGATCCTGGTGTAGGTGGCAGCCCTGCCACGGGGAGGCAGCTCCTCCACCCACCGGTGCCTAGAGGGGCGGGGCAGGGGAGGGGACTGGCTTGAGCTCACCCAGGAATCCAGGGAATGAACAAGCCTGGGGAGGTCCCCCACCCCACTCCGACAAGGTCTATTTAGAACAATCACAAAAAGCAAGAAACTGGTGGGATTCTCTGAAAGGCAGGTTCTATATCCAAAAATGGGCATGGCAGTTTCTGCCTCCCAGAGTCAGAAAGGCCCATAAAGGGGGCCGCTGTTTTGCTAATCTTTCTTAGCAACTGGGGAAACCACTATAGGTCTTGGGGTGAGATCTAGTACAACCCCAGGAGGCAGGACCCTCCCTAGGCCCCACCTGCCTTTGGCTCCCCTGGCTGCACGTAGGCACATTCCAACCTCCCATCCTGCATAAACCCCAGCAACGCGTCCCCTTCCTTAACAGCTTCCCCAGAGATATCTCCATCCAGCTCCACCCCATCCCCCCATGGGGCCATGGAAAGCCACTAGGTTGGGGTGGAAGGGTACCAGGTCTCCAAGTATTCCCCACTTCCCTAGGGAAGAGCCCTAGGGTAGGGCAGTTCCTGGAGGCGGAGTCCTTTTTGAAATGCAAGGCTCTGCGGAAGACCCCCTGGGGCTGGGTAAAGTCTGTGGCGCCAGAATTGCCTCCGTAGTTGGGAAAGGGGAGGAGGAAGGATGGCTTGGAAAGACACCCTCCCCCCACCAAACCAAGGGCACAGTAACAGAACTCTGGGCCTTCCACCCTTGGCACAGTCTCCAAGTCTCCTCCATGTGACTGGGACCCTTGTTTTCCTTTATCTAAAATAGAAGGTTTGAGAATCTACAACAGAATTCTCAAGAATCCAAACCAGCCAACTTAGCAGGACCCTGTCTCAAAATAATAAAAAGGGCCGAGTACAAGCTCTGTACACACACACACACACACAGAGTAGTGTCCAGACCCCTGGCTCCTCTACAGGTTGCAGAACAGTGAACAGTGCCAGGTTTGAAATGCCCACCTCTGAATGCTCTTGCAGCCCCATCTGTGCCAAAGGCCTCTTCTGTGTCCAGCGGCAAAGGCAGTTACCCCCTGAGGAGCAGTAAGAGCCCATGTGACTTTTCTAGGGCTGTAGGAACAGGGTGCTGATGTCCATTTGTTTACTCCCAATGCTCTTCTCTGCTTCAAAAGCCATATATACCTCAACTAGCTGGGGAAAACTTCCCAGGTCAGAGCAAGAAAGGCTTAAAGTGCAGGTGCATGTGGAATGATCGTAAGTAGATGGCTCTGAGGACCCCATCGCCCAGCTCAACACCAGCAAATCCTGTTGTCCCTTGGCTTGACCTCCAAAATATACCAAATCCTCTTCCTTTTTACTCCACTGCCAGAACCAGCTCTAAGCCACCCAGCATTCCTTTCTCTCCTGAACAACTGCAAATGGTTTCCTTTCACAGCGGCCAGTGGGGCCTTTTATTAAAACATCAGGCTATGTTATAATCCTGTTTATGATCCTTGAAAGGCTTCCCCTCTCAGATCAACAGGAACGGCTTTATGACAACCTAGGAGGCCTAGGTAAACTGGCCCCCTTATTCCTTCTACCCAGTCACGCCGGCCTCTCCTCACACAGTGCTCAGGGCTCTGTGCCAGGAATGCCCCCACTGCCACCCCTCCCCCGCCACAGAGGCATGGTTCACTCTCTCCCTCCCCCACAGGTCTCTCATCTCCAGTCACCTCTGCACCCCAGTTTAATCTTTCTCTGGGAAGCTTGCCATAACCCACCTCTGAGGGCTTCTTTTCGTTTTGTCGGGGCCAGCCCGACTTGGTGCTGCTGGGTAGTTTGGAGCATCTCGTTGCTGATGTAGATGTAGCATGACCTGTAGAGAAAGAATGACCCATGAGAGAGAACAGCCCTGGAGAGCCAGGAACACCACCTGCCTGATTCCACTGCTCACCAGAGGAAGCTCACAAGGAAAGCTCTGGCTTAAATCATCAAAGGGGGACCCTTGTCCCTGCTCTGGTTAGGACCATGCTGCTACTCTGGGAAGATGCCCAACGTGTAAACAGAGCAGGGCAGGGCAGTAGGAAGTGCTCCTCTGGACTAGACCCAGAGACAATGAAACTTGGGAGCTTGTCCCCATGGACAAATGACTTTGTCCCCAGGGTGACACTATTAGGAAGTGATGTGGACATTTAGATGGGGCCTCATGGAAAGTCCTTAGGTCACTGGGGCCAAGCAGACATGGACTGAAATCTCCAAAACTGTAAGCTAGAAAGACCTTTCCTTCTAGAAGCTAATTATGTCAAGTACTTCTAATAGTGAGATGAAGCTAACACAGGGGTCAGAGGTGAACTGTCTTTTAAGGGCTGACTGATATCATGCCTTTGAAGTCTTAGCATAGTCCCTGGCACACAGTGATAAACATCAGCTATTACTATGAGGGGCTAAGGTCCTTGCTAGACTATAGCACTGTGGCCTCCACCCCTATGAGTCAAAAAAGCAACAAGGGCCACAGGGAGATCCAAGGCTTTGGTTGAACAAAAGCAGCAGCTACAGTGGGCATAGGAGCTTGTGGGGAGGCAGTGAGCCTAGGCCTGGCCAGGCCTGATGCAGGCACAGGGCTCAAAAACCCAGATGCCTGCCTTGTAGGTGCCTGGTCCTCTCACAGAGTTCCATTGCTTAAACAAAAGGGAGAAGCAGAGGACGTGGTTCCTGGTTCCACTGAGCCAGCCACAGCAGTGTGTGTGTGTGTGTGTGTGTGCACGCGCGCGCGTGCTGTGATCTGCTGCATGGGAGACAGACCAGCCAGGCTGAAACTAGAGCCAAGCCCAAAGGACAGCGAATGAGACCTAGAGATTGGAAAGTGACAAGAACCTGAATGACCATCCTGATACATCTACCCTTGGGCTCTTGGGGGCTGTGGAGCTTTGGGAAAGAGGAAGGGCCTTACGGATCCCATTAATCCTATTTGTTTACCACAAATGTTTGTGTGAGAAAACAGGTCTAGAGGTATAGGGCATTAGGCCTGCCTCCCTGCCTGGGCCTCCACAAGACAACTGATGCTACGTGGGATCTTCCTGCAAGGGTGTCCCTCCTACCCACAGCAGATGGAACTCTTGACTCCAACAGGCAAGCCTGGCTTCCTGGGCCATCTGAGAAGAGCTGCTCATGACCTCACACTGGAGAAGCGCTCTTGGCTGGCATGAATCTCCCTCCCTTCTCTGCTCCAAACTTCAGAGGTGGCTCCCTAAACTTCATCATCTCCTCAACAACATACCTGCTCCACACCAAGGTACCCACCCTGTGCACGAGCCTGCGATTCTACTGCCAAGATTCCATAAAGTTGGGCTTTTTCATTAATTTCTTTAGCCAACATTTACTAAGCACCTACAGTATGCCAGAATTAGAAGCTGGAGAATTAGAGCTGGGCATACAGCAGAGAGCAAGACAAGCGCCCTTTTATCAAATTTATCTCTGGTTAGAAAATGATACTTATCCGATAATTATAAAGAGTGACCTGTTTTCAACATTAAGCAGGGACTTCCTAAAAGGGCCCTGACTCCACAGGAAGGCCAAAGAAACTTCTTCTTTGAGCAGTCAGAAGTAGCAAATGCAAAGGCCTCACAGGGAGTTGATCTGCTCCAACCACAGGTAGCATGAAGGACACAGAGGGCCCTGGAGGACACAGTAAGGTGCAGGGACCACCTCAGGAGCAAAGAAATCTGACTTGATTTATGTTTTCATCAACATGCCCTGGATTGGGCTAAGACCATGGGGCAGCCTCCATCCATTGGGGCCTGTGGGCCTGATCATCATTCAAATGCTTCCCCTGTAGGAGTTGCAAACTGGAAGGACTTACTGTCACTGGTGTCAGAGTTGTCGCTGCTGATGGAGTATTTTCGCCTCTTCTCTTCCATCTGCAACAAAAGGCAGAAAGGTCCATTACATTCATGAAAACTTTGGAAAATCCTCAAACTTTCAGAAAACCACCCCATTCTCTACCTCTCCACACTCCCTCCCATGCAGAGAAAAGAGAATAAGGCTCTGCCCCTTCCTAGTCTTCTTCTCAGCCAACCTTTCCCTACCCATCCGCAGAGGCCCAGCAGTGGGGATGATCAGAAGTCTGATCAAGGGCCGGGGAGATAGCTCACTTGGTAGAGTGCTTGCCTTGCAAGCACAAGGCCCTGGGTTCAGTCCCCAGCGCAAAAAAAAAAAAAAAAAGAAGTCTGATCAAACAGGACAGAGGAAGAACTGGGAGGGTCAGCAGCTCCAGAATGAACAGTGACCATGACCTGTTCAGTCCCAGTGGAAAGTCAGGCTCATCAGAAACCCACTCACATAGCAGAGGTCTCCTGAGTATCCCCGGTGACCCCACTGGGGGTGAGCAAGATTGAGTCTTTCAGGAACACTGTACTATCTGAGTAAGACACAAGCCAGCACTGAGGGTACAATCCTGAAACTGGCTGCGAGCAGGATGTGGAAACAGAGATGTGGGTAGGACCCTGAGATACAGACCAAGAGTGAATGACCCTGGGCAGGACTGCCTGGCTCTCCTATGCCTCATTGTCCTCCCCAGATAAAACTTTATCTTAATGGGAATACCTAACTTCAAGATACTAAGGGTAGTTCTCGCACACAGACCTCAGGGTTCACCCTTTATCTACAGTATTTTGTGTTCCTGACACAATCTAATGAGCTTGAGAGCTCCTAGCTCTGTTTACAGGTGAGGCTCAGTGTGCCTGCTGGTAACTGGCTAAACTGAGATTTGAATGCAGGTCTGATCCTGGAGCCAAGTAATCTGCCTACGTGCAAACCATCAGTTCTGCTTGTTGGAAACCCTTTCCCATCCTCTTTTCTTCCTCTTAATCCCGCAGAGCCCTGGGTGGCTTGATAACCTGCTCAGGGTGTCACAGCTGCTCTGCAGCCAAGTCCTCACATGAGGATGGAGTGCAGAGGCCAGGGCACTTTCTGCCCTGCCATATTTGTTAGTTCTGGAATGACCTCATTGCCCACAGCCAAAGACAGGGAGGGAGTGGGGTCTGTCCTCAGGAAGCATGCCCTATGGCCCAGCCTATCTGCAAGCCAATTAGCCTCTTTGCCCCTAACCATAGTGATCCTACTGAGCCCTCGGGTGCCCCATCTTACCACAGTCCTACAGAGACGAGGGACCACTTATTCAGTAAGGCCGGGTGTGACTACTCAGATCTCTGGACCAGGATGACCCTTCTGCCTTGTACCTGACCTCAGCTAGGAGCTTCTATCCACCTGTGTGGATAGAGGTGTCCCTCAACAGAAAGGCAGGAAAGCTCACTAAGGCTGCTAGCTACTCAGTTCCAAAGGTGCAAAGTATTCTCTTCAGAGGGTGGGGGACCAAGGGATACCTGGTAGTGCAAGCAGCAGGGATGTAGGAGGTAAACAGCAAGACTGCTAAGCACTTCTTGGGCAGGAGGGGATACTCTGGTACAGTGGGACCTCACTGAGCCCTCAGAAGAGCCCTTAACTGCACGTGAATATGATGGCCATCTTGCTTTTACAGATGAGGAAACTGAAGCAGAAATTGGGTGACTTGCTCAAGATTGACAGTGCTTATATTTGACACAGGAGACCACACTCTTGTTGACCTTCAGACTTCTCTGCCTCTATGCTGCGATCCTCCCTGCCCTCCAGGGTCTGTGTCAAGAATAAAAGGGTGACTTCAACAGAATCCACATCTTGCCCAGCCCGGCCCAGCCCTGTCACTGGTGGGGCAGAAGAGGGAGAGGCGCTATAAATGCACCCACCTGTATTCTCCTGCAATCCTGTGCAGGAATTCCATTTCTCTGTTTTCAGCAAAGACGGTACTTCCAAACCAGGGGATCCCACAACATTAACAAAAGCAGAAGCTGTGGGGGCTCAAGGTATTGTTCAGTGGTACAGCATATTCTTAACATGTGGAAGACCTTGGCCTGAGGTGTGAGGAGCAGGAGCTGTGGATTCAGGGGTATTGAATTCAAATCCTAGCCCTATCACTTCCTAGGCCAGGGACTTTGGCAAAGACATACCTCCTAAGAGGTAAAACTGGATCTAGATTTTTACATAGATCTCCTGAACTTAAAATATTGGCAACATTTTAAATTTCTGAAACACTTTGAGAGGGCCAAACTAAACACATTCATGGGCCAGAATCAGTGAGACGAAATGAGAACAGCATATAGCCCTTGGCACAGCGGGGCTGGAGTTCCATACAGGTGCTAGTTATTAATACCATGGCAGCCTTGGACTAGGGAGGAGAATCCTGCCAGTGGCCAGCTGGAACCCCCTTGGACAGAGGGTACAGTGACCCTATACAGCATGGAAGAGCCCCAGGGCAGGCTCCATGACTGTCCATACCTGTCTCACAATACTATGTCCTACTGCCCAAGGACCAACAGGCAGGCAGACCCATGTCCCGTCTAACCTGTCCTCCATGAGAACACCCTAAGAGTAACCAGGGAATGGTTCTCTGTTGGGACTGCCCCACTGGAGGCAGTTATTAGGGAACAGATTTTGTGGTGACTTAATTAGAATAATAACTAGGCTTCAGAGTTCCCTGTTTGTGAGTGAAGCTTCTTTCCTTTGAACTAAGTCCATGCAAAAGGCCTCCCTGCCTCAAGTGAGCCCTTACTGTCATAGTGGCTACCAAAGCCCCAAATGAGACCTGGCCCCTGTGAGCCAGCCCACTGTCCCACAAATCAACCTCTCCTTTAACCCAACAAAAGGGACAGAGAGGACTCCTTTACCAAAGCCCAACACCAAGGATGCAAAAGTGGGAGGTGGAGGTGCCTTCATGTTGGCCTCTGTTTTTCTCTTTCCACTGGCCCCTCCAATCTCTCCCAAGGGCAAAGTCTGCTCTGGGAGATGCCCTCAGTATCACAAGGCACCTGCTTTTTAGGGGCAGAACACTGAAATTGAATCTATAAAGGACAGTCTAAGCAAGAAGGGTCTCTCCTTTTCCTTGCCATTTACAACTCCTATAGGACCCCAAAGGGGACACAGGCTGGAAGCTCTCCTTCAGGACTGTGTGCCCTGGAGCACCTTCAATAGAGCAGCAGCCCAGTCTCTGTGCATCCTCCACCCACAGCTAAACCATGGCAAGACCCATGAGCTCACCCCAGAATACACTTTTTCCCACCTCTATTATCACCACACCCATCTAAACCCATCTCACCTCTTGCTCATTTCCTAGCTTTCACTACTGTCCCCCCATAATCCAGGACTCCACACAGCAGCCAGAGTGATCTTTAAAAAGCATGAATCAGATCCCAGCATGCCCCTACTGAAAATCTTTCAAAGGCTTCCTCCTGATCAAAGGACCAATTGCAAACTCCTGACCACAAGAGCCTACACAATCTGGCTCCTGCCCACTTTGACAAGTTCACGTTCACCATGATCCCCTTCCTCACCACTTTATAGCCACAGGGGCCTTCTTTCATTTCCTCAAACAAGCCCAAGATCCCATGCTTTGAGACACAAGCTGTACCCTCTGCCTGGAATGTTCCATATGTTCTATGCTTGTCTGACTCTTCATCCTCCAGGTGTGGGCTTAAACATCATCTGTGTCACCCTATCTAAAGAACTTGGCCATGCAGTCACTCAAGGCCTCCAGGGCACCATCACAGCTGTGTTTGTTGAGCTACTTGCTGGCTGTTCTCCTCGGGAGTGTGTAAGGAGCGTGTCTGTTTAGATCCCTGCAGGGATCCCAACAACTCCATCACACCGCGCCCAAGTTCAAAATAGGGAGTGCTGAGTGTGCTCTTGTCCCCTTCCTCCAGAAATGTGGGGACCACACAGCCCAGCTGGCCCGTCTGTGGCTTGCAGGAACAAATACCCCAGTCCAAGATTCCGGCCTGTTTTCACAGCCTGCCTTCCCTGTCTTGACCTTACACATTTTCCACGAGGCTTTATTTGGTTGGGCTCCTGGCTAATGATCAATGTCAACTCAGTAATAGGGCAGCAATTTGGTGGCAGATGTTTTCTTGGCAGCCCTGGCCATCAGTCTTAGTGGGGGCCTCAGGTCTGGCCCTGGAACACCACTGCCCAATGCCAGCCCCCTTTAAAGACTTCTCCGCAAATAAACTCAAATAAACACCCTGGGCCTCCATTAACGCCCTTCCAGCTGACCCTGGGAACAGTGGGCCTTTCAGGTCTGCTACTGCAGTCCTCCCTGGGCAGTTAAAACACCCCAACCTGGCCTCCGGCCTCTCCTCTCCAGGGGCCACCAGGCCTGCCCTGCCCGCCACCACACACAGCAGGATTTCGTCGTCCTCCTTAAAAAAGGGGGGAAAAGGGCTTTCAAGCAGGCAATTTACCATTCCAGACACAATCTTTCAAAGAGAAACAAAAACTCTCCCTGTCTGAGGCAGACCACTAAGGCGTGTGTGTAATAAGATGCTAATACAATTTAATGATATTTCGGCTGGAAAACCTGTCCTCAGAGCCTCCTTGTGTCGGGAAGGCCAGACATTCAGAAAACAAGACTACACACTTTTAAATCGCTTGAAACCGGGGTCAAAGCCCCACTCTTTCCTATCTCTCATTAACTTTAATGCCTTCTTGGGGACAGTAAATTGCCGTTACAAAAATGATTTTGTGCACACGGGGTAAAGAACTACTGCCTGCAATCCTCAATCCTGCTTCTCCAAGCCGAGGGAAGCTTAAACCCTCTTCTAACACCATCACTGTCCACCTGCAATTCCAAGGGTCCCAAAGGGACCCAGCTTTCCTAAAATGTGCTGCCATACCAACTCTCCAAAGCAGTTGGGGACACACCAAAGGGATCCAGAGAGAATGAAAAGGACTTTGTTTTTAGTACTTCCTCACCCTACTCTTCACCTCAGAGAGGGCAAAGCTCCATCCCTTCATTCCAGTATGTGGCTGCCCAGTGGTAACTGGAGGACCCTTCTGACCTCTTCTTTGGAGAAGGGAGCTGGCTCTCTGGCCTAGCCTAAAGGTGAGAGAGCAGGCCAAAGCTGCACTGAGACCCTCCCCAAGTCATTAGAAAGAACAGTAAGAAAAACTAATACTAATCAAGTGCTTACCACATGCCTAGCTTTGAGTTTAGATATTTCCCCCCGCCAGTACTGGGGCCTTGCACATGCTAGGCAAGCACTTTACCAGTTCTGGACTGAGTCTTTTTTCTCTTTTTCTCCTTTTTAATTTTTGGTACTGGGGATGGAACCCAGGAGTGCTTTCTCACTGAGCTACCTCCCCAGTCCTTTTTATTTTTATTTTGAGATAGGGTCTCACTAAGTTGCTGAGGGTCTCACCAAATTGCCCGGGATGGTCTTGAACTCAAGATCCTTGTGGCTCAGCCTTGGCAGGAGCTGAGTCAATGAAATTACAGGCATGTGCTACCACCACACCTCGTGGTTTAGACTTTTTAACAGGATCCTCAACTGTTATTAACCCCATTGGTAGATGAAGAAACTGAGGCCCAGAACCACTATCACAGTAGACGATCATGTAGCCAGGATTCAAATCTAGGCTGTGACTCCAGAGAGGATACACCATCCCCAAAGGGCTAATGTGTATATATAACCTCCAATTTCCAAAGTGTGGTTGGGGTATTCTAAACTACTGAGAGGAGACTAAGAGGACCATCTAGAACCCCAGAACCAACCTCTCTAACTTCCTAAGTTTTTATCTGGGACCTCCAATTGTCACCCTTTGAGCCACAAGGGTAGGAGCCCTATGTGGGGGGGCAGGGTAAGGTATCCTCTCCCCAATTCTGACCTAATGAAAAAACTGTGAGTTTCCCAAGCAGCCTACTGCAAGGAAGTCTCTGACTGGGTAATGAACATAAAGACAACCACCTCCCTGTTAACAGAAACAATGGTTATAACCAGACACCCTGCCCACAACCTCAAAGATGTAGGAATCAGTGTCAAAAGCCTAACTTCAAGAATCCAAGGTGCCTCGGGGCCTAAGAAGTTGCATTTCCTCCATCACCTGTTAATGAGAGCTAAGTGGATGGTATTTCTGACAGTCCTGGATGGATGTTACTGGCCATCTAACTAAGCAACTTAAGGAAAGGAAAAGCACATTGGATAGGAAAACATTCTGGAAACATTTGCTGCATCCAGAGCCCAAACAACTCGGTCCTTAAACACTTCATCTCCAAAAGTGCTGGGGAGACCCTTGGTCAAACAGTTGCAAAACCAACATTCACTGCTTGGAGTGAGGAGTTCCCTCTGAGAGGCATTTGCTGGGGAACCAAATGCTTTTCCACTCAAAACAACAGCCAACAGCACTTGGGACAACTGAGAAGGCTCCAGATCAAACAAGCTTTTCTTTTTTCCCCTCCTACCATGCTAACTTTCTCAATAAATTATTCGCCCACTTTGGATCAAAGCCTGTTTTTGCAGTCTGTGACCTAAAAAGCAAATAGCATCGCTTAAACATGAAAGCCCTCCTCCCTGCCTGGGTCAGCTTTATTACTCATTCCTTCCCCCCTTACAGTTATTCTGTTGTTATTTTCCTCCTCTGCTTGGAAGATCTCTCTGCGAGTCCCAACCCGCCTGAAGAAGACGGGACAGGAGGGATAGTGCGTTCGTTTGGGGCCCTAAGGTGAGAAAGGAAGTCAGGGTAGGGGAGAACCCAGCACCCTAGGAACCCAGGAAACAGGGCCAGGCCCGGTTGGCAGCTCTCTGTCTGGCCCTTTTGCCAAATGTTCTACTGGGAATTTTACCAGTGAGAAGAGGGAGTCAGTGCCACCCTGGAAGGAGGGGCCAGGAGATCCTACCACTTCCCAAGGCCCAGGACTAGGTTTGCAAACATAAATGTTTAGGGAGTATCCAGCTTGTCTGGGCTCGGGGGACCTCCACCTTCCAATGAAGGGGCTAGGACCCTCCTAGTTTCTTTGGCACTGCTCTGGATACAAACATGACCCCTTTCGATGACCCCCTACAAACTGCCTCTGGATAAAACTTTGTGCCTCCGAACCCCGCAAAATATTAGCCGGAGGTGTTAGATGCAGGGGTGTGGTGTAGAAATCTGCAGAGACCACGGACGCCGGCTGCAAAGTGCCCTTGGCAAAAGCAAGCCGGCGCCCCTCCCCCTTCCCCTCCCCAACACCCTGCACGAGGCTGGCGGCCAAGCTGGTGAAAAAAGTGCCCCGGCCCGGCCTCAGTGGCTAAGGGGATTAGAAGGGGGCTTGCGCGCGCCTCCAGCCCGCCCCTGGAGGCAATACGCGGGATCGCAGGCTGGAGGCGCGCCGGCGTGATTCCGACCGCGGGAGCCTGGAGGAGGAGCCCGAGGTAGCTGCGGGGTGCTCCAGCCCAGGCGAAGGAAGGGCAAGAGGCGGTTCGGACCCGGGGCGGCGCCGGGAGGTGGGTGGGCTGGTCGCCTCGGGCGGGGGAGGGGTCTAGGAGACTACGGGAAGGGCACTCAGACCCAGAGGTGGGGGTTGGGGAGGGAGAGCAGGGCAGCGGTGTGTAGTAGGGGACAGGATTGGGGGGCTGGGCCTCTGGAAGCTAGAGTGAAGCCTTCCTGCTTGTCTCACAGACATCCTCATCATCCGGCGGAACAGCTACGAACCGCCAAGCTGACCCCCTCTCATCCCTTGGCCAGAGAAGGGGGTGCCTCAAGACCCAGGGATGGGCGGGAAGGGACCGTGGGGAGCCACAAGTCTGCACCCAGGCGGGGAGAAGGCGGGCGGGAGCCGCTCCGCAGGCGCAGGCGAGTGGGTGGGAAGGAGGGAGGGAGAGGGAGGAAGGAGGTGAGGCCGGGAAGATGCCACTGCCGGGGGCGGGGCGGGGCCGGGGATCCGGTGGAGGGACTGCAGCAGTGCTCTGTGGGGGCGGGGGCTGCAATGTCGCTCATTTGGGGGTCAGGTGTGTGCATCCCAGGCAGGGTCGGCAGCCTGCCAGCACCTTCCCCATACCACCCAGGGCATAAGGGCGGAGGCGGAGGGCAGGGGACTGCGGAGTCGTCCCCGGAGCGGGACGCGAACCGGCAGAGTTGGGAGAAGGTAAACAAGGGCCACGCCCCCTGCCGTCGCCCCGCGGGCGCGCACCCGCCGCTCCGGCTGCCGCCGGTACATTTCCACTCTCCCAGCGCTTCTCCCCCGCCGGACTCCCGCGCAGCCCTGGAGGGGTTGTGGGGGTGCTGTCCCCGACCCCAGCCCGCGCCCCAGGCGCCAGGGCTGCGCACCCTCCACACTCACCTGTAAAGGGTATCCCCCGACCCTCCAAAAAAACTGTCTAATTTGTGCAGCGCCCCTGAGCCCAGGAGCCAAACATGCTGCCCCCGCGTGCAGCGCCCGCGTGCACCCAACCCGGAGAGGGGGCGCCGGGCGGAGGCGGTAGCCCCCGGAAGGTGTCTGGGACCGGACCGGCTGCACGTGAGCCCAGCGCTGGGTCATGTGCACCGGCTCAGCCCGGTTCGGCGGCTGGACGTGCTGCGTATCAACAAAATGAAACTCAGGACGACAGGAGGGCAGATAGCTCCAGGTTCTCCGAACCCCCGACCCCGGACGCTCGGCCTCCCCCCGCACCCCTCTCCCGCCGCAGCCCCTCCAACCGGCCGGAGCCCGCGGGGCAAGTTGCAACCTCTTCGCGCCCCCGCCCTCCCGCGCCCCCTCGCCGGCCCAGGGGCGCTTTGCCGCAGTCATTAATAAAGAAGGTCGCCAGGCTCACCCTTCCAAAAGTTGTTGTTGCATGCGCCCCTCTCAGCCTCCCCGCACTGTACTCTTTAAAACACGACTGACCAACATGCGCAATCTCTCTCCCCAGTGCTGTGCATCCCCCCCACCCCCCGCGCTGGCTTCCTAGAACAGGCAGCCAGCAAGAGAGAGAGGGAGCGAGCGAGCAAGAGAGAGAGCGCTGGCAGATCTGTTGCAAAAACACAAAATAATGCCGTGGAGATGCGCAGGGCCCAGCCACCGGGGGCTGGATCTTACCTTGCTCCGCGGTGCCCTCCCGAGGGGCGCTGCCCTCGGCTACGCGCCGCGGCGGGGGCCGGCGCGGGAAGGATGCTCCCGAAACCAGGAGCTCCTGGGGCCGGCGCGGGAGGGCGGGGGGCGCGCATCCATCCGGGGTCGTGGCGAGGGAGGCGGCCGTGCCCGCGGCGTCCCCAGCCCCGCGCCCCTGCTGGGGACTGTTAGCCCGCCAGACTCGAGCTGGTGCCGCTAGGAGTGGGAGCAAAGTAACTCCATGGACGCTACTCACCCCCCCAAAAAAAAGCCTCCAACTGCGATGGCCGCGGTCGGCACCATTCACCAACCCCCTGTGTATGTTTCTGTTTCTTTTTAAACCAAGACTTCCTTGTGATCTCTTTAGAAAAAAAAAATGTGTTGGGGTGGGGGTGGGGTGGGGGCGGGCAGGAGGAGCGAGGGAGGGGGAGTAGCCACTTTTTTCTTATTCACTCGGATCTCCGCTCCCGACACCCCCCGTCACCGCCTCCCCCCCCCCCCCCCAGTTGTTTGGCTCCCGCGGCGGTTCCAGGTAGCGTTGCGGGCCCCGGGGGGAGGGTGCCCTGCCCGGCCCCCCGCCTGCCTGCAGCGGGGCCCCGACTCCTCTTGGACTCTGGGGCGCCCCCAGCCCTCCCTGTCCCCAGGGCCGGGCCCGAGCGGCGGCTGCGCCCGTGCAAGTCCCATCAGGTCTGCTCACACTTCACACACTCACACACATACCCCGCCCCTCCACTCTCACTCACACTTTCTGCTCACACCCCGCCCCCTTCGCGCCCCAGACCCGGGCGGCGCCCCCCGCAACCTTAAAAAAAAAAATAGCAAGCTTATACTTAAAAAAATCTTTTGGCGCCATATTAATGACGTACTTAAAATTTGCCATTTCTCCCTGCGTCAAAAAGACGTTTCTTTGCAAATAACAGCCTGGAGGCGACACTCGCGGAGGAAACGAGGTTTGCACTGAGCACCCCGCCCCCCGGGACTCCAGCGCTGGAAGACCCTCGCCCTCGGCCCCGTTTCCGAATCGCTGGTTTTAAAATGTGAATCGAATAAATCGCGTGGCGTTTTGCAGCGCCAGAAGTGAGCAGAAAGTGCTGGCAGGAGCGGAGGGGAGGGGCGCGCACTAGTCTGGGGGAGGGGGCGCAGCCCTCCTCGCCCACCCACTCCAAATGGAAACTAACATCCCGGGCAGGGGAAACTTGAAATTGTAGGCGACCTCACGAAAAGAGGGGCGGTCCGTAGAGAGGGTCCCTCTTGGGCTCGTCGCCCCCTCCCCCCTCTCGGGTGCCTCCTGGCGCCCGCAGCTGCCCCGTATTTCCGGAGGGTGAAGAACGCGGTGATGGGTGGCTGGGTGACTGCAAGTCCTGGGTCCTGCAGGAGTTTGCCTCGGGGCAACCCCTTCCCCCTTTCTCGTCCCGCCCATTCCCCCTAAAGGGTTAAAAACTGAGGGGCAACTTCCAAGGGCTGGCACTTGGCGAAGAAGCGGGGCTCCCCCCTCCCCACCCTTCGCCTCATCGCCCCTCCTCCTCCGGCTCCACTTCCCGACTTGACCTTGTGGTGCACAAACAGTGCGCTTGGATCCTCGCAGTTTCTGGAAGAAGAGCCTGCGCTCGCCAGGCGGGCGGGCTGTCGGGCGGCTAGCAGGCGGTGGCGGGGCCTTGGGTCGGTTCCCAGAGCCGCGGACCACACCCACCTAACCCGCTGCGCCCGCGGTGCTCACCTTCTCTCTAGGAAGGAGAAGGGCTTGCCTCCTGGACGGGGAGGGTTGGGGGCAACCTTCAGCCTCCTCGAAATGCCCCCAGCCAGCGAAGTGGTCTGGCCTTGGGTGGAGGTTTTGGGGAGATACGGGAGCCTGCCCAACATCCCCATGGCATAGTTGCCAGCTTTTTCTCCCCCCCCCCCCCCCCCCCGCCCTCTTAGCTGCCCCTCCAAGATGATCCCAAGATTCTTTTAAATTCACCTTTTGGTCTTGAAGGCATGTGGGTGAGTTGTGAATCCCTTTCCCTCTCCAAGACTGAAGGTTGTTTATTCTTCCTTTCCCCTCCACCCGCTTCCACGAAAACATAAATATTCAGTTTACATAAGATGACATTTATGTGACAATTAAGAAGATTCCCCCATGGACTGTTGAGAACACATTTGCTTATAGGAGAAATAAATCTAATAATAAACAAACTCATAATAACAGCTCAAATCCGACAGGGCGGATTGTCTACACAACAAAGAGGGAGTTGATGGGTGCTGAAATAAGCACTTTTTGCAACAAGAAAGAAATATGAGCTCAAAGGGAGTCACTGCAACATGGCCTTCATTCACAAAGTGTGAGGTGGCTTGTCTGGCAAGAAGAGGGACTCAATATCACCTCAAAGTTAGACCTGGCTCTGGCTCACAGTGGTCAGTTGGTAGAATTTTTCCAGGCCAAGGTTAGTGCCTGGAAACAGGTGTTGGAGGCTAGAAGCATTCAGTTCCTGACTTTGCAGTTCTGAAGATGTGTGATGTGGGTCAGTTTATTCATCTCTCTGGGTCTATTTTATCTCTTCCTAGAATGAGGCGGTAGAAGATTCCTGAGGTCATGTGCACCCACGCACACACATATATGCACACATACATGCTGAATGTGTAAAGCAGAACCAGACTCAAATGCATAGTGCACAGGAGTACGTTGAGTACTTTGACCCTTCCCCCTTTTTGTTTGTTGGTCCCTTCCCCCTTTTTGTTTGTTGGTTCTGGTGCCTGGATTAAATCCAGAGCTTTGCACATGCTAGGTAAGTGCTCTACCTCTGAGCTGTCACACACTCTCCCCTTCTGCCTTGTGCCTGCATTTCTCTGGGGGAAGGGTGAAAGCCCTCTCTGAAAGCTCTACACATTGGAAACTTCAGGATGATTATTTTCATCTTTCCCTCCATGAGGATGTGTACAAGAACTCCCAGTGTGAATACAAGGAAGGTCAGGAAAGAAAACTGTGATACGTGGTGGTCTTCATGGTCAAGGTTCAGACAAAAGTCTCAGCCACATATCAGGGGTTGGACAATTTACAGAGACAGTCTAAAGGGGCTGTTTTGGTTCGGTCAAGTTGCAGGGGGTTTACATGCCTTGGAAGACAGGACAGGCCACTCCTCCTTGGCCATCAGGAACAGAGCATGAATGGGAAAATGCATTGGCAAGCAGTTATAAAGTGACCTGCTGAGGTGGAAGAGGGTGTGGATGATCCTTAAAGAGCACCTGCTCTGTACTGCATCCTCTGGGGGGCCATTCCATTTTATTCCTACAAAAAATCCCATCTTACCTGTTCAGAAAAGTTTAGTAACTTGTTAACAATCACATAGCTAGTAAGTGGTAGCTGACTTTGAGACCCTATAGGGTTGCCAGAAATAAAAAGTATTATTATTATTGATTTTATTGGGGTTGGGAGAGTCTGCTGCTCTTTTGGCAAGGAAGTTTTATGAGTGGCACTTTGCTTCTGAGATAGTTCCCTGACCTGGGGTGAAACCCAGGCCCCCAAAGAGTCCTTGGACAACACTTAGGACTGGAAGTGTATTCAGAATGCTAAGAAATCTGCAGCTCTCTGCCACTGTTTAATGTTAATCTTGGAAGTGTTAACAAAATGATAGTGATGAAGATAATTATAACTTCTTAATCTTTATTAAAAGTCTCACAAATCATTCATTAACTTTTTGCAGGAGAAAAATGAGAAGACACAGGTTATACAGATGTAATCATTATTTTCAACAGTACTTACTGAGTGACTTCTGTATGCCAGACACCACTCTAGAAAAGTGTCAACCTTTGACACAGCGCAGATGAAACAGACACAAGTACCTAGTGTCATAGAACTTTCTTTCTAATGGAAAGAGCAATAAGTAAATTAAAAATAAATGAGAAATGTATATGTTTGAAGATAATTAAGTGATATAGGGAAGAATTAAGCAGGAAAGGGGAATATAGAGAGTAGGGGTACAATTTTAAATAGAATGGTCAGGGGAGACTTCACCGAGAATGAGTTTTTAAATACCTTTATTTTATTTAGTTTTTTTCTTTTTAATGTGGTGCCAGGGATCGAACCCAGTGCCTCACGCGTGCTAGGCAAGCGCTCTATCGCTGAGCTACAACCCCAGCCCAAGAATGTGATTCTTAAGCAAAAGAAGATGTAGTGAGTTGTATGTGACTGTATATATACATGCGGGTACGTGGGGGAGAGCATTCTAAGCCCAGGCTTCTTAACCTGGACCCTCTGGACCCTCCCTTCCATAGGTCTATGGATAGAACGCAGGGGATCTGGACCTTTGATGAGAAAAACAATTGCATCTTTATTTTCTCTAATTAAAATATAGCATGTTCTTCAATTATGAATGCAGACAACAAATTGGTGATATTAGCAGCACCTGTGACATTGTTGCTAGTAAAAATCACAGATATTTTCATATCACATTACAGTTGTTGCAAATACCTTAAAATATTATATTCATCACTACATCATCATTATGCTGTGATTTAATGAATCAATAAAGCACATACATTACTATATTTTGCATTTTTAAATATTTTGAGACTTATATTTCAATATAATTGATTTTCTTTATAATTTGTAGAACTTTTTTTATGAATTTAAAGATCATACACTCAGAAAGAGTCCACCACACACCCAAAAGGTCACGAACCCCTGTTGGTCCCTACATAGACCAACGAGTGCAAGGGGTCCAGGCAGGAACGTGCTTACCATGTCGAAGGAAGAGGCCACACAGGGCACTGTTAGGAACAACTTGGCTTTGACTGAAGTGATGTGGAGGGGTTGTCATTGGTGTCATGAATAACATGGTCTGACGTTGGGTTTTACAGGTCACTCAGCTGTCATACAGAGAGCAGACTGAAAGGGGCAAGGCTGAAGCTGGAGAACATTTGGGAAGACCGGGTGATTCACCAGGTGAGGGAAGGCGTTACCTTGGACAAGAGTGGCAGCAGTGCATATGGTGAAAAGTGGTCAACTTTTGTATATATTTCGACAGAATGTGCTTATGGAATGTGAGAAAGACATTAAGGATGACTCCAAGAGTCTTTACCTTAAGCCCATGGAAGGATGGAGTTGTCATTAGCTCAGGCGGGGGAAACAGGAGGAATAGATTTTGGAGGAGAAGTAGTTCATTGTTAGTCATACTGAGCTCAAGATGCCTATTTGACATCAAGTGCAGCCATCCCATAGGCAGCTAAACATGGCAGCCTCAGTTTGGGGCAGGGTTTTTGCTGAAGATATTATTTAAGAATTATCAGCAGATGGATAGTATTTAAAGCTACAGGGCTGTTTAAGATCATCCACGTGTAGAAAGAGAAGGGACTCAAGGATGGCTGGAAGATGAAGAGAAATCAACAAAGATGTAATTTAAAAAGAAGCATCCAGAGAGATAGAATGTCCTGGAAGCCAAGGGAAGCAAGAGTTAGAAGGAAAGAAAACCCTATGTCCAAAGCTGCTGAGAATTGATCATTAGGTGCAGAAACATGGAGGTCACTAGTGACCTTGACAAGAGCCACGTCAATGGAGTGGTTCAAGAAAAAGCTTGATTGGACTGGGTTTCAAGAAAGAATGGCAACATTTACAGTTGTTATAGTGTGTTCCAGTATGCTACTAAAAATAACATACCCAGAACTGGGGTTGTAGCTCAGTGGTAGAGCACTTGCCTGGTACCTGTGAGGCACTGGGTTCAATCCTCACACTGCATAAAAATAAATTAAATAAAGATATTGTGTACATCTACAACTAATATATATATATATATATATATATATATCTTTTTAATAAGATACCCTTTGTGAATATGTATTGAACTGTATAACAATGTAGCTGTAGAACTTCAACTTAGACAATTTTTGGTGAGGAACTTTCTGTGCATTAAGAATGGTAAGGGATTTCACGAATCCTGAGAGAAATAAAGCACACTTGACAACCTTCCAAGTCTAGCTTTTGTTGACAAACGAAATGTACACACAGCCAGATATCTAGCTAAACACACATATCAGCCTGACCATCAGTTTTGCCAATGTAACAGACAACATGATTAAAATTATGCATTCTAGAGTTAGACAGTCCTGGGTTTGAGTCCTTCCTCCACCATTCCCCAGCTTTATGACTTTTAACAAATCAGTCATACTGTCTGGACCTCAATTTTCTACTCTGTTAAGTAGGGATGCAGTTGTTTCCAAATGTTAACGTGCTGGGGGGTTGGGATGCTCATTAAAAATGCAAACTTCTGGATCTTATCGCCAAAGGTTCCCAGTAGGTAGGTCCCATGGACTTCTCCCAGAGATCTACATTTTTTAACAAGCACCTGATCATTCTTGATGCTCTTTCCCACAAACACCATTTTCTGAAACACTGATAACATGTCCACATGGTTTCAAGCACTGGTCTAGTACTCAATAATTGCTTATTAGACAATAGCTGTTCTTGCAGGAGTCCTTATTGGGAACAAAACATCCTGTTAAAAATAACTTGCAATTTATATCCAGAAGCAGAGGGTCCGGCATACCTTAAGAATTTTAATTGAAAAAAATAGCATAATATTTGTTCAATATTCATGTATTGAATATTTATTGAGTGCCTGCTATGTTCCAGGCAGTACTTAAGGACTGGAGAGAGAAAATATTTGACTCAATAATCTGTCTGAGTCATGGAGGTAGGCAGAAGTCCCAGATGTAGTTATCCACACTCCGCAGCAGCTTGCCTCTGTGCCAGGTGAGAAGTCCTCATCTGGGTTCCAGGTCGATGTTCATTCACTTGCTGCTTGAGGCATTACTTGTCCAATGATGACATATATGCAGATCACCTGGGATCTTGTTCAAGTGCAGATTCTGATTCACGAAGTCTGGGGTGGAGCTTGAGAGTCTGCATTTCTCAAAAGTTCCCAGATGCTGCTGATGCTGCTGATCCACAGGTCACGCTTGAAGTAGCGTGGGTTTACAGGTTAGGAAAATCAGGTCGAAACACCTGCCTTAACCTTACGGTTCCTAGAGAATTCCTGGGAAGATGTGCTGATTGCACAGATGGAGGTAAGTTTTGCTCATACTTCCTTCTGTGTCTAAAATCCAGTCTTTCCCCTCCCCCCCGAAGTCAGTGACTTTAGTGGCCTCCTCTGAAGAAGAGTGAACATTCATTCCATTGATTGTTCAGTAAATATTTCCTGAGTGCTTACTCTGTGCCAAGACCTGTACAAAACACATAATTTGGCATTGAGGAGAGGACAGAACCCAGCAGCTTTTGCCTCTTGGGCTCCAGGAAGAAACTGCATGCAGCTGGGGCTTGGGAGAGAGGGAAAAGCTGTCTGTGGCTGAAGACATTGCCCTGGCAGCATCCAGACTTGGCTCTACCTGGGATGTACTACAATGCATGCCTGGGAGAGGTGCCCCTCAGCACTAGCCTGCCAGTTCAGAGATGGTACTGACCAGTCCCAGGAGATGTCTGGATAATGTGCCAGCCAGGCCACCTGTCCCTTCTTAAACACTCAGACTTAGCCTGTTGGCCACAGATGGCAGAAGGCAATGAAGATCCCTGGGGCCTGCAAACACCTCTCAAAAACTGGCAGCAGCCAGTAAGTCCAGCCAAGTCAGGGGCCTGCCCAACCAAGTCAAGTGTGACACACCCGACTCAGAGCTGAGGGGCCCAGCCCAATCCAAGAGCCACCAAGAACCAAAGGCACTGGCTCTAAGTCAAGTTGAGCAGTATAAACAAAACCCTTTCACCTTTCCCAGGGTTTCTGATAAATCAAAGCAAATCCAGTGCTGGGAATATATCTCAGTGGGTAGAGCACTCACCTAGCATGTGTGAGGCCCTAGGTTCAACCCCCAGTACTGCAAAAAAAAAAAAAAAAAAAAAAAAAAAAAAGACTACAAAGCATATCTTCTCCCCATTTGACTGTCTTGCAAAGACTTTTCCATGTATTTACTGATGAACTCACAGTCACACTTGGGGTAACATTCAAACACCCTACAGGAAAAAAGCATCTATATGTCAGGACAGATTTTCAGGTCCAGATTCTGCCTTCATGAGATGTTAGCCCATTTAGGAGGACAGGTCCTTAAACATAAGCAGGATTACTAAAATAAAACAAGTTGTCGTAGGAGCCTAGGGGCTGAAATGGTTAAGAGAGTTTCTTGAGGCAAGCCTTGGAGATGAACCTGCATATAGATGGGTATTAGTTCATTTTTCATTACTATAACAAAATACCTGATGCTGGAAACTTTATAAAGAAAAGAGGTTTATATTGGGGCTGGGGTTGTGGCTCAGTGGTAGAGCACTTGCCTAGCATGTGTGAGGTGCTGGGTTTGATCCTAGCACCACATAAAAATAAATAAAGGTTAAAAAAAGAAAATGTTAAAAAAAAAAAAAAAGAAAGAAAGAAAAAGAAGAGAGGTTTATTTAGTTCACAGTTCTGGAACTTTGAGGCCATGGCACCAGAATTAGTTCGGTTCTGGTGAGCACCAAATGGTGGATGGTATCTTGGTGACAGGAGAGCATGCAAGAGGAAGAGATGAGATCACATCTCAAGACAGGAAGCCAAGTGGGCATGGTGGCAAACACCTGTAATCCCAGCTACTCAGGAGGCTGAGGCAGGAGGATGGAAAGTTCAAGGCCACCTTGAGCAACTTAGTGAGACCCTGTCTCAAATTAAAATAAAAAGGACTGGGGATGTAACTCAATAGTAGAGTGCTTGTCAGGTCTGGGAGAGGTCCTGGGTTTTATTCTCAGTATTGCAAAAACTAAATATATAAAAATGACAAGAAGTCAAAATGGGGAGTCAAGATCAAGTTTTCAGTGACAATGCTCTTTCCAGAACTTTCTTCAGGAGACCAGCATTTCTTCAGAGGGCAAGACCTCCAGTGACCTACGGCCTTTCCACTAGGCCCCACCTCTTTCTTTCTTTTTCCTTTCTTTGTTTTTCTTTCTCCCTCCCTTCCCCTAGTACTAGGAATCAAGTCCAGAGCCTTGCACAGGCCGGGCAGGCACTCTCCTGCTTATCTACTTCCCTAGTCCTATGCCCCAGCTCTCGAAATTTCTATCACTTCCCACATGCCACACTAGGAACCATACCTCCAACTCACGAATCCACAGGGACAAGCCACATCCAAATGATAGCAGATAGTGATTTAGATGAGACAGGGAGGGTGAAGGATGTTCCAGAGGGAGGGATGGTGTCTTGCCGGTTCACGGCAATGCGGTAGGGTGCAGAGCAGGGTGCCAACCCTGGAGCTTCTCCTCAGAAGGGAACTGCCCTTTGTCCAGGAAAATCTATTAGGAGCTGACTGAGGTGAAGGTAATCTGAAAGTACGGGCATCCGCCTGTAGTTGCCCCAAGTTGGAAGGAGGAGATGAGAATGTGCAAGTCAACTTCCAGAAATCTCCCAGAGGCCCTCTGATGTGGGCACAAAGGAGACCCCTGTTTAAAAGTGGTATTTCGGCACTGTTATAACAGTGAAACACTGGAAGCTGCTGAATTTTCATCACTAGAGGACTAACTAAATAAAGCACAATGCAGATAGGACAAGGCCACAGAGGAGGGAGTACCAACGTGTGGTCTGTATGTCTGGTGTGGAAAGAGCCCTAGGAAAAGCATAAGTGACAAGCAGGTTGCAGGATACTATGTACCATGTGATGTTGTTTGCAATAAACAACAGCAACCACACACAAAAAAAAACCCTACAAAATGAAAGCCCCACCACCACCACCACCACATTTGGTCCTGAGGATCAAACTCCTACTTGCTAGGCAGGACCTCTGCTTCTGAACCACCCTGTTCCCAGCCCAGAAGTGTACATTTTTTTCTAAGACCTGAAGAAACACATACATACGTGTAATTTGGTGGTGGTAGTGGGGAAGAATCTGGAAAAATACACACCAAAATGATGACTGTTGCTTGTACTGGAATGTAAGGTGTGAAATAAAAAGGGAGAAGAGTCAATCCTGTGGGTGTTGCAGGAGACCTAAGAAGCCCTCTGCTTGTGGATGCTTCTGGTTGCCCTGCAGATGTACTGTTGGGATGGACCATGCTCCTCTTGGAAGGCTGTCCTGGGGCTAGTACCAGTGCTGTCCCTTGTATAGCCCAGGGCCTGTTTGTCTTCAGAGTCAGGGTCTCTCTGGGCTGTTCCAGCTGGACCAGCCTCAGACCCTAATTGCATTCCAGAGTCTTCTCATGAAGGTTGAGCTCCAGCAAGAGCACAGAAAAGCCCCACTTCCTGTTGACCTGATGGGACTTGGATAGGCTGGGCCAGGGCTGGGCACCTGTGGAAAGAGGAAAGAGGCTCTTTTTTTTTTTTTTTTTTTTTAATATATACATGGCAGTAGAATGTATTTTGACATACCACACAAAGGTAGGGATAATTCATAACTTGGTGGACCCTAAGCAGTTAATGAGAATCCCTCAATGGGGGATTTGGACTGGCTATAAGGGAAAAGAAGATGGCTCGAAGCCAGGGCTTGGGCTCTCGGAATGCAGGGATGTTGTCATGTGTTGGGCTCAGGTGTGGATCTGTGCTGCTCTGGGCCCAACCCCTGGCTGGCTTCAGGCTACAGATATGTTAGATGAGGTCCCTGCCCTGAGGATACCACAGGACAGGAGAGGGGCAGACACTAGATTTGAACAAGGTCAAACATGTGGCTGAGAATCAAGATTCAGCATGGGGCCAGGGGTCGTAGGGCCTACTGGCCCTGAGATGCCTCACCCCAGCCAAGCCTTAATTGATGGAGTCCTGGCCTTGACCAGCCTTCCACTGCTGGGACGTGCTCCAGGGTGCAAGGTGGCTGCCTTGGGACCCCTCTTCAGCCTTGAGTAAGCAAGTTATTTCCCCCTGAGGGACTTGGAGAAAGTGACTTGTGAGGCTGGGGTGGCCCTGAGCGCTATGACTACTAGATGTCCAGGACTTGCTGCTCTAGCAGATGGTGAGCTGCCTCCAAATGTGCTCAGTCTCCAGCTGGGGCCCTGGGGAGAGGCCTGGACATGAGCTGGCACTCAATGCCGGTGCCACAAATATGCTTGGAAACAAGGGAATTCTTGTTGAGCTGATCCCAGGGAGGCCAGCTCCAGGCAGATTATCTGCCTGACACAATTCCTCCAGGCAAGTTCTACAGAAAGAAGAACCCCTGCATTACCCCTATCTCCTGGCATCTGGGTTGAGCAGAGAGACTAATTCTGGGGTGAGGCAGAGGGGACTCTGTTGGGTCATGGGAGGTGCCCTGGAGAGCATCTGTGATCCCCTGCTTGTCCTGACTTCAAGGGAAGGCCAGAAGTTGCTGGGTATCCAATCTTCAGATGGGCCCGGCCAGGAGGGCATGCCTTCAGAGAAGCAGGCTTGTTGGGTGTGGTGGTGCACACCTGTAATTCCAGTTACTTGGAAGACTGAGACTGGAGAATTGAAAGTTCAAGGCCAGCCTACACAACTTAGTGGGACCCTGACTCCAAATTTAAAAAATAATAAAAAGGCTGGGGATGTAGTTCAATGGTAGAGTGCCCCTCGTTCAATCCCCAGTGTCACAACAATAAAAATAAAAATAAAGAAGAAGCGAGCTCTAATCTTGCCCCAGAAGACCTGACAGCCAGTGGGGAGGTGACATTCTTAGACTGGGAACCAGATGAAGTAGGACATGAGCCAGCACTGAAGTGTCTGCTCAGGCCCTTTGTGTGAGTGGAGGGGAGAAGAAAGCCAGGAAGGAACTGCGAGTGCGGTGGCTGGAGGAAGAGAGGAGGCACGTTCGTGTGTATTTGTGTGTACCCATATGTGTGTTGTGTGCCTGTGTGTGCCTGGGACCACATCTCTGGAGTCCCTGCCTCCTATACTGTTTGCCCAGACAACCTAAAAATAGTTTCCACTTAACTTTAGGATTTGTTATTTGATGTACAAGATGCTTGCCTAGCAGATACAGTTTTCTACCCACATTTTATCTAAGATCAGCATCAAGTTAAAATGAGTCTGCATTATTTATGCATGCACAGTATGGCTAGTGAGCACAGGGCAGACCACAGCAGCCTCGATTGGCTGGGAAGTCCATAGAAGATGGTCCCTATGTGGATGACAGATTTGGACAGTGTGCATAGATTGATGATAGTGGTATTGACCATGACAATGATATGGCTACTGGGGTGTCTGCCCCTTATTTCACCCACATGTAACATAGCAAGTACTCAGTGAGTATTTATTTACTTTATTTGAAGGAAAGTCCACATAGGTGACACATGGGCAAATATGAGTTAGTTGATTGGTAATTCATCATGGACAGAGGACAACTAAATGATAAGTTGGATTTAAAAGTCAGCTTATTGAGGGCTAGGGATGTAGCTCAGCAGTAGAGCTCTTGCCTTAGCACGTGTGAGGCCTGGGTTCTATCCCCACATACACACAGCTAGGTTACTAGGTAGATGGCAAGGAGTGATAATATAATTATCAGATAGAAAGATCAAAGCATGGAGGCATGTTTGATAAATAACCTGTTAATATTTGATAAAGGGATAGAAAGAGAGATAAACTGTGGCCTGGTGACAGGTCAATAGATCCACATTCAGATCCAAATAGATAGATAAGTAGATGGGTAGGTAGATTGATAAACAGAAATGGAGAACAGGAGACCATTCCTATGACTATGAGGAGAGAGATACTATGGTAGGCAGAATATTGCCTGCCTTGGGATGTCTGCGTTCCATTCCCCAGGACCTGTGAAAATGTTACTTTTCATGCAAAAGGTACTTTGCAAATATGATTGAACAAGGATCCTGATGGGGAGAGTATATGGTGGATTATCCAGGTGGTCCTAGTATAATCACAAGTATTATCATTGACTTCTCTCCAGAGTCCCCTGTGTTCTTTTTAGTTCTTTTTTTTTTTTTTTTTTTAATATTTTTATTAGTTCTGATGAACCTTTATTTATTATTTGTGTACGGTGCTGAGAATCGACCCCAGTGCCTCACACATGCTAGGCAAGTGCTCTACCATGGAGCCACAATCCCAGTCTCTCTTTTTAGTTCTTAATCAGGCCAAGCTCATTTCTACCTCAGGGACTTGGTACTTGCTGTTTTTCCTCTCTGGTCCCTTTTATCACTCAGATCTCAGTTTCAAATGAGTGTTGCCTCCCTGCATCCAGATTTTTGTCCCAAAGCCTCGAGTACACTCTGTTCCTAGGGACTGGGTTGGGGCAACAGGATGTCCAGGCTCCTGGCTGAGCTGGCTGGCACCATCCCCAGCACAGGTCCCGCCCAAGGTTGCGGGATGGATCAGTGTGCATGAGTCATCTGGGCCACAGACACAGTCCCCTTGTTGGAGGGACCTGAACAGTTATGTTGTGGCTGACTCCAGGGGCCAATGGCCCAATTGAAAGGAAAGGTTAGGAATTTCCCCAAGTTCTTCAGAATCACAAGGGGCCAGGAGAGAACTGGAGAGTGGAGGGGCTGACGATGGCCCTATGGATGATGCTGTGGCCTCTGAGGACTGCCATGTTCCCAGTCTAAACTAGGTCAGGCTGTAGAAGAGTAGATAGCACATTCAACCTCACAGGGGCTCATCACTCCTGGGCGGGTCCTTCAACCATCTCACATTTCAGGAGCACCCACTATGTGGGACCTGCTACAGCTCAGGCTCTGCCTTCAAGGAGCCTGCAGTCTGGTCATGCGACAGGCTGGCCAGCAAACCTTACAGATCTGTGGAAGAAGGAAGGAAGGGCTCAGAGTTGGGGCACATAGAGGTGGGTGCATGGAACAGGTGATGGAAAGTAAGAGGACTAGAGGACTAGCTAGAGGGGGTGTGTTGGGGGGGTCATTCCAGGCAGCAGAACCAGCCTGGGTGTATTAGGACTGCTATTAATAAAGTCCCACCATAGGATGACTTAATACCCTAGAATTTTATTCTCAGTTCTAGTAGCAGAAAGTCTGAAATCAAGGTGTTGGTGAGGCCACGCTCTCTCCGAAGCCTCGAGGGAGGATCTTTCTTGGCCTCTTCCAGCTTTTGGTAGTCACAGCCCTCAACTAGTTCCACATGTACCAGTCCTGCCAGGCTTCTCACCTGTGCTTGGATGTCCCCATGACAGGGTCTGCCGCACCTTAAAGGCAAAGCCATCAGACATAAACAGCCCTGGCTGTTGCACAGTCCTGCTCTGAGCCAGTCACGCTGCATCCTCCAGGAGCTCTCTCCTGCCACTGGGAGCCCTGTGGAACTCACCTGGTCCCACCTGTGACCAGGTATGCAGTGGAATGCCACCCATCTAAGGCCACTTGGGGTTCCTGTGAATGACCCCTGACTCAACCCTTTCCTTTACCCACCTGTCAGGTGCCAGAAATTCCACCATTAGCAAGTCTGACAGCATCTGATAAGGACAAATGAATGCCCTCGGGGGAGGAAAGTAGCAGGGCAGAGACTTGCTTCAGGCTCCTGGTAGCCTGGTGACATCTCACTCAAATCCTACAGGAGATTTGTCCCCCAGGTGTAGGAACAGCTGTTCTGGGGAGCAATATCCAGAGGCAGCAGGCTGTGAGCTGAGGGGAAGCTGAGGCAGGCCAGCTGGCAGGCAGAGAGGTTCTCAGGCCCCTATGGGCACTATGCTCGGTCTCTTCCTCTTTCCCTCCTGCTCTTATGTCCTGCACCTCAGTATCTGAGAACCAACCCTCCAAACACGCCCAGTGGCTGGGCTGTTGGTGGCCTTTGGACTGTGGAGGCCCTGCACCCAGGCTGGCACTTATGGGGAGCAGGGAGAGCGCAGTCACTCCACAGCAGGCAGGCAGGCACAATCCCACAGGGTCCTCAACCAGCCAGTCCTGTTCTGCCTTTTCTCCCAGGGGAGGAGCTGGGGGCTGGGCCAGCTGAAGCCAGGGACAGGGAAGAGGGCAGGGCCCAAACCTGCCCGCAGGGCCAGTGCCTCCACTTGCCCTCGTATGCCCATGAGTGTGTACTCTGGGCAAAAGCCCTGGTTTGGCTCCTTCTTTTCTGCCAGAAAGCCTGGAGGGTGCATGGGGAGATGCGCTCCCCACCAGACCCCAGGGGCTCAAAAGACTGATTTAGGAGGGTGAGCCAGCCATGTCTAATAAAGAACTATTTCGGGTTTGCAATAATCAAGTCTAGCCCAGGGCTGCCCAAAATAGCCAGATAATGGAAGCCAAATGTCTGCAAGGATGATTTGACTCTTGAGGTCTAGCAGTCCAGCGCAGTCCCAAAGGGGGGGTCAGGAGGCTAACCTTAGACCCCACTCCCAAATTCTAGGCCCCTCTCCATCCCAAGGCATTGTCCAGGACTGCCCCTCGTAGTCCTGATGAAGACTCTGGAGCCCCCAGCCTTACCAATTCTAGTCAGTGCCCGTGAAGCAGACAGAAACAAAATGCTTCTTAGATTAAGGGCTTCTTGGGGGATTTTATGGTGCCCCAGAGAGGGTAAGGAATGCACTGGCTTTGAATCTACTGCTTACAGGGGAGAAGACACCTCTAGGTCTGGCCTGAGCTCATGTTGGGATCCAGTTCCTGGCCTGGGGCACCTGGATCAACCTCCTTCCCTGGAATGGTCCGCCAGCAGTGTTACTGAGGACAGCAAGCTGGGGCTTGCCCCCGTGCCCGAAAGCACACTGAAGCATACCCTGCCAGTGGCCCTATTGGCTCTGGTCCAGTGGGGCTTGGTTCTCTGCTAAAGCTGGTCAAACCCTCCTGACTCCTCATTGTCCCCTAACTCATATGGGAAGAGGGAGATCACAGAGTGTGCATTGACAGGCTGTGTTCCACGGTCTGAGCCTGAATGTGCTGAGTGGATAGGGACCTAGAGACAACCACGGTACCACCTTAGAGGAGCAGGGCCAGCTGCTTTTGCTGTGCAGTTATTCTTTGCAACATAATTCTGCTGTGTGTCCAGATGCCTCATCGGACACTGGAGATAATCCTGAAAATCTGCTGAGTATGATCCTGCTTGTCTGGAGGCATAGTCTCTAAGCCCAGCAGACCCCAGACTTTTTACTGTTCTTAGTTTTCTCATGCAGCATGTAGAAGGTAGGATACTTTTCCCCCACCCTACCCTTGACTTCTGTAGGAAGCTCATCCTCCTCCTGATACCTGTGGGCTTTCTGAGCTCCTACCCCTCAAGGATGCAGTCTAACATGGGGATTAATGCCATCTGAACTACTTGGTAGCTATGCACCCTTGGACAATGTACTTACCCTCTCTTATAAAATGGAAATAATGATAATCCTTATCTTTATTTATTTATTTTTTGGTCCTGGGGGTTGAGCCCAGGGTCACTCTACCACTGAGCCACAACCCCAACCCTTTTTATTTTTTATTTTGAGATGGGCCTCACTAAGTTGCTGAGACTGGCTTCAAACTTGTGATTCTCCTGCCTCAGCCTCCTGAGTCTCTGGGATTACAGGTGTGTGCCATCACACCTGACTGATAATCCTTATCTTAAAGAGTCATTGAGATCAAATAAGATCATCCGGGGGCTAGGCACCTAGGAGTGCTTAATAAACACAGGTGGCTTGATTACTGTTGGTATCTGTGGGTAGCCCTCTTTTACCTGGTCCTCCTTTTCTGCCCCTCTCCTCCATTCCCCTAAATCCAGCCTTCTCAGTTTGCACTTGGGCGGTTGGTCAGGTCCTGTTCCCAGGCAAGCAGGAGATGGGGTGTGCATCTGAACGTCCCATATCCCTGCTAAAGCTAAAAGTCCTCCAAGAACCCAAGGCACTCTCACTTTGATCACTGCTTACACTCTTATTTCTAGGGGATTTAAAGAATCAGCATTTCTGATGCAGAACTCAAAGCCAGGAAACAGAGAGGGCAAGGGAGTCACTGAAAGCCACACAGTGAGTACAGAACAAAGCTGGGTAGAAGCCCAAATCAACCTGCCATCCTCCCCACCTTACTCAACAGCTCTCATTTCTTAAGTAGCCTTACTCTGGAGCTTTCCTGTTCAGAGAGGGAGCAACAAAGTGTGCAGCCAGCCCTGTGGGCTTGGAGCCCTGAGCTCCCCAGGCAGACCCACAGGCTGCCGGAGACGTTACCGGCGTTGATGATTCAACTTCCTGCCTTTTGAGAGCGCCCAGACCACAGAGATTTTTTTTTTTTTTTTTTTGCTTGGAGGATGGGCCACCTCCCTGTGGAGGGCTAGCCACAATGGGACAAGGCCCTAAGGCAACTGGCAAGAACTAGGTAGTGCATGGGGTAGACCCTAGGGGCCACACTAGGGCCCTGGCTGGCTGCTTTCTGAAACCTGCCTCTTTCTGGGGTAACCATTACCATGGAGGGTGACCAACTATCCTGGTCTACTTGGGACTGTCCTGTTTTTAGCACCCCAAATCCTGAATCCTGGCATACCAGAACTGTTGGCCACTCTTTTGCCACCCATGTGATAGGACATAACTTTCTGCCTCAGTGACTCTGGGGAGTCTGAGCCCCAGGACAGCACATTCTAGAAGAGGGAATTGGCCAACTATGGCCCAAAGGCCAGATCTGGCCTCCTGCCTGTTTTTATACAGCCCATGAGCTAAGAATAGTTTTTACATTTTTAATGGTCAAAAACAAACCTAAAGAAGAATAATACTTTGTGACATGTAAAAATTACATGACATGCAAATTTCAGCATGCATGAATAAAGGCACTCCGCCAGGGCCTATGCATACTGTCTCTGACTGCTTCCGCACTCTGAGACAGAGCCGGGTATCTGCGACACAGACCTCAGGCACCTATTGACTGAAAGCTAACAAGATTTACTAACTGGCCCTTTACAGAAACATTCTATGGACCCCGCGCTAGAAGCAGGCATAGGATGAGTGTGGAGTGGGCAGTGATGCTCTTGTGAAAAACTCAGAATTGGGGAAGGAGACAGAGATTAGAGGAGTGGGCATGACAGCACGGCACTGAGCCAAGATTCAGCACATTAACTGTGAGGCAGGGACAAACTCCAACCTCTTTTTGGACTCAGTTTGCCTGACTGGTCAATGGGGTGAAGGGTGGTAGGGAGGCACTGCTTCTCGCTGGTCCACTGCCTTGTCTTCTAAGCTGACATCATCCTCCTTTCCAATACTTGGTTGCACACCAGAGACCGCTGTGTGACTTGGGCAGGTCCTGCCCTGTCTGCGCCCAACCTGAGGCGTCTCCAGTCCACACAGTGAATACTTCTCTGGCTTTAAGAAAGACTCAGATCTTGCCCCCAGCACTGGAAAACTCCATCCCATCCAGACTTTCAATAAATATCCAGAAGCACCTACTATGTGCAGGAAATTCTCAAGCTTTTTCCTCTAGACATGTGGGTGGGGAGCTTGTCCCCTGAAAGAAGGTGCAGGGGGGTATTATTCCAGCAGCACCCCCACCCCTCTTAGATGAACATCACTGGAACCTGGCCAAGTGCCCAACCTTGCCCTGAGTATTATTACTGTGCTGAGCCAGCAGGGACTCAGCAATCTGGGAGGGCTTAAGCGGTGGAGAAAGACTCTAGAGAAACCAGGACCAATGCCAGTTCTGAAATGGCCCCAGCTCAGCCCCTCTGCCCACCCCTGCTCTAGCCCTACAATAAAATACACTCTCCTTTGTCTTCCAGGGGGCTTAGGAAGGGGTTTATCTGAGCAGCACAGTTCTTGGAAGGTCTGTGGGGAACTGACCTCAACTTGGCCTTGACAGTGGTCTGTGTAGTTGCTCAGGCAAGGAGTAGGCCAGCCCTCTGCAGGCCTCCTTTGTGCCCTCTGACACCCTCCTGGGAACAGTAGGACACCTTCCTCTTTTCCTGTATCTTTACAGTTCTGGTCGCTGACATTAGATGTGAGAACTTTGGAGAACCCAAGTAACTAAGGATCAGCAGAACTCACCACTGAAAGAGGTGGCCTGTTTCCGGGCTCTCCCTGGAGTTCCTGCATGGGGCAGGTTAGGTCAGAGGGGTAACTTACTTTTCTTTTCTTTCCTTTTTTTTTTTTTTCCTGAATCCAGGGTCTTGTGTATGCTAGGCAAGCACTCTACCACTGAGCTATGTCCGCAGCCACTGTGCTAGGGTTTGTTTTATATATGTATGTATGTATGTATGTATGTATCTATCTATCATCTATTTTTGGAGATTAAACCCAGGACCTTGCACATGCTAGGCAAGCTCTCTACCACTGAGCTATACCCCCAGTCATTTTTAAAAATTTTTAATTTTGAGACAGGATCTTGCTAAATTGCCCAGCCTGGCCTTGAACTTGTGATCCTCCTGCGTCAGCCTCCTGAGTAGCTGAGATTACTTGCATGTGCCATCATGCTCAGCCTAGCCTTTTTTTTTTTTTTTTTTTGGTGGTGGTGCTGGGGAATAGAACCTAGGACTTTGTGCATGCCAGGAATTTCTCTACCCTAGCCACTATTTTTGTTTAAGTAAACTTTTCATTGAAATATCATATATAGGCAGAAAAGTGCACAAATCCTAAATGTACATTCCTCTGGTCACATTTGTACATTTCTGATCACTTGTGTGACCAGAAACAGAGCATCCCCAGTCCCCAAAGTCCCCTGCACCCTCTTAGAGTCACTGTCCTAGGGGTAACCATGGTCATACCTCTGTTACCATAGATTAGTTTTGCCTGTTTTTGAACTTTAAGTCAATGTAATCTTATAGTATGGACTATTTTTATGCCTGGCTTCTCTTGCTGAATGAAATTCGCTCATGTTGTTGGGGATAAAATACTTTGCTCAGTCTCGTTGCTATATTCCATTTTATGACTATACCACAATTTATTTATTCATTCCACTG
Organism: Sciurus vulgaris; assembly: GCF_902686455.1. Classification (NCBI taxonomy): domain Eukaryota; kingdom Metazoa; phylum Chordata; class Mammalia; order Rodentia; family Sciuridae; genus Sciurus; species Sciurus vulgaris. The sequence goes on along the minus strand of NC_136466.1, from coordinate 32,901,095 downwards.
GTGATGGAAATTTGGGTTGCTTCCAGCTTTGGCTATTACAACTTGTACATGTCTTTTGGGAGATGCATGTATGCCTCTCTGCTGGGAATGCATATTTAAGAGTGGAATTGTGGGGACATAGGGCATGCCTATGTTTAGTTTTAGAGGTTATGGTTGAGCGGTTTTCAAATGGTTTTACCTGGAGTTAATATTTTTTTTTAAAGCATAATGTAAAACTTCAGGTGATATTTCTAGAATTCCCTATGTTGGTGGGGAAAGGCAACATCTCAACCTCATTTCTCATGCTGCAAATGCTTGCTAGGCAAACTACCAAAAGTGACTTGGAAATGCTAACCTCTGCAGCCTCTGGCGAGGTCCTGTTCTTGCCCTGCTCAACAGTTCTGGTGAGCCTAGACTGGTTGATGGTGCTTGGGACCTGCAGAGCAATGCACTACTAAGCCTTCTGACCTAGATTTAAGAGACCTGTTCAGGCATCAGTGGAGCCTATGAGATCAGAACTCAAATCAGAATATGGGGTTTGACAATTGGACAGAGTTGTTTTGGAGGGGGTACTAGGAATTGAACCCAGGGGTGCTCTACCCCTAAGCTACTTCCCCAGTCTTTTAATTTTTTTATTTGGAAACAGGAGCTTGTTAAATTGCCCAGGCTTGCCTTGACCTTGAAATCCTCCTGCCTCAGCTTCTGAAAATGCTCACAGAGCCTGGCTAACATTCATATCTTATTTGATTCTCTGTTTTCCCTCTTGGGTACCTAGGACCTGGGCCCTCTTCCTGTGATGGGAAGTTCCCCTCATTATGAGGCAGAGCCCACTTCCCACCACAGAGGTCAGTGGCACAACGTGCAATTTTTCCCACACTTCCAGTGGCTGGGTGAGAGCACATGATCTAGTCTCTGATAGTCAAACACACAGACTCCAGTCCGACCACAGAAAAGCAAGGACCACAGAGTTCTCTGTACTATGGGTGCAGCAAGTTGGCATTCTCAGGGTGATGGAGATGGTAGCACCGGAGGATGTGGGAAAGGTGCACACAGCTTAGCCTGCAGGGTCTGTGCATGGTGGTGGCGGTTACAATTTTGGCAATAAGGCCTTGACTAATGTAGTTCTCTAGTGTGATTTGGGGCCTTGTTTCTGGCCGCTAAACCTCTGGGACAGCTTCTCTGCTCTTCCCAGAGATCTTCTGAGCTGCTCAATCATCTTATCATTTTCCTGTTTAACCCAATGTAACCAATTTATTATTTAACGGACATTTTCAGGACTGGGGGTGTAGGTCAGTGGTACAGCACTTACTTAGCATGCATGAGGCCCTGGGTTCCATCCCCAGCACTGAAAAAGAAAGAGAAAATAATTTTATTTGCAATTAGGAACACAGACTGTTGTAACTCTGAGACACAATTGGATAATCCCCCCCGCCCCAGCTTCTTTGTTTTTCCAGTTGGATAAATTGAGGCTTAGAGACTTGCCTGTGCTTATGCAATGTGGTAGTTTCTGAATTGAGACCAGAATACAGGATGACCGCAACTGGCAGGTGGAAGCCCCAGTCAAGGAAGAACAATCTGAGGAGCAGAGATGCTCCAGCAGGTAAGAAACTCCCTTGTTACTGGTGGAATGCCAGCAGATCCGGGGAGACTTCAGCAAGGAGGCCATGCAATGCTAGATCTCTTCCCTTTCATGGATTGCACATGTCATTTTTCGCCCAACCTGGATTACTCTTGGTGAACACAATATGCTAAGATGAAAACACAGCTCCTGGTGCTACGATCTCTAGTCCTCACAGTCTCTTTACCAACAGACTTGTCCCTGGTCTATAACTCAACTGCTGCTAGTGCTTTGTCCCAGGGCAAAGTCATAGCATTTATTGGCCTCCGTCACTTTAATGAAAAAGCCCCTACACCAAACAAACACAAGCACAGACATTTGCAACTAATTATGGTATTGCTGATCAGTCAAAATTCATTGCAAATTGCATGTTGAAATTGATAGTGTGCGAGTCATGAATAAACTAGTCGTCTGGGAAAGTGACATGGGCACATAGGACTAGATTATAATTCAATTTAGACTCTGCCAGATAATCTGAAGAAGAGGAAAAAGCAGATTAGCAATGCCCCAAGATTGCTCATGAACCCGGGTACCTTCTGCCAATGTGCCTAACTTCTAAGGGAAGCAGATCCTACTTTAGGATCTTCCCACTTTGGGAGACCGCAGGGCATTGAGTATTCCAGGCTTTAATTCTTGGTTTGTGAAATTGCAGCTTTGAGTGGTTTTAGGAGGGGAAAACAGCCCTGCATTGCCATCCGCTGCTGAGAAGCCCACTCAGGAGACTTCTTGGAGGACAGACATCTCCTGCTGTGGCAAAGCAGCACTCTGGGCCTCACATTTGTGGGTCCCAGAAGGCAGGGGACACAACCCACTTTGAAAAAGCAAGGTGGATTCCCTAGGTCAGGTATGGCTCCAAAAGAGGAGCCAGAGGTGTCCGCCATACAAAGCTCCCCAATTGGCCTTTCTCCTGTGGGGTTCCAGAGGATTGAAAAGTTCAGAGGAGACCATCCCAGCATGGCATGGAAGCCACAATGTACATGGGCCATGTCCTTGGGGTTGATTCTTCAGCAGTGTCCTCCTGGAATGTGTCGCTATGTCCCTGTACCTGGGGAGAAAAGCAGGAAGGAAATACAATGAGCAAAGCGGCAGGCGCCTGTATACCTGTGAGTTGTGGAGATGCAGCCACAGTTTCCCTTGGAGCCTGGCCAGGTGTGCTGCACATCCAGGCTGCCTATGGCAGAGTGCCTTCAACCAGCCCTCCATGTTCACTGAACCACTTCCTCTGCTCCAGGGGCCATACAGAGGAAAGGTATCAATTTTCGTCCTCTATTTTTCAGTCCTGGGGACTGAACCCAGAGCCACTCTACCACTGAGCTACATTCTCAATCTTTTTTATTTATTTATTTATTTTTTATTTCGAGACAGGGTCTTGCTAAGCCACCTAAGCTGGCCTTGAACTTTCAAACCTCCTGCCTCAGCCTCCTGAGTTGCTGAGATTACAGGCCTGCGCTACTGCTCTTTGTCCTCTAGATTGAGAGTCAAAACTCAAGCATCTACAGGAAAACAGGCCAGTTGTGGACTGGGAGAATTGGCAAGCTGAGCCTGGTTGGAAGTGGGTGGCCATGATTCAGCTTCAGGAGATTGCCTAGAAACAATAGGAGGTGGAATCCAGAAGAAGGTCCAGGCCAGGGATATAAATTTGGAAGTCATCCGCAACTGAATGGTGTTTAAAGCCAGGGCCCTAGAGGAGATAGGAAGAGAGGGAGAGTAGACTGAGATGAAATCAGGCCCAAGAACGGAACCTTGGAGAGGAGTGTGCACCAGCAAGAGGCAGGGAAGAGGCAACCGAAGAGGGAGGAGGAAATCTGAGAGGGTGGCAGAGAGCCTGACACCAAGGAGGGAGAGACAAACTCTTACCTGCTACAGAGGCGCAAGGAAGGTGAGGCCCGGAGACTGACCATCAGACTTGAGGACATGGAGAGAGAGTCCTTGGCAAAGGCAGTTTTGGGGTGATGGTTGGGGGCTGATTCCTGGTGGGAGTGGGAGATAAAGGAAGGGAGGAGAGGGCTTGAAGGTCAAAGAGGGGCCGATTCCTTCTAGGAGTTATGCCACAGAGGGAGCAGAGACCTGGTGTGAGGGTGAGGGGGATATAAGGTCATGAGGAGGTTTTTCTTTAAGAGAGAAAAATCGCAGCCTTTTTGTGTGCTGATGGAAATAATCCTGGAGAGAGGGAAGTTTGGGTGGTATGGGTGAGAAGGGGGTGAATATTGGCAAGAAGCCTTTGAATAGGCAGGTGGGGACGGCATCTGGTGCCCCAAAAGGGGGCTGCCCTGATAGAGGGGGGATTCAGCCGACTCAGTGGGAGGGAAGCGGAGTGGATGGGCACAGATGCAGGTGGGCGGGGGAGCGGCGGAGCTGGTGCAACTTCTGTTCTGAGGGCTTCTATTTTCTTAGCAAAATCGGAAGAGGTTGTCAGCTGAGAGTGAGGTGGAGGAGGAGGTGAGAAGCAGTCGTCTAGGAGAGAGGGTGTGAATAGACTCCGGGATGTAGTATAATGGTTAGGCAGCTTTTAGGTCTCATTGACGGAGGGGTGTGGTCATTAATTTAAAGTGAGACTGGAGACTGGGGGTGAAGCTCGGGGGTAGAGAGTATGCTTAGCATACCTGAGGCCCATTACCAATAAATGCAAAAATAAGTAAAGACCAGTCAGCCCAGGCCTGGCTTTGTCTTCAGTTCTAGCCAGCCGGTGGCTGCATGTGTTGAGGGGGTAGAGGGCTGAATTTAACCAGGGTCCTGGCTTTGCCAGGTGATTATGCTATAGAAAGGCAGAGAATGTGATGTAGGACCATGGACTCCAAGCTGAGTCAGGATGGAAGCGGGGCGCTAGACTGGTGAAGGTGAGAACATCTGCTTGGATTAGTAGGTTTCAGGAGCCGCCACTAGGGTATGTGCCTGCAATACTAGCAACTTGGTGGCAGAGGCAGGAGAGTTATAAGGTTTTCGTTTACTTTTTTATTTTTTGGGGTGGTACTGGAGATTGGGCCTTGTGCATGCGAGGCAAGCACTCTACCAACTGAGCTATATCCCCAACCCCACAGAGTTGCAAGTTGGAGGTCAGCCTCAGCAACTTAACAAGGCCTTAACTCAAAATTCACAAGTGGGCTGGAGATGTAGCTCAGTGGTAGAGCACTTGCCTAGCATGAGCTGAGGCACTGGGTTCAATCCCTAGTATTGCAAAAGAAAGAAAGAAAATAGGTTCCAGGAAGAATTGTTGGGTTGGGGATATTAGAGGAAGTCAACTGGAGAAGGCCATGTATTCCTGAGAGCAGGGTCCGTGAAACTAAGATAAAGAAGGGACTGCATTGACTGATAAAGAGTATTTCAAAATCTGGCTCCATGAGCAAGAGATACTGAGACATTGTGGAAGCTCAGATCTTGAAGAGGCCTGAGAGGCCAGTTCCTCTACACTAATGCTGAAATCAAAAGCTTCAGCAAGAGTGCCATTGGATATGGTGACCTGGGTAGGGAGCTAACATCCCCAAGGAATGGGAGGAGGAATAATAGGTGGTCTTATCTGATGATGTAGCATTCAACCATTGGTGTTTCTTTTTTGTGTGGGGCTAAGAATGGAACCTAGGGTTTCGTACTTGTTAGGAAAGAGCCCTACCACTGAGCCACACTCCCGGCCTCAATTACGGGTGTTTCTAAGGAGGACAAACTGTCTGGAAGTGGCATCTTCCCCATCCCTAGTACTTCCCCATCCCTCGATGGAAGGACAAGAAGTCCACAGGAGGGGAAACAGGAGCCTCCTGAGAGACTGGAGAGGAAGCCGAGTGCTCACAGGACAGGCAGTTCCCATAGGAGCATGAAAGTGAAGGAGACGTTCAGAAAGGAGTTGGGAATATGGGGGGTTTTATCTGAGGCCATCCTGTAAGTTTTACAGAGTCTGACTGCAGAATTTCTGAAATGGGGTAAGGTGGGAGATGAGATCAGAATGAGACTTAGAGTCCTGCGGTGAGCGATGCCTGAGATTTCTGGGCCTCTTTTGGGGGCTGATGTGGTCAGGGGTAAAAAGCCTAATGAGAACAGCCCCCAGGGGCCAAGGCAGGGGCAATGGTCAGGCTGAGTTTGTTGGAAGGTGGAGAGACAGTTCTTTGCTTCTGCTGATGGGATGGTGTGAGAAGGGGAGACTCTCCAGAGCAGGTGGGGGTTCCTGGCTTCTTCTTTACTCCTAGGTAGCATTATTTTTTCCTCAAGTCCAGGACATAGAGCAGTCTAAGCCCATGCTCTACCTCTGAGTTACATCCCCAGCACCCAGGTAGGAATATTAATCAAAATTTTCTTCAGCTGGGCACATGCCTATAAATCCCAGTGGCTCAGGAGGCTGAGGCCAGAGGATTGCAAATTCAAAGCCAGTTTCAACAACTTAACCAAATGCTAAGCAACTCAGTGAGACCCTGTCTCTAAATAAAATACAATGCGGCTCAGTGGTTAAGTGCCCCTGGGTTCAATCCCTAGTACCAAAGCGAAACAAAACAAAAACTCTTTTCACAGAACTGACACTAAACCACAGACACCTCAATGAAAGAAAATTTCCCAGAAATAGACTTACATATGACATAATAAATCTATAGATAATATACATTATTATCTATAAAACAATAGGAATAAGAAGCATGACTCCTTTTAGGGAGGGGGAGAGAATTGGCTAACTAAGTGAAACAAAATAAGTCCAGGTCTTTACTTCAGACCTTGTTGAAATGAATTCAGGTATAATGAAAAAAGCTAGTGTAAAAAATGTGTCATTGGTATAGAGATAAAAGTACACCCACACGTGTATGGCCAATTGATTTTCAACAAAAGCTGCCAAGACAATTCAATGGGGAATGGACAGTTTTTTCAACAAATGGTGCTGGAACAGCATATGCAACAGAATCAATCTTGATGTGAATTTACGCCATACACAAACATTAACTTGAAATAGATCAGGCAGCTGTTGATACCAACTAAAACGATCAAACTTCTAGAAAAAAACAAAATATTAGTGATCTTGGGTTTGACAAAGACTTTTTAAATAGGATACAAGAAGGACAAATTATAAAAATTGATAAGTTGGGTTCCTTCAAAATGAAAAACTATTATGAAAGACTGGGAATCAATGCAACGCCCTCTCTCTTTTCTCTTTCTTTCTCTTTTACAGTGCTGGGAATTGAACTCAGCACCTCAGCCTCCCTGTGTGCTCCCTGTGTGCCCTAGTCCCACACTCTCCTAATTATTATAGCTTTATAGATAGCCAGGAGAACAACTGTTTTAACTTCAGTCTTTCTCAACAATGACATGGCTATTCTGACCTTTTGCATGTCCATATAAATTTAGAAATCATTTCATTAGGTTCACACACAAAAAAATCCAAATGAGTTATTAAATATTGCATTGAATAGCGGGGTATGGTGGACTGTAATACCAACTACTCAGGAGGCTGAGGCAGGAGGATCCCGAGTTCAAGGCTAGTATTACCAACTTACCAAGATCCTCAGCAACTTAGTGACACTGTGTCTCAAAAACAAAACTAAAAAAAGATTGGGAATGTAGTTCAGTGGTAACATACCCCTGGGTTCAGTCACTAGTCAAAAAAAAAAAAAAAAAAAAATTGCATTTCATCTATGAATGACTTCAGGAAGAACTGACAATCTTTGTAATATTGAGTTTTCCAGCTCACAAACACCATATATTTCTCCATTTACTAAGACTGTCTTTAACTTCTGTCAAAAATACTTTATATTTTTCTGCATTACAGCTTTACATAAGTTTTATTAAATTTATTCCTAATAATTTGGTCTTTAAAAATATTATAAATGCTATCCTTTTAATAAATAATTTTCTCTTTGTTACTGTTAAATACATTGATTTTTGTATATTGATTTTTCAAAATGCAGGAAACTTGTTGAATTATAGATTAATTCTAATTATCTATAGATTAAAAAAATTCTGTACACAATCATAACATCTATAAATACTGGCAGTTTTGCTTTTTCCTTTCCCAATCATTATTCTCTTTGATTCTTTTTCTTTCTTGGCTGTGCTGGCCAGAATCTCCAGTATAATGTTCAAAGAAAGTGACAGCAAAAGGCACAGTGGCCCCACCTGTAATCCCAGCAATCTGGTAGGCTGGAGCAGGAGGACTGCAAATTGGAGGTCAGTCTCAGCAATTTATTGAGATCCTGTCTCAAAATACAAACTAAAAAGGGCTTGGTAGGTAGCTCTGTGGTAAAGCTCTTGCTTAGCAGGAGGGAGGTCCTGGGTTCAAACCCTCATACTGCAAAAAAAGAAAAGAAAAATCCATATCTTTGCTTTGTTCCAGTGTTCAAAAGAGAAAATGTTCAATGTTTCAGCACTAAATATGATGCTTATTTTAGTTATTTTTTTAGACAGTCTTTATAAGATTAAGGAAGTTTCTTTCCATTTCTGGTTTGGCCAAAAAAATTTTTTTTGTTGTTTAAATTATTCATCCATTTAATCTAAACAACATTTTTTTTTTTTTTTTTGACCCTCCTGGGATTGAATCCATGGGTGCTCTACCACTGAGCTACACTTCCAGCACTTTTTAAGTTTTTATTTTGAGACAGGGTCTTGCTAAATTACTGAGGCTGGCCTTGAATTTGCACTACTCCCGCCTCAGCTGCCAGAGTAGCTGGGATTACAGGCATGCACTGATGTGCCCAGCTCAATGTTAAATTTTATTAAATGCTTTTTCTGCATTCGTTGAGATTACCACATGAATTTTCTCCTTAAATACGTTGTGACACATTATATTAACTGGTTTTTAAATGTTAACCGTAGCTTGCAATCTAGGATCAAATAAAATTTGTTGGTCATATGTACTATTCCATTTATAGATGACCCAACTTTGTTTAGAGGGTTTCCGCCCTCCGCCTCTGGATTTATTTGTACAAACAGCACAGGAAGACACCAGTCCCAGTGGACAGGGGCTCAGGGGTCACACCAGTCTTTCTGTCCTCACATTCACAGAGGCTTTTACTATGGAACCTTTGCAGGGACGTGGGCACCCTTGGGAGCCTACACGCCTTTGGGAGTGGGAGCTACAGTTGCAGCCTGGGTCTTGGCTTGGGCTTTGGCCTTTGACCAAAGAGCCTATGACCCCTGGCCATGTGGGCATGAATGTGCTTCTGGTGCTTGGGGTGGGCAAGAAAGGCAAGGTGATCAAGCTTGCAGCCGGCTCCCTTTGGCCTCTTGGGCCTAACCTCCTTGGGCTTTACCAGGGCCTCGATAGCCTCGGCACATGCACTCATGGCCTTGGCACTGTTTGCCTGCATCTTTATCAGCCCTTCTTGTTGTGCTTCTTGCTAAAATGCATATTTCTCAGGGACTTGGGGTCTACCCCCTTAAGAGATTCGTATCTTTGTGATCCGGGTTTCTTGATGCTACTTCTATGCCATTTTCGGGATTGGTTGTGTGTGGTGCAATTCTTGGATTTGATCATGTCTGTACTGTAATATGCTGCTCCTGGAGTGGTTGAGACAGGAAGAGCTCATTTAGTGTTTTTATATCTGTGTTCGTAAATGAGATTGGCCTTTCCCTTTCCCTTACTGGCCTTGTAAGATTTGGAGGTCAAGATCATGTTAACTCCACAAAGTGAGCTGAAGGGTATAACTTCAGTTCTTCAGGGGAGAAACTTCCAGATTTCTAAAAGAGATTGTTAATGAACAGAATTATTTTATTTCTTGAGTGTTCAACATTACTCATAGGTAAAGCTCTCTTGGTTTGGAGTTTCTTTGTGGGAAATTTTCTTGTTTTTTTTTTTTTTTTTTGCGGTACTGGGGATCGAACTCAGGGCCTTGTGCTTGTGAGGCAAGCACTCTACCAGCTGAGCTATCTCCCCAGCTCCCCAGCCCCGGAAATTTTTTAATTACTATTTCAACCTCTTTCAGTGTTATGGGCCGAGGCAGGAGGATCGCAGGTTTGAAGCCAACCTCAGCAATTTAGCGAGGCTGTGAGTAAGCTAGGGAGAACCTGTCTCAAAAAAATAAATAAATAAATAAAATAAAGACTGGAGATGTGGCTCAGTAGTTAAGTGCCCTTGGGTTCAATCCCTGGTACAAAACGGGGGAAAAGAATTATGGGATTATTCAGGTTTTCCATGTTTTCAGTCACTTGGTAAATCATTATTTCTGGAAAACTATTTCATCTAAATCTTTTACATTTATTGGCATCAAATTGTTCATAACATCCTCATAGTATTTTTAAGATGTGTACAGTAGTTCTTATAATGTCCCCTTCTTCATTCCTAATAGTTATTCATGCTTTTTTCTGTTTTAGTCTCACCAGTTTTATCAACTTAAATAGTCTTATTGAAGACTGGGGTGTAGGTGAGTGGCAGAGTATGTGCTTAGCACAGCTAAGGTCCTACATTCAACCCCCAGCATCAAAATAAGTCTATTGAAGTTGGGTGCAGTGGCACACACATGTAATCCCAGAATCCCAGTGGCTCGGGAGGCTGAGGCATCTTGAGTTCAAAACCAGTCTCAGCAACTCAGTGAGGCCCTAAGCAACTCAGCAGGACCCTGTCTCTAAATAAAATACAAAAAAGGGCCAAGGATGTGGCTCAGTGGTAAAGTACCTCTGAGTTCAATCCCTGGTACCAATTTAAAAAAAAAAAGTCTATTGAAGAACAACAAATTCTCTCTATTGTGTGTTTGGTTTTGTTTTATTAATTTCTTCTCTTATATTTATTATGTCATTCATCCACTTTCTTTGACTATAGCTTTCTGAAATGCATCCTTGGCTTATTTTCTTTTTTCTAGGGGCTACTAGGGATTGAACTCATGGGTGTTTTACCAGTTAGCTACCTTCCCAGTGCTTTTTAAAATCTTTCACTTTTTAAAAATTTTGAGACAAGGTCTCACTAAGTTGCTGAGAATCTGGCTAAGCTGTCCAGCCTGGCCTTGATTTTGTGATTCTTCTGCCTCAGTCTCCCAAGTAGCTGGGATTACAGGTGTGAGTGGCTCACCCCTGGTGCCTTACTAATTTGCAACAATTCTTTTTAAACATATGGATTTAATATTATAGGTTTCCCTCTAAATTCTGCCTTAGCTACATCCACAAGTTTTTTTTTTTTTAAATGGGTACCAGGAACTAAACCCAAGGGTACTTAACCACTGAGCAACATCCCTATCCCCTTTTTAAATTTTATTAGAGACAGGGTCTCACTGAGTTGTTTAGGGCCTACTAAGTTGCTGAGGCTAGCATTAAACTCACAATCCTCCTGCCTCAGGCTCCCAAGCCACTGGGATTACAGGCCTGTGCCACCAAGCCTGTTGATCCACAATTTTTTTTTTTTTTTTTTTTTTTTTTTTTTGGTGCTGGGGATTGAACCCAGGGGAAGCACTCTACCAACTGACCTATATCCCCAGCCCCATGACTTTTTTATATGTAATTTTTCTACTATTATTTTGTTCTTTTTCTTAGGAATCAGTAGAAGTTCTTCATATCTTCTGATATGAGCCATTTACTAGTTGTATGTTTTCTAAATATTTCCTCTTACTGTATCACTTTTATAATGAAATTTTTATGAACTATTTTTTCAGTTGTTAATGGACCTTTATTTAATTAATTTATTTATATGTGGTGCTGAGAATTGAACCTAGTGCCTCACACATGCCAGGCAAGTGCTCTACCACTGAGCCACAACCCCTGCCCCTACAATGACATTTTAGGGTTTTTTTTTTTCTTTTTCTTTTTCTGTAGTGCTGGGGATTGAACCCAGGGCCTTGTGCATGTGAGGCAAGTACTTTACCAACTGCCCCAGCCCCTATGATGACATTTTGATAAACAAAATTTTAATTCTAGTATAATATAATTTATGTATTATTTTCTATTTTATTTTTTATTTTGTGGTGCTGGGGATGGAACTCAGGGTCTTAGACATGCTAGGAAAGGACTACAACTGAGCTATACTTCCAGCCCCTATATGGTATTATTATTTTTGCATGTATTTAGTTTATTCCTCCTTGTCCTCCCCCTCCTCCCCCTCCTCCTCCTCTCCCTCCTCACCCTCCTCCTCCTTCTTCTTTTCCTATTCCTCCTTTCCCCTTTCCCTTTGCAGTGCTGGGGACCAAACCATGTCTTCATGCATGCTAGCTATACACACAACCCTCCTATAATAACTTCTAAAATATAATAACTTTATATTTTTGCCTTTTCCAGTGAATATTTTAAAAATATAATAATTCATAATGTTGCTGAAGCTGTGGGAAAAAATTGGCAGTGCACTTGAAAAATCTTACAAGCACTAATCTTTCTACTTTGACCTAATAACTCACTTCTAGGAATCAATCCTAAGGAGATGATTTTCAGGAAATAATAATTCACTTCTATGAAACAATCATAAAGACACTCATGAAAACATAACACATAATAAAAAGTTTTATTGGGGCAGAGTGGCACACCCCTAATCCCACCTACTTGAGAGGCTGAAGCAGGAAGAGTGAAAGTTTGAGGCCAGCCTGAAAAAATTAGCAACACCTTGTTTCAAAATAAAAAATAAAAAAAGGTGCCAGGCATGGTGGCACATGCCTGTAATCCCAGTGACTCTGGAGTGTGAGGCAGGAGGACCATAAATTTGAGGACAACCTTAGAAACTTAGTGATCTTGTCTCAAAAATAAAAAGAACTGGGGTTGTAGATTAGTGGTAAAATGCCCCTATGTTCAGTCCCCAGTACTAATACATAAATACATAGATATATAAATACAGAAAGAAAAAAAGAAAGAGAAAGAAGCAGATAGAGGATATAATTCTGTAGTAGAGTGTCCCTGAGATAAAAATTCAATCCCCAGTACAAAAAAAAAAAAAAAAAAAAAAAGAAAGAAAAACAGAAAAACAGAAAAAGAATTTTTTTAAAGATGAGTTAGGTATACAATAAAATAAGGTATATCTCTAATGAAATATTTTGTAGCTATTGAAAAGTCATTATGGGCTGGGTGTGGTGGCACATGCCTGAAATCTAAGTGAATGGGAGGCCGAGACAGGAGAATTGCAAAATCAAGGCTAGCCTCAGCTCCTTAGTGAAGCCCAAAGAAACTTGGCAAGATCCTATCTCAGAATAAAAAAATAAAAAGGGCTGGGGATGTAACTCAGTGATAATGAGCTCCTGGGTTCAATCCCCCGTACAAAGAAAAAAAGAAAATCATGGGATTCTGAGATTTGCACATACACCTATTATTATTATTATTATCATTAGTGGTGCTGGGAATCCAACCCATGGCCTTGTGCTTGCAAAGCAAGCACTTTATCGACTGAGCTATCTCCCCAGCCCCACTATTATTATTATTTAAAAAAAAATTTTAGTTGTAGATAGACACAATATCTTTATTTTATTTATTTTTATGTGGTGGTGGGGATTGAACCAATGCCTCACAGCAGGCACTGTACCACTGGGCCACAAACCCAGTCCTTAACTATTGTTTTACTTCGCCATAAGCAAATACATATTATAATTTTAAAATCTGATAAAACATTTCAAAATCACACTGCTAAAGAGCTTTAAATCAGAGTAATGCTCACAAATGTAATTTTTTGTTAAGATGAAATTCACTCAAATTCACCTAATTTGGTTTTCTAGTATTTTGCTGAAAAATTTCATATCTATATTGCTAAGAGATAGCAGTCTGTAATTTTATTTTTTTATGATATTCTTACCTGGTTTTGATACTAGCATAATACTAACGTTTCAAGTTAGTACAAATACAAACTTCAAGATGAACAATTCAGTATCGTTCAGTACATTCACAAGGTTGCGCATCCACCACCTTATCTAGTTTCAAAACACTAGCATTACTGCAAAAGAAAACCCTGGCAACCTCCAGCAGTTACTGTCCACCTGCGCCTCCCACACACACACTTTCCAGTCCCTGGCAACCATCCACCATCTATCTGCATTCTGTCTCTGCAGATTTACTTACTACACATATTTCATAAAAACAGAATCATAGACAACCTTTTGTGACTGGCTTTTTTACTTGGTGAGTTTTTTTTGTTTTTTGGTTTTTTTTTGGTGCTGGGGATTGAACCCATAGGCACTTAACTACTAAGCCTTTTTATATCCCTTTTCATATTTTACATTGAGACAGGGTGTAAATTGCTTAGGGCTTCACTAAATTGCTGAGGTTGGCTTTGAATTTGGGATCCTTCCTGTCTCAGCTTCCAGAATCACTGGAATTATAGACTTGGCATGTAGCACTGTGCCTGGCTTGTGAGATGTTATTGAGGTTCATCCATGTTATAGAATGTATCAATACTTCATTACTTCATTACTTTTTAAAAATGTATGAATGATATTTCACTGTAGATCACAAATGTGATGTTAACATTTGGGGGGCAGCATTCTAAACTTCATAAGATGCCAATTTAGTATTTTTAAAAGTAATATAAGCAGCTGGGCTCCGTGGCGCACATTTGTAGTCCCAGTGATTCAGGAGATTAAGGCAGGAGGATTGTAAATTCAAGGCCAGCCTGGGAAACTTAGTGAGATCCTCTCTCAAAAAAAAAAAAAAAAAAAAAAAAAAAAAAATTAAAAAAGGACTGCAGATGTAGCTCAGTGGTAAAGCACCCCAGTACCAAAAAAAAAAAAAAGATAAACAGGAGGGAAAGCCTACCACTTACCAACTCATTCCATGAAGTCAATATTTCTCTGCTAACAAAACCAGACAAGGATATTAACAGAAAAGAAAACTACAAACTAATCTCTTATGAATACAGACATTAATATCCTCAATGAAATGCTGAGAAACCAAATCCAGCAACATGTAAAGAGGTTCCTATACCATGATCCAGTGAAATTTGTTCCATCTCTAAATATCAATTAATGTAATATAGCTTATCAGTGCAATAAAGATAAAAACCAGAAGATCATCTCAATAACATTTGGAAAAAATTCAACATTCCTTCATGATGTTTTGTCTAGTAGATATAAAACAACTACTAAAACTAATAAACAAGTTTTCAGCATGTAAGACCAATATACAAAATTGAACTGTATTTCTGTACACAGCAATATAATCCAAAATTGAATTGAGAAAACACTCCAAAAGAATAAAATACATAGCAATAAATTTAACCAAGAAAACACAAGATTTTACTCTAAACACTACAAAGCATTTTTTTTTTTTTTTTTTTTTTTTGTGGTGCTGACGATCGAACCCAGGGCCTTGTGCTTGCAAGGCAAGCATTCTACCGACTGGGCTATCTCCCCAGTCCTACAAAGCATTTTTGAAAGAAATTAAAGAAGACCTAATAAATGGAAAGTCATCCCATGTTCATGGATCGGAAGACATAATGTTGTTGAGATGGCAATATTTTCTTAATTGATATACAGATTCAATGTAGTTTTCATCAAATTCCAACTGACTGATTTGCTGAAACTGATAGGCTGATTCTAAAATTCATATGGAAATGCAAAGGACCCAGAATTGCCAAAACAATCTGGGGAAAAAAACCCAAAAAGCTACAGTAATCCAGACTGTGTGTTATTGGTATAAGGATTAGACATACAGATCAATAAAATAGAACTAAGAGTCCAGAATTAAATCCTTACATTTAAAGCCAACTGATTTAAAAAAAAAAAAAATAGTTTAAATTGTAGATGGATACATACATTTATTTTATTTATATGTGGTGCTGAGGATCAAACCCAGTGCCTCACACATGCTAGGCAAGCGCTCTACCACTGAAACACAATCCCAGCCCTAGCTAACTGATTTGTGATAAGGGTGTCAACACAATTCATTGGGGGAAATAGTCTTTTCAATGATTAGTGCTGAAACAACTAGATATTCGGATGCAAAAGAATGAAATTTGACCCCTATCTCCTACAATATGAAAAAATTAACACTAAATGAATCGAAGACTTAATTATAAGAGCTAAAGCTCTTAGAAGAACAGATTCATGTAAATTTTTGTTACTTAGAATAGGCAATGGTTTCTTAGCTATGAAACCAAAAGCACAAGCGACCAAGGGAAAAACAGATAAATTGAACTTTATCTGAATTAAAAATTTTGTGCAGCAGAGGGCATCATTAAGAAAATATAAGACAACTCAGAAAATTACAAATTATATATGTCACAGGACACTTGTGTCTAAAATATATAAAGAACTCTTATAACTCAAAAATGAAAAGAAAAATAACCCAGGGACTGGGGTTGCAGCTCAGTGGTACAGCATTTGCGTAGCATGTGTGAGGCAATGAGTTTGATTCTCAGCATCACATATAAATAAATAAAGGTCCATCAACAACTAAAAATATATTAAAAAGAAAGAAAAATAACCCAGTTTAAACATGGGCAACCATCTGAACAGACATTTCTCCAAAGAAGATATAAAAATGGCTGATAAGCACATGAAAATCTATTTGACGTCATTAGCTGTCAGGGAAATGCAAAGAAACCATAATCAGATACCACTTCGCACCATTACAATGATATATTCAGATAATTACAAGTGTTGGCAAGGATGTAGAGAAATTGGAACCATCATACATTGGTGGTAGAAATATAAAATGGTGCTTTGGAAAATCAATTAACAGAGGTTAACCTCAGAAGGTTAAACATAGAGTTACCACATGACCCAGCAATTCCACTCCAAGGAACTTCAAGAGAAATGAAAACATAATGCACCCCCCAACACAAAATGTATTGATAAGCTTTCATAACAGCATTATTAAGTAGAAACAATCCTAATGTTTATGAACTGATGAATGGATAAATAAAATGTGGTATATCTCTCTACAGTGGCATATTAAATATTATTTGGTCATAAAAAGGAATGAAATTTTGATACAAGCTATATCATGGATGAATCTCGAAAACATAAATGAAAGTCACAACAGTTACAAAAGACTATATATATATATATATATATATATATATTTTTTTTTTTTTTTTTTTTTTAAGTGCTGGGGATCCAATGAACTCAGGGCCTCCTACATGCTAGGCAAGCACTCATATCTGGGCCTGATTCCATTTAAATGAAATATGTACAATGGGCAAATCCAAAAGGACAGAAAGTAAATTAGTGGTTACCTAGGGTCGGAGGTGAGTCCTAAAGGGGGCAAAGCTGAGTAATTGCTAATGGCTATAGCTTTTTGAGAAGGAGGGTAATGACATGTTCTAAAATTGATTGTCATGATGGTTGCACAACTCCGCGAATATACACACAAAAAATTGCATTATACATTTTAAATAGGCGAATCATATGTGAATCTTGATATTTAGAAAAACAATTAAATGGATCTGAAAGCCAAGTTTCTTGTGATCTCAGCTAAAGTCAAGTTGGGCTGGTAGGAAGTGGTCAGCTGAGGAATGCATTTGAGCAAGCAAGAAAAGAAGACACACAGAAAAACCTCAAGAGCCTCAGGTGGCCATGAAAGCAGAGTGAGGCTTGACAGAAGGTAGGACTTGGGGGTGTACATTCTGCAGGATCCCCTGAGATACTCTCACAGTCTTCAGACTGAGGTCCAGAACCAAAGAAACTGACAATGCTGATCCTGTAGGCCTCTCCAAACTTCTCTTTTGATGCTGGCCCAACCAGCCAGGCCAGTCTTCTCTTACCACCTGGAAAGATTTACCACACCCTACCTCCTCCTGGAGTCCTTCACTGGAGATGTCAGCTCCCACTGACCACTCCATTCTCACCCTGCCTTCACACTACATATAAGACGCCATATTGTAATTTACAGTTTGCACAATAAACTTGCAGGTATGGGAAGGATGTAGGCACATACACACTACTTCTTCAGCTGGTAAGGACAAGGGGACCAGCCATGGTTCTAACCTGTATACCCTTGACCCTTATTTCCCACCTGCTCAAGCAGGGATTCTACAGCCCATTACTTGGTGCTCCAGAGATTTCTGGTAAACTCCAGGAATGCTGCAAGAAGGTACCATGTCTGCATTCTCTCTCCTCTGTCATTCTTCTGCCTTCCAGTGAAGGTGCAGGTCCTATTAGCGTTGGTCCTATTTGGCAAAGGGATTCCTGAGTAGTACAGCGTGGGTACTATTACCTAACCAAATTGGTGATGAGAAAGCCCATTTCTGGAGGCCAACTTTGTTCCTGTGCTTTTTGGGGAGTCAGGTGTGCAGCAACATAGGGCTTATGTCCTAGAGAGGGACTACACTGAGTCCAGCCTCCAGCTGTGACCCCTGCCACTATCTACAACCTCTGGTATATATTCTGCATAGGCCATGGAATTCTTCAACCATGACCAAGAACCCTAGAGTCTCTGATGCTGAACTGGGGACCCAATTTGGAGGAGAAGATTGCCTGGGATCTTGGACCTGGAAACGTTTTTGTAGTCTGCCAGACTCATAGGTTTAACATTCTCTTACATCTATCACCCTCTGCCCAGGCTTGTGCAGGCTGCCCTTCCAATCTGGCTTTCTAGGAAAGCTGTGTTTTTCTTGATGGTACATAAGCACGCTCATTCTATCATGTCCAGAGACATCAAGTAAGAAATACTTGCGAATCCTTGGGCCTCCGTGTTTTCGGAGGAGCACAGGTCTCATGAGACTGGGCCTAAGGTGGGAGGAAGCCTTCTGCATCTCATCCCTCTTTTGGAAAGCAAGGATGTTCATTAATTAGCACTGAAATAAAGGTTCTGAGAAAGCCTGCTGTAAATGGTGTTTAGCTTTTTTGAAAGGTGTTTCCCAAGCATATTTGCTCATCCCATCCAATATCCTGGAGCACATCTTGGGAAGTGCTATCCCCTCCAATAAAGTCCTGTGTCTGGCGCTCTGCCCTTGCCAAGCTCTCTCCTCCCAACCCCCACGACTCCTCTCCATATCTGACTAGAGGCATAACCCACAGGTGCCTCCACCCACTGGGTGCCAGCATCTCTCCAAAAACACGAGGGACCCCATCCCCACCTCATACCACAGTTGGCTCTTGCTGGAGTATCCTTAGATGCCTGTCCTTCCCCACCCCCTCTCCAGGGCATTCCTTGTCCTCTAAGCTGCCCCTGTGAGGCCACTGGCACGGGATATCACAATTGGCAATAAGCCAAGGGGGCAGGACTGGACCTTGAAGGACTCAGAACCTGAGCCTCCTTTCTTAGCTTCCCTACCCCCACAAGGACGCTGCCTCAGGCAGCGGAAGCACAGTGGACAGGATTGAAGGTGGGGATGGGGGTTGGGCGAGAACCCAGCACAGCTTTCTCCAGAGGCCGGGACCAGAGGCCGCCCTCCCCAGCCTGGCATTTGATGAATGAACGACCTGACGGTTCTTGAAGAGAAGCCCCGGCCCCACACACCTTCCCTCAGACCTAGTCCCAGACACGTTCCCCAGGAGGGAACTGGCCACTTCCCCAAACTCAGACACATCCTGGCTGGAGCTGGCTGTGGGCCGGGCACCCCTGGGGCAGCCCGGCAGGGCGGGGTGTCCTGGAGAGCCGAGGATGGGCCTCACACCCAGGCTGGGCCAGGACACCCCGTCCTTGGCCGAGGCCCAAATCCGCTCTGTTTACAGAATGTCAGCTGGGCTCCCCATCCCCCACCCGCCACTTCCCCTTGAGTCCTGGGGGCTGGGAGGGGGGCAGGCGGGGCCCGAGGGAGCCCAGGCGACTGCCCTGTCGAGTCCCAGCGGCCCCCGAGGCCGCCTTCGCCCTTGGCTCCTGAGACCCATCTGCCCTCAGTTATCCAGTCTTCTGGTTTCCTCTTCAGATGGTGGGGTGGCGCTCACCCTGGCGGAACGTGCATTTCTAGGGGAGTCTGCAGAAACAGTGCTTACCCCCAAGGAAAACGGAGCTAGTGGTGCCCACAGCACAGAGGGGTTTCTAGGCCAGGGGCTTCCTGGAAGTCCTCCAGGCAGACGGGGAGGAGGCTCCCTCCTTCCTCGGGACCCCAAGTCCATGGCCCTTGGGAACATTTCCAGAACTGCTGGAGGGACTTGGCGCAAGTTGGATGTAGCCTGCGAACAGGGCCAGGGTCGAGGTCTTTTGGTAGTAGCGACGTCCTGAGATAAGGTCAACCGCCGGCGGGGCCGCGGTGACTCAGCTCCTGCTGGCCCAAGGAAGCTCCGGACCCGGAGGCGGGGCGGGGCGTGGGCGTGGCCGGAGATGCCCCGCCCCCGACTCTGGGAAGGGCGGCCCACTACCCGCAGCTTCCCAGAGGCGTCCGGATTTCCCATGGGTTTCCCCACCTGCTTCCAATAGTAACAAAGGCTGGCATTTTCTAAACGCTGACTCTATGCCCAGTGCTCACTTCACAGGTATCGGTAAGTTACTCCAACAAGCCTTGGCTCAGCCTGAGCTGCTGTTACCTCCATTTAGAGACAAGAAAACTGATGCTCAGAGAGGCCAAGTGATTTGTCCAAGATCACACAGCTACTGAGTGGTAGGGATTACAGCTTCTAAGCTCCTAGACCCCTCCTGCCCTTCCAACCCATCATGTCCCACTCTGCCAGATGCCAGTGGGTTCCTAGGTGATGTCTTCCCTAGGCAAAACTAGGAACCCAGGTCTGGGAACTAACTCAGTACACATATCTATCATTCCCAAGCAAGCTCAGTGATATAGATTAAGCATCTGCTGAATTCCCAACCTGGTTTCCAATGGTGGAAAAGTTCCCCAGCCCTGAGTTTCCCCTTGACCTCCCCTCTGAAGGAAATTCCCAGATATAGGGCTGGCCCCAGCCCCCTGGGATTACTGCCATCCCAGCACCCAGCCCTGCTCTCTGGGGAGATGCAGTCTCTAGAAGGCCCCTGACTTGCTCACAGATTTGCCCTGCTACCCTCCTCCCTGCCCCTATGGGTTGGGGACAGGGCAATGCCACAGAAAGGCATTCTGAACCCTAAAGGGAGTCAAGGAGTGAAGAGCAGCCTGCACTAGGGGCCACCCTGTGAGGGATTGAGCTCCCCATCATGTGGAATGGGGAGTATTTGTGGAGAAATGATTCAAAGAGAGGGTGGGGTGAGATGACTTTCCTGAGCTCCTCTATCCTGTAGGTCAGGCGGTGTCCAAGAGAAGGCTGGTTCTGACCACTGCTTACATGGAAACTTTCTCAGGCTCTCCCACTTCCTTCCCCTTTGACCTCTTTCTGCTGGGCTCTGTGATCTTTCCCCTGGAGACTCAGAGAATATTGAGAAGGACACTCCCACGCGTCCCTGCCTTTGTTTGCCACTCAGTCTCAGTGACCAGTGTGGGGTCTCTGAGAGGCTCTGATTCATGGGAAGGAGGGAGGGAGGGGGTAATCCTGAGATGAGACTCTGCTCTGTGGCTGTGTTGGTCTGACCTGGGCCCCAATCTTGGCTTCAACCTCTTCCCCAAATGTGTGAGCTTGAGCAAAGTTACTTCACCTCCCAGGGTTTCTGCAAAATGAGAGAATTCAAATATCAGCCATCCTTCCTGTGGAGGTTGTTGGTAGCCACATACTGGCCACAGTGACCAGGCAGGATGGAATGACAGTGCCAGCAGGCAGCCCAGCTCTACAGTGGACATCACCCTTCATAGTTCTATCTGAAGGAGACAAGACCTCCAGAACAGGTCGTTGGGGTGGAAAAGGAGGGAGAGAGAAAGGGACCTGAGCAGGGGCTACAGGAGATGTTTTCCAGCTGTGGGAAGCACTGTTGTCTGGGATCAGGGGCCCTGTGTCCTGAAGATTTTAAGTGCCAGTCATGGTGGAGCATGCTTTGATTCCAGCTATGTGGGAGGCCGAGACAGGAGAATCACAAGTTCAAAGACAGCCTCAGCAACTTAGTGAGACCCTGCCTCCAAAAGAGGGCCAAGGTACTGCTTTTTTTTATTGTGGTAGTACTGGGGATTGAACCCAGGGTTTCATGCATGCCAGGCAAGTGCTGTACCACTGAGCTGCCCCACCACCACCAGCACTGTGCTCAGCTAAGTACTGCTTTTGTGTGCAAGGCATGGCACCAGGTGCTTCTCACACATTGTCACATTTAATTCTATCTGTAAGATAGGCACTGTCACTACCCCTATTCTACCGATGCCAAAACCAAGATTTGGAGAGGTTGAATGACTTGCCAACAGAAGAACAGAATTCAGAACCAGACAAGCTGATTCTGGAACCCTGTCCTGCCCAGATCCTGGTTCAGGCTCCTTGCCCATGTCCTATCCTCTTCCCCTATAGTTATCTTGAGGCTAGTGCTCAGTGGCCAGGCCAATTGTGGCCAGTCCTCCAAGATGCCTGCCCTGCCAGGCACCCTCCCTTCTCCCTCTTCCAGCTGCCTTGACCAGCCAGAGTGGCTTTGACCAACCTAAGACAGTCTGGCATCATGGCTATGTTGGACCTTGTGCAGGGAAAGCAGAGTTGACAAGTCATAGGGGGAGGGGAGGGACCTTGCACAGCAAAGGAAATTGGGAGGGAAGATGGTCCCCTATATCCCCAAACTATGAAGTCATCTCAGGAGCTGTTACCAAAGACCAGATTTGGTTCTATAGAGTTCGGGAATGTTCTAGACATTTTTTCAGGAAAGTTGTAAGGTTATGTTTGCCTTAACTATCAGGATGATACTAGAAGACCCTTCCCTAAGTCCCCCATATTCACTATTAGACCTTATGTGGTCTTAGGCGTCTCCTGTTCACTGCTATGAATTATAATCCTCCAGCTATCATGGAACCCCTCAGTTCAGTGTTACTGATCCACCAGAGGGGGTCCTCCTCCCTGAGTTAGAACAGCCCCTGTCCCAGGCCTCTTGCCTCAGCTCCTACTCAACTCCTCATCTTACTTTGGAAACAAATAGCTCCCAACTTCAAAGCATCATAATTCCCCCCAAAGAGCAATCTCGAGAATGTCAAGGGGAAATTATTGAATTATCCTGGTTGGCAGAAAAACCTAATTTATAGCAAAGCATTTCTCCTGAAGTTTTAATAGATTTTTTTTCCTCCGATGGATTTTAATGCACAATTGTTTCCTGGGCTTGGAAATTTAGTGTGAAGCACTAACATGGCTTTTTAGTTCTTGATTTATTGCCAGCTCATTGCTTTTGAGCCTGATAGGAAATCCAGCATCCTATTTTCCCTTAAATGTGATAGGACTTTGCTCTGTGGTCAGTCTGCCTGACCAGACATGCAATGGCACTGCTGCCTCATTAAGGCCCAGAGACCCAGCTGAATTCTCCCAGCACGCTTTGCCCACCTTCAGGGTCCATTCCCCTCCTTGAGGATTTTGCTGGAGTCAGATCCTTGAGGCCATTCGGGGAGGATGCTGGGGTGGTAGCATGGCTAACCTCCCTCCTTGCCCACTGCTTGCCTCCTGGCCTATCACCATGACTGGCACATGGTTAGAGCTCAGTAAACAGGTGTCGGATGGAATAGATGGCATGGCTGGGTGTGAGTGCTCCTGCTTGGGCCAGTGACAGCTCAGCCTCCCATTAGCAAAGGAACATTTGTGTTGAAGTCTTTGCCTAGGCTCTGGTCCAGTGGCTTGGAACCATCTGGGCACAGCACAGGGAGCAGCAGCAAGGGTGCTTCCGGGAGGTCTCCATTTATGGGGCAGGGTCAGCTCAAGGTCTGGAGGGCGATGTGGAATCAGATAAATGTATCCCTCCCTGAAAGATGAGAAGCTCGCTGTGCCCTCAGCTACCTTTCAAGAGCATTTGCAAGGGCAGCTGCACTTGCAGAGGGGAGTAAACGCTTTTGGAATGAATGACAGGCAGAGAAGAGAGATTTGGGGATGAAATAGACTTCTTTTAAGCCCCTGGAGTGGAAACAGAGGCTCAGAAAGGCTTTAGCAAAGTGTTAGTAAGTGACCAAAGTGACGCTGAGACCCAGGTGTTCAAGTGGGAGGCTGTCCCAGGCCAGGCTAGCCTGACCCCTGAATGGCACAGCAGAGATCAGGTTCCTTGGGGAGAATGGAGTCTACCCATTGTCCAGTTTTACAACAGCTGATAGACACTTGGGAGTTTCTTCCTGAAGGTCACTGCTGCTCTCTTAGGGTTTCTTCTACCAATCCTCCCATCCCTGACCATATCTGCCCAAATACCCAAAGCCCTTGGAGGTTTTCACCTCTTTCTTCCCAGAGATTGCTTCTGTGATGCCAAGTGAGAGCATCACCTGAGCAGATAGGAGCGGTGAACAAAGGTGCCCTTATACCCTTCCATGAGCTTCTTCCCTCTACACTGGGACCTTTCCCACCCTTCCCTAACTGCCTGACCCTCAGTGCTCAGGGAACTTGGGTTTTCTCTCACAGCACAGTACCAGGGACAAAGAAGCAAATGACTAGATCCCTGAGAAGCCTCAAGTGGCTCCCTGGAAGCAGAGGGCTAGTCCTGACCAGAGTCGCTATCCGGACATGGAGGTGAGAGGAGCAGCTCAGGGGGATCATGGGACAAAATCCCATGGACAGGAGGGTCCTGGTATGTAACATGTTTTGTTTACCACAAAGTAGGATGGCAAGTGGAATGGGTACTTTTGTCTCTACTTTGTGCCTAGGAGATGGGGCAGAAGAATGGAAGGAGGGGAGGGAACAGTACCTGATTCACCAGTTGGCTCATCCTGGAGAGTCTGCTGCTTGGCTGAGAATGGACATGAAGGGGACTGTGTGATTTGGGGCCCCTTGGAGCCATGTTGAGCTCCCATGTCTGGGACAGAGGTAGTTGCTGGGTAGAACACTGTAGCTGGATGTTCTAACCTTCCTTTTTCTTAGCACCCTTGCTGGTCTCCAGCAGGCCTTGCCCACATAAACTGCCTCAGTGGCCACCATTTCTGCATATGGCCAGGCCAGTGCCCAAAGTGGGCACTGGACACTTTGTGGGTCCCCTCCCCTACCATTCAGCCTTCAGGAGCAGCTCCAGGAGCCCAGCCAGAAGGGGGAGGCCTGGTAGAGCTCACAGAGCTGTGGGATAGGGGACAGGGACAGGCACTTCTGTGTGGCTGCAGGGACAGAGCTAGGCCAGGGGTGAGGATGCAGGAGGCATTGCTCTTAGGACAGCATTCTCACCACTCAAGTAGAGAACTGCAGGACAGGAGGCCATGGGGAGTGAGGTCCCTGTCACAAGGCTGTTCCTCTAGAGGTCTCTTCTCAAGGCTACGTAAGACACACTCCTGTTCAGGTGGGAGGGGCAGTGACCACCCCTGTGAAACCACCCTGCCCCTCCAGATATCATGATTCACAAAAATGTCACTTCCGCTTGGACACCTGTCCAGCCTCCCTCAGTGCCAGCAGCTGGAACCCAGGGTCACCTAATACCATTTTGCAGTGTTCTTTGCTTTATTCCCTGGAGAACACATAACCATACCACACATGACTGTGAGCCAGGCCCGGGAAAGCTGAGCTCAGTGAGGGGACAGGGGCTTCTGTCTTTTTGAAGTAAATGGAGAAGGGAACCTGAGTAGGCTGGTCATCAGATCCTAGCTCCTGGGGACAGAGAGCTCATGAAAAGCCAAGGCTGAGATACTTTCCTGAGGGGTGCTGGGGAGCAGGCTTCCAGTTCAGGGGCCAATATAGCACTGACTGTCACTTTCCAGAAGGGGATCAGGAAGCTGCTGACAGGACTCTCTCTATATATATGGCAAGTCAATCTTGGGTAGGTCTGGGAGCTTTGAGATTCCCAAATTAGCCAAGTAGAGGGGCAGCTCCAGGGGAGAAGAGGCACTCAACTCATGGTCAACCCCCCCGTCCCTACCTGCATTTTGGTAGGTTGAGGCCTAGCCCTGGGAGTCCTGCAATGCTACAGCCTCTGTCGACCAGTCACTCTGACAGCCCTGGGTTTCTTGCCTGGGTTTCTGAAGCTCTGCCCTCTGGTGAGTAATTTCTTAGGGTTTATGTCTGGCATAAAGATCAGAGATTTTTTTCTCTGCCTCCTACCTCTGAAAGAATCACGAGGAAGAACCTATCTTGGGGGCCCTCGGGGATGCTTCTGATCTGGGAGCGGGCTCCAGAGGTAGGATGGTATGGCATGTGTGGACCTGAAGTGCTTAGGGCAAGAGGCTCCTGTACCAGGTCCTCCAGCCCACACATCCTGGCACAGCCTCACTGGGTCAGAGTCTGATGGGCACCAGGGGTTGGCTCGCCTGATAGCGGTCATGCAGGAGGCTACCACCCAAGCCCTTGACCCTCAGCCCATCTCTCGCTCCATGGCCTCTCAGCACCGGGCAGACTCAACAAGGGCAATGGTGCATTGGCTTAAACTCAAATTATAGCTAGAATAACAGGGTTAGACTCAAAGAACTTTCTGACTGTAATGGCTGTGAACACGTAACTAGAAAAGATGGGGGAAGAACATTCAACTGTAAGCAACTAGGTGCCAGTCTTGTTCTTTCAACCTGTTCTTCTTTGACTGGTTGGCTCTCAGAGAATGGAATTAGCATTCATTCATTCCCCCAACACCCCTGTGTAGCAAGTCTCCCCACCCCATGGCCAATTCCAGCAGCTTGGCCTGCTCCTCACAACACCTCCAGAATCTTATAGCCTGTGTTAGTCAGCTTTTCATTGCAGTGATCAAAATACCTGACAAGAACAACTTTCCTGGTCAGCCATCTCCATTGCTCTGGCCTGAGGTAAAGCAGAACAGCATGGTGGAAGGGCAAGGCAAACCTTAGCAGCAGCCTTCTACTTTTATTGCCACTCCCGGGTCCAGCTACCACCATCTCTCTTCCAGAATTTGCAGCAAACTCTTCATTATATCCCTGCTCATAATCATGCTGCCTACTATCTTTTCTTCACTCTGATGGACAGAGTAACCCTCTCAAAATGCAAGTCAGATGGTCTCTCCCTGCTGAGAACCCTACAGAATGGCCACATTGCCCCTGGAGTAAAGGTCCTGCTTGATCTGGCTCCAACCCTACCTAGCTCCTGCCATCATGACCACTACGCTCAGCCACAGAGACCTCATTCTCTGGGTCCCCAGCTTCTATACTGTCACTTTTCCATCCACCTGGCCTCTTGACAGTCACTCATCTTTTAAGATGGTCAAAACTGTCCAGATCCATTAACTCCCTCCAAGACTCTGAGAATCCCTGATGAAACCATCCCCCCAGCACCTGTCACCTCTTACTATCCTATTACTTTATTCTTAAGTCTTCCTCCTAGACTGACCGTCACAACCAAACAGTCGGGACTGGTGGTGTAGCTCAGTGGTAGAGTACTTGCCTAACATGTGCAAGACCAGGGATTCCATCTCCAGCACTGCAAAACAAACAAGAAAACAGAAAAAAAAATGCACATAGAACAAGCAAATGAAATAACTGCAGCCTGTCTTCATTGTCACCATTGTTGGCATCTTTGCTATCATCACTGCTAACTCCTATTGATCACATTTTATGTTCCTCCAACTCTTCTAGGCATTTTATTAAAACTTTGTTTTGGCCTGGGGATTGAACCCAGGGGCACTTTACCACTGAGCCACATCCCCAGCCCTTTTTATCTTTTAATTTTATTTTGAGACAGGATCTCACTAAGTTGATTAGGGCCTCACTAAATTGCTGAGGCTGGCCTCAAACTTGTGATCCTCCTGCCTAAGCCTCCTGAGTCACTCAGATTTCAGGTGGGCACCACTAGCATCCAGCACTTGTATGCATTTGACATGACTTAAGTTATTTAATCTTCTCAGGAAGCCTATCAAGTCAGTTTTTCTTAAATTCTAAGATTCTTCATAAGGGGTTAGTGGGATCTGAAGTGGTCATGAATGCTTTGTGGTGAGAGTAGGAGTAGATTAGATGATACCGGGGGAAACATTCCAGGTCAATAGGAAGAATAATTATAGCAGTAATGATAATAATACATGGAGCAACTTACTTCATACTCTTCTTACTGCTCGAGAGCTTCCCATTTATTGTCTTATTGGATGCTCCCACAACCTCAAGATATCAATAGCTTCTCCTTACAGACAAGGAAACTGAGTATCTCAACTGTGGGCCTCCCCCAGCCTGAGATGAATGGGTATCATCCTTAAATAAAAGGGGGACTGTAAAACACCATGTCCCTCAATGCCCCCTTTCTGTTCCTAGAAACCTAGCCAAGTTAAGGGAACGATGACAGCAAGCCTAGGTCAGAATGTCCAGATACATGTTATCTTGAAGGACACTGTTTTCTCTTCTGCTCACTGGGAACTGGGGCAACTTAGTGTTATCTGTAGGAAGCTACTGTCTTGCACGTGCACCAGGACAGTTGCTCCTTGGGATGCCGGTCATGCACGCCAACTAGGCAAGCTAATGCTGATGATGTCATTGCTTCTGCAGCCCGACATATAAAACCCCTCTCAGTGGCGACTGAGGCAGAACTGAGGGCACTGTGGAAAGGATAGGTGTCACTTACCCAGCGGGTCACCACTGGACAAAACGCTGTGAGGGAGAGGAGGCACTGCTTGGCAAAGCACAGTGAGGGACAGAGGTGCTATCTGTTCAGCCTACTGCCACTGGACCTTCCCCATAAGCATTTCCCAGTAAAGCCTTGTGTACTGTCTCTGGGTATTTTCTTTGCTCTCTCAGCAACCTATCCCACCATGCTGGCAAAACTGGGTTGTGAACCTGACATGGCAGAAGCTGACCCAATCCTAGACAGGCTTCAGTGTCCCCAAGAAATGAGCCCGGGATAAAGGAGTAGGATTGTTGGGGTAGGAGAAAATGGACATCCCAGATGTGCTCTGAGGGGGAGCAGTGTGGGCTGGCGGTCCCACCCTGGAGGAAGTGGGAGATGATCAGAACTGGGCTTTGAAGGATGGCAGGAATTAGAGAGAGAAATGAGGCCATTGGTGTAGGGATGAGGGACTGATAATCCCAGAACTGTTGGCAGGCCCCTTCCTCTGTCCCTGCTGGCTGCTCCCCATCTCCCAGGGCCCTGAATAAGCTCCATGCCGAGGTTACTTAAGGATTTGAGCTCCTTACCTTCATGTGACTGTGTGACTCTGTGTGTGTGGTATAAAATACACATAACGTAAAATTTACCATTTAAACAATTTCTAAGTGTACAGTTTAGCAGCATTAAGAACACTCATGTACAGTCATCATCACTATCTCCACAATTTTTTCATCATCTCAAATTAAAACCGTACCCCAGCTAGGTGCGATGGCACACACCAGTAGCTCCCAGTAGCTCAGGAGGCTGAGGCAGGAGGATTGCAGTTCAAAGCCAGCCTCCACAATTTAGTGAGGACCTTAGCAACACAGCGAGATCCTGTCTCTAAATAAAATATAAAAAGGACTGAGGATGTGGTTCAGTGGTTGAGTGCCCCTGGGTGCAATCCCAGGTACTGAAAAAAAAAAAGGCAAAACAAACAAAAACTACATCTATTAAACAGTAACTCCCCAATTCTTCCTTCCCTCCATCACTGGTAATCACCATTCTACTTTCTGCCTGTATGAATTTGAACACTGTAGGTACCTTGTGTAAGTGGAATCACAGTATTTGTCCTTTTGTGGCTGGCTTACTTCACTTAGCATAATGTCCTCAAGATTCATCAATGTTACACATGTGTCAGAATTTCATTCCTTTTTAAGGCTAAGTAATATTCCATTGTATACATTCACTACATTTTGTTTATCCATTCATTCGATGATGAACATTTGAGTGGTTTCCACCTTTTGGTTACTGATAATGTTGCTATGAACATGCATATACAAATATCTGTTTCAGTTCCTGCTTTCAAA
The DNA here is from genome assembly GCF_902686455.1 of Sciurus vulgaris. Lineage (NCBI taxonomy): Eukaryota > Metazoa > Chordata > Mammalia > Rodentia > Sciuridae > Sciurus > Sciurus vulgaris. Next base: position 32,871,951 of record NC_136466.1, on the reverse strand, counting down.
TATTTTAGATACATAGCCAGAAGTGGAATTGATGGATCAGATGATAATTCTACATTAGTTCTTTTGTAGAACCACCATAGTGTTTTCTGTAGTGACTATACCATTTTACATTCCCAACAGCAATGCACAAAGGTCCCAATTTCTGCTTGTCCGTGCCAATACTACTTTTCTTTTCTTTCTTCCCTTTTTTTTTTTTTTTTTTTTTTTTGTATCAGGTATTGAATTGAGGGGCACTCAACCACTGAGCCACATCCCCAGCCCTATTTTATATTTTATTTAGAGACAGGGTCTCACTGAGTTGCTTAGCACCTCCTTTTTGCTGAGGCTGGTTTTGAACCCTCAATCTTCCTGCCTCAGCCTCCCGAGTCACTGGGATTACAGGCACCCGGCTACTTTTCTTTCTTTTTCTCTCGTTCTCTTATCTCTAATAACTGTTCAAATGTGAACTGGTATCTCACTCTAGTTTTGATTTACATTTCTCTTAAGCTGAGTAATATTGAACATCTTTCCATGTGTTTACTGGCCATCTGTATATTTTCTTTGGAGAAATATCTATTTAAGTCCTTTGCCTGTTTCTGAAATTCAAATTTTTAAAAATTGTTGTGGAGTTGTAGGAGTTCTTTATATGTTCCAATATTAATCCCTTATCAGATTTGCAAATATTTATTCTCATTCTTCATGGGTTGCTTTTTTATTCTGTAGGTAGTATCCTTTGATGCACTAAAATTTTTATTTTGGTGAAGCCTAGTTGATCTATTTATTTCTTTTGTTGCCTGTACTTTTGGTGTCATATCTAAAAAAATCATTGTCAAATCCAGCATCATGGAGTTTTTTTCTTATATTTTCTTCTACATTTTATAAAATTTCAACTCTTATGTTTGGGTCTTTGATCCATTTTGTGTTAATTTTTGTACATGGTATAAAGTTAAGAGTCTGATTTCATTTTGTTTGCTTGTACATTTTCAGTGTTTCTAACACCATCTGTTGAAAAAACTGTCCTTTCTTCACTGGATGATCTCAGCACCCTTGTCAAAAATCATTTGACTGGCCAGGTGTGGTGGTACACACCTGTAATCTCAGCAATTTGAGAGGTTGAAGTAGGCAGATCTCAAGTTCAAGGCTGGACTTGGCAATTTAGTGCTAGCTTGTCTCAAAATAAAAAATAAAAAGGGCTGGGGATGTAGCTCAGTGGTTGAGTGTCTCCGTATTTCCAATAAAGAAAAAAAAAAATCATATGAAGGTTCATTTTCAAGGTCTGTATCCCATTGCATTGGTCTAGATGTATGTCTTCGTGCCAGCACCACTTGTTTTGATTACTAGAGATTTCCAGCAGTTTCAAGATTGTTTTGGCTATTCGGAGTCCCTTGTGGTACTCTATGAATTTTAGGATGGATTTTTCTATTTCTGAAAAATGCTGTTGGGATTTTGATAGTGATTTCATAGTGATAGTATTGACCCATGTGATTTTAAAGGAGGGCCGGGGCAAGCTAAGGTTATTCCAAGGTGACCAGGCACCAGTAGTAAAATAAGGATGAATGGTGGTCTGAGCAGAAGGGGGAGGCACAGACTGGGCACACCAAGGAGTGAGGGCAAGGGGCCACCCTTTGTTAGAATACCAAAAGTACTGAACATTCCCTGGCTTCCTCCATCAGAGAGAGGGGCTCGTGGGCAGGAGTCTTTCATGTGTATTTTTTAAGGAACTAAAGAAGTTCCTCCTTTCCCTCATTCAGGTTTTTCAGCTCTTGCTGATTTGTTAGAACAAGGGCTCCCTATCCTGGTTCTTAAGAGCATGGACACTGTTTTTGATGTGGCTGGGCACTCTGCCTCACCAAACCACTGGGCAGGTCATCCTTCCAGTCAGGCAGCTGGCCCTTGCAGGAGGAATACGTTTGTTTCCTCTAGACTAGGACGGGTGCTGGAAGGGTAGCTCAGTGGTACAGCATTAACCTAGCATAATGTGCAAGGTTCTGGGTTTAAATCCCTAGCGCGTGCACACACACACACACACATACATGAAGGGGAAGGGCAAGAAAGTGAGAGTAGAGAGAAAGGGAATAGGCCTTTCTGAGTAAGAAAGAGGGTGACCAGCAATAATCCCTTGGTAAGGATTATAAAGACGATCCTCTCATCCTGGGGCCTCTTATAAGCAGACCCAGACCTCAGTGGGTGTGGAGGTCTACCTGTAGCAGTGAAAGCAAATGTGGGCACAGGTTGCCTTCTGGAACAGCTCATACCCTGCGAGACAACTCATAGGGCCCTCAGCCAGACCTCTGACTTGGCTTCAGAGAAACTTCACTCAGTTTATCCCTGAAGACAGACAGATGCACAGATTAGCAGAGAGCGCCATAGACCCCTGATGAGGAACGACTTCCAGTTCTGAGCTGTGACACTCACCCTTCCTCCCTGCATGGCTGCAGGGACAAAGAAGGGTCGTTATTCCCCTAATTTTAGGAGGCCTGGCTAGGGCTTCTAGAAACTCAGCTGACCTGGAAGCTGTTGTCGATCTCCAGTTCTGTCATGAGGCCCGGGGTTTCTGGCACATCCTGAAGTTCATGTATCTGTGACTGGTGTCAGAAAATAAGATCCTTGAGTTATATTCCATGTATGTATAATATGTCAAAATACACTCTACTATCATGTCTACCTAAAAAGAGAAAAGTAAAAAAAGAAAAAGAATATAAGATCCTCGAGTCAAGGGGAGACTTTATCCGAGTTGTTTTTAGAGCAGCTCAAGTTTTTCAGGTGGACTTGAGCCATTTTATGCACTGAACAAACAGAAAACATTCATCCTATTTCAGAATGAAGCACAGATCTCTAGAAAATTGTATGAATGATGGAAAGGATCATATCTGATTGTGCCTTTTGTTTTGCCAAGTGCAATCTGTCCATCTGTTCATTCATTTTTTCATTCATTCATTTGGGGTCTACCCCTGGGATAGGGCCCCTTGGCAGGAGCTGGGAATATAACAGTAAGATAGGCAGAACCCCTTCCTCATGAAGGCACAATCTGTTGGGGGATGCAGATGGTAGCAAACAAGCAAACAGCCCTAATGAAGGGGAAGAAGTAATGGAAGTAGTGTGGGTACATTTCCCCATAGAATCTGACCTGGATGGAGAAATCTTTTTCTCTGAAAAGTACAGATGTGAAGGATAAGCAGGAACCAAACAGGTAAAGAAAAGGAAGAGTATTCTGAATGCATGTGCAAAGGTCTGGGGGCCTGGAGAGGTAGAGGCCTAGATAGGAAAGGCCGTGTCAATAGTCACCTGGGGACTGGATCCAGAACTGAAGCTGTGGATTCCTATATTCCTTCCACTGCAACAACAGCCCAGTGCCCCCCCAACCCCTACTGGGCTATCCATTGTACCCTGAGTTGCCTAGAAGAACTCAAAGCAAACCAAAGAGTGCAGAATATCAGAATTTTTTAAAGAATGTAGAACAGGGGGGGCTGGGGATATAGCTCAGTCGGTAGAGTGCTTGCCTAGCATGCACAAGACCCTGGGTTCAATCCCCAGCACCACCACCAAAAAAAAAAAAACAACATAGAATACCAGTGTGGTGGTGCACACCTGCAATCCCAGTGACTCTAGGAGGCTGAGGCAGGAGGAACACAAGTTCAAAGTCAATCTCAGCGATTTAGTAAGACCCTGTCTCAATATAAAAAATTAAAAGGGCTGGAGGTGTAGGTCAGTGGTTAGAGTGTCCTCAGTTTCAACCCCCAGTTCTGGGGCTGGAGGAAGACCAACGATTAAGTGATGAGTAGAGAAGTTTCACTACCAATCAAGGAAACTTCCAGGCCAGAGTCTAGGTTCAGGGGTGTGTGTGGCAGGAGGGGAAATGGGGTTGGTCATGAACTATCTCTGTTCTGTATTTAAAAAGCAAAGTTTCTGAGAATTGCTGATTGATTTGACAAGTATCGGGTTGGCTGGAAGTCACCAGCTGTGTACCTAGGGCATCTGCTCTGGAATTATGGTGTCCAGTAGCATCCCAAACAAGATATGCCCAAATGAAGATTTGGGAACCCAGATGGCATGTTCCTGATGGCAGACTAGATGGCCAGGTCGGGGTTTAGTATTTACCTTCAATTCTTCACCTGTGGAAAGGTATGAGAACCCTTAGCTCCCCACACCCTGAGTTCAATCCAGTTACAGTTGTTTGCTTAATGCAGCTGTGGGTCTGGGATTTCCGTCCTCAATGACCAAGCCAGGATCCCCTTCCTCCTTCTCACCCCTCCCCCATTCTGATGACTCCTACCTCTTCTCTGTGTTCCACTGTGTCCACCCCCGTCCAGGTCACAGTTACTGCTCATCCACAGGCATTCACTTCCTCTAAACTTATCTCCTCCAGCTTGTGGTCTACGTGGCAACCAGAGTCATCTGTCTGAAATTCCATCTTCTGCTTAAAACCTTTCCTTGATTCCCTTTGGCCATCAAGACAAAGCCCTGACATTTTGTTGGAAAACACGTGCCCACCCAGGCAGTTGGTCTCTCCAGCCACCCTCCCACACTCCTCCCCCGACTAGACTCAGCCATAGTGAATTTTCAGTTCCTCCAAAGGCATGCTCATCTTACTCTCAGGCCCTTGCCCATCATGTTCCCTCTGCAAGAATGCAGTTCTTAACTTTACCACCTTGTGCTTACCTTTCAGGGGTCAGCTGAGATGCTAACACTTTGAGGGGGTCTTTCCTGACATCCCTAAGTCAGGGATTCAGTGACTTGGTGTACTCTAGTCTTTTCTCCCCACTTAAATATTTATTTCGATTGTGGTGTGGAGGAGAGATGTGGTCTGTCCTTCAAGCTCCATAGAAACCTGGCTGGAGCCCCTGGGAAGGAACTATCAGCATACCCTTGGTTCCTCACCAGATCCTATTCTAAGGAAGTCAGGACCTAGTTATCCCCTGGCCTACCCTTATCTTAGGTCACACACCAAGGAGAATCACTACTCTGCTAGCAAGGCACACTGGGGCCTCTGTCATTTGGTGGTAGAGGGACTTGAGACAGACCAGCCAGGACGCAAGGGCTCAGGGAGATTAGGCAAAGGCCCAGTTGGAGAAGGGAAGTTCAGGGTCCATGCCCTGCTTCTTTCCATCTGACCGAGTGACCATCCTGTTCAGGCTTTGGCTCAGTTCAGCTAGTGGCTGGTTGTTTTAAGCCAAGGGAATTCTACAGAGACCTGGTTGCCTTTTGAACATCAGTTTCTAGCTCTTTGGTGAATAGAATGAATATTCCCACATGACCTAGGAATATCTCCCTGGGGCTCTGTTCTTTGAACTGACTTGTAAAAGAAATCAAGGGGTCCCACAGACTGACTTTGGGGATTTTCTTTCAAAGTTGAATCCGTGTCACCACTCTCTGGAATCTTCCACCAACTCTGCTCATGCCCACTATTACTCTGCCACCTGCATCAAGTAGTTAGGGAATGTCCCAAGATCCCCTTTCAGGCTGGGTAAAATGGGTATCCATGCACACGTCTAATTGTTAACTGGATTAAGTTCTAGGGAAAGCAGGGTTGGAATGACAGAACGCGTTTTACTGTGTATGCTTCTGTAATGTGGGAATGTTTTTACAAGCATGTATCATTCCTATAATTAAAGATGAAAATCTAATAAAATGCTGCCTCCCTTAGGCCATGGGTTCAGAGGGCAGAGTATGACTAGGAAAACTTGATAGGTGAGACAACATTGAGGCTAGGCCTGGTTGGGTGTCTACAGCAGTGACGAGGGGGAGTTTTTGGATCGGGTAAAGGCAAGATCCAGGCCCTCAAATGAAGACGGGAGATCTTTGTGGGCGAAGTGCAAAAAGATGGGCACACACTTGGCTGGAAGAGTATGTGGAAGGACTGGTGATAGGTGGCTTAGTACTGTAGTGCATAAAGCCTTGAATGCCAGACCAAGGAACTTATAATTAAATGCTTTCTGAACCAGAGGATGTGACCTGAGTTAGGCCTTGGGATCAGAGCTGGAAGAGGTGAGAGAGGAACCAGGGATGCCAGGAGGCTAGCTGCATATCCCAGTGAGCAGAACAACCGGGAGAAAGAAAGAGTGAACACACACGCCGCACTGGCCAGGGCCCGCCCTCCTGCTGCCCCACAGGTCCTCATCTCTGGATTCCGGTAGCTCTGTGCCCAGGGCTCCTTTTCCACCTGTAGCTGGACACACAGAGCCATCCCTGTGTGGCTTGGTTCAGTCTCACTTGCTCACCTTGACTCTGAGGCGGTGCCTGCCGGACCTCTGGGAGCCTGTGATTCCTTCTGCCTTCGTAGGACAACTCCAGAGCAGCTGTTTGGTTTGGGTTTGCCTGGAGATTTATTTGCATCTCACTTTTTCTTGCCTCGTGGAGGAAAAGCAAGCTTGCATACCACAGAAGAGTGACTAGGGTGTGCAACATGAGCCAGATCTCTTCTTTCATGCTGTAGGACCAGCTGCAAGAGGCAGGATGGGTGCTTTGGTGGTGCTGGGGGTTCCCATGGGTTCTGAAGAAGCCAGAGGCCTTGGGGAACTGGGCCTGACATCAGGGAGTGGAGGACCAGAATGCTTTACCTTCTGTAGCTTCTGACCCCTCTCCTGCCCCATCAGAGGCAGCTGGGGACAGCCAGGCCTACGAGTCCTTCCACAGTCACTTGGGAACCTACATGGAGAAGGCATGGAGTGTGGGTAGCTCTCCAAGGCTGAAGAAATCCCGCTTCTTTCCTAATTTTTGGCACCTTTGCCATCATGGTCAGGTTCGAAAGACCCAAAAATGAAAGGCAACCCAGAAAATGCTGCAGAGAGGGTGCGTCTTCTCCCCTTCTGACTCCGCTGCTTGTGGAAGGAGATCAAGCCACACTGCACCCTGAGGGAGCCAAGAAACGTCAGAGCACAGTGAACACATCAGGCTCAGAAATTCCCTTCTCTCTATCCTAGGCCATTTCTCAGCCTGGGACTCCAAGTGCTGCTTTCCACTCAGTCTGGGATGCCCTTCCTCCCAGGCCCACTGTTGTCTGAGGACTCTGGCTCGTGGTGGCACATGTCAACTCCTCTGTGGTGCTTTCCCTCTCGACTCTACTAGCACCCTCTTGCATCACATTTCTGAACCTTGTGCTTAACCTGATCCTGCATAGTGCACCCTCTGCTGTTTTGATTTATTTATGTGTCTGGAATGATGTCATACGAGTCTTCCTCTGTTCTGTGTCCCCAGGGTGTAGCTAGCGTGTTCCCCACTGAGCAGGTGCTCAATAAGCATTGGTGCAACAGAGCCAGGACGCATGGTTCCAGGTTGTTTGCGTGGATTCAGGCTGTTCTTCCCTGCTCCCCTTGCACTATTGCCTCGCCATCCACACTTAGCACCCCCGGGGATCTCCCCCTCTGCCCAAGTCCAGCCTCAGCCATGCCTGGAGGTGCCTCTCTTGAAAGGGCCTTTAAACTATGAGTCTTCAGAGGTCCTCCAAGGCCTTGTTAGTGAACTTGGGATTCAGGCCAAGACAGAGTGGGAAGGCTGGGAGCTTTGGAGATCAACTCAGTGCTCTGGAACTTGATCCTTGTGTAGCACTAATTCAGTGATGATTGACAATCCTCTGTGCAAGAAGGAGCATGGGTGATGGCCCAAGTGAGTGAGCAAGTATGTGGCCTGCCCAGGGTGTCCTGACTACTCCATCTGGAGATGACCAGATGGTGACACAGGACCCAGGACCTCATCCAGGTTGAGCTGCTACCCAAACCATGAGTGGGGATTGTGGGACACCCCAGTCACCCTCCATGCTGCAGAGTATCACCAAGTCCTCAGTTCCCACACTTTCACCCTCAACTCCAGACAAGATTCCACTATTCTGGCTATGACCAAAAGGAGGAGCAGTGCCTGCCAGAAGGGCTTTAGCAGTACCTTTTGGGTATTACTGTCCTCTTGGATGCTCGAGCCCCAGGCTTCTGGCTCTAGACTTTGCATTCCTCTAGGATCATAGTGCTCCCTGTCACTGGTCACTTGGTCAAGCTAGAGCCTTGTCTTCCTTCTGTCAGGGCACCTTTCTTCCTGAGGACCTCTCTAGCTTTAGAGGTCTCTCACCAATGGATGGCTTATCTTCGGGTCAGCCAGGCCTCTGTGCCTGGACACAGCCTACCCCCTCCCATCTCCTCCGGTTTGAGTCAGCACTCAGCTGGCTGTTCCACCCTGGCTCTGGTCTCTAAGAGGTCTCTGGGCAAATCTGCTGCTCAGCTCTAAACACTTTTGCATTTGGTCTCTTCGGTTCATTGATCAGGAATCATATGATCTTTTAAAAACACAGCTGGTAGAGTTGCCCATCTGTGCTTCTGCATTTGGATCCATAAATCAGGCTGCTTGGAATTTATTTTAACCTGCAGTTCTGCATATAGAATGAGGCTGCCCTCACTATGCCTCCTCTGGTAATCTCACATTTTTTGGATTATCTGCATTTTTAGGCCCATCCTTGGTTGGGCTTCTAGATCTGGTCTGGTTTTTATGTTCCTTTGTCTCTTGAGCTTCTCTAAGGACTATTTTCTCTTTACTGAGATTCACTAATTGCAGGGTGAAGTATTAATCTGTATTTCTCCTCCATCCCCATAACACACTTATTTCCTAGTTAAGATGGGTCACAAGTCTTTAACCAGGTCAGTAACTCAAGGTACTGGTGTTCTGTATACACAGAAACATTGCTGATGTGGCAGAGACTGCCAGTTGTCCCCCCAGTATTTGGTCCAGCTGAGTATATAGCCACCCAGAATAAATACTAAATTTGCCAGCCTCCATTGCAGCTATGTGACTAAGTTCTGCCAGTGAGGTAGAAGTGGCATGGTGTATCCAAATTCTGGAAGGCATCCTTAAAGGGAAGAGGCACACCCTGCTTTCTTCCTTCCTTCCTCATACTAACTGGAATACTTTGTCTGTGATGTGACAGCTGGGGTTGGGGCAGTCATCTTGGAATATGAAGATGAAGCCTTGCTTGGTGGGTGGCAGGTGTGGTTGCCAGCTTCTGTGATAACCCCCGGTGATTCTCAACCTTTGAATTACTTGCCATAGGCTAGCAGAAACCAGTGACCATGTTTTAGGTCCACTTAGTCAACCCTATGGAGGATTATAGGTGTTACAGAACCAAGGCTTCCTGCCACAGCCAGTGCCATCTTGCCAGCCATGTTGCACCCCAGTCAGGCCTTCAGCCAATCAGATTCAAAGGTCCGTCTGAAATCCTGACTGTGACCTCATGAGAGAGAGCTTATACCAGAGCAAAGCCACTGCCTAATGCTAACCCTTAGGGAGTGAAAGAGAATAAATGTTTATCCTCGTTTTAAGCCACTGTTGTTTTGGGGGTGTTTTTGTTTTTTCTTTTGGTACTGGGGATGGAACTCAGAGGCACTCTATCACTGAGTCATATCCCCAGAACTTTTCATTCTTCATTTTGAGACAGGGTCTTACCAGGTTGCCCAGGCTAGCCTTAGACTGGTGATTCTCCTACCTCAGCCTCCCCAGTTGCTGGGATTATTGGCATGTGCCACTGTACCTGACCACTGAGTTGTTGTTTTTGCAGAGCTGGGAATGAACCCAGGGCCTTATACATGCTGGACTAGCACTTTACCACTGAGTCACACCACAAGCCGAAGCCACTGAGTTTTGAAGTAATTTGTTATGAACAATGGAGGAAACCAGGCATTGTGATGCACACCTGTAATCCCAGTAATTTGGGAGATTGAGGCAGAAGGATAGCATGTTTGAGGCCACCCTCAGCAACTTAGCTATCTCAAAATAAAAATAACTGGGCATGTGGCTCAGTGGTTAAGCACCCCTGGGTTCCATCCCTGGTATCAAAAATAAAACAAAACAAAAACAGTGGAGGAGAGCAACAATCTAGAAGGAAATTTGACCTTCTGAAACTATGGGGTGAGGGGGCACAGCAAGCCTGGACACCTTCCTTAGAATTCTTTTGTTGTTGTTATATTTTTATTTATTTATTTTGGTGGTTCTTGGGATTGAACCCTGGCTTCACTTCAGGTAAGTGCTCTACCCCTGAGCCAAATCCCCAGTCATTTGTTACATTGTTTTACAAGAGAGATATGTTTCTCTTCTCTTCATAACTATTAGTTTGAGTTTTCTGTCCTCCTATTACTATTCCTGTTTTAGTCACCATTCACTCAGAAACTCCTCCAAGAGTCGCTAGCTGGAAAGGCCTTTGAGGCTCTCTCAATCACCCTCCTGCATCTGGAAGCTAAATCTTCCTAAGATGATGGACAATGTATGGCAAAAAAAGTCTATAAAAGGAATTTTATAATGAGGACTATAGGCCAAGGCGACAGAGGCCACCCCTCCTGCAGGGTCTCACCTATTAGGTCTCCTTACCTGGCACAGGTTGGGATGCCCACAAGGCCCAGAAAGATCTGTGAATAAAGTGCTTTCGACTTTCCCAGCTGGAGAGAGCACCATGGTATGGGTCTGGTTGGTTCAGGATGGAGTTAGCTCACTTCAGCGTTTGCAGGTGACCCTTCCATGGACAAGCCTCAGGTATGTAGCACAAGTGTCTTAGGAAGCAAATCCTCCTCAGTGGTGAGATGCCCTGTTCAGTGCTACTCAGCCGTGACAGCCAACGGGACTGGGAGATGGCAATCCTGCTAATCTGCACTTTTCACTCAATCCTTCCAAGTTCCCTGGTTGCAGTACCATGGCCAATCCCTCTGAGGCTTCCTCTCTAGTCTACATCCTGCTTCATCAGACTGCAACATCCATTTGAATTAATCAGTTAACACAATTCCTAGTCTCCAGCATCATCATTCCATTAGTGTTCTTCAACCTGTCCCACAGGGCTCTTGCCACACAGTGGGCCTGAAACCTTAGCCTCCTCAGGTCTGAAGGCCCTGCCATCTGCTTTATAGATTTTTCTAGTCCTCCCCCAACTCTTGCTCTTGAACCTTAACAAAGATCTTCTGTCTCTAGAGGCTTCCACTGTTTCCCCAGTCTTGTTTGAACCATCTGGAAAGCCACCCATTGTCTAACCCTACATTAGTCAAGGCTAGATGTTACAACAAACAAATCCCATACTCTATTTTGGCTCAGCAATGTAGTTGATTTCTTGTTTACAAAAACCCCAAATGAGTGTTCCATCAATGATGTCTGTCCTCCAGGGACTCAGGATCTTTCTGTGGCTCTGCCATTTCTAATGTCATTTCCAAGGCTGTCTTGGTTCAGGCTGCTCCAACAGGGTGGCTTAGCAACAACTGAACTTTATTTCTCATGACAGTGGGTCTAGAGGTCTAAGATCAAAACAATACGTTCAGACTCTGGTGAGGCCCTTCGTCTGGCTTGCAGATCTCTGACTTCTCACATTCTCACATGGTGGGAGACAAGAAGTTAGCTCTCTGGCTTTGTCTTGTAAGGGTACTAACCTCATCACGAAGGCTCCACCCTCAGGACCCAATCTTTTCCTAAAGGTCCCACCTCCAAATACCATCACATTGGAATGAGCTCTCAACATATGAATTTGTAGGACACAAACATTCCATCCATAAAAAAGGGGCATCAAACTGGAAGAAGGGGAAAGGAAAGGTAGAGAAGGCACATCTGCTTTCTAACTATTTTGGGCTGGAATTGATATCAATAAGTTTCATCCATGGTCAACATTCCATTGGCAAGAACTAGTCGCTTGACTCCTCTTAGAAGTTACAGATGTGTGGGGAATGCTTTCTCTGCTGGGAAGCCCCTTTATAGCCTTAACTCTATTCTATGGGAAACAGGGGTGCATCTTTTTTTTTTTTTTTTTTTTTTTTTTTTTTTTTTTGTAGTACTGGGGATTGAACCTGGGGCTTCATTCGTGCTAGGCAAGCATTCTACCACTGAGTTACATCTCTAGTCCTTTAAAAAATTTTATTTTGAGACAGCGTCTCACTAAATTGCTGAGGCTGACTTGCGATCCTCCTGCCTCTGTCTCTTGAGTAGCTTGCATTACAGTCACATGCCACCGTATCTGGCTAAGATCTCAGAGAGGGAACTTCTGTTGTTGTTATTGTTCTTGTGGTTAATAGTTAACCTTCTCCATAGCATATCCTCGCTTCCTTCAGAGACTGACCTGGAGCTACAGGTCAATCAGCTTCCCTGGCTTCCAGGTCCTGGGGACTAACCTCGTGGGCAGATTTGTGCCAATTCTTATTCATGTCCTTTGAAGCCAGCAAGGCCCCTCTGTTGCTAGGCTTCTCTCCTATTTCCCATTACAACTGTCCCCAACATGCCCTCCTTGCTCCAGCACCTTTCCCCAACCCTCACTCTCAGCAGGAGAATTTTAGGACCAGGAGGCATGATGCCCCTGCACGTTCCCTCTGCTGTCTCCTCCCCCACTACACTTTTATAAGCATGCCCATGTGCACACACACACTAGCTGCCTCTCTCCAGTCTCCCCAGGTTTCAGAGCTGTGTCTCCACCTGCCTGCTGGATCCTTCCAGCTGAATGCCTGAGCTCCTCCAAACAGAACACATCATCACCCAGCAAACTTCCTCCTGTGGTTTCTTTCTCCTATGGTGACACCCTAACCAAAAAGTCTTCCCAGATGAAAAGCTGGGGATAACCTGCGGTCCACTGTTGTCTTGCTTCTCAGCTTAAATTCTGGCTAAGATATTTGCTTGTTTATTTTTGCAGTACTGGAGATTGAACCCAAGGGGCTCTACCACTGAGCATCAACCTCAAACTCCCCCCCCCCGCCCCCCGCTGGTACCAGGGATTAAACCCAGGGGTGCTTTACCATTGAGCCACATCCCCAATCGTTTTTTATTTAGAGACAGGGTCTCACTGAGTTACTTAGGGCCTCACTTGCTGTGACTGGCTTTGAACTGGCGATTCTTCTGCCTCAGGCTTTCTCAGCCATTGGGATTACAGGCATAGGCCACTGTACCCAGCTCTACTGATATTCTTAAACCTCAAAATTTGCAAGTGAAGCTTGGACTGCTCTCTGAGGCCCCAAGACCCACTAACTGGCCACATTTCCCCTTGAGCCAGCCCCTCATCTCCCTAACATTCCAGAAACACTAAACTTTCCTCTGCATCTTCCCTTTAGACCTGGACCGCATTTTGGGGACAAAGGTGAGGCCCTCTGTAGCTCTCCTAGAATATCCTTTGTTTTTCCATGTCTCTGCTTATCACACTCCTTAGTAAAGCTCTTTTTTGTCTGCTTCCAGCACCATAAGGGCAGGAGCCCTTATCTCACTACCTCAGTACCTGTCATACACTAGGTACTCAATCAGTGCTCACTGAACAAATGAAGAGGGTGAGAAGTTACCTGTTTAAGGGATGGAAAAACTTGATTTAGATGATGCTATCTTGCCTTATGCTGAATGAACATTTCCTTCTCAGGAGAGCTAAATTATGTGTGTGTGTGTGTGTGTGTGTGTGTGTGTGTGTGTGTGTGTGTAATCTGATCCTCCACCTGAGAGCCTCCCCATCAATTAATCATGACTGGCTATTTGCACAAAACCTCTCCCAAAGCACTTTGTATGGAGGGCCAAACTGTCTTGCCCTGCCAGAGCTGTGGGCTACCTCATGGCTGACTTTGGCAGGAGATTCACATCCATGGCTCTCACTTGGTCTGCTCCCCCAGCCCCTCTGCCAGGACCCTGGGAGAAAAGCCAGGAAGCACCAATGATCGCCCCACCTTTTTCCCCTTCTCTCTTTTTGTCCCTCATATTTAAGAGTAAACAAACAAAAAACAAAAAAAAAAAAAAAAAAAAAAAGAACGAAAAACAAAAAACAAAAAAACAAAAACAAAAACAAACCTGTCCAAAGAGAATGATTGTCCAAGGGTGTAGTGCAAGCCAGGTATCTGATTATTTCTGCTCTGTCATACCCCACAGTCCCTCCTGCCCTCTGGGTTGACATAAGGCCCCAATGTGCTAACACAGACCCTGGGTGGTGAGCTGGGCTTTGCAGGAAACTGCCCATGAGTGGGGAGGGTTGAGACATAGACCCCAATTCCTTAGGTCATCTTGTCTGTCAGCTATTTTCCTTGGTAGGTAATTATTGAAACAAACACCCACCCAAGCTGATTGGAGCATGAAAAGGGACTCCAAATGCAGGAAGTCATCCCAGGAATTGGCAGCTCATTGGACAGGCATTGTCTTTCTCACTGGACTACAGTTTTTTCTCTTTGCATTTCTAATCTTGTTCCTCTTTTCACAAAACCCTCCACCATCTCTTACAAGGCCCATCATGACCACCAGCCCTGAGTCAGCCTGACTCACAACTCCAGTGCTCACTGCCATGGAAGCAGGAAGAATGGCCAAGCCGTGGGGCCTGTGTTTGGTTTGGTTCCGCCTATGCGATGAGTTGTTTCTCCTGGGTTAGGCTTTCAACCCTGGCTCATCACCAAAACAGGGGAGGAGGGGCCGGGTCATCTGGTACAAACAAAACAGCAGGAACTGTGCAGAGGGAAAATCCTAGGAGGCATGTGGGTAGGGAGCCAATTACAAGTGTAGGGAAAAACTGTGAAAGATGTTGAAATGTAGTGGGTGTCTGAATAACTTACCTATACAGGTTCTCTCTGCCTTTTATTGTCTTTGATTAGACTATTTCTTGGTTCTCTAAAGATAGAAATTAAACTGTAAAAACTTGGGATGGGGATGTAGCTCAGTGATAGAGCACTTGTCTAGGCATGCACTAGGCCAGGGGTTCCATTTCCAGCACTACAACAAAAAAGCAAATTGCGTCTGGTGGAATGCAACTGACTATCCTATGATGCTGACCAGTTCTTGTTTTTGTTTTGTTTTGTTTTGTTTTGTTTTGTTTTTGGTTTTTGGTTTTTTTTTGCGGTGCTGGGGATCAAACCCAGGGCCTTGTGCTTGCAAGGCAAGCATTCTACTGATTGAGCTATCTCCCCAGCCCGCTGACCAGTTCTGTATTAATTTTTTTTTGGTCCTGGGTATTGAACCCAGAGGCACTTAACCACTGAGCCACATCTCCAGCTCCCTTTTATATATTTTATTTAGAGATAGGGTCTTACTGAGTTGATTAGGGCCTTGCTACATTGCTGAGGCTGGCTTTGAACTCATGATCCTCCGACAGCCTCCCGAGCTGCTGGTTTTTTCTAAAATCATTTCAGCATTCCTTATCTGACCATCATGTGTGATCATTTGAGTTCTCCTTTAAATTGATTGCAATATATTAGTAGTTCCCTCATGAACTAATAACTTAAATTACATCTTTGACACATGCTAATTTTACATTGAAAGAGACTCATGATTACATGCTCTTCTAAAATTTTCAGTAAGCTGGGTGTGGTAGCCCACGCTTGTAATCCCAGTTATTCAGGAAGCTGAAGCAGGAGGATCACAAGTTAAAGGCCAGCCCAGCAATTTAGCAAGACCCTATCTCAATTTTAAAAAAGGTCTGGGAATATAGCTCAGTGGTAGAGAACTTGCCTAGCATGTACAAAGCCCTGGGTTCAATCCTCAGTACCATGAAAAAATAAATAAATAAAAAATTTAAAAAAATATATGTATGGACAAAGCCTGTATCATCACATTCTTATTTTAGAAACATTACTGCTACAGAGAGAAAAAGTATAGAAGGATGTATAAGAAGTGGGGAAAATGGAAGGAGGAGGCACTTGTCTTTTTAAGGCATTTTATTTATTTTTTATTTTATTATTTTTTTCAAATAAGGGAATTTATTAAGCAGAGTGTCTTCCTGCAGGGTAAGAGAGAAAATGAGAGGAAAAGAAAGGGAAAGGAAAAGATAAAGGGTGCACGCTAGAGAGAGTGGAAAGCGAGGAGGAGAAAGAAAGCAAGTAAGTAGGAGAGAAAAAGCAAGAGAGAAGATGGCGGTGAAGTTATCTTTAAGAATCCCGCCAGGCTAACAGGAGACCAATAACGGAGAAGGATACCTGTAAGCTGACTGATGAACCAATAGCTAGCTGGCAATTTCACAGACTGACAAATAGTTGGGAGGTGAGGAAAATGGCTGCATCGGAAAGGTCGGGGAGAGCAGCTTGGTATTACATTCCCCCGTTTCTGTTTTTATAAGAAAATCTTTTGTTCTCCGGTTCTTTCCAAAGCCTTCTCTCTCCTTCCTTCTTAAGTGACTGGGGCTGGTTTTGCAGGTGAGATGTAAAAAGTTTGTTCTCCCAGGGGCAGTCTTCAACTTCCAGACTTCCAGAGGCAGATGGTTTTATGGACTTCGTTTCGTTGATTTGACTGATCCCCTATTTCTACACTAACTGCCTGTCCCCAATTCTGGCTTCATTCACTCCTCTAATTTTAGGAACTCCTTTACTGCTGTAGGGAAAGGGGGTGATGACCACTCTGGCTTCTTCGAGCTGGAAGCGGGCAGCGTGGGGCAAGCAGTTTGGAGTTCCCTTTTTAGAAATTGGGTTAATCAAGGGGTCCATGGTAGAAGTCTAATTGGGGAAGAGAAGGATGTAAAGGCATCTGCGGTGGGTGCTTCTATGAGAGAAGAACAAGAAGACATGAGTACCGAAATGAGATTAATACAATATAAATGTTGCAGAATCTGGAACATGCCAATGAATATCATAAAGAAGACAGAAGTCAATAATTCCTCACCAGGGGGTGGAAGAACTGAGAAGTTGTTCCCATAACAAGGCCTCGCAAAGGCTGGAGAGGACAAGGCCTTTATTTGGGAACTTTAACATTGTCCAGGTTATCAGGAATATAAACACAACATTTAGTAGAGATCTCTATATTTCTTTTAGTAGCAAACATAGATTAAGCCTACCTGTGTCTGTAGGCCTTAAACTGACGAAAACTTCTGACTCTGGCAGTTTCTCTTGATAGTTATCAGGCACATTTGCCTAAGACTCTCTCTTTTGTATTTTTAAGGCATTTTAATTTTTTAACTATATTTAGAATTTTGCCTGGATGTTACCCAGCAAAAGTTTATGGATCATTTATGGATCATTTGTTTTTTTAAAAAAATACTTTTTTATATAAAAAAATACCATTTCCTTTACAATCATTTCTTCTTCTTCTTCTCCTTCTCCTTCTCCTTCTCTTTCTCCTTCTTCTTCTTCTTCTTCTTCTTCTTCGGGGGGGGGGGGGCGGTACTGGGGATTGAACCCAGGGGCTCTTTACCACTATCCTCAGCCCTTTTAATTTTTTATTTTGAAACAGAGTCTCACTAAGTTGCTGAGGCTGGTCTTGAACTTGCAATCCTCCCAAGTTGCTGGGATTACAGGCATGTACCACTATGCCCAGCTATAATTATTTGTTAAACTATATGTACGTTTGGACTTTTATGACTATATGTTATATTTTATAATTTTTATAAAAACCCAATATATATTATCGCAAAACTTTGAAAATTTCAAAGGAAACAGTTAACCAAATAGACAAAACTACATGTTGGCTTATTGCTACAGACCAGTTGTGGGCAGCCAGGGTGGTTATGACCTGGTTGTGACATGCTGCTGCCCTCAGGGAAGAGGTTCACACTTTACCACAGACAAAGGGTTCCAGGCACCCACACTCATCTTGCATCTGGAGGTGTTCAGGTGACAGGACTTCCTCACTGTTCAGTACCCGGCCCCTGGCAGCCCAACTCAGGGAACACTCCATGGAAGATCCTGCCAGAGCAGGAACATCCTTTCCACTTGCTCCTCCTCCCTGGCAACATGAGAGGCATCTGCCCTCAATGGCTTGCAACTGAAACACGAGAATCACTGCCAAACCATTTCTTGCACAACAGTGCACTTCCGAAGAGCTACACAACATTTTTGTCGTCGGAATCGCATCTTCCTCCTGACTCACACGATGGTCCAGATACGCTCTGGCTTCCATGTTCATGGGTGGATTATTGTTGGTAATGGTTCCCAACACTATATTCTTCTGTTTCCACTAAATACCTATAAAACAGTACTTCAGTATGCAAGGATAGAAACTTCCTTCTAGGAATTCCTCCATCTAGCAAGCTTGAATGTTTGTCTCTGATGTTTTCTTAGTGGAGAGCAGGTGGGGAGAGATGGCAGGGGGACCATCTCTCAGCCCCAACCTCTGATTTGAGTGTGCAAGCCTCTGCATTTGGCACATCTGCATGCAGGTGTTTCATTCATGAACTCCTGACCAAGGAGAAAAGGGAAGACATTGGCTTGGGGGTTCCCCTGGCTCACCATCACTCTCAGCTGGCCTGACTAGGACTGACCCTGGCCCACCAAGCACAGAAACTGGTGCTCTAGGGGGACAAGAACATCTTCTCTAACAACAAGTCAGCTTGTATCACTTGTCATGGGGAAGGACAGCCTTACCCTAGTACTCTTCCTCAGGCATGTTTGAGCCCAGACTCTTCCATATCACTCTCCTCTCAAAGTCTTTAGGGGCTCCCCACTGTGTCCAGAATGCAATGCAAGCTGTATGACCTGGCCTTCAGATTACTTGCTTCTCAACCTGGCACCTCCTGTGTCTGTGGCAACATCCATTTACACTGCTGCCTACCCACCCCTTCACCCCACGCACCCTGGAGTCCAACTCATGTATGGTCTGCAGGCTGTTTTCCAAATCTTCATAGTTGCCAAAAAGGCCTCATTTCAATGGCTGCCTTTTTCTTATTAATTGATGCCATCAGAAATGCATTTCCACAGATCAGATGCCAGCCAAGCCCTTGCTTGTCCTAATGTAGGGTCTTACCCTGGTGATCACACCACCCCTGGGACTGCACCTGGGTGAACATCACGCAGACCACTTTCCAGAATGGTTCTCTTCATGTGAGCAGCTGCAAATCCTCCCCCACCTCCCAAAAGCTCACTGCTGTGGAGCAGAGGCAGTTAGTTGTATTAGGACACATCACAGCATCTCGCTGCCAAAGTGACAACTACAATTATGTTTTGGCCGACAGCTGGAGATGAGAAAATGTACAAACAACTCAGGCCTCACGCGTGCCCATGAATCAGCAGTTCCTGCTGTCTGCCCAGTTGGTAGGTGAGGTGGGCCCCTTTGCCAGTCATCAGACCCTCCTGTGGTGGGTAGCCTACTGCCTACAGACCTCTGGTTAGCACTAGGGACCCTCAGGTGAAGCCCTCATTGGAAGTGGAAGCCACCCCAGGCCCAGGAGAACAGAAGAGTCAGGGTGTCAACTCAGGAAAGGCCCAGCCTCAAAGGACAGGTACTTGGTTCCTAGGCAAAGGCAGGGGCAGGCAGGTCAAACAAAGGGCCAGATTGCCTGGGAGTGAAGGTCATCATGCTGGGCAGCCTGAGACATGGTGTGTTGGTGATGGGCAGAAGGAGCCCCGGGCACCAGCTCCATAAGAAGCCTCTGTGCTACAGACTATGAACAAAGGAGTGGTGTCCGTATAGGGGCCAAAATCTAGTAGTAGAACCACCTCCGCAGGGGCAGCGACTTCCATTATTGAGTCCTTCCAAAGCACGGTGCACTTGTGCTCACATTTGTCTTTTAAGTTTCACCACAACCCAGTGAGGTGGGTTCTTATGCCCATTTAACAACTGAGGAAAGTGAGTCCCAGAAAGCAATTTGCCTAAAGCCACGTAGCTGGCAAATGTGAAGACAGAATTTGAATCCAGATGATCTGGCTTCAGGCTTAGTTGGTTTGTGTCTTGTTGTCCTGGTTTGGCCCTTTAAATGCAGTCTGAGCTGCAGGAAACTAAGAGACCTCCAGCACATTTCCACCTAGGGTGAGTTGTTAGGGCCTCCAAGAAGGCTTTGGTCTGGGAGCCAAGATGTTACTTACCAAGGAAAATAAACAACAGCTATTTTGGGTGACAGGTGCTGGGCTATGGAATTAGGAAACAAATAAAAAAGCTGTAAGGATTTCCTCATTGTACATTTTTGCATGTTCAGCAGGAATAAGTGCTACTGGGAAGCTGCTCTGCAGTCAGTGTCACCCTTGGAAACAGAAGGCAGGAGTAGGAATTGTCCTTTCTCTGCCCCTCATCTCCTACTGTCCCCAGAGCTTGTCTCTTAGGCTTGACCCAGGCTTTACCCCCGGCCTCTGAAATGGGTGTGTTGAGGTTGTCAGATCTCTTGCAGGAGTGCTATTGCCCTTTGCTGGCCCCTTGTCGATCCTTTGAGGACAGAACCTGCCTGTCTTCATGTTCTGCTCAAATCCATGCAGACTACAGGTGAGGGATGAAGCAGGCTAACAACTTTGTTTAACACACCTCCAAATAGGCCTGAGAGGCTGGTGGGGCTGGGGACACAAGAGCGTTTGTATTTCAAGTGGCGGCTGCCCATGAATCACCAATTTCATTTTGTGCTCTCAGCTCTGCGAAGGCATCATTTCCACCAGCCTCACATGGAGCTGGCGGCCAGAGCCTCTTAGAGGGGCTATAAATAGCAGATCATCAACTCACCTCTTCTGAGCTCATCATAGGCTTCTCGGTTTACTGTGCGTCTTCCAGCTGCCTGCACATCACTGTCACTCAGATTTCCCAGGTGGAACCTGGCTGAGAGACCCAGGGCACGTTCTAGTGGGGCTGCAGGGTTTTGGTTCCCAGAGCTTTACAGGGTGACAGCGAGGGCAATGGCAGACTTTTGAAGAGCTTGACATTTAAGACGTCATAATTATAATCTTGGGTGTCTGTGCTCCTCTCCAATTAAATGCAGCAGCAAGGGACTGTCATTTCTCTACAAGTCCTAGAAATCAAAGGCAAAGGAGTCACCCAACACACACCCAGAGAAAGCCACACGAAATGGGTAGCAACAAATGAAAGGGTTCATGCCTTCCCGTGGACTCATCTTCTGACACTGAATGAAATACTTAGGGCTTGATGGCTTCAGCAGTGAGATGGCACTTTTCAAAATGCCTCCTAGCACTCCCATGCTGGGCACTCCCTGTGTGTCAGGCACCGTGCCAGCTTCACATGCTGCATCTCATCAAATCAACACAACAGCCAGACGCAGGTATCTGCTAGTAGTCTTTGCTTTCTACAGGATGGAGGCTGCTACTCACAGACACAGGTGCCCTGTCCAGAGTCACACGGACAGGATTTCGACCCAGAGAAACTGGACTGCAGAGTAGTCTCAGAACCCTCACCTTTCTGCCTCCCTCAGGAAAGGACTGAGTGTGTGTCTGTGTCCCCCCCCATGTGCATGACCTGAGGGATCTGAACTGTAGTCTCGGTTTCCCAGCTCCACACACTCCAGAAATGTAAGTAGAAGCCAGCTGCTCACAGATTCTTCATCTTCTGAGTCTCTGGCTTCTTTGGCACCCTGGATCGTCCACATCACCATCTTCTTACTAATTTGATCTTTCCCCCCTACCTTTTCCTGCAGAGAGGGTACCAGTCTCCAGGCAGCTCTCCTGGCCCAACTTGATGATCTTCCTCATACTTCCCTCCTCTCAGGCCCTACAAAAGGCAGAGTCAGGTGGGACTCCTCTCAAGGCAGACTCCCTTTAATCTGCTTCCTCATTTGCCTCTCCAGGGTCACAGCCCCATGTTTGGTGGGATGTCTTTTTTTTGTTGTTTGTTTTTGATGGACTTTTATTTATTTTTATTTATTTGTATGTGGTGCTGAGACTCTAACCCAGTGCCTCATACGTGCTAGGCAAGCGCTCTACAACTGAGCTACAATCCTGGCCCTAAGATGGGATGTTTTGAGAACAGATTTATTGTCTCTTCTCAGATCACCTGAAACAAGATCTCAAAGGGTAGGGGCCAGAGTTCTGATTTCTAAAAACCTGCCCAGTGATCTGTCTAGCCATGATGAAGTAGAACCCCATAGGTCAACAAAGAGCAGAGGTAGCTCAGAGGTAGAGCTCAGTGGAAGGCTCTGGGTTCAGTCCCCAGTACAACCCAAACCAAAAAAGTACCAAGAACCCCCTTGTCTGACCTGGGCACCCTAGATCCAGCCTCGATCTCTAAACCTTCTGATACATGGCTGACATATATATATATATATATATATATATATATGGCTGATATATATGTAACTTTTTTATTTTTATTTTTTATTTTGTACTAGGGATTGAACCCAAGGGAGCTTTATCATTGAGCTATTTCCCCAGCCCTTTTAATTTTTTATGTTGAGACAGGGTGTCTAAATAGCTGAGGTTGGCCTTGAACTTGCAATTCTCCTGCCTCAAACCCAATTTGCTGGGATTACAGGTGTATACCACCACACCTGGTGAGTTTAAAGTTTTTAAAGCACAATTTATCTCCTGCCACTCTCCTGCTCAAAATCCTCAGGTAGTTCCCCACTCCCTGAAGGAAAATCTGAAGCCCTTAGTGTGGCATTCAAGACCTTATTCATGTGGTTCATTAATTCTGCCAGCTGGCTCCCGTCCCCATCCTCACAGCAGAGTCACATTTCCTTATAACAGGTTCCTGACCTGGCTTTCCCTCCTGGGCTTGACTGGACTTCAGATGGCAGTGGGGCTCAGTGGAACACACTGAAATGGCAGTTATCCTCCCTGAGACTCTGAGCCCTCCTGGAAGAGCAATGAGGAATCACTGTTGGAACGTCCCTCATAATTGAAGAGCCATGTGTGCAGCTCTATAGGAAGGGGTTTCCAGTGGCCTTCAGATGACAGGAGCTCCCTGGGCAGACACAACATCACAGCAGGAAGCAGTCAGTGCAGGAGAGCAGGAGAGCAGGAGAGGTGAAGCCATGGTGAATTCAAAAGTGATGGCATCCAGATATAAGAGACGGAGCAGACCTGACCAGCACTGGGGCAGGGGCCACGCTCCAAAGTATCTCTCGTGCTCTTCTGTACCCTACTCCCAGACAAAAGCAGAGAGTCACAGATGCACCTTGTTGCTGTTGTCCAAAAAGTCAAGAGCATCTTACTAATACCATTAGGTTGTATATGCATTTGGACTTCGTTTATTTCCCATAAACAGTTACTCAAAATAAAATAAAAAGTGACTGTTTTGATCGAAAGCAAGAGTTATTTCATAGCACAGCTTGGAAATTGTCACCTGAAAGTGCTTCCGAGAGAACTTCCGTTTCACAAACTTCTGGTTAAACATGGCAGAAGATTCTGTCTTGGATCTGTCGGCTCCCTCCCAAACAATAGAAAACAACTAGACAGGAGTAAAAACAACTAGAAAGGAGTAAAAGGGGGTACAAACAACAAGGTCTTGGAGACCAGGAGAAGAGACAGAAGCAGATGAAGGATGTCAACACATTTTTGGGAGGTGGGAAGGGAAGAAAGGAATGGTGAGTCACACGGCAGTGTGGAGGAAGCCGAGACCCCGAGCCTGCAGCAAGGTTCCGGGAAGAAGCTGGCCAAGCTTCTGGGGAAAGGGAGGACCAGGCAGTAAATGGCAGGAGCTGGTGAAGGCCAGGTGAGGTGGGCTGTGGGCTGATCATACCTGCCTGTTTCTGCAGGACACCTGGAGTTTACTCCCTAGGGACTTTGGATCTGCACATCAGCCCCTGTGCAGGTTGGGTATGAGGTGCAGAACTGAAAATACAGGGAATAAATGGAAATCTGGATACTAAAAAGTTCCTTTTCCTCACCCTGCTTCTAGACAACCTGCAGTCGGGCACAATTCTCACCCCCCAGCTTGAAGTCTAAAGAACCCATTTCTATAGATACTGAAAGACTCAAGGAAAAGACCTATAGATGCAGACATTTGGGAGCCTGAATGGAAGATACACCCTGTGCAGGGAAGTCCAGAATTAGACAAGCCTTGTCTAAGCAAGCTGACCATCCAGTCATCTCTTCAGGCCATAATCCTTTAATATGATCAGAGGGCCAGGCTCTCCAGACAATTAAGGAATGCCTCAGACATGAGTGACAGGTGTGTGCATGTGTGGGGGTGGGGATAGGTGGGAGGGAAAGAAGAACTCAGAAGTTCAGGAAGAAAACTTTAAAAATGGTATAAAATCCTCAGGGAGAGACAGTAAAAATTACATCTCAGAGTTCATTATCATGAAATGTCAGAATACCAGAGACCAAAGAAAAGTTTCTAAAAAAGCTGACTGTGGTGGTGCACCTCTGTTATCCTAGGGACTTAGGAGACTGGAGCAGGAGGATCACAGATTTCAGTTCAGCCTCAACAATTTAGTGAGATTTTAAAATTAATATTATTATTAAAAGGGTTGGAGATGTAGCTCAGTGGTAAAGTGCCCCGGGATTCAATTTCTGGTACTGAAAACGGGTGTGTGTGTGTGTGTGTGTGTGTGTGTGTGTGTGTGTGTGTGTGTGTGTGAATTAGCCATCTACAAAACAGTCTTCCAAAGCTCTAAAGATGTTATGGAGCTCCTGGAACTGGATCCTTTGCTCTGCCTGTAACAGTCCGCAGTTTCCCCCCTCCTCCTCCATCCCATGAGCACTTCAGTTCATCAGTGCTGTGCTTCAAATTAGGCACTTAGACTGAGGTTCTCATGGAATGACCTGGAGCTTGCAAAACAGTAAAGGAGTTTAACTTTCTGTGATCCAAACCCTGAACATCCATTCAAGAAAGTAAAAGCAGACACCAAACTGCTTTTATAAGAACACCACTCCAGGTTTCTGGCAGCTAAAAGACTTGTCTAATTCAATAGAAAAACAGTTACACTTACATTTACAACAGGCTTCAACAGTCATCCATTGGTACAAAAAAATTCCATCTTACATGAGTATAAACAATGCCTTAGTGGACAAATGTGCATGTCAGAAGTAATCCTCACTAACTTCCAGCAGTAGGATGCCTTTGGGGAATATAATTTCCCTTGCCTTGTGATGTTAATTTGAAGCAATTATCATAGGTAGACTAAAACACATTTTGCATATTACTTGCTCTTTTTTTTTTGCGACACTGGGGATTGAACCCAGGGCCTTGTGCTTATAAGGCAAGCACTTTACCAACTGAGCTATCTCCCCACCCCTGAAAGTCTTGTGGTGTTGGAGAGTAAGGTTGTGGAGAAACCCAATGGGGGAATACCGCAAGTTCCATATCTGCAAGTTCTTACCTGCTGATCAACCAACCATAGGTTGAAAATATTCCGAAGAAAGAACTGCATCTCTTTTCTTACCATTATTCCTAAAACAATACAGTATAACACTATTTACACAGCATTTATGTTGTTTTAGGTGTTATAAGTAATCTAGAGAGGATTTAGAGATGATTTTAGAATCTTTTCTTTTTTTTTTTTTTTTTTTTTTTTTTTGCGGTACTGGGGATTGAACTCTGGGCCTTGTGCTTGTGAGTCAAGCACTCTACCAGCTGAGCTATCTCCCCAGCCCTTAGAGATGATTTAGAGACAGGAGGATGACAAGTTTGAGGCCAACCTAGGTAATTTAGCAACACCCTGTCTCAGAATAAAAAATTAAAAGGGGCTGGTGTTATAGTATAGTGGTAAAGCACTCCTGGGTTCAATTCCCAGTATCAAATAAGTAAATAAAAATATATGGGAGAATGTACATAGGTTATACGTAAATTCTACTCTGTTTTATGTAAGTGTCTTAAGAGTCCCAGAAGTGTGGATAGTGAGGGACAACTATATTCAGAATGTAGATACTTCTGAAATAGCTCTAGATCTACCATTGGGAAGCTTACCTTCCTCCAGAGAGACCAGGAAGCCAGTTTCTAGAACTTGATTCACTTAATATTTTTAATGCAACTTCATTTCCATTTGAAGTAGGATGGGTAAGAATAAAACCACTTCTCCAGTTCATTTGTTTATTTTAGAACAATTTTTTTTCATATATGGAGGAAAAATATCTCCCCACCCCCTTTGACACATGAATTTAAGTTACTTTTTCTTTCTGGTGGAAATAAAAAGGAAACCCTGGAATCTATGGTTCTTGTTCCCACTACCGAATAGGAGGCCTGGCTGAGACAGTTCCAGAGGGGGCTTGCTCCAGTTGGATTGGCCCAGCTTGGCATGGATTAAAATCAGAACAGAAGAGCTGAAAGTGCTGGAGGGTAAATAAGGACTAGCTGTATTTCCAGCCCTTGTGTTTCAGTGCCAGGGCCTCTGGGCCAGGGGCTTCTACAGAGCAGCAGCCACACAGCAGGAGGCTGCACAAAGAGAAGACAGGCTGCTTAAGAAATTCTGGAAATTCAAGAATGTGTGTGTAGGAATTGCAAAAACTATTCACCAGATTTAAAGGTTAAGCCTACAGCTGGTAGATATGGAAACTTAGGTATAAACTTTCTGGAGGGTAATTTGGCAAAACATAGTAAAAGCTTTGAGAGTGTACATGTTCTTTTGAATCAGAAATTCCACTTCTAGGAATTTATCAGAAGGTGGGGGAAACCTTAGATGTCCAAAGATGTCTAGCTGAAAGAATAAATCACAGTGGCATTGATTAAATTTTTTATTGGAATTTTTAAAATAGTAAAATTAAATGTTCCATTTTAGGAGGAACAGGGCAGCAATGTAGTTCTGAATAGTCCTACATACCATGACAATAAACTTGCAAACTCTGCATTCAGTAAAACCAGAAGAAAACTGCCATGTCCAAAGTGCTGTCAATTGCTGCCAGGCTAAGGGCTCAATGGTAGAGCACTTGCCAGGTATTTTCAGCACCACCACCACCATAAAATAAAATTAAAAAAAAATTCTGCCATAGAATAAGAAACTGAGTGAAGGCCCTTGAGTCAGGAGAAGCCATACAACTTCAGAGAGCCCAGAAATCTCCAGGAATTATTCCTTTTCAGAAGGGGAGGACACCACTCCAGAAGGAACTAGTGGAACAAGGCTAACATTGAACAAATCAACTAGGGGCTGGGGGTATATAGTTCAGTGGTAGAGCACTTGCCTAGCATGTATGAGGCCTTGGGTTTGATCCCCATCATTGAAACAAAAACAAAAATAAATAAAACAAAAAAAAAATTTCTAGTAGAGAAATCAATGGATTTCAATGGCAAGTCTTGGAAAGCACTGGAAAAGTAAAACCTGTAAAAGTCAATACTTTCTCTTCAAAACAAGGTCTATGGCGAAACCTGGGAAACAGAGATGGACAGAGTTCTCTTCAGTCAAGTGGACCTCTGAAATCCAGAGAAGAGGTGACCCCTCAGAGGGGCCATGTGTGAATTTTTCCTTCTGACAACCCAGAGAGCTACCCTCAGACCCTCCACCACTTCTTTAGGACAACAGTTACCGTCACAGACAGTGAGGCAACACATACAACACTCAAAATAAGAAAATCATGGGTCGAAGATTCCATCCAGCCAGGCAGCGTGGTGGGGCCTGTAATTCCAGTGGTTCAGGAGGCTAAAGCAGGAGGATTGCAAGGTCAAAGCCAGCCCTAGCAAAACTGAGGTGCTAAGCAACTCAGTGAGACTCTGTCTTTAAATCAAATACAAAACAGGGCTAGGGATGTGGCTCAGTGGTCGAGTACCCCTAAGTTTAATCCCCAGTACACACACACACACACACACACACACACACACACACACACATTATTCTGAGACAGGGTCTCACTAAGTTTCTTAGGGTCTTGCTAAATTGCTGAGGTTGTCTTTGAACTTGCAATCCTCCTGCCTCAGGTGAGATTATAGGTATACTGAGCTGCTGAAATTAAAGGAATGTGCCACAGCACCTGGCATAAATTCATTTTTAGAAAAATATTAATAAATTAGGTAAGCAATAAGCTAAGCTAATCATTGAGAGGGAGAGAGAATGCATGCAATCCAAAATTTTAAAAAATGACAAAAGGAAAATAATCACACAAACAAGTAAAAAACAAAGTCAAACAAAAAACCCTAAAAAAATTTTACACAATTTTATTCCAATAAATTTGAATAAATAGGGAATGTACGATTTCCTCAGAAAACTAAATATGAAAAACCAAACCAATCAGCATAAAAAATATTAAACATTATCAAAGACGCATCCACGCACCCCCCCCCAAAAAAAAGAAAAAAAAAAAAACCACCAAGAACTACTGGATCTATTGTTTCACAGAATTACATAGTTGTACTATAACCTTTAAAGAACAGGTAATCTCAATAGTTTTTAAAATACTTCATAGTCCAGAAAAAGGAGAAAACTTACAAATTCTTTTCATGATGTAAGTTCATTGTAACTGTAGGGAAGGAAAATCTTTTCCTCACCCTTCCTAAGATTTGTGGCTGCGGTCCCTACATTGTAAAGAATTAACGAGAGGAAACTCTACAATTTATTTAATAGAAGTTTTACATCACACAGAAACCTTCAAAAATGAAGATCCTAATAAACAGGTAAACTTGTGCATTTCTTTTTTTCTTTCTTTTCTTTTTCTTTTTTTTTTCTTTTTAGCAGTGCTGAGGATCCAGGGCTTCACAGATGCTTGGCAAGTGCTCCACCACTGAGCCCCAGCCCCAGCAACTTGTCTATTTTTATGCTTAGATTGATGAAGAGTGGAAAATTGTGGAGAAATATGATTGGAGGACAAATGGGTATAATCTAAAGGCAATAAACAGAGGGAAACACCGCAAGGCCTCTGTGTTCACATTCTTTGTGTCCCTGTGTCTTTGGGAATAAGAATGTTCCTTTCCTTTGGATATAGAGAGGCTACTTCTCATATAATGGTCTTATGAACTGCTTCAGGGGAGAGGGTAGGAGGTCAGAGAGTGACCTGCTTCAGAGAAGAGCAGAGATGGCAAGAGTGACCTTCCTGTTTCTGCTTTCTCAAATGCCAAGGTACCATATTTTAGGTAGCATACACTGAACTCATCAATACAAAAATATAATCAGCATTAAAAAAAATAAATAAAAACAGAGCCAAACAGGGAAGCACACACCTGTAATCCCAGCTCCTTGGGAGATTGAGGCAGGAGGATTACAAATTCAAGGCCAGTCTGGGGGATTTAGTGAGACCCTGTCTCAAAACAACAAAACAAAACAAAAAACAGGCTTGGGATGCAAGTCAGTGGTAGAGCAGCCCTGGGTTAAAAAAAAAAAAAGCCAATCTAATTCATAAACATTGATGCAAAAAATTTAAGTAAAATTTTAGCAAACAAAATCCAAAATTACACAGAAAGAATATTATATTGTTCCTAAATGGAGTAGTGTAATCTAGGAATGGAAAAATGGCTGTATACTAGAAAATCTACCGATAGGTCATAATATTAATAGTTCTTAATAGAAAATAGATTATTGTAAATACTGAAACTGCATTTGATACAATCAAGCACTTTTTTTTTTTTTTGGTACTGGAGATTGAATCACTGAACTACATTCCCACCAGTCCTTTCTTTTTACTTTTTTGAGAGAGAGCCTGGCTAAATTACTGAGGCTGATTTTGAACTCGTGGATCCTCCTGCCTCAGCCTTCAAGGCACTGGGATTACAGGCGTGCAATTCCACGTCCAGCTGTAAACACTTATTTCTGATTGTAAACGTAACACTCATGTTGAAAATGTAGTTCACTGATAGAATGTTTGCCTAACACGCATAATGCCTCTGGTTTGATCCCCAGCACTGCAAAAACAAAGAAAATGAAAGAACAACAACAAAAAATGCAGTAAATTAACAAATACCTCCTCAACATGAAAAAAAGTTTTGTTTTTATTTATATGTGTGTTTTTTAGTAGAAGAGCAACGATTAATGAGGAAATATTAGAGACATGAATATTTAGGGTACGTTAGACTTCCTTTTTTAAATGTTATACTTATTAATCAATGTAATATAGGCCTGAGAAATAAATAATGGTGAATTGAAGATAAATATTCTAGATTATTTTCTAAAGAATGTGTTCTAGAGTTAGTTTAGGGTTTTCAATCAAAAGCTGGCTTGAGGGCTGGGGTTGTAGCTCAGTGATAGTGTTGCCTAGCATGTGTGAGGCACTGGGTTTGATCCTAGGCACCACATAAAAAAATAAATAAATTAAATGAAGGTATTGCGTCCATCTACAACTAAAAATATTTTTAAAATTAAAAAAAAAAATGGCCTTGAACTTGTGATCCTGCTGCCTCAATCTTTCGAGTTTACAGGTATGTGCCACCACACCTGGCTAATACCTTACTTCTTATGAATAGAATAAATCAAAGTGATGGTATGTCTAATGACCCTGGAGGCTGAGGCAGAAGGATTGCAAATTTGATCCCAGACTCAGCAGTTTAGCAAAGCCTAAGCAACTCAGTGAGACCCTGTCCCTAAATAAAATATAAAAAAAGGGCTGGGGATGTGGCTCAGTGGTTAAATGCCCCTGAGTTCAATCCCCTAGTACCAAAAAAAATTTTTTTTGGCTTTTGCCTTGCTTTTTCTTGGTTCAGTTTCTCTGAAGACCCTGCCATGTGACAATCCTCATGCAGCCCTGTGGAGAGATTCATGTAGTGGAAAACTAAGACCTGCTACAAATAACCATGTGCGGGGCCATCTTGGAGGTACATCTTCCAGCCCCAGGCAAACCTTCACATAACTGCAGCACCAGACAACAAGAAGACTGAAATCTCATTAGTTATTGAGCCAGAACCACCCAGATAAGACACTCCTGAATTTCTGATTTACAGGAACTGAGATAATAAATGTTTATCTTTTTAAGTTATTAAATGTTGTAGTAATTTGTTATACAGCTATATAACTAATACAGAAGGCAAAATAAATACACTTTTAGGCAGACAAAAGGGGAGAGAGAGTTCAGGATCAGCAGACCTGTACTAAAAGAAATTCTAATGTAAAATTTTCAGGCCTAAGGAAGCTAAGAGCTAGATAAGGAACGATGAACAAATAAAATGGTAAATATATGTATAAGTCTAATGTTTCCTTGGATTTAGGTTGCTGAGGCTGGCCTCAAACTTGTAATCATCCTTAGCCTCTGAAGTTGCTGGGATTAGGGGCATCCACCATAGTGCCTGGTTGTTTCATAGGATTTAAAAGTAGATTACAACAATAAAGAAGGCATAAATAAATGGAGAGATATACCATACCATGTTCATGGATTAGAAGATTTAATATTGATGTTAATTCTCCCCAAATTGATCTATAAATTCAATACAATTCCCATTAAAATATCAGCAACCTGTTTTCGCAAAAATTAACAAATTGATGATAAAATTTATATTAAAAAAGCAACAGACTAAAATAGTCAAAACTTTTTTTTTTTTTTTTTTTTTTTTTTTTAGCAAAATAACACATTTGGGGGACTTTTACAACCTGATTTTAGCAAGGTTGTCAGACTATGACCCATAGACAAAGTTAGTCTGTAATCTGTTTTTGCCAGATTTTTAAACTGAAAATCTTTTTAAATGCTTGGAAAAGAAAAAAAAAAAAAAAATGAGGTAGGAAAACTGACTTTGTCTTTCTTAGTACTCTGTTTTAAGAAAGTCTTAATCATAGACAGTCACAGTGGTGCACACCTCTAATCCTAGCAATTTGGGAGGCTGAGGCAGGAGAATCACAAATTCAAAGCCAGCCTCTGCAATTTAGCAAGATCCTGTTCCAAAATAAAAACCAAAAAGGGGTTGGGATGTCGCTCAATGGTTCAATATCCAATACCAAAAAAAAAAAAAAAAAAAGAAAAAGAAAAAGTCTGAATCATAAAAACAAGTTAGAAACAATAAATTGGTCAGTAGCTGGACTTACTAGACTCTTATGAAATGTTAATACTAAAGTTTGTTTTTTTTTTTTTTTTTTGTACCAGGTATTGAACCCAGGGGCATTTTGCTATTGAGCCACATCCCCAGCACTTTTTAAAAATATATATATATTTTATTTAGAGACTGGGTTTCACTGAGTTGCTTGGGGCCTCACTAAGTTGCTGAGGTTGGCTTTGCTTGGGGCCTCACTAAGTTGCTGAGGTTGGCTTTGAACTCCGGATTCTCCCGCCTCAGCCTCCTGAGCTGCTGAGATTACAGACATGTACCCATCACACCTGGCTTAATACTTAAAACTACTTCACATTCACATTACAAAAAATGAAGAGTTAGTGCACTTTTTAAAAATAAGTATTTTTTTGTACCAGGGATTGAACCCACGGGCACTTAACCACTGAGCCACATCCCAGCCCTTTTTATCTTATTTTTCAATTTTGAGACAGGGTCTCACTAAGTTGCTAAATAGATGAGGCTGGCCTCAAACTTTTGACCCTCCTGCCTCAGCTTCCCAAATCACTGGGATTACAGGCATGCGCCACCATGCCTGGCCTATTAATGTGCTTCTGCTTTCTTATTTATAATACATGTCTGAATGTACTTGCATGAATGTGTATATATATATGCATATGTCCCATCATTTTCAAAGACAATGTTAAAAAAAAAAGTTGCTACATGACCCTTAGCGCTTTCCCATCCTACAGGTTGGGTTGACTATGTAGCTGTAGCTGCAGTTCATGGAGCTTGGGTTCCTATTTCTTGGTCCATCCTCTGCACCATATAATCAATCAGGTGACCAAGAATCTGGCTCAGAGAATCATCAACAACAGTATTTTTCTTTTTTTTTTTTTTTAAGAGATGGGGTCTCACTATGATGCCCAAGATGGCCCCAAACTATAGATATTTGCCACTGTCCCTGGCTTATTGAATGTTTTTCACATTTGGTCCGAAATGTCTGGAGCCTTGACTCTGAGCATCCGAGTGGTGGGTCTGGGAATCTGCCATATTAATAAGACTGTCAGGTAACATGATCTGCATTTTGGGAACTGTAGCTCTGGGCACCTAATCTAGACTGCTGGGAAGAAGCTTTGGTTTTCAGACTGTTCATGCCTCTTCTTGCAGGAGTATGAGTAGCATGCCTTCTTATTAATGTAGTCAGATGTCACTGAACCTGGTGCTGGTCCTCATGAGGTAGAAGAAATAAGAACTAAACAGGAAGGACAAGGAAAAAAGATTTGAATTCAGAAGTTCTGCATACTTTTCAGGTCTGTCATCCCCTAAATCTGTTTTCATTCCAGGTTTGTTACTCCCAAATTCCTGGGAAATCTGTAAATTTTTCTGTGCACTGTTAATTAGCCCCCCACCCCATAGATTAAGCAAAGAGAGATCCGATATTGGAAGATTTTCCAGTGCTATCTATTGATCAGATAATGAAGACCACATTAGCCCAAGAGACTGACAAAACCACCAGAACCTGTCCTGAGATTACCAATCTGATATCATTCCTATATACCCTCCCAGACCCACCCCTCATCATGTTCCCTTTAAAAGAAGAGCCAGAGCAGGACATGATGGTCCTCACTGTAATCCCAGGGACCCAGAAGGCTGAGGCAGGAATTTCTCAAGTTTGAAGCCAGCTTAGGCAATTCAGTGAGACCCTGTATCAAAAATAAAATAAAAAGGTCTGAGAATACAGCTCAGTGGCAGAGCATTCCTGGGTTCAACCCCAAATATTGCCCCCCCCCCCCAAAAAAGTTGAGAACCCCTCCAAAATGTCTTTTACTCTTGAGATGGCCTGTATTCTCCCTTGAATGTGTACCTACTTTCCTAAATAAACCTCTGTGCCTCTGTCTGCCCCATATGTAGGACTTGCACTGGAGCCCTAGATCCTGGATTCTAAAGATCTCTATACTAACTCCACATTTGATGGGGGACAATGGGGAAGCCTATTAAGGCTTCCAAGCCTGGTGGAGGCTCAAGGAATTTCCTAGTTAGTGAAGTTGAATGCTTCATAGATGGGGAATTCACCACTTACAAGGAAGCCCCTCTCTCAGTTGGTCTTTTACCTTACCCTATAACAGATAGCAGAGTTATGCAAGTTAAATTATTAAATTGATGTCTCCTCTGGACATAAATTTTGGTTCCTTCCAATGTCTTTTGGAATCACAGGTGTCACTGCCCTGGTTGCTGAAATTACAGGCCTGCACCATCACTCTGGGCTTCCCCATTCCTCTTTGGATTTAGACCAGGATCCCTTCCATGGCCAGGTGAACTTATTGACCTCTAGTTTCATCTCCTTCATTCTCTTGGCTGCCCCTTTTCCTATCCTGTCCACTCCTGCAATATCTTCAATTCTCTTATCAGGCGAGGTTCTGTTGCCATGGCCTACTCCCCCTTACTAAGTTAACTCCTACTCATTCTTCAGCTCTCCAGCATCACTTCACAGATTCCAAGACTAGAGCTGGTTCCTTGCTAATTCATGCTTGTAGCCCTTTGGGGTCTTATTAATACTTGGAAACGTCGAAAATTTTCATTTACATGAATGAAAGCAATTATTTCACAAATGTCTGCCTCCCCGCCCCCGAGATGTTCAAGTTCATCGGAGCAGGGCTTTTTTTTTTTTTTGTACTGGGAATTGAACCCAGGGGAACTTTATACTGAGCCACATCCCCAGTACTTTTTATATTATGAGACAGGGCTCACTAAGTTGCTTAGGGCCTTGCTAAATTGCTGAGGCTGGCTTTGAACTCGCAATCCTCCTGCCTCAGCCTCCTGGGCCTCTGGGATTACAAGGTATGCGCTGCCAGAGCAGGGCTTTGAGTTTGCTCTCAGCGTATCCCCAGTACCTAGGAAAGTGCCTGGCAGGTATTCATTGGATGGATTACTCACTCCAGGAAGGCGGTCTTCAACCGCCGTGGAGTGTCAAGACCCCTGGGAATAGAGCAAAGACAGACCCCAGGCAGCTACATGTAGACATCCCCAGAAATTAGGGTATCTCTCTGCGGTCCAGGCCTCTGGTGTTGCTCAGGATAGGGCGGTGCCTGAAGACCTCCCAGGGCAAAAGGGATACGGCACAGCTCTAGCTGGCATCCGGCTGCCCACTGGAGGTGGGGGGCGCCTCGACTCCACTGACGGGCCTCAGTTTTGCCATCGGTTCCCCGTGGTCAATCCTGAACTGCCCTTGCAGTCCTAAGTACCCACTCCAGTCGCGGGAGGCTGCGAAGGTGTGAGGGAGGCAGCAGGCGCAGCGGGCAGAGCCAGGGTACGCCGCCGAGCCCGGCGAGGGCGCTCCAGGTCGGTCCTCCAGAGCAGTCGCGCGTCGTCCCGGCCCCTCTAGCCGCCCGGCGGTGGCGCGGTGCGCGTCGGGAAAGCGGCGGGAGGATCCGGCCCTCGGCGGCGGCGCGAGCCATGGTGGGTGGCGAGGCGGCCGCCGCGGTGGAAGAGCTGGTTTCCGGGGTACGGCAGGCGGCCGACTTCGCCGAGCAGTTCCGCGCCTACTCCGAGAGCGAGAAGCAATGGAAGGCCCGCATGGAATTCATCTTGCGCCACCTGCCCGATTACCGCGATCCGCCCGACGGCGGCGGCCGCCTGGACCAGCTGCTGTCCCTCTCCATGGTCTGGGCCAACCATCTTTTCCTGGGCTGCAGGTGCGGACCCCTGCCGGCCGGCTGACCCTGCTGCCTGCCTGCCGACCCTCAGGCCTCACCCCTGACCCAGAACCTCTGCCCCACACTGAACCAGTCCACAATCTCCCATCGCATTGACTGGTCCGCCGGCTTCTTCCCACCTTGCAGCCCCTTGGAAAGATGCTTAATTTTTCTGAGCCTCAGTTTCCTCATTTGGTAATTGGGTGGTTATGATGACTACAGTAATTAAAAGACAAGATCTTAGTACAAGGTGGGCTCAAGAGTTGCCATATTGCTGTTATCAGTATTACTAATTTAGCTCAAATCATCACCTTTTCAGAGTGTTTAAAGTCCATTTGCTCCTTTCACTCACCTGGCAAAAAGTGCATAGACTGAAACAGACTCCCCCGCCGTCAGATGAAGAGGCTGAAGGAGAGGAAATAATATTTGTAGGGCATGCAGCTTCCGACAGGATTGGTAGATTTATATCATGGTGGCAGGAACTGTGTCCCAGGGCTTTTTTCTCCCCAAACCCCAGACTATTTGATCCTGAGCAGGAACTAACTTTACTTTTCTGCTTTTCTTTTATGAACAGATGCCTTTTTTGCCAAGGTCCTAAAGTCCACTGCATCTTGGCTACTGCACCAAGACAACAAGGTCCTACTTTGAAGTGCCTGATTGATTAGGCACCCCCTAGACACCATCCTGAAGAAGGCAGAGATCTTGAGGATCCTTTATACTCCCTTAGAGTTTCTTAAAGTTAGGAGAATAGAATGACTTGGTTTGGTGCTGGTTTCTGTACCTTGACTCTGTTCACATGACCCCTCCAGTCCAACCCACTTGGGTTTGGTTTTGGTGCTGGGGTTGAGTGCAGGGCCTCTTGCATGCTAAGCATATGCTCTAGCATTGAGGTACACACGCGAACCCCAAAGCCACTTGGCTTTTGTTTCAGATACTGGGGTTTATTAGAATAGGATATACCAGATTTACCCATCCCAGACACACACATCTGTCCTTTCTGCCTTCTAGGTATCACTGGGAAATCTTGATTAACAGGTCCAAGATTAGAAAGATGTCAGAGAATTGAGCAAATGAACAAATGATGCTATTTTCATTAGACAAACATACATGTTTAAAACAAAAAATACTTTTGGCCTTCATACCATATTCATGAATATGTACTGCCAGATGTATGGTGCCTCTGTTTTTGAAAATCTTGACACATCTGCTCTATTGGCATTCCAGAAACCTAATTCTGTACTCAAATCAGGAAGAACTATTTCCTAACCTTGTGCTGAACATGTATAGGTTTCCCTTACAGTATCAAATCAGTCCACTGAAGAACCCAGCATAGCACCTGTGCTTATAGCCCCAACTATTAGGGAGGCTGAGGTAGGAGGATCACTTGAGCCCAGGAGTTTTAGGCCAGCCTGGACAACAGCAAGACCCTGTGTGTGTGTGTGTCTCTCTGTCTCTTTTTTTTTTTTTTTTTTCTTTCTCCTGTACTGGGGATTGAACCCAGGGATGTAAAACCACTGAGTACATCCCCAATCTTTTTTATTTTTATTTTGAGACAGGGTCTCACAAAGTTCCTAAGGCTGGCTTTGAACTTGTGATCCTCTTGCCTCAGCCTCCTGAGTTGCTGGGATTACAGGTGTGTGCCACCATGTCCAGCAGTGAGACTCTGTCTCTTTAAAAAAAGAATTTAATACTTCTAGAGTTAAGTTTACAGTCTAGTAACTTACAATTTCTTATTAATCCACAGTGACTAGTAATTCTTCCAAGGTTTTTACCTTACTACTTTCTGTTGTGCAGTTACAATAAAGACCTTCTAGACAAGGTGATGGAAATGGCTGATGGTATTGAAGTGGAAGACCTGCCACAGTTTACTACCAGAAGTGAATTAATGAAAAAGGTAAATAGGATATCCAAGTGCATTTGCTGAAAAAGTGTAGATTTAATGGTCCCTGCTTTGATGACACATATTGGAGTATACCGGTTTTTGACTACCTTGTTTACTATTCCACAGATTCTTTGACCTTTCAGTTTTATTTCCCTTCAATTGATATAAACATTTTTATAACTAGCTAACAACTCACCATAATGAGTTATGCATTGTTGGTGGAATAATACATAAACTCAACCTCTTTGGTTTGTCTACACACACACCATTTTAAGTTTTTTGGTTGATTTTAAGGAAACCATTGGCTAGATTAGTGCAAAAATTCCCCACTTGTTAAAAAATCTTGGTAAAAAAATTAGTGCATTGGTGTCCCATCAGGTGAGGGCTGGACCAGATTTGTTTGGCCTCTCTGACTTGATAAGGAATGTGGTGGCTGGACTACTGTCCAGATACCATAGCTGCTCCCTAGTCTGCAGAGCTTAGTTGACCTGAGGCTCTGGGATTGTATATAGTGAGCTCTTGCCTAGGGTCTTGTATCTGAACCCTGGAGCTGGGGCTGTGGAAAGGATGGGGCTGGGTATCCCGCTAGTTTTTTAGAATAACCCCCCAACATGCATTTTTAACATTTGTCCCATTCTCCTCACATAACAGAATTGATTGCTCCCTTATCTCCTAAAGTTCCTTGGGCACTTCCCCTGGCCTGTTTTAGAGCAGATTGTGACATTGACGGTGACGACATTTTGGTTTTTATAATTGCAATCGGCACTCAGCAAATACTTAACAAAATTGACCAGAGCAATAAAGAGCTTCTGGCTTCTTTAGTTCTATCTTCAGACATAGGTAAGCCCTTGTTTTACCCCAATTGGGTGTGTTTTAGGAGACAGGGCACATAAAGAAGTCCCCTTTTGAATAGTTGAATTGAATTCTCAGCTGCCTAGAAGGTGTTCTAGTTCCAAACTTGATTTCCCTGCTTGATTTCTGTTTTTCCTTAAAATAAAATAAAGCATTCTTTTAGTTTTTTTAATGTAAGCTTGGAGTCAGAAGATTCAGGTTGATGTTTGAGATGCTATTTTATTTTTAAAATCAGCTGCTAACAGGTAGCTGTTTTTAGCCAGGGAGCCATGTGAATTGGTAGTTTGGGGCTTTTTGGAGCCTTTCATGTAATTCTTTTAAAAATCCTTGGGTGTCCCAGAGTGGTGAGGTTCTTGGGGCCCAGCCAGGAAGGGTAGATAGTTGCTGGAGTACACTCCATGGGGCAGGGGTGAGCCATCATTTCCTGTTTGTGGCAGGCTTTCCTTGCTTTTTGTTCCTAAGGGGTTTTCTGAAGTCCTTCAGATCTGTTTTTCTTACATTCGTTCTCAATTTTACTTCTTTTCTGAACAGTAGCTATACTGTTTCCAGTTTTGCTGGGCTATAAGAGATCAGAACACTCCATGATATTTGGGCTATAGATCCCAGAAAGAGACTAAAGAGATTTGCATGTCCTCAACTTATTCATAGACATGTGTATACATTAGGAAAGATCTGTCTAAACTGTAAAGGGGCCTTGCACCTTAAAAATGTACAGAGTCCATTCCCTGGGGTGCTTTCTTGACACCGTCTTTTGCATAGTATGAGTCTCCAGAGAAGAGTCCTCAGGCATGAACTTAGCATCCCTGAAAGCAGTGCTGCCTGGGAGAAGCCTGCATGGTGGCCATAATTCTATACTTTTTTGGATTAGGTATATTGTGACTTCCTTCAAATAAAACTAATGTTTTCTTAGTAACCAAGTTTAATTTTAGACTGCTGATGATACTGAAAATGAAATTCATCTGCTCCTGAAAAGTGAGATACTTAGAGGGTGTGCTAAGTTGTGCAATTAAGAATCTTCTAGGGGGCTGGGGAAGTGGCTTAGTGGCAGAGTGCTTGTCCAGCATCCATGAGGCCCTGAGTTCCATTCCCAGCACAAAATAAAAACCTGTCTAGATAAGCTCATCCTGAGAACAAGTCATCATCTATGTGCCATGAATGTCTCCTCCATTGAAGGCTGCTCTTCAAACCCACTGGAAAGAGCCACAGGGTCTACACAGCAGTTTTTCCCCTTACCTTCAGTTTTTGCATGTAATAGAGAAAGCTTTCAAACATTAGGCAACCATGCCAGGCCAGAGGAGGGAAAAAAAATCCCCGATGTTAAGCCATGCATCTGAAAACGTCTGTTGTGCTGCCCAGAATTGATTCTTAGCTCTAAAATTAGAGGTCAGTTGGGTTTTAAAGCTAGCTAGCAAGTGGAAATGAATCACCTGGCATGGTTGGTATCTCAAGACCAGACAGTGATGATGACTTAGAGACATAAACCCTTAAAGTAAGATTTTAAAAATACTTTCTGGTTATTCTGCAGCTTTGGGGCAAGTACATTTCTGTGGCCTAGTCAACCTTTTTTTTTTTTGATATGAAAAATGAGTATTAGTCTTTGACAGGTGGGATTTGTCAAAGAGTTGAAGCATATGGTTTTCTCTTATGAAAGAGGGATTCAAACACAAATACATTGAGCAAACAATCTTGATTATCTAACCACCATCCAGAGGCACCTGCTTGCAGCATGTGTGGTTGCCCAGCTCACCTGTAATAAGTGATAATTAACAAAGAGGAGCAGCTGACTCTGGGAAGAGTGTCATTGCTATGACTGTCAGAATATTTCCAAGGTAATGTCTTACTCAAGGAGAAAGGAGTGATTGTCTAGGAAGCTGTTATTACTGACTCAAAGAAGTTGTCAACTTAATTATTTGATCCATTCTTCCTGAGAATATTTGTATCCCAAGAGGAAAAACGGCAGTATGAAAAGTGACCATAAATGAAATGTGGAAGTCTGAAAAACCAGTGTGCCTGCATTTCAAGAGGCTCTCTTTTGTGCATTATGCCCAGTCTTAGTAAGCTGTGAGGTAATGCTTTGGTGAGAGCAGCCATGTTCTAAGATGACAAGTATTGGTGAACACTCAGAATAAATTCAACCTTTCAGACTTGTTAACTCAGAGGCCATCTCATATCTCAAGATTAAAACTATGCTCAGTAGAGCTACTTGTCTTTTATATCTATTAGAAGTCAGAAAGAGCCAATATTTTTATCTAGTACCAGAATGGATGAAAAGACTATAGACTTTTCTACCTTGTAGAAAAGACTATACTCTGGCTGGCTGTGGAGGTGTATGCCTATAATCCCAGTGACTCCAGAGCTGAGGCAGGAGGATCACAAGTTTGAGGCCAGTCTGGGCAACTGTCTCTCTGGGGATGCAGCTCAGCGGTAAAGCTCTGGGTTCAATCCCTAGAACCAAAACCAAAACCAAAACAAAAGACTGTACTTTGGGCAGCCTATACCAGTGGCAACTGTTGTGCTGATGTAGTTGGGGGGGGGGGTCTGTCCTGTTGGAAATTTGAGATGACTGAGAGGACTTTTCTTCTTTAGACTGAAGATGGTTTCTTTAGGTGACACTGCATTCTCCCAAAAGGAAAAAGATTTCCTATATTTTGCTTCTCCTGAGGAATTTCATTTTATAATCCCTTAAAAAGACTGACTTGCTTAGCTAAGAAATAGGTCATACCTTGAAAACTCTGATTACTAAAAAGACTCTCAGATTGATTCATTGCTAAATGTTAAGGAAATCCATTCAAATACAAGGTGACAGCCAAAGTGATTTCTTCACACCCTGTTTAAAAGTTGTCTAAGCCAACTTTAAATTTACCAAAGGTGCTAGAGAGTCCCAGAAAGAATATATCTGCTTCAGTTCACCACTATTTGAAGACACGCTTTTACAGTTTGTAATAGTGTGAACTCCAGAAATATATAACCTTCTCATCTCCTAAATACCAACTCAGTGTGAAGTGTTGTGAATTACTACCTGAATCTGACTACTTTTGCTTTAGAACAAAAAGTGTTTGTGTGATTCTGCTTTTAGAACCCTTCACTGGAGAGCATGAAGGTGCATTTTAAGTATTTCCGTTACCACTTTAAATTGTGAACATTTATAGATTGCAAGAGACAAGAAAAGAAAATTAGATTCTGGCTTCCAAATGGATGGTGTGGTCAATGTTTTGCTAAATTTTCTGTATGTAGTAAAATATTATAATTTCTGAGTAGACTTACCATTTGTATAGTACATAAATATTATATCACTGCTATATTTTAATTTATGAAGATGAATTCGATTCACTGGACTGCACATATATATAACCTTTTCTTTTTTTTCCCCCTCAGCATCAAAGCTAAGGAGAAGATGTATCATATCACATTTTCATCATGGGCCACAGGCTTAGAAAGGAGGCTGGGATGAATGTGACGGTGACCACAGCAGCTCTAAAGACTCCTGGTAGAGGCAATTGGAATGAAAAGGAATCTGTCTAGATCAGCTTTTAGAAGTGATCATTCTTCCAGTAGCTACCACTGTAAAAGAATGCATGGATATTTATGTATTTATAAATCGTGTGCTCTAAAATGATTTTGTCAACATTGTGCAAGCCTTCGTGTAAAATGTCCTTTTTTGTAAATGTTGTAATAGTGGCATGTAATGAATTTTATAGTTTGGATTTTCAACAATGTACCTTTAAGTGTAACACTGTTGTTTGTTTTTTTTGGTGGGGGGGGCCTTTTTTTTCTGACTAAGGCAAATCAGATCTTTGTTTCCTTACTTCTACCTGAAATTCCTTACTTATACCATATCTGTTCTTCATTTGTCATTATATACTTATCTTGGTAGGAAATGAGAATCACATCGTAGGCTAAGGTACTCACGAACTAGCTATAGCTAGCTCATGGGAAGAGGCAGCCTACAATAAAGCATCTGGCTGCCCATTGTAGTGTTGTGCACCTATAATCCCAGTGGCAGGAGAGGCTGACGCAGGAACATCACAAGTTCAAGGCCAGCCTCAGCAATTTAGCAAGGCCCTAAGAAACTTAGTGAGACCCTGTCTCAAAATAAAAAGAGCCATGGATTTAGCTCAGAGGTAAAGCACCTGTGGGTTCAATCCCCAGTACAATCAATCCCTCAAAAATGCATCTGACGTTGTTTTAAATTCATTTTTGAGGGCCAGGGATGTAGCTCCATGGTAGAGTGCTTATCTAGCACTCTTGGGGCCTTATCATCCCCAGTACTGCAGACAAAACACAAGTAAAATTCACTCATAGGATACTTCTTCCAGCCAGCCAGCTGATTTGTAGATTCTCCAGATCTCCCAGACTGCTGGGTAAAACTTGGGTTTTCTAAACTTGAGGAACTGTCTTGTACAGTCTCTCAAGAAATACTCATAGTACAATACTGCTGTGCTCTGAGATTTTGGTATTAATATTCTGCCTTTAGTTAATGTACCTGTTCTGAACCCTCTTCCTGTTCCTTTTATTTCGTTCCCACTATTATACATGTACCTCTAGTCATAAATAGTGGGACTGGGGCTTCATTGGAGGGTAGCAATGTAAGTCTAACATAGAAGGATTCACTCATTGGTAGGCACTGGTAATAATTGTGAAGCCTGCCTTAATTAGTGAATACAGATAGAGCTGGTAAATAAATAAACTAGAGCTGATATCTGTGGGCAGAGAAGTGAGACTACACTTGCTTATACCTTTAAATGAAGGCCAAGCATCTTCCCTTGTATGGGCCACATCTCTGTGCAGTTTCCAACTCTAGTCTCTATAGTGATCATGAGATGGACTAAGTCAGGCTGTCTGATCTGTAACTTTGGATAAGCTACTTTTCTTCCTTATTTAAACCTTGCTTGGATAATGGAGATCACTGGGGAAAAAAAATTACAGAATGGGAAAACATCAGCAATCCAGATTTCTCCCCCCACTTTTTTTGGCCTAGGGATTGAATCCAGGGCCTTGTGCATGTAAGGCAACAAGCACTCTACCATTAAGTTACATCCCAGCCCTTGAATTTTATTTTATGTATGTAAGCTCCAATAAAATAGCCTTCCATTGCACAAGAAACTGATATCCCCCCAATCTCCTTCAGTTTGTTTATTTATTGGTACTGGAAATTGAACCCAGCCTGGGTTATGCAAGGCAAGTACCCTACCACTGAGCTATATCCCAGCCAACTCTTTCAGTTTATTTTTAAGAATTCTCTACTCTAGTTAAATAAAGTTTGTCTCTTTGTTTATTTGCAGTACTGGGAACTGAACCCTAGGGGTACTGTACCACTGAAGTACATCCCTACCCCTTTTATTTTGAAACAGGGTCTTGCTAAGTTGCTGAGACTGGCCTCAAACTTATGATCCTTCTGCTTCAGTCTCCAGTCACTGTAGGTGTGAGCCATGGTGCCTAAACTCCCATCTTTTTATTTATTTACTTACTTTGGTACTGGGAATTGAACCCAGAGGTGCTTTACCACTGAGCCACATCCCCAGCTCCCCCCACCCCACCCCCCAGGCGCAGGGGATTCGAACCTCGGCCCTTGCGCATGCTAGGCGAGCACTCTACAAAACGAGCTATTTCTTCAGCACCCCAGCTCTTTTTAAAATTTACTTTCTTATTTTGAGAGGTCTCACTAAGTTGCTTAGGGCCTCACTAAGTTGCTGAGGCTGGCCTTGAATTTGCAATCCTCTTGCCTCAGGTCCCCCTCCCCACTAGTTGCTGGGACTACAGGTATATGCCACTGTTCCTGGCCTCATCTGACTTTTATAACTGGTAGTAATCTCACCTATAAAATGAGTCAGTATTTTAATATTTCATTCTTCATGTATTTCTGGGAAAGAAAATAACAAATCTAAATTTTTGTGTTGCAGCATTCCTAGTGTAGATAAAATGGCCCATGATAGGCCTTGAAACAGCAGCTCGCACCACATGTAAGCTGCAAAATTCTGACCTTCACATACACAGTTCTGCCCACGAGTTGGGGTAAGAACAGGTAAAATGATATGAAGGGACATAGTAAAGTATAAGCATTCAAGTAATGGCTAGGAG
The DNA here is from genome assembly GCF_902686455.1 of Sciurus vulgaris. Taxonomy (NCBI): domain Eukaryota; kingdom Metazoa; phylum Chordata; class Mammalia; order Rodentia; family Sciuridae; genus Sciurus; species Sciurus vulgaris. Next base: position 32,828,121 of record NC_136466.1, on the reverse strand, counting down.
AGGATCTTTTCTGTTAAAGACATGTCTCACGCCTTCTGAGAAGTACAAACATTTTGTACACTTGAGGTGCTCAACCAACAGTGATGCTCTCACGTTATTCAAATTACACCTAGAAAATTGCTTTCTGAAATATTCCTTAGAGTCACCTGATTAATCGTCAACCTTATTAGAGGTAAAGATTCTCTCTGAACTTTTCTAAGATCCACTTGGAACAGTGGCTTACCTATCTATGGGCACTGAGAGGAATCATTACCTGTGCTCTGATGCTTTGGTATCTCTAGTAAAATGCATGTTGAGATTTCTATCCCATCTGAGATTTCTATCACTCTGTCAAGTGACTTATGTTACTTCTTCAATTCTACAAGGTTTCTGCTAACTCAGGGCGATGGTGCATCTCTGTAATCCTGCATCTCAGGAGGCTGAAGCAGGAGAATCCCAAGTTTGAGACCAGCCTCAGCAATTTAGCAAGACTCTGACTTGAAATTAAAAATAAAAAGGGTTGGGAATGTCTCTCAGCAACTAAGTGCTCCTAGGCTCAATCTCCGGTACCTAAATCAATCAACCAATCAATAAAGGGTCTCTGTTGGGCACTCGTGTCGGCAGGAGACTGTCAACTTCTGGATGTCTGAGGTCTGTGTGCCCTGTGATGTCTAATCATGGCTCTCATTTTTCTTCCTCCAGTACTGGGGATTGAACCCAGAGGCACTCATAGCACTGAGCTACACTCCCAGCCCCTTTTGCCCCCGTTTTAAAAAAACTTTTGAGAGAGGCTCTTGCTAAATCACCTAGGTTAGTCTCTTTTTTTTTTTTTGCGGTACTGGGGATTAGGTTAGTCTCTTATTCTGACTAGTTTAGCAATACCTTTCAGTTCTGTAGAAGAAAGAGTAAGTGTGGGTCTTCAGAGGTAAAACTTTTAGAACTTACACATTTAGTCACAAAAATTGCTTCAACAATTAGTGCATGCTAAAAAAAAATCTGCCCTAATTTTGCATGTGTGTATAAATAAAATGAAAAGCAAGTCAGGCAACACTGTTTTTTCCTTGAGGTTCACTGTGCTCTTTCTGAAAGTTAGGACTCCTGGAGCTGGGTGGTGGCAGGCTGGCTGCTCTTCCGGCTTTTGTTCGGGAAGTTTTCTCTGGATGTCAGTGATAGGGCAGAATCTTTTGTGCATGTGCTTGTAGTAATGGAGGTGAGCCTGAGCCTTTGAAGAGGTGGAGTAAAAAAAGACTTATCACCTGAGCTAGGGGCTGTGGCACACACCTGTAACCCCAGCAACTCAGGAGGCTGAGGCAGGAGATAGTAAGTTCAAGGCCCTTTTGGGTAACTTAGGGAGACCCTGTCTCAAAATAAAAAAATAAAAAGGGCTCTGGATGTAGCTCAGTGGTAAAGCACCACTGGGTTAAATTCCCAGTACTTCAAACGAAACAAGTGACTATCATCTGAACACAGAGGTCCTTGTAAATCAAGGAATAGAAAATAAAAATAAGACTACTGGCTCCTATTAGATTTTAACTGATTTTTACCTAGATTTGGGCATGTAAATCACAGCTTTTTCCCTTGACAGTGTTGTCAGACTTCAAAATACAACCCAGCTGGTCCCAGCCATTCCATTCTACTTTCCCCAGACTGGTAGGCTAGTCAGTCAGAAAATATCCTTAAACATGGCCCTCTGGGGCTGGGGAGATAGCTCAGTCGGTAGAGTGCTTGCCTTGTAAGCACAAGGCCCTGGGTTTGATCCCCAGCAACTGCCCCCCCCCCCAAAAAAAAAAAATAGCCCTCCAACCTCATTTGCCCTGGCAAATGTCACTGTTAAGGGCTTGGTTTTGGTCCTCCCCTGGTTTAATGAAGTGGCAAATTAGTAGCAAAGGCATCAACCTTGAGCTGTGTGGGCCCTGAGCTTTTAGCAAGACTAAAAAGCTCTTGCTTTGCTATGGAAGCTGGCATCAAAATTTCATCCTCTTAGAGCGGTATTTTCCTTTCCCTTTGGCCATTTTCTAAGAATGCTGACTTGTCCACAGTAGGTGTACACTGGTAGGTATATTCTTCCTGTTGAATTACTTTACCCCAGTGTAGGGCACTGTAAAGTTAGGAACCCCCAGTTTTCTTTGGAGACTTCACTGGAAAAGCTCAAAAAAGACTCAAAGTACTTGGCACTTCATGAGCTCAGACTGCCTCATTCCTGACCTGAGTTCCTTTGAGACCAAGCTGTGAGGATAGGAAAATTTCCCAACTTAGATTTACACAAAAGAAAACCCAAGTGCCTACAACCTCCTTCCTACTCAACCAAGCTCTGTCTCCAGAGATGCGAAGGGTGGATCTTTTCAATTTCAGTTGTTGAGCAGGGCTTAACATACAACTTGATACCCATTAGATAGTAACCATGGTTGGTTAATGAAGGGCGTAGGCCATGAACTATGTAGTTAATAAATACCACCCTGCTCTGGAGAGGGGACAGAAGCAAAACCACCAAGAGAAAAGGATCACCAGGTGGCAAATCTTGCCAAACTCATGTGGCCACTGCAGATCCCACTCTGGAAAAAAAAAAAAAAAAAGTATACTTTCAGATTTGGGGCCTGTGCAGCCTATGGGTATGTTCCTGTCACTGCAAACATGGACCATGCTGGCTATGTGACAGGAGGTCTCTCTTATTTTTTTCATGTAAAACCAACTAGACTCATCACCCTGGCTATATAGTCCTACTTCCCTTAAACCAGCTGTTTTCAACATCTCAGGATGAAAGGTGACTCATGTTTCTTTCTACCTTTTTGTGTTTACCAAACTTTCATGATTGTTTCTTTTTGCAAAAAGCACATCCGCTATGTAATAAGTGTCCCCAGAAGACTCGGAGCTTGGACCCTGAAGATCCTCTGCTGTCCTTTAGGACTCCCTGTCCAGCCTGTGCACAGATGGGGCTATTAGGAAAGCAGTTTCTGATCTTTCTTTGGCACGCCATTGGTTTTTTTTTAGGTCCTGGGGATTGAACTCAGGGTCTCCTGCATTCGAGGCAGGTGCTCTATCACTTAGCTATATTCCCAGCCCTTTTTATTTTGATATAATCTCACTAAATAGCTCAAGCTGGACTCACTTTGTGATCCTCCTGCTTAGCTGTCTCCTGAGTAGCTGGGACTATGGTGTGCACCACCACTGCATGTATGGCTTCTCTTAAATGCTCATTGTGGCCTGTTCTCAGCTGCACTGATAGAACACCCAGCCCCTGTCGAAAAGCCAGTGTTTTAAGTGCATATCAAAGCCAGGGAGAAAAACATTCTGCACCGATGCATTCTTCATTCTCGCCATGTTAGGCCTCAGTGCTGCGCTGCTTTTGTTCTTGCCCTTGCACCCATGGGTTGTCCTCATTCTAAAGGCAATCATCCAGTTGATGTTCCAGTGAGTCTCCACCTGAAACCACAGCTTTATGTTTCCATGCGGGAACAGTCCTATAACCAAAGCCCACTGTAACACGGCAAGGCTGGTAATTTAGCTTTTCTTTGGAGGTGATATTTCAAGGCTGCAGTTAAAGTTGGTGTCATGGGCTAGTCCTTGGAGTCCTTCCTATTCATTGCCCAGTACAGTTATCAGGCCAAGCCAAAATATCTATTCCTATGGGAAGGGGAAAATATCCCTCAGATTTGGAATGAAGTAACAGGTAAGCAGCTTCCTGTTTTGTTTTCTTTGTACTAGCACCAACTCCAAACCATAAAAAATTTCCAACTCAGGTTTTCTAAGACAACTTTATACATGGGCCAGCCACAGCTGCAAGCCTCTCTGTATTAGACATTCATTTCTTCAGGAGTGCTGCTAGTCCAGTTCAGCTGGTGGGCTGTGGTATTCTTGGCAGAAGATGTTGTTTGTAAAGGGGGGAAGAGAAGAGGGATACGTTATCCTTGGGGCTTTGGAGAGGAAACAGCCATAACCAACCCTCTGGTCTTAAGAGGTCTGCTTTAAGTGCTCTTATGTTTTCATTTTGGCAACTTTCAAGACACAGTAGAGAAACTTCTCTGCATTCCAGGAAGAATGATGTCTAAAGGGTTCACAATTCAGAGATAGGCTCTGGTCCCCTTTACACCAGTTTCCAACCCAGTTGGTAATTTATGGATCGGTCTTCCAGGTAAGACTTTGAGATCAGCCAACTTCCCCTAAAGACTACGTAAGCATCTTGTTTGTGTGTTTATGTGGTGCCTGAGATTGAATCCAAGGCCTCAACACAAGCTAAAAACAGATGCTCTACCACTGAGCTCCATACAACTCCCAACCCTGGAAGAATACTTACGACCAGGGATTACCTCTACAAAAAGATGTACACTAATCAGGCAAAAGACTATGTACTTCCTCTTTCAGGAGTGCATGATGAATGTTTTAGGGTCTTCCCAACATCTTAACCCAGGAGTCACTGGTAAGATAAAAGCAACCACATGGCCAAGGCTTTAGTACTCAATAAAATGGCAGAGTTCCTCAAAGTCATTCCATATGCAAGTTTCTCATCCAAGTCTGAACATTCCATATACCAAAGAGGAAGCCTGAAGCCCAAGTCATTTCAGGGTTCTTAATTTCAACCACTTAAGAACTAATGGTGAGCTTGCTTGGGATAGTCCACATACCCAACAGGGTTTGTAAAGGGCATAGTTCATCTTTTTGGTCCAACTAAAAAAATCCCTACTCCATCTATGAACTGAGAAAATGTTCAAGCTCAAGACATTTGAACAAAATTATTTTAGAAAGCTTTATCAATGGTGGAGAAAATTTATTGAAAGAGTGGCACAAAGGCCTCATCTTTTTTGTTCAAAGGAAAGAGAAAGAAAGTCAGTCTGGGTATGGTGGCCTAGTCAGCTGGGTATCTAAGCTACTAGGGAGGATGAGGCTGGAGGATCTGAAGTTTGAGGCCAGCCTGGTATCTTAGTGAGATCTTGTCACAAACTTAGAAGGATGGGAATCATATCCCTGGTGTGATATGGGGCTGAGGCAAGATGATCACAATTCAAGGCCAGATTGGGTAACTCAGTGAGACCTTGTCTGAAAATGAAAAGGACTGGGGATGTAGCTCAATGGCAGAGTGCTTGCCTAGCATACGCAAGGGTCCTTGATTTAATTAAAACAAAAACAAAACCAAAAAATTCCAAAGCACCAATGGGGCTGGGGGTAAGCTCATTGGTGAACACTTGCTAAGTATGTGTGAGGTCCTGGGATTGTTTCTCAATAACACGTGTACAAAGACATGAATAAATGAAAAACTTAAGTAGGCAGGTACTGTTCGCTCAGTACAAAAGAGACTACTAGAAATACAATATCTGTAACAGCTTTCTTCTTGACTACATTCCCCCTAAGTAAGAATTTAGATTGGTTCCTAAAGTTACACATATTAATGGAATGATTCTGTTGGGAATGGAAAGTGGATTGAGATGTATCCTATAGACTCAAGGATATTTTCCAGGAAGGGGAAAAATGTGGTTTATTGATACGTCACAGTTCTTTATATCAGAGACCAGAGTGTGTTCCTATGGCCACAACTCACTTATTTACATTGAAAAAAAAAATGAAAAATGGTGGTCAAGGAGACCTTGTCTTTGGATAGATACAAGTCTGGGTATACCTCTAACCAAATATTTCCACAAATTGGAATGAATATTTATGTCCAGTAGAACATCTAAAAGTAAACTCATTCCCTTAATACCCTTCAGAGATAGTACAATTACTGGTTATAAAATTAGACTACGTTCAAATCCCAGCTCTATCACTTACTAGCTGGTTACTTTGAACAAGTCACGTCATCTCTCTACTTAGTTTCCCCATCTGTAATATAACAATTCTCACTCATCCAGTTACCTTGAGTTTGAAATAATATGTTAAAGTGCTTCAAATAGTGCCTTGCACAGATTGTTCTCTGCTAGAAGTATTGTTACCAAGGAATTACATTACCAATGCATTTAAACTTTAACCTAACAATATCAATTTTGCACCTAAATAGTTCTAGATCCTGGATACCATACATTTATAAAATTACCTCAAACAGGTTAAGGATAAAAATGGGTATTGAAGCAATATTCAATAACACTTAATGAAATAAGAGGGGAGACACTCATTGCTTCTGCTTATTTAATCTGGGAATCACTGGAGTAAAGGTCTATAATTTGATTTACAGCTAAACTACAGAAGCATCAACACAATTAGTAGACCATAGAGTACCTTTAAATAAAGTATCTTTTGTTTTTGGCCATGATTCCAGTGAGTGAATTCCCATTTGTACCAAAGTTCTCTAAGACCATACACTTATCCCCAAATTTGCCAATAACTTTTAAAGGGAAACATCAGCACTTATCCGTTCCAATGTTAAACTTTGCTAATGAGCAGAGGCTGCAGATATTGCCATCCTGTAACCCAATCTTCCATAGAGAAGACGCTGTTGGTTATTTCTAGGAGGCTGGTATGGACATGACAAAAAACTCTGGGGTTACTGAAATAGCTGTTTTAAACTACTAGAGAGACTACACAGGTGGTTCAACAGAATTTACTTGTATATTTTTCATTTTCTATACTATTTGAAGGCATAGGATAGCTTTGTATTAGCTTTCTACAATACTGTGTTTTAAATTTATCCAGTAAACTAAGATGCAGTACAACTTTTACACAACTTAGAGGAGATTTTAAAGAAAAAAAAAAGTCTCCACAAGAGAAAGCAACTCAGCAGGCCCTGGTGTTAAACATTTCCCAGAATAAACAGATAGGCAATTGCATTAAAGGTAGTTTTCAAATATTTAAATTACACCAAAGTCCTTCCAAATATCTGCCTTGCTCAAACCAGTGCAACCAATTCATTGTTAATACTGGGGCATGAATTTTTGGTAAATGCTTATGGTTTTACTTTCTTCATTAGTCAAAAACCTTTTAAAGTGCTACCAAGTAGCAGAATAAGCTGCCATCAGTTCTCTGCTCATGGTAGAGGTGCCAATTGTGAAATCACAAAAGGTTTACAGTTTTAACATATGCATGAAAAAAACTGTGACAAGTGGCCTAATACAGAATTGGACACAATCAAACCAGTTATGTCTAAAATTACTCAATTGGAACTAATATAGGTACATTCGAAATAAAGTTGGAGATTATAATTGGTATTTAGAATCAAATTTGAAGAGTTTCTTGATAAAATAGAAATATGTTCTTTTGAAATTGGAAATGAAACTATCAATTGATGGAGAGCTAGAGACTTATTAACCCCTCCTACACAGATAAGGAAATAAGTGACAAAGTCTCTTGCACTGAAGTTATGTATTTTAACAGCTTTACATGTAATATTCATATATAAAAAACTTTTAAGTGCTTTTCTCCAATTTAAAAATCTAAAGAATTCAAAAATAAGGCATTCAATATTTGAAAAAAGTACAGATTTACAAAATGTGTATATTCTGTCATGAAAACTCCACACCAACATTATACACTTGGAAAAAAATACAAACAGGATATATTACAAATTTATGCAGCAATAACTTAGTTCACACCATGCAATAAAAAGTACATTAATCAAGATACACAAGCTTTTGTAGGTTCTAAACTGAAGGACTTTTTTCTTTTTTTTCTGCAGAATCCTTAAAACCTGTGGCACTTAAAATTTGTTAGCCTTTCTACTGGGAGGTAAATTATACACAACAATGATGAAAAAGATTAACAGACCAGTTGTCTATTATGAATCATTCCAGCTTTGTTCAACAATGGCCGAAACTCTTTTTTCATATTCTCGTTTGTTTTCCTGATAAAGCTGTGCTGCCTGGCTATTAGCTGGACTATTTGGATTTGGTTCATCCAGCAGAGACTACAAAGAAAAAGAAGAAGAAGAAAAAAAAAAGGATTTGCATTGTCATTCTCTCAACTAACAGGGCTCAAATATGGGAGATGGAAAAATTATATAAAATGAAAATTATTTCAGAGGTTAGTATTTGGGTCTAAATACTTTCAGAGATGGATTGACAAGAGGTTTCCTGCTATTAGAGAACTTAAGCTTCTAAAACACAATTCTCAATTGCCTTCAGACCATCAATTTCAAGAAAATCAGAAAAGAACAATATTCTTTAGAATGCTAAGACTTTCATTAGTCAAGAAATAAACAGCTTAATTTGATTAAAATATGATACCTATAAATACCTTAGTAAACAGTATTTTCAAAAGTTGAACTTGTGGGGCACAGTGGTGCTCGCCTATAATCCCACTGACTCCGGAGGCTGAGGCAGGAGGATCCCAACCTCTTATTTTAGCAGTGCTGGGGATTAAATCAGGGCCTCACACATTAGGTAATTACTTCTAGACCTAAACTTCATTTTTGTGGTTACTTTGCAAATATCTCTTACATTAAGTTTGGAGGTGGGGAGAGTCTTCTTTTTTTGCGGGGGATACTGGGGATTGAACCCAGGGGCACTTTACCACTGAGTCACATCCCCAGTCCTTTTTTTTTAAATTTTATTTTTAAATGGTCTTGCTAAGTTGCTAAGACTGGTTTTGAATGTGCAGTCCTTCTGCCCCAGCCTCCTGAGTCACTGAGATTACAGGCATGGGCCACCATATCCAGCTAACGTGGTGAATCTTTATTCTTTTGGTAAACAAAACATACATTTAGCAGCAAGGGAACACAAATAGGAAGATTATAAGATGACCAGAATTAAGTTAATGTGACAGAAAAAGCTTTATAAAGGTCACAAACGAAAATGTTATTTTTGCTCCTCTCAAATACACATAACTGTGAAACTGTTCAAGATCAACTCTGAATAGTCTGCCAGATTGCTCTGGCAAATGGTTATGCTTGTTTTTTTTATTTTTAATTTTTGTTACTGGGGATTGAATCCAGAGGTGCTTTACCACTGAGCTACATCCCCAGCCCTTTTTAACTAATTATTATTTTTTATTTTGAAACAAGGTCTTGCTAAATTGCTTAGGATTAAGTTGCTGAGGTTGTTCTCAAACTTGGAATCCTCCTGCCTCAGGCTTCTAAGCATAACTGGAATTACAGGTATGTGCCACCGCAGTGGTTTGTTTCTAATTTTTATTAGAATTTCTTGTACAATATACTCAATGCTTCTTTGGACTTGTTCTTAAGGGCATTAGGGTTTTCTAAGTAATTACCTTCATTTCTCTCAAAGATTTTCTTCATAATCTCTGGCTATGCTACATGGGTATGAGTAAGTTTGACTTTGAGAACATGTAAAAACACATGATCAAGAAATGAATTGTGTTGGGCTTGTAGCTCAGTGGTAGAGTGCTTGCCTAGGACATGAGGGCACTGGGTTCAATCCTCAACACCACATATAAATAAAATAAAGACCCACTGACAACTAAAAAACAAAGAAATGGATTGTAAATTGTATTTCATGTGGTTAACTAACAAAAAAAGTAGACCATGTGCAGAGGAGCACACCTGTAATCCCAGCTATTTAGGAGGCTGAGGCAGGAGGATCACAAGTTCAAGGCCAACCTGGATAACTTGGCCAGATCCCATCTCAAAATAAATAAAAAGGGTCAGATATATAGCTCAATGACACAGCACCCCTGAGGTCAATTCCAGTACTGCTAAAACAAAAACAAAGAGCAGAACAGTCAGATGAAAATCATGGGCTTTTATCTAAGCTCTGTCATTGGTTACCAGGTGCTAGGAAGTTACTTTGTTCACTTGTTCTCTTGTCCTAAAGCAGCTGACTGTATCCCACAGAATACTAAAAAATTATACCTCCTAACACACTCTTACCTGAATTGATGTTAAGATAGAAGATACATCATATGTTGGACTCCATCGATTCTGAAGGATATCTAAACATATGCTGCCATCAGCATACACTGCAAAGGCAACACTAAAATTAGTTATATGTTAACTTTGCATATCTGGTTAAGAGAAATCTTTACCACAAATAGATACTGGCCCAGTTAATTAAAAAAAAAAAAAAAAAAAAAAAGTATATATATATACTTTTAAAAAGCATATATTATATATACACACACACACACACTCTATGCTTACTTATGTAGGAAGACATAGCATATTACCTTAAAAGAGTAAGTTTTAAATTATATACAGTAATTCCATATTTTGATAAGAAAATTATACATTTCTTTCACTTGAAGTATGTGCAGTCACAAAAACATTTGTAAGATTATATGTCAAAAATACAAATGGTAGGTAACTGTAAATTAAATTCCAAATGATCACATTTTCTTTACCCTTCCTTGTTTTTATGATTTGTTTTTATAGTAAGTACATCCTTGTAATGATTTTAAAAAACGCAAGTGATTAACCTGTATTACGTGTCTTAAAACATTTCAGAGGTCTTTCTTTCCTCTTGAATCAATTATGTGAAAATACAAGTGATGAACGTAATTTTTTTTTTTTTTTTTTTTTTTGGGTGGTGCTGGGGAATCAAACCCTGGGCCTTACGCATGCTAGGTAAGTACGCTACAAAATGAGCTGTGTCCTCAGCATAAATTTTTACCCACTTGGGAGACTGGAGGATAAATTTGTAGAAGTAGAAATTCTATGTTAACAAAGGGTAAATGGGCTTAAATTTTACAGATACTGCCAAACTGTGGAAAGAATCACAGAGCAAGTGAGAACATTCTACAAAGAATCAGTAATCAGTAGAAGTAGGCTTTTTTGACAGATCACACTTAAATACTGCCATTTTTCAGAGCACTAGACTAGACTGTCTTCCTTCCTACCCATTATTTTAATATAACTGGGTGATCCTAACCACTGCTCAGCCTGTCACTATCCAGGTGCTCAGTGCTCCCAGTCTCCCTCCTTCAGCTTCAAAGAAACATCGTCAACTGCTTGCTATCTATCCCACAGAATCATCAAACTCAGCAACTTCAAAACAAAAAAAAGTACAAGATGATTTTGAAGTTTTGAACCAGTAACTATTGTTGAGAAGTAATCCTAAAGTCAGTAAGAACCCACGCATTCATCAAGTGATGAATGGATAAAATGCTTATGCAATGTCCACAGTCTCAGATCTAGAAAAAAGAAAATAAAATTGACCATGGCAATGGGTGCACAACTCTGTGATTATACTAAAATCCACCATACTGTACGTGCAGTTCAAACCAGTGAATAGAATGGTATGTAAATTATATTTCTTCCCTTTTTGATGTAGGGTGGGGTGCTACGGATTGAATTTAGGGTCTTGTGCACACTAAGTGCTCTACCACCAAGCTACACACCCAACTTTGTAAATTATATTCAATAAGTGTTTTTTAAAAAGTAAACCAGAAGGTTAAATAATTTAAAAAAGGAAAAACATCCTATGAATATGTAGGGATAAGAACACCAAATACAATGTTTTACCAAAAACCTGATTAAGCTTATAATCCTCCATTTACATATGCCCCCTAAAAATTCTAGTCTTTTCCAGATTGATTTAAAGGTCTTTGTTTGGGTTGATTCAAGTCCAATTTAAGCCAGATAAAAACACAGTAGAATAAATGATAAGAGACTGAAGAATTTTCCCAAAACAGAAAATAAAAATTAAATGTGCCTTGGCAAAAAAGAAAGGGAACTGGAAGGAAAAAGCAACTTCAACTTCACAGCTTCAAAATGCTGAACGCTGTACAAATTGAGTATGCTTGAGGCCTAAAGTGTCTCAGATTTTGTAATATATATGTATATAGATTATGAAATATATTGGGATGAGACCCAGTTTCTTTCTTTCTTTGTACTAGGGATTGAACCCACAGGTGCTTTACCACTGAGCTACATCCCCAGTCCTTTTAATTTCTTACCTTTTTTTTTTTTTTTTTTGATACCAGGAATTGAACCCAAGGTCCTTAACCACTGAGACACATGTATTTTATTTTGATACAGGGTCTCACTGAGTTAACTGCTTAGGGCCTTGCTAAATTGCTGAGGCTGGCTTTGAACTCATAATTCTCTTGCCTCAGTCTCCCAAGCTGCTGGGATTACAGTTATGTGCCACTGAGCCCGGCTTAATTTTTAATCTTGAGACAGGGTCTCATTAAGTTGTGGAGGGTCTCCCTAAGGTTGCTGAGGCAGGCCTGAACTTGCAATCTTCTTGCCTCAGCTTCTCAAATCTCTGGAATTATAGGCAAGCACCACTGGGACAAGTTATAATGTTTTGAATAATTTTATATGTGAAACAAAAAGTTTCATGGTGTGGAATTTTCCACTTGTGACATCATGTTGGTGCTCAAAAAATTCCACATTTTGGAGCATTTTGGATTTTAGATTAGTGATGCTCAAATGGTAAGTCATCCTGATTCCAGACATAGACAAACACATCTCTCCTCTGAATAAGGAGCTCTATTATATAGTCTTAGAGACAGTCGAGAACTCCAAAAATGTTCTTCTGGAAATAAGTCACCTAACAGGGAAGACCACATTTAAATAAGCAAAATTAGGAGGAAGAAGAGATTCAAGATTCTGGAGAAGTAGTCTTTCATGAGTAATTTATAATCCAAGAATCTATGGTAATTATTTTTTCTTTTGTGGTAACAGCAATTGAACCCAGGAACTCTCAAACACTGAACAACATCCCCAGTCTTTTGTTTTAAGACTGAATCTTGCCAAGTTGTAAAGTTGGTCTCAAACTTGTGATCCTCTTGCCTCTGCCTCCTAAGTATCTTGGATTACAGGTATGGGCTACTGTATTATTAACAGAAAGTTCCTAAGAAAAATCAGATCTACAGACACAGTTTCAGCAGGCATGGTTGGGTGGTAGCTGAAACCACTGCTGTGGATAAAATGATGCTTTGGTGAGAAACATAATTTATCTATGTGCACAACAGCTCTGACACCAGATGTCAGTTTTCCCCCATACCAACAATTACTTGACACCAACTGGGTATGGACAATTTAATCCATTCCGACACCATTTACCTGGAGTTAGTGCCAGATCCCACAAGTTAAAGGGCTCAGTGCCAGAAAAGGCCCTGCTTTAGATGCCAATTGTAAATCCATACCTCCCATGCTTCTGAACCACAAGACAAAAACTGGGGATTCCTATGATTCCCATACCCATGTTGGATAATTTGCTCCAACAGCTCACAGTACTGAGTACTGAGTGAATCACTTTATTTGTATTTGCCAGTTTGTTATAGAGGATATAACTAAGGAGCAGTCAAGTGGGAGATATGCATGGGGCAACACATGGGAGGGGTGGAGCATGTGCCTGGAGCAAGACATAACTCTAGCACCTCAAGGTGTTCACCAACCCCAAAACTCCTAATCTGGGAATCTAAACCTAATAAATGTAACTTTATGAAGTCGAGGAAGACCAAATTTATTTACAAAAGTTATCCAGTCACTCATTTAAAGTAAGTAATGATACAAATAGCTTTTAACCCAGAAATCTCATTTTGAAAAACTTTTTCTAAAGAAGCAATAACTGATATCTGAAAAGAATTTCAGAACATTTCAAGAAAGTTCAATGTTCGGTTTAAACCACAAACATTGATCCCCAGTGCCACAAGGGAAAAACAAAACAAAACAAAACAAAAAACAATAGCAACAACAAAAAACCTACCAAAACCCCCCAAAAACCAATTGAAAACCACCAACAGTTAGACACTGGCTAAGTAGATTTTGGTAAATCTATATAACATTTTACAGCCATTAAAAATGATGCAGGGCCAGCGATGTAGGGCTGTCATACAGTACTTTGTACCTAGTATGTGTGAGGCCTTGGGTTCAATACAAAAGTGTGTACATGTGGGTACACAGAGTGCAGAATATTTAACAAGGGAATATACTCGATGCGTGTGTGTATGCACATGTATATATGCACATACGTACGTAGGTAAAGGTGACACATAACATAGTCCCAATTTTGTAAAAGCAAAATTGTATTCCCCCCCATTAACTTTTTTTTTTTTTTTTTTTTTGGTGGTGCTAGGACTAAATCCAGGGCTTTTTGAATGCTAGGCATGCACTCTATAGTTGAGCTACATCCCAGCACCAAATTTGTAAATTTTTTTTTTGGGGGTGGCACTGGGGATTTAATCCAGGCGCACTTCACTACTAAACTACATACCCAGTCCTATCTTTTATCTTATTTTGAGAAGGGTCTTCACTAAGTTGCTGAGGCTGGTCTTGAATTTGTAATCCTCCTGATGAGAGATTACAAGTCTCTGGGATTACAGGAATTAGCCACTAGGCCCAGCTCAAAGCTAGATTTTAGATGAAAAAGTTTGGTATTTTTCTCAGTTCTACAAATACCTATTACTTTTTATTCAAAAGTATTTAAAACAAGCCAGGTGCAGTGGAGCATGCCTGTAATCCCAACAACTTGAAAGTCTGAGGCAGGAAGATTGCAAGTTTGAGGTCAGTCTCAACAAGTCAGTGAAGTCTTAAATTACTTAATGAGACCCTGTCTCAAAAATAAAAAGGCCTGGGGATGTGGCTCAGTGTTAAAGTACCCCTGGGTTAAATCCCCAGTACAAGTCCCCCACCACAGTTATTAAAACAACTTTCCAGGTACAGTGGTGCATGCCTGTAAATCCCAGCCATCCAGGAGGCTGAGGCATGAGTACTGCCAAGGCCTGAAGCCTGCCTGGGGCAACTTAGCAAGACCCTGTCTCAAAATAAAAGGGTTGAGATGTAGCTCAGTGGTAGAGTGCCCCTGGTTTACCCTTAGTAATGACCACACACAAAAAAGAAAACAAAACAAAAAAAATTTACCTTAAATTGGAAATCTAGTAAGCGTCCACCTACAACAATGTGGCTAGATGGACATAAAGAAACATCTACGGTGGCCTAATTGTGAGAAGTAAGGGACAAGATCTAAAAATAGGGAAAAAAGCCCCTACGCCCATCATTTGCAAAGTGTAATAAATGCTACTTACCATTTGGATGAAAACATTTTGGATAAAAACCTAACAGTTGGTGGTTTATTTGGATATCTTCAGAAAATTCTATTACTAGTTTAAAGTACCTAGATAGAAAACAACCAAAATAATTAAAGGGAAACACAACTTTTTTAAGTTTATCAGTTCTCAACCCCATACTGGTGCTTGCACACTACACAGTTTGTATTGAGACTCTGGTACAGCATACAAAAAATATTACATACCTCTATGTAGACTGTAACGATGCAACACTGGCAAGCAGTTGGGGAATAGTACTTTCATATGCTATGGGAGACTCATGTTCTCATGTTTTTTAAAGACAACTGGTTCTCAGCTACCAAGACTTAAAATGTACTGAAGAACTACAAATAGTTTATCATAACTTAGAAGGGGGAGGTCAAAAGAGTGCTAAGAGGGGCTGACTACCACATGGCAAAAGACCCACATTAAGTATGGGTGCTAATATGAAAAGTTCTGTCCCCATACCGATCCTTCATTTAAATATGCCAAAGAACCATAAACTTTTGTGTAATGCCTACTGTTTGATATTTGTCAGTCTAAATCAGCACTTAATAGTGCACAGAGACGGCATTTTAAAAATATATTCATTTATAACACAGTCCAACACAGAGTATATAAAAGACATTCAACCCTAGTTCTAATTCTAAAGCACACCTACTATTAATGGTTTTGTGTTGGGCCTTTCTAGACTTCTTTTGTGCTTACTTGTCTAGAGTTCTTTTATTTTGAGAAATCTACCTAAAGATTGGAGAAGCCCTCTTAAATGACTCAGTAAGCTGCAACTTACTAACAAAGTAAACAAAACTAAATCATTTCAATTGTTTCTACAAGATTCTTTCCTTACTCCACCAATGCAATTGAAAGAACACCCTTTTCTGATCTTAAATTCTAAGTTCCTGGTTCCAACTGACCAAGGTTAGAAGTTGATATTTAATAAAATATATTGCATCCTCCACTGGTCATGTATTTGGAATATAATCTCTACCTCTTTTTTTTTTTTTTTTTTTTTGGGTGCTGGGGATTGAACCCAGGACCTTGTGCTTACAAGGCAAGCACTCTGCCGACTGAGCTATCTCCCCAGTCCCTAATCTCTACCTCTTTACATTGTTTTGTTTGGAAATTTTGAATCAGGGAGGCCAAACATATGGCAAACCAAAGGTAATTACTTTATATTTGTGTATATATTAATGTAAAGAGGTGTTTCACATATGCTAATAAGTACATGTTCTAGTGAGCTACATGTAAAAGATAACATTTTATTACAAAAAAAGATAATCGTACAAGTTAAAATTTCAGGCAGTCATAAATATAAAATAGCTATCTTTTGCTTTATGATCTCAGAACCACTTAATACTCTTAGTTCCACCACTGCCAAGAAGTGGACATGAGCAGGGAGAAGATGTATGCAAAAGTTACCATTTTGTGGTTATCTCACCAGAGAAAAATAATTAGAAAGTGATGAGGTTTGACATATGTGGAAGCTATAGAGAAAAAAGGTAAAAAGGGGACCAGGAGAAAGGAGGAAGGCAGGAAGGGGAAAGTCATGGGGGAATGAAATTGACTAAATTATGTTATGTGCATACACAAATATGTCACAATGGGCCCTAGCTATAATTATAGATATAATTATAATGTACCAATAAAACATTAAGAAAGATGAGGTTTGAGTATTATCACTTTCTGATTTCTAAAATCTTTGCTTGTAAATGTCACTTAAAATAATTCTCTTTAATAACCACCATGAAAACCTTTTGAAATTTAAGTAATTAGCTCTCATCAATCAGTATAGGTTGCTTCCACCAAACCACTGTTTATACCTGTTGATACTTGTTGTATTAGAAACTGTAACTCAGAAAATCTTAAAATATCCATTAATTCATTAAACTGTATTACCACTACAGTTTAACCCAAGTAATGCACTTAACAAAAAGTGAAAAGCATAGCACTATTTTATTATTTTTACAATTCTCTTTAATGACTGGTTTCACAGAAGACAGCTGGACTCCCTTATCTGCTTCTGTACTCAATCTGTTACAATATGTTGTTTTGGTTGAAGTACAGTACATGAAGAAAATCCTTCCTCACACAAATATGTGACTGAAAAAAGCAGTACTTTCATAGCTTTTTCAGATAACTGTATTCTTTTCTGATATTGCATAAAAGAAATGTTAATTCTAAAAAAGATTTGTTGCAATATACAAATCGAAGGCCTAATCAGCAAACTTTTGTACTGTTACATTAAAATCTGTTGTACTCTGCATAAATTTTAGTTTTTTTGCTGGTACTGGCAATAAATTTGGGGTCTTGGTGCATGCCAAGCACATATTCTACCACTGAGGTACAACACAGACTCAGATGCATAAATCTTTTACCCATTCACAATTCTATAATATTACACATTGGTCATCTGGAAAATATTGATTCACTCAAGTTATACGGAATCATCAAAATTATATATTCTCCCAAAAAAAAATTCACTTTTGGTAACAATCACCTACTATTCTCATCATAAAAGTCTTTAAACATTTGGAAGCCATCATTTTACTGTAACCATATCTTCAATTGCTTTCCTAACCTAATAGCCTACTTTACATCACTTTTGAGATATATACCATATAGTCAAACCTGAATAACCAAAGTCTATCACTTATTTTCTGGTGATGATGAAAGTGGGGTTCTCATGCCTGCTAGACAAGTGTTCTACCACTGAGCTATATCCCAGCCCTGTCAGTCATTCAAGTAAAAAATGTTCCTTGAAAATAAAGAATAAAACAGTGGCTCAATTTGCAACTCAGTGCAGAAGTGCTTTTCTTCCAGACAACCATGATAGTCTGGCATATACAGAAGTGTTTTATTCATATTTATTACTTCATCACACAGAATTTACTTTTTTCTTTTTTCTTTTTTTAAGTACCAGGGATTGAACCCAGGAGCACTTAACCACTCAGCCACATCCCCAGTCCTTTTTTTTGACACAAGGTCTCACTAAGTTACTGAGACTGGTCTCAACTTGTGCTCCTCTTCAGTTTCCCAAATTGCTTGGGGATTACATGTGTCCACTGCCATGCCTGGCCCACAAAGAATATACTGGTCAGAATTTAATAATACTATAATTTTGGAGTTTCATCATTTTATTTGTAATACTGGGAACTGAACACAGTTGCACTCTATCGCTGAGTGACATCCCAGTCTTATTTTTTTTTTTTTTTAATTTTTGGAATTTTGAGACATGGTCCGCTAAACTGCCCAGGCTGGCTCCAAACTTGAAATCCTCCTGCCTCAGCTTCCCAAGTCACTGGGATTACAGGCATGTGCCACTGTGCCCATCTACGACATTTAAAAATAAAACTGCCCTCTTTAAAATGCAAAGAATACAGTGACTATTAGTACAGTTTAGTGCCACTGTCTTGATTTGTCCTAAGACGCTAAATGCTTAGTTGTAGTTTTAGCAACAAATGCTTTTGTACCATCAATGCAAATGTCAAAAAGCCTTATATAAAAAGACAGTTTTGATCATGAGTACCCTGAAAGTGACTCAAGAGACCCCCTAGGAGTTTATGGGCCACACTTGAGAACCAGTCCTTAAGTATCTCCTTCAATTCTTTACCTCACCTAGAAATAATTGGAGACAATAGTGTGGTACATAATCCTTTAATACACATGTATGTAGTAAAAATGGGATATCACACAACATATTCTGCGGATTTTTTTTGTCTACTCAGATGTATGTCCAGATCTACCTTATTCCAGATCCAGATACTTCATCATTCGCTTAACCATTTCTTAACAGGCACTGAGGTTATCTCCTTACAAATAGTTCTGTGGTTAGTATTCCTGTACAAATATCCTCGATGGATTTATTATGAATTAATAAATATATTTAAAATTATCATGCTGTAATTAAGGAAAATCCATGTGCCTGGTTAAAACCACTTTGGTAAACTCAATGATATACACATATTAGGACTAGTTTCCATTTTTCTGGCTCATGGTGAAAATATCCAATTTGAGATGCTAAAGATTATACAGAATCCTTATGGGTGTCAATTGCTATATGAAGCTTACTGTCAGGTATGTATGATTATGCAAAATTTCATCTCAACCAGCTATTAATATAGACAGCAAACTTTAAAAAAAAAAAAAAAAAAAAAAAAGCATGATTTCCCTCAGGGACCTCCTAAAAATAAACTATTCTCAACATAGTCCATGCCCCTTAAGCTTTCGGTTTCTACAGGCAGATAACAAAGTAGCAGAAGGAATTAGCAGTGGAGGTGTACAAGCTGATAGATGAACAAAGTCTCTTGTAAACTTTAATTTCGCAGTAGCTTTATTCAGTTTTAACTTGGTTTATTAACAAAGAATAAGACTCGAAGTAGATACATTGGTGTTACAATTTCTTACTAGAAAAGTACTCTTTTAAAATAGTATAGAAAACAAAATGACTTACCATCTTCAAAGGGTGTCCCTTCTGGTCTGAAAATAAGAAGATTTCTGATTAAAAGGTGTTTTTTATTTTGTTTTTCCCTGATCTTCACAGAATGGCAAGAATAAAACTACAGAGAGAGGGGCTCATTTTGAATTTTTGTGGCATTTTAAAGATACTGTAGTTTAAAATCACCTTAGCCTTGGATTTTTATTGATGGATGCATAAAGAATAACTTACTGAGATATACTCCCAGTCCTTTTTATTTTGAGACAGGGTCCTGCTAAGTTGCCGAGGCTGGCCTTGAACCTGAGATCCTCCTGTTTTGGCCTACTGAATGCCTGGGATTATAGGTGTGCACCACTGTACACAGTTCCTTTTATATTCGGAGAAAGGGTCTCTGTAAGTATCCCAAGCTCATCTCAAACTTGCAATACTCTTTCTTTAACCTTCTGAGTAGCTGGGATTACAGGCATGTACCACAATGCCCCCAAAAACGTGTATTTTTATCAGAAAGAGTAATCTTTTCATTTTACAGCAGTAAGATGGAAATTAATAATCTTCAAGGCAATTATGACCAAAGTATCAAACCAAAGTATCTAGCTTCCCAACACAGCATTAGCTCTTGTCCAGATAAGCATAGCTGGCATCACCAAAAAGCCAGATTAAGTTCAGATGCTCACAACTGGAGCACTTTTTTTCTTCTTCTTCTTCTTTTTTTTTGGGGGGTACTGGGAATTCAATCAGATGTACTGAGCTACATCCTTAGCCCTTTAAGTTGCCAAGGCTGGTCTCAAACTTGAGATCCTCTTGCCTCAGCCTCCAGAGTCCCTGGGACACCGGCATGTACCACCCTACCTGTCCTATGCTCAGATCTCTTCCTTGCCTCCATATCAACATTTAATCTTTCTTAAAGAGCAGCATGAAGTTTTTATCACTTCCAAGATACTTTCAAATTTTGACAAGAAGCAGGGTAAACAGTCTGAAAGTAACAATCATTTTATTCTAGAAGGATAAATTTTATTTTCCCACTAGTTTTTTTTTTTTTTTTTTTTTGCGGTTCTGGGGATCGAACTCAGGGCCTTGTGCTTGCGAGGCAAGCACTCTACCAGCTGAGGTATCTCCCCAGCCCTCCCACTAGTTTTTAAATGTACATTCTTATAGCTGATCCTGTGCAGAATTGTTTATGAATATTAGTTCAAAACCTAGTTTTAAAAGTTGAATAAAAACAGATCAAGTCTAGAGACAAAAAGGCATAAAAAAATTTAAATCAAAAAGCATATGTGGCTAGGCATGGTGGCAGACACTTATAATCCTAGAGACTCAGGAGGCTGAGGCAGGAGGATCACAAGTTCAAGGCCACCTGGGCAACTTAGAGAGACCCTGTCTGAAAATTAAAAGTAAAAAGGGTTGGGGATACAGCTCAGTAGTAAAGTGCCCCAGGGTTTAATCAAAACAAAAAAGAAGAAAGAAAGAAAGAAAGAAAAAAAAAGTAAAGTATATGTGTACCAGCGAGGTGGTACACAAGTTCGAGGCCAGCCTCAGATTTGTCAAGATCCCATCTCAAAATGAAAAAATAAAAAGGGTCGGAGGGTTCAGGAGGTAGCTCAGCATTCGATTAAGTCCCTAACACCAAAAGATAAAGATTAAAAAAAAAAAAAAAAAAAGGCAGACGTGCAATATGTAATATGTAATGGGGAAGGGCGTGTAGCTCACTTCGTATCAAATGGCTTCATTCAGTTATTTCCACTGGGCTGTAAAATTTTCTGTTAAATTCTTGCCACAATGGAAGTTCTTTTTTGGTTCTGTGTCTCTTTAAAGCTCCACCAACAGAACCATCATAAACATTTCGTACAAATAATCTTTTTCTTCTCCTTTATTATTTCATTCTACTTTGTTTCAATGAGTATTTTCAGTCAATCACCTAAAGTGTGCACCATATGTAGCTGGGTGCAATGGTGTGCATCTGTTGTCCAGCTACTTGGGAGGCTGAGACAGGAGGATGACTTAGGCCCAGGAGTTCTAAGCCAGCTTGAGTAACATATTAGACCCCGACTTATTAACGAACCAAAATAAAATAAACACCAAAGAATAAATATAAAATGTATATACCTGCCTGAACACTTATTAAAATGTGTTCTTTGGGCCAGGGGTGTAGCTTGCTGGTAAGAGCAAGTGCCAGCATATGCTAGGTCCTGGACTCAATCCCAGTATCTCAAAATGAATAAATAAAATGTAGACTTTCTAATTTATGTTGAAGTTTCAGCTTTTAAGATCCCTGATTCTACTTCAATCTCTTTTCCTAGATAGTTGTTACATATTCACTTTCTTAAAGATTCATCACACACACCTATTATTTGGTAAATCTTCAACTCACCCAAATATAACTGCATTCCACTGCATGATGTTGTTTTCAGATGGTGCACCACTGACACCCACAGGTGGGTCCTCTTGCAATCTAGAAATCCAGAGTGGTAATTTACAAAGTTGAACACTAAGGTCACCAAGGAGGCCAAGTAGAACACCTACTAACTCTACGTCATTTATTTTGAGACACAAACTAAATCCATTCATATTATTGTGCTGAGCAGGAACAAACCATAAGACTTATTATATCAACCATATATATATATATTTATTAAATAATTCTTCAAATTATCTGTAAAATCAAAGTGCTTAAGGACCATGCTTCTTTAAATGATCAAGATTATTTCTCTTTAAGATTGATGTGTACAGTATGATTGTCCTCTTGAACCAAAAAAATGCTTAAAAGCTCAAAAGCAAAAAATAGTTTTACAGAACCAGCACTATGCAAAGACTAAGTGTCCTAAAATACAGCTGCTGTGCAAACCCCCCCACCCCCCACCCATAAAAGGGCATGCAGAACCCTTCGGGTATGACTGAAAACACATTCAATTTAATTAGGAAACTGTCTTAGGCAGGAATTTTACTTTATCTCCTTTGATTCCACAACAATGGCTTTTAAAAGTAATAAGAAGTTTCAGGTATTCCAGAAGTCTCTCTTTTAAAGGCTCTGTATTAATACCAAATTAACTTCTCA
This sequence comes from Sciurus vulgaris, assembly GCF_902686455.1. Taxonomy (NCBI): domain Eukaryota; kingdom Metazoa; phylum Chordata; class Mammalia; order Rodentia; family Sciuridae; genus Sciurus; species Sciurus vulgaris. Next base: position 32,805,790 of record NC_136466.1, on the reverse strand, counting down.
GACCAGGAGACTCAATACAAACCTTCCAACAGTCATCACAGTCAAATTCATGTAACCTGAACACCCTTGGAAAACTACCAGAAGTGCCAAGTGTTCAACTCTGAATTAAGCGAAGAATTGCAATAATGAACAAGGGAACGCTGACATAAACTGGAAGTTTTATCTGAATTTCAGTAATGGGAGTTCCTCAAACCTATTGATTTCATCATTAAAGACCTCAATAAAAAATCTGTATATTATATAAATATATGTAAATATATATAGCCATTTTCACGTGGCGAAATATTTTGCAATTAGTCTACGCAAAAATGGTACTATTTGGTCAACCTCGGGTAAATTAGGCTATGATGAACAGAAGCCTCTAGAGGAAACTACTGCTTGATGCCTAACTTAAGTGGCTCAAAGAAGCTACGAATGAATTAAATGCCTGTTAGCCAAGGCCCTAAACAATAGCTTCCAAAAGCCTCACACAATAATGGCAAAGTTGAGAGGTTATTTCCTGAGCGGCAAATGTAAGTTTTATATTTGCCTCAATCAGGGCAGATGCCTCCGGGGGAGGGGTGACGACTTAACGCTAAATATCTGAACCATTTTGTTTCGGTACCTGTAAAATATTAAATAGAAGGCAAACTGAAAAAAAACTTACTTCCTCCTTACAACCCCCACAAAACCTTACTCTACGAAAGGAGACCCAGGGAGTTTCAGGTTAGTGCCAGCCTGAAGGAAGGCATTTTTCCAGACTGGAGGCTATAGATAGGGCTTTATTCACCAGCCAGAACCGAGTTCCAGAAAGCACTGGCAGCCTCGGCCCAGGTCTCCAAGCCAGCTCTCAAGGTCCTTTCAGGCGGGCGGGGACAGAGTCAGGTTTCGGGGGTTGGGTTAACCACCTCCGGCGCTCTCACGGTATACCCCACCCTCACTGAAGACCCAAAGAAGCGCGGGGGGAGGGGGGGCCGCCCCAATCCTGCTCCAAATAGGAGTAGACCATAGAGGCCTTGGAACAAAGCTGACTACAGCCGGCGAGGCCCAAGCGCCTGCAAGAGCTCACTTTCAGGGGCAGGGAGGCGGCGCTACAGAGTGCAGGGGTGGGAGATAAGGTTTGAGCGCTTGGGAGAGACGACGGGCACCTGACCTAAGTGGGCAGCAGGGCACCCTAAGCAAGCCTATCGCCACCTTTTTACTTTTTTTAGAGGGATGAGTAGTAGTAGTAGCGATATCTTTACCCTGCCAGAGTGAGCAACAAGGATGAGCGAGTGGGACCCGAGACTAGGATCGGGCTTCTGTCGGTCCCCCTGGGCCCACAGGCGGTCCCCTTAGGGTCATAAGGGGAAAATGTCCGGGATCCCCGCCCTGCAGACCCGCAGCTATGGGGAGGAGCCGTCATCTCGGCGAAGAAGGCCCTTACCGCTTGAAATCCCGCATGAGCCTCCTCCGGGCCGGGGTCGACATGCTCCCCAGCTGCCCCGCGGTCAGTCTGAAAGAAAAGAGTCCCGCGCAGCCCCCCCACCCCCCGGCGCAGCGGCCGAATCACTGTGGGTCACCGCTGCTGCCGAGACTGCACAAACAACCCTGCAATGACGTCTCCCTCCGCCGCCTCCAGATCCCTCCGCCCTCCGCCGGTACCACAGAGCAAGGAGTGGGGGAGAAGGGGGCGGGGCGTGTGGGCGCCCGTTCCGGGAGCCTCTGGACTAGGACCGTTTCCATTTTGGCCTCTTGAACTAACCAAGAGGTTGTGTCCTTCGCGCTCAGACTAGAGAATGTGGACTAAGAGACACCGCAAGCGAAACACTACTCTGTCTTCCCCCTCCCCCGCCACTAGTTTAGATCCGGCGGGATGGGGAGAGGGACGCATCCGGGGCCAGAGATTTCAGGGAAAGGTGGTGGGATGACGTAAGATCACGTGACTGCTGGCGGCGTTGTCAACAATCCACCCCTGAGGGGGAGGGGGCGAAGTATCTAGAACCACGTGTCCCTATGACGTATTAGAACCGGTCACGTGAGAACGTCGCCTGGATCTGATTTTTCAGACAGGTCTATGGAGGGTCGTTTAACTTACGGGGCTAAGGGTGGGAGACACCTCTTTTATTAGTTGTTTTTCTTGTTTGTCCCAGGTTCAGGTTCATCGTTACCAAATGGGTCACTTGTTTTAACTTGTCTTTAAAATGGAACCAAAATATACTCTGGACTTTGCCTCTGGTTGGTTTAGTGGTTTATAAATTCTGGTCTTGTGGCAGAAAGGACGACTCAAAAGGATCCGGCTACCTTCTAATAAATGCAAAATTGAGTGCTGGGGTCCAAAGTAAAAGCTCCTGAAATGCTTCCTTAGAGTCATCAAGTGGTCTCTTTTTGCATTTTAGTGTGGTGTCTGGGGTTGGAAATTTGGGGCAATGCTAGAAAGAACGATGTAGTTGTCCAACTCTTGTTTAAAAATCCCTCAGATATGGAATTTAGTTTTCCTTAATGGGTTGTTTTTCATTTGAAGATATGTATCTAGCCTGAGATAACTCATTCCAGGTTTTTATATACTAGCAAGGCTGGTGTAGAGACTCTCAAAGTGCCCCCACTCATTTTCTCTAATCAATTCCCTTCCTCTATAGTCTCCAATTTCAGCCTTCAACATTTTGTTGGTCAGAATTCTGAATACCTAACTTGCCTATGCATTTGAGGAATTCTTCAGCTTACTAGGGAAAGAGGGTGGAATGAGGTCCTTAACATTGCCCCACGCTTACCCATGCCCTTTCTGGTCCATGGAATCAAAAAGGATTAAAGTGGGAAAAGTTCCCACTTTCCTGTTCTCCTTTCTTCAAACCTATTACTTGTTTTTAGCCTTGGTAAATAAGTTAGGCCTTTTTTTTTTTTTTTTTTTTTTTCAGTGCTGAGGACTGAACCCAGGGCCTTGTGCTTTTGAGGCAAGCACTCTACCAACTGAGCTATATCCCCAGCCCAACTCTTTTTTAAAAATACTCTTTTCTAGTTGTAGATCAATACAATACCTTTATTTTACTAATAATTTTTATGTGGTGTTTAGGACGTGTGAGTGTCTCACACCTGCTAGGCAATTGCTCTACCACTGGGCCACAACCCTAGCCCCCAGGCCTAACTCTTGATAAGTTTTGCTGTATATTCACAATGTGATTCTCAACGTCAGTATTTGTAAGATTGGATGCTGGCCAAAAAAGGGATCAGACCAAAAGCAGCTAAACAAACCTTTATTGGGATCAACACTCAGGCGAGATTCACTGGTCCACCAAGGTAAAGGGCTGGGGAAGTCCAGCTGCAGCTCCTATGGGGTGGTGTTTTTGTACTGGGGTGGGGTAGGCTCAAGGGGTGGATGTGTCTCCCTGTGGTTGGCCGGAGGCCCAGCTGGGACCTGTGTTCTTCTGGGATTAGCTGGGGATCCTGCTGAGTGACAGACTGTGCGAGATGCCATTAGGGTTTATCTGATTGGTTGCTCTTTGGTGCATGCGGGCTGCTTGATGCCCTGTCACTATCCAGTCGCCTCATACCGCCCTGACATCCTGGCCTTTTTGGTGATATAGGGCGCTGGAGTCCATCTGGCTACTTCCTGCTTATTAGGGGGCGTCGTGGGGAGAAGGCTCGGATGTGGGTTCGGTAGGGAGGCGGCTGTAATGGTGCAAGAGCATTTGGTTGTACGTTACTTTAGCGACCTCACTCATGCGTTTCCGGACAAACCTGAGAAGACAAGGAGCAATCATTAGCAGGAGTCCTATTACTAATATGGGAGTAAGGATAGGGGTCAGCCAGGTGACAAGAGTGGAATCTAGCCATTCTGGCCAGGAGCCATTTGCTTGTTGCTTCAGCCTTTCACTCAGACGTCTGAGAGCCTCGGCGTTTTTCTCTACCAGCCCAGTTTCATTGATGTAGTAACAACATTCTTCTCTTAAGAAGAGGCATGTTCCTCCTTTGTCTGCCATCAGGAGATCTAGTACTCGATGGTTCTGTAAGGAAACTTGGGCAACAGAAGTTATTTGTCTTTGTAAGGATGCCAGGGATGCAGCAGAGACCTCTACTGCCTCTTGGAGTTGCTGTTCAAGCTTCTGGGTGGCAGTGACTGCATAACCAGGTCCTCCTGCCCCCAACCTGAAGGCTTCGAATGAGGAGGCTAGGGAGAGTCCCACCACCACTGGTAGGAATATGGCCCGTTTCACTCTAGGGATGGGATTCTGAGCAAGCCAGGTTAATTCAGCTTCACTGTATAGTGTCAGCTGAGGAACTAAAGTAGAGGGCACACAGAAAGCAGAGGGCATATTGGAATCTAATTTCTTTGTCAGGGTGCCATTGCACCAGAAAAAGAATCCTGGAGGAGCAAATATCGAGGAGGAAACCTGAACAGTTTGGTTGCAAGGTACTGAGGTAGAGAAAGTGTAACAGTGGGTAAAGTTTTCTGAAGAGTCATGAAAAAGGGGAACCCCCTCCAAAGGTGAGGGGTCCCTGTGAGGTGCTGATGAAGTGTTAAGGGGGGAATTGATAGGGATGGCTGTTAGGGGGGCCCGATCCAAACCTGCACAGAGAAAGCAGTCTGTGATGTGGTTTACCCTGGACAAATTGAGAAGCTGAAGGCCTTGATATATCAGGGTAAGCCATGAGAAGGGGTCGACATTGGGATGAGCGGCCTTGTTGACTTGTCTTTGGATCTCCTTTTCTTGCTCTTGGATGGTTATGTGAACCTGAGGAACCACCTGAATATAGGCTCTCCAGATTCTAAGCGAAGCTATGGGAAGTCTGGCTCCATACCATGTGTAGAGCTTGCCGTCGGCCCCTGAAGCCCATATGGGGGCCCAGGGGTCTTTGATATTGATGGTTATAAAGTTCCATTCACCATTTGGGCCAATTAGTAATTTTCCCTCTGGGTCCTTCACAGGGCCAACGAGGTGCCTTTTACACTGGTGGTAGGGGCACCCCCCATAGGTGGTGGGCCAGTTTTTGCAGTATGTTTTGGTCTGGTCAAATAGAAAGCAAGCCATAGCAGTGGGGTTGTAAGGAGAGATATGTATAGAGTTAAAATCTACAAGGTTGAAGGTGATCTCCTGGTCACATCCTGTGGAGGAACAGTCCTTTTCTGCTATGATCTGAGAGTGGGAGTTCCCATCTTTCTGCCATGTCTCCTGGATGTAGAAATGCCACCTATAGGTTGGGATAGAGGCCTGAGAGAGATTAATGAGTAGTAGGAGTAGTAGAGGATTGATGAGAGATTTTGAGTTTGGTGGGTCCCAGCATAGAGGAGGTCCAGGACGGGGTATCTGGGACAGGTGGTTTTTTAAGGCAGGAGACATGGTGCTAGGAAGAGTGGCCTAGAAGTTTGGCCGCGGTTGGGGTGGTAAGTATAACCATATGAGGTCAGTCCAGTCTAGCGAGGTTGCAGTGACTGAGGATGTAATTCCTGGAGCAAAACCGCATCACCCGGTTGCAGAGGAACGATGGTTGATTCAGTTGGTGGTACAGCTGGAGATGAGGCTGTGGATGACACAGGGAGATAGCAGTCTGCGTGCTCCCTTAACAGCTTGTGCAAGAGTGTGAGACAGGGTAAGTAAGATGTTAGGTGGGGAGGGGTGACTGGGAAGTTTTGGTTGATTAGGAAAGGTCACCCATAGGGCAGCTCAAAAGGGCTAAGGTATGAAGAGGTTCTAGGGGCTGGCTGAATCCGGGTAAGGGCCAACGGAAGGAGATTGGGCCAGGAGAGTTTGAGTTCAATGGTTAAGTTAGTGAGATGATCCTCGAGGATGCCGTTAGCCCTTTCAACCTTACCGCAGGATTGGGGTCAGTAGGGGATGTGGAGCCTCCAGGTGATGTTGACACCTTTGGAGACTAGTGGAACACCCTGAGAGGTGAAGGCAGGACTGCTGTCTGACTGGATGGATGCGGGAAGTCCAAATCTGAGAATGATCTGCTTGATGAGGGTGGAGGCAACGGTGTCTGCAGTTTCCCTGGAGGTGGGGAAGGCTTCTATCCAGCCTGAAAAAGTATCAACCAAAGTAAGTAATGGAGCCTTTTGTATTTAGGCACGTGGGTGAAGTTGATCTGCCAGTCTTCACCTGGTCGATGGCCTCTCATCTGGTGTGTTGGGAGTTTGGGTTTGATGCCCCTTTGTGGGAATACTGTGTGAGCACACAGGGCAAGCGGAGTGGATCTGCTGGAGAATAGTTCTCATACCTGGAAGATAAAAGAGGGGTTGGAGAAACTGCAGAAGAGGCCTGGGGCCAATATGAAGAGAGTTATGAATGTCCATCAGTAAGCTGTAAGCTTGGTGCTTAGGAAGAGCAATCTGGTCCCCTAAGAGGATCCAGTTGTCATTCCCAAAATGGCCGCCCTGGGTTATTAGGTCTTCCTGCTCCTGTGGAGAATATTCAGGTTTGATTGCAGTGGATAAGAATAGGATGGGAGCTGTTGAGGACTTTGTTGCCAATCCCCATGCTAGAGTCTGACTTGTTGCTACCCATGGCTACAGGGTCTGAGGAATTTTGATGTCCTCAGCAGTGTATGATGGCAACTTGGGATGGCAGCTGAAATGCCTCTGAGAGCTTGGAAATCAGGGAGGCATTGACCACTGGTGACCCCTTTGTGGTTAGAAACCCATACTCCTTCCAAATAGCCAAATGTGAGTGAGCAATCAAGAAGGCGTTTTTGGAGTCTGTGTAAATGTTAACCTGTTTGCCTTTGGTTAGAATGAGGGCTCTAGTGAGGGCAAAGAATTCGGCTTTTTGGGAGGCAGCTGGCTTCCAAAACTGAAGCGGGTGACTACCACGTAAGTGGCTCTATGGCGTCCATAGGGACCTAGCACTGAACTGCCATCTACAAAAATGGTTAAGTCAGCTGAGGGGGTAATCAGAAAGGTCCTCACAGGGTGAGCATAGGGTCTCCATTACCTGTGGACAGGAATAACTAGTGGTTGAGGGAGGCATGGACAGTGGAAGAAGTGTAGCAGGGTTGAGAAGAGGAAGAGCGGAGAGTGATGGCAGGGTTTTCTATAAAGGGGAGATGGAATACTTGAATCCACAATAGGCTCAAGAGAGGAAGGGATTTATGGCTTACGAGGTCCTGGAGTCGATGGGTGGAGAAGTTATTGGCCAGAGCAAGGTGAGTTTTAGGGCTTCCTTAGTTAGTTCCTTAGTACCAGTGCCCAAAGGCATGGTAGCCACCCACAAATCATGGAATCAAGCTGCTTGGAGAGATATGCCACCAGTCTGTAGGAAGGTCCAGTTAGTTGAATGAGGAGGCCCGTGGCAACACCCTGTCTTTTGTCCGTGAAGAGGTGGAAAGGACAGTTAGGGTTAGGGAGAGAGAGAGTAGGGGAGGATATAAGAGCATCCCTGAGTTTGTTAAAAGAGTTAGCTACCATATTGGGGGAGATAAGGGGCCCATGAGGGGTCTCATTTGCTGCCTGGTACAGGGGTTTGGCAAGGAATGGAAAGTTAGGGACCCAATGCCTGAAGAAGCCAGCCAGACCGAGGAAGGAATGTAATCTGCCGTTTCAGGTGGCTGGAGGTCTCGGAGGGCCTGAATTCTGTCTGATATGAGGCTTGTAGAGGTAGGAGCGAGGAGTATGCCTTAAATATGTGACTGAAGAGGTGGTGAGCTGGATCTTGGCTGGAGAGACCCGATAGCCCTGAGACCCCAGAAAGTTAAGGAGCTGAGCAGTGTGAGTTTGAGAGGCTTTGAGGGATGGGCTACATAGAAGGTCATCCACATACTGTAGGAGAGTGCTGTCTCCTACATCATAAATAGCCAAATCCTGATCCCTAGGGCTTGCCCAAAGAGGTGGGGGCTGTCCCAGAATCCTTGGGGTAAAACTGTTCATGTTAGCTGTTGAGACCTAAGGGATATAGGATCCTCCCATGTGAAGGCAAAGAGGTAATGAGTCAGGGTGAAGAGGAACTATAAAGAATGCATCTTTGAGATCCAGGACTGTGAAATGAGTGGTAGATGGAGGAATGTAGGAAAGAAGAGTGTAAGGGCTAGGAACCACTGGGTGAATGGGAACAGCTGCCTCATTGATTAGATAGAGGTCCTAGACTAAGTGGTAGGCCCCTGAGGGTTTGTGTACTGGCAATATGGGGGTGTTACAGGGAGAATCAGTAGGGATGAGGAGTCCCTGAGTAAGCAGTTGGTCTATGACAGGTTTAAGTCCTTCCCTGTGGGTGTGGGAAATAGGAAACTGAGGACGTAAAGGAAATTTAGTTTGAGGTTTCAGTTGGATGAGGACTGGCTTGTGGTGGGAGGGGAGGCTATGACTGGCTTGAAGGTGTCCCAGACGTGGGGATCGATCAGGTCTGGGGGCAGCGGTAGGATAGGTGGTGTGAAGGTGTTAGAGAGTGTAAGCTCCAGAGATAGAAGGTGAGTAGTAGTAGTGTCCCTGGGCAGAAGTTGTAGGGTGGCTCCTAGGAGTTGAAGAACATCTCTACATAGGAGGGGAACTTGCCAGGAGAGAATGACCAGTAAAGAGTGTGTAAAAGGATGTCCCTCCAAGGCACAGGCTAGTTTAGCTGTTCTGTTTGGGAAGGAAGGTTTCCCATCAATTCCCATAACCGAAATCTGGGAAGGAAATAAAGGCCCAGAGTGGGAAGGCAAGACAAAATAGGTAGCCCCCTTGAGTCCAGGCTCCTTCAGTCTTCTGCGAATCCCAACAGCTCAGGAGAAGGGACTGCCTGGCCAGCACACCCCCATGTGGAGGCGCTGGGGAGGGGCCGGTCATAGGGCAGTTGCTCTAACAGTGTTTGCATGTAGGACACGGCCTGGTGGGGGGTTGTGGGTTTGGACACCAATTAGCTCAGTGACCTCTGCGTCCACACTTGAAGCAAGCCCCTGGAAGAGAGAATTGCTGGTCCCCCTTTGAAGCTCTCGCTGGAGCCATAGGCCACAGGGCAGCTACCAAGTCTTGGGATTGGAGTGTTATCTTTTTCTGTAAACGAGCCTGCCTGGCCAGTTCAGCTGATTCCTTTTGGGCATTATATACTTTGAAGCCCATTTTAACCAGATCTTGGATAGGGTTCTGAGGGCCCTCCTCAGCTTGTTTGAGCTTTTTTCTAATATCAGGGGCCAACTGAGAAATGAAGTGGGCTGCTAGCACTTCAGCCCCAAAGGGAGATTCAGGGGTCCAGTTTAGTATACTTGGTAAGGACCTCTATAAGGCAGTTAAGAAATAAGGCTGGATTCTCATCCAGATCCTGAGTAATTTCCCTCAGTTTATCAAAGTTTACCACTTTACTGGAGACTGTCTGTATGCCTACTGTGAAGTATTGAACCATGCAAATGCAATGGCAGCAATCCTGCTGGCCTTCCCAGTAGTCCTAATTTGGTTTGGTTGTTGGGACTGCCGCTACCCCGTGGGTAGGTAGGGTTATGTCGTTAGGCGGACTTGATCAGCATGATCTTGTGCTGCCTGCTGGATGCAAGCCCATTCATCTGGGGTGAGAGTGGAAGAAAGAACAACATAAACATCATGCCAGGTGAGATCATAAACCTGAGAAAGATATCTAAATTCCTTAATGTAAGTAGAAGAGTCAGCAGAGAAAGATCCTAAGCACTTTTCGATCTGGGAAAAGATCCTGGAGTAAGAATGGGACATAGACTCGCACAATGCCCTCTGTACCAGTCACTTCCCGGAGAGGGCAAAGGAGGTCTGGGTTGGGCAGTGGGAGGTCTTGATGAGATTGAGTGTGAGTGCTAACAGGAGAGAGATGGGGAAGAGGTAGGACTGTCGGTGGAGAAGGAGGGGGTGAAGCTGTGGGAGAAGAGAGATAAGAGAAGAGAGGAGTAGGGACCTTCTGGGGGAGAAGAAGGGGGAGAAGTGGAAGTGGGTGGACCTGGGAGTGGCACGGGTGGTGGAGGAGGAGCAAGGGGAGAAGAGGAGGAGGAAGTTTGGCCTGAGTAAGGAGGGGAAGGGGGGGGGGCCTGGAAACGAGGAAGAAGATGCGGAACAATGGGGGAGAGGCTTGGGACCATCTCTGGTGAGGAAAATTTGGGCAGTGGAGCAGGTAGAATAAAGGGAAGGACGAGAGCATAAATCCCAAAAAGCCTGAATGTAAGGCACTTCTGACCATTTCTGTGTCCTGCGACAGTAATTGTCCAAATCAGTGAGGATCTGAAAGTCAAAAGTTCCCTCTGGTGGCCATTTTGAGTCATTGTCCAAGACATACTGAAGCCAGTCGCTTATGGTGTGAGTCTTGGGTGAGTCCGAATTTGGCAAAATTAAAATATAGACAGCCCAAAGGAGTTTTTGTGGTCTAAGAAAGACTTGGAGGGCTGGGGATATAGCTCAGTTGGTAGAGTGTCTGCCTTGCAAACACATGGCCCTGGGTTCAAGCCCCAGCACCACAAAAAACAAAAAACAACAAAAAAAGACTTGGAGTTCCCCATGACCTTTCAGTATTACCTGAAGGGCAAACAGGAACAGAAAGAGGCATCCCAACATGCTCACCTGTGAAATGGAAACGGGAGGGCCAGAGGCTAGGTTGTCTCCTTAGCCTTTAGGGACCCAAAATGGACAGTGGGAGGCCAACCGGAGACTGGGACATTTCCACAATCTACTGGGGCCTAAATGAAATGGGTGGGACTCTGGCATGTGCGCATGACTTATGGGCAGATCTGTGTGATGGAAGGTGCAACCGAAAGGTCAAGGGAAATGCAAGGAACTTACTCCACTTCTGTAGGCCTGGGTGAAGAAAAAGGAAGCAGTGCAGGAATTGTCATGGTTCATTTGAAGGAGTGGGTGGACCTCAACACTAATGGGGGAGGTCCGAGGACCCTCTCCCGGGTTTTGGCACCAAAATGTAAGATCGGATGCTGGCCAAAAAAGGGATTAGACCAAAAGCATCTAAACAAACCTTTATTGGGATCAACTCTCAGGTGAGATTCACTGGTCCACCAAGGTAAAGGGCCGGGGAAGTCGCGTTGCAGATCCAACAGGGCAGTATTTTTGTATTCTGGGGTAGGCTCAGGGGTGGATGTGTCTTCCTGTGGTTGGCTGGAGACCCTGCTGGGACCTGTGTCCTGGGATTGGCTGGGGATCTTGCTGAGAGAAAGGTAGGTGCGAGATGCCATTAGGGTTCATCTGTTGGCATCTGATTGGTTGCTCTTTGGTGCATGCAGGCTGTTTGATGCCCTGCTCTCATCCAGCTGCCCCAGACTGCCCTAACAGTATTCTTAACATGATTTTTTTTACTTCCTGCAATAGCAATTGTAATCTTCTCCATAGCTATGGAGGACAACCTAAGTGCAGGGTTACATGCAGTGAAATGCTAAAGAGAAACTATATTTCTAAAAAGAAATCCCTGTAGCCAGGCATGGTGGTGCAAGCCTGTAATTGCAGTAACAACTTGGCTGGCTGAGTCAGGAGTATCACAAGTTCGAGGCCAGCCTCAGCAATTTAGAAATCCTCAGCAACATAGTAAGACCATCTCAAAATTTAAAAAAATTAAGAAGGGCTGGGGATGTAGCTCAGTGGTAAAGTGTACCCCCCCCCCAAAAAAAAGTCATGTTGCTTATCTAACAATTCATAACTTTATAAAACTGAATTTATGGTTTTCCAAACTACAAAAACACTTAGAAAAAATTTGGTAAATATGCTTCTTGAAGTTTGAGAGCAGTATTAGCAAGAATCACACTCTATTCTGGTCACCAGACCTGGCCTAATCTATTATGGAAAGAATAGTCTTAAAGCTCTAATTGTATACTGTAGCAATTTTGTAGCTCAGGAACTGAGTCTGGTTCTTTCTTCCTTTAACTTAACAACGAATATTTAATAAATATGCTAATTGCAATTCACTATAAGATTCACTTATAACTTTTCTTTTTTTGTAGTACTGGGGATTGAACCCATGGGCCCTCTACCACTGTGTTATATCCCCAACCCTTTTAATTTTGAGACGCACTAAGTCGCACAGGCAGGCCTCAAAACTTGAGATCCTCCTGCCTCCTCATTCACTGGAATTGTAGACTGCATGGCGCCTGACTCACCTATAACATTCTTATTTGTAGACAGAAATTATTATTTTGTTGTAGTACTGGAGATTGAACCCAGGGCCTTGGGTCTGGCTAAACTTCCCAGGCTGGCCTCAAATTTGTGATCCTACGGCCTCTGAGCCTCCTTAGTAACTGTAATTACAGGCTGTGCCATGGTGCCTGGCTAGAAATTATTTCATAATATGGCTAACTTTTAGAAAACAAAGACTATTCTAAATATTTTGGTTGATAAAAATGATGAGTATCTCTCCTTCATGTAAACTTCAACAACATAGTACAAAAACTTGGGAAGCTTTTAAAATACTAATTTCTTTACTGCCCCATTAAATCAGGATCTCTGGGAGTGGGGCAAAAGCTCTTCAGGTATATAGATGCTCAGAGGGGAACCACTACACTAGAATTAGTGGAAAATAATGTCTGTCCTCTTATTTAGGGGAAGCATAGCTATTTACATTTAACACTTTATAGAAATAGGAAAGTAAAGTCCCCATAAAGACAGCACACCCGGGAACTTGCTCTAGTATATACATGTTGCTCACTGAAGGGTGTCACTCCAAACCTGGACACTGGGTTTTTCTCTGTGCCCTTGTTCAACATATATGGTAGGACCCTCTGAACTGTCTTTCTAAAGAGAGCCTTTTAGAGTTCGACATGTAGTGAGGGAGTTTTAAAAAGGAATTACAAGATCTGGAAAAATTTAGAAGGCATATAGTAGATACCCAGGGCCTCGGCGCGTGCTAAGTACATGTTCTGACACTGAGCTATACCCAAAGACCCAGTGTGTTTGAGCTGTACAAGAAAAGTTCTTGGTTAAAGAACCATCTTATCTATGTTTTGAGGATGAATTTCAACTGCTGACATTCATATACAGAAATATTAGTGGTTTGGGAAACTCTAATCACACAAAGCTTTGGATATCTGGTTTTATGAGCTGTCTGTTTAATGACCACAGTCACCCTTTTAGGACCAACAGAAGCGGCTAGCATTCTCCCAAACAGGGACACATCTGCGACACAGGTCGGGAAAGTTTTCACCACGTTTTCCCTTCCCTAAAGGATTTGCAGTCACTTACGCTGCAGTCAAAATGTGGACGCTCCTGTTCCCGGATCAAAACGAACCTTTGAGGACTCTCCAACTGCAACAGCAACCTGCATTTCCCTCCCAGACTCCAAGCACGCTTCCACTTGGGCCTAGCTGCGGATCATTTCCGCTTCTTGCTTTTCCTTCCGGGTCGGGACCCCGCAGTTATTCCGGTCTTGCGTACTAGGGCTTGAGCGCCCTCCCCTCCCCACATCGTTGCCATGGTAGCCAGCGACCCAGGGCTGGGGAGGTTAACCTGTAAAGTAGGACCTGTGTCCGTCGCCTGGCTGGGGCTGCGCGGAGCCGGACCAGTGGGACTACAGAATGGGCTGAGGCGGCGGCGGCTGCCCGGACAAAGTCGACCAGCGGGCGTGGGGCGCGACAACGGTCCGGGATTCTGAAACGTCGGGTTTGAGGAGTGGGTGGGAAGGAGGCTTTGCTAGGACCCGCGGCATGTTGTGTGGACGACTGCACTAGTGCTGGAATCTCTAATTTGACCATAGTAGCATAGAAAGTGTGGGGACCCCGCGCTTGACGCATGGTGACAAGTAGTGAGGTGATCGGAATGACTTGAGAAAACAGGAGAATTGCCAATCTTCTGGTGAGGATTGGAGCCTGTCAAAGACAGTTGACTGCCGAAGTGGCAGAGTTCTCAAAGATATAAGGGCTTTGTGGAAAAGATTCTTATTTTTCTATGCTTCTGAATTTGAAAATAGGGGCTAACTGGGTCCAGCTTGAATAAATAAAAATGTAAACGTTTAACATTTTCCATTTTATTTCTTTATTTCTATGAAGAAATAGAAACCAGGCTTTGAAAATGGAGATGTATGAAACCCTTGGAAAAGTGGGAGAGGGAAGTTACGGAACAGTAATGAAATGTAAACATAAGGATACTGGGCAGATAGTGGCCATTAAGATATTCTATGAGAAACCAGAAAAATCTATCAACAAAATTGCAACGAGAGAAATAAAGTTTCTAAAGGTTTGCTGCTTTTGCCTTAATTGCTGTGTAAATCAAAAGATAAATTGCTATGAAATAAAAATATATATAAAAGAGTAGTTCAGTTACAACAGAATAACCGAACTTATTGCCGACATTTTGTAGTTTTATAGTGATACAAGATGTATGTGCTTGTGTACCATGTAACCTTATGCCAATATTTATGAAATCATTACTCGGAAATATCGAAATATACTTAATAAAATAGTCTATGCAAGACATTGTGCTAGTTGCTGAGATCATAAAGGGGTAAAAGGTGATTATTTCCTTGATGACTCATAATTTAATCAGAAGGAGAGTATATAAAAATAACACTGAATAAAAATGGGCTCATAATAAATGCCAAGTGATTGACACAAGTCTTATTGGGCAGGGAAGTTTTCTTGAAGGAAATGGTACACATTTGGCTTTAAAGGATGTGTCAGATTTATATAGGAGGGATGAAACTATTGAGTTTCAAGTTGGGAAACAGCATAAACTCAAAGGCTAAAGGACAATTGACAAAGAGCAAGAATAGAAAGAAAAAAGAATAGAGACATTTGCCTGTACAGGTTCCTGTGCAGAATTAAAGTTGAGGTTAGTGCAGTAGATTCTAAGCTCTTGTCTATTAAGTTAAGGACAGAGTCAAAACTTGATTTTGTAAGAGGTGAAAAGTGAAGGGGTTTTTGTTTTTTTTTTCCTCAGCACTGGAGTTTGAACATAGGACCTCACACCTGCTAGGCAAGTACCAGTGAGCTACATCCCAGTTCCTCTTTTTTTTTCTTTCTCTCCACTTTTAAAAAAATTGTTCTTTTTACATATACATGAGTTCCTTTGCTTTTTATTTTAAGACAGGGTCTTGCTGATTTGCACAGGCTGACCTCAAACTTGGATCTTCCTGCTTCAACCTCTCAAGTAGCTGGATTACAGGTGTGGGCCACTGTGCCTGCCTTCTTGTTCTTTCTTTAACTCTGTTGCAGTTAAGCTGATTTTTTTTTCTACTTCATCATTTAAAAAAAATAACCAATATGTGGCACAACATAGAGATGAACTTTAACATGTATTTTACTGTTACAACTAGTACATAAATTATTTGAAGACACCTTAACTATTCTAATTGTCTTCTTATAGGATTGTTAATTGGCTGTAATTAATTCCACTAAGATATTCCTTGGATTAGTTAAATATAAAAAGATTACCAAAATGACTTAATTTGAACTACATCTTTATGTTAGAATTTCATTGAATAAATTATAGATAAATAGCATGTTTGTAGAAATACCTAGTAATGGAGAAAAATAAAATTAAGCAACTTGAAAAGGAGTAATGAAGCATTTTGGGGTGTTTCTTGTTTTCATTCTGAGAAGCTACCTCTGGGCACAGTGTTGCAAAGATGTAATTCTAGTAACTGGGGTTGCTGAGGCAGGAGGATCTCAAGTTTGAGGCCAACCTCAGCAACTTAGCAAGACCCTGTTGTCTCATAGTTAAAATAAGAAAAAATTAAAGGACTGGGGGTGTAACTCTGGCAATACATAAGACTAGACAGGAAGCCAGTAATTTTCCTTAGGTAAGGGATTAAAATTGTTGTGTCCAAAAGCAGTCATTTCTGTCATTGCTGCAGCACTCTGGTGTCTTTCCAACCAGGGGAATTGGAAGAAAAAATGAGAAAGGCATTGTATTTTAGCATGTTTTTCTATTAGTCATGTTTCAAGGATTTTGATCTCTGTAGTAGTTAGGGAGAGAAGAAAAATCAGCATTGTGCCACTGGAATAAAGGCAAATTAAAAAAACAAAAGTATAGTTTTCTAATGAATTCAATATCAAAAATATACCCTTTAATTTTTAGCCAAATGAATGAATATTTTTGGTAATTTGAAAAAATGGTGAAGTATTTCAGAATTGATTGTGATAAGGTCAATGTAAAAATAAATTAACCTCATTTATTTTCTAAGGACATATATGCTTTGTGTGTGTGTGTGTGTTTGTGTGTGTGTGTGTGTGTGTGTGTGTGTGTGTGTGTGTGTGTATGTGTACCTGGGATTGACCCAAGGTCTGACAGTTACCTAGGCTGGCCTTGAACTTGAGATCCTCATGCCTCAACCTCCCAAGTAGCTGGGATTACAGGTGTCCACTACTGTACCTAGTTTACATGGCATTTTTGACATTTTAAAACTATTGTAACAATTACTGGTACCATTACAAAAGATATTTTGTCCTTAATAGTGGAGACAATGAACAAGAATTACCACACATAATTGCATATTTTTGTAATGTCTTTTGGTTATAAGTTGATATCTCATATATCTGAAGGTTTTCTAGATAGCTTAATATTTTTTTGTAGTCTGATAAATTTATAATTTCCCCTGACACTTATGGTTTACTCTCTAGAGTCTCTCTAGAGTCTAAGACCTAAATTAGAAAATAATTAATTTGCATAAATTCAGATTAATTACTTAATGGTGTTGAAATCCATTATTTGAAAACATAAAGATCTGGGGGCTAGAGATATAACTCAGTGGTAGAGTGTGTGCTTAGCTTGTGCAGGGTACTAAATTGGATCCCCTGTACAAAACTAGAACAAAACAGCTAAAAAATGTAAGGACTTAAGTTTCAGATGTTAAATTTAACCACAAACCAAGTTTAAAAATATGAAGACATTTCTCAGCAGCATACCAAGTTTCATATAGTATATTGACTCTAAGTTTTTAAAATAAGTAATCAAATGCCAACTTGGTGTAAAGCAATACATACATCTCACTTTATGAATATTGATCATGAAATGTCTTAAATTTTAAAATAAGAATTTAAACAAGTCACTTGAGAAATTTTTGTTGAATACATGGAGGAAAATAATCTAAGGATATTTTAAAATTATATAGATGTTATATGTACAAGTTACTATGTTTGAAATAATTTATTAAAAGTCTGTTTCTTTTGTCAATAGCAATTTCGTCACGAAAACCTGGTCAATCTGATTGAAGTTTTTAGACAGAAAAAGAAAATTCATTTGGTATTTGAATTTATTGACCACACAGTATTAGATGAATTACAACATTATTGTCATGGACTAGAGAGTAAACGACTTAGAAAATACCTCTTCCAGATCCTTCGAGCAATTGAATATCTTCACAACAATAATGTAAGTGCTTCACAGAAAGCCAAACTATAGGGTGAATAAGAATCATAAATGCCATTTAAATATTTTTTTTGGTGAAGGTTGTTATAATCCTTTTTCCATATGACACTAATAGACATCCTAGAAATGGCTATGGGGTGGGGGTCACTAAATTACAGTTTGTAGAAGCAAAAAACATTTGTCCAATACATAATAATTGTCACTGTAGGGCACATGGAGTATGGGATGCTAAAGGTGGCATCAATAATTTGGTGAAGAAACTGGTATATATATACAATGGAATATTACTCAGCCATAAAGAATGATAAAATTATCGCATTTGCAGGCAAATGGATGAAATTGGAGAATATCATGCTAAGTGAGATAAGCCAATCTCAAAAAACCAAAGGACGAATGATCTCGCTGATTAGTGGATAATGACACATAATGGGGGGTGGGAGGGGTTAGTGTTAGGGTTAGAGTTAGGGTTAGGGCGGGGGGCAAGAATGGAGGAAAGAAGGACTGTACAGAGGGAAAAGAGGGGTGGGAGGAGTGGGGGGAAGGGAAAAATAACAGAATGAATCAAACAACATTACCCTATGTAAATTTATGATTACACAAATGGTACGCCTTTACTCCATGTACAAACAGAGAAACAACATGTATCCCATTTGTTTACAATAAAAAAAATAATTTGGTTTAGAGGAATCAAAAATCAACTGAGGCACCTTTTATTAAGAAAGTACATTAAAATGCTGAAAGGGCCGTGGTTTAATGGAGACTTGGTTTGATAAAGGGAGGTTTTGGAATTAGGAACTGGAGATTAGGCTAGTCAATGTGAATGGGGAGGATGTAGCAGAGAGATGTAGGGCATTTGACCTATGAAAAATCAATAAAAACATCAACTATCCTGATTTGTATTGTTGATGTTAGCATAGCCTATTAAGTGTTTAGCTGGCTGAAGTGGTGCAGGCCTTTAATCCCAGTGACTCAGGAAACTGAGGCAGGAAGATTGCAAGTTCAAAGCCCACCTCAGCCATTCAGTGAAGCCCTAAGCAATTTAGCAAGACCCTGTCTCAAAATAAAAATATAAAAAAGGACTGGGGATGTGGCTCAGTCGTTCTGTGCCTCTGAGTTCAATCCCCAGTACAAAAAAAAAAAAAAAAAAAAAAAAAAGTTTAGCTCAGCACTTTATATGGAACTTTATTTGTTCTCAACATTCTGGAAAATTACATATATAGTCAGAAATAAACAGTAAATTATATATGCAGGAAATAGCAGTAAAATGCTCAAAAAGTAGCTTATTAAGTAGGTGATATAGACACAACTGTATCCTAGGCTTTTTCAAATCATATATATTAGTTTCTAATTTCTATCTTGGTAGTAGTGCATTTCACTTTGTGGTTTTGTAAAGTGTTGTTACTATAGCAACTGGAATTCAGATTGTAATTTCCTTGCCAGGTGGATCCAAGGGGCAGCAGTATAATGTAATAATTTACACTGTATATAGTCTTTGAAATCAGACTACCCTGTGTTTTCACCATTGAGTTATCTGTGAAACCCCAAACAATTTGGGCAATCAGAGATAGCCCCGTGACTCTGTGGCCTTAGGAAAGTTATCTAAACCTGTTTGAACCTTAGTTTCCTCATCTATAAAAATGATACTATCATACCTCACAGATTTTTTAAAACATCAAATTAGGAAGTAGTAGGTAAGCACTTATATTTTAAGTGCTTGATACATAGTACTGGTGAGAAGTCAGGGACAGTATTGTTATCTTTGTTTCTGTATAGTATCTTATCCACAGTAGACTCTAAAAATGTTTCTTTTTCCTTTTTTGTGGTGGGGGGCAGGCAGTACAGGAGATTGAACTCAGGGGTACTCGACCAGCGAGCCACATCCCCAGCCCTTTTATGTATTTTATTTAGAGACAGGGTCTCACTGAGTTGCCTAGGGTATCGCTTTTGCTGAGGCTGACTTTGAACCTGAGATCCTCCTGCCTCAGTATCCTGAGCCACTGGGATTACAGGTGGGCACCACCGCACCCAGCTAAAAACAGAGAATATGGGCCAAACAGAGAATAGAAGACCTCACAGATGAATGTTTTGTTAAATTTTTGTCACTGTGACCGAAACACCCAACAACTTAAAGGAGGAAACGCTTATTTGCGGCTCACAGTTTCAGAGGCCTCAGTCTATGGACTGAGCAACTCTGTTGCTCTGGGCCTAAAATGAGGCAGCACATCATGGAGGAAGGGTTCAACAAAGGGAAGCTTCTGGGCTCATGGTGAAGTCAGGAAGCAGAGAGAGGGAGGAGGTTGCAGGGAAGATGCAAGGTAGAATTTAAATGCAATAAAATTCACACAAGTATACAGATCAATGACTTCTGATAAAAATACCCACTTAATGACCGCTTCAAATAGAATACAGAAATTTCTTTTTATTAAAAAAAATTTAGTTGTCAATGGACCTTTATTTTATTTATTTATTTATATGTGGTGCTGAGGATCGAATCCACTGCCTCACACATGCTAGGCAAACACTCCACCACTGAGCCACAATCCCAGCTCAGAAATTTCTGTCTTTCTAGAAAGTTTATTCATGTCCCTTTGGAGTCAATATCACTTTACCCCCCACCACAACCACTAGTATGGTTTTAGATTTCTCATTCTAAAATTTCAAATAAATGGAATCATTCAGTTTATACTCTTCTGTGTTCAATTTCTTTCAAAAAATCAGAAAAACTTCTGTGAAATAAATCCATGTTATTACATGTATCAGCAGTTTGTTCACTTATTGCACAAAAGCATTCCATTGATTGAATATTGTACAATTTGTTTAGCCATTGGTAGAAATTTTGGGCTATTATGAGTAAAGCTATTAAGAATATTTGTATACAGGTCTTTTTATGAATATATTTTCATTTGTCACGTCTTTCTCTATTTTACCTAGGATCTAGAGTAAAATTATCCCTGTCTCTCACCTCACAGAATATTGGAAGGTTAATTACCTTTGAGAATTAAAGCATCCATGAATGAGTGGCTCATGATAGAAAATATCATTACACCTGTTATCTGAATATATGAGTTTGGACCTTGATGATTTAAGGTTATCTTCATGTTGATAAAAATCAAAATTTCAAATGATTGGTATTTTCTATCATTAAAATGTCTAGGATATTGTCTACCATGACATCCCTTATTGATTTTAATCATTCATAAAGTCACAGTATCAGACATAAAGTTTTTTGTCATCAGATCTATTCGTTTACCTTCTTTTATTTATTAATGAAAATATACTTCCTTTTTTATATTCACTTCTAGCCGCTCAAATAAAATTTAATATTTAGTTGCAGTAATTAATTCATTGTAGGGATATAGTATATCTTCCTCATTTTAGTTGTTTTTATAATTTAGGAATTCCATCTGGTTAATATTAAAAACCTCTTCATAACCATTTTAGGGGTTGGGGATGTAGTTCATGCAGGCTTAGGATGTGTGAGATTCTGGGTTTGATCCTTGCATGAAAAAGACAAAACAAAACCAAGCAAAAAACATTCTGAAAGCACTCAGAATGTAAATGCAAATATTTAGCCACTTGTGAGGGAGAAATATTTATTTCCTTCCTCATTCATTTATTGAACAAGAATGTAATGCACTTCTACCAAAAACAAACTGCTTTTACTAGGTGCTGGAGATGCAACCTGAGTTTAAGATTTGGTTCCTACTCTTATAGAGTTTGTTAAGCTGGGTGTGGTGGTGAATGCTTGTAACCCCAGGGGCTCTGGAGGCTGAGGCAGGTCACAATTTAGTGAAAACAGTCTCAAAATATAAAAAGGGGTGGGGAGGTGGCTCAGTGGTTAGGTGCCCCTGGGTTCAATCCCCACTACCCAAAAAACTGAAGAAGAAAAAAAAAATAGAGCTTGTTAAATTTTATCCAACTTCCAATAAATTTTATGAATTCAGTGATTCTGATTAATACCTAAGATTTGTTAAGCTTTCCTAGCCCTAACCCAACCACTTACTCCACAAATTCCTAATTCCCTAAATTTAGACCCCTTTTACATATTTTTTTACACAGCGTTTAGATTTTAAACATCTACTCTTCCAAAAAGAAATTTTTATTATTTAAATATTTAACAGTTGTTATATTTTGCTATATGCACTTCATCTATTTTGCTTCCCCAAATAGTTTGAAGTACATCCCATACAACCTGACATTTTATCTTGAAATACTTCTCTGTGGCTGGGTACAGTGGCACACATCTATAATTCCAATGACTCAGAAGGCCGAGTCAAGAGGATTGCAAATCACAAATCCAAGGCCAGTCTCCACAACTTAGTGAGAATCTGTCTCAAAATAAAAAATAAAAATGACTGGGGATATAGCTCAGTGGTAAAGTATCAAAAATTATATATCTATATCTCTATCAATAGATGGATAGATAAAAAGAGATGGGGGTGAAGCTCTGTGGTAGAGCATCCCATTGTGGGTTCAATTCCCAGTACCAGGAGGTTTAAAAAAAAAAGATTTGATTAATTTCTCCTAAGAAGATATACAAATGGCTAATAGCAAATGAAATGATGTTCAGCATCATGAGCTGTTACCGAAATGCAAAATTAAAATTCCACTTCTAGGTTTATCTATACCCAGGAGAAATGAAAACATATTCATATAAAAACCTGCACAGGAATGTTTATAGGAGCATTATTGATAATAGCCAAAGAGAGGAAACAATCCAAATGTATTTCAGCTGAGGAATGGATAAACAAAATGAAGTCCAGCCATACAATGGAATATTATCTGGTCATAAAAGGAATGAAGTACTGATACATGTTACAACATGAATGAACTTTGAGAACATGTTAAATGAAAGAAATCAGGTGATAGAGACTACATATTCCATTTAAATAAAATATCCAGAATGTGCAAATCCTATTTCTATATCTTCATTGGAGAAATTTCTATTCATGTTATTTAAAAATAGGTTTTTATTTTATTTTATATTTTGCTTTTGTGGTACTGGAGATTGAACCCAGGACCTCACACACACTAGGCAAGCACTCTACCATTGAGCTATATCCCAGCCCATACCGTCCATTTTTTAATCAGATTTTTTGGCTTTGTATTGCTAAGTAGTATTTTATATACCTTGGGTACTAGATGTTTATCAGATACATGATTTATAGACATATTCTCCCATTCTGTGGGTTATCTTTTTGCTTTCTTTATGTGTTTTTCTATTTAGTTCTTTTTAAAAATAATTTATAACTCTTATTGATATCTTTTATTGGACATTATGTCATACTTTAGTTCTTTAGCCCCCTTCCCTTTTTTAGTTATTTGAACATACTTAAATATGTTCAAATTAGCCCATTTAATGGCTCTTTAGCAAGTTCTGCGTCAACTTCTACTAGAAAAGTTTCTATTGAGTTCTTTTTTTTTGTTGTTTATGGATCATACTTGTTTTTTGCATGACTAATAAATTTATGTTGAAAGCAGGACGTTTTAAATAATATACTGTGGCTACTTTGGAAGTCAGTTTCCCATCTCACTCAGGGTTTGTTGTAGAGGCTGTGACTTTTAGTTTAGTTGCTTTCCTGAACTAATTATTTAGTCTATAT
Source organism: Sciurus vulgaris (assembly GCF_902686455.1). Taxonomy (NCBI): domain Eukaryota; kingdom Metazoa; phylum Chordata; class Mammalia; order Rodentia; family Sciuridae; genus Sciurus; species Sciurus vulgaris. The sequence goes on along the minus strand of NC_136466.1, from coordinate 32,783,014 downwards.
TCTTTGTCATGTATGACCTCTGAAATCTCTGTTCAGTTATCTTAGTGGTCAGTTAATAAGCAGACAGACTTTTCAAAGTTAATTAATTTAAAGTCTTCCAAATATCACCACAGTCCTATTATAAAATATTCTCACCACTCCAGAAAGATTCCTCTTGCTCATTTCACTCAGTCCCAATATCTACTCCCAGTTCCAGGTAGCCAAGAATTTGCTTTCTGGCTAATGAAATGCCTTTTAAGACATTTATTATGAATGAAGTCATACCATACGTGGCCTTTATCATATGGTTTCCTTCATTTAACATAGGTTTTTTGAAATTCATCTTTGTTGTTGCATGCATTGCTACTTCATTTCTTTTAATTGCTCAATGATATTCCATTGTATGAAATATACCACATTTGTTTATCCATACACAATGGACATTGTGGATGGACATTTGGATTGTTTCAAATTTTGGGCTCTTATAAATAATACTGCTGTGAAAATTCATGTGTAGTCTTTGCATGGATGTACATTTTTAATTTTCATGGTTATATGTCCAGGATTGGAATTGTTGGATCACATGGTTAGTTTTATTGATTTTTTATGTGACTTTTTTGTTTTTGTTTGTTTGTACTGGGGATTAAGCACCCAAGGGGGCTTTACCACTGAGCTGTAACCCCAGTCCTTTTAATTTTATTTATTTTTAAAAATATTTTTAGATATTGGTGGACCTTTATTTTATTCATTTATTTATATATGGTGCTGAGAATCAAACCCAGCTCATCACACATGCTAGGCAAGTACTCTACCACTGAGCCAGAAACCCGGCCCTTCTTAATTTTATTTTTTATTTTGAGATACAGTCTTGCTGAATTGCTGAGGCTGGCCTTGAACTTGCAATCCTGCTGCCTCAACTTTCTGAACTGCTGGGGTTACAGGTGTGCGCCACCATGCCCAACCTGTATTTTTTTTTAATGTTATTGCTTTATATTTAAATTACAAATTTTTGTATTATTCTTAAGCCACAATATCTTTTACTATTGTATTTATTCTAATTAGTTTTATGTAACAGTAGAATACACTTAGACACATCATACATAAATGGAGTATATTCTCATTCTTCTGGTGGTATGTGATGTAGAATCACACTGGTTATGTAGTCATATATGTATAGGGTAATAATGCCTGATTCATTCTGCTATTCTTTCTTCCCCCATACCTACTCCCCTCCCTCACTCCCCTCTACCTAATCAAAACAACTCTATTCTTCCCTAGCCAGGGCCCCCCTTATTGTGAATTAGCATCCACATATCAGAGAAAACATTCTGCCTTTGGTTTTTCCTGTATTGTTTTTAAAGAGATGATCAAAGTGTTTTCCAAAGTGACTGTATCATTTCTCACCAGCAATGGGTTCCATTTCTTTCACTGACTCCCCAAGATTCGTTAATGTCATTGAGTGTTTTTTGCACACGCGTGCGTGTGTGTGCATGCGCATGTGCACTAGGAATCTAACCCAGAGCCTTGTGCATGTTAAGGAGGTGCTTTACCACTGAGCCATACCCCCAACCCTGTAATTGTCTTTTATTTATATATTTATTTATTTTTGGTACTAGGGTTTGAACTCACGGGCATTTTATCACTGAGCTACATCTCCAGCCCTTTTCATTTTATTTTAACCTAGGATCTAAGTTACTTAGGGCCTCATTAGGTTGCGGAGTTGGAGGTTAACCTTGAACTTGTATTCCTCCTGCCTCAGCCGCTGAAATAATTTAGATTATAGGTATGTGCCATTGCACCTGGCTTGTTATTGTCTTTTTTATTGTAGGTATTCTAACAGGTGTGAAATGGCATCTTTTGGGGGGATAAATTTTCTTAAGTCGCAGTCAATGTTATCATCTATGTAGAAAATCCTATAAAATCTACAACAAAGCTAACAGAACTATTAAGTGAATTTATCAAGGTTGAGGAATTCAAGATCAGTATACTAAAATCAATTGTATTTCTATATATTAGCAACAATCAGAAATTGAAATTTAAAAATATCACTTACAAAAGAATAAAAGCATGAAATAATAGGAAAAATTCGACAAAAGATGTTCAAGACTTGTACATTGAAAACTAAACATTGATAAGAAATATTAAAGATCATCTAAAATGAAGAGAGATTGCTTTTATGGAGGTTTCAATTTATGATGAAAGATGAAGGAAGATGCTGTCAAAACAGAATTGTAAAAGTAAGAATTCAGAGAGTGTTTGGTTTCTAATAATATTCTGGCTGTAGTCATAGTGTTGGTTGCTGAAAAAACTGAGAATGTTAAGACATGGAGTGGATGACTCTTCCTGCCCCATTTTATAACACTGAGGAGTTTGATGGGTGTGTGGTGGGCAGAATATGTGAAGTAGTATCATATTGTGCTTATTTATGTCTATTTTTATGCACATTATATCCTCAGACTTTGACATAGTGACTGGCATATAGTAGGAATTCAATATCAACTGTGGAAGAAAAAAAGATTAATGTAGTTTGACAGATGAAAGCCTTAAGGAAGTTCAATTAGAAAGGCTTATCCTAAGTTATTTATTTATTTATTTTGGCTATTTATGGAGGCAGATTGAGGCCAAACGAGAGCAACTTCTAAGGATTTATGACAGTATTTTCTATGAAGAAGGAAAGATTCCACATTTCTAATATGGAGACATTTTTACTCATGCTATGACACTATAGATGATGAGTATGTCTCTATCATTCATCTGATAAAAGTTTTAAATGACTTCTTTGCTCTAGGCACTATATTGGACACTGAGAATATTGCTTGAACAGGGCATGTATCTTACCCTCATGGAATTTACAGTACAGTTGGAGTTTCAGACAAGTAAATAATTGACAGTTCAGCATGATAAATACTGTGGAGGGAGGTGTGCAGAATGATGTGAATGTATGGAAGGAACAAACATTTAAGCTTATGTCTAAGGAAATGGTTGGTCAGGCAACAGGAACAGCATAAACAAATGCACAGAGATTGGGAAATTAATATTGACTCTGGCAAATTTGGAAACTAATATTCTGTAGACCAGGGAGGGGAGGTTGAGAAGGTAGGCAGGGGCCAAATCTTACAAGTCCTTTCAAGCCATTTTTTTGGAGGAGTTTGAAATTTATCCTGTGGGATGGGGAATCCTTGAAGGGTAACAGAGAAGTGACATGATCACACATGTGATTTTAAAATAGTACTGTGACTTGGACTGGAAGGGATCAGAGTGGATTCAGGGAGAATAATTGATATGTGTGTTTAATACTTTTGTTTGAGAGATCTGAGGAGATTTGAGGTAGGAAGACAAGTAGATCTATTGACATAGTGTGAAGGACAGGGGAAAAGGCCTTGGTTTTTCGCCTGAACTGTGGGGTCAGTGGTGGCTCCACTCATTGAAATAATGTATTATTGAAAATGAGTAGATTTAAGGGAGAAGACGATTTAGTTTTGAATTTGCTGAATTTGAGCGGCCTGTGGTCAGTGTTGTGGGATTTCTTGTGGACTTTCACTCCTGGAAAGCAGGACAGAGATCTTGTTAAGAGATAGAAATGTAGAAATCATCAGTGTATGGATAGTTACTAAAGCTTATGAGTTGATGAACCATATGTAAAAATCATCTCAAAATCGACTAAAACTTAAATATAAGACCTGAATCTAAAATTACTAGAAGAAAACATAGGAGGAGACTCCATGATACTGATCTGGGCAATGATTTTTTAAAATATGAATCCAAAAGCACATGCAGCAAAAGTAAAAATAGACAAACGGGATCACATTAAACTAAAAGCCTTCTTAGCCTTTTAACCAAGGAAACAATCAGCAGAGTGAAGAGAACCTACAGAAGAGGAGAAATATTTGTAAATCATACCTCCGATGTTGAGTTAACATCCAAAATATGTAAAAAATTTAATACAATAGTAAGAAAGCAGATAAACTGATTTAAAAATGGACAAAGAATAGAAACAGATGTTTCTCAGCCAGGCACAGTGGCATTTGCCTGTAATCCCAGCAGTTCTGTAATTCCAGCAGAATTACAGGAGGCTGAGACAGGAGGATTGCAAGTTTGAAGCTAGCCTCAGCAATTTAGTGAGTCCCTGAGCAATTTAGTGAGACCTTGTCTCAAAATCAAAAATAAAAAGGACTGGGGATGTGGCTGTGATTAAGCACCCTGGGTTCAATACCTGGTACAAGGATTTAAAAAAGAAAAAAAAAAAAAAAAAAAAAAAAGGCATACAGCCAGGCTCAGCAGCACATGCCTGTAATCCCAGCTACTCCAGAGGCTGAGACATGAGTATCACAATTTCAAGACCATTCTTGGAAACTTAGAGAGACTATCTCAAAATCTTAGAAAGGTAGGGGAAGGCACTGGGGCTGTAGCTCAGGGGTAGAACACCCTCTGGGTCCAATCCCTAGTACCAGGAAAAAAGAAAAGAAGGGAACCCTTGCACAATGTTGGTGGGGATGCAAACTAGTATAGCCATTATACAAAACAGTATGGTAATTCTTCAAAAAATAAGAATTAATGGGCTGGGGGTGTAGGTTAGGGATAGAGTACATACATGCCTAGGGTGTGTGAAGCCCTGGGTTCAATCCTCAGACGCAAAATAAACAACTAAAAAAATGAATAATAGAACTTTCATATGCTCCATCAATACCACTAGTATATATCAAAAGGAAATGAAATCAGTATGTCAAGGAGTTATCTGCACTCTTGTTCACTGCAGCATTTTTCTTAATAACCAAGAAATGAAATTAGAACCAAAATGTTCTTCAGTGGATGAATGGATAAATGAATTCCAACATGGCATATATATACAATGAAATACTATTCAGCTTTAAAAAACAAAATACTATCATTTGTGATAACATGGATGATCCTTAGGACACTGTGTTAGGTGAAATAAGGCACAGGACAAATATAATGAATCTCATATGTTGAACTCAGAGAATGGTGAATAGTTGGATAGAGAGTGAAGAGTAAGAGTACAAGAGGGTGACTTCAGGAGGGTTAGCTGTGAAGGAAATGAGAAAGGGCAGTAACTGGAGTGGGCCATGGGGTTAAAGGAAAGTTAAATGTTCTTAAGTGCTTTTGATCTTTTTTATAGAAATGTGATTTACCTTTTTAGTATTATGTCTATCTTGGCTTCATTTCTTTTTTCATTTTTTGGTACTGGGATTTGAAACTAGGAGGTATTCTACCACTGAGCTACATCCCCAGTTCTTTTTATTTTTTATTTTAAGACAAGCTCTCACTAAGTTGCTGGGACTAGCTTTGAACTTGCAGTCCTCCTGCTTCAGCCTCCCAAGTAGCTAGGATTACAGGCGTGCACCACCATGCCAGCCTGGCTTCATTTAATTTTGAAGTGATGGATAGGGTAAGAATTGAAAACATGTAACTATTTTTACATGTGGTAAGGAAGTAACTTCATTGCCTTAACTAGATTTTCTCAGTAAAATTTTTGAGAGATTTTCTAGAAAGTGAAACCTTATTTTAATATATTTCATCTTCTGTTTGTTTTTTAGATTATTCATCGAGATATAAAACCTGAGAATATTTTAGTATCCCAGTCAGGAATTACTAAGCTCTGTGATTTTGGTTTTGCACGAACCCTAGCAGCTCCTGGGGACATTTATACAGACTATGTGGCCACACGCTGGTATAGAGCTCCAGAACTAGTATTAAAAGATACTTCTTACGGAAAGTATGTATATTTTGGGAACCTGCCTAGCCTTTCCCAGGCGTTTACTGACACTCTCTGCCCTCTGTGTCTAGATTGGGTCTAAGAAGAGGGACACGTCTAAAGGTAACAAAGACCCTATGAACACCTGTATTGCTGGTGGCTGCTGCTGTGCTTAACCTCTGGTTAAATGGCTGCAGCACCAGGAGACATGGGCAGAGATCTCAGGGTATATCCATGCTTGCTTTAAGCTGCGCCATACCTTTGGAAATCTGCCCCCTCTGTTTATCTTTGGTCTCTACATTCTGCAAAGGGTTTTAAATCATTTACCTCCCTCTGCCAGTGTTATAATTGGATCTGCCTGTTTCCTGGAAAAATGGCATCCTCTTTCAAAGACTAGCAACTAGTAATTTTTAAATTGTACTGTTCTCAATGACTCTGAAAGGAACATGGTCTCAGTCTAATGTAAAATAACTAGATAAAATACAAATAATCAGTCTTCAAGAATATAAAGGGACAGTGGTGTACAATTTCTTTAATAGAATTGCAGGGATAATTTTCTTGCGCTTTTCCTGGAAACTATTATTCTGTTATTATGCTAATATATAATAGTGGCAGTGGGATAGGACCTAGGGTCTCACACTTGCTAGGCAAGTGCTCTTCTACTGAGCTATAATCCTAGAACTTTTTGTTTTATTTTGAGACAGGGTCTCTTTAAATCATTCAGGCTGGCCTCAAACTTTCAATCCTCTTTTGCCTCAGCCTCCAGAGTAGCTGGAATTACAGAAGTGTGCCACCACACCCAGCTGGTACTTTAGATTGAACCCAGGGCCTTGCACATGCCAGGCAGGCACTCTAGCACTGAGCTACACCCCAGCCCATATTTTGAAACAGGGTCTCACTAAGTTGTGAGGGCCTCGCTAAATTGCTGCATCTGGTCTTGAACTTGCCATCCTCCTGCTTCCTGAATCTCTGGGATTACAGTTGTGCATCACCATACCCAGCCCATTCTCAGTTTAAATAAAAGCACACCAAAGCACAGAGGTAAAATAATTACTGGAAGTCACATAGCTGGTTAAGGTGCCTAGCTTCTAACCCAGGTGGTCTGGATTCACAATTCACGCCCCTAAGTACTTTTTTCTTTTTTTGGTACTGGAGTTTGAACCCAAATTAACTTTATCCCTAAGCTACGCTCCCAGTCCTTTTTAAAATATTTTTTAAATTTTGAGACAGGGTCTTGCTAAGTTACTGAGTCTGGCCTCAAATTTGGGATCCTCCTGTCCCAGCCTCCTGAGTCTTTGGGATTACCTCCCTCTGCCAATTTTAAAATTGGATCTGCCTGTTTCCTGGAAAAATGGCATCCTCTTTCAAAGACTAGCAAATAGTAATTTTTAAATTGTACCCAACCCCAGAGTAACTTTTTAGTTGTACCTGCCACTGAGACCCTGCACAAAACCATCTCTAAGCCTTGCCTGTAAAGTGATAATAATAATAGGCCCCACTTTATGAGTTTGTTGTGAGAATTAAATAATTTGATATACTAAAAGGATTAAAATATAGAAAATGCTCAATAAATGTTAGCTATTCTTTTTTTTTTTTATTGTAAACAAATGGGATACGTGTTGTTTCTCTGAAATGTTAGCTATTCTTATTCAGCATTTGTCTTCCAATTCTTTTTGTCCCTGGGCATAATATAGCCTTTGTAAAATCTATGTACAATTTTTTTCTTTGCACTGGGGATTGAACCCAGGGGCACTTAACCACGAGCCACATCCCCAGCCCTCTTTTTTTTTTATTTTGAGATAGGGTCTCACTAAGTTACTTAGGGCCTCTATAAGTTGCTGAGGCTGGCTTTGAACTTTGATTCTTTGAACTTTGATTTGAAATTTTCTGCCTCAGCTTCCCTAGACGCTGGGATTATAGGTATGCACCACCATGCACTGCTTTTGTTTTCTTCTTAGTACTGTGGATTGAACACGAGGGTACTCTACAACTCAGCTACATCCCAGTCAGATAGGGACTCACTGAACTGCCCAAGCTGGCCTGGAACTTGTCATCATTCTCCCTTAATCTCCCAAGTATCTGGAATTTGCAGGCATGTGCAAACCAAGCCTGGCAAAACCCTTCACTGACACACTCCCTAGCACTACCCCTTGCCCCTAAATTGTATCCTCTTCTAAATCTTTTGTCTTTTCTGCCAATATTATGTCAGTTAACGTTTTTTAAAAATATTTTTAGATGTTGATAGACTTTTATTTTATTCATTTATTTATATGTGGTGCTGAGAATCAAACCCAGTGCCTCACACAAGCGCTCTACCACTGAGCCACAACCCCAGCCCCTCAGCTAACGTTTAACATAATTTCACTCTTTCTCTAGTCCTCTTTTGCTCTCTCTCTGTCTCTCTTTATTTTTTAACCTCTTTCTAAAAGATGTGTTCCTTGAGGACATGCATAATCTGTTCTATTTTTTCTTTTTCCATGTTTTTAATTGGTGCATTATAGTTGCACATAATGGGAGGGATTTGTTATTACATATTTGTACGTGCACACAATATAACAAAATAATTTGACCAATATCATTCCCCAGTGTTCTCCCTTTTCCTCCCTTTTCCCCTCCTCTGGTCCCTTTCCTCTACTCTACTGATTACCCTTTGATTTTCATGAGGTTCCCACACACACCTTTCTTTTCCTTATTCCTCTCTAGCTTCCATATATGAGAGAAAACATGGTCCTTGACTTTCTGAGTTTGGCTTTTTTAGCTTAGCAGTGTTCTCAAGTTCCATCCATTGTCCTGCAAATGACATAATTTCATTGTTTATGGCTGAATGAAACTGTTGTGTACATACACTATGTTTTCTTTATCCATTCATCCATTGATGGTCACCTAGGCTGGTTCCATAGTTTAGCTATTGTGAATTATGCTGCTATACACATGGGTGTGGATGTATTGCTATAGTATGCTGACTTTAATTCTTTAGGATAAATACTGAGGAGTGGTAGAGCTGGGTCATATGGTGGTTCCATGCCTAGTCTTTTGAGTATCTGTTGTATTCCACATAGTCAAATTTGGTCCTTTGCACATAATAAGATTGAATTCTACTTTACATTGTGTTTGGAACAAATTTGCCAGTGAGTCTCTTCTAAAAAAAGTTTTAATCGTAATAAACAAACAAACAAAACCAACAGAAAATCTCATATAACAAATGTACAGTTACACCATCAAATCAAAACTAGAATTTTGCTTGCTACCGTAGGAAATCCTTTGTAACCCATTCCGATTACAATCTGCTCCCTTGTCCCCAAACTAACCACAATGTTGATTTTTATTGTAATCAATTCCTTGCATTTTCTAATAGTTTTATCACTCATATGTACATCCATTTAGTTAAATGTTGCCTTTTTATGACATCTTTTCTGAGATATGATTTGCCTACCATACAATTTACCCATTTATAGTGTACAATTCAGTCATCTGTAGCATAGTCAGAGTTGTGCAACCATAAATAACCTCAATAATTTTAGACCATATTTGTCACACCCAAAAGAAACCCTGTATCTGTTTTTTTGTTGTTTTTGTTTTTGTTTTTGTTTTTTAGTCCTGGGGATTATTGAACTCAGGGCCTTCAACATGCTAGGCAAGTGCTCTACCACTGAGCTACATCCCCAGTCCTTAAACCCTATATTTATTAGCAGTTACTTTCCATTTCTTCCCAACCTCTCCAGGCCTAGGCCACCACTTATGTACTTTTATTCTCTGTGGATTTGCCTATTCTGGATGCTTCATGTAAATGAAATTATACAATATATGGTCCTTTGAGACTGTCTTCTTTCATTTACATTTTTTAAGGTTCATCCATGGTGTGCCATATTAGTACTTCATTTTTTTTATGGATGAATAATATTACATTGTGTGGATGTATCACATGTCATTTACCTAACGTTCATTAATTAATGAACACTTGACTTGGTTCTCCTTTTTTTGCTATTAAGAATAATGCTGCTCTGAAAATTTGTGTAGGTAAATGTTTTCATTTCTTTGAGGTGTTTACTTACGAATTGGAACTGTGGGTCATATGGTAGCTGTTTGATCTTTTGAGGAACCGTCATGCTGTCTTCCAGAGTGTTTCCATTATTTTCACATTCCCACCAGCTGAATATGAGGGTTACAGTTTCTGTATATCTTTGCTAACCCTTTTTATTATTATTTTTTTAATAGCCATCCTCGCCTTTTTTATTAAATAAACTTTTGGGAAAATTTTAGATTTATAGAAAGGTTTCAAAGGATAGTACAAAGAGTTTTCATATATCCCTTACCCAGTTGCTTTTTATCCTAATGTTACCCAAATTTGGTATATTTGTGAAAATGACACTTGTCTTTTTTGTTTAAATAAGATTTGATATGTTTTTAAAATCTCTTTTAAACTGCAGGAATTTGGAGCTGAAGATGTAGCTCAATGGTAGAGTGAGTGCCTTACATGCAGTAGGGCCTTGGGTTTGATCCCTAGCACTAGCTGCAAAACAAATGATAACAAAAAACTAAAGAAATTTCCTTTATCCTTTTCTTTTCCTTATAGTTTATCTGTTAAAGCCAGACCATTTGCTATGTTGAATTTCTTACAGTCTGAATTTTGTTTATTGCATTCTCACAGGGAAGTTCAACGTGCTTCCCTAACTTTTTATTTTCTAGGAATTGACAGCTAGTTCCAGAGGCTGGACAGTCTGAGGTTCAGTCCCTTTGGCAAGAGGACAGGCTTTATTTTCTTCTTTTATTAGGAGGTACATAATGTGATGCTAGCAGCCATTAATGCTTAATGGCGAGATCCACCAACTCTTAGGGGTTTGCAAAATGGTAATATTTTAACTGCATCGTCCTTTTTAAATTTATTACTTAGAATACTTTATGAAGGGACATTTCTCCTCATTTGGTTACTCAGGGATATAGTTCATATAGAGAAAGCAGAATAAATGTTTATCAGTGTTTAAAATGAATTGGCTCTAAAAAGAGACCTCCAAAGTCTACAATTAATTTTCTAAAAATATCACCAGGCCAGGGATGTAGTTCAGTGGTACACTGCTTGCTTAGCATGTGTGCAAAGTTCTGGGTTCCATCCCCAGCATGGAACTCATGGACCTAAACTTATTTAATGGATTTCTTTGCATTGCAGTTGTTGGAGCAAGAGGATAATGCTTTCTTGCACTCATCACAAGATCACAAGCTCCCCACTACCCCCAGTAGTCAGGATTGAACCCAGGGGCACTCTATCACTGAATTACATCCCCAGAAGACCTTTTATTTTTTATTTTGGAATAGCATCTCACTAAGTTGCCCAAGCTGGCCTAGAACTTGTGATCTTCCTGCCTCAGCCTCCTGAGTAGCTGAGATTACAGATGTGCACTTACACATCTTGATTTACTTTAAAAAGTTGTATATGGCATAGAATCCTTCAGAAATGAAGACCCAAGAAAAGCTTGTGTTTTTATGCTAAGTATGACAAAAAGATATGAATAATTGTGGAGAAACATAATTAGAATAAAAGGGTATGATCTAATGGTAATAAACTGAGGGGAGAAAGCCAGCAAGGCCTGTTCATTCTGATTCTTTTCCCTCTGTATAGCATTCTCACTACCCCCACCTGTACAAGGGACAAGATCCCTCTGGAATGAGGAAAAATAGGAAGTCAGGGAATCAGGAAAAGTAGGTGAGAGAGTATTCTTTCTAGCTTTTATGACTTGCTTTGGAGGAGAGGAATTCTAGTTTCTATGACATACCTTGGGGAACAGGGAAGAAAGGAGGACAAGAGAAGGTCAGAGAGACCTTGCTTCTGAGGTTCTTCCGGTCTCTTTCAGTTCAAAGTACACAGCATGTCAAGGAACCATATTTTGGGATAACAAGTTCTGAGTACCTATACAAGTATTTTTATTATTGAAGTTCAAAATTTTTCATCTTTGGCCAATGAAAGCCTTTCAAGATGGCTCCTATGTCTTTTTTTTTTTTTTCAATTTTGATTTTTTTTTTAAATTTATTTTTATTGTAAACTCCTATGTCTTTTTAACATGACCTAGTATAGAGTCTTTGATAGCTTCTTTGCTACCTAACTGACAAGATGTTCTAGGCTTATTTTTACATGTTTTTTTTTTCCTAGACCTAGAGTCAGCCATCTATATATCTTTTTAGAAAATAAGTTTTATTGGGATATAATTCATATACAATACAATTCACTCATTCAAAGTGTGAATGTCAGTGGTTTTTAGTATTTACTGGTAAGTGCACCAATCACCACAATTTCAGAACTTTTTTAAAAGTATTTTTTAGTTGTCAGTGGACCTTTATTTTATTTATATGTGGTGCTGAGGATCAAACCCAGTACCTCACCCATGCTCAGCAAATGCTCTTCCACTGAGCCACAACCCCAGCTCAATTTTAGAACATTTTTATTACCTCAAAAATTCTCGTTCCCTTTAGCTATTATACCCCTATATCTCTGACTCCTTCGCCCAACTCTCAGCAACCACTAGTCTATGCTCTATATTTGCAGTTTCCCTATTCTGAACTTTCATTTGAATGGAATCATGTAATATGTGGTCTTTGGTGATTGGCTTCTTTCACTTAATATTTTCAAGATTCTTCCCAAGTTGTAGCATGTACTGGTATTTCACTCATTTTTTTTCCTCCAGTGCTGGGGGTTGAACCCAGGGCTTCATGCATGCTAGACAATTGCCCTACCCCTGAAATACACCACCCCCAGTCAGTGTTTCATTCCTTTTTTTCCAATAATATTCTGTTGTTTGGATATAACACATTTTGTTTACCTGTCCATTGATGAATCTTTTGCCTACAAAGAAATGCTACAGATGTTTATACACTAGTTTTTGTGTGGACATATATTTTCATTTCTCTTAGGTATACACCTAGGAATGAAGCTATTGGATCATAACATGATAAATTTAATTGTTTGAACTGCCAAATTGTTTTCCTAACATCTTCATTATTTTACTTTCTTGTCAGCAGAGTATGAGGGCTATAATTTCCCCACATCCTTGCCAACACTTGTTATTATATAATTTTTTTATTCTAGCCATGCTACTGGGTATGAAATGATATTTTACTGTGTGTTTGATTTATATTTCCCTGTTGGGTAATGATACTGAACACTTTTTCCTGTGCTTTATTGGTTGTTTGCATATCAGAGAAATTTCTATTCAGAGTCTTTGAGTATTTTTAAATTGGTTTGTCTTTTTATTACTGTTATAAGATTTTTTTTTTTTTATTGGTGCTGGGGATTGAACCCAGGGCCTTGTGCATACAAGGCAAGCACTCTACCAACTGAGCTATATCCCAGCCCTGTTACAAGAATTTTTAATACATTCTATTCTATATGCAATCCCTTATCAGACATGACTTGCAAATATCTTTCTTCATTTGTGAATTCTCTACACTTTCATATATATATATATATATATATATATATATATATATATATTTAGTTGTAGGTGGACACATACCTTTATTTTATTTTTATGTGCTGAAGATCGAACCTAGGGCCTCACATGTGCTAGGCGAGTATGCTACCACTGAGCCACAACCCCAGCCCTACACCTTCTTCTTGATGATATGATCTGTTCATTGTGCCCATCCCCAGTTGTTACTGGTGTTGTTCTTCTTTCCCTGCTCCTTCTTCTTTTCTTCCTCCTTCTTCTTTGATTGAACCCAAAGGTACTTTACCACTGAGCTATATTACAAGTCCTTTTTATTTTTAAATTTTGAGACAGGATTCTCATTTAGTTGCTGAGGGTCTCACTAAATTTCTGAAACTGGCTTTGAACTTGCAGTCCTCCTGCCTCAGTCTTTCATGTTGTTGGAATTATAAGTAATGCCACTGTGCCTGGCTCTAGTTCTAATCCTCCCTTACCCCTGCATGTTAGACCAAAGCTTGGTTGGATCTGCTTTTCTTGACCAAGCTTGTCTGACTGTCTGTATCTGTCTGTCTCTTTCTTTAAAACAAACTCTGGAAAAATTTTATTAAAGAAAATTTTTGTATAGTTTACTTTTATTTCAGCATGTTTTCCATGATATCAAAATCACCTGGATCCATTTCAGACAGTGTGCATATTCTATAGTATTTTCTGCATGCTTGTGTCCAATTCAATATTATTGCCATCATACTGATGGACCTCCAGTTTGGCCAATATGGTGTAGTACTGTTTTGGATATCCTCAAAGCTGGGAAGTTGTTGGTAAGGATAACTATTATAGTTTAGCTTTGAAGTGTCCCCTAAAATCTCAAGTGCTGAGGTTTATTTGCTCATCTGTAGCACTATTTGGAGGTCATGGAACCTTTAGGAGGTGAAGCCTAGTCAAAGGAAATTACATTATTGGGGGTGTGCTATTGAAGGGAATATGGGGACCCTTGCCCTGCTCTTCTCTCTTTGCTACTTGGCTGCCATGAGGTGAGCAGATCTCCCACATGTGCTCCCCCACCATGATATACTGCACTACCACAGAACCAAAGCAACTGGGCTAAGCAATCCTGGAATGAAACCTCTAAACCATGAACCCAAATTAATCTTTAGCCTTTTTTTAAAGTTGTTTGTCTTAGGTATTTGTCACAGCAACAGAAAACTGACTAGCACAATGACCAATTTTGCTTTGCCTTGTCTAATCATCTTCAGATTCTGTTTGTTCCCTAGCATATACTTTCCACCTTTCATGATGAGTTAGAGCCTAGAACTGATCAATTCCAGAAACATTTTCTACAAAGCAAACATTTAACAGGGACCTGAAGCCTTGTATACAACCACCACAAAACTGGATCTAGCTTTCTGGAGCTGAACCCCATAATAAAATCCCTGAAATAGAGGGCCTTTCAGGTTTCCTTTGGGACCCTTCAAATGCCAGTGGGCATGCTGTCTTGAGTGTGTGTGTGTGTGTGTGTGAGTGTTTGTGTCTTATTTAAATTAATAGACCTTTTTTCTTAGAGCACACCTCACTCCTACATTTCCTCTTCCTTCTCCTCCTCCTCCTTATTATTATTATTATTATGTTCTTTTGGTACTAGGGATTAAACTCAGAGGGTTTTACCACTGAACTACATTCCCAGTCCTTAAATTTTTTTTTATTTGAGACAGGGTCTCTCTAAGTTGCTGAGGCTGTCCTTGAACTTGTAATCCTCCAGCCTCAGCCTTCAGAGTTGCTGGGATTGCAGTTGTGCTCCACTGGGCCTGGCTACATTTCCATATTATTAACATCTTGTATTGTATGGTGTATTTGTTACAATTGATGGACCAATACTGATACATTATTCTCAACTAAATCCCATAATTTGTTTACATTAGGATTTAACTTTCTGTGTTTTCTGTGTTGTACTTTCTGAGTTTTGATAAATATATAATGTCACGTGTCGATCACTTCAGTATCATACAGAATAGTTTCATGTTAATAAAAATTTTCTGTACTTTACCTTTTTTTTTTTTTTGGTACTGGAATTAAACTCATGGGCATTTTATCACTGAACTGCACCCCTAAGCCCTTTATATTATGTTTTATTTTCATTTCTTTCTTTCTCATTTTTTCTTTTTCTTTTCTTTCTTTCTCTTTTCCTTTTGTACCAGGGAATGAACCCAGCCCTTTTCATTATTTTAAAATTTTGAGATAGGGTCTTACTAAGTTGCTTAGGTCCTCACTAAGTTGCTGAGACTGGCTTTGAACTTTCTATCCTCCTGCCTCAGCCTTCCAAGTCTCTGGGATCACAGACTTGCACCACCACACCCAGTTTTTATTATGTTTTATTATTTTGAGACAGGATTTAGCTAAATTGTTTAGGCTGGCCTCAAATTTGTGATTCTCCTGCCTCAGCCTTCCAAATCATTAGGATTACAGATGTGCACCCCAACACCCCATTTGTACTCTACCTTTTATTCTTTTCTCCCTTTCCCTTAATTGACAACCGCTGGTCTTTTTTTTGGGTGCTGGGGATCAAACTCAGGGCCTTGTGCTTACAAGGCAAGCACTCTACCGACTGAGCTATCTCCCCAGCCCCTGGTCTTTTTATCATCACTACACTTTAGCCTTTTCCAGAATGTTATATAATTGGAATTATACAGGATATAAATTTTTAGACTAGTTTTGTTGACTTAGCAACATGTATTTAATGTTGTATGATTATCATTTTTTATTTTTGGTGGCTTGATAGTTCACTTTTTTTTTTTTTTTTTTTTGCTTTTAAATGATATTCATTGCATGCATGTACCACAGTTTATCTGTTTTCTTATTGAAGGACATTTTGATTCCTCCCAAGTCTGTGCAATTATGAAGCAAGTTGCTATAAGTATTCATGTCCAGGTTGTTATGTGACCATAAATTTTCTACTCACTGGTTAATTGCCAAGGAGTACAATTGCTAGATCGTGTACTAAGACTATATTTAGCTTTGTAAGAAGTTGCCAAACTGTCCTTCAAAGTGGCTGTATAATTTTGCATTTCTGTCATCAGTTTGTGTTGCTCCACATCCTTACCAGCAGTTGGTGGTGTCAGTAGTTTAGGTTTTAGCCATTCTAATAGGTATATAATGGTATCTCATTGTTGTTTTAATTTTTTTTTTTTCTGGTACTGGGGATTGAAACCAGAGGTGCTTACCACCACATTGCCAGTCATTTTCACTTTTTATTTTGAGATAGAATCTCACTAAATTGCCCAGACTGGTCTTAAACTTGGTGATCCTCTTACCTCAGCCTCTTTTGCATCACTAGGATTACAGGCGTGTACCACTGTATCTAGCTGTTGTTTAAATTTTTTTTAGTTGTAGATGGACACGATACCTTTAGTTTATTTATTTATTTTATGTGATGCTGAGGATTGAATCCAGTGCCTCACATGTGCTAGGCAAGCACTCTACTGATGATCTACAAAACCCAGCCCCCACTGTTTTAATTTTCAGTTCCTAGATGGTATATAATGCTCTGCATCTTTTAATATGCTTATTTGTCATCTGTATGTCTTCTTTGGTGAGGTATGTGTTTATATTTTTTGCCCATTGTAAAATTGGTGTATTTTCTTATTGTTGAATTTTAAGTTTTTTTTTTTTTGTATATTTTGTATACAAATACTTTATCAGATAGGAATTTTGTGAATATTGTCTCCCAGTCTATGGCTTGTCTTTTCGTTCTCTGAACAGTGTCTTTCACAGAACAGAAGTTTTAATTTTAATGAAGTTCATTTATCAGTTTTTTTGTTGTGTGGACTATGCTTTTGGTATTAAATCTAAAAACTCATCACCAAACCTAGGGCCATTTAGATTTTTTCTAAATGTTTATCTAGAGGTTCTATAGTTTTGCCTTTCACATTTAAGTGTATCATCCATTTTGAGTTAATTTTTGTGAAAAGTCCAAGATCTGTGTCTAAATTCTTTTCTTCTTTGCATGTAGATATCTGTCCCTGCACTACTTGTTCAAAAGACTATTCTTTATTCAACTGCCTTTGCTCTTTTGTCAAAGACCAGTTGAGGGACTGAGAGTGTAGCTTAGGGACAGTTTGTGCTTAGCATAAGTAGGGCCCTGGGTTTGATCCCCAGCAACTCAAAAAACAAACAAAAACAAAACCAGTTGACTATACTGTTGTGTGAGTCTATTTCTAGGCTCAGTATTCTATTACCTTGGTCTTTGTTGTTTTGTTTTGTTTTGTTTACCATTACCACACACTGTTGTGTTCAGTGTGGCCTTACAGAATTAGTGCTCTGACTTTATTCTTTTTCCCCAACATTGCATTAAAATACTTTGGTGGGTCTATTGCCTTTCCATACAAATTTTACAATTAATTTGTTAAAATGTACAAATTATTTTCTTAAATTGACAGATCAAATTATATATATTTATCATAGACAATAATATGATGTTTCCAAGTATATATACATTGTGGAATGACTAAATCTAGCTAGTTAACATATGTATCACCTCACATAATTATATTTAAAAAAATCTTTTTTAGTTGTTGATGGACTTTATTTTGTTTATTTATATGCAGTGCTAAGAATCAACCCCAGTGCCTCACACATACCAGGCAAGTGCTCTACCACTGAGCTACAACCCCAGACCCACAAAACTAATTATCTTTGTATGTTTGTGTGATACTGAGAATTGATCCAAGAGTGCTCTACCAGGGAGCTACACCACTAGCTATTTTTATTTTTTATTTTGAGACAGAGTCTCGCTAAGTTGCTAAGAGTCTCACTAAATTACTGAGGCTGGCCTTGAACTTGCAATTCTCCTGCCTCAACCTCTGAAGTAGCTGGGATTACAGTTCTGTACCACAGTACTGATTTAATTATCATTTTTTAATTTCTGGGTTTTTGGGGGGTTGCATTGAATCTTTATATAAAATTTGGAATAAATAACATGTTGGTAAGATTGTCTACCCATTCATGAACCTGGAATATTTCTCCATTTATTTGATCTTCTTGATTTCTTTCATGATTTCCTTCATGGCTTTTTTGTATTTACCAGTTTAATTTGGAGATAATTCCATTTCAGCATGTATGGATAGACCTACCTCATCATTTTTTTTTTTTTTTTGGCACCTAGAATTGAACTCAGGGGCACTCGACCACTGAGCCATACCCCCAGAGCCATACCCCACACCCTATTTTGTATTTTATTTAGAGACAGGGTCCCGCTGAGTGCTTAGGGCTTCCCTGAATTTCTGAGGCTAACTTTGAACTTGAGATCCTCCTGCCTCAGCCTCCCAAGCCGCTGGAATTACAGTTGTGTGCCTCCTTGACTGGCAACCTAATCATTTTGAAGAGAGGAATATTATTTCATTATGTGATTGTGCAAAAATTTACTTAGTCATCCCCTTATTGATGAATATTTAGGCCATTTCCATTTTTTTCTAATACAAATAATGCTGCAGTGAAATTTTCATGTAATTTACCCTGATTTATCTTAGAATAAATGTCTCAGAATAAAGTCATGTAATCAAAAGTATATACAATTTAAAATTTGTTATCTTTTGTTAATTTATTTCCAAAGAAGTTGTATAAGTTTTCATTCCTGGGATAGTACAAGGAAATATTCATTTCCCATAGGTTCACCAATATAATACATATTAGTTATTATAATCCTTATCATTTGGATCAATGAAAAATAGATCTCATATTTCTTCTAAATGTGAAATTGAGTATCTTTTTATATATTTACAAATCCTATCCTATCTTATTACAAATAGGAAAAAATCTTTTAAAAAGCATCATGTGGAAATAAATTTGTATTATGGCTGACTCACAGTGGACTAAGATAAATAAATAAAATGTAAGGGTAAAAAATATTTGAGACTTTTAATTTTTACTTTTAAAATATGAGACTTTAGTATTTAATTCTAATTCATAAACCACTTATGATAATATACTTATTTAAGTATCTGAAACAATTTTAGAATTAGTTTCTTTTTATCTGGATTGCTTCAGGGTTCTTGTGCAACTTAATTACAAGTTACTTAGTGTTATTAATAAAATGTCATAATATTTCATGTATATACTAAAGTTGGCATATGAGGCTACAGTGAAAATTTTAATGATACCACTGAACATTCTTATTTCTTTGGCCTTGATCTTATTTTAAAGTATTTTTTAAATAGATAATCTTACATATTTCTTGATGAAAAAGTAATTTACTCGGGTTTGTTTCAGGCCTGTGGATATCTGGGCTTTGGGCTGTATGATCATTGAGATGGCCACTGGAAATCCCTATCTTCCTAGCAGTTCTGACTTAGATTTACTTCATAAAATTGTTTTAAAAGTAGGTAGGTATTACTGAAATATTATATTACATGCCTAAAATAAATAGTACCGGATAAATTCTGTTTGATTTTCAAATTTAGTTTTTCTGCATAAGAACAGGGAAACATATTGTTTGGATAGATGATGGCAGATGGATGCCTTGGGCTGATAAAGAAGACAGAAAATTCTCTGTTTTTACAAATAATATTTTCTTTTCCAGAATGCAAATAGCTAAGCCATATGTTGATGGTTGGCGCTAAGAAAAATAGTACAATAGGAATGTATTTCAAATAGTCTAGAAGTTGTTTTAAATTTTGGCTTCTACAAATATTTGCATTTTTAAAACAAGAATTTTTGAACAATAGAATTATGTCAGTTTTTTTTTAATGCATTTGGAAATAGAAAAACCAATTATTTACTTAGAAACCATCCCCTCTAACAAAAACAAAACAAAACAACAAAATCCCAAAGTAGTTGAAATAACTTACTCAAGAATGCATGACTCTCCATGTACAAATAGAGAAACAACATGTATCCCATTTGTTTAAATAAAAAAAAAAAGAATGCATGACTGATGTGATCCTACAATATGTATAATCAGAAAAATGAGAGATTACACTCTGTTTATGTATGATCTATCAAAATGTACAAATGCATTCTACTGTCATGTACAACAAATTAGAACAAATTTTAAAAGATTTTTTTCAAGAATATATTTGATGAGGGCTGGTGGCATAGCCCAGTGTCAGAGCATTTGTCTGTCATGCATGAGGCCCTGGATTCTTCCATCCCTAGTACCACATACACAAAAAGAATATATTTGAAGACAAACAAAACGAAAATTAAAGGAATATATTTGATGAGAGTTTAATTATTTGATGATCTGCTTTAAACATTTTGGTGGTTAGCCTTGTGTGTGGCATTTCATCGATTAGTTTTTAATATTTCTGAATGAGGAGCTCAAGGAGCCCTTTGTGTGGGAGGGAAAATATACATAAACATAATTATAGGATTACGAGGAAGGAACTGGGAACAATTATAAAAACAATGAAATCTGGATAAATATTGATTTAATATACAATTCAGAGCCTTAAAACATCAGCTTTTTTGTGTGTCCTCTTTAAAGTTCTGCTTAGGAGATTAATGTTAGAAGGAATCTTAGGAAAAATTAGATTAATCCCATCATTTTACAGATTAAACTGAGCCATAAAAACAAAGAGATTTACTCACAGAACTACTTATAGCAAAACTGGTGCTAGACTTAGTTCTCTCCACTTCTATTTATAGTTCTTTCCATTCTACTACTAGTCTCTGGATTTGTTTTGTCTAATGTAATATTTTGATTTTAAAATAATTTTAATGTTTTAGTTGTTTTGAGTAAGGCTGCAGTCTGTTTTGCTGATGAACATAATTCAATCATTTAGATACCAATAAGGAAATGTGTAAAAGTTTGAAAGCTTTTCGGGGTTATAGTACATGTCTTATATTTGAGAAAAGAAAACAAACCGGATGCTACATGTTATGCTACCTATGGGTTGTTAACAGTTTACTGGGGAAACCTCAATTTTTTATGGCATTCAGATAGTTTCTTGTTCAACTCTGAAAAATTTAAAAAACTTGTTACTTTTTCTTGTCTTGGTTTTTAGTAATTTAATGCAGATCACATGGCAATTTGATTATTTTGGTTGTTGAGTAATTTCTATGTTTTCTTATAAGTATGTATTTCTCTTTTCAGGCAGTTTGACACCTCACTTGCAGAATATCTTTTCTAAGAGTCCTATTTTTGCTGGGGTAGTCCTTCCTCAAGTTCAACACCCCAAAAACGCAAGGAAAAAATATCCAAAGCTTAATGGATTGCTGGCAGATATAGTTCATGTATGTTAAGATTAATAATTTATATCTGAGTCATTTGCATAAATTATAATGCCATTTTTAAATATTACTTTAGGGCTGGGGATATAGCTCAGTGGTAGAACGCTTGCCTAGCTTGTGTGAGTCCCTAGGTTTGATCCCCAGTATCATATACACAGAAAAAAAATCCAGTTTAGCAGATCACTAATCATGTTGCCAGATCTGTCAAATGCAAATGATTACCCATGAACTTTCTACCACACAGGGCTGATAAGAGGACCAAAATGAGCTAAATAATTCCTGTTCATCATAACAGAAACACACTGAACTTTGCTCTGGCTAGAATCATTGGACATTTAACCTGTAATAATGCTTTGCAAGTACAAATTTCTTAGGGAAATAAATGATCAGAACATCCTGTAAGAAATTCCTGAATTTTAATTCCATCTTTTCTAGAACTCTCTTAGTTCTGGGTAATTAACTATTTTTAAGTTAATTAACTATTTAATAAGTTATAAATTTAATGTATTTGTCAAATACATTTAATTTTTGCCCTGTTAGAACTCACTGATTATCAAAATCTTTTTTATTTTCTAGGCTTGTTTACAAATTGATCCTGCTGAGAGGATATCCTCAACTGATCTTTTGCATCATGAGTATTTTACTAGAGATGGATTTATTGAAAAGTAAGCATTTGAGTGAATGGGGTCTTTTCGATCTTTCTGTATTAGGAAATTTTACTATCAGGAGAATTATTATATAGGTTAATGTTACATAACAGAAATACTAAATTTAACAAATATGATAGATAGACTTACAGGGGTCATGGATGAAAATTTAAATAAACATAATCGCAGGGCTGGGCTGTAGCTCAGTGGCAGAGCTCTTGCCTGGCATGTGTGAGGCACTGGGTTTGATCCTTAGCATCACATAAAAGTAAACAAATAAAATAAAGGCATTCTGCCCATCTACAACAACAACAAAAATTTTTTTAAAGTATCACAGCTGACATTCATAACAGATTTACAATGTCCTAGGCAGCGTGCTTGTTTTCCATTCTACAATTCAGTGTCGTCATAGGCCAGAAATAACATTAAACAATCAATACATTTTAGCTCCCACTTGGACCTCTGATTCATAAAATAGTTATTATTCTCTCAATAGCCTCCTTCATCTATATACTATAATTAGCACTTCCCAAATTATTTTTTTCTTTCCTTATTCTCTGTCGTGGGGCCTGCTCTCTGATCCTACCCACTAAATTGGAAGTTCCCTGAAGACAGGGACCATACTTCATTAGACCTTCTATGTCTCATATGGACAATTTAGATCCATTCATCAGTCATATTTCTAAAAATCATTATTTTGTATCTGAGTTTTGAAAGAAGCAAGCAAAGTTTCTTATTAATTGCACAATCTTTCAGTTGACCTGTGGACATGAATTCAGAAAGGTATACAGCAATTTAAATGTGATGGATTTAAGGTCCGGGATGGAAAAGTCTGGGAACTGCCACTGGAGATAGACTAAATAGAAAAAAGGCAAAGAAAAGAGAATCCTTGAGAGTAACTAGAACTTCAAATATTTCAAAAATTTTACTCTAAAATAAAAAGAAGGGAACTGGTAGAGTGCTTGTCTAGCACCACATATAAATAAATGAATAAAATAAAGGTCTATCAACATCTAAAAAATCCTTTAAAAAATAAGAAGGTATATTAATGAACATGCCATTGATAAAAGTACCAATAATTACATGATAAAGTTGCTTTATATCAATTCTATATAGATTATGTTGATATTTTCTGGGTGTTTAGATATTAGGATTTTACTATTACAGGGTGAGAGTGCCTTGAGTTTAATTATGGAACTCTCAGAAAATGTTTGGGTAAGATTTTTTCTTTGATAAGATGCCTCTTTGTGGACCTTCTGCAGTGCAAGAGGTGTTTTTTTGTTTTTTTTTTTTTTAAGTACCAGAGATTGAACCAGGGGTATTTAACCACTGAGTACATCCCCAGCCTTTTTTATACTTTATTTAGAGACAGGGTCTTACTGAATTTCTTAGAGTCTCACTAAGTTGCTGAGACTGGCTTTGAACTCATGATCCTCCTGCCTCAGCCTCCCAAGCCACTGGGATTACAGGTGTGTGCCACCATGCCTGGCTGTGCAAGGTAGTTTTAACAGAAGTGTGACATTTTCTAATTTAGCCAAACTACTCACACTGGAGATTTTTTGCATCTCTTCACACTACCTGTTACTAGACATGTACAATGCACAGCAGACTAGAGTGGACTGAACTAGGGAAGGATTCATTATGGACTGGTATTTCAAAACTTTCCCAAATTGATGGTTGTAGTGGCTTCCATGGAGGGAACTGTACAATTCAAGGATGAATTGGAAAGATACTTCTCAAGTATAGAGTTTGGAATTTTGAATCATAGAAATAGATTTTTCACTAAAAAAAGCAACTTCTTAAAAGAAAGAAGGTCAAACTAAAACCAAAACAATCTTCCTTCATTTAAAATTTTTTTTTTGTAGTTGTAGATGGAGAGAATATCTTTTTATAAATTTGTTTATTTTTATGCCATGCTAAGTATCGAACCCAGTGCCCCACTTATGCTAGGCAAGTGCTTTGCCATGAGCTGCAGCCCCAGCCCCTTCTTTCATTTTTGATATATCATACTACATTTTGTACTGAATATGGTTCTCCAGAGTAATATTTCAGAAACTTGATAGTTCATCTTTTAAGTCCTGTTACTTTAAAGAACCACAAAAACCACAAAGTGGCCTGAATCAACCTTGAAAAGAATAGATATTTGTCAAAACTTTGCTTTAAATAAATAAAAAATTAATTTAAGAAGGTTTATTAATAAATTTTATTGAATAAAGTTTGCATTACAAAAGGAATCTAAATCACCTGTTTGTTTTGTAAAAGTTTTACTTGGTAGATTCCCATAGCAAAGAAATTATATATGTGCATATATATGCAAATGCATATATATGTATTTGGTACTGGGGATTGAACCAGGCAGGGATACTCTTTCACTGAGTTATATCCCCAGCCCTTTTTTAAAATTTTTATTTTATTTTATTTTTTTATTTAAAACTTTTTTTCATACATATATATAGGGTAATAATGTCTGTCTCATTCTACCATCCTTCTCATCCCCACCACCCCACCCCCTTTCTATTTTTTTGAGACATGGTCTCATTATGTTACTCAGGCTGACCTCGAATTTGTGATCTTCCTGCCTCAGCCTCTGGAGTAGCTGAGATTACAGGCATGTGCTACTATGCCTGGCTAGCAAATTTTTAAATTTTTCCTTCTTTGTGTTGGTTGGGGATTAAACCCAGGGCCTCACACATGCTAGGTAAGTGTCCTACCACTAAGCCACATTCCCATCTCCCAGGGAGCAGTTTTTCATAGGTGAATATTGAGTCATCTCTTGGCACGCATTTTTTGTTTTTGGTACCAGGGATTGAACCCAGGGACACTCAATCACTAAGCCACATCCTCAGCCTTTTTAAAAAAATATATATTTTATTTAGAGACAGGGTCTTGTTAAGTTGCTCAGGGCCTTGCTAAATTGCTAAGACTGACTTTGAACACATGATCTTCCTGCTTTAGCCTCCTGAGCCACTGGGGTTACAGGTGTACACCAGTAGGTCCAGCTCTTGGCATGCATTTTAATCATAAAGCATTGTTTATACTATAGTTGAAATGTGAAATAATTGGCTAAATGATTCTTTAAAGATAAAATATCTACATAAATTTTAAAAAGATTATTGTTGATATTGCTTGTTTTATCAGATTCTTGCCAGAGCTGAGGGCTAAATTATTACAGGAAGCAAAAGTCAATTCATTCATAAAGCCAAAAGAGAATTCTATAGAAAATGAACTTATGAAAGATGGAAGAAAAACAATTAATAGCAATACATTCCTAAGTACTTCAGTTTTGGGAAAGGTAAGAACTTTGCTTTTTCATTTCAGCCAACATAACTGTATTATAGTTAGCACTCTAATGAAGAAAACACCTGTTCTCATGACTCAGATTTTGGATGTATCTATTCCAGGAAATAGAAAAAGAGAAAAAGTCCAAGGAAATCAAAGTCAGAGTTATTAAAGTTAAAGGAGGAAAAGGAGATATTGCAGAACTGAAAAATATGGAGTATGAAGGTGGACATGGTCAACAGGATGTAACTGAAAATGTTAACACTGTGTTTCAAGATACAAAACCTGTAACTAATGAACCATCAAACCCTGTCAATCCCAGCACTAATGCTAGTGGTATAAAAGAAGATCCACATGCTGGAGGTTGTATGATAATGCCACCCATCAATCTAACTAGCACTAATTTGATGGCAGCAAATCTCAATTCAAATCTGTCACACCCCAATCAAAGGTGAGCTGTAACAGAGAAGAGACCTAAGTAAGGTTCTCGTATAATGGTATTTCAAGAGATCATTTTCATAGTTTCTGTATGTAAGCTGAATGTGAAAAAATATCTATTGAAATTATAATTGTATAATGGATCATTTGCTGAGTAATTCTTACGAATGCTATAGAATAAATTAATTTTCCTTGACTATATAGATGTTTATTTTTTTCACTAATATCTTTTGGAAAAAAACTTGTTTGTTTTTAAAGACCCTTAGAAAAATGTCTTCTGTTTTTATAAAAATATTTTTAGTTATAGATGAACACAAACCCTTATTTTATTCATTTATTTATTTATTTATTTTTATGTGGTACTGAGGATTGAACACAGTGCTTCATGTGTGCTAGGCAAGTACTCTACCAATGAGCCACAACCACAGCCAAATTTTTAAGAGAAAAAAAGATGATATGACTGAACTTGTTATCCATGTACCCTGGTGTCTTAGTCCATCTACTTTTGCTATGACAAAATACCCAAGGCTGGTACTTCATAAAGAAAAAAGATTTATTTGACTTGCTATTCTCAAGGGTCCTAGTAAGGCCCCTCGGCCACATCACAACATGGCAGAGAAGTGGAGAGGAAATGAGCCACATATGGAAGGAGCATGTGTACAAGCAAGGAAGCCACAGGGGTTCAGGGGAAATTCTAGGCTCCCTTGTAACAACCCTCCTTGTGGGATTTCCTTCAAGAGCAAAAACACCCCCACTTCAGGAGAAAAGCATTAATCCTTCTTAAAGATTAATCATCTCCTACTAGGCCTCACCTCTTACAGTTTTCACCACCTCTCAGCAACATCCCATTGGGACCGAGCTTCCAGCACATGGACTTTGGGGGACAAACCATATCTAAACCATAGCAGGTAGTACCACAAAGTAAGCTTTTTTTCTATATAGAAGATTCTCTAAACAGAGAAAGGATAGTAAAAAATAATCTTTGTCAGTCAAATGGCCTTTTAAGGTCAAATCTTTCAGGAGGAAAACAACATATTGGGCCAGTTTTAGATATACCCTCTGATGTAGATTGAGAGGGTATATCTAAGTCTGATTAATTGTGAGTCTTGAGTATCTTGAGTCTGATTAATTGTGGACATTGTGATGAATGGTGAGGATCTGTCTAGCAAATCATTAGGACTATTTATAAATTATAGAGACTACTGCAATTCTAGGTAAGAAAGGAGATTAGCTTCATTCATTAGTTTAAGCAGATTCTTTTTTTTTTGGTACTGGGGATTGAATGCGGGTTGCTTTACCACTGAGCTACATCCCTAGTTCCTATTTTGAAATAGGGTCCTGTAAGTTGCTGAGAGTCTCTGTAAGTTACTGAAGTTGCCCTCAAACTTTCCATCTTCCTGCCTCAGCCAGGCATGTACCACCATACACCATACACCATACCACCACCAGCAATCCAAGCAGATTCTGGCAGACTGTTTTGGGCTACAGGTTGTGAGGATTAGTGGTCTGCAGAAGTGGACAAGTGGACATGACCATCCAAAGGTGAAGTAGGCTACCAAGTGCAATAGCCCAATTGTTCTTGAGCCCAAAACCATGGTGTCAGTAACTGTGCTTGTAAGCCAGTCTTGGACAGTAAGCGCATATGAGATCCAAGTTCAGAGCAGATCAAAGAGAACAAGTAGGCCAGCAGTAGTAACTCCATGACATGTTCATCACCACTGATGTTGGCCATGCATTAGTTGTCTTTTGTCCCATTACCACTTCTCTCTTCAGAGCTCTTGGTACTTAAAGACTGACAATTGCTTTTTGGTCCTCAGTTTTCTAACAGTAGATGTCCATGGTGTAACTTATTCATCTTGAAATTAAAACAAAGGCACTCCTGGGGAGCTCTAATAACTTCTCATTTATTCCTAAATAATAGGTTAACTGAAAGAGCAAAAAAGAGACGCACTTCTTCACAATCTATTGGACAAGTTATGTCTAATAGCAGGCAAGAGGACACAGGTCCCACTCAAGTAAGATAAGAAGTTAGTCATTAAAATGTGGCCTCTTTTAACATTAGCCCCCTTTTCTTTTTCTCTGTCTTTGGGGTTCCAACATTTTAAAAACTATGCTTTTAATTTCTTTCATTTACTAATTTTTTTTATGACACTGGGGATCAAACCCAGGACCTTGTACACATTGAATATGCAATGTACCACTGAACTACATTTTCATCTTTCATGTTCTTGAGTTGGAAATAAGCCATTGTTTGTTTCCTTATTGCTTTTGCAATTTTAGGTAATTTTCTATATTTTAATTTTTGTATTTAATGTGTGACTTAGGTAGAATAAGTTAAGATTTCCACCTTTAAAAGTCAAAAGAATTTTGGTTTTTCACTTCCAAAAACTGTTTTTAATATTTTACTCTATGGATTAAGTACAACTTCCAAATATATACAACTTACTCTCACTAGAAAAAAAAATAATAATCAGTGCAGTTCATCCACTCTCCCCAATATTTACATAAGAAAGTAGTTTATTCAAAATTAAAGCATGGGGTCATTTATAATAATGAAATGAAATCAACACAAACCTATCTAATAGCAGGTAACCTAAGTACATTTCTGTACATTCGTGAAGTAGGATACCATGCAATTACATTGCCTTAACAAAGTTTTTATGATCTTTCATCAAATGATCAAAAATAGGTAAACGAATGTTTTCCAAATGCCAAGTGCATAAGCAGTTTTTTTTTCTTTGAGTTTTCCCAGTGTCCACAAAGTGTGTAATTTTATAAAATAGAAAAGTGAAGTGAAGCAATTTTTCCAAAGAATGCAATAGATAGTACTAAAAATTAGAAGTTAAGAATCTGCTTCTCTAGAGCAAGACTGTTATTCCCAGAACATTAAATATGCTACAAGTTTGTTTTCTGAAACTTATATTGGAGTTCAATCTGCTTATATGTTTAATGGTATTCTACTTCTTAATTTTAAAATAATTATTCTACTTTGCATCTTCCAAATGGTTAGTAATTCTAGGCTTTTCATTCTACAAATAGTTACACACATTTCTTTAAACTAGCTCTTATTTGTTTGTTTAGAGCCAAATGGAGAAGGGTGTATTTGATGAGCGAACAGGTCCAAGCAACCAAATGGCAAGTGGGAACAAACGGAAGCTGAATTTTTCCAGATCTGACAGGAAAGAATTCCATTTCCCTGAATTGCCTTTCACAATACAGTCAAAGGAGATGAAAGGAATGGAAGGTACACATTTGCTGTGTAGCTGCATAAATCTTCAAATGAAAACATATGCAGGACCATTTTTTTTGTAATATGACTTACAAGTTATAGTATGATTTTTTTTAAGTTTATTTTTTAGTTGTAGGTGGACACAATACTTTTATTTTATTTTTATGTGTTTTATAGTATGATTTAGATAGAAGATAGTAAATTGCTGAGACAAACATTTTCCATTGTTGAGATTTCAAATAAAGGATGAGACAAAGGAGATAATTTAAAAACTCAAGTTTTCAATTTTATATAGGACAATGGGACACAATGGGTTAAGGTGTTAAGACAGCTGAAAAAGTTAAATTTTTCATTCACTCAGTGTTGAAATATTAGGACAGTATGCAAAGGAGGTGATTTTGGTTCAGTAAATGACCTGGAATAAATCACCTGCCTACAATTATTTGCCCAGGAATGTTATATGTGCATTAGGCACCCAAGGATTTGGTAGATTGATTTATAAATTTAAGATTTATCTTAAAATAAAACTTTTTTTTGCCAAGTTAATTTTTTTTGAAGAATAGTGACACCTTGTGAAAATGTGATATAATAGCAAGAATGTAGTCCTTGTGAGCTCATGAAGAATTATCTGATCTGCTTAGTTATACTTAAAATAAAAATATATTTTTAATACTAGACTGTGAATTATAAAACAATTTATCATATTTTATTATTGCAACTCATGATTTATTCAGTTCCTTTGTAATAAACTGAGAAACCAACTTTTAGTGGACCTCAGAATTTCCATTTGAAATTCTTGAAAAGCAAAGTAAAATTTCCAAGTAGGAGTAACAAATTTTCATTGTTTTATATATTTTCGCAAAAGTTAAACAGATAAAAGTGCTGAAAAGGGACTCAAAGAAAACAGATTCATCTAAAATACCAGCTTTATTTAATGTGAGTCAAAATCAAGAAAAACAAGAGGTAAAACTTTTTTGCTTATAGCTTTTACTAAGCAATGTTG
The DNA here is from genome assembly GCF_902686455.1 of Sciurus vulgaris. Taxonomy (NCBI): domain Eukaryota; kingdom Metazoa; phylum Chordata; class Mammalia; order Rodentia; family Sciuridae; genus Sciurus; species Sciurus vulgaris. The sequence goes on along the minus strand of NC_136466.1, from coordinate 32,753,091 downwards.
TTTAAAGTCCTTGATTCTGTATCAATTTAGTTGTTACTATTGGAAAGCTACATAAAAATCCAGAATTCTATCGTCTTCAAACTCTAGAAACAGAGCTATATCTTTCTTAAATAATCAATCACTAAAGGTTTTTAAAGTTATTTTTTTGGAGTAGAAATTAATAGTTCTCATTTTTTATGTTTTGTTTGTTTCTGAAATGGAGTATTGCTATGTTGCCCAGGCTGGTCTGGACCCCCTGCGCTCAAGAGATTTTCCCATTTCAGCTTCCTCAGGAGCTGGGGACTACAGGCAGGCACCATGCCAGGCATATCAGCTCTCATTTGAATTTTTTTAAAAAATTTTTAGTTGTAGATGACACAATACCTTTTATTTTGTTTATTTTTATGTGGTGCTAAGGATTGAACCCAGTGCCTCACACATGCTGGGCAAGCATTCTACCACTGAGCCACAACCACAGACTTCTCATTTGAATTTTGAATGATGAGAATACACAGTACCTAGGGAAGATGGCAACTGTGTTATGTGTGTTGTCAAACATCAAGCAGTTAACCCATACCAATGAAAATGACACTGGTATAAACATCTAGTTATACTGGTCACCAGCACATATGTATTTGTCTTTAGCTTCTTTTGGTTTTCTCTCCAATTTATTCCCCATCTCTGCTATCTACCTGCTGTCCTATTTTCACAAATATTTACTTTCAGCTAGCTAGTAGGTAATTTGTTTAAATGTCCCCAACCCCTACATCAAAGGGATTTTTGAATTTTATTTTGAAATTCTGAAGCCTTCAACTCCAAATGAATATTCTTTAAAGGTACTCTTTAAAGAAAAAGAGACTATACTGAGAACCTAGTGAGGTAAATAATATAGGTGGCCTCCTCTGCTGTCTTTCTGAGGTCATGTCTGTAAATGATTTATCAACTTTATTATCTCCATTTTTTTTAACAAAATGAAATTGACTACATTTATTCATGATAAAATTTTATATACTTATTAAGGAAATGTGAAGAAATTAAAAATATCTGAAACTATGTAAGGAAGGCATTTTAACTAGGGCTACTGATTCTCCGTAACATGTGAAGAAGGTTATTAGACACTATCAGATGTATGCTCACTGGGGCAGTTAGGGCTATGCCTTAGTCTTGACCTCAGACTTGTGAAGAACTCCATAATCCACTTTGCAGAAAAGAGGCAAAATAAAACAAGAAAACCACTAATGGTCATCTGTTAGTTCATTACAAAAGTAACAAGGTGGTTTTAAACTTATACTTTTGGTGACTTACTCATGTGACAGCATGTTGCACAGCACACCATTTATACATATTTTGAATGATTGGGTGAGATAGGCTCTTGAAATTGTGTAGACTAGTAGTGTGTGTAACACAGGTTTTTATTCTGCTGTTCCATGAAAGGCCCCAGGAACAAAAACTACATTCTAATGCAAGAAAAAAGGAATTCTTAAGGCATTTCTGTCAATTTTAGGATAGTAAATAAACAGGAAAACCCTTTCTTGCTTATATGGTATAGAACTCCTGAAAGGATGACCTTTTAAAAAGAGTGACCTTGAAACAAGTTGTCATTATTAGAAATAACCAGAAGTCAGTTGTTATAGTTTATTTGTACTGTCTATTCAAAAGTAGTTCTGACAGGTGACTGAAATGGCATATAAGGCTAGTTCAAATGCGTTTTTTAAAAAAATAGTTACAGATGAACACAATAACTTTATTTTGTTTATTTATTAAACTTTTAGTTATAGATAGACACAATACCTTTATTTTATTTATTTTTGTGGTCCTGAGAATCAAACCCAGTGCCAGGCAAGCACTCTACCACTGAGCCACAACCCCAGCCCACAGTTCAAATGCTTTTAACAAATTAATGTAAGAATTAAGAAAATTTCTGCATTTGCTTTTGCAGCACATGTACTAAAATTGGAACCATACAGTGAAGATTAGTTGGCCCCTGCACAAGGATGACAGCAAATTCATGAAGTATTCCATATTAAAAAAAAAAAAGGACATTTTGAGTCCGTAGTTTTAGAATCCAAGAGAATATGATATGATATATTTTTAACAACAAAAGATAGGGGGCTAGGAGTATAGCACTTGCCTAGCATGCATAAGGCTCTGGATTAGATCCCTAGCAAGGCCAAATAACCAATAACAACAACAACAACAACAACAACAACAACAACAAAACAAAACCATAAGAACAGGAATAGCAAATCACAGATTCTAGTCTTAACTGTGCCATTGACTTGTTTTTTAATTATGTAATCAGATCCAAGCATTTCCTAGATATACATTAAACTCGTTCTGGCATATTGAAATAGTGCATGCATCCCTTGAAGAGGCTCTATGACTTGGGAGAAAACCCTAAATTACTAGTAACTTGGCCAAGAGAAAAGAGTCCATACAAAGGCCACCTTTAGTTCGGCTTGATGGTGATATTGAGGAATACTTTGTTAGTCTCCTTGTACCTTATGAAACAAACCCCAGATGCAAAGTACAGGTGTTCTATCTCTGCCTGCATATCCTTAGCCATAGATTCACTGTTTCCTCAATTAAGGTCCTGTTTCTATTTACTTTTAGAATACAGGAAATGCACAGACTGAAAGGAAGAAGAACCTGCCAGATGTAGAGTAGAAAATGCAGCAGCTGAAAATTCAGGGAATCTCAGAATTACTATATGGTTTAAAGAGAACGCTTTTTGTTAATGTTACATACACAAAAATGTTGACTAGATGATCATACAGATAAATAAAAAATCCTGTATAGTTATGTGTATATTCACCTAAACTTGTTTTAAATTTATAATATTTGAATTGTTTTCTTAACTTGAACATTAATTTATAAAAATTGCCTGAATTGTATATTCCAATAAAATTGCAGTTTACATTAAGTCATATAATTTTATTTGATCATCTGTTATTTTAGGCATGTTTGATTAGTGGTCAATCTTAGCTTTGGTCTAGAGTTTTATAATTATAGAAGGAAGTTTCTAACTATATCATAAACTGAGATCCCAATGTCCTGGAGCACCAAACATTTCTGGGCAAACAAGTATACTTTTAAAGCATGAAACATGGATTTGGGTCCACACTGAACACTCCAAAACAGCATTTAAACAAATTGAGAAATTGTTTAAAAAGATGGTAACTGGATAAAGCAAGGAAGCGTATCTTTTGACTTGATCCGTATATTTATCATTTAGTTCTTTACATATAATTTAACATTAATGCAGTCAAGGTTTTGGCAGCATATATTTACATCCTTTTCTTTGATTCTTACTAGCTTGGTTTCTAATTTTAGGGTGGAGATGGCCATTGTGAGGGGAAGAATTCGAAGAGGAACAGATTTTTTTTCTGGTAGTATCTTTTCTGTTAAGTAATCATAAAGATACAATACAAACTGACAACTTCCCTTTTTATGTTATATACAATAGAATGTAACTTGAGCTGTTGCAAAGACAGTCATCCATCCATCTGCATTAGCCTCATCCTTTTTTTTTTTGGTTAGGAAAATGTTCCCTGTTTTCTTCTTTCTTCTAAGAACTCTGTTGTTGTGATGCTTTGATTTGGAATTATAAAGTCATCTCCTGTCTGCCTGCTTTTTTACTTGCCATGATTACTGAATGGGTAACATATCCTGTCACATGACACACATTGTACTTATACTGATCTCTAACCTCTGAGAGTCACAGAACCTCAAAAGTCAATTATCTCCTAGAACTCTCTGGTTTCCTGAAAATGAGTTTTTAATGAAATAGCTGACCCATTATTTTATTTTATTTCAATTTATTTTATATTTGGTATTACAACTGATTTATATCGCTAGCCCTTTTATTTTTTATTTTGAGACAGGTTCTCACTAAGTTGCTGAGGTTGACCTTGTTGTGATCCTCCTGCCTCAGCCTCGTGAGTTGCTGGAATTATAGGCGTGCACTTCAGAGCTTAGTCTGACCCATTATTTTAAATACTAATCATTACCATTACATGATGAAACGTGTTCTATTGGTGAGCAATAAAAATATAATGCTTATAAAATATCTAAAAATAATATGATATTGAGATGTTAATTCTTTTATTATTTTAAACAATTGACCATACCCTTCTAGTTTCCTATTTCCATGTAATAGTGCTTTTTATGTGGTACAGACCTTTTCTATTTCATAAAATAAACTGTGTGCAACCCAGAGATGGTATACTATCTGACTTAGTCCATTTTCTATTGCTGTAACCAAACAACACAGATTGGGTAGTTTATTAAAAATAGGGTTGGACTCTGGGAAATCTAGGAGCATGGTCCTGGCATCTGCAGGGCATCCGGGGAGGGTCTTCTTACTGTATTATACACATCATAATATGGCAGAGGGCATTTACATGGTGAGACAGAGAGCAAACATGCTAGATTAGTCTCTCTTCCTTTTCTTATGAAGTCATTAATGTCATTATGGGGAACCCACTTGCATGACCTCATTTAATCCTAATTACCTTTATAGGCTCCAATTTCCACATCTCTGAACATATAATTTGGGGATTGAGTTTTCAGTATCTGAAATCTGAACTCTGTTTGTGTGTGTGTGTTGCTGGGGATTGAATGTGGGATATTGTACACACTAGAAAGTCACTATAATACAGAGCTACATCCTTAAACCTTCAACACATGAACTTTTGGGGGGATATATTTGAACCTTAGTGCTACCAAAATTCTTCAAAAGTTAATAAAATTGTCCTAGTTGGTGTTTTACCAGGAGTCTACCTGGTTCTGTATTTACCAAATCAACATGGAAATAAAGGAAAACATAATTTTATTATGTAATTTAAAAAATTTTTATTTCATTTCTTTTTTGTGGGACTGGGGATAGAACCCAGGGCCTTGCACATGCTGGGCAAGTGCTCTGCTAGTGATCTATCTCCCCATCCCTTTATTTTAGTTTTATTTTTAAATAATTTTCACTTGTATTTATTATAATATTTCATTTATTGCAATTTATAATTATTTGCTAGGGGTTTAATCATCATTTTTAACATCAATTTTTTAATTTGTTCTAATTAGTTATACATGAAGTAGAATGCATTTTGACACATCATACATAAATGGAGTATAACTTTTCATTCTTCTGGTTGTACATGATATAGAATCACCTAGGTTGTGTAATAATATATGCACATAGGGTACCTTTATTTATTTTTTTATTTTTTAAAAAATGTTTTTAGAGGACTGGGGATATAGCTCAGTTGGTAGAGTGCTTGTCTTGCAAGCACAAGGCCCTGGGTTCCATCCCCAGCACTACCAAAAAAAAAAATATTTTTAGTTGTAGATGGACACAATACCTTACTTTATTTTTTTAATGTGGTGCTAATGATCAAACCTAATGCCTCACATGTGCTAGGCAAGTGCTGTACCACTGAGCCACAACCCTGGCCCCGGGTACCTTTATTTTTATTTTTGTTTTTAATTTGAGATAGGCTCTTGCTAAATTGGTAAGGCTGGCCTTGAACTGGCAATCCTTCTGTTTCCACCTCCCAAATATCTGGGATTATAGGCATGCATTACCATGTCCAACAAAAAGCATTATTTCTTTATTACAATATTGTGATCTCTTTTCATTTCAGAAAAAAATTCAACTAGAGTTAGTACTGAGATTATTTTACATAATATACCTTTCTAACCAATTACCTGTTAGCTTTAGCAATTTAGCTCCTGCATAGAAATTAACATTTTTGTTCCCTGTGGTATGTTCAACAGGTATAAGTTTGTCTAAGCCTGTTGCATTTGTATATTTGTCTATCCTTATACCAGTATCAAAGATTGTCCTTTTTTCATTGTCAGTTCTACAAAAATGCCTCCTGGGATTTTGACTGGGACTGTGTTAAATCTATACATCAATTTGAAGAGAATCGATATCTTAACAATGTTGAGTCTTCCAATCTACAAGAATGATATGAACCTTCTATTTAGATCTTCTTTCTCTTAGCAATGTTTTGCGGTTTTCATTGTAGCAGTTTTATACACCATTTGTTAAATTTATTATTCCTATATATTTGTATTTTCCATATTTTTAATTTTTAAAAAAATTTTCATGGTTGTTTATGGACCATATATAAATATAAATAAATAAATATATATATATACATATATATATATACATATATATATATATTGTGTGTGTGTGTATGTGTGTGTGGTGCTGGGGAGTGAACCCAGGACCTTTTGCATGTGAGGCAAGCACTCTATCAACTGAGCTATATTCCCCAGCCCTGAACCTTTGTTTTATTTATTTATATGTGGTGCTGAGAGTTGAATCTGATGCCTCACACATGCTAGGCAAGCGCTCTACACCTGAGCTACAACCCCAGCCCACAATATTTTAAATTTTTGATGTACTTATAAATGGCATTGCTTTTTAATTTTATCTTTCAGTTGTTTGTTGCTAATACATGGAGATATAACTTCTACTTCTACATTGATCACATGTCCTGAGACCTTAATAAATTCAGTTATTGTAGCAGATTTCTTTCTTTCATTTCCTTTTTCCCTTCTTCCATCCTTCCCTTCTTTCCTCCTCCTCATTTTTTTTTTTTTTGTGTGTATTCCTCAGAATTTCCTATACAGATTGGACATCCCCAATTCAAAAATTCAAACATCCAAATACTCTAGTATTCAAAACTTTTTGAACAACTACATTATACCCCAAACGTTGCAGTTTTTACAGCATTTCAGACTTTGGATTTCAGATTTTTGGAGTAGGAATACTTAACTGGTTCAGTCTATACAAGTATTCCAAAATCTGAAAACCTCTGAAATCTGAAACATTTCTGGTTCTAAGTGTTTCAAATAAGGTACATGCAACCTGTGTACTCAACTATGACCTCTGAAGATAAAAAAGTTTTCCTTTTTCCTCTCCAATGTTTATGTCTTTTATTATTTTTTTCTTGCCTTATAGCATTTGCTAGAACATGTGATAGAATATTGAGTAAAAGTAGTGAGCGGACAGTTTTGCTTGTCCCCCTATACTAGGAGGTAAGTATTCCATTCTTTCCCATTAAATACACTATTAATTGTGAGGTTTTAGGTAGATGACCTTTATTAGATTGAGGAATGTTCCTTTTATTCCTATTTTCTGAAAGTCCTCACTATGAATGGGTGTTGAATTTTGTCAAACACCTTTTCTGCCTCTATTGAATTGTTCTTATGATTTTCCTCCTTTATTCTGTTAATGTGAATGACATTGATATTTAAATATCAAAACAACTCTGCATTCCTAAGATTAAACTCCACTTAATTCTTTTTATGTGTTGTCCAATTTAATTGGTTAATATTTTAGTTAGGACTTTGGCATGTATGTCAATGAAGGATTTTTTGTCCATTTATCCATTTTTCTTATGTTGTCTTTGTCTGGCTTGTTATATTTGTTACTGTGCTGCATAAAATGAGTTAGAAAGTATTTCTCCTTTGGTGAAGTTTGGATCTTAAATGTTCCCAGAGGCCTACATGTTGAAGGCTTGATTCCCAGCCTGTGATACTACTGGGAGGTGCTGGAACTTTTAAGAGGTGGGACCTAGTGGAAGAAAGTTAGATCATTAGGATGTGTTCTTGAAAGGGATATTGGAATCCAAGCCCCTTCCTGTTTTTTGCTTTTTGGTCACCATAAGGTGAACAGGCCTCCACCACCATGTGCTCCCACTATGTTGTGCTGCCTCACCTCAGGTCCAATAGCAATGGACCAACCAACCATGGACTGAAACCTCTAAAACTGTGAGTCAAAATAAACCTTTCCTTTTTTAAGTTGATTATCTTAGGTATTTTATCACAGTGATGCAAAACTGACCAACATATCCCTCTTCTGTTTCCTGAAAGACTGTATGTAGTATTGATTTTGTTTCTTCCTTAAATGTTTGTTAGAAATCAACGAGTGAAGCCAATAGTACCTAGGGTTTTCACTGTGGAAAGATCTTAATATATAAATTAAGTTTCTGTAAATTTATTTATATAGATATTCAGCTTAGTTATTTTTCCTTGTCGGCTTTGGTAATTTGCCTCTTTCAAGAAATTTATTCATTTTATCTAAGTTGCTAGTTTTATTGGCATAAAATTATTCATTGTCTTCTTTGTTATCACTCTGCAGTTAGTGAGACCTATAGTGATGTTACCTTTATCATACCTGTTGTTGATAATCTGTTTTCTCTCTTTTTTTTTCCTTGGAAAGTCTAGATTGAGGTTTATCAATTAGGGTAATTTTTTCAAAGAAAAAATGATTGTTTCTACTGAATGTTTTCTATTTTGTTGAATTCTTATCTTTATTATTTCTTCCTATTATGTGTTTTTTTAAATTTGCTGACTTCTGAAAGTGGAGGCTGAGGTCATTCTGTTTTCTAACATGAGCAACTAAAACTTTTAAAATTTCTTCTGATATATCCCACAAATTTAAACGTTATTATCACATCAGTCAATTAAAATGTTCCCCAGTTTTCCTTTTGATTTCTTCTTTGACCCATTTGTTTAGAAGTGTGTTGTTGAATTACCAACTATTTGGGGTTGTTCTAAAAATGACTTACTATTACTAGATTTTAATTTAATTCCAATGTGGGTTGAAAATATACTCTATATTAATTATTGTATCTTATATCTCAAACCTTCTAAATTCATTGAGACTTGTTTTATATCCCGGGACATGGTGTACTTTAGTGAATACTTATGCTTAAAAAAAAAGATGTGTTCATTGAAGTTGGGTATAGTGTTCTATAAATGGCAATTAGGAGCCAGGGGCAGGGTTACACACCTGTAATCCCAGAAACTTGGGAGGCCGAGGCAGGAGAATTGAAAATTTGAAGCCATTCTTGGCAACTTAGTGAGACCTTGTCTTAAATAAGTAGGACTTGGGGTTGTAGGACTCAGTGGTAAGGGGCACCTGGGTTCAATCCCCAGTATTGCAAAAAATAAAAATAAAAACAGTGTTGGGGATGCAGTCCAGTGGAAGAACACCCATGAGTTCAATATCTAGTACTGCAACAAAACAAAACAAAACAAACAAAACCACAACTAAGTTGAGTAAGTTGATAGCACATTTACATCTCATATGTTCACTGATTTTTTTTTTTTGGGGGGGGGATTGAATCCAGGAGCACTCAACAGCTGATCACATCCCCAACCCTTTTAAAAATATTTTATTTAGAGAAAGGGTCTCATTAAATTGCTTAGGGTCTTGCTAAATTGCTGAGGCTTTCAACTTCTGAATATTTAATTAATTTATTTATTTTTGTGGTGCTAGGGGTTGAACCTAGGGCCTCATGCATGGTAGGGGTAGGCAAGTGCACTTCCACTATGCTATACCTCCCAACTTCCCCTTATTATAAAATAAGGTCTTGATCATACTTTATTTTTTTGTCCTATTCTAATGATTACACTATCAGTGATTACATGTTAACTTTTTGCCAATGGTATAATGAAATTTCATCAATGAGTGTAGTTGGTAGGATGGCTAATATTGGCTAATAACTTGTCAAAAGATATTATTAGATAACTGTATTCGAGTTGTTTTTCTGGTTTATTTGCATTTTTCACATGTGATTTCACGTTATTTATTACAATATGCTTTTTAAAAAAGCAAATGATCAAAGTAATGAGTTGCTTACATCAAAAATGAAAATGACCTATGTTGGCTAGAACATGATGACATTAGGATAGGCCAGGAGTCATTGAAATAATTTTACTGGTGGGATAGTGTATGCTTTCTGCAGCATATTAGATTTTTCTTTTTGTTTTCTGAGGCAGGATCTCATCATGTTGCCCAGGCTGGCCAGGATGTCCTGGGCTCCAGTGATTCTCCTGTCCTCAACCTCCAAGTTGCTTGGGCTACAGGCACATACTATTGTGCTTGGATATGAAATGCTAATATTAATTTCATTTTGTGTATTGCAGTGTATAAATCGCAGATATTAGTACCTAGTATGTGGTCTATATGCTCTCTCCTCTGAGTGAGTAAGGATGCTTCTCAGGTTTCCTTCAGTCAAATAATCCTGTTCTCCTCCAGAGGGAGCCCAAGGCCAGCATTTTCAGGACCTGGAGCCAGCTTCTGCCCTTGTCTAACAGGGCATGTCATTTGGTTCCCTGTTGGATTGAACTAGTTTATGAAGATGGGTGTTTATATGGCAGTGCTTTGTGCTCTAAATCCCCTAGATGAGAGATGCCATAAAAATGCAAGGCAAGGATCGTGTTTCCTCACCTGAATGTCTTAGGACATTTCAAACCAAGTCGTAGAATATTTATGCACACTTCAGGGGCATTTATTCTTCAGCATCTCCTTTGAGTAATTTATTTTTTGGCTATTAATTATTACATTGAACAGTATTATTATAATGCTAAAAGTATCTGAAAAACAAGATTATGAAATAATTCTGCCATCAGTAGTCTTCCTTGGATTGTGTTTCAGTTTGGAAAGTCATTTTATTTAATTTCTCTGTTCATCAGAGAACATTTGGTGGCATAAGAATATTTATTTATTTATTTTTATTTGATTTATTGTGTGTGTATGTGTGTGTGGTACGGGGGACTGAACTCAGGAGCACTCTACCGCTGAGCTACATCTCCGGATCTTTTTATTTTGAGACAGAGTCTTGCTGAGTTGCCAAGGCTAATCTGGAACTTAATGATCCTCCTGCCTCAGCCTCCCCAGTCACTGGAATTACAGATATGTGCACAATGGTTATTGAAACTGCCTGTCGACTCTGGGGGATTCTTTCATTTTAAAAAAAATGTTCATTGAATGCACGTTTTACTTTTGTTGAATGCAATGGAGCATAACAATCAGCGTTCAAATTAGTATTATATTTCCTGAGCTAAAAAAAAAAAAAAGATGCCTAAGTGGTTACTGTATTTACCACTTTGTCACTCGGGGAGTACTCATGCGTGTGGTGTTTTGTTGCCTCAGATTTCCCATCTGGAAAAGGGGGACAAGAAAAGCTAATCTCTTAGAGAGATTGTGAGGACTCATGCATGCCCAGGGCATAGTGGGTTCATACTGATGAAATTTAGTGGTTTGTAGAGCCACTGGACTCTCCTTCAAGAATGCAGTTTTAGGAGAGCTGGGCATGGTGGAGCATGCCTGTAATCCCAGCATTTCGGGAGGCTGAGGCAGGAGGATTGCAAGTTCAAAGCCAGCCTCAGCAATTTAGTGAGGCCCTAAGCAACTTAGTGAGACCCGTCTCAAAATAAATAGATAAATAAAACAGGGCAGGGATGTGACTCTGTGGTTAAGCACCCCTGGGTTCAATTCCCTAAAACCAAAAGAAGAAAAAGGAGGAGAAATAATAATAATAATAATAATAATTAATGTCTTTATTTTAGTTCTATTGTCCCAGTTGTTTGAGTTAATCCTGACCTGATTCCTCAGGGAATAAATCAAGTCTAGAGATGCCCTCTACTCTTGTTGTGTACTACCTGTAAAGTTCTATGGTTGTCTCTGCATTGGTCTCCATTTATTCAGACATGAAGTTAGTGTGAATGATAAATACATTCATTACCTGCTATGCGTGTTTAAAATGTTTCATTAAATACAAAAATAAGTAGGGATTGAGGGTGTAGCCCAGTGGTAGAGTGCTTGCTCAGCATGATTCAGGTCCTGTGTTCAATTCCAGCAGTGCCAAAAAAAAAAAAAAAAGGAATAAACATGGCATTTAGAGTTTTAAAAGAGAACTCTATAAACTCCCCTGTTGCAGTTTGGAAGAAAATTAATCTCCAGAGACCGAGACCCAATAGCACTTTTTAGAATTGTACCCCATGTCAAGAGGAGTTACTAGTGATATAGTTATTTTCCATTCTGGAAAAAACAAATCTAGACCAGCAATTTACAATTTTTACTTTTTGAGGTTACATTGGATTTTCTCAGAATCTTTGTGCACTTGTGGAGTTTGTAAGGTGATGTTACAAACATGGCTGTAGTCGTGTTGAAAAGATGAATTACTAGTTAATTTTGGTAGATCCAGCTTATATGGACGCTGAGGGCCCTTTTTGAGAAAAACAATATCAGATCTGAAGTGCATAGGTTTGCTTCTATGGCTGTGGAAGGAGCTTGCACAAGGGAGGAGCTAATTGCTTTCTCTGCTGATAGGATTGCTACTTCTTGTCTCTGTGACAACCAATAGTCATTCAGTAAAGTGGGTTATGACAGTGACAGTGACAGCTGAATTGGTAATCAAGTGTTCAGGTTTTAAAATCAATTAGGGTAGTCATCCATGTGGTAAAGTGGGAGTCCAGGCTCCAGTCCTTTGACCACATGGAGGAGTTTGCAAGCGGTGGGTCAGTGGTCGCTGCTATGTGGCACTTATTTCTTTTCATTTGAAAAAAGAAGCAGAAAATAGTCATGGAGGAGCACGCACCCTACTGCATTAACGATTTAAAGAATAAAATTAAAATTTGAGTCATTAAATAATCAAGTCTGGCTTCTGTTTTCATCAGATTAATAAAACCTTGCTTTTGATGGGCTCTGATTATCTCCTAATTATCAAATTTAATGGTTTTCTTTAGTCCTTATTTCCTCTGATCCTTGTGTCACATTTGACACTATGAATCATCTTTTCTTTCTTGAAACACTCTTTTTGTCACATGTCATCATTTTCTTCTCACCTTCAAATGCTTTTTCTGCTCTACTGATAATTTATCTTCCCACCTGTTACCTTGTTATCATTCTCTGAATTTCAGTTCTTAAGTTCTCTATTCTTCTCTGTTTCTTTTAGAGAAGTACAGCTTGACTACCACCTCTGAGAGAATTTGAGGCTAGTACCCCAAAATTTGTAGTTCTGACACTGACATTTATCTGAAGCCCCAGTTTCTACGTGTTTGTTAAATATTTCCACTTTACGAACCAGGCGCAGAGGTACACTCCCATAATCACTTGGGAGGCCGAGGCAGGAGGATCGCAAGTTCAAGACCAGCCTCAGCAATTTAGTGAGACCCTGTCTCAAAATAAAAAATAAAAAGAAGAGCTGGGGATATAACTCAGTGAGTTCAATCCCTAGAAATATGTACACACACACACACATATATGTATTTCCACTTTATCATTTTGCTATTTCTTCACATTTATCTGAACTGGATTAATTTCTCCCCAAATCATCTTTCCATCCTAGTTTTTCTCATTTTTAAAAGTGGTACCATGATTTTTCCTGGCTTGAAACTTGGATTAAATTTGATTTTTTTCAGCCTCCATATATCAGCCATTCAGACATCAGGCTCTTACTGAAGTCTTAATGAATGATGTTAAAAACAATCAGTAAGCCATAATCTCAGCAGCTCTGGAGATTCAGGCAGGATTGCAAGTTCAAAGCCAGCCTCAGTACTTCAGTGAGGCTCTAAGCAACTCAGAGAGACCCTGTCTCAAAATAAAATATAAAAAAGGGCTGGGGATGTGGTTCAGTGGCTAAGCGCCCTTGGGTTCAATCCCTGGTACAAAAAAAAAAAAAAAAAAAAGTACACATGGATGTTGCTGAGCAAGTTTGCTGGAAGAAATCTTGGATTGAGAATTAGTTTTAAAGTACTCTTTAAAACTTCTGGACACTTGCAATTCTGTTGACTTTTAGGAAGGTGTAGTTGAAGATCTTCTGAATTTTCAGCTTTCTTAGATAAAAAGCAAATCTACTTTTTCATTCTGGCTATATGGGTAGTAGATATCTGACAATATATGTATTGTGTATCTCAGAAAACTCCAATTATAAAACCTCTCACTAAAGGCCAGAAGTTACTAGTGGCTTACCACGTTGGTTTGAACATGCCACCGAGGTGGAAGGAAATAAGTTGAGAGACCAAGAAAGGTGGGAAGTTATGTTGGAGACTGCACAGAAAGCTGAGTCCTGAGCTGGGCTCCATGGCTCATACCTGTTAGTTCCAGCTTCTTTGGAGGCTGAGGCAGGGGGATTGCTTGATCCCAGGAGTTTGAGGCTAGCCTACACAACAGAGTGAGAACCCCCATCTCAAAAATAAAAACAAACAAATCCCACTGATCTGAGTTCTTAAACTGATAACCTTTCAAAATGAACTCAACTACTAGGTATAACTATAATGCTCTAATAAAATAAAAAGTTACACCCTTAGGTCCCTCTCCTCTCTGAAAGGACCCACTCTCTCCCTTTCTCACTTGAGTGTCCCTTTCCCCATCTTCCTTTCCATTCTAATAAATCCTGCCTATTACTCTGAAAAAAAAAAAATAGCGATACCCTTAGTAAAGAGTGAATTAGAAAAATATCTATTAAAAAAGAGATGGTATGGAAATGTACCTTTCTTGTTCATGGCTCTGGATGGAAAGAAACACAAACAAAAACAAAACAAAAAAACCTTTCCCCTGAAAATTAAAAACCATCCTTCATGCAGGTTTGGTGTCAGAATTCACAACATCTATGTGATCCAAAATACCCAAGATTAGATGGTAACAAAACCTATTTTTGTTAGTGAGACCCTGTCTCAAAATAAAAAATAAAAAGAAGAGCTGGGGATATAACTCAGTGAGTTCAATCCCTAGAAATATGTACACACACACACACATATATGTATTTCCACTTTATCATTTTGCTATTTCTTCACATTTATCTGAACTGGATTAATTTCTCCCCAAATCATCTTTCCATCCTAGTTTTTCTCATTTTTAAAAGTGGCTTGAAACTTGGATTAAATTTGATTTAATTTAATTTACCTATCATACCTGATAGGTAACAAAACCAAAAGTTTATTTACTATATGTAATAAATAAAAAAGATATTGATTTTTTAAGTACTAGGGATCAAACTCAGGGTGTCCTAGGTAAATGCTCTACCACTGAACTATACTTTTACCCCAAGATATTGAATACATGAATAAGAAACAGACTGTCATGACCTGAGAGTGTAGCTCAGTGGAAGAGTGCTTATTTAGCATACATGAGGCACTGGGTTCATCCCCAACACTGAAAAGAAAAAAAAAAAAGGGGGTGGTGTGGGGTGGGGGAGAAACAGATTATCAAAAGTAACTAGGCAGTTTGGAAAAAAACAAAATAGAACATCTAGAAACAAAAATGTAATAATTGAAATTAGAATCCTAGTGGATGGGTTAAATAGCATTTTATATAGAGCTAAAGTGAAAATTAGTGAACTGAAAAATGGATCTAAAGAAATTGCCCAGATTTTACTCCAGGTAGACAAAGAGGTGGAAAAGATAAAATAGAGGTTAAGAGACATGGGTGAAGTGTGGGAAAGCCTAACATATGAATAATTAGAATTCAAAATGAAGAAATAGAAAGAATGAGGGAAGACAATATTAAAGGAAGTAACTGTTGATAATTTCTCAAGACAGGAATCCTCATGTTCACTAATCCCAATGAACCCAAAGCAGATAACAAGATGAAGCCCATTATCAGATACGTCATCATGAAAGTATAAAACACCCAAGAAGTGAGGAAATTAAAAGCAATCAGAGAAAAGAACAAATTACTATAAATGAATGACAGGTAGAATGACAGCTGACTTCTCAACATCAACGATGGAAGCCAGAAATAGTGAAATAATATCTTTCAAGGACCAAGACAAAAATAACTGTAAACCTGAAACAGTGTGTTACCTTAGTAGCTATCTACCAATATCTGTTCTTCATTTATTCTTTCAAAATATAAAATCCCTAACTTTTAACTAAGCACAAGAATGCCTGGAATAAAAACTTCTTTTCCTACCCTTCCTTACAGTTAGGTTTGGTCATATGCCTTACTTCATTCAGATCAATGAGATGTAAAAGACAGTGAAGCTTGCTGGGCGTGGAGTAGCACAACTGTGATATCACTGACACTGGAGGCTGAGGTAGGAGGATCGCAAATTTGAGGCCAATCTCAGCAACTTAGTGAGATCTCACCCCCATCTGAAAATAAAAAGTAAAAAGTTCTCAGTGGTAAAGCACTCCTGGGTTCAATCCCTAGTATCAAAAAATAAAAATAAAATGAAATAAAAAGGATTTCTTTGCCCTTTTCTTCTGGCTATAAGACAAGCATGAAGATGGAGCTCAAATAGCCATTGTGGACCAAAACTAGCACACTGAGGATGATGGGACATCAAAATAGCTGGAGACTGGATTCTTGACTGTCATTGCCAAACCAAACGTTGACTTTGGTTTATGTGAGACATACTTCCACGTAATTATATTTAGTTTCTGTATTAATCAGAGTTCTCCAGAGAAAGAGAGCCAATAGGGGATCATTACATTGACTTTTGTGATCAGAGGTCAAATAGTCCCACAGTGGTATTTGCAGCCTAGAGAGCCAGGGAAACTGGTAGTTGCTCCGTCCAAGAAGGAGAAAAACTCAGAACAAGATGGAGGCCCATGATGTGGTCGCAGTCCAAGGCCAGAGGCCTCAAAGCCTCTATTGTAGAGCTGTCGATGCAAGTCTGCACTCAGAGGCTGATGAATCAGGAGACCAGGGCCAATGGCAGCAGCAAAAACCACATCCATTTGGGAAGGGCCAAGTGTGTGCATCCACTTCTCCCTTCTACTTTGTTCCATCTGGGCCCCCAGCCTATTTGACAGTACTGCCCATTTACAGGATGGGTCTTCTCCACACAGTTCATTGACCCACAAGCCAATTTTCTCTGAAAACATCCTCACAGACATGCCCAGAATTATGCTGTTACTAGTTATCTAGGCATCCCTCAATCCAGTTAAGTTGGCAACCAAAATAAACTGCAAAGTCCTCTAAGAGACAAAATTATACTGAAGGAATACAGAAAAAGGAGAAATAAGCACAAAATAGCATGACACAAATTCAAATGTATCAGTAATCCTAAAAAAAAAAAAAAAAGATCTAGCCAGGCACAGTGGTGCACACCTGTAATCTTGTAATCTCAGTTACTCAGGAGGCCAAGGCAGCAGGATGGCAAATTCAAGGCTAATGTGGGCAACTTAGTGAGACCTGGTCTCAAAACAAAAGAAACAAACAAAAAACACCCAAAAGAACAACAACAAAAAACCCCAAACTGGGATTGTAGCTCAGCACAATTTAAAATATAAATATTATAAAGATGTTATGAATGAAAATCTAGCTACTGCTGTTATTCATAAAAGATCATGAAAACATGTTAGAAAAGATATATGAGGAAAATACTAAAGAAAATAGTTTTTGCAAGTATATTAATATTAGAAAAATATTGTAAAGAAAACATTTACTAAACATAAAGAAGGACACTTCATAAGATGATTTACTTAATTCACCAAGAAGATTTAAAAACTAAAATGTTTTTGAACTGGTGGCTGGGGTGTAGCTCAGTGGTAGAATGCATGTTTGGTATGCACAAGGCCCTGGGTTCAATCCCCAGGACCAAAAACGCAAACATTTTGCATGAAACAAAATACCTTCAAAATCTGTAAAAGACAAATTCAGTAAACCTAATGAGAACTTGAAAAATCAGCTACCATGGTGTGCGTTTTTGTTTTGTTTCATTGTGTGTGTGTGTGTGTGTGTGTGTGTGTGTGTGTGTAGTATTAAGTGTTGAACCCAATGAGCTACATCCTCTGCCCTTTTATAATTTTATTTTGAGATAGGGTCTTACTAAGTTTACCAGGTTGGCCTTGAACTTATGATCCTCAGCAGAATTGCAGGCATGTGCCACCATACCCGGTTGTAGGGTGAGATTCTTAACATTTCTTTCAGTGACTGACAAAACAAGTAGACAAAAAAAACAAAAACAAAAACAAGTATAGTTGAATAACACAATATTTAAATTTGATTTAATGTATATATAGGAATATATTATATCCCCAAACAAAAAATAACCCTTCTGTATGAAATTTTAAATGCACTTTCTGAATGTATAAAAGAACAAAGAACAATGGAAATTAGAAAAGCATAAAAAGAATATTAATGTAAATAGAATTTCAAAACTTATGGAACAGAAGATGTGCTTCTGGATAGGGTGAAGTCATTTGCAGCAAAATTAAACATCTACTGAACAATTGGAACTGGAGAAAATACAAGATGTTTTTAAAGGCAAAGACACAAAAATGACTTGACGAGATAGTTCTAGAGAATTTAGCTCATGATTTAAGGTGTTTTTTTCTGAAGAGGGTGCATACTGATTCTTGAAACAGGGAACAAGCAGAGAGTTCAAATTTGGCTCTGAAAGAGGGCTACTCCTGGGTACAGAGAAGCTACAGAGCTTTGTAGTATTTTTTCCATGCAGCTAAAATGACAGCATTGGCGACATAAAACGTCTCAATGCATGATCAGTGTTACCTGCAAAACAGAACAGAAAATGTGTAACAACAATTCCCATCATTATGTACAACTGTAATACACCAATTAAAAAATGTGGAAAGAGAAAAAAAAATGAGGGGAAAACAAAGTGCTTAATAAGGGGGGAAAAAAAAAAAAAACCCAGAGTGAAAAGATCTAACATAAGTGTAACTGGGTTCCCATAGGTACTGGAGAGATAAAATAAGGCAGAAGCAACATTTAAAGAGAAAACATCCAAAAATATTCTCAAGCTGATGAAAACTCATGTATTAGAGAAGCTGCAAAACCCAAAAAGGAATAATACAAAGAAAAATCTTACCTAGGCACGTCATAGTAAAACTGCTGAAAGCAAATATGGAAGATAAAACTCTAAAAAGCCAGAAAAAAAAGAGAGACATGCTTCCTTCAAAGGAACCCATCTTAACAAATGATAAAATCTAAAAGCCAGTGGAATGACATCTTTGAAGTGCTGAAAGAAATAACTAACAATCAAGTACTCTATACCCAGTGAAATTACATTTTAAAAATGAGGGCAAAATAAAGACTTTTGTCTGTACCGACAAAAGCAGAAAAAATAGCTACCCTAAGGAAAAAAGCTTCAACTTTACACAGAAGAAAAGTAGTCCCAAATGTAAACATGAAATTTGGGAAGGAATGAAGAATAACAAAGTGGGGAAATGTGTGGGTTCATATAAATGAACATGGAATGCAAATATTAATCATGGTGATACCAGGACTTCAAATATATGTAGAAGGCTGGGTTCTAGTATGTGTGGGCCTAGTATGTAGGGGGCCCTGGGTTCAATACCCAGCACCACATACACAACACACACACACACACACACACACAAGCATAATATATGCAGAATTACAGTGTTTGACCACTGAAAACAAGAAGTAGGAGGTGGTAAGTGAAGCTTAAAGTTTCTATGGTTTTAGCATTATCAAGGAAGTAGTGAAAGTAATTATTTATATTCAAACAAGAAAAGATGGTAGATTTAATTCCCAATGTATTAGTAATTACATTATAACAAATACAATAAATTTTCCAAGTAAGTACTAATGTTATCAGATAGGATTTAAAATTATCCAACCATCTGCTACTTAAAAAAGAATGTCTTAAGTAAAGACATAAATGTTGAAATTAAGAATGGGAAAATATAGTATATAAAAGCTAACCAAAGAAAGCTGATGTTGCTATATTTTTATAAGATAGTAGATGTTAGGGCAAAAACTTAATTAATGATAACAAGGGATATTCTAGCACAATAAAGAGGTCAAGCCACAAGAAAATATAACAAATCTAAATATGTATGCAATAAATTACAAACTTTTAAAATATATGATATAAAAATTGACAGAACTGAAAAGAGACTTTAGACAATAATGTGGTCCTAACAAACCTCTCTCAATAGCTGATAAAGTGCAATGAATCTATAATGATATGAAAGATCAAAATAACATTTAATAGATTTTGAATCTGGTTACATAATACAGCCCTATATTCAAGATCAGAATATACATTGTTATTTTAAGTGTACATGGTGAATTTATCAAAATTGACAATAAAACAAGCTTTGACAAAGTTTCAAAGGGGTGGAAATGTTCAGAATGTATTCTCTCATCATAATGGTGTTGAGCTAGACATCAATAATAGAAACTAACTCAATAGAAATTAAGGAGTACACTTCTGAGTAATCCACAGTTTAATAAATAAGATAATAGAAATTAAAAAACATTTGGAAGTAAATAATAATGAAGATAGGACATTTCAGAACTTCTGGAATGTAGCATAAACAGTGGCTGGAAAGAAACAAACATTTAAACATAGATGCCAGGGCTGGGGTATGGCTCAGTGGTAGACTGCTTGCCTAGCCTCACAAAGCCCTGGGTTCCATCTGCATCATGGCAAAACAACAGCAGCAACAACAAAAATACATGCTAGAAAAGAATAAAGATTAATCTCAGTGTGTTACTTAAATTTCCATCATTGTGACAAACTAACCTGAGAAGAAGAATCTTAAAAAAAGTAAAAGTTTATGTTGGTTCATGGTTTGAGAGGTTTCAGTCCATAGTGTCTTCATTGTGTTGCTCTGGGCCTGTGGAAGAGCAATGCATCTTGGTGGGAGGACATGGTAGAGAAAATAGAGGAAGCAGAGAGAGAGGAAGGGTTTGATGTTCTAATATTCCCTTCAAGGACATGCCCCCAATGACCCAACTTCCTTCCACTAGACTCCACCTCCTAAAGGTTTCAACTTCTCCCAATAGTGCCACAGCCTGGCCTTTAATAACCAAGTCTTTAACACAGGAACCTTTGAGGACAATCAACCAGAGAAAATATAATGAAGAAAACAGAATAAAAGTAAAATTAATGAAATTACAAACAAATATATAGCTGGGCGTGGTGAAGCATGCTTATAAATCCAGCGACTTGTGAGAATAAGGTGGGAGGATTGCAAGTTCAGGACCAGGCTGGTCAACTTAGCAAGACCCTGTCTCAAAATAAAAATAAAGGGTCTGGGATGGATAGCTCAGTGATAGAGCACTTGCCTAGCCTGTGCAAGGCTCTGGGTTCAATCCCATTACTACAAAAACAAAACAAAACAAAACAAAAAGCAACTACGAGAACAATAAATAGACACCAGAGAAAACTGAGCAGTAGAGTAAAGCTCTAGTTGTTAGAGTTGCAGAACTTCGGAGACATTTGAATGTCCACCAGGCCCGCTATACAAAGGTCAGCACCTAGGGGGGAAAGTCCAAAACCTGGAAACATAGATTGGGGCAATCTGGTTGGATACTTCTAGGAAACTGTCTCGTTCAGCAGCCCTCACATCCTCTGGGCTTGCAGAAGCAGCCCAGTTTTCCCTTGTAGGAACTCACACTTTCTACTTTGCTATTGGATGCTACAGAAGTCATCTCACTAGCTGCCCTGCCAGGTCAATTCCTTAGGAAATCCTGGCATAACATGGTTGAAAACATGCTAGCCTGATAAAGAAAAAAGGGACACCAAAGAATGGCAAGAAGTAGCTTTTGTAGAAGAAGGAGTCACTGAAGGACCCTGGAATTAATTAGGTTTTTAGGGTGCTTGATCGAGGATACTGGAACTTTATTTTTTTTTAAGATAACTTAATTTTTTTAATTTTTATTTTTTTTTTATTTTTATAGACTGCATTTTAATTCATTGTACACAAGTGGGGTACAACTTTGTTTTTATGGTTGTACATGATGTAGATTCACACCATTCATGTAATCATACATGTACATAGGGTAATGATGTCTGTCTTGTTCCACTATCTTTCCTACCCCCCACCTCATTTCCCTCTACACAATCCAAAGTTCCTCAGTGGAATGTGAACTTTAGACATAGATAATGCATTGACTTCAGAATGCTTTGTCAGTACAATGAATTTAACTCTCTAGCAAGTATCCAAGGGGTTATAGGCAAATTCAATCTTGAGGTGGCTCCAAGAAGCCTGGAAAATCATATGGTCAACACTCAGGGAAGTGGAAATGCCTGAATGTCCCTTATAGATGGCAGAGGAAGGAATACAGAAGCTGAGGGAAATGGGCACTCTAGAACAGATGTAGTATGTAAAACCAGATGTCCAAACAGAAAATTATGTTTCACAGAAGACAACATTCATTCACAAAGGCCATTAAGAATGCCCTAGTGAGGGCTGGGGATGTGGCTCATTAGTAGAGCATTTTTCCTAGTAAGCGCAAGACTCTTAAGTTCAATTTCCAGCACAAAGAAGAAAATTAAATAAATAAATAAATAAATAAATAAATAAAGTCGCAGTGAAAGCCAAGTCCCTGAAATGGCATTTTTTCTCCCAGAGGAAACCAACCAGTTACTTGGTATCAAGTCAAGCATATCAACCTTTTTCCATCCTAGAAGAGCTAGGATTTTATCCTTACAGGGGTAGTTACACATTCTGAGTAGGGCCTTGTCTTTCCTAACTGAAGATTCTTGCCTGGGACTTACAGGATAATCCATAAGCATGGAATCACACACAGCATAGCATCCAATCACTCTGCAGTGTAGGAGACGTGGAGTGGTCCCTTGATCATGGCATTTACTGGTAGTACTATATAATACCATCCTAAAGTAGCCAGCCTTAATTAGTGTTAAGCCAGCCTTTATATGTGCAGATGAACTGTCAATCAGAGGAAATACATTGAAAGAATGATGTGCCCTTCTTCAGGAAGGTAGGATATGCATTAAATCAGAAACCTTTTTAGAGTGCTGTATCCCCAATAGGAAAATTATATGGGTCTAGGAATCATGGCATGAAAATAGGAATGGTTCCATTTATCATCACTCCCAAGAATGAGATTCATATCCTCACTTGGGGATTTTGTATTTCCCTTTTCTGGGTTTTGGCAGAATTGTAATTCCTGATCTCCAAAAGGTGTACCCTCCTCCTGAGGCCGCAGCAAGAGTTCATATAGCAGTTACAATTGCCATTTAATAGTTACAATGTGACATTTTAAATTCCTTGTGCCTAGGAACTAGCAGGCAAGAAGAGATGTCACCATACTGGTAGTGATTGTTTACTCTGATCAGTAGGGAGAGGAGGTAGGTCTGCCATTCTATGAAGCCAACAGGATATCTATGTGTTAAATCCTGTTTATCTATTTGTGTGCCTCTTGGTGTTGCCTTGCATTGCTGTTAACTGTGCATGGGCACATGTAGCAATCTCAGAATGAGAAAGGCATGATTACCAAGAATTGAGACTGCCTACAAATGTAAGTTTGTTCACACCATCAGCTTTGCCACCAAGTCCTGCTGAGGTGATACTGGTGAGTGAGGGAGTTCAGAATGAATCACGGAGGAGGAAGAGGGTGAGGACAAGTGATAACCCTGAGATCAGCTGTAGCAATGGGGGCTGTAATTTGTCTCATTATTCTCTGAGTTTCCCTTCAGGAAGAAAGAACAACAGGAATTTTGAGAAGTAGTAGTATTTGGTGCAAGAGGTAACTATTAGCCTCAAAAATGTATCCATAGGTAGAAGAATAAAATTAGATACCTATCTTTCTCCCTGCACAAAAGTCAAATCAAAATGAATGGAAGACTTAGGAGTTAGACAAGAAACCTTGCAACTGCTAGAAAATATAGGATCAACATTCCATCATATAGGGGCAGACACTGACTTCCTCAACAAGACCCTTAAAGCTCAAGAAACAAAACCAAGAATCAATAAATGGGATACCATCAAAGTAAAAAGATTCTGCACAGCAAAGGAAACAATGAAGAGAGTGAAAAGACAGCCTATAGAATGGGAGAAAAAAATCTTCACCAGCCACTCCTCTGACAGGGATTTAATACCCAAAATACTTCAAGAACTCAAAAAACACGATGCTAAAAAAATAAAAATAATAACCCAATATAGAACTAAAGAACTAAGCATAAATTTCTCAAAAGAAGAAATGCAAATGGCCAACAAATATATGGAAAAATGTTCGACATCTCTGGTAATCAGAGATTTCCTGATTACAAAGCAAAACTACACCAAGATTTCATCTTACTTCAGTCAGAATGGCAATTGTCAAGAATATGAATAATAATAAATGCTGGTGAGGATATGGGGGGAAAGCTACACCCATACATTGTTGGTAGAACTGCACATTAGTATAACCATTTTGGAAAGCAGTGTGGAGATTTCTCAGAAAACTAGGAACGGAACCAACACATGACCCAGTCACCCCATTCCTTGGTATTTATCTGAGAGAATTAAAATCAGCATACTATAGCAATAAGGCTACTACGAAGCTTATAGCAACACAATTCACAATGGCCAAATTATGGAATTGACCCAGATTCCCATCAATAGATGAATGGATTAAGAAAATATATACACAATGGAATTTTCTTCAGCCACAAAGAAGAATGAAATAATGGCATTTGCCAGTAAATGGATGAAAATGGAGAAGAGCATGCTAAGTGAAATAAGCCAGACTCGGAAAATCAAGGATTGAACGTTTTCTTATATGTGGAAACTAGAGCAAACTAAGGGAAAGGCAGTGGGGGAGGGGATCAGATATATAGGGAAGATCTGTGGAATAGAAATGTGAGAATGACAGGGAGGAAAAATGGAAAAGGGAAAAAAATATGGAACAGATTTAACAAAATTATGTCATATACATATATAAATGGACCAAAGGGAATTTCACCTTTACATCTATGTAAAAAGTACCAATAAAAAATAAAGGAGGTCTGGGGTTGTGGCTCAGTGGTAGAGTGCTTGCCTGGCATGCACGAAGCACTGGGTTCAATTCCCAGCACTACATAAAAAATCTAAATAAACAAAATAAAGGTATTGCATCCATCTACAACTAAAAATAGTTTTAAAAATGAAAAATAAAGGCATGAAAGGAAGATCAGTAGAGTAGAAGAGGGAGAAAAGGAGGAGGAAGGAGGGGAGGAAAATAGGGGGAATGGGGATTGAAATAAAATTCCTTGTGGTGCTGGGGGTGTAGCTCAGGGGGAGAGTGCATACTAGCATGACAAGATCCTAGGTTCAATTCCAAGCACCACATAAAATAATGAAAGTACTTAAGAGGCCAAGTACTAAACCAAAGCAGTTGGCTTCACCTTAAGAAAGCATTCTATGGAAAGAAAATTCCTTTATATATAATTTAGTCAAAATAAACCCAAATACTATGTATTATTATAATTCTCCAATTTAAAATGGGGAAATGCACCTCTTAGATCTCTGTGAAGAGTATAATTGACTAATGTCCTCGACTGCTACACTCTGGAATTTGTTACCACATTTGCACTGAGGCCAGACTTGTTAATCTCAGCTAATGACTGAGTTTCTCAGGGATAGGAAGGCAGTCTTATTCTTAAGAAATGCAGAAAGCCTCTAAATATCCTCCATTCAGTCTTTCTTTCTTTTCTCTTTCACAAGGGTCAGACCTGTATTATAATCACATAACTCTCTAACTTCCTCTGGCTCCTGACTCATTTTCTTTATAGCATTTACTTTAGTAAACTTCTTACATGTCAAATGCCCTTCTTGGCATCTGCTTTGTGGATTACTCAAACTAACAAAGTGGACTTAAGGTGAATTTTACAAGGCCAGTGAAAGAATATCTTCCAGAGACCTATAAGCAAAATCATTCTTAGAGATACCACAGGGCTAGGAGAAACTCAAGTTTCTGCCAGCCAATACAGAGAGATCTTGGGGATTCAGGGGATTCAGCAGAGATTCCAGAAGGATAATACTTTAGTAGTAGGGCTAAACTAGCTTTAGAAGATAGGCCAACTTTAGCTCTCTTCTTACAAGACTTAAAAACAATCCTCTTAATAAACCAGGTTGATCTGCAAATAATTCAATTACCTGTCAAAACAAATTTCAATTTATTTAAAGAAAATTTTAAAACCCCAACAACTTCCTAATAATCCTGCAACTAACTGTCACAATGCCTGCCGTCCAATATAAAATTAATAGATTTTAGAACAACCCAGAAATATGACCCATAAGTGTCACATTTGATTTTTAATAAAAATTAAAAATCATTCAGTAGAAAGAGATGAAGGAATGGTGATGAAATTAGCAGGCAAGGACTTTAGAATAGTTTTACAACAAGGATTTAAAGACATGAACATAATGAGCAAATAAATGAAATATAAAAAAGAGCCAAATGGAACTTCCAGAACTAAAAAGGCAATAATTGAAATGAAATGAAAATCCAGTGACTACTGGATTGGATTCACAGTACATTAAATACTATAGAAGAAAAGATCAGCATCCTTAAGACAGCAATAGAAACCATCCGAATTGAAGAATAAAGATTGAAATAACATAAAACAAAAATGAAGTGAGGGGTGTGGGGAAGGGAAAAAAATAACAGAATGAATCAAACAACATTACTCTATGTAAATTTATGATTACACAAATGGTATGCCTTTACGCCATGTACAAACAGAGAAACAACATGTATCCCATTTGTTTACAATAAAAAAAAAAAGAAAAAAAAACCAAAAAAGAATAAAAAAATGAAGTGAATGTGGGACAATGTTAATCTAAAATACATAATTATATTCTCAGAAATAGAGGAGAGAGAGGAAGGGGTAGAAAAAATAATGACAGGAATGTTTTCAAATGTCAGGGGAACTAAATTCTCACATTCAGGAAGGTCAATAAACCCCAAGAAGGACTTAAAAAAAAAAAAAAAAAGCACATAATATTCAGATTGATAAAACCCAAAGGGTTTAAAGTTAATATTCACAGATCACAAGACAAGAGAGCACTTCACGTCATAGGAGACTTTCAGGGAAGGACAGGAAGGCAGAGGAAGTAAAGGGAGAATACAGACAAGAGCCTTTATTGTGGTTTCCTTGGGAAGGAACAAACAAGGCACGTTACACAGTTTGAGGTTGGGCTAATTTAAGTAATTTCAGAGGTCTGTGGGCTGGAGGTCTGTTCTGAGTTGTCTTATATGGTGCTGAGGTGGTTTGGGGAGGAGAATAATGCCCTAAATTATATGTGCTCGATAAGGGCAGTGGCTAGGGTTATGGGCTCTTAATTGGTTTTTCTTATGGAAGGCATACTTTCGGGTATCCTATACTATCTCTAGGAATTAGCCAGCCCTAGTGGGGGCAGTGCCTCCAGAATAAGGAAGGCCATATGCTGAAGAATAAAAAATGCAGAAAAGAAAAAGGTATGATAATACGCAGGGGTATGGAGAAAATTTGAAGCATGAAAAATAACTAACAAAAAGAGAGCAAATGTTTGCAAATCATATCTCTGACAAAGGACTAGTATCCAGAATATATAAAGTACTCTACAACTCAATAATAAAAAGAAAATCCAATTTAAAAAAAGGAAGAAGAAGCTGCTATGGGCTGAATTATATCTACCCTCCTTACCTATATTGACAAATTTATTTGTTGAAATTCTAACTCCCAGTGTGAATATATCTGGCAGTGGGGGGGTGGGGATTGAGCTTTACCCAAGTAATTATGGCTAATGATCTGATAAAGCTAGCATCCTGTTAAAAAGAGATAACAGGGCCTGGGGATATAGCTTAGTGGTAGAGTGTGGATTTAGTATGCACTACGTCATGGGTTCAATCCCTAACACCACAAGAGGATAACAATACCAGGGGAAGATTCCTACTCCCCTTCCATGCACGTACTGAGGAAAGGTCATGTGAATGCATAGTGAGAAGACACCTGCAAGCCAGAAGAGCCTTCACCAGAACCTGACTGTGGTGGCACTCTGATCTTAGACTCCTAGACTCCAGAATAAGAAGAAAATAAATGACTCTGGTTTAAGTCACCCGGTCTACAGCATTTGGTTATGGCAGCTCAAGCTGATTAAGACAAGACTTGAATGAACATAAAGACATATAAATGGTCAATAAGTACATGAAAGTGCTCAAAATACATCAGGGAAAAGTATATCACACCCAAAATACCCCATTACTTTATACCCCATTAAAATGACTAGAATTTTTTAAAAATCAAATAATAATAAGCATGATTAGTTAGGATGTGGAGAAACTGGAAACTTCACGCTCTGTTGATGGGAATGCAAAATGTTTTGGAAAACCTTTTGGCAGATCCTCAGATGATTAAACATAGAATTATTATATGACCCCGCAATTCCAATTCTCTCCATATTCCTAAGAGAAATGAAAACACATATCCACAAAGAAAATTGAACACAAATATTTATAGTAGTATTATTCTTTTTATTTTATTTTTTTAATTTTTAGATTCAAGAGATCTTATTAACAGTTACTATAAGCAGTAAGATAGCTCAATTAGATCACCACCATACAAAATCAACATACAAAAATCAGTAGTTTACATATATTCAAACAATCTTTTAGAAGATTTTATAGTAGCATTATTCTTAATAACCAAAAAGTAGAAACAATCCCAAGTGTCCATCAACTGAAGAATAGATAACAAAATGGGGCATATTCATACAGTATATTATTTGTCCATAAAAAGGGACAAAATAGTGATACATACTACAACATGGATAAACCTTGAAAACAATATTCTATGTGAAAGAAGTCAGTCACAAGGACCACATCTTATAGGATTCCATTCAAATGAAATGTCTAGGTTAGGGAAATCTATAGAGACAAAAAGCTGATTAGTGATTGTTTAGGGCTAGGTATGGGTATGGTATTTGTGTTTGCATTGGGGGGTGATAGTCAGATGCACAGGATTTCTTCAGGAAGTGATGACAAAGTTCCAAAATTGACTGAGGTAATAGATGCACATATATAAAAATACTCAAAACTATCAAATTGTACACTTAAAATGGGTGGACTTATGATGTGTGAATTATATCTCAATAAAACTCTTTTAAGAATGTGATGGTGAGGATGTGGGGAAAAAGGTACACTCATACATTGCTGGTGGGATTGCAAATTAGTGCAGCCACTCTGGAAAGCAGTATGGAGATTCCTCAGAAAGCTTGGAATGGAACCACCATTTGACCCAGCTATCCCACTCCTCGGCCTATACCCAAAGGACTTAAAATCAGCATACTACAGAGGTACAGCCACATCAATGTTCATAGCTGCTCAATTCACAATAGCCAGATTGTGGAACCAACCTAGATGTCCTTCAATTGATGAATGGATAAAGAAACTGTGGTATATATATATATATATATATATATATATATACACACACACATACACACACACAATGGAATATTACTCAGCCATAAAGAATGATAAAATTATGGCATTTTCAGGGAAATGGATGAAATTGGAGAATATCATGCTAAGTGAGATAAGCCAATCTCAAAAAACCAAAGGACGAATGATCTCGCTGATAAGCGAATGACGACACATAATGGGGGGTGGGAGAGGTTAGTGTTAGGGTTAGGGTTAGGGTTAGGGTTTGTGGGGGCAAGAATGGAGGAAGGAAGGACTGTATAGAGGGAAAAGAGGGATGGGAGGGGTGAGGGGAAGGGAAAAAATAACAGGATAAATCAAACAACATTACCCTATGTCATTTATGATTACACAAATGGTATGCCTTTACTCCATGTACAAACAGAGAAACAACATGTATCCCATTTGTTTACAATAAAAAAAAAAGAATGTGAAGAGTTGACAGATTTATGTAGGGGGGAAAAGTAGGGTAAAAAGACTCATTGTATTAAGAAAGACAAAGATAAATTCAATGGCCTTTTTGTCAGAAAAAAAATGCAAACCAAGAACCAATGAAACTATATATTTAAAAACAATTCTGTATGTAGAAAAAATTTCTTCAAAAATAAAAATGAAATACATATATTTTGAAATAAAATAAAAAGTGGAAAGAATGCATTACCAGTGTATCAGCCCTACAAAAAGTGGGAAAGGAAATTCTTTAGGCAGAAAGAACATGATACTAAATGTGAACTTCAACCTGCACAAAGGAATGAAGATTCCCAGAATTTATAAATATGTGGGTTAATATAAAAATATTTTGGGGTGCTGGGGATATAGCTCAGTTGATAGAGTGCTTGCTTCTCATGCACAAGGTCCTGGGTTCAATTCCTACGACCACAAAAAAAGTTTTAATATGTTAAAACCAACAATGTATTGTAGATTATACAATATAGAGAGAGGTAAAATATAATTCAAGAATGGCATTCATAAAGAAAAAAGAGAGGATAATTGAAAATATACTGGCAGTTTTTTGTTGTAGTAGTTGTTGATTTTGTGACATTGGGAATTGTTCAGGGGCTTTTTACCACTGAGCCACAGTCCCTTTTATTTCTTATTTTGAGACATGGTCTCTCTAAGTTGCTGAGGCTGACTTTGAACTTATGAATCCTCCTGCCTCGGCCTCCTGAATTGCTGGGATATACCACTGTACCCAGCTGTTGTCAGGTTTTCATTATTACCCATGAAACAGTTAATCTGAAGGTAGGCTGTGATAAATTAAAGAAGCATATTGAAAACCCTAGAAAATATAAATAAAGCAAAGAGGTATAGCTAATAAGTCATCAGTAGAGATGAAATGATAAATATTCTATTTATAGGGAGGCAGCACATGAAGGGGGAATAAAAGGAAAAAAGAACTGATATCCTAACCACAAAGATAATCACACAAAATGTAAATGGTTCAAATACTCCAATTACAAGAACAAAGATTGTACAACCAGACAAAAGCAATATAAAACTCTGTGCTACAAGAAATATACTTTGAAGATGAAGATACAGGTTAAAAGTTAAAAGGATGGAAAAAGAATGCTGATTAATGATAAGAGAGCTGACATGGCCATTTATTATTACAGGAAGTAGATTACAGTACAGGGATAAAGAGAGATTCAATAATAATCTTATTACATAATAATAAGGTCAATTCATCAAGAAAATAGTATAATTTTAAATATGGATACATTTAATGACAGATTTAAAATTCATAAAACAACTGCTGATAGACAAGTCAACAAATATAGTTGGAAATTTTAACACTCTTCTCTAAATAAGGGACAGAACAAGTAAGCAGCAAGTTAGTAAGGACACAGGTGATCTGTACAACATTATGAACTTGAATTAACTGATATTTAATAACACTATACCCAGTAATGGTGGAATACATTTTTTTTCAAGTGTAAATGTAACACTTACTAAAATGAACCATACTCTGAGTCATAAAACAAGTTTCAATAAATTAACAAGGATTGAAATCATGTAGACTATGTTATCTATCCACAATGGAATCAAATTAAAATTAAATAACAATAAAATCTTCAGCAGATTTTCTGGTATCTGGAAGTTAAATCACCAATTTTAAATAATCTATGCATTTAAAGAAAAAAAATCACAAGGGAAATTAGAAAATGTTTTGAATTAAAAGATAATGATAACAACATAAAAATTTGTAGAATGTAGCTAAAGCAGTGCTTGGGGGAATTTGTACTTTTGAATGCGTATATAAGAAAAGAAAAAAAGTCTAAATTCAATGATCTAAGCTTTCTACTTAAGGAGCTAGAAAAGAACAATGAAATCCATAGTAGAAGGAAAGAAATAATAAAAGGCAAAATTCAATGAAATTGAAATTAAATTAAATGAAATAAAGACACTAGAGAAAAATCATTATAGCCCAAAGTTGGATTATTGAAAAAAAATTTAAAAGAAGATTTACCTGATAGAATGGTCAAGAAATAGGAAAATACCAATTATCTTGAATAAAAGAGGCATAGCTACATAACCTATTGAAGGGAGAATACAGAAAACTTTACGGTAATAAATGTGACTTAGATGACATGAATAAATTCCTTGAAAGACACAAATTACCAAAACTAACAAAAGAAGAACTAGGGAGTTGAAATAACCCTAAAGATATTAGTTTTATTCTTAATTTAAAATCTTGCTACAAGAAAAACATCAGGTCAAGATGACTTCACTGGTAAATTCCATTGGTCAAAAGACCAACTCAAACTACATCAAAACCAGGCAAAGTTACTACTAGGAAACTACAGACCAATAACCTTATGATCATACACCAAAAAGGAAAAGGAAAAAAAAAAAACTTCAAAAAGTATTCCCAAATAGAACCTAGCAATATATAATTGAGAAAATCAACAAAGTCAAAGCTTTTTATTTCTGTACATTTTTTATTGGTGCATTATAGATGTACATACTGATGGAATTTGTTATTACATCTTTGCACATGCACACAATACACAATGTAAAAATATAATTTAGCCATAATCACTCCCTAACACTTTCCCCCTCCCTCCCCACTTCCCACCCTTTGTTCCCTTTCCTTTACTGATCTCACTTTGATTTTCCTGAGATTTGCCCCCACCTCTTTTCCTTTTTCCTCTCTAGCTTAGGCATATGAGAGAAAACCCTCTGAGTCTGACTTATTTTGCTTAACATAATGGTCTCTAGTTCCATCCATTTTTAAGCATGACATAATTTCATTTTTCTATGTGACTGAAGAAAACTCCATTGTGTGTATATATCACATTTTCTTTATCTATTCTTCATTGATGGACACCTAGACTGGTTCCATAGTTTGCCTGTTGTGAATTGTGCTGCTATAAACATGGGTATGCATGTATCACTGCAGTATGCTGACTTTAATTCTTCAGGATAAACACTGAGGAGTGGTATAGCTGGTTCATATGGTGGCTCCATGCCTAGGCTTTTGAAGAACCTCATAGTGGTTGTACTAATTTACAATTCCAACAGTGTCAGAGTGTTCCAATAGTTTTATAAAGAGTGTAAAAGTGTACCCTTTTCTGCACATCCTCTCTAGCATTTATTATTATTTGTATTCTTGGTGACTGCCATTCTGACTAGTGGGAGATAAAATCTCAGTGTAGTTTTGATTTGCATTTCCCTAGCTACTAATGATGTATTTGTTGACCATTTGTATTTCTTCTTTTGAGATGTGTCTGTTTAATTCATTAGTTCATTTATTAATTGGATTATTTGATTTTTTGGTGTAAAGTTTTTTGAGTTCTTTGTATATTCTAGGTATTAATTCTCTGTCAGAGAGTAGTTAGCAACAATTTTCTCCCATTCTGTGGGTTTTCTCTTCACATTCCTAATTGTTTCCTTTGCTGTGCTGAGCTTTTTAATTTGATATTATCCCACTTGTTAACTCTTGACGTTATTTCCTGAGCTTTAGGGATCCTACTGAGAAAGTCATTGCCTGTGCCTAAAAGCTGGAGTGTTGACCCTATGTTTTCTAGGAGTTGCATAGTTTCTGGTCTAATTCTTAGATCTTTAATCCATTTTGTGTTGATTTTTGTGAGAGATAAGGGTCTATTTTCATTCTTCTACATGTGGATAACCAGTTTTTCCAGCATCATTTCTTAGAAAGGCTGTCTTTTCTCCAATGTATGTTTTTGGCACCTTTGTCAAGGATCAGATGACTGTAGAGGTGAAATCAAAGATTTTTTAAAAAGAATTAAAATAGTTGAAAGTGTGTGTGTGTGTGTGTGTGTGTGTGTGAGAGAGAGAGAGAAGGGGAAAGATTGAGATTATCAGTATTTGAAATAAAAATGGATGTGATTACATATTCTACAGACATTAAAAGTTAAAGGGATATCATAAATAACTTTGTGATAAATAAATTTGACTAAGATATGAACAAATTATTTGAAGAAAACAAATATTGACATAAGATTTAGAAAATCTGGGGAAGCCTGTATCTACTACATAAATTCACTCCATTATTAAAATTTTGCCCTACTTTTTATATATGGTCAAAATGAATTTGCTAGTATTTTGTTTGGCACATTTAGATCTATGTCATGAGTGAAACTGAAGTGTAATTTTCCTTTCTTGTAAAACCTTTGTCAGATTTTGGATTAAGGTTATGCTGACCTACTAAAACCGGTTGGGTAGTGTGCTATGACACTATCTAATCATGACATAGATCTAAATGTTCCAAACAAAATACTAGCAAATTCATTTTGACCATACAAAAAGTAGGGCAAAATTTTAATAATGGAATGAATTTATGTAATAGATACAGGCTTCACAAATACTCACTTCTCTTTCCTCTAAAAAGATTGTATATACTTGCCCAATATCATGAGATTTGCATCAATGCCTGTGAAAGAAGTATCTATCCCTGCTTCACTGAGTTGAAATTTGCCTATGTGACTTGCTTTGGCTAAAGAGAGGTGAATAGATGTGACATATACCATCTCCAAGCAGAAAACATTAAGAGCCATTATATCTTTCTGCCAGATTCTTGTTCTTTTTCAAACTGATATTAGAACATGAGAACAGTTCAAAAAATTGACAAAACAAAAAGTTGGTTCTTTGAGAAAGTAAACAAAATAGACAAACCCTTAGCCACACTAACAAAGAGAAGGAGAGAGAAAACTCAAATTACTAAAATTCGTGATGAAAAAGGAAATATCACAACAGACACCACTGAGATACATAACATAATTAGAAGCTACTTTGAAAATCTGTATTCCAACAAAATAGAAAGTACTGAAGACATTGACAAGTTTCTAGAGACATATGCTCCTCCCAAACTGAACCAGGAGGACATACACAATTTAAACAGATCAATATCAAGCAATGAAAAAGAAAAATCCATTAAAAACCTACCATCCAAGAAAAGCCCAGGACCAGACAGTTTCTCAGCTGAGTTCTACAAGAGCTTCAAAGAAGATCTCATTCCAATACTTCTCAAAGTATTCCAGGAAATAGAAAAAGAGGGTACCCTACCAAACTCATCGTATGAAGCTAATATCACTGTCATACCCAAACCAGGAAAAGACACATCAAGGAAAGAAAATTTTAGACCAATATCTTTGATGAATATAGATGCAAAGATCCTTAACAAAATATTGGCAAACCATATCCAAAAGCATATTAAGAAAATTGTGCACCATGATCAAGTGGGGTTCATCCCTGGAATGCAAGGATGGTTTAACATCCATAAATCAACAAACATAATCCATCATGTCAATAGACTTAAGGATAAGAATCATATGGTTATTTCAATTGACACAGAAAAAGCGTTCGACAAAATACAACACCCCTTCGTGCTCAAAACACTAGAAAAAATAGGGATAGTAGGAACATACCTGAACATTGTAAAGGCTATTTATGCTAAGCCCATGGCCAACATCATTCTTAATGGAGAAAAACTGAAACCATTCCCTTTAAAAATGGGAACAAGACAGGGATGTCCTCTTTCACCACTTCAACATTGTCCTCGAAACTCTAGCCAGAGCAATTAGGCAGACTAAAGAAATTAAAGGGATACGAATAGGAAAAGAGGAACTTAAGGTGTCACTATTTGCTGATGACATGATTCTATATTTAGAAGATCCAAAAAACTCCTCCAGAAAACTTCTAGACCTCATCAATGAATTCAGCAAAATAGCAGGCTATAAAATCAACACGCATAAATCGAAAGCATTTTTATACGCAAGCGATGAAACAGCTGAAAGGGAAATGAGGAAAACAACTTCATTTGCAATAGCCTAAAAAAAATTAAATACTTGGACATCAATCTAACCAAAGAGGTAAAAGATCTCTACAATGAAAACTACAAAACATTGAAGAAAGAAATTGAGGAAGACCTTAGAAGATGGAAAGATCTCCCATGTTCTTGGATAGGAAGAATTAATATTGTCAAAATGGCCATACTACCAAAAGTGCTATACAGATTCAATGCAATTCCAATTAAAATCCCAATGATGTACCTTACAGAAATAGAGCAAGCAATCATGAAATTCATCTGGAAGAATAAGAAACCCAGAATAGCTAAAACAATCCTTAGCAGGAAGAATGAAGCAGGGGGTATTGCAATACCAGAACTTCAACTATACTACAAAGCAATAGTAACAAAAACGGCATGGTATTGGCACCAAAATAGACAGGTAGATCAATGGTACAGAATAGAGGACACGGACACAAACCCAAATAAATACAATTTTCTCATACTAGACAAAGGTGCCAAAAATATGCAATGGAGAAATGATAGCCTCTTCAACAAATGGTGCTGGGAAAACTGGAAATCCATATGCAACAGAATGAAACTAAACCCCTATCTCTCACCCTGCACAAAAATCAACTCACCATGGATCAAAGACCTCGAAATCAGACCAGAGACCCTGCATCTGATAGAAGAAAAAGTAGGTCCAAATCTTCACCTTGTTGGTTTAGGATCAGACTTCCTTAACAAGACTCCCCATAGCACAAGAAATAAAAACAAGAATCAACAACTGGGATAGATTCAAACTAAATAGCTTTCTCTCAGCAAAGGAAACTATCAGCAATGCAAAGAGAGAGCCTACAGAGTGGGAGAATATCTTTGCCACTCATACTTCAGAGAGAGCACTAATATCCAGAATATATAAAGAACTCAAAAAACTCTACACCAAGAATACAAATAATCCAATCAACAAATGGGCTAAGGATATGAACAGATGCTTCACAGAAGAAGATCTACAAGCAATCAACAAACATATGAAAAAATGTTCACCAACTTTAGTAATAAGAGAAATGCAAATCAAAACTACACTAAGATTCCATCTCACCCCAATTAGAATGGCGATTATCAAGAATACAAGCAACAATAGGTGTTGGAGAGGATGTGGGGAAAAAGGTACACTCATACATTGCTGGTGGGGTTGCAAATTAGTGCAGCCACTCTGGAAAGCAGTGTGGAGATTCCTTAGAAAACTTGGAATGGACCCACCATTTGACCCAGCTATCCCACTTCTCGGCCTATACCCAAAGGACTTAAAATCAGCATACTACAGAGATACAGCCACATCAAT
The DNA here is from genome assembly GCF_902686455.1 of Sciurus vulgaris. Classification (NCBI taxonomy): domain Eukaryota; kingdom Metazoa; phylum Chordata; class Mammalia; order Rodentia; family Sciuridae; genus Sciurus; species Sciurus vulgaris. The sequence goes on along the minus strand of NC_136466.1, from coordinate 32,716,605 downwards.
GTTCATAGCTGTTCAATTCACAATAGCCAGATTGTGGAACCAACCTAGAAGTCCTTCAATTGATGAATGGATAAAGAAACTGTGGTATATATATATATATACAATGGAATATTACTCAGCTATAAAAAATAATAAAATTATGGCATTTGCAGGCAAATGGATAAAATTGGAGAATATCACGCTAAGTGAGATAAGCCAATCTCAAAAATCCAAAAGGCGAATGATCTCACTGATAAGCAGATAATCACATAATGAAGGGTGGGAGGGGGGCAAGAATGAAGGAAGGAGGGACTGTATAGAGGGAAAAGAGGGGTGGGAGGGGTGGGGGGGAAGGAAAAAATAACAGAATGAATCAAACATCATTACCCTATGTAAATTTATGATTACGCAAATGGTATGCTGTTACTCCATGTACAAACAGAAACAACATGTATCCCATTTGTTTACAATAAAAATAAATTTAAAAACAAAACAAAACAAAACATGAGTACAGCAAGTCCCAAATAGAGGTGGCTCCTTCAACTTGGATCCTGAACAAAGAAAATACATGGATGAGAGCTATAATAGCATACTCACAGGCTGGAGAATAGTTGCAGCTAATTCACAGTGATATGTCAGATGATGAAGAACTCTCTGTTGTTTTGAGTCACTGAGATTTGGGGATTATTTGTTTCCACAACACAACATAGCAAAGTTCAATTAATATTGAAAGTATTTCGTATTTTAAAATTCCTTCTCAATTTTGATTATTTTCTAACTTAAATCATTGATTAACAGATGTTAATTTCTAAGAAATGTTTTAAAGCTATAAATTTACCTCTCAGCACAGCTTTAGCTTTATCTTACAAATTTTTATGTATAGTATTTTAATTATTATTCAGTGGAAATATTTTATGATTTCCACTGTGATAATTGCTTTAATCCATGAAATATTTAAAAATGTAATTCCCAGGTTCTAAGCACATGGAATTTTGGACTACTCTGCAGTTTTTCAGTCTTTTGAAATTTATTGACTTATTTTAAGTACCAGCATATAGTAAATTTTTGATCTTGAAAATAACATTTTTTGCTGTGGTCGTTGGGTACAGTTTCTATAGGTGTCAATTAGGCCGAGAGTGTTAATTGTCTTGTTTAAATCTTTCTATCATAGACACATGCCTATTCTGACAGCTTTAAGTGATGTGTGTTAAAATCTTCGAAGTATGATGGTGGATCTGTCTATTTCTCCTTTTAATTCTATTGATTATTCTTTATACACACTTAAGATGCATATAATTTAAATTTGTTACATTTTCTTGGTGAATCATACCTCTTTTCATTGTAAAATATCTCTCTTGAAATGCTTGTTGCCATTAAATCTACTTCACCTGTTGTTGATATTGCTATACTATATTCTTTGTTTTGAACTTATATGGCATTTACTTTTACTTTCAATATTCCTATATATTTATATTCATAAAATGGCTCTTCTATCAGCAGGATATGATTGGATTTTAAATTTTCAATCCAGTCTGATCATCTCTGTCTTTTATTTGAAGTCATTTATATTTAATGTAGTCAGTTAGGTTTGGCTTGAAATCTTCAATCTAATTTCCCATTTGTTTCATGTATCCTGTTTTCCTTCTTAGTCTGATAGGATCAATTAATCTCTTCTTGCTTTGTGCTTTTGGGCTCTTAATCAAAGAATCATTGCCTATAACTTTCCTTTAGTGCTTTCTTTTGAATTTATTGAGCATTTTTATGATGCAATATCTATCTTTCATCAGTTTGATAATTACATAGTCTTTTATAATTCTCTGCAGATTTTTATTACATACATCTTTAACTTACCAGAGCTTAATAAACTTTGTGCTTTTACTTAAGAGAAAAGGACCTTAGAATACTTTAATCCCATTTATTTCTCTCCCTCCTTATGTGCTAGTGATGTCATGTATATTAATTTTATATGTATTTAACCCTATTATACATTATTATTTAGACAGTTAAAACTTACCCTTTTGTTGCCATTTATTCTTTCCTCCATATCCAAGCTAGCATCTCAGATCATTTTTCTCTTCTTGAAAAATATTCCTTAGTATTTCCTTTTGTGCTGACAGTATGATGATAAATTCACTCATTTGTATTTTTCTGAAAATGTCTTTATTTCATGTTCATTTTAAGGGATTTTTTAAAGAAAATTGACACAATAATTGTACATATTTATGGTACAGCATACTCATTTGATACATTTTACAATGTGTAAGCTCAATGATGGTAATTAATATTTTTTATCTCCTTGAACATGTATCGTTTCTTAGTGTTGGGAGGCTTCGAACTCCTCTCTGCCAGTTCTTTATAAAATATATAATAAATTTTATTAAATTATAAACACCCTATTGTGCTGTAGAACACTAGAACTTATTTTTCCTATCTAACTATATTTTGGTATCTGTTATACAGCCTCCCTCTATCCTCCCTAATCCCTACCCTTCTTAGCTTCAAATAATCACTATTCTATTCCTTACCCTATGAGATCAACTTTTTGGCTTCCACCTATGAATACATAGGTATTTGTCTTTCGTACCTAGAATACTGCACTTAGCATAATGTCCTTCACTTCTATCCAGTTTGCTGAAAATGAAAGGATTTCATTCTTTTTATAGCTTAATAATGTGTGTGTGTGTGTGTGTGTGTGTGTGTGTGTGTGTGTGTGTGGTATGCCAGATTTTCGTTATCCCTTCATCTGTCAATGGACACCTTGGTTGTTTCCATATGGTAGCTGTTGTGAGTAGTGCTTGTGGCCCAGCACCAAACAAAAACATATTAAAAAACCATGGGTGGGCTGGGGAGATAGCTCAGTCGGTAGAGTGCTTGCCTTACAAGCATTAAGGCCCTGGGTTCGATCCCCAGCACCACAAAAAACAAAACAAAACAAAACAAAACATGGGCATTCAGACATCACTTTGATATGCTGATTTTATTCTTTTTAGATATGCATCCAGAAGAGGTATAGCTGAATCATATTGTAGGTCTACTTTTAGTTTTTAAAGGAATCTCTGTAATGTTTTCCATAGTGAAGTGGCTGTGGTAATTTACATTCTCACCAACCGTGTATCAATCTTTCTCTGCATCCTCCTCAGCTTATTTTTTTGTCTTTTTGATAACAACCATTCCAACATGGGTGAGATGATATCTCATTGTAGTTTTTATTTGTTTCCCTGATGATTAGTGATGCTGACTATTTTTGAAAAATATTTGTTGGCCATTTATGTATCTTTTGAGAAATATCTATTCAGATAATTTTTCCATCTTAAAATTGTATTATTTGGATTCTTGTTGTTTTAGTTCCTTATATATTCTGGATATTCCATGTTGAATGAATAATTTGCAAGTATCTTCTCTTAGTCTGCAGATTGTCTCTTCATTCTGTTGACTGTTTCCTTTGCTGTGCAGAAGCTTCTTGGTTTGACAGAATCCATTTATCTCGTTTTGCTTTTGTTGCTTGTACTTTTGGGTTCCAGTCTTCTACACTTGGATATCTGATTTTCCTAATGCCATTTATTAAAGAGGCTATCCTTCCTCCAGTGTATATTTTTAGTGCCTTCGTCAAAAATCAGTTGCCTGTAGATGTGTGGGGTTTTTTCTGGCTTTTCAATTCTACTCCATTGATCTATGGATTGGTTTTTATGTCAATAATATCTTGTTTTGGTAACTACAGCTTTTGTAGTATTTTTTTTTTGGGAGGGGGGTGGTGGGGATAGAACCCAGGGCCTTGTGCTTGCAAGGCAAGCACTCCACTGACTGAGCTATCTCCCCAGTATGTTTTGAGAGCAGGTATTAAGGGATTTTATATACTGATCTATAAAATTCAGTTGTATGCTAGCATGATGGCATATCCTTGTAATCCCAGCTACTTGGAAGGTTGAGGCAGGATAGTCTCAAGTTCAACCAACCTGGGCAACACAGCCAGATCCTGTCTCAAAAAAAAAAAAAAAAAAAAGTTCAATTAAATGAGTTTTAACAATTGTATTCACCCATGTGATACCAAATACAATAAGATACAATAGATTTTCATTACTCTAGTGCTCAATATTCTATATATCCTGGATACTACCACTTCCTGATTTTTAACACCACAGTTAGTTTTGCTGTTTTTGAACTTCATATGCCTTGAATCATATAAATAGAACATAATATGTATAATATGTAATGTTTTTGAGATTCATCTGTGGTTTACATTGATCAGTTGGACTTAATGGATATTTAATTTTCCATTGTATGACCATAAAGAAATTTCTTTATCCATTCTTCTGTTGATGCATATTTGAGTTGTTTTAATTATTATAATTAAGGTTGTTATGAATTTTCTTGTAGAAGTCTTTTTGTGAATATAAATGTCTTTGTTTTCATACTGAGGATTGAACCCAGGGGCACTGGGTTCAATTCCTAGTACTTATTAATTTCTTATTTTGAGATAGGGTCTGGTTAGGTTGCTGAGGGTGGCCTTGAACTTGTAATCCTCCTACCTTAGCCTTCTGAGTTCCTGGGATTACAGCATGTGTCACAGAACCCAACTATGCCTTCACTATTCTTGTGGAAGTACAAGTGAGAAAATACTTAAAAGTGGAATTTCTGGGTTATAAGGAAAATGTACATTTATTATGAGAAATTAACAAACAGTTCTCTAAAGTGAAAGAATTGTGTACACTTCCATCAGCCACAATGGAGTTCTAGTTGCTCCACAGCCTTTTAAACATTTGCTATTATCAGTGTTTTTCATTTTATCCATGATAGTGCATGTAAAATGATATCTCACTGAGGCTTTAATTTTCATTTTCCCTGTCAGTTGAGTCACTTTTTGTATGCTCATTGGCCATTGTATGTCTTTTTTAAGTGTTCAGTGAGATGCTTTGCAATCTTAAATTGGAATGTTTGGTTTTTTTTATTGCTGATTTTTAGAAGTTCTTGATATATTCAGGACACAGATCTTTTGTCACACATATGCATTGCACATGTGGTATGTCAGTCTATTCATTTTTAACAGTATTTTTATTTTTTTGTTCTGGGATAGAAACCCAGGGGTGCTTTGTCACTGAGCTACATTCTCAAACCCTTTTATTTTTTATTTGTATTTGGGGTTTTGCTAAGTTGCTGAGGCTGACCTTGAACTTTCAGTCTTCCTACCTCAGTCTCCCAAGTTGCTAGGATTACAGGCATGTACCAATGCATCCAGATAACAGTATCTTCTGTTTAAGGCATGGTTTACATAAAATAAAATGCATAAGTCCAAAGTGTTTAGCTTCATGAATTGTGACAAATATACACATGTAACCACCACTCAAAGCAAGGTGTACAACAATCATATCAACTCTTAACCTTCTTTCAGTCAATGCTCCCTAGCACAGACAACTGCTATCTAATTTATATCACTATAGATAAGTTTTATTTGTGTTGAACTTTATTTAGATGGAAATATATAGTATAAACATAAGTGGAATCTTCTAGCATATGATCTTTGTACTTGACTTCTTTCACTCAACAATGTTTTTGAGATTCAGCAATATTGTACATATATTTTCAATTATTTTCTTCCTTTTTCTTTTTTGGTCCTAGGGATGGCATCCAGGGTCTTACTCCTGCTAGGCAAGTGCTTCATCCCGAGACACTTTCTTCTTTCCTCCCCCCCTTCTTCCTTCTTTCTTTCTTTCCTTTCTCTCTTTCCTTCCTTCCTTCCTCCCTTCCTCCCTTCCCTCCTTCCCTCCCTTCCCTCCTTCCTTCCTTTTATCTCTGGTAGTGGGGATTGAACCCAGGGATGTTCTACCACTGAGCTATATCCCCAGTCCTTTTTGCTTTATTTTATGTTTTTTACTTGAAGACAAGTTCTAAATTGCCCAAGCTGGCTTTGAATTTATAATCCTCCTGCCTCAGCTTCTGAATCCGTGGGATTACAGGTGTGTGCCATCATGCCTGGCCTGCCTCCTTTTCTTTTTTCATTTAATTTCACATTTTATTGTCCTTCAGTTGGGTAGGGAATCACCAGTTACAGAATTGTACTATTCTATTGTCTTTTAGACAGAATTAGGATCCAGTTTCTAATTGTTTTCACTGAGGATATGGATCAGAATCAGAAGAGGTCTATCACAGCTGTTGGGGGTTGGGGGCTCCTGGGGAAACAGCAGGAGGTAGGTATGAAATTGCTCATGGCAAGTTCATGTTGCAGGGCTCCCACTCAGGTACCTGAGGATTCTCCATGAGGATCACCAGTGGAGGAACCCACAGCAGCTCCTCAAAGGAAATGGGGATGCCACAGTCCTGGGGCTGGTACTCAGGAGGTAGAAGATCCGCGGGATCTTTACAGAGAGGACTTTTACAGAGAGGATTGTCCTTCTGTCTATATCCCAGGATCCTGTGTAGGGCCTCTCCATAAAAACAAGACAAGGTTCACTTCTTGGTCTCTGCTTGGCTTCATGGATAAGGAGGACAGATCCTGCAAACTTATCAGCATGTGGGAACATTTTTTCCAACTCTTCTTTATGCCCCTCTCATTAAGACTCTGGGCAATTGCTCTTGATACCATATGACTCTGAAGTATACTTCAAGTTCAAGATATTCCCATTTTTGCAGGAAACTCCAGATTTCCATGGTTTTATTAACTGGCCTGAAGCTTTCCTGGTTCCTGGTTTTCCTTTCCCTCCTTAGTTCCTGGGTATTTCTGAAAATTTCATCCTGAAGCACCACTTTCTCCATTTTTATTCCTGAGTTTCCTCCTGAGATTCTTTTCACTGCAGTTGTCAGGCCTGTTTTGAGGTCTGCAGAGAACTAGAACTTACTTTGCCCTAATGGAAACCAAGTGCATCAGGAGGTACTTGAGTGTAGAAATATGTTCACTCCTCTCTGCTTCTCCTGCCTCATTTTCTTAATGGTGTTTTGACAAACAGAAATTTTTAATTTTGATGAACTCCAATATATGAGTTTTTATGACTAGTGCTTTCATGCTGGGGATGGTACCCAGGGCCTTGTTCTTGCAAGGCAAGCACTCTACCGACTGAGCTATCTCCCCAGCCCATGACTAGTGCTTTCCATGAACTAAGAAATTTTTGCCTTTCTCAAGTTTACAAATATATTCTCATATATTTTTCTGAAATTTTATGGTAGTAGTGTTTGGTTGCTTTAGATTTAATTTCCACTTAATTTTTACACATCAAATGGCATGGATATTGAGGTTCATTTTCATCCCCAAATATCCTGTTATCTTGTCACCCTTAATTTAAAAGACTCTCCTCTCCCACTGAATTGATTTGCATGGTGTGTGTGTGTGTGTGGTTCAACTCCAAACTGAATATGAGTAGTAAGAAAGGAATATAAATATATAAGTCATTACAAGAACTGCACTGAGAAGAAAAGGACTAATCTAAGTGATGTTGGAAAAGAGTATTTTGTCTCTATGCCTTAAGTCTAAAACAAAAAGACGAGTACATGAACATTTCATTCTAGAAAATACATTTGTGTTTCAAGGGGCATGTGTCACAAATCTGAAATTTTATGTTTTTTAATGTATGTTCTAGGATTGAGCAAGTAAGTATATTGTGGAATGTATCCATGATTTTATTACATATAGATGTATATAGGTATGTTTGTACATTTTATGTATTTCCTTGTTCTGTCTGCTGAGAAACCCCAGCAGCAATAAATGCACCTTGCATCCAGATCTTGACTTCCTTTTATAAAATTTCATTTTTTAGTTGTAGATGGACATAATACCTTTATTTTATTTGTTTTCTTATTTTTTATGTGGCGCTGAGGATTGAACCCAGTGTCCCACGTGTGCCAGGCAAGTGCTCTACCACTGAGCACACAGATCTTGACTTCTAAGTCTATGTTTCCATGAGAGGTAGCAGAGTTTCTTGGAGAAATGACCGATTCTAGGATTGAGGTAGAGAAGGTAAAAGATAAGCCTGGAACATCATTTTGTGCCAGAAAGTAAGAACTACTCTAAAAATGATGTAGGCATATCAAAAGGTCACAGAAGCCAACTCGAAGGAGCTTCTAAAGACCAAATTGGGGACAATAACAGCAACAAGACAAATGATAATAATAGAATATAACCCATAAATAAAAGAGTATCTATGAATCCATACACATACAAATGAATAACTGAAAAAATTAGTAAGCAAATAAGAACACACAGATCTTCTTCATAATAGAATTCCATTTAATAAATATAGAAGGAATTATGGGAATGAAGTCATTATTTGCCAAGAACCACACTCATAATTGATCCAGACAAGAATCACTGATGGGTTCTAAAACTATATAAAATATTTGTATAGTGTCAGAGTGTCTCTCCCTAAGATACTTATTAATGACAAAGGTTTATATCTTTAAAATTACAGATAGAAAAAAATCTTAATAAATTTATCAAGGTGAACATCCTCAGTAATGGGATAAGTTGAAATAATCTACCACCTGACAAAATGTAGTGAGAAGAAGAGAATTATTGTCCTGATACTCTTGCCAAAAATATATGACTTGAACCTAAACATGAGGAAATACCAGAAAAGCTAAAGTTGAGGGTTCTACACAAAATACCTGACCTGTAATAGTCAAAGGGTAGAGACCATGAATATTAAGAAAAGACTGATGAAATATTCCATAGTAAAAGAGAAAGAGACATGAAGTCTAAATAAAACATGTGACCCAGGACTGGTGGACTTTGCTATAAAAAAATCTTCAATGGGACAATTGGAAGAACTTGAATGTGGGTCTTTGGATTTGATGATAGTGATATACTAGTATAGATTTCCTGCCTTTTGATTGTTATATTGTGGTTAAGAAAATACCATTGTTAGCTGGGTGCAGTGACACATGCCTGTAATCCCTGAGACTCAGGAGGCTGAGGCAGGAGGATTGCAAGTTCAAGGCCAAACTTTGAAACTTGCTATGACCCTTAGCAACTTACTGTCTCAAAATAAAAAACATAAAAAGGGCAGTAGATACTGGGCATGGCAGCACATACCCGTAATCCCAGCAGCTTGGGAGGCTGAGACAGGAGAATCACAAGTTCAAAGTCAGCGTCAGCAAAAGTGAGCTGCTAAAGCAACTCAGTGAGACACTGTCTCTAAATAAACTACAAAAGAGGGCTGGGGATGTGGTTCAATGGTCGAGTGCTCCCAAATTCAATCCCCAGTACCCCCACAAAATAAAGAGGCAGGAGATGTGGTTTAGTGGTAAAGTGCTCCCGGCTACAATTCATAGTACTCCCAAATGCCATTGTGTGTAGGAATTATGTGCTAAATTATAGTTGTTTGGGGCATCATTCAGCAATTTCTCAAATGTTTCAGGAAAAAAAATGTTCTTTTTACTATTCTTAGAACTTTCCTAAAAGTTTGAAATTATTTCAAAATAAGGAGAAAGCAATATTCATATTAACATTATTTATAATAGCCCATTGACAGTAAAATGGAAATTAATTGTGGTATATTCATATAATGAAGTACTACATAGCAATAAAAATGAACAAACAACTGTCACATGCAACAACTTAAGTGTATCTCACAAATACAATATTGAACTAAAAGAGCACATAATATTTTATTATCTGTTTTTCATCAGCATTCAATATCAAAAAGGTCAACTTTTTACGGGGGATTCCAATAAAATCTCAGAAGAGTTTATTTGTGTGTATACATACTTTTTTCTTAAGTGGACCTTGATGATTTCATTCAAAGTGCATTTGAGTTGAGTGGGCATGGTGTCATAAGCCTGTAATCTCAGCGACCCTGGAGGTTGAGACTAAAGGATCTGAAATATGAGGCCATTCTGGGCAACTTATCAAGACCCTTTCTCAAAAATAAAAAAGAAAAATTTAAAAGGGCTGGGGATGTGACTCAGATGTACAGTACTTTTGGGTTTAATCCCTAGTACCACAAAAAAATGAATAAATAAATAAAATACATGTAAAACCTTGTTTTAAAAATCAAAGTAGAATTTGTCTAACTAGATATCAAGACCATTTTAGAGCTGTAATTAAGACATTGTTGAATTGGTGTAGAAAATAGACCAGTGAAACTGAATGAAGAGCCTAAAAATAAACCCACTAATGTACAGAAACTTAAGAGATGATAGAAGTGGCATAAGGGTCAATGGGAGAAAGCTAGTCTGTTAAATAAGTGAGACAGAGACAATTGCTAATCCATGTAGAAAAAGGGGAATTGAATTTGGGGGGGGTTACTGGGGTTTGAACCCAGAGGCACTCTACTGCTGAGCCACATCCTCAGCCCTTTCTATTTATTTGTTGATTTTGAGACAGTGTCTCACTAAGTTGCCGAGGCTGACCTGGAACCTGGGATCCTCCTGTCTCAGTCTCCAGAGTAGCTGGAATTACATTTGTGTGTTACAGTACCTGGCTGGGAATTGGATTCTTGCCTTACACCAAACACAAAAAATAATTCTTGATGTATTTAAATGGGAATTTAATTCCCAATTTAAATGTGAATGCAGAAACTTTAAAACCTTCAGAAGAAAATCTAGATTTTTTTCTTCGCAGTGTTGTGGATCAAACCCAGAACCTCGTGTATAATAGACGAGTACTCTACTGCATCCCCAGTCCTAAGATAATATTTTTCAAACCTTAGGGTAGATAGGTATTTCTTAAACAAGATAAAAAATTAAAAAGGTGATGAAATAGTTTAACCACAGTATTCTTTATCACAGAAGAGTAAACAAATGAAAAAGCAAATCACCACTGAGAACTTATGTAATATACATAACTATATCTAGATTATAGTGAATTCTAAAATGTCAACTAGAAAAGAGACAAAATACCCAAAAGAAAAATAAGCTAAAGATAGAATCAAGTTGGTGCTATGGCACATGCCTGTAATCCCAGTGACTTGAGAGGCTGAGGCAGGAGGATCACAAGTTCAAGTTCAGCCTCAGCAATTTAGCAAGGCCTTGTGTCAAAATGAAAAATAAAAAGGGCTGGGGATATAACTTAGTGGTAGAGTGTCCCTGAGTTCAATCTTCAGTACCCTATACGCACACGCACGTGCACACATGCACACAGATATTTGCAAAAGCAAAATGAATGGCCAAGAACATGAAGGGATTTTATTAGCAAGGAGGGAAATGGAAATTAAGGCCAAAGATTCCAATTTTCATTCTCACCCACTGGCAAAATCTGTCAGCCCCAAGCACTGGTCAGGACATGGAGCAATGGGAACTCTCATACACTGCTTTTTTGGAGTGTAAATCAAGACAACCACTTTGAAAAATAATCAGGCATTATGTAGCAAAACTTGGCATTTACCCTAGAGAAAGTCTTGCACATGGACTTCAGCAGATAAATATAAGGATATTCCTATCAGTGTTTTGTTATAGTAACATCTGGAAATAGATCAAAAGTCCATCAACGACAGACTGTATAAATAAATTGTCATCTATTATTTATAGATAAACAGTAAATATAAATGAATGATAGTTCTATGTATCATGGACAAATCTCACAAACATTTTTCATCAAAAAGCAAGTCACATTATGATTCTACATATGTAAGTTAAATACATGCAAAACTATATTTTATTTTAATTTATTTTAATTTTTTGAGTTGAAGTTTTGCCATGTTGCTCAAGTTGGACTCTTATTAAACATCTGGGCTCAATTGATCCTTCTACGTCAGCCTTCCAAGTAGCTGGGACTACAGGTGTGCGCCACTGTACCCAGTTACTTAATATATTTAAAAGCATACAATGATGAAATTTTAAAGAAAGGCAAGGAAGAACAAACAAGTCAGGATAGCAGTTCTGTCTGCTGAAAATGTGATAAGAGAGCATACCTGGAGTTTCAGGGTGCTAGTAATGTTCCATTTCTTGAGCTGAGACCTAAGGAATTTTGTTTTATTTTTATTATCTAGATATGTTAATTATATTTCTGTCAATATGATATTTTTCTTTTTTTAAATATATATTTTAGTTGTTGATGGACACAATACCTTTATTTTATTTTTATGTGGGCTGAGGATCGAACCCAGGGCCTCACCCGTGCTAGGCAAGAGCTCTACCACTGAGCCACAACCCCAGCCCCAATATGATATTTTTCATAACAAAATATTTTAACAATAAATCCAAGCTGAGAAGGAGTGGGGAAAGGTGGACATAATTCTTAGAAGTCAATGCAAGAAATACAGGGCTCTTCTAGCACATCCCTAAAGATGATTGTCCTGTTTCATTTTTTAAATTCAATTTTTTTTTGTAGTGCTGGAGATTGAATCCAGGGTCTTGCACATGCTAGGCAAGTGCTCTACCGCTGAGCTACACCCATAAACCCCAATTTTTAGTTTTTATGTATAATTTTATTATGCAATATTTCTGAAATTAAAAAAAAGTAGAGCATGTGCTTAGCATGCTTAGCGCATGTGAGGACCTTTGTTCTAACCCCAGCACTCAAGAAAAAGAAAAGGAAAGAGAAAACAAAAACAAAACAAAAATGTATAGAGAATAATACAACAATCACCTCTATGTTCACTACCTGATTTAAGATGTAAAACTACAAAAATGTGGAAGTTCCTTGTATAACCTTCTCCAATTTCATTACTCTTCCTGCATGCCCACTAACCATAGTTCTGAAATTTGAATCTGTCATTCCTATGCTTGTGTTTCTAATTTTCCCTACATATATGTGTACCCTTATAACTTTGTATAGTATTCTGTGGTTCAGCATGTTTGGCTTCTAAATATATGGTATCTTTTCATACATTTATCTCTCTTCTCAATATTTTTGGTATGTGTTTGTTCACTTAATGTGGCAGGAGTCTTTGTATCCAGTTTTATTTGAGGGTTCAATCCTCTAAGATTTTGAAACTTTTTGTTATAGGAACTTTCAACCATATTCAAGAGTAAACAGAATCTCATAACGATTTCCCCCGATTATGGTCAATTTTTTCCCTTTATTCTCCCCGTCCCCAAGTTGCCCCCCCACTTTGTATTATTTTGAAGCAAATCCTAGATCTTATATAATTCTTCCCTAAATATTTTAGTATGTTTATTCACCTAACATTTTACAAATATTGATGTTGTATTATTTTTGTTCATTGCCATTGGATTTTTTTCTAATAAGGTGATAATACATATAATGATATGGTAAAAAAAAAATTTTAGTATGTATATCTAAAGCAAGGGGCTCTTGGTTTTCAAAGGTATAATTACTAATCACACCTACAAATTGTTAAGTTTCTTAATACCATCAAATTTCTAGTCAGCATTCATATTCTTAAATTTCTTTTGTTTACTTTTTACATCCTGTTTGAATCAAGTCTATGCTTTAATTTTTTTAAATTACTACTGGGCTTCCCCCATGAGTATTGAGTAAAGTTCTGCTGAGCATATCTGAGGCTGAAGACTCACTTATAGTGTATAGCTTGCTCACCCAGATGATGTGGTGAGAATCAAGGCTCCAGGTTGCTTGTAGAAACCAACAGCCATTTCCTCAGATGCCTGGTTTACATATCACGGATACCTATTAACTCTGTGAGATTAGTTTTTAAGATATTAATTTATTTTACTTTCTATGGTCCTGTGTAAAGAGCTCCTTTATCTTGTTTCCTAACATCTCATTAGATGGTTATGCTGCTACTTAGTACTTACCATACCAAGTAAGATAAATAATACTTGTTCACTAATTAGTTCATGCTAAGTAAACACTGATTTCCGTAAGCTTCCATCCTTGTTCTTTCTTGTGACTGAAGAAGGGTGAGATGAGATGAAAGAGTAAGCTAATGATCAAATGAGATAATGTAGATGTAAGTAAATTGTAACACATAAAGTGCTGTACAGAGTTAGTTTTAATCAAACATGCAGACCTCTTCTCTCACCCATTTTTATTTCATTTGAGTAGCATGGACAACTGCTCTTGTAGTTGTCCTATCTTCAGGCTCTTATGCAACGTTTGGACTTTTGCAGTGTGACACCCTCTGCTGGGCCCCTGGTATAGTCTTGCTAGGGTTGATCTCATTGTTGGTATTTTTGTGACAATTTGAATACTTTCTTTTCTTTTCTTTTCTTTTTTTTTTTTTGGTAAAAATAAAAATGAAAAATGAAAAAAATGAGGCTGCTGCTGATACTAGTGATTAGAAGTGTCACTTTCATAAATGAGATACCATTAAGTCAAAGATGAGCTTCTTACAGGTTCTGAGAGCAACTAGTTGAGTCTTTAACCTCATCTGAACTCTTAGTTACATACCAGTTTACATGTATTCAGAATAAAAAAAAAAAAAGAATATCTACAAACGCTTAAAATTCATTGTTTGATACTGTGACTAAAATGTGAGATGTAATCAGGGATTGTATAATGTTTTTAGCTTTCTGGGAAGAAACTCTCCTTAATGCATACATGTTCATTGTTCGACTTTTGTGCAGTTGACATTTGAATATGTTTCAGAAACACAATATGAAACAGCCCATAATTGAATAAAGTTTCCTCTCCCACAGCATTAACCACAGAGCTAGAACTCTGGAGCCAGAGTGAGGAAAGCAGCCTAGTCCCATCTCAAGGTCATAGTGCTCAGCCAGTCTGGAGTGGAGAGCAGCAGGAGAGACAGGATGGACAGCTGTGCCCAGGAGAGCAAGCCACTTGTCTTTTTCTGGCAACCCAGGATAATCAGTTCATGAGAAGCCACCCTGATGACATGAATCTAGTTCACATGATCAAAATATGCCATCCAACTGCATTATTTCCTCTCCTGCTAGGCGTTGTAGGTGTCACCTTCTGGTATTTGGGTGAGGTAGGAACTTGAACAGCTTCACTTGAAGTCTCAATGACATTGACTTAAAGCATCATGTAGTACAAGACAGATGCCTCCTTTAGCAGTTTCCTTTTGCTGGCTTTCTGCTGCTGAAGCCCAAGATAGTCCTTTACTTCGTGGCCTTGACTGTAGAGGAGATGAGCAGAGGCAGCACAGGTGTGCAGTCTTCACTGTTCTGCTTTGAATCAGGAATATTCTAACAATGTACATCATTACTGCATCATCAGGAAGAGGAGGTTAGGAGTGATTTTAGTCTTCTGTCATATTTTAGGTTCAACACTTTGTGTATTTATTTTGGAAAAATTGGGGGAGCAGAGGAAGTCAGAGTTTGATTTTTTTTTTTTTTTTCAGTACTGGGGATTGAACCAGGGAAACTCTTCCACTGAGTATCATTCCCAACCTTTTTATTTGTTTTATTTTGAGTCATGTTCTTGCTAAATTACTGAGGTTGGCCTTGAACTTGCAATCCTCTTGCCTCAGCCTTCCAAGATGCTGGGATTACAGGGGTGTGCCACTGCACCTGGCTGATGATATCATTCGAATCTGACATTACCAACATTACTTTTCCATTGATGGCCTACTGAAATCAGTTATGTTGAATTATATTTGCTTTCAAGAGATAAATTCTATTTGAAAGGAGGGGAATGATCCTGGGTTAAAATCTATTTGATATTTTGGGATTCTACTGTAAAAGAGAAGCCCAGGGAAATGAAATATAACAATGATGATGAACCATAACTTTATTCAGCAAACACTGGTGAATTGTGTTTGATTTGCCAATGTCTGTTTGGCAACCAGATTGTGTATGGCAAAGAACCAAGTTTTCTTCATCTTTTATTCCAAATAGTGCATAGTACACGACAAGAATTTAGTAAAGTAGAGCAATAAAGATGTGTATGTAAATAATTATAATACAATGAAGAAAGTAGTTAGACTGAGAAAGCGGTATGAATGAGCTGTGAGATCCTGGAGGATGGGAGAACTGGAAAGACTTAATGGAGTGGATCTTGACCAGTAGAATGACCTTAACTGATTGAAATGAGGAATTCACATTGAACTGATTAAGTACTGTGCCAGATATTACTAAGCATTTTGCATGCCTAATCCAGCCAAATCCTCCCAGCAATTTAATGAGAAATATATAATCATCATCCCATTTTAGAACTGAGGACTTTATGGCAGATTAAATGATTTTCTCAAAGTGATGCACGAGGGAAGTGACAGGGCCAGGATTCAACCCAGTCTGACATAAAGGGTAGCTTTTAAACTCTGGCTATTCTGTTCCTTAGTCAAGTGAATTTAAAGTTTGGGAAGATGTGGACTGTGTTCTAAAGACACGTTCTGTTGATTGGCTAGAGAACAGAACATGTGGAGTGTAAAGCAGTGGGAAATGAGGTGGTTCCAGTTACTTAGGGACAGGTTACAAAGAACTTTGAATACTATGCCAAGGAACTGGGAGGTTTTGGGAAGGTGATGGAAGCATGAAATATGCCTACTAATGAGGTGGCAGGACCAGGATGTGTGCTTCAGGAAGACAGCTCAGTGTAAAGGGGCGGGATAAGAGGTATAAAAACGAGTTAGGTAGCTATTGCAATAATGGTGCTGGAGTAGAGAGGAATGCATAGCTCCAAGAATATGTGATTTCTTCCTGTAAGCCTACTTGGAATTGTTCCTTTTTAAAAAAAATTTTTTTGATTGTTGATGGACCTTTATTTTTATTCATTTATTTATATACGGTGCTGAGGATCGAACCCAGGGCCTCACACATGCTAGGCAAGTACTCTACCACTGAGCTGCAACCCCAGCCCCGGATTGTTTCATTTTAAGACAAAAAAATCTAGGTTCCAAAGAACATAAGTTAGGGAATAATTATTAAATTTACAAAACGTGCTGTATTTTAAAGTTTTTTAAACGGGATTTGGTTGACAGAATTTTTTGCAAGAGAATGTTTAGCAACTTTATAAACCTACCTATGTTTAGACAACATTCCTTAAAGGCACATTCACAAATCAATCATTACAAAAGAATGTGGAGAATATGTGTATAACCTGATAACTAAATGGAGCCTTTTTCTCATGGCTTCATTTGTTCTTCTAACTCTTATGAATGACACTAGATATACTATTTATTACATGTCAAATTCCTAAAAGAAGTCCAAAGAACCCAGAAACCAGTAGAATTAGACATTGGCAAACTCTCATAGACTGTTGCTTCTGGACTGTGCTCTGGATCTAAGAATAATTCTCTTACCCACTGTGTTCTCTCTCACACATTCCTGAGCTGTGTGTATCACTCTGAGGCAAAGTGTGACACCATGACATTGGCTCATTACACTCGTCCAAAGAGAATTGCTCATGAGCATCCAGGTTCTCTAGTGTTCCTTTCTTGGGGAGTTTATTCCCATGATTTCCCATGCTGAAGTGTAGAATAAACAGTAACAATTAGATTTTCTGTCAGACTTTGTCACCACCTCTGGGATCTTAATAGCCATATGGGATTTGCAGAACAGGTTGATATCCCTAATCCAAAAAATCCCAAATTTAAAATGCTCCCCACTCTGAAACAAAATTGGAGCATTTTAAATTTGGAATTTTCATATTAGGGATTTAAGTCTATGCAAAGAGTCCATAATCTGAGAAACTCTGATATCTGAAATGTTTCTTGTTCCAAGCATTACGGATAAGGGATATTTGACCTGTATCTTACATCTCTATACCAGTCAACATTTCTCATTTGCTGCCTGAAACATGATCACCTGGATGTTATAAAATTATTAACTTTTAAGCATAGGAGTGATTATGCTGAAATGAGTTTTTAATCTTTTAGAGATACATATTAAATATTCACAATTGAAATTATGATGCCTGGGATTTGCTTCAAAATAGCACAGGATGGAGGAAGTCAGTGAGATTGCAGATGAAATAATAATGGCCATGAGCTGATGATGCTGGAGCCAGATAATGAGGATGCGGGAGGTAGGGGGGTCATTATATTCATACTATAAATTAGTGAGTAATTATTAGCTTTAAAGAAGATTTACTTTTGTGAATGTTTGAAATTATACATAGTACACATCTATAATTGCATATGTGTACATATTTACATGTTTATATGTTTGAAAATATACATAATTCAAAAATGACAACTCAGGCAGAGAGCAAAGTTAGGAATTTGGATTTTGGATTGAGTATTGCTATGGAAAAAGGCAGAAATACTGATTAAATGTTCTAGAAAAAATGTGCATGCCTGGTAGTTTCTTCTCTTAATGTATAGTATACTATTCAGCCCAGTATCTGTCTGCAAGCCATGTCTATAGAGCTGTTATTAGCAGGGTATACATTTGCTTGTCTTTTGTGCCTTCTTAGAACTTTTTACTTCTGGTTTGTCTCTGCTACTAACTTAGTAAACTCATTTTGGCAGGACTTTCCATTTAACCAGCCCTTACCCCATGGCCTGAATACGATACTGTCTCAAGAATTATGAAATAAAAGGTTAAGGACTAGATATGAGATCAGTCTAAGTCGGTATTTTTCAAAATGCTGGCAAGGGATGGTGGTTATCTAAAGGTTGGTTTAGGTGTCAAAAACATCTGAGCTCAATCAGTCACCAACAGTAATTCCCTCTGACACTGGGGGAACACAGCATAGTTTTTCTTCCTGTGAAAGAGAAATAGTCTAGTTTCAGAGTGGAGAAGGGAGAGGAGGGAAATAGGAGGGAAATAGGGATGAAGATGGCAGCTGTATTCTCCAGTGAGCCGGTTATTCCCAAGTGATGAGGACTATGTATGAATGGATGCTCAGTTGGTTGTGCCCCTAACCTTGGTCTGGGCCTTATTGGTGTGACTCCAACACAACTCTAAATCTTGTGAGTGGATTAACTTGCTGCCAGAAGTCTTCTATACCAGTTACAGACCACTTTCCTCTTTAAGCAAAAAGTTATAAAAATTTTTATTGCTGAGAAAGGTCACAGCATTGTTTTAGAGATGATATAAAGACTGAATGTGCAGGGATTCACTTATGGTCATCTAGTTATGCAGCAAGGCCCACACTAGAAGCCAGTTTCCTGAACAGTTCAGTTCTGTCAGTCAACTCTCCACATTCCAGGTCCTAGAGATAAACTTTTTTTTTTTTTTTTTTTTTTTTTTTGCGGTGCTGGGGATTGAACCCAGGGCCTTGTGCATGCAAGGCAAGCACTCTACTGACTGAGCTATCTCCCCAGCCCAAACTTTGGGGTCTTTTTGAATAATTTTTTGGCTGATGGGAATCAAAACTTAGGTTAATAAAGTGCTGCATTTGAGAACTATAATTTCTAGTTTTGGCTTTCAAAAGGAAGATTAGGGTGGTGGCTTATCTCTTAAGCAAGCTGCTAAGGTGACCCAAGTGAATCACTGTGGAGAATGGCTGTGTTGTCACTGTTTCTGGCTCTACACTGAAACTGAAGTGTGCTGGTGATAAGGAAGTAGGAAGTGAAGCAGATTCATCACTGCTTAAGGAGTCTGGTATGCAGAGCCGGATTCTCTCCCTACCTATTGGCTGAGGCTACAGAGCGGAAACTTTCTCATTCAAGGGCTGAGCCCCAGCAGAGAAGGGGGAGAATTGCTGATACGGGGATGGACCTCTTTACCTGTGTGCTCTGAGAAGCTCATGTAGAGATGTCAGGTTTTTTTCTGTCAGGTTTGTTCAGTACCTCCAGGAAGTTTCCCTTAGAAATAATCTTTTCTGGTAGTTCTGAATGAATAATTGGCAAGTGTGTCTTGGATATAACAGGGAAAATTTATTTGATTACTTGAGTTTCTTCTAGTAAATGGACATTAACACTTAAGATTTCCGTTTCCCTGGCTCCCTGAAAGAATTTAAGAAAATTAGTAGTGAACACAGTCACATTCTAGGGGCACAGACAGATTACTTGAGCTCTTGGAATACTAGGCTCTCAGCCCTTCTTATTCCAGTAGGAATACATACTTTTTCACTTGTTAAGAGAAAAAAATTATAGCTTGCCAATACAATTCTCTCCATCCCTCTGAAGTGTTACCAGGTCTAAAAGGAGCCCTGGCTTCTTCCTGTTTGCAGACAGACACTCATCCAGTCTAGACTCTGTGAGGTTTCCTGCTCTGCCCACCTCCTTGAGGGACTAAAGAAATGAGATGAAGTTCCCAACCTTGTGTCCATGGCCTAGTCCAACCTGTGTTTTCTCTTTTGCCAAATATTTCCTCAGTACCCAAATCTAATCTCCTGTGCCTTAATTTGAAATCATTCCTTTTTGATTAATCATTCAGTGACAATTTCTTCTTAATTATTATTATGTAATAAGCTGCTTCTTGAAATTTCTAATGAGCTTCAAGTCTCTCAGAAGAAAGATACTTCTAAATCTAACAAATAGATACATAAATAAATAATCATGACATACCTTAGACTTGGAATCCATAGAAAGGAGGATAGGAAGGACAGTCTGAGAATCTAAACCCAATACGAGACCTCACAACGAGCTACAGGAGCCAGTTGTGGTTTACATTATTCTTAATGGTGAAAAAGCAGAGGCCTGGGCTCGCACAGTAAGGAGAGAGGCTGCCACTGGATTCACATGCAGTAGAAGCCAACACGATTCTCTTTAAAGGGAACATCAACAAGTCAGTGACATGAGTTAGTGATTTCCAGGAGAGAGGGATGGGGATCTAACCAGGGGACACTGCAGAAACAGGCAGGCTCCAGAACCCTGAGGAGCAGTGCATTTCTAGGAAGAGGAATGGGAAGGAATGAAGCCTTGCAGTAGCTCTTCAAAAAGGGGCAGACCTCACCGGATGGTTTGTGAATTTCCCAGTCTTTCTTGTCATGTGGTAACCATCTTTGGATTTAACATATGCTCTTCCTTCTGAATATCAAGTTTATGTTATGCTTTTTATGTCACAGACTCATTCAGAGGTAGATATTTTCTGGACCCTGGTTGTTTATGCACACACCAATCTGCATTTTTCTTCCTCTGTTCCTTTGCTTTCTTTCTCAAAGCCTGCCTCCTCACTGTTGGCACATGATAATAACAATGACTGCAGTATTCAGTAGAGTTCATGTCTTGCATGTTAGCCAGGCTTCTTGTAAGTATTTAGAAGTGAAATTCTAAATTCACAGGCACTATTCAATAATATAGTTATAATTTGATTTCTGGGATCACCTTTTTTTTTCTGAAATCTCCTGAAAAATGGATTGATTTTTTTTCCCCCTGAAAACAACATGAATTGAGGATTGTCTCCTTACAGAATTTCTCATTGTAATTATCCTCATTTGAACAAGGAGAAGACAGCATGAAAATAAGTAACAACTTTCTTTATAACTTAGGCGTTCATTTCCTCCACACATTGTTATTTTAAGAGGGTTTAAGTATATCTACATGGTCACTAAGAATTTCTGATGGCTTTTGACCCTGGTCGCTTTTAAAAAGCTATCCTGGATGTCTGGATCCAATCTGTCCTGGTGTCCTTGAGTGGGAATCATCCTTATTTGTTTCTGTCCCAAGATGCTCACCAAGGGGCAAAAGCTGAATAACTGATCTCTACCACTGTGGCAAAGCTACTTAAGAGTTGCTGTCCTGTAGATGAGACCAGCCAATTTGCCCGTGTCCACCACTAAAAGGACAGCAGTGTTAAGAGAAAAGTTGCTTCTCTGTCACTAACAAGCATAGTACATAGGCCCCTGGCCTTGGCCTCAGGCAGGTACACCTGCTGTACCACCAGTGTATCATAGCCATACCTGACTCCATGATTCCTGTGGGATTCACAACTAAGCCATGATGCCAACACAAACTGTGTTGACCATATATAAAGTGCTCTAGCAATGTGGCAGTACTTGGTCAAATTAAGTATGTAGATATCCTGTGATGAGATTTCTGTAGTCTGTTGATACCCTCCCTTTCCTATATCAACCAGGAGAGGAGTTGCAAACAAAAGAAACTTGGTGTAAGTGAGATTGAAGGGATGCTTATTTGCAGTTTTGCAGGCTGTGCCCTGTGAACAAGGCTGTGTCTGAGGGAGTGACTGGGGACTGAACCCCAGCCCAAGATCCATCTTGCAAAGCCTTGTGCTTTACTGTGGGACTGTATTCTCCAGAAGGAAGGTGTCTTCTCTGAGGCACAACCCAGGTGAGAGTTTGCTTAAAGAGGGTCCAATGCAGGTCTAGAATGGATTGACCATGGAGCTGCTCATGGCAGCATTGCTTTGAGAGAGGGAAGTTAGAGGCACTTGGGGTGTCCATTTTCTGGAGAGCAGAGATGCCAAATGTGGTGGGTGCATACATGAAGTATTCTGTAGTAGTATGATGGGTTAGGTGTGCAGCATGCATTGGTCTTACAAACAAGGTGAGGAGAAAAGAAGGAGAAGAGAAGAAGAAAAGGAAGATATGGAGGAGGAAGAGGAAGAAGGCAGCTGCATATGGTGGTGCATGCCCAAAATCCCAGCAACTTGGGAGGCTGAAGTTAGTGACTTAGTGAGACTCTGTCTCAAAGTGAAAAAAAAATAAAGGTCTGGGGATGTAGCTCAGTAGTAAACCATCTCTGGGTTCAATCCCCAGTATCAAAACAAACAAACAAACAAGAAAAAAAAAAAAAAAAAACAAAGGAAGACAGAATGAGATACAAAACAATACTATTGATAAAAATTAAGATACATATGCAAACCAAACAACATGTACTTTATGTGAACACATACAAGTCAGCAATATAATTAAATGTAATTGTCATCTGTGGAGGAAGAACAGAAGACAGGAGAGAAGAATAGAAATATACACCTACATATACACCTGTATGGACTGATCAGTGTATGTCATGAACTGAAAAGTGTGGTCACCTTAACACCCTACACTCCAGACCAAATGAGCTTTAAAAAATTAAGTGCCCTGAGCCTTGCTATTTGAGTATTTCCTCCACCCAACTGTTGACACCAGTATGACTTTAACAGCATAACAGCAATTTAATAATTCCATTGACAGAAATTTAAATTTGAATTCCATTATGTATATTAAAGCATGTCTGTCCTTATCAAACTTGGGGTTATATGATGCTATTCTGCTCTTTAAAACATTTGGCAATTACCTTGCTTTACCTATATTATTTTATTTTCCTGATACCCATAAATAGAAATGTAAGCATTTATTCTCTTGGGGATTTAACTCAAACATAATATAAAAATTATGCTAATGATGAATGGGGACCACTGAATTAAATAAGTAAATAAAAAGAGGAAAGAAAGAAAGAAAGAGGGGAAAAGAAAACTTTTAATTATAAAAAGTCCTGGTTTTCTAAAAATTCTGTGTTTATTTTTTGCATCCAGCCCTGGCTTATAGCAGATGGGTCAAGCTGACTTGGATATTGGAACACAGTGCATTGGCTTCTTCAAAGATAGGTCTAGAACATCCTAGACCAATGCAATAAAAGTACCATGTATTTAAAACATATTCCATTTAAAAACAATATTTGAGTAATCTTGACCAACTTGTGAGTGTAGTTTAAACAAAAACAAGGTCTCATAATTTCCAAAAGAGCTTATGTTCAACAGATGTCCTGTAAGTGTAAGTTAGATTAAATGGCCTGTTAAAATCCATCAGGTACCTCTTGCCCATGTGATATCTTTTGTATATTGGAAGAGATATTTCTTCCTCTTAGAGATACAAACCCACTCAAAGACTCAGGTGGGGCAAGTGGAGCTGAATTTCACTCAGTTCAACCCCTCGGTTGTTCAGGGCACAATGTACACAACTGTAGGATGTGGCCTTGAAAACAAACTCCCTCCTTTTTCTCTTTCACTGGGTTTCCACTGTTTGCAACATCTTTCCCGTTTCCTTCAGGAAAGGCAAGCTCCACTGACCATCCCAAGCTCCAAATGGGTCATCCCACATGCTCTTTTGGAAGATGGCTACCCTAAAGGTAGAGTTTGATTGCACTCTTCTTGAGTCTGGGTGGGCTTGGGACTTATATCCAATGGAGCACAGCAGAACCGATACAGTAGCCACCTTGTTGCCTGGAACACTTGCATTTGTAGCCCCAGGCTGCAATGTAAGAAGTCTGACTGGGGCTGGAGATATAGCTCAGTGGTAGAGCATTTGCTTTGTGAGTTCTGGGGTTGGATCCCAGGCACTGTCAAAAAAAAAAAAAAAAAAAAAAAAAAAAAAGGAAAAAACAAAAACAAAAAAAAAAAACTGACTATCCTGAGATAGCCACACTGTGAGAAGGCCAAGTCCAGAAAGAGGCCATGTAGATGTAGGTGCTTTGGTCTGCAGTTTTATTTTTGGGGTGCTTCAGGCCCAACCACCAGACATGTGAGTAAATAAGACTTCAGATACTTCTTCCTCCCAATGGTGATATCATTCAGACTGAATCTTTCCAGTCAAGGCCCCAGAGTACTTAGAGCACAAAGAAGTCATCCCCAATTTCTGACCCACAGAATCAGTGTGCAAAATAAATTTGTTGTTGTTTTATACCATTGAATTTGGAGTGGTTTGTTGTACAGCAAAATAAAGAACCATTATCTTCAACAACACCAAAAAGTAGGGCAATTAAAAAGGGAGAACTGTTATAAATTCAGAATTGGGCTGGGATTGTGGTTTAGTAGCAGAGCGCTTGCTTAGCGCACACTGAGTCCTGGGTTTGATCTTCAGCTTTGCAACAAACAAAAAACAATAAATTATGAACTAAAAGTAATTAAAACTATAAACTCATGCTTCAACCTGCTCTCTGCTTGGTTTTGGCTATAGGATATATCAACAAATGCATATGACATCGTTTTGCTCCAATTAGACTAAACTATTGTAGGAAGACATTTAGAAAAGTCAGATCAGCTTGACTTCTGACAGGATACTAGATGATCTTAAGGAATTATTATTTATTTGTTTAGGTGTAATATAATGGTTATTAAAAAATCCTTATTACAGAGGCTGGGGTTGTAGCTCAGTAGTAAAGTGCTTGCTTCTTATATATACAGATAGAGTATTTAAATATTTAGTATAAAATAGCTGAAATTTGCTTTAAAATGGAGATGAGGGAGGGTGGGGTATGGTATAAATCAAACAAGATTGCTACAGATTAATTATTGTTGACATATATAATGGGAGGGGGGTTATGACATTATTATCTCTACTTTGCAGTGCTGGAGATTGAACCCAGAGCCATGCACATGCTAGGCAAGTGCTCTACCATTAAGCTACATCCCCAACCCCTTATCTCTACTTTTGTGCATGTTTGAAACTTGCCATAAGACAAAGTTGAATGAAAGAGAGATGAATAGTCTTACTATTCTCTCTTTCATCCTTCCAGGACCCCTTCCAGAGGTTTGTGTTACCTGGTGCCAGTGAGGAGGCTTCCAGACAGCCAGGACCCTACCCCAGTGTGGGAGATTTCTCACATAGAAACAAATTTGCCAAGAAAACCACATTCTTCAGCATATTCTTAGGAGTCTTAGGGGACTCCTCAGATCTGTATAATTTTTGGTCAGCAGAAATCCCCATAAAGACAGAATTATCTTCCCTAGACCAGTGTTGGGTACATGGGGGTGAGGTGGGCTGCATCAGAAAATTCTTGGCAAATTGATTTGCATAAAGAAACCTAAAAGTTCAGATTAATTCATCAGCTTACTCTGAAGGTTAGGCAGTGTTCAGTTTTCAGTCTTGAAATATATCTGTCAGCAGAAAGATAAGCAAATGGGCTGCTTGTTGCTATGCAGGATGACGCACTTTGGAAGGTCCTTCTGTTTGCTTGTGGATCCTCTCTCCCTTGAAGAAAAACTATTAACTCATGCTGCAGCCTGCTGCTCTCTGCTTGGTTCTGGCTATGTCACCAAGCCCAAAATAGAAAGTTCTATTACTGCAGAGCAGGAAAGGAGTTTTAAATTTATCAATTCAATAACAAAGGGTAGCATTATACTGGCTTTTCTAGGGTAGTGAGTAGGGAGAGATAATGCCTGTTTCATTAGAAGAAGGAGTGATGTGACACTGGCAGGGGCTGGAACCAAGAGACAAGCTTTCACTGTGGTGAGCTGGGCTTGTTTCCCATCCTGGCTCCCCTCGCTTCTTCCTACCAACAGTGTCACCTCTTTTAGGACATGGAAAATCAGCTGAGCCACCAGGGAATCAGTTCCAGAAACGTCAGTGAAGTCATCAGATTGGGAACAATTCTCTGAGCCAAAACCCTTCTCTGAGCTTTTGGAGGAGTCAGTACCTTGCCACAAAGTTAAACAACAGGGAGATACTACTTTTCTCTTATCACATGGTCAAAAATGTTTAAATGATCCCCATCATTGGAAAGAGATTGGGGAAACAGACATTCTCAAACATTGCCGGGGGGGGGGGGGGGGGGAAAACTGATCAAATCTAGAGAGCAATCTGACAATAGGGATCCCAAACCAGAGAGACATGAATACCAAAGGGTGTGGATCCAGAGCATCTCCCATCTCTCGTGGTGGAAGTGTAAATTGATTTCCTAGAGAAATATTAGCACTTGTACAAGACAAGACATTCATAACAATGTCACAGTAACAATGGGCACCTGTGCAAGATCCTAGGAACAATGCAATTGCTCCTCAATGGGAGATTGGATGATAAACCATGGTACATTTATATTTTGGATTATTTTACATCAGTCTAAAGGAATGACTATAGCAAAATGCAATAATATGGATGAAAGTGCTGAAAAAATTACATACAGTATGATATCCTTTTTTTGTGTGTGTGCGGTGCTGTGGATTGAACCCAGTGCCTTGTGCATTGAAGGCAAGTACTCTACCAACTGAGCTATATCCCCAGCCCCAGTATGATATCCTTTTTATAAAACTATGCCTAATTTTTTAAATTACTCTTTAGGAATATATACAGATACAATACAAATATAGAAAGAAAAGCAAGGAAATGAGCATAGCATTCAGGATGGTTTCCTTGGGTGGGGAGCAAAGAGGAGGGGGAAGGGGATATGGCTAGGTATTGTTTATTGTCATGGTCTTAGCTCTTGTTTTAGGTTGTGAATTCATGGATACTGATTGCATTATTAAATGGATAAATTTACCACATAAATTTACAATACCATCTCTGAGAGTATGTCATGAACATTGGATTATGGTTAATCCAATTCTGTGTACTTTATGTTCACAAAACAAAAACAGTATTTAGACTTTGCTGTAGTTATTCTACTCCAAAGCATTTCTCTTGAGGAAATAAACAGACACACACACAACTTTATGGACATGGACAAGGACATTCATCACAGTATAAATGTAAGAATATAAAAATTGGAAAGAGTCTAAGTACCAGAACTAATAAATTAGTTGTATAAATTGGGTTTTATCAATATGCTAGAAAACTAGGAAGTATTTGAAAAAATATTTTCCAATAGTATTAAGTATGTAGGAAAATGTTCTTATCAGTTGAATAAAACAGGTTACACAATATGAGGCCAGTTTTCTGTTTTTCTGAGTGTGTGTGTGTGTGTGTGTATATATATATATATATATATATATATACATATGAACACACCCCCCTAAAAGCTGAGAAAACTATGTATTAAAGTGATAACATGATAATAGTCAGGTACAGGCACAGTGGCACACCCCTATGTCTGTAATCCCAGCAAGTCGGAGGGCTGAGGCAGGAAGATGGTAAGTTCAAGGCTAGCCTGGGTAACAGTGAGATTCTGTGTCAAACTAAAAAAGACTGAGGATGTGGCTCAATGGCAGAGAGCTTACTTAACATGTGCAAGGCCCTCAGTTCAGTATCCAGTACTGTACCAAAGTAATAATAATAATAGCACTTATCTCTGGATAAGTTTCTTCCTTATACTTACAGAAGTTTACGAATTTTCTACAGTGAACATTAATTCTTTTATAATCACAAATAATTTAATTACAAAATAGATGTTAATAACAGCTGATGTAGCTGGAGTTCCTGTTACATACTAAGAGCTTTACGTGGGTTATTTAAAGCATAAAACAACCCTCTAAGGATGGTATTATTATGACCCCCATGTTACAGATGAAAATACTGAGATTCGAGAGATTAAGTAACTTGCATGAAGATTCAGAGATCATAAAAAATGGTGCCTTATATCAGATTTCAGGGACTCTTCAAAGTGTAGACTGCCCTGTGACAGTCTCCTAGACTCAGAGATGGCTACACCAGAGAGAATGATCTCCCTGTGAACAGTTCTGGGACCTGAATAGCCTGAAGTGGAACCTGAAATCCACACAGAAGAAGAGGTACCCTAGGGGTCTGAGTCAGAGCCTACATAAAGGGATTTCTGATAAACCCTGTTGAAAAGGAGATTCCACTAATTGGAGAGGTAAGATGTTTAATTCATTGCTCCATCCAGCTCTGACTTCAGCAGCCATTGCAGGATTGGCTTTCAATCTTGGATGAAGAGAAGGAGAGTGCTGTAGGAATGGGATAGAACCAAGGACTTAGCTGTGGTCTCTTCTCATCACTCATGCTTTAAATATAAGCTCTGATGTGATCAAGGCACCAGAGATAAAATGCCTTTCTCAAGCTAAGCAGGCAGGATCTGGTATGCAATTTGGACAAGATAGTGGAAAATAGACTCAAGGGGAAAAAATCTCTTGGCCTCAGAACCTGCACACAGAAGTTGAAAAATTTGACACCTTGACATTGTAGGATAAACAAATGTAAGCATGGTTTCCTATGTTTTCTCCAGAACATCCAGAGTAGATATAATTTAAGTGGGAATGTTTTAACAGTTAGTTCTTCTCGTCTCAGCTGAAATATTCTGGATTATCCTTCAAGATGTAGCTCAAGCGTCAGCTTCTATTGAAAGATTTTCCCAGCTTCCTGCCAAGCAACAAGACCATCCCTTTTCTGTAGATGGTTAATAAATGATTTTCCTGTCTGTCTGCTTGCTGGAGAATAAGCTCAATGGATTCTGAGTTTCCCTCTTTTCCCTTTACCTTTCCCCATTGCCTCCCTTCCACATGCATCCCCGTGTCTGCCATGTGGTAAGTGCTAATTAAATGTGGATTATTGGAACAGAGAGCTAAACAGGTTTCAGGTATGGTCTTGAATTCCCAGAGCTGGGAATCAGACCTCTTTTTGGATCTCTGATACTTGAGAGAATGTGATGAAAGCTAAAAACCTTTCTCTAGAAAAAAAGTATATACAAAATAAAAGTCCCATTTGTATAGCACTGTATATATACTCGCACATACACAAATTTGTATCTGTAAAATTGAGGAAATCTAAATAAGATAGGTGGATTGACTCAATATCAGTATTCGTGTTGTGATGTTGTACAATAGGGGTTACCACAGGGAAACTGGGATCTCTCTGTATTATTTCTTGCAACTGCATCTGAATCTAAAAATTATCTTGATGAAACTTTCAATTAAAAAAAAGAAAATTTAGCTGGGTGCAGTGGCACACACCTGTAATCCCAGTTGCTCAGGAGGCTGAGACAGGAGGATCTTGAGTTCAAAGCCAGCCTCAGCAAAAGGGAGCACTAAGCAACTCAGTAAGATCCTGTCTCTAAATAAAATACAAAATAGGGCTGGGGATGTAACTCAGTAGTCAAGTGCTCCTGAGTTCAATCCCTGGTACCCCCCACCAAAATTTTCCAAATATCATCTTTTGGGAATTGATAGATACCTCCAACTAAACCTACTCATGAATACAGAACTAAATCAAGAACTCCCCAATATAGTCCCATTGGATGGATGTCCAAAGTCTTTCAGATTAATGATGGCAGAGGTGGGATGAGCCCAGCTCTTTTTTCCTAACACCACAATCAGGTCCTGAGAGGAAGAGGGTGCTGTCCACATTGTGCTATTTACTGGTTTAAAGGCAAGACAGATGCACATATGTAATCCCAGTGACTCAGGAGGTTGAGACAGGAGGATCTCAAGTTTGAGGTTAACCTAAGCAACTTAGTGAGATTCTGTCTCGAAATTAAAAAAAAAAAAAAAAAAAAAAAAAAAAGAGGCTGGATGTGACTCAGTGGTAAAGCGCCCACTGGGTTTAATCCCTGGTATCAAAAACAAAAACAAAAACAAACAAAAAACAAAACAAAAAAAAAAATCAAAAACCCCCAACAAGACAGGTCAATATATCAGGATAACTGAAAATTTTCAGTGTGGGGAGTTTTCAGCCTTGTTTAATCTTTTTTCTTCTCACTGCTTCCCAGACTGCCGGTACTCAGTCTGTAGACTGAAATGGTATCATTTGCAGGTAAGGTGACTTGGAAAGCTATGCCTTAGAGGCAGCAGCCTTTTGGTTGTGCCAAAAGAAAAACAAATAGTGCTTCAGTGGGCTGGACATGTGGAGGAACAGGAGAGAAAGAAAAAGAAGAAGGATAGGAGAAAAGACAGCAATAGAACATGATATGGGGAGAGGACAGTGGGGGGGTGGGGTTGAGTGTATTTAGGTGTATTGAATGTAAATGTTCATAAGTTGTGAAGGATAAGTGAACTAACATGTAAATCCCTTGGAAGAGTATCTGACATATTGTAAGAGCTTAATAATTGCTGACCCTTAGTATTGTTACTACTTGACAGAGGCTCATTTACTTTTGTCCATTCCTTTAAGGACAGAGGGAACTAATAATCAGCGTCCTTCCTCTAAGAACTAAGCATTAAATTGACCATCACTTCTTTTTGTACACATTGATGAGCACAAAAGCACCTGGTAATTGAGAGACCTTCCTGCTTAGTGTTCCCTCTGTTGACTTAGAGAAAAACATTCCCGTGTAGGGAAAGTTTCTTTCCATCAGACAGTAGAGCAATATGAACCTGTATTTCTAGTTTTGCAAATGAATTTCACAGTCCTGTCCAGATGCTTATATACCTGTAAATTCACCTGTTGTGGGGAATCTAATTTCTAACTCTTGCCTGGAGTCAAGCTAGAGCACTGGCAAACTGCTCAGTCTGGAAAGTGAAGGACAAAATGTGAACAGAGAACCCCTCTGGCTCCCTGCAATGTGTTCCTTCACAGTGTTTATGGGAGTCTTAAGAGAATATCTCATATGGGCTTACCAACAAATCCTTCTCCATTCACACCCCTCTACTCTAACAAGTACCAGATCTGTGTTCTTCAGTCTCTGGGGTCTCCTTCTAATCTAGTAGGCATCCCCAATCAAGAGAGATCTTGCATCATGTTGGACAGATAGGGTTCATATAGATACAAGGGGACAATCCTGGGAGTAAGGACAAGGTGAGCTGAGGGTGAAATTAGGGTAAGTAAGATGTTGGTCCTATGGGGACTAGCTGAGCTGAGGGGAGGAGCTTGTTGTAAGAGGGAAGGCAGGAGAAAAGGCTACTGGAAATGCTTTGTGAGGAGGCTATGGGAAGAGGGAAAAGGTTTCAGGAGAGTCAAGACTCCTATCCATAAGAAAGTGGGGGCAACTGAGGGCACAGTGGAGTATTTAGCACAACCATTGGCCACATGTTCTTTGGGCCTGTGAGTCTCCTAAGTGATGCTTTGTCATGTTTACTTATTCTGGACATTTTCGTTTCACAGTTATAAAAGCAATATGGGGCTGGGGATATAGCTCAGTTGGTAGAGTGCTTGCCATGAAAGCATGAGGTCCTGGGTTCAGTCCCCAGCACTGCAAAAAATAAATAAATAAACAAATAAAATAAATAAATAAAAATAAAAGATTAAAAGCAATATGTATACATTACAGAAGACTCAAATAAGCAGAAGGAAGAAAAGGCCCCACTCACCAGAAGCAACCACTATTAGTACCTCATTGTGTAGCTTTCTAAAGTCTCTTATAAACATGTATTTATAACATTGAATACAAGTGGGCCAATATCATACACACTGTTTTATAAGGTACTTTTTGCACTTAATGTGTTATGAATAATATTCTATGTCAATAAACAGACTGCTGTGAAAGGATTTTTAAGAGCTGCCAAGTTAGTAACAGTATTTGTAAGTTTTACCCTGCCTTCTGGAGTGTTGAACTTTGCCTTCCATTTCAGAGAGTTTTTTCTTTCCCTGTAACAGAAAAACATTTCCTCTGTAATTGAGAATGCTATCTGGACGTCATGGGTATCACCCTGGAACATGATCATTTCTCTCTCTTTTTTCTTTAGCCAAATTGCAGGAGTTGGGAAAAAGGTCTGTATTATATCTATGGCAAAGTTCCTGGCCACAAAACTTTGGACACATCTATAAAATTATAATTCTAGGTGAAGGGGAAACATATGCTTCATATCTCTGAAAACCACAAAGAAGAGGACTAGAGATACCAAAAAGTTGCAGGCAGCGTGGGATATGCTGAGTGCAGAAATTTGGTAGTTAGGCAGGTCCAGTTAGCCAGAGCATGGTAGGCTTTTCATGGGCAGAGCCACCAACATGTTTATGGTTCAGAACTTTATTTTGGGGCTCCTGAGGCACAGAAGGTCTAGATGCAAAGAGCATATTATCCTTTTTAGGTATGGCACCCTTTTCAGATAAGGATTCTGCACTGAGAGGAGCAAGATGACTTTATTCCTAAGTGACTGTCTTTCTACATAACAAGCCTTCTAAATGTCTATTGGTGGCAAGGGAAGTAAGGGAATGCTCTTTTCATTCCGTCTCTACCTCTCCTTCCTTGAACTTCCGCCCCCATCTCCATTTCTTGCTGTGACTTTGTCTCTATATGATGTTTTTTATATCCCTGTGTTCTGTTTCCTACTTAAACGGTGCCCTCATGGCAAGCATTGAGGGACTACAAATGACATTAGAGGATATTTAAAAGCAAAGTCCATTTAGAAACTATAATAAAAATAATATCTAACACTTATTGAATAGTACATGCTGTTTTACATTTATAATTTCCTTTAATTCTCAGAAGAATCTTATTTGGCTGTTACAACTATTTCCACTTTATAGAAGAGAAAACTGAGCCTCAAAAAAGTTAGAGACCTTGCTAAACTTCACCCAACTAGGCATTTGCAGTATGAAAATTCAAACCCAGGTCCATATGGCTCCAGAGCCATTTCTTACACTGCTCTACTTTCTGTCTGAGTAAAAAAAAACCCGATGGAATGACAACAACAAAATAAACCTAACGTAAGGCCAAGAGAATTGCTGACAGATATATCTCATTCCTTCTCCATGTTTAATGTCAATTTTTATATCTTGGCTAAGAGTGACTATTATAAAACTATTTGCTCAAGGTTATTCTTCTCCTACCCCGCCCCCATCATCAGATGATTTTTATTTATAGCCAGGTTTAAACATCATGGGCAACACTCAAGCACACTATATACTGAATTTGCCATATGAGCAAAGATTCTTTCCCCAAGCAGATTTGCTT
Source organism: Sciurus vulgaris (assembly GCF_902686455.1). Classification (NCBI taxonomy): domain Eukaryota; kingdom Metazoa; phylum Chordata; class Mammalia; order Rodentia; family Sciuridae; genus Sciurus; species Sciurus vulgaris. The sequence goes on along the minus strand of NC_136466.1, from coordinate 32,683,558 downwards.
TACTCACTGTTTTCTTTCCTCCCTTCCTTCCTTCCTTCCTTCCTTCCTTCCTTCCTTCCTTCCTTCCTCTCTCTCTCTCTCTCTCTCTCTCTCTCTCTCTCTCTCTCTTTCTTCTTGGCTAGGAACTTTAAAGGAAAATTGTTGGTTTGCTTTTTAACTTTTGTTTCAAGTATCCCTCAGCTTTAGAATTGAGTTGGACAGGTCAAATTGATTAAAACCAGATTAATCAAACTTAACTTTTGATCCAGTCTTTATTTTGAATTCTACAGTAACAAAACATTCTGGATTTCTTCTAAAGAAAAAGATAACCTGATTAACATAGTTCTATATTGTTTATAATCATGTATGCTTTATTTCACTGCTTGAATGCTAATAAAAGCTTCCTAGAATTCATTCCTTAAGAAGTTAAGTCATTGCATCTAATTATTTGGTAGGAAGTTTTAAGTACATATAATTATATCTTCCTTCCATTTTGTGATGGTGTTGAGCCAAGTAATCTGCATCAAGAGAAAATAAATAGCACCTGCATTAATGCTACCAACGAGGAGATCACAGTATATTGGAAAAACCCTATCATTATAATCTGAGCACTTGGTAGGTGTTCAATACTTCTTAATCTACCAAACTAACACGGTCGCCATTTTTGCAGGTAAAAGAACTCAGGTAAAAGAAAATTATATTGACCATGTTCCATATTTCAATCCTTGTAAGCCAATCATATGACTGACTGTGACTTTGGGAGTATGAAGTTTTAAATCCTGACCACCACCTTAGGGAAGTCCCTTCTCTGAGTGCCTGTTTGCTTCTTGTCCTACCAGACGGTGCCAGTTCTCTCAGAGGTATATGGCGATGATGAAGAAAATACCATGTGCTGGCACCCTGGGCTACACTGGGCACAACTGAGCATGACTTCATTGGTCACCAAAAAATGGTTTTCATTCATTCAATTCACATGGTCCTAACTCTTATTCTTCTATTTTTTGGGGATGTTAACTGCAAAACATGATCAGAATTTGGGACAAAAGAACTTTTTCCCAGATTGGTAATTTATGTGATAGCCTCCTGGAGGAGTACATCTGAGGTACTTTCTTCTGGTTCTACTAGTAGGAAGTACAAAGCGAAAGCAGAATTGCAATTTCCAGCCTGGGAGGCCAAGCCAGTCGGCCTCGCCAAGCAGGTTATTTTGGAAGAAGGATGATTTTCAGTCCCGCCATTGATGTGATGCTCTCAGAGCTGCAGAATGCCAACTCTCCTCCAGTGTATCGCGGAACGCTTGGGTGTGGCGAGGTTGGCTGAGATTGAGGGTAAAGACTTAGAAGAAAGACGACCAGCTCTTGCCTAGTCCTTTTATGGTTAAACTTCCTTTGGAAAGCTTTGATAACTCTTAAAAGCTGGGGGCATCAAAACCTCTGCCCATTCCAAACGTTTCTAGTACTGTTGGGAGAATACAAGCCCCACCAGAGCAGGAACCCCTGTTTATTTGGATGACCCAGCTATTCTCGGGGAATGGGATCTGGGAAACAGCTGGTGCTCAGTGGAGCCAAATATTTCTGTAAATGAAGGAACAATGTGATGTGAAAACGTTTCACAAACGCTAAAGAGATTCATAACCAGATCAAGGTCCAACCCTTAGAGTATAAAGCTTTTTTTTAAAGCAGATCATAGCCGCTTCTACCACACCCGGAAGCGGTCAGGACGCGAGCTCTCAGGTCCTTTGGGAGTCTCCTCTAGAAAGTAGGCCAGGGCGGACAAGGGTTGGTGCGTCTCTCATTCTCAGTAGGAACGCGATTTGAAAGAAAGTGCACACCAGAGGTGCGAAAGACAACCTCGAGAGAGGCTGCGCGGGAATACTGGAAGCGAGACAGGGCCGAGATTAGGAGAAAAGGCCAAGTCTCGGCCCAGCCACCGCCCCTGACAAGGTGTGTACTAAGAACAGGTGTGTGCTGGGGGAGTGAGTACGCTGCGTGACACTCCCCCGGCAGGTACACTCTTCTTCGCCTACAAGTGACCTAATTACAAGGTGCAGGAAGCGCCCAGAGGGGGTGGCAGTCACTCCAACTGGGCTGCCACACGGCACCCATTCCTGTCCCAAAAGATGCATTAATCCTATGCAATTCCAGCGCTGTTGGATTACGGAAGAGTCACAGGGTCGCAATTCTCGTTTCGGTTACCACGCTGCCACGTCCCATGTGAAGCACTGGGGAATGTTACCGAACCTGCTTCCCCTGGGAGCAGGTCTCAGAAAGCCAGAGCCCCCACCAGAACTGCGCTTGCGCCGGACCAGCGCCGGCGCCTGAGTTTAGAGTTCCTGCGGGTTGGCGGTTTCGAGAACTGCGCTTGCTCGAACTCTGTTCTTCCCCCTCCCCCGTGACCCCTCCCTTCTGGGGGACCACGCCCCAAAAACGAAGGCGCCTCAGTCACCAGCCCACTACGGTGCGCCTGCGCCTTGGCCTCAGTGTGCGCCCCGGCTCCAGCGGTGCGTCTGACCCAGGCCTACTCTGCAGTTGCGCAGCTCGTCTCCGGGCCCCTTTCCCCTCCGTTCCCTGCCGCCTCCTCACGCCGGCGTGACGTCACCACGCCGAGCGGCCGCCATTACAGAGCCGAGCTCCGGAGCCAAGGCGGTCGGAGAAGGAGGCGCAGCGGCCGGTGGCCGAGCACTGCGGAGAGAGCCAGCGGGCCATCGCCCAGCAGCTGCCAGGGGCCACAGAAGTACCCCGGGAATCGGCGGCGGCGTGTGCGTGTGGCCCGTGTGCGGGCGGCGGCGCGGTAGTAGCGCGGAGCGGCAGCCGGTTCGGGCGGGTGGCATCATGGACGAGAAGGTGTTCACGAAAGAGCTGGACCAGTGGATCGAGCAGCTGAACGAGTGCAAGCAGCTGTCCGAATCCCAGGTTAAGAGCCTCTGCGAGAAGGTGAGTTGCTCTCGTCATGCCGGAGCCGCTGTGGGCCGGGCCCGGCCCGCCAAGGAGGAGGCGGTGGGGAGGGTGCAATATGGCGGAACCGCCGGCTGGGCCCCCCCGAACCTCGACGACCCGCCCCGGGCCCGGCCGGCGGCGGCTCCCCGGCGACCCGGCGCCCCCTGCCTCCGGCGCGGGGATTGGTTGTCTCCGCCGCCTAAAATGGCGCCGTTCACCCGACTCCGGGGCTTCGGAGCCTCGGGTAGGCGCGGGGTAGAGTGGCAAAGGGGAGCCAAGACCGGGAGGGCCAGGGACCGGGGCGGGTGGAGATATCTGTGAAAGGGAGCTTGGCTTCTATGGCGGGGAATCGGGCCCGGTCCTCCGCGGCGAGGTGGGCAGGTGGCATTTCATTAGTGCTCAGGCCTAATTCTGGGGCCAACGCTACCCCGAGGGTCCCCCAAAGACAAACTTGTAGGCCAGATCTCAGGACCTATGTAAAGGTCACACTTTTAGTCCTGTCCTAGGTAGTTTGTGTTGCTCACCAAGCAAGTCGTCTTCTGAGACATGTTTAAAGGGTGTCTTTAAGAATCATGGAAGAAATCGGTAACCTAATTTCTACGAAGGTCATGCCAGTGGTAGTTACAAGGGAGTATAACTTATTTTTCATAGTTGGAAGAAATGGAGAATTCGGTGAGTCATACTACATAAGGAACCTTTGGAATGGAAGTCAAGTGTCAGTTTAATCTGATTTATATGCTGACTCAAATTGGGTAGCGTGAAACCCTTCTCTAAGCCTAACATACTTGGCATTTTGCCATTTATTTTTATAATGAGCAACAAATTGGAAGAGCGTCAAAATCTGTATACTCGCTCTTTGTTAAAAAAGTTACTTGATTGTATTTTTGTGGCTATAAGTAGTGGTGGTGGTAGTAATCACTACTTACTGGATTCCAGACATTGTGCTTAATGTTTAAGTGATGTCTCACAGATGTTGAAAATGGATTGTCGTAGTTCACTTAATAACACTGAAGTATTTTCTATTACCTTATTCCGTTTTGTTTTCCTTAGTGGTTGGGGAAACAGCCTGTTGGCTGTCAACTATGTTGTATTTTAAAAAGTTTTTGTAACTCTGTGTTCTAAAGTATATAAAATATTCATCTCCACTATGAACATTTTAACTTCCCTTTTTACAATGAACTATGTATGTAGCGTTTCATTTTAGGACAGAATTGTGGAATGCTAGTATTTTGTATTAATGGAAAGAGTTTTGGGAGAGTTATTGTGCTGACTCTTTGTGGTTTGACCTGCAAATTAGATTCATGGGTTTGTTGTATATGTTCAGACTTCCAAAAACTGCTAAGAACAAGTGGAAACTAAGTCAAATTTAGATTTGTTTATCCAAAAAACTCCACCACTAGTTGATGAGGTGGCACATCTCTTTGAATTGAATTTTAATTCTAGCAGTATATTACATCTCCTTTTTCTTTACTTTTATTTCTCTCACGTGAGGTTGGTATTTAGAAGTTTAGAAATAGGACTTTAAAAATTAATGTATATTATCACATCTTAACTTTATAAATGGTGATTTTTCTGACTTTTGGGATTCAGTACTTATAAAGTTTTGAGTCCACAGTTAACTAGATAACTATTTATGAAGCAAACATGGCAGGGCAGTAATGATGTCATTTGAAGCCCAGTCACCAGATGACTAGTTAGTTCTGAACACTAGTCCTCTTTCTGTTCCTAAATGAATAATCAACTGGCTTTGGGGCAACCACTTCACTTGTTCCTTGTTTTATTGTCTGTAAAATAAAGTTAAAACACATTCTCAGATCGCTTCTAATCTCTTGAGATATGTTTCTATCTTAAATTTGTACCTTGTGTTTAAATATTGAAACTTATTGAATATCCAAGATCTCACACTTTTATGATGGACATGAAAAGCAGTGAATAATCTTACATATTTTCAGGGAACTTTGAATCTGGTTATAAAAACAAGCATGGTGTGGATATGAGCAGGAGATTGACCATGGAAATAGCGGGTTTGCTTTGGAGACAGTAGAAGATCACGTTGGATACTGAGGTGAAGAGGCTGAAGCTTTATGGATTCAGTGTTTTCCATATTTTTGTGAAACTAAGATGTAGTGAGGCTAATCTATCTTCGTTGCTCACTCAGTGTGTATTGATTTTAGTTCTGAGAGCCAAAAGAAATAATACTTGAAAGATAGTTTTTAACTTAAGAGTTAATCATGGAATAGGTCCTTCTTGGTACCACCACACAGCCTTCATAATATTTTTAACTCATAAGTATGCCAACTTTTGGAACTATATTAACTTCCCAAACCAAATTAATTTGAAGACTGTGTTTTCTATGGGGTGCATGCTTATCTTTCATACAAGTTCTAGTAAAACAAGTTTTCATGGTTAATATTTGCATAAGCCAAATGGCATCTCTGGGTGAAAGCTACATGTACTCTGGTGTGATTGGCTTCTAAACAGTAATTTTGAAAATATTGAATTAAAGTTTTTCATTAGTATGTTAGTATGTTTTTTCAAAGATAACTTTTTGGAGATAAATAAAAGAAGGAATATTAATATAAAAGCCTTTCTTCTGCCTATTTGAAGATGCCTGATATAAGTGAAGTATTTAAAGTTGAATAGTAAAGATAGAAGTATATCCATAAGAGGTCATTGTAATTAAAAAACACTGAGAACATTATTATTGTATCATAACAGTCTTAGGTATTCAAAATGGAGAGAATCCAAGTGTGTATTTATAGACAAGGGCCAACTTGATTTTTATATTATTGACTTGCTACAATATTTCAGATGTGGTTCAGGTTTGTATCAAGCCAAATTTGTTGTATGTACAATATACCTTGTCATTTTAGGGGATCCTAATTGTTTTAAAATTCGGTGTGTGATTGCAGTTTTGTCTTGGGCACAGTTCTATAGTCAGTAGCCTAATTACATCTGTATAATTGACTAGGAATGTTTCCATCTACTGATTGAAAAGAGTGAATAGTATTAGCTTGCTTTTGCATTAACTATACTAAACAGCCTTTATTATTAGTTCAATAGTGATTTAACTTAGGTATGATTTTTGACTTTAACTTCTTGTTTTCATGTCTTAACAAACATGTGGAGAATGTTGTTTGATAGCCAGTTTTTTTCCCCAGTGGAATTCCTTACCAAGTATGCATTTCCTTTGCTCTACAAGCTCTATAAATAAAATATAGTCATTATGGCTTCATTTACTTTTACATTCTTATATGAAGTGAGTAATGTACTCGTGTGAATGTGTGTTTAATTTAAAAGGCTGTTTGGCTCATTTCTATAGAAGTAACTAGAAAATGAAAAAAAGTAATTGGACTATTGAGAACAAACAGGTGGGAGAAGCATGTTACATAATGTTATTTTCATCATACTTTCTTGTACACTTTGTATTCTCAGTTATAAATATAAACAAATGCTCAGAAAGATAAAGTGACTTGACTACCAGGACTAAAGTTGAGGTTGCCTAGGTTTATGGATTCTAATCCTAATGTTCTAGCACAGCTTTATAGATCATCTTTTCTGTGGTAGTGTTAATGAAGGATGTAGCCAGTCATGGTGGTGCATGCCTGTAGTCCCAGTGACTTGGGAGGCTGAAGTAGGAGGATGGCAAGTTTGAGGGCAGCCTTGGCAATTTAGTAAAACCCTGTCTGAAAAAAATTTAAGCGGGGTGGGAGAGAAGTGGGAGTGGGGTTTTAAAGGTACAGGTGAACTCACCCAAACTGAATTGTGAAATCAACAATTTTGTAAAATGAAGCATTTTTTATTATTGCTTAAAAACTTGTATTCATACCATATACTGTTGTCTCACTTTATCCTGGAAACAATAATTATTCATCCATTTTGTATGTGTCTAACTACATTGCCTGGCAGATAAAATTAGTGAGATGAAAATCCTAGGTCATTGTCTGTGACTTGTCCGAAATTATGACCCAGAGATAGAGCTATAAAATGTTCTAATAAAATGCAACTGACTATATAAAAGTCAGTCACTGCAGCTTATGAAATGCCTTTTTTAAATCTTAGCTTCTGCAGTCAAATGTGTATATGTTTGTTTCATGATCTCTCAACATGAAGTGGAAACGCAGTTTTGTGTTAGCTTAATGAGGAAACAAACCAGTTCTGTTCACATATGTAGGTATCTTAGTCCTTCCTGTTTTCTCTATCCAGGGCTAAAAGTTCTGTGTCTTCAGAAACTGGAAGTAAGGTAAAACTCATACTTTAGAAAGAATGTTGAGTTCTGGAGAAGTAAATGGAATAATGTATCTCAGTCTGGTGTTCTGTCTTTTGTTTTTCTGTGGTACTGGGGATTTGAACCCTGGGGTGCTCTACCACTGAGCTACATCCCCACCCTTTTTGGTTTATATTTTGAAACAGTTTATATTTTGAAACAGTTGCTGAGGCTGGCTGGAAATCTTCCTGAGTAGCTGGATTACAGGTGTGCAGGTGGTGCCTGGATGATGTTTTCCTGTTTTATGGCAGAAAATGTTTTCCCTATCTCATTGCAAGTTAAGTGTGTCAGAATTACTTGTTAGATAGTCTTTGTTTTGTTTGGAGGAGATAAGCCAGGAAAACTAGGAGATACTGAGTTTGGGTTGAGGTGGTGTTGAGTTCTTTTTTGAGGGTGATGAGAGAGAGAGAGAATATGTTTGGCAGGAAAATATTGTTTTCTTTCTACTTTGACCCATTTCTCTAAATTCAAGAATTTTTCCCCTTTATTTTTTTTTTTTCTTTCTATTCTTGTCTGAAAAAACCCCCTCATATCCAAACAAGATCTGAATTGGACTGCGACTAGAAAGCAGGAAGATTTTTGTTGTTAAATAGCTATTCTTTTGGCTTAGCAGAGTAGGCTGAAGAAGGGAGAGGTTTCTGACTGTCAATAAATGGGAAGTGGAGTCTTAAAGAACATGCACAGTCTGGGATTAACTGCGGAACTTGTTCACAACACAACATTGTTGTCTATATATGTTTTAGTATTGTGGATTGTGATTTGGAATGGATGAATGAGACAGAGAGGTGTATATGTATCTAAATCTAAACTAGCTGGCTAGTTGACGCTGTACTCCCTGTCCCCACCCCTGCCTTAGTCATTGTAGTTACTATTACGGTTGGTAATTTTTTTTTTGAAAAGAATTCTTATGTCCATTGAATTTATTATTTCACAGATGATAATTCTTACCCTTGTGATGCTGGGACGGAAAGTTGCAAATCTTTGTTATAATTTGCCTCTAGGAGATTAAAAAGAATTTGTTCACCTGCCACATAAAGTATTGTTCACAGATTATGGATTGTCGGTGGTGCTATTAGCTACGTGAGTGTACATTTATTTTTGAAATTCATTCAACCAGTACTAAGCCCTCATGTGCATTAATGTCACTATTTTTAGCTTTGTCTATATAGCATTGTCTTATTTTAGTGCACAGAGATTCATTTGGTTTTTGCTCTGATTAATAGCAGTTTCATATTTGTCAGAAAGTTGACTTTGTAATTAACTTTTTTTTGACAGTGCTGGGGATCAGACTCTGGACCTTGTACATGCTGCATCTATCATTGAGCTGTATTCCAAACCCTTTTTTGCCTTGAAATAGGGTCTCACTAAATTGCCCAGGCTGGTCTCAAACTTGGGGCTTCTACCCCAGCCTCCCAAGTAGGTGGGATTATAGGTATGCTCCACTGTGTCAGTCTTGTAATTGACTCTTTTTTAAAAAAAATATATTGTTAAAATTGTAGACGGACTCAATGCGTTTATTTTATCTATTTATTTTCATGTGGTGCTGAGGATCAAAACCAGTGCCTCCACATGCTAGGCAGGCACGCCACCACAGCCCCAACCCCTGTCATTAACTTTTTTTTTTTTTTGTGGTGCTGGGGATTGAACCCAGGGCCTTATAGTTGTGAGGCAAGCACTCTACCAACTGAGCTACATCCCCAGCTGTCATTAACTCTTGATAAAAAATGTTTTAGAATGTTGCTGTGAGTAGTGATCAGTAGCTGATTTCACTGCCAGTAGCAGTAATGCCTACCCTATGTTGGGTGGCTTTGATTTAATAATAAAGGCTTCAAGCCAGGTGTGGTAGTGCATGCCTGTAATCCCAGCAATTTGGGTGACTGAAGCAGGGGGATCACAGGTTCAAGGCCAGCTTCAGTGACTTAGGAAGAGCCTCAGCAATTTAGTGGGACCCTATCTCAAAAAATAAAGAGGCCTGGGGGTGTAGTTCAGTGATCAAATGCCAAAAAATAAATCAGGCTTCAGGTGTGCTGGGGACATAGCTTAGTGGTAGAGTGCTTTCCTAGCAAACGTTAAGTTCCATCTCCAGCACTATAAAACAAACAAAAAAACAAGTTCTCCAGGTTGGAATAAAATTTAGTGTTGAAAAACCATACAGGCTAAATCATATTTTTACAGAAGAGGAAAGAAACTGAGACCCAGAGTAGTTGAATCTTATTCACTTGGATTATTGTGAGAATGTTTAAATAATTACACGAGGCAACATGTTTTTTTGTATACAGGAATAATTTGCAATATTTAATTCATACACATAGATTGGTTGGTAATGAGTGAGGTCATCCTATTGCACACGATACATAAATTTAAAGAAAATGGTCATTCCTTTTGGTTAGAAGGGAAGTTGATTATGTGATGAAAACAGACAAACAAAAATAATTTTGGAATTAGAATTATCCCTTATTCCTGACATTTTCCTTTTTAAGTTAGACCCTAACCTGTAAGACCAAATAGAATTAGTTCCTAGAACATTATGAAAAGGAATATATACACTCACTTTCTATCCCCCCCCCCCCCCCGCCCCTTGGTAGTACTGGAGATTGCAGGGCCTCAACCATGCTAGGTAAGGACTTTGGCACTGAGCCGTATCTCCAGCCCTTTTTAATTTTTATATTGAGACAGAGTCTCACTGTGTTGCCCAGGATGACTTCAGTCTTGGCAATCCTCCTGCCTCAGCCTCTTGAGTAGCTGGGATTACAGGCATGTGCCACCACACCTGGTTTATATTTTTAAGTTTAACTATACAAATTTTAGTCAAAGAAGAATTTTAATCAAAGTATTTCATAAAATGTTAAAGGTATCTGTTCAGTTAGTTAATGAAATACAAGTAGTGTGGAGAAAATTTTTATAGTTGAAGATAATTAAGAGTCATTTGCTTCTGGGGCTAGCCTAATGGCCCTTAGGTACCACCCACAATCGAGATCTAGCCTTATACACTAATTTATCACAAATCTCAGTTGTTTCTACATTTATGAAAATAGCATTATCAAAGAAGGGTACCTTTTATCTTTCATAGAATCTTTATGAAGCAAAATTAAATTCTTGGGATATTGAAAAAATGTTACTCTTGTCTGAGAATTTTACTTTTTTAGAAAGAAATTTTTAATTGACTTCAAATCTGCTTAAATTGCAAAGCAAAATTTAAAAAAGATTAATTGCATTTTTTCCAGCTTAGCTGCTCTGTATCTTGTATTGGTGGATGTGTATTAAGAAATGTCCAGTTTCTTTGAACTAGAATTCCAGTAAACATTAAAATTAATCATATTTTTAATAATAAAATGACTTTAAAAAAATGGGAATTCCTTTGTCAAATAATGCTATTAGTATTATTGAGATTGTGAAGAGCTTATTTGTGTTGACTGAGTTTGATCCCACAGAGAAGACACAAGACCATCATTGACTTCTCCCTTACCTAAAAGGATTGCTGGTTAGTTTGTTCTTATATGAAGACTTTTTCACCAAGGGCAAAATTTGTGATACAGAAAATGAATTTCTTTAGTTAAGTACAGGTCTTTAATTACTTGATGAGCCTGAACACATTTTCCTCAGTATAGACCTTGGAATTCTTCTGTTGACTTATGTAGGATTTCCTTTTGTAGGAGTACTATTTATTTATTTATTTATTTATTTATGGAGGCCACATTCAGTATATACCTTAAATAAAGTGCTTCTAGTTATATCAAGATCCCTTTCAAATAGCTAACACCAAAAATGAATATTAAGACTGTGTGAGGTGGCACACGCCTGTAATCCCAGCAGCTCTGGAGGATGTTAAACTAGTTTTAAATATTGCTTCAGTGCCATAGGAACTTCAGTTCAAAGCCAGCCTCAGCAACTTAGCAAAGTCCTGTCTCTAAATAAAACTCAAAAAAAAGGGGGAACTGGGGATGTGGCTTAGTGGTTAAGCATCTCTGGGTTCAATCCCTGTCTTTGATTAAGAGTGTGTGTGTGTGTGTGTGTGTGTTTTAATTGTTATAAATATTTATTAATATCAGGCTTGGAAAATTAAAATTTTCGGTAAATATACATTGTTTAATGGAAAGCAATACGTTCTTTTCTCAGTTGATAGAAGATCAAGTGGGCAAAAAATATGGAACGCTTCACGAATTTGCATGTCATCCTTGCTCAAGGGCCATGCTAATCTCTGTATTGTTCCAATTTTAGTATATGTGCTGCTGAAGCGAGCACTGTGTTTTTAAGATACACTTGTTTATTCATGCATGATTAAAAACATATGATAAAGGTATCAACTGTACCCAAGTATATGGATTATAAGAACAATTATAGTGCAGACTCCTAGTTACTATGTGTGATTGTTTTTGAGACTACCAGAAATATTGCTGGAGATCCTGATGAAGTTATTGAAAATTTGCACTTGGGTGTTCTCCCTGGAGTGTGGTAGCCAGGGTATTTTGTTCAGAAAAGGCACACTTGCTCTCCGTTGGCCTTGCTATAGAATGGCATGATCTGATGTGCCAAATCCTAATGTTTTGAAGGAGAAAAGCTGTTACTTCAGTCTCATCCTTTCCGTGAGAAAGCACTTGATTCTCAGTGGTGAAGGGAGTGAATCTGATTTGAATTAAACATCAGAGACTAGTTTTTAAAGAACTAGAGAAGTACTTATAACTCTGTATCCCAATTTAGTGATTCTTTGGGGGCTATGAATTCCAAACTACTTCAGGGTAATTACTAAGCATTTAAAACGTTTCTTTTGTCATAATAATGTTTTAAATTTATTCAGGTTTAAAGCATTGATACAAGAAGCAGCTTGAGTAATTGTCATGTAATCCTAGAATTAAAGTATAAAACAAAAACTATTGAAAAATGGCAAGGAGATGGCTGGGATATGGCTCTGTGATAGAGTGCTTGCCTAGCATGTGTGTGGTCCTGGGGTTCAGTGCCCAGTATTGCAAATGAAAAAAGAAAGGAGGAAGAAAACAAAGGAGGTGAAAAAGAAAATGGCAAGGTGATGGCTTTTCTTTTTAACAATTATAAGAGAAAAATTACAAGTAAAAATGAACATGGAGATATTTGAGCTATATATTTAAAAATAAGAGACAATGCCACTAAGTTGATTAAAATAACAAATTAAAACATAGTTTGTGGGTTGCGATTGTAGCTCAGTGGTCGAGCACTTGCCTTGCACCCATGAGGCACTGGGTTTGATTCAGCATCACATAAAAATAAATATATTAATTAAAGGTATTGTGTCCATCTACAACTAAATATTAAAAAAAAAAAAAACATAGTTTGTATGAATAAACAAAAACATTACCTACTTCTCCCCTCCCCACCGCCTCTGGATTTAGATGTACAAATGGCACAGGAGGATACTAGTTCTTCTGTCCTCACTCTTAGACCCTTTGCAGGAACCTGGGTACCTTTGGGAGCTGGAGCTGAAGTTGCAGCCTGGATTTGGTCAGTGGCTGCAGAACCTATGATCCCTGGCCATATGGGCATGAGTGTCCTTAAGCTTGGGGTGGCCTAGAAAGGCAAGGCGATCAAGCTTATGGCCTTGATAGCTTTGGCACATGCACTCATGGCCTTGGTATTGTTTGCCTGCATCTTTTTCAGGCTCTTCTAGATGTGCTTCTTGGCAAAACGCATATTTCTTAGGAACTTGAGTTCTACTCCCTTAAAAGATTCATATCTTTGTGATTGGGGTTTCTTGATGCCAGTACTGTGCCATTTTGGGGTCTGGCTGTGTGTAGTGTGGTTTTGGACTTGGCCATGTCTGCATTATAAGCTGCTGCTCCTGGAGTGGTTGAGACCAGAAGAGGAAGAGTCATTATTGATGATTAGATGTTCGAGAACTTTGGTTGACACTTTGTGTAAGAGGAGAAATAACTTACAGTAAATAAACATGGAATGAAAGTTTGAACCCAGAAGTGAAAAAATGCCAATTAAATCAGTAAGGTTACATTTTTTATATTAAGTATCTGAGGATGGGTGCATTCTTCTATGTATTATTGCCTAACAAGTTGGCAGAATCCAATTTTGTAATGCCTAAGAACAAAAAACAGGAGTTTTGCTATTTTGCCCTGCGATCCTACAGTTGAAAATTTTCTGAAAAGAAATTCAAATAAATAATAAAAAGATGCGTAGATCTTCAGGAGGATGTTAAACTAGTTTTAAATATTGCTTCAGTGCCATAGGAACTTCAGTTCATGAATACAAAATGAGACATTGGGCCAATTATTTAAAAAAAAAAAAAAAAAGAGGTCTTTGTGAGTAAAAACAAAACAAAAGTTCTAAGAAATGAGAGTAGTTTTTGTTGGTACAAATAGGCAGATAGCCATGTATTATAGTTTTACCACTGAATGTTTTTCAGTTTTTTTTTCCCCCAGAGGGTTTTGATACAGTTGTGATTATTTTGTGCTTTTAAATGTTTGCTTGACTTAATATAGAAATGCATAAATATACAGCTCTTTTTTCTTCAGTAGGTTGATGAATCTGTTGTTGGTTCCATGTTTTTTTCTCTTTTAAATTGTGTTCCTTGAAAAATCTTGGCATGCTTTCGTTTCATGATATGGCGGTGGTTATGATGACCTGTATTCAAAAATGTCCAGTCATTTACTTTGTAGGTGATTGTTTTGTATAGATTGAAAATAGTTTTGAGATGTCTGACTCCAAACCCAGAATGCTGAGAGGATGTTGATAATAAACTAATGCCCCTGAAAATTTCTTTCAGGTTAATCTCCACAAATTCTAGGACGCCACAAAATTTTAACTTCCCACAATTACTTGTAATAAGATCCTATTAATAGAGTAGCCTATTTCCAGTTTTAACCTTGTTCTAGTAAGTTTTTATCTAAGCCCTTTAGCTTGAATTCATTTATTCCAGTTCTATGCCATTTGACTGAATTTCAGAAGGGGTTTGACTGAATCAGAATCAATAGGGCACTGATTAGATTATTTTAAAAGACTTGATTCTTTGCCTCAAATGTTAATTGTATCTACTGCCAAATTTGAAAGCCTTGCAAAAAATGTTTTAGGAGAAGCACAAAAGTTTAGCATATACGAGTTTTGGTTTTCCTTTTGCTTCATTGCACAATTCAAATGACACGATCCTTTAAATACAGGAGTTAAAATGCCAGAGTGAAAAAATGGTTATTTACACACGCACACCAAGCCTCTAAATTACTTTAAGAAACCTATTTCTACCTTTTATTTTGAGTATTAAAATAGAGAGTTGAGATTCTATAGCCATCTTTGAAGCTAATGATTGTTGTGGGTCTGGAAGCTCTTGGAGGTAACCCATTAGAACACCCCAAGACGTTCTCCGGGCCTGACTTCTTATGATAGCACAGCTTCCCTCAGACTTCTTTTCTTCTCCTACCCCCTTCTTTCCCCCTTCTTCTCCTTCCTCCTCCTCCTCCTCCTCCCTCCTCCTCTGTTGTTATTCGTTTATCTTTTCCTGAATGTAAAATTAATGCTGAAATCTGCAGCTTTTAAAGTTCTGGAATTGAAGATAGTATATTTTGGTAAGTAATTACATTAGAATTGATAAATAGAGACAAAAAACTAAAAGGCTTATTTGCAAGCCCCCTTCCCCCCGCCCCTTTGCAGTACTGGGGATTGAACCCAGGGCCTCATGCATGCTAGCACTCTAAAACCAGTTCCTAGCCCTTCATTTTTGTTGTTAAAATATTTTTTAGCAGTTGACTTGATGATTACATTTGATATATATGTTAGTATTTGTTCCAATATTTAGTTATTATGAATTCTGATTAGTTATGAATTTGGTAGGAGGGATAGAAAGAACTTTGGTTGGCTTTCCGCAATTTAGAAGTTAAAGTTTTCACTTAATGATTATAGTGTCCTCTCCATTTTGGAAGACAAGTTGATAGTGTCAGCATTTGAAAATACAAACTATTAGGTAATAGTAGTAAGTCCACTTCATAGTATTTTAGGAAATATGCTGCATATATATATATGAGAGTGCAAATTACTAGGATATACATTGCTGTATTTTTATACATATCACTCCTCCAGTTGTAATCTGTCAGGGACTATTCTGCATCCACTGAGGTCTGTATGTATGTTATGAACTCTGAGATGAATTTTCAGAAATTCAAACTGTTAAACAGTGTTCTACTTTTAAAACACAGAGGAAAACTATTATGTTTCTATAGGCATATGACATGTGTAAGCATTTTAAACAAGGTTTGAAAGAACACACATCAAACTGCCATTGGTAGTTTCTTTGCCCAGGGGGAGTAGGAGTTGTAGAATGGGACTCAAGGGGCGTTCAGTTTCATCTGGGTCCCAATGGCAGTAGGAGTTGTAGAATGGGACTCAAGGGGCGTTCAGTTTCATCTGGGTCAAATTATTTTGTGCAACTTGAATGTTTATCATTGTGGTTTGCCTGTGTTGACATAAAAGAAAGAAGAAGCAACTAGGTTTAATTTTTCTTTCACAAAAATTAAGTTTAGGCAGTCCAGAGTGCAACTTTTTAACCATTCATTTTAAATAATAGCCTTTTAGGTAAGCGTTTAGAAGTATAATTTGAAATTTAACTTCTGATAGGATTAAATATGAAAGTTAAATCATGTTGAGATTTACATAGTATGTGACTGTTTTCTTACTGTTTTTAAAAACTTTTTGAATAATTTTTCAGTCTTTGAAGTGTAGAACCTGTCATTTTATTCTCAGCTATCAGCATTGGTGTGTGCCAGGTGCTATTAAAAACATTAGGCATGTGTTAATGCCAGAAGACTTAATAATGGAATATGCCTGAGTGACTGCTTTTTAGTAAGATAAATAATCAAAGATTGGAATTATCCTAGAGAGAATTTTTCAAAATATAATAAAACTTAATGAGTGGATTATTTGTATTCCTTAATATGTCTTTTTGAAATGAGTTTTTTCCTTTTCTTTTTTAAAAATGTGTTCTAATTAGTTATACATGGCAGTAGAATACACTTAGAAATAAGAATTTTTTCTAAACTTCATAAAAATGTTAGATCAAATTATTGTTTGGGGGATGTCAGTGGTTGTTGAGTATCTGGAAATAGGCTCCCCAAAATGGAGAGTAGAAAACTGTGGTTCTAAAACTTGGTTGTACTGAGGAAAGCACCAGCACCTGGAGAGAGACTTAAAAAATTGTTTGAATCCTAGTTCCAAAGAATTCAACTTAATTTGGGGGAGGAGAACCTGAAAATTGGGATTTTTGATGTGCAGCTAAAATTGTACGCCACTGTCTTAAATTTGTCCTTGGTTGTTACTCTAATGAGCATTTGGCTCATTAGCAACTGTTTTTCATTGCCTTTGTTGTGCTATCTAATTTAAAAGTGGTCTTCCCCAGTTGATCTCTTTTCCTTCATGACATTTAACAGAATCTGTACTTTTTTGCCTGGTTATTTGTAGCCTTTCTCTCTCCTGCAGTGGGAGTGATCTCCTTACACATCACTGGAACTCTAGTGGCCAGTACAGGGCTTGGCACATAGCAGTCATTCCAATGGTTGAGCTTCCAGTGTACGTAGTTTCCAGTTTTCATTGTCTTCCAGTGTACATAGTTTGTAGCATATAAGTGATCAGTAAATGTTCATTGAATAATAAATGATACATGAAATTTCTACTGTGTGAAATGTTTGCCATTAAAAGTAATGTTTGAATTTGATTTTTATGGGGGATTATGTATGCTGCCAAATGATTTTCTATAAGCAACACAGAAAGCATGTTCACTGAAAGACTGTTCAGTGTAAAAGAACTTTTTATTTGAGTATAAAGAAATATGCCAAAATACAGACAAAATTATAATGTCTTCCAAAAATTAGAAGGCCTAAGACACCCTCTTATAGCCTGAAATCTTCAGAGTGGGAGCATTATAGTTGATCTTATATGGCAGCTAGTGATCTCCCTACTATTTAGTTAGATGGCAATTTGATAGGCTTAACAACTCCTGATATTGATCATAAGAGTTGGGGCTATGTATGTACCTTGCTACACATTTTTTTCATAGGTATCAAATGAGATAGCCAGTACATAAAATCTAGCCATATCCTGTCTTACTTTAATGGGATCATACATGTTTGCAATTTCATCTTACCAAGTTTACCCATTCGGGTACATTAAGTGTGAGTAAATGTATCTTCATTAATGTTATTTTAATGCCAAATGATTGCTTCATTTTTCTTTCCCTCTGTAGGCTAAAGAAATCCTGACAAAAGAATCCAATGTGCAAGAGGTTCGATGTCCAGTCACTGTCTGTGGAGATGTACATGGGCAATTTCATGATCTCATGGAACTGTTTAGAATTGGTGGCAAATCACCAGATACAAATTACTTGTTTATGGGAGATTATGTTGACAGAGGATATTATTCAGTTGAAACAGTTACACTGCTTGTAGCTCTTAAGGTAATTTCAGTTTTATGTTTGGGCCTTTTAAACTGGATAAGACAGTTCTTTTGTTCCAGTGATCTTCTCCATCAGGTTGTTAAATTTTAGAAGAAAATTCTACATTTAGTAATGCAAATAATGAGGACTTTAGAGTTATAATCATAGGTGCAGAAGATGGCAAAGAATAAAAACAAAAGAGAATATCTTAATCAGTTTATGTGAAAAATGTTAGGACTGGTGAGGTAGGAATTATAGTTTAGTATATTGGGTGTGGAGAAATAATATAAACATAGCAAGTGTTGGAATATTTATATTCTCTGACAGTAATCCTATAATTAGAATTTTTCTAAGGAAGAATATCAAAAGGAAAAGCATTAATCCTGTAAAAACATTACAACATTATCTTTATCAGAAAATATTGATCTAAATATCTCAACAGTGAGTGAATACTTACAGTTTACAGCTGTTAACATAACAATAATCTAGAATATTAGAAATGGTCATTGAAAGCAAATTGCAGATTTTTTTAATTTTTTTTTTCCTCCAGTGCTGGGGATCAAACAATTTAGTGAGACCCCGTCTCAAAATAGAAAGGATCAGAATGTGTCTTGGTGATAAAGTGCCTCTGGGTTCAATCTCCAGTTACTCCCTACCCCTTGCGCACAAGCACACCCATACCAGTTGTGGTTTTGTGAGATATACAGATGAAAATCTGAAGGTGAAACACAAAATGGTATACCTTTGGGGGTGGAATGTTTCTGCTTTTTTTTTTTTTTGGTATTGGATCTTTGAACCCAGGAGTACTTAACCACTGAGCCTCATTCCCAGCCCTTTGAATTTGTGAGCCTCCCTAGCTTCTGGGATTACAGGTATGCGCCTTGCCACCCAGCTAGGAAAGCTAAATAAGGGTCTTTAAAAAAAATTTTTTTTCCTTTGAACTTACTTTTTTGGGGCAGGAGTAATTCCCTCCTTAGGCACCTCATACTTACTGAAGAATATTGAGAATGAGAAAATGGCTGCTGTAGAGCTGTGG
The DNA here is from genome assembly GCF_902686455.1 of Sciurus vulgaris. Lineage (NCBI taxonomy): Eukaryota > Metazoa > Chordata > Mammalia > Rodentia > Sciuridae > Sciurus > Sciurus vulgaris. Next base: position 32,664,950 of record NC_136466.1, on the reverse strand, counting down.
GTTCACTAGGAGTCAAATTTAATTTTAGGTGATTAATATCTGAATTGTGTAAAGTGCTACAAAACTTTATTGTTGGCCATTATGTTCTGCATTTTTAAAATGAAAACATTGGACTACATGGAGGAAGCTTTCTGCTGGGACTCCAGGTGCTGTGAAAGAAACTGTCAAGCTACTACCCTGCATGTATCAATCCCAGTATGCAGAAAAGCAAATACACTACCTTTAAGAATTCGTGCAACAGGGTGTAATGAACTGAATTATGTCTGCTTAAATTTCATATGTTAAAGTCCTAACTCCCAATACCTCAGAATGTGACTATATTTGGAACTATGGCCTTTACAGAGGTAATTAAGGTAAAATGAAGAGAGATTCGGGCACAGATAAGGGGAGAGGATGGAAAGACATGGAGAACTTGAGTATCTATAAATCAGGGAGAGGCCTTCAAAAGAAACATCCTCTGCTAACACCTTGATCTTGGACTTTAGCCTCCAGAACTATGAGGAAATCAGTTTCTGTTGTTTAAATATCCAGTCCATGGTGTTTTGTCATGGTAGCCCTGACAAATGAATTTTGTTGGAAAGGATGGCTTTTTCAGCAAATGGATCAAATTGGATCATAGACCTAAATACAAAAATGACAAAACTTCTAGAATAAAATTTAGGAGAAAATCTTTGTAATATTGGTTATGTTAGAAGGTTAGTTAACAAAAACACGATTCATAAAAAATAGAAAAATTTGGCTTCATCAAAATTTACTTTTTTGTTCTTAAAAAAGACTTCAGAGAGAAAAAGCTTTTGTATTCAAATTTTAAATTTTTTTATTTTTTGGTGCTGGGATTGACCTAACAAGGCTTTACCACTGGGCCATACCCGCAGCATCAAAATTTAAAAACAAAAACAAAACTCTTAAAAAAACATAATTTTAAAATGGGCAAAACATTTGAGTAGATATTTCATTCAAGAAGATACGTTGATCAGGAAGCACATGAAAAGATGCTTAACATTAGTCATCAGGGAAATGCAGTTGAGGTCTAAGTGAGATAACCTTCACATCCTTTAGAATGACCTCATGCTTTGCTGGTGGGAATGTGAAATGGTCCAGCCACTGATTCATGCTGCAATGTTGATAAGCCTCAAAAATATTTCAGATAATATTTAGCACAAAAGAACTGTATTTTGCATTATTCTATTTCTATATAATTTCTAGAAGAGGCAATCTCAAAAGCCAGAAAGTAAATCAGCGGTTGCCAGGAAGTAGGAATAGGAGTGGGAGTGAGGAGTGACTGCAGACAGGACTGAGGATCTTTTGGGAGTTGATGGTTATTACATAACTATAAATTTACTAAAGATCATTGAACTGAAAGAAAATCATGTATGAGGTTTTATATCCTATGATTATGGTTAATATAAAGTTGATAGTAAAGGGAGTTTGATTTTATTTATTTAAATTTAATTTTATTCATTTAACTTTTTTGGTACTGGGGGGTTTGATCTCCAGTAGCACTTTATCACTAAGCCACATCCTCGATCCTTTTTAAATTTTAATGTGGTCTTGCCAAGTTGCTGAGGGTCCTGCTAAGTTGCTGAGGCTGGCCTGAAATTTGCATTCCTCCTGCCTTAGCCTGCCAAGTTCCTGGGATTACAGGTGTGTGCCACTACACCTGGCTCCCATGGGCATTTAAAAATGTTCATCATGGATTTGTGATTTCATTTCAGTGTAATGTGGGGATGCGTGCTGGTTTTTTGGTTGTTATTTTCAGTAAAATTGGAACTCTGAATTATTATTTGAATTTTCAAAGAGCTAGTTTTTGATGTTTTCCTTTTTGTTGTTCTAGGTTCGTTACCGGGAACGCATCACCATTCTTCGAGGGAATCACGAGAGCAGGCAGATCACACAAGTTTATGGTTTTTATGATGAGTGTTTAAGAAAATATGGAAATGCAAATGTTTGGAAATATTTTACAGATCTTTTTGACTATCTTCCTCTCACTGCCTTGGTGGATGGGCAGGTTTGTGCATCTTAAAACTCATCTTGCTGATTGTTCTTAGGAATATACTTCCTTAATGTTTATGGGCCTTTAACTTTTTTCTATACTCACATCCTTTTGGGAATATTTTTTGGTAAATATTGATAGCATTCATTTAAAACTTTTTTTTTTTTAATCCTCTCTTCATATCAGGCTCCTAATCTTTTGGAGTGGGATCACAATGATGGGAAATTTAGACCATCCAGCCTGTTAGTCTGTTTCTGGAGAAGTCTAGGAGGTGTAATGCACCCTTTACTGGTCCAGGTAGAGGTGTACACAGAACTTGGGAGAAAATTCTGAATATGAAGATACTACACTAGTCTCTAGCATGGGTCAGGGGACTTAGATACATTTTCTTGAAGGAGCTGACTGAGGTAAACACAGTGTAGTGATGGTTTGTCAGGAAGGAAAAAAGTGTGTTCACTAGTTGCCTGGAGCAAAAATGGATCCTGTAGAGTCAGATTTCATTCAGGCAGAGCCCAGAAATATCAGTGAGGCCAGTGATGGGGACTACTGCCTAAAACTTAGCCCAGAATAAAAGTTTCTTTAGATGAAGTTAACATTTTGAACCAATCTCTTTTTTCAGATCTTCTGTCTACATGGTGGCCTCTCACCATCCATAGATACACTGGATCACATCAGAGCACTTGATCGCCTACAAGAAGTTCCCCATGAGGTATGACTCTGATTTGGTAATAAATTCTTTTTCAAAATCTTTTAGGGAGAGGAGAAATTTGATTGTAATTGGTTCATTTATATGTATTCGCTCATTTAATCCTTAAAAACAATTCCATAAGGTATAAGCACTCTTATCAACCCCCCTGTTCAAATGAAGTAGAAAACCTGCCAAAATAATAATATCTGTGGGACTAGGCTTAAAAAAGATCCTACCTTATCTTAAAAACGTTTGCCTTACCCAGGCATAGTGGTACATGCCTGTAATTCCAGTGACTCGGAAGGCTGAGATGAGAACACCCAATTTGAGGCCATCCTGGGCAACCTATCGAAAATAAAAAGGCCTGGAGAGATGTATTTCAGTGGTAGAGTGCCCCTGGGTTCAGTATCCAGTATCTTAAACACTAACCAATACTGCCTAATACTAAAATTTGCATACTATAGGGAGATTAGAGCATGTTGCTATTAGGACCCAGAGATGTCATCTGTTCCTCATAAAGCTGGAAAACATGTCTCATTTGAGATATTTTTAACTGCAAAATCTGTTACTGTTTTCAGTAAATACCACTAAAAAGTGTGACTTAGTACTGTGCTGTTTCTAATGAATTACTCAAATTATGCTTTTGTCATTTTTATAAAAGCTATTTATAATGTGAATCTGCTTTTTAGGGTCCAATGTGTGACTTACTGTGGTCAGATCCAGATGATCGTGGTGGTTGGGGTATATCTCCTCGAGGAGCTGGTTACACATTTGGGCAAGATATTTCTGAGACATTTAATCATGCCAATGGCCTCACGTTGGTGTCTAGAGCTCACCAGCTGGTGATGGAGGTATGTTTTGTTCTTTGAAACACCATTTGCTTTTTAGTAACTAAAGAAAAGAGGCTATAGAAAAGAAGCAGCATTCACGTTAATGATTTAGTGACATTGCATGTATTTCTTCTGATAAGTTTGCCATTATAGCCTGAATCTTTTCAGTAGATATACATTAGAATTAAACTTTTGATGATAATAGAATATATATTTAATCTGGTTTCATAGAATTCTTCCTGGCAGGGAATTGCTTGAGATTTAAGAGTGGGAAAGTACAATACAGGGAGGTGGGGAGGGATATAATATTTTATGATCCCATTTTTGTTTCATTTAGCATGTATATATATGTAGGAGAGGGAAGGAAGAAACACACCAAAATGTTAAGTGGTCCTCTAGATGGTAGGATTATAATCACCTAACAGATGATTTGAATGAAAAAACTAAGCAGGAAACACAGTGGGATTCTTGGCACAGAACATTTGATTAGTATACTTTTAGATGTAGGGTATTATTTAAATTAATACTAATGCAGCTTTAAAATCTGACTTGATTAAAGATAGGGAAAGAACTTTGTGAGCACTGCTAAATACAAAAAGTATCAGAAGCAGCTCATGCATTCAGGTGGGCTTTGTGAAGCTAAAAGATCCTAAAAGCATATCTCATTTGTACTTCCCTGGTAATTGACCAGCTTAGGGGCCTTCACTTATTATGACTACTAAGCAACAAACAAATTCTAGCCTCCTGGAGTAGGTATATTAGTCAGCTTTTTGTCACTAAAACAAAATACCTGACATAAGCTATTTGTGAAGTAGAGAGGTTTATTTTGCCCCATAGGTTTTGCCCATAGGTTTTGTCCTGTCACATGGCAGGACCCTGTGTCAGAGGTGATGGTAACATCTCTAGCCAGAAGCAGAGGAGACAGAGCATGCCCCTCAGTGACCTACGAACCTCCCACTAGGCTTCATCTTCTAAAGGTTTCACTGCTTCCAATAGCTGCTCCCTGGGGGACCATGTATTTAACATGTGGGCCTTTGGAAGATATTTGACATTCAAAGGAATGTAAAAGGAATGGGCATATAATAACTCATTCTTAAATCATGTTTAACGTCTGCAATTTAAAAGAGGATGATGAGACACTGCCATTACAGAAGGACAGATAGATAAGAAGCAGTTTATTCCTTAGTTATTAGTGCTGTTTCTTAAAAGTTTTTATTTTTATAATAAACTGGTTTTGTAATTTGGGGAAAAGTAAATACATTTTTGTTTTATAAGTTGTGCAAAGTACAGAACATTTTTATGTTGTTTAGAAAGAAATCACGGGTATTTCTTAAGCTTTTGTGAGGAGAGGTGTCACATTTAGTTGTATAAGAAAAGGAATAAATAAACTTTAATTCCTTTCTTCTCCTTGTAGGGATATAACTGGTGCCATGATCGGAATGTAGTAACGATTTTCAGTGCTCCAAACTATTGTTATCGTTGTGGTAACCAAGCTGCAATCATGGAACTTGATGATACTCTAAAATATTCTTTGTAAGTATTTACACCTGAGCATTTGGTTGCTATTCCTGAATATTTAATTTTAATAGTGTTCATAAGTTTATACTGTCAGATTCTAACTTGGTCTTTGAAATGGACCAATGATATGTTGAAACACATCAACAGAAGCCAACTCATCCTATATAGATTCTAATATGAATTACTAGGGTTTTTTTTTTGTTTGTTTGTTTGTTTTTACTTTTAAGTCATGTTTTTGTTATGGAGTTAATAAAGTATATTCTGGGGATGAGAGATCAGATGCAATATGTTAGATACTTTGAAATTTGCTTATTAGCTGCCAGGTGTGGTGGCTTACACTGGTAATCTCAGCAACTCAGGGAGACCCTAAGCAACTTAGTGAGACCCACTCTCTAAATGAAAATATAAAAGAGGGCTGGAAGTATGGCTCGGTTGTTAAGAGCCCCTGGGTTTAATACAAAAAGAAAAAAAATTGGGAGGTTGGGGGGCTTATTAGCCAAGTGTGCTTGAAGGAGCCTATAGTCCTAGCTACTCAAGAGGCAGAACCAGGAGGATTGTGAGTTTTGAGGCCTGCTTGGGCAACATAGCAAGACCCTTTCTCCTCTTTTAAAAAAGGTCTTCCAAAAAAAAAAAAAAAAAAAAAAAATTTTTTTTTTTTTAATTTAATAGAACCCTTTTGCCCACTGCCGCCTCCCCCTCCCCCAATTACTGTTAGAACCCTTCTTTCAAGCAGTCTTAGAGGGAACCCCATTGTGTAAAAGCAGAGCTTCTGTGATTAAAGTTGCTTTGGCTTTTTCAAGGGGAGTACAATTAGAAAAGTAAATGCATGATTCAGCTGTAATTAGGACTCTGTTCATTAAGATAAGTTAAACTTGGATAGAAAAAAGTGTAAAAAATTGATGACTGAAGTTCTTAATTTTGATTTTCCCCAAGACATTCATTTAATGACCATGAATCTTGTCTGGTTTTGCAGCTTGCAGTTTGATCCAGCACCTCGTAGAGGCGAACCACATGTTACTCGTCGTACCCCAGACTACTTCCTGTAATGAAATTTTAAACTTGTACAGTATTGCCATGAACCATATATTGACCTAATGGAAATGGGAAGAGCAACAGTAACTCCAAAGTGTCAGAAAATAGTTAACATTCAAAAACTTGTTTTCACATGGACCAAAAGATGTGCCATATAAAAATACAAAGCCTCTTGTCATCAACAGCCGTGACCACTTTAGAATGAACCAGTTCATTGCATGCTGAAGCGACATTGTTGGTCAAGAAACCAGTTTCTGGCATAGCGCTATTTGTAGTTACTTTTGCTTTCTCTGAGAGACTGCAGATAATAAGATGTAAACATTAACACCTCGTGAATACAATTTAACTTCCATTTAGCTATAGCTTTACTTAGCATGACTGTAGATAAGGATAGCAGCAAACAATCATTGGAGCTTAATGAACATTTTTAAAAATAAGTACCAAGGCCTCCCCCCTACTTGTGAGTTTTGAAATCGTTTTGTTTATTTTCAGGGAAACCGTTTAATTTAATTGTATGATTTGTCTGCACTCAGTTTATTCCCTTCTCAAATCTCAGCCCCATGTTGTTCTTTGTTATTGTCAGAACCTGGTGAGTTGTTTTGAACAGAACTGTTTTCCCTCTCCTGTAAGACGATGTTACTGCACAAGAGCACTGCAGTGTTTTTCATAATAAACTTGTGAACTAAGAACTGAGAAAGTCAAATTTTAATTGTATCAATGGACAAGACTGGTGCTGTTTATTTAAAAAGATTAATCAATTGATAAATTTTAGAATTTGTAGAATTCTAGGTAAAGAAAAATAAAAAAAATCAAGGCCACTACATAATCTCTCTGGTAACTCCTTGACATTCTTGACATAAACTTGAGGATTTATTTGTATTGCATACAGTAAATTTGTCAGATTGCTGGTTTGCTCTTTACTTGTCTGTAAGAAAGGAAATCTATGCTGCTTCAGTAAGACCTAATTGTGAAACCTTATTTATAACTTGTGAGTTAAGTTTTTAGGCTTTTATTTTACTCAAAATGGCATGTTTTTTAGGTAGAGCTTAAATGGTGTGTTTACTTAGTGCAGTTTCTGGTTATAAATATTATATTGCTATGTATATTACATGAATTCTTGAAAGTGATTGACAAATTGGTAAGTTCTTGACAACTATTTGTACATTATTTAAGTCATGTTAAGAAAGCAGTGAAAACATTATCCTGTGTTAAAGTCTCTTAAGTGATAGTGAAATGAAATGGAAAACTATTGTTGGATCATGGTTTAGTGTTTTGTGCATTGACCCAAAGAGATAAGTGGCACTTGAAGTGCCAGTGTTCAACATTTAATGAAAAATTTCCCCTTTTCTCCTTGGACTGGAATTAGAAGCTAAAACAGTTCTGGGAACTGTCATTTGATTTTTTTTTTTTTTTTTTAAATTTTTTTTAAGCTACTGGGATAAACTTCAGGACATTCAATCTTTACTTCTGTGAGTGTAGTAAATAAATGTTTCCTTACTTTGTATTGTGTTGAATTTGGAACCAATAGTGAAAGTATAGCATTTCCCTTTTTTAAGAAGCTTGAGAAAATACACACATATACACAATTTTGAAGTGTATGTGTATAATTGACATACATTTTCTTGAGTGGTCCACTTTTTATCTGATCTGAATGATAGTATATCTGGTGTATGGGGTTAATTGTCCAGAGCAAAAAGCCTTTAGTATTTCTACATGTTTCAATTTGTTTTTGCTTTTATAAGAAATTTTTTTTTTTTGCTTTGTCACTATGTATCCAACAGGACAAGCAGCCCTTCTGTGTTTAGTGGTTTTAATGCAATACCCAAGTGATACTGACACCAAGCAGCTGTTTTTCAGGTCCTATGATCAGAGAATTGACTCTAAGGGAATGCATATCTTGTAGTTAATGAGGTACTGTCATACAGGTACAGATTCTTTAAATCTTGTGGTCAGCAGAATGGGGGCTTGTGGTGAAAATTGCTTTGGTTTTAGGATAATTGTTGGATTGAAGAGAATTACTGGGCTTTTCCATCTAAACTAGAAAGTGTTATTATTACCTTACCTGCTAATGATATGTGTGAAGAGTGGTGAGTGGTAATTTCCTATAAAAATTTGTAATTATGTTTGGGTGGGAGTCACTTCAGTTGAGTGATATTGTCAATTTCTATTAGAAACAGATGAGAATAGGATTTTCGTAACAAACTCTTTAAAAGATACTTGGTTCTAAGAATAAAGACCTGTCGAGAATGAGTGTTCTAAAAAAATGGATGAACTGGACTGGTGGTGTAGCTCAGCAGCAGAGTACTTACGTAGCATGCAGGAGGTCTTGGGTTTAATCCCTTACACTGCAGAAGAAAATTGTTTTTTTTTTTTTTTTTTTTAATCCTTTTTTTTATTAAAATCTTTTTTATTTTTACAGACTGCATTTTGATTCATTGTACACAAATGGAGTACAGCAAAAAAGTTTTAAATGAATGTTGCAAGCACTCTATATAGAGGACTTGCAGCAGTTTGCTTTGCAACTGGAAATGTGCTTATTTCTTTGGTGGAGAGTTTTAAGCAAACTTTTTTTACATTGTGTAATGTTTTGTTTTTTAATCAGATAAAAACATAAAAATTGTACTTATTAATGTTTCCGTACATGTTTACATTATGGGATGCTTAGATTGGTTCAACCCATTTTGATCTATACTCCCAGATGTAGACCACCTATAAAAACTTAAAATAGTCTATAATTATACAACATATAAGAAGGATATAATAATTCATATAAGCTCCATGTTACGGTTTCTGGCCCATTTTAATGCACCTTTGTCAATTGCATTGAAATATTTGCAGAATTGAAAACTTGGGACTTAATGGGTCAAGCATATCTATCTCAAGCATTTATCATGTCTTATGGTAAGAACTTTCAAAATCCTTTCATGTAGATTTTTGAGATGTTTGAAGTGTATGTTATTGTTACCCATAGTCACCTTGTTGTGCAATAGCACATCAGAACTGTTTGCTTCTATCATGTTTGTAGTGTTAAACTTTCCTCATCCCTCCCCACAAATGAAAAATTTCTCCCCTGGGCTGCATATTAAACATTGACTTAGTTGGAAAGGGATAGGTATTTCCATGGTTCTCAGTCTTGATGCCTGTGAAGGTTCTGATTTTAATTGTTTGAAGGAGGACCCAGGTGATTTTGATTCATATTTAGGGTTAAGAACCCACTGCTGTTTTCCAACTACAAATAAGAAAACTGGATTACTTGGTTAATAGGTAGTGGTGGTTTATAGGTTTTGGTAAATAATTAAAATGCACTGTATAACTCTTGATTTGTTTCCATAGTGACTTTACCTGTCTGGTATAAGTGTTCCCTTTCAACCATAAATGTTTTCCTAGAAATGGGCCTGCACAGTTTTAATAGACTTATGTTGAGATGGGTTCTCTTCCCATGAACTAAAACTTTTTTGTTAAAGCCTTAAGTGTTCTCACACATTCTTTGTTTCTTACCCTTTATAAATTTTTTTAGGTTTTTTTTTCCATCACAGTTTTACCTGTATTCTAGTAAATGATCTTTATCAAGATTGTAGATATATTTGGGCGTGCCTGATGATCTCTGTTTCAATCATAGTTTGAGCTTTCTATTTTTGCTTTTTGTTATATATATTTAATAGCACAACTGCTGCTGTCTAGACAAAAATGGTATGTTGCTACAACACTTGGCTTGCAAGCATTGCTTTCCTGGTAAATAGGTTAAAATGTATCAATTGGTGTATAAATTTGGAAAGAAGGAAGATGCGGGTTATGATTGACTTTATAAAAATTGAGCAGAAAGGGCAGGGATGTAGCTCAATGGCAGAGCACTTGCTTTGCAAGCTTGGGGCCCTAGGTTCAGTCCCCACCCAACTCCTTAAAAAAAAAAAAAGCGGAACATAACAGATTAATTATAATAAAGTGGAAAAGATACCAGATTCCAGTTCAGTTTTGTCTCTATCAGGCCTAGACCAGAATGCCTTACTTCCAGAGGTGGAAGTGGAAATCATAGCTAGTGATACAGTGCTGAAAAGAGGCCGCAGTTGTTTTTAATGACAATTGCAAACCCTTATGACTAAAGTTAAACAGTTGTTTGTATCTTTAGGCTTGGCAGAAGTAGCTGGGCTAGTAAATAGTTTTCTCTGCAGTGTTACTAATGCAACAGACCACTGCTTGTGTCTTACTTTACTGCTCTGAAAATCTGGAAATCTTTCTTGATAGCCTCAGCCATGGTGTACAGTCTCAACCATACAGAATGCTCTCACTGGGAAAGACTTTTTTGGGGGAGGCGGGTATCAGGGATTGAACCCAGGGGCACTTATGCACTGAGCATCGTCCCCAGCCCTTTTTTACATTTTACTAGACACAGGGTCTCACTGAGTTGCTTAGTACTTCACTGAGTTGCTGAGGCTGCCTCAGCTTCCCAAATGGCTTGGATTACAGGCCTGCACCACCCCATGCCCAGCCCATGCCCAGCCCATGCCCAGCTGGGAAAGACTTTATTAAAAAGTCTAGATTCTACTATACATGTTCTTCAAAGAGATGATTAAGTAGATCTGTGTTTTGTTTTTTTCTCTTTCACTGAGGAGGACCCCTGCCTAGCAGATCTTTCTAAGTAGGCTGCAGCCACCAGCAAATGACATCCCCATTAGTGGAAGTCAAAGTCCAGAGTTGTGGTAACAGAAAAGGAAGTTAGAGTATTCCTTGCTCTGTATAACAGTAGAAAGACCAAAGTGAAAGGTCTAATTAAAGCTGCTAGTAATGTTCAAGACTGTTGAGTGCCTTTACCTGGATCCTGGTCTGTGAGGAGACTCATTATTTTGTAGTGATTCCAGAACTACTCTTGTGTGATAGTGGAACTTGGGGGCTAGAGGTGAGGCTAGTCTAGTGTTAAGTTTTGTAGTCCTATCATTTATGAGCCTTGGTCAAGTATGTCCAAGTGTGTCTCAGGAAAAAACTAAGGTATGGTGAAATATACCAGAATTAGAATCTATAGGCAATGCTTTGAGCCCAGGTAAGTCTCTTCCAGCAGCAGTGAAGGTGTTGGATGTGTGTTGAATGCTGCAGTCAGAGGAAAAAGCTGCTTAATGCATTTGGTCTTGAGCTTTTCTTTGTCTCCTGGAAACACGCTGATTTCTTTTTTTCTTTTTTTGGTACCTGGGATTGAACCCAGGGTCACTTAACCATTGAGTCATATCCCCAACTCTTTTTTTATGTTTTTATTTTGGGACAGGGTCTTGCTGATTTGCTGAGGCTAGTCTTAAATTTAATACTCCTGCTCCAAGTTGCCCGGATTACAGGCGTGTGCCACATGCCCAGCAACATGTTGATTTCTAATTTGGTGAAAATGAAACTGCTTTTGTAATTTTAATCCTTTTAATGATTTGCCACTTAAAGACAGGGCTGGAGTTGTGTCAGTGTTGGAGTGCTCACCTAGCACGTACGAGGCAGAGTTCGATCCTCAGCATCACATAAAAATAAATAAAGGTATTGTATCCATCTACAACTTAAAAAAAGAAAATTTTTAAATTAAAGAGAATCCCAAGGTTCTGCTCACTTCTTCCCAATAGTTGCATGAGGACTGAATTGTATAATAAAAGCAAAAAGGAAAGCAGTAATTGAAATACGAGTTGATCCATTTGTGTACAATGAGTCAGAATGTATTCTGTCATTTATAACTAAAACAAACAAAAAAGAAATATGAGTCGAGACTGAGGCAGAAGGATCACAAGTACAAGACCAGCCTGGACAACTTGGACCCTGTCTCAAACTTTAAAAAAAGATTTGGGGGATGACAGTACAGATGCTTCTCAAGACCTCTGAATAGGCCAGTGTGCTGGGAGACTTTGTATAGCCTCTGCCTGTTGCCATTGCACCATATTTTGCGCTTAATTTTAGCCCTGGTTTTGGATTTTCTTAAAATAGAGTCAGTGATTGCTTTGTATTTTCCAACTTCACTTCAGATCCTAGGAAAAATCCTCCTCCTCTAGATGCTACGATTTTTAAAATAGGGCTAGGAATATGAGTGGATGATCTGTGGATTTTCAAAATGAAATTATTTTTGTAAGCTACCCTTTGGAAACATTTCTGATGTCAACCTGAGTGGCAGATAGTCTATAAAAGCAAAAAGGAAAGCAGTAATTGAAATATTTGGTATGTTAAAACAGTGCAGAGCGAGTGATTTGTGACTTCTGTGAATTTGATGTTACAATCCTTAAGGTAATAGCTGGTATATGCTAATTCAGCTTATATGTTTCCAGTACTCTCAGTGGTGAAATAACAGTTACTCCAGTGGATTGAGTTGAATTCAGAGTGACCAGGAGAGCAGGAAATCCTGGGTGTTCAATCCTGAAATGGCAGAAATAATCTAATAGTGAATAGTGTCTAGCATTGAGTATTTCCCATGTGCAAGACTTCACATGGATTATTTTATTGACTTGGGTTAACACAGTTTAGCAGGGAAATTTCTGCTGTTGACATTCTGAGTCCCTAACTTTCAGAAAACTTCATTATTTTCTGGCCTTCGCTGGAACTTTTATTTAGTAAGGTTTGAAGGGTGGGCAGGAGCTTTTGGGTTGAGAAAGGGACCTGGGTTTGTGACTGACAACTGCTTCAGGAAGCCAAGTATATGATAGTCTCTTTGGGAAGCATGGTGAGGGAGGCTTGCACCTTGGGCTTTTTTGAGTGTTAGCCTAAGTCAGGTATCTTCTGGTCTCAGAATTCATGCAGTGACTTGTCTCAGGGGCATTTATTTGAACCAGATTAAAAGGTAGTTGGCTGCGGCTGATCTAGAAAATGACTCAGTCCACAGCCTGTTGCTCCCGAAGATAATAGAATGTTCACAGAGGATTGACCAAATATATCAGAAAGCAAAATCCATGGTTTCCTTAAAGAAATACACATGTAGAGTGGGGTGTTCCATCTTCAACTTGTAAGATTACATTGATGTGAAACAATTTCCACTTTTCCTCTTAAAAGGTCAGTTGTTTTGGGAGTGTTCTTGTAGTTGAAGAATGACATTTTTTATTCTCTGATAAACTTTTGAGATTGTGTATGGGACCTTTGAAAACTAGTCTGCTGTTCAGGTTGGCAAGGATAGTAATGAAGGAAGTGGCTCACCGTTTGTCACCTGATCATCTCTCCTACTCTATTGAAGCCAGAAGCCAAGAGAAAATTAAACTTGTCTGGTGTCCAGTTCATGGAAGATGACATCACAAAAACTACCCGTATCTATGATCTGTGTATGTGCTCTTGTTTAAGAAATTGTCTTTTCTGCTTTTATTATGTATTTGTAAAATCAAGCAATAGGGATTATCTCCAGCTTTACTCCAGTGAGGTAATTACTTAATACTAATGGTTGTGAATACCTTCATAGAGAAGCATATACAAGTGTGCCCATTTGAAGGGTGATTGTGCTGTTAACTTCCCTTGTGATCATTGTGTGATTTTATATGTGTGTGTGTGTGTGTGTGACCAATCAATATGAGGTTTCAATTACAAGTAAAATGATTTGGTGGAAGTATACTGGGTCCCCTGAAGTGGTTAGGTGTTAAGCAAGGAGGCAAAAATGTAAGTTAATTCACCAGTTTGTATGTGACCATAAGTGGGCATAGCTCCAGTGTAGGGTGACCAGTGACCTGGTTTTCCTTGAGTTGGGCATTTAAGCAGAGCTTTCAATTTTCAAGCCAGGATGGGTTGATCACCATAAGATGAGGTTCTATACTGATAATCTTACAAGTGCAGAAAGCGTTTCCCACCCTCACTAGAATCCAGGCTCTGCTTTGGCTCTCAGTGGGATCCTGGTGGAGAGGAGGTGGCCACTGAATTAATTTACTCAGTCCTGACTTCCGAAGACCCATCTGTTGTTCAACTTGATGTCTTTGCATTAAGTCTGACTCTGGAACCTCCTGATTTCTGACATTCCAAGCCTTGTTCTGAATGCTCTTCAAGTCTTGATGCAAAATTCAGAAATAAGGGGCTATCAGACGTAGGAATTAATTGACCAAAATAGGAAGGGGATAAACAAGAATGTGTGTGTGAGGGTAAGGGGTATGAGACTAGCAAAAAAAAGCTTATTTCTCTCAGCCTGGAGTAAGGGGCCACTACTCCCTGGGGAGCACAGTGAGTGAGTCAGGAAGATGTTGCCATGGTGTTTGAATAGTATCCATGGAATAGTAAGCTATGACCAGGCACCAGCTGAGCTTAGTGGTTTGGTGGCATGCCACAGGTACTTTGAATTGGACAAATGACTGGGCAGCCTTGGAGAGCTTGGGAGCCATTTTTACTTAATTGCATCACAGTAGCATGGCCTTTTCTTATAGACAACTATGTTAGTTGCAAAGGAAACAGGTACCTGGTCCCAGGCATGCTGTGTGGGTCATTGTAACTTTAAGGTTTCTTCATCAGCTGCTTCTGTTAGAAGTCTTGAAATGTAGCAGCCTTTAGTAGAACCAACAGAAAGAAATGGATTCAAGCACTCATTCAGAACTACTTACTGAGCACGTGTTATCTAGTATTGAGAATATGTTGTGAGACAGTGTCCTGGTGATGCTTTTGTTCATGAGGGATATATACAAAAGTGAGATAGGAATGACATGGAAAAGGACAGGAGGAAAGTTAAAAACTTGAAGTGTAGTTCGTAGGACAGCAATGATCATGACCTGAAAACATCCCTAGAGATCTGTGCCTTCACCTGCTTGGGGCATGAGTTCTGGTGTAGTAGTAAGGAAACGTGGTAGATGGGAGCCTTTTTGTAGTCCAGGCCCTAAATATTCTGACCAGAGCCTGTTACCTATGTGTGAACAACAGGACATGGCCTAGAGAAATTGATAAAACCATACAGATGCCAAAGGGACCGTAGCTACTGCCACACAATCCCAATGCCCTATACTTCTTGCCCTATACTTCCTTCCTCAGGCTTCCAAAAAACTGATTCACAGTTGTCTCAAGTTAACAATACCTCCCCTCCACACTAGACCTTGACTGCCTTATTAATACTTCTAAGCTCAGTCAGACAAATGTTCTTTCTTCTTTCCATCACAGGCACCAGTCTTGCAACTGTACCTCTAACCTTAACCTCTTCAACTGGACTGTTCCCATGAGCATACAAACATGGCTCTGTGTTCAGTCTTAAGAAACAGACTCCTTTGACCTCACAGTCCCTCCTCCCCTTAAGTTTCTGCACCTCTTCTATATTCCTCTGAGCAAAACTAGAAAGATTATGTTCTGTCCTGTTTTCTCATACCACATTCTTTTCTCGCACACCACTCTGCTGAAATCAAAGAGATTTAGCAGGGTGATTTTCACATTGTCAAGTAATAATCAATCTTGACCCATTGGCTAAGATCAAATAAAATGAGTGACCAAAGCAATTTTGTGGAGATAATTTCTTCCTTGTATGCTTTTTTGTTTGTTTTTTGATAGTGGGGATTAAACTTGGCCTAATGTATGCTAGGCAAGTACCCTGCTACTGAGCTATCCACCTGCTCATCTCTAAGTGATCTTGTCCAGTCTCATCTATTTGCCCCCAAACCCCCAATTAATTAATTAATGTACCAGGGATTGAACCCAGGGCATTTAATCACTGAGGCTTATCCCCAGCCCTTTTTATATTTTATTTTGAGACGGTCTTTTAAGTTGCTGAGGCTGACTTTGCACTTGTGATCCCCCTGCCTCAGCCGCCTGAGCTGCTGGGATCACAGGTGTGCACCATATGTCCTTATGCCAGTTTCTCCCTCAGCTTGCAGAGTTATCCAGCTGCCTACTTAATGTGACTCACTTGTCTAGCATCTCAACCTAAGTTTCTGATCTCCCACACTCCTGGGTTTTCTTTTCATTTTTTTAAAATATTTTTTTTAGTTGTAAATGGACACAATACCTTTGTTTTATTTTTATGTGGTGCTGAGGATTGAACCCAGTGCCTCCTGCGTGCGGGGCAAGTGCTCTACCACTGAGCCACAGTCCAGCCCTTTTCATTTTTTTAAACATATTTTCAGTTGTAGATGGACACAAAACCTTTATTTTATTTTGAATTTTTATGTGGTGCTGAGGTTCGAACCCAGTGCCTCACACATGCTAGGCAAGAGCTCTACCATTGAGCCACAACTCAGGCCTCCTGGGGTTTTCTTGTCTCAATAAATTGTACCACTGTTCATGCAGTTTTCATTACACCTGTTTGATCCATGTGTAGTCCTGTAACCACACCTCCAAACACATCTTTCTCTTCTCCATGCCCCCACCCTCATCCAAGCTTCCTGAAACTTTTGCTACTTCCCCCCAATTATAGCCCATTCTCTGCATAATCAAGGGTGTTCTTTTGAAACTGGAACTAATTATGCCTCATGCTGCTTACCCTCATCCCTTGAGGCTGCTTAATACAAACAGAATAAAATCAAACTTGCTCATGATGTCCTCCAAAACTCGATTTGCTACTCTGCCTTCATCTCTTCATCTTCTCCCCCATTCATTAAGTTCTAATGATGTTGATCTTGCTGTTCCTGGAGCACACCAAGCTCGTTCTTAGAGCTTTTGTGCACACCCTTGAGTGTGTCTCACATCTCTTGCTGGTGCCTTCTTACAGGTTTATGCTTTGATGTATTCCTTCCCTCACTTTCTAAACCAGTTTTCTTTATAGTATTTATCTACCTAACATTCTCCTTTGTGTTTATTACATCTCACTCATTAGAAGGTAAGCTCCCTGGGGGCAGAATTTTTTTTTTTCCTCTCTCTTGCTTATCCTATTTACAGTAGGGGGTGGAGGGTGGGGAAGAGAGTGCTAAACACTCATTGACATAGTCCATACCAGCACTCAGGGGCTTGGACTTGAGGTTCTCCTGGAGAAGTCAACTGGCACTCAGTAGTTCCCTTGGCAAGACAGCCCTCCCTGACTGGATACTTGGCAGTCACAGGCTGGCAACTGGCTTGTAGTACATACTCAGATCACATGACTTTACCTCATGCCATTTGTCCCCATCTGGCTCCTGGGATGCAACTCAGGAACCCACCTGGAGCTCCACAGGCAGCTGGTTGACTGGCAGACTTTTCAGAGGTTGCCCTCTGTTGATCATTGCCCCAGTGTACTGACCCCATGTGACACATGGGTGCTCTGAGTCCCCCAGCAGAAGGGTAAGGGGACATAACTGGTAAGTCATGCATGCCATTGTTTTCTCATCTGTGAAGAAGCCCTTCTGCACTGCCCTGTTCCTTACTCAGCCTGCCCTATCCCTGCTGCCAGGACTTACTGAACTCCCCATTTCACAGAGGGGCAACTGTGGCCCAGAGGGCTGGAAGCTGGTTCTCAGGTCACACTGTGGGCATGAGATCAAGCTGCACTGGTATTCAGCCACCAGGGGCCAGGCCAGGAGTCTGGACAAGACTGTCCTGCAGAGGAGAGGTGGCTTCTGAAGTTAGCCCAGTGCCGGACAGTCCAGGAGGAGCAGTCTAGAAAAAGGTAGACTCAGGAAAGAGGCGTTTTGGACAGCCATCTGGGCCTCTTGCACCACCTGCTGGTCAGAGCCAGACAGTGCTGGTAATTCTTGGTTATCCAGGACCATACTATAGAGGATTCACATCCTTGTTTCTGCCTTTATTTGAACCCAGTGTGGCCACTCAGCACACACAATCTCCCCACTGGAGAGGGATGGAGCAGAGTGTAGGCCATTCTCTTCTGAGAAGCTCTGACCTATCTGTGGTGAGTTAGCCAGTCCTAGGTTCAAATTTCATCTCCCCACATTACTGAGTTATGGCCTGGGGCAGGTTACATAACCCATCTCAACCTTGCAATTTCTCCCGCAAAATGAATGTGGTAATAGTAATTACCTCCTAGAGTTGTTGTGAAGGTAATATACAGGGAGACTACCTCACTGCCCCAGCAGGACCAAGCTCATAGGCACACTGATTTGAACAGTGTTGCTTCTCAGTCCCTCCCTCAGGTAGGCCTACTTTGCTTTGACGAAACCCTCCAATCCAGCCTGGGCCCTGGGAGAGCCTGACCTCTGATAGTGTGGGGTACAAACATGGATCAAGAAGTTTTCTCCACCAGTTAAGTGTATAAACAACTTCTTCCTGGAGCTTCCATAGCAGCTCCCTGAGAGGAGGTCCACAGGCCATCAGAGGTGGTATCACACTAGTTGCCTCCAGTGGAGTTCTGCAGTTTTGTCCAAGATAAAGATCCAAAGTTGGACTTGAGCTATGGGAAAATAGTCCTCTCTGTGTGCAGAGATTTGTAGAAATTCTCTGCCTTCCCTCTCAACATCTCCCACTGCTCCTCTGCCCTTGGCTGTGAATGGTTGGGCAGCCATGTGAAGGAGAGGCTATAGGGGCTCAAGTTTCCTTCAGGAATGTACACTGGCATTATGCTAAGGATGTTAAGTGCAACATCACATTGTCACTTTTCCCCTTTTTTTGAGTTATGATGTACATGCAGTAAGTATACAAACATAATTGTAGTTTAGTGAATTTTTATATATGCATGCACATGTGAAACCACCACCTAAATCAAGCTAGAAATTGCCTAGCATACCAGAGACTTTATTCATCAATACCTGCCACCTACTAAAGGTAATAATCTTTATTGTCTCCCCTCTCCTTAGTTTTTGCCTCTTTTTTGGTCTTTAAGAGGGTTTATACAATAAGTACTCTTGTATCTAGCTGCTTTTATTCAACATTGTGAGATTAATCCATGTTATTGATATCAGTAGTTTCTTTTTCACTGTTAGTGTGCCATTATATGAATATACCACAGATTATTGGTTTTTATGGGTGATGTATTTGTTATTTCTGATTTTTTATGCTTATGAATAAAGCTGCCACTATGGTTTGGATGTGGTTTTGGAGTATTCCCCAAGGATTCATGTCCTGGAAGCGTGTTCCCTGGTGTGGTGATATTGAGGTGGAGGAATTTTGTGTGTGCTTGTGTGTTACTGGAGATTGAATCCAGGGGTGCCCTATTACTGGGCTGTACCCTTAGCCCTTTTTATTTTTTATTTTGAGGCAGGATCTTGCTAAGTTGCTGACTTTGAACTTGTGATCTTCCTGCCTCAGCATCTCAAGTTGCAGGGATTAAAGCGTTCACCACCACACCCAGCAGAGGTGGTGGAACCTTTACGAGATTCCTTAATCTCTTAAATTACCTAATTCAAAGTAATTAGGTCATGGGGGCACTGCCCTCAGAAGGGATTAATACTAGTCTTATGAATTCTTTTGAGCAGGTTGTTGTAAAGCAAGGCCACCCACATTTTTGGCCTCTTCTGTGTGTGTCCTGTTTCCCTTTCCATTTCTCTGCCATGTTGTGATGCATCCAATGGACCCTTACCAGGACTTGGGCACCATGCTGTTTGTGCCCTTCAACTACCAGAATTATTATAGTTAGTACCCAGTCTTTGGTATTTTATTATAGCAAGGAAAATGAACTAGTAGGGTGGGGCACACTTGTAACCCCAGTAACCCAAGAGGCTGAGGTAGGAGGATTGAAAGTTTGAGACCACGCTTCGCAGCTTAGTGACACCCTTCTCAAAATAAATAAAATGTCTTGTGATTGGTACAGTGCTCCTGGGTTCAATCCCCAGCAGTTCCACCCCCCTGCCCCACAAAAGGACTAATGTAGCTGCTGCAAATTTTATTTATTTATTTTGGTACTGAGGATTAAACCCAGGGGCACTTTACCACTCAGCTACATGCCAACCCCTTTTTAACTTTTATTTTGAGACAGGGTCTCGGATCAGATTCCAGGGATGAAAGTGGTGTCTCCCCCTTCATTGCTTCCAGCATTGTATATAAGGCATGCCTTCCTATCATCCCAGGGACTTAGGAGGCTAGGGCAAGATAGGAAGATCACAAGTTAAAGGCCATCTTCAGCAATTTAGTTAATGAGGCCGCATGCAACTTAGACCCTGTCTCAAAGTTAAAAAAAAAGGGGGGGGGGCTGGGGGGCTGGGGATGTGACTCAGTGGCAAAGTGTCCCTGTGTTCAATCCCCAGTTTAAAAAAAAAGAAAAAAAAAAAAAGAAAAAAAGGTCTCAAGTGGCTGAAGAAGGCCTTGAACTTGTGATCCTCCTGCCTCAGCCTCCTGAGTCACTAGGATTATAAGCATACACCACTACACCTGGCTGCTATGAACATTTTAAAACATCTTTTGGTGGACATAACTTATTTGTATATATCCAGAACCATAATTGCTGAACCACTGAATAGATACTTCCAGTTTACTGAAGTGTACCAATTTGTACTCCCATGAAAGATATATGAAATTCCAAGTTGTTCTATATCCCTGCCAACACTTGATATTGTTATTTATTGGTTTATTTTTGGTACCAGGGATTGAACTCAGGGGCATTTGACCATTGAGACACATCCCCAGCCCTATTTTGTATTTTATTTGGAGACAGGGTCTCACTGAGTTGCTTAGTGCCTCACTTAACTCACAATCCTGCCTCAGCCTCTCAAGCTGTTGGAATTTCAGGCTGCACCACCGTGCCCAGCTAGTATTGTCATTCTTTTAAATATAGCCATTTTGTTGACTAATGTTTTCACAAATTTCCTGTGATGTCTCCTTGTAAAGCTCCAATTTGCAGATAAGACTGAGGCTCATCAAGGGGGAAGCCACCTATTCCAGATGACATGAGCTGTTAGCAGCAAGTGGGAGGCAACAGTTCTGCATTATTCCTGTGCACCTGTGGCTGTATGAAATTTTAAAGTCAGAATACTTGGACTTGGGTGTAGTATGATAGTAGTTCTCTTATATTCTTCAGTACTTTCTACAGTCCTTATTTCTATTGGATAGCAAAAATGTAATCAGGTCACTTCCTGGCACAATCAGGTAAGTGTGTTACTGAGTCATTTTAGGGATATACTCAATCGAGTTGAGGGTTCTCACACTCTATTCATATCCAGGATGACAGTCATATTCTGCATAGTTTGTGTAGTCCTTTGTTATCATCATCTTCCTCTACTGCTTAGGGAAGGGAACAGACCTCACCTCTGCCAGTAGAAGGTTATCATCCTTCATTTCTGCTGTGCATCTGGGCCATGTCTCTAGCTTGGACTGTCTAGTTCATCTATTTATTTATTTATTAGTACTCCAACCCTTTTTTTATTTTGAGACAGGGCCTTGCTAAGTTGCTGAAGCTGGCTTTGAACTTGTGATCTTCCTACCTCAGTCTCCCCAGCTGCTGGGATTACAGGTGTGTGCCATTGCACCTGGCTAGTATCACTTTAGTATTCCCTGTATTACCTCAGAAGCATCTTCCTGATCACCTGCTCCCTGATTCAGTGACTTCTGTGTTGTTAAAGGGCCTCAGGACATATTATGAGCATCACAGGAGCATCATAATATGTTGACATGGGATGCTTATGCGTTAAGTGGGGAGACTACCCCCAAACTTATCTGGGCATCCTAATCTCTGTTATTAGGTTAGGTGAGGTAGGAATGGGAGTCTCTTTTCAGAGACTCATGCTGCTAGCTAGCTGCAATGTTCTCCTCTCTGGCTCAGTTCTTCCCCCACCCCAGCATTTTAGAAAACTGGTTCTGGCATCAACACACCTCCTCCTTCCCACATCTTTCAACAGAAGATGAGGTTCAAAGAGGTGAAGTAATTTACCCAAGATAACATAATAGGTGGTCTGACTCTAGGGTGGCTATCGGGAACAAGACAAAGGAGACACAGCAGCAGGCCACATTCAGAAGATGATCCAAGCAGACTAGATTACTTCTTAGCTTACATGCATGCTGTTATTTGGGTTGGACCTCAAGTCCAGAGTTTGTCCATGGGTAGGTGGCTGAGAAAGGGAGTATGAACTGAATTCTGAGCTTTCACGGCTCATTTGCACGCACTGAGAGGGCTTTTCCTTATAGGAATCCTTCTGTGAATGCTTTACAAAAAGAGAGCCTCTGGAAATGATTTCACCACAAAAATCAAAAAACAGATTTTTTTTTTTCCATACAGACTTCTTTAATTCAAGGCCTTTAGTATCCTTGGAGGTAGTGTGCTGGGAATAGTTGCCAATCAGAAAATGTTCCTTGCATTTGAGGGGCACAGTCAAGATTCAATGTCTGGGCTGCAATGGCAGGAACTCTGCTCTTCAGTGGCTATTTGATACTGGGATAATCCTGCTTTTGCTTCCTTCTCTATAACAAGTGGTTTTTTTTTTTTTTTTTTTTTTTTAATTTGTTCTCTTTAGAACAAGTGGTTTTTGATTACATGGTGTGTGAACTGATTGAAACAGGATGAGGCTTCAGGTTCCTTGGGACCAGCTCTGGAACCAGAAGTATCCGTTTTCTCTCACATTCACAAACACATCCACACTTACCAAAGGACTCTGTGTGACTGGTCCTTTCTCACCTAGACTGGCAATCATGGATTAATGAGTGGGGATGAATCATTCCCAGCCTGTATCCCACATTTTTGCAATCACCTTGGCTTTCTTGAGTGGAAGGTTTAAGAGAGCATGGGGTTGATCCAGAAAGTATAGAGTTAAGCCAGTCCCTTCTGACTTGGCTCCTTCTTGTCAGTGCTTCATTAGTGAGTCCCTACTATACAGGTTTCTCAACTTACCCTGTGCTTAAGAATCACTTGGAGAACTTGTTTAAAAGGCAAGAAAACCTGCCTACAAGAAGTTAGATTCAAAAAAACAAAAAAAGTTAGGTTCATTAGATTGAGAGTGGACCCAGAAATCTGTCTTTTCCTTGAGATCAATTTTGTTCTTTTACTTTTTTTTATTTTACAAACCCTTTTGTCGATAGATTTAAAATTTTTTTTTTTTTAGTTGTCAGTGGATCTTTTATTTATTTATATGTGGTGCTGAGTATTGAACTCAGGGCCTCACACATGCCAGGCAAGCACTCTACCACTGAGCCACAACCCCAGCCTGACTTTCAATTGACTGCAGCAATGGAGTTGCTATGCTATGTCCAATTTCTTGAAGTTAAAAAAAAAATGAATGTGGGTCAATATTAAAAAGGATTCAAAGTGAAACTCACCTCTCCCCAAGACACCTAGTTCCCTTCCCTTGAGGCAACTAATTTCTTGTGTGTCTTTTCTGAGACCCTACATGGCATATACATAGTGAATGAAATCTCCCTTTTTGGGTTTAGTGCTGGGCATTGAACCTGGGGCCTTATGCATTCTAAGCATGCAAGTTCTACCACTGAGCTACACCCCCAACCCCAACCCCCAAAATCTTCATTTTTAAAACAAGTGTGTCTTGGTGATTCTAATATTATGGTTTCTCAGAATTTGGAAAAACACACCTACTTTATACCAGGACCCATACTGGGTCCTCAGGCTAGTTGTGTGACCTGGCTACTGCTTAGGATACTCAAGCTTATAAGGTGCCACCGTCTATTTCCCAGGAAGAGAGTCTGAAAGCTACAGCTGCAGAGGGCAAGGGCTGTGCTGCAGATAAAAAATTATGAGAGCTGTGGGCCTTTCATCTTCTGTCATCAGTTGTGGCACCAGGCAGACACTGGATACCATAGTTTGCAGACAAAGACCTGGTAACCCAAGGAGCTGCTTGACCTGCCAGCCCAGTCCCAAACCGAGGAGCTGCAGGTATCTGATTTCTTTAGGGGGCCCTGTGTGGAAATGCCTTTTGTCTTCCTGGTGTCTGGAATACCATCACATGCCTGTTGGCTACGTGAACCAGGCGCCTTGGCCTCCTGGGAAGGAGATGGCAATGTTTTCTTTGTACAGCAGGACAGGGCTGGGCAATTAAACAATCCCTCATTGGGGTGAGGCCATGGAGGGGCTTCCAGGTTTGTCTCTTTCGACCTTATCACAGTCTTCCGGGCGCAGCCTGTACAACAGAGTTCTGTACGGCTGGGCCTGGCTGTTTGGCTCACAGAGGGATTCCCACCTCGGTGGGTGCCTCCCACGTGGGGGCTCAGTGCACGTATACTGAAAGAATGGATTCTCGCTGTTAGATACACGCCTTCTCTCTGGGCTTGGAATTTCAATGGTCATTTGGGCCTGGAAGCCTTTTCAAATGTCAAGGGTGGAAAATAAGGGTCAAGAACATCAAACTGAATGGAGTTAGGTCCAAATCATGGCTCCGCTATTTAAAACGTTCGGAACTTCTTCCCCGACTATAAAGGTGAAAAGGACTAACACTATGTCACTTCATGAGGTTACTGTGGAGAGTGCGTGCAGGTCAGGATGTATCATTTCAGTGACACACTCCTCAGAGGATCGCACACGCACGGATCCACCAGCGTTTTGTTGTTTGTTGTTTCGTCTTTGGAGAACCTCGGGTCTTCACTCCGCTTAGGACAGCCCTTGCCTGAAAGACCCTTCCGGGCCGCGGAGGCACAGCTGCCGGTGGCTGGTGCGGAGACAAAGCCGCGCTCATGGGGGCGGGGGTGAGGCAAAAGCCCCTCCCCTGGCCGCGGTCCTGCCGCTTCTGGCCGGCGGGGCCCGCCCGCACCTGAGCCGCCCCGTCGTCCTCGGCTTGCCGTCAGGCGATCTCGGCGGCCAGCCCAGCCGGCTGTGTGACGCCGCAGGCCCGGGGTCCTCGGCGCCTGCGCCCGCTTGTATAAAGGCCAACGCCGCGCGGCGCCGCTGGAGTGGCCTTGTCCTGCGCCTTTTTCTTTTTTTGTGTGGACGCCGCCCCGCTCCCGTCAGCCCCCGGCCCGCCGTCTTCTGGAGACCAAACACCGTGAGTACCCACCCACGAGCTAGAAGGGGCGGTGACCCCGGGTTACGGGTGGGTGAGGGTACTGCAGCGGCTTTGGTCTGCGCGAGGCGAGGCGAGGCGGGCTGCGACTGGGCCTGGCCTGGCTTGGCCCGGCCTCGCCTCAGGCCCGGTGGAACCCGTTGCCAACCCCGTTCTCCGGGAGGCGCCGTCGGGGCCTGTTCAGCCCCTCTGCGCTCGACTCGACCAGGCCTGTTGGGGCCGCGCGCCCTCGCGGCGCCTCTCGAGTGTGAGCCGAGCTCTGGCTCTGGCTGGGGCCTCTTTTGCTGCGGGCGAGCATCAGCCGGCGCGGAACTCGGCGCAAGGCCCGGGCCGCACCGGGCCTGCCTCGGTGTTGAGCTTGCTGCCGGGGGCACCAGGGAGTGGGTGGCGGCGTAAGAGTGGGCGTGTGTTGGTGCCTGATTTTTTTTGTTGTTGTCGGAAGGGAGAATGGCGGTGGTAGTCCGCTTCATTTTTGGCTTCCTTCTTTTCTCTCTCTTGTATCTATTGTCACTAGCTCCCGGTCCTGCCTCACTGTATTCTGCCGCCAAGTCTGCAGATAAACGTCTTTTTTTAGTGAATATTTCTCGGCCTTGTTTTGCCACGGCGTGGAGCCGCTGAAATTATGTGTAATAGCAGATACACAGTGGTGGTGGCTTTTAGGAGCCCGGGCTTCTGAAAACTTGAGGTGTCTGGCTTTTTAAAGGGGTAGAAAGTTTACCTCCTTTGGTTCACTTTTCAGTAGATTTGGGGAGGCATGCGTTTTTCATCAGAGTGTCATAATAGAACGTATGTGTCATATAACAATGTTCTCCATCCAGTCCAAAAAGAGGTGTCAGAATTTCGGGTCAATGAAAACTTCTTTTTTAATTTAACTTTTTATGAAGTGATAGAAATCACGTTATGCCAACCTAGGAGGGTTACCTAATTTCCCAGTTTAAAAAAAATGATTTTAAATCCGTTATTAGTAAAAATTTTGTATTTAATTCCACCATAACGCTGAAAAGTTCTCTTTGTGAAGTCTAGGATTACAAAGTGCATCGAATTACAGATTAACCGATTGCCTTTCTCTTATTTAGTAAGATCCTGGCTCCCTTAAGAGTAACCTAATACACGAAGTTGACTGTGACTAAGCACATCTTTCTTTATTGTTAATTATTTCAAGGAAATATGGAATTGTTGACTTTTATTAACTGAGTTATTAGATTTATGTTTCTGGAATGGTCTTTGCAGTAGTATGAAATATAAAAATAATGTAAAGTGTTTGGTAATTAAAGTTGGGCTTACTTTAAAACATTTTCTTTCAAATACCTTTTGTTGTTGCCTTGTCACAGGGAGGGTCTGCTGCCCTGGGCCTTTTTCCATTGAGCAGGACAACTGCATTATTGGCAAGCACTAAGTAACATGGAGAAGCAGACGTGTTTGTCAGCTGAAAAGTGAAATCTGATTCTTTCTAGCCTTGAAGGAGAATGCTGAATATTTCAGTGGCTGATTGTAAAACATACTTTACCTTTTTGCTTCCTTCTAGCAGCTTGTTTGCTTGGGTGGTGGCAACAGTAGTCTCAGAAAAGCTGAATGAATAATTTAAGTGATGTAGTGGGTGTTAACTCTTTGAACGTAAAATGGGTGCAATAACTGTTCTAAATGCCAAACTGTACATTTTGATGAAAATTGACACTGTATTTTAATACAGTCCACCTAGAAAGCTTTAAAATTAAGTTAATTAAATAGAGTCATGGTGGGATTGTGAACACCTCAAAGTATGGGCCTATATGTGAATTTTAGAGATCTTGAATTAACTTTACAGTAGGATATTGCTGCTTTTTTCTGAAGATCATAAGAATTTGCTTAGAACTTTTTAGTTTTAGTGGGTTGGTTTGTTTGTTTTGGCAGAACTCAAGTCTTTTGAAGTTAATTGCTTAATTTCATGTAAGAGATCTTGTTCCTAATAAATCATGATTCATTTGAGCTAATAAATGCATTTTTGAAGCAAGTAATAGGTTATTATCAGTATTTGCCCAAAAATCTCAAACTTAGCCATGTGGACAATGAGTAATGAAAGATAAAAAGAACTCTGAATTTTAAGCTCCTTTTGAGGTTTAGGGAATTGTATTAACACCTGTTTATCCTTAAGTCCTTTTATTCTTTTGTATATGGTCTTGCATTGGTTCAAATATAAATGAGCGTATCCTGATCTATTCTGGATATGAACTCATTTTTTACTGGTAGGTATAACTGTGGGGAAATCACTGACTTACTGGATAGCTTTATTTATTTGGACTGACCTTGGGTTTGCAGGTGGTTAATTGTGGCAGTTCTCTTCAAATAGAGTAGTTATTATTCAATGGGAACAGAAAGCAAATAAATATATTTTACTTTGAATAGAACTTGCATCAGAAGTATAGAATATAACTCTTAAAATTATACCAGTAGTGATAGGGCAGACCTTAAAAGCTTCGGTTCCTGGATGTTATACTTTGAAAAAATTTTATAGAAATTCTTGTACTAGAGTACAAGTATTTTTGTGAAGAACTGCTTACAACAGTGTTTTACAGTGTTATATACTGTAGGTTCTTTAAACTTTAATATAATTTAATAAGTTAGACATGACAGACCATAGTTCATGAAATGTCAGATAGAACCTAGTATTTCTTGGATTTCACATTCAATGTACCTTTTTAGATGCCTTCAATTAAGTTGCAGAGTTCTGATGGGGAGATATTTGAAGTTGATGTAGAAATTGCCAAACAATCTGTGACAATCAAGACCATGTTGGAAGGTAAGTCTATCAGAAAATCTGGGTGGGTGGAAAGGGGAAAAAAATCTGTAATTTGAGATAAATTGGGAATATTGAATTTGTGTGAAAAACACCTGTCATAGATTCAAGCATATGAAAGAGTAACATTTTGATTTTTTTGTCCCTAAAGTATAAACTGCGTTGTTCTGACTCGGGTCATCTTTTCTGCAGCAGTGTCTGAATTAATGACATATTTGATCCTTACAAAAAGGATAAAATTGTAAGTTAATAAAGACCAAAGTGATTTTCAGGTGTCAGACAGTGGCCTATTTGTGTTTGAATGAATTTGGATTCATGATTTTTTTTTTACTTTCTTTTTGGTACTGTGGATTGAACCCAGGGGCCCTTTGCTACTAGCTATACCTGCAGTCCTTTTTTTTTTTTTTTGAGACAGGGTCTCTGCATTTCTGAGGGGCTCACTGAAGTTTCTGAGATTGGCCTCCAACTCAAAATCCTCCTACATCAGCCTCCGAGTCTCTAGGATTATAGGCTTGTGCCACTGTGCCCAGCTGGATTCACAAATTCTAATGACAAAAACTATAGCCCTTGGGAAAGGGCTATCTTACTGTATTGTAAACACCTTGTTTTAGCATAGGGAGTAAGCTCGGTAGATTGTAAACCCTGTAGATGCTGTTTTTTTCTTTAAAACAAGGTTTCCATTGTATTATTCCTCTGAAACTGCTTTAAAGTATATATGGAACACAGCAAAGTGAGACAAGAAAACAGGTCTTGAAACTTTGAAACCTTCATAGTGTTATCAGTGGGCTGGTGCACATTAACGGTACATGGGAGACCTATAAGTCAGTGTCTAAAATTGATGGGGACAAAACTTTTTAGCAATGGTGTTCTTTAGCACTGAAATGTCAGAGGTTTTTATATAAGCAAGATCTGCAGCTTACATATAATTAAATGAAGAGAAAGATTATGTGCCAGTTGCTAGTTATATGCTGGTGCAAAGAAGGTTGAGAGAGACTATTTGCCCTTGAAGAATTTATAAACTTGGAAGGAAGGGGAGCCAGACACTAAACAAAGCAAACTGTCACTTGTTGTAATTAATGCATTAATAAAGTTGTGTGCCAAGTGATGCTGCAAGGACATCTTGATGATTTTCCTTAGGCTTTTGGAAAGACTGCAGTATGTAGTACTAGTAAGGTTACACATATTTCAAGGGTGGGGATATAGCCAACCTACTCAGTTGGTAGAGTGCTTGCCTAGCATGTGCAAGACCCTGGGTTCATTCCCCAGCACCATCACCAAAAACAAACAAACAAAAACATTAAAAAAGGGCTGGGAATGTGACTCAGTGGTTAAGTGCCCCTGGGTTCAATCCTTGATATTAAAAAAAAAAAAAAGAAAAGAAAATCAAATTTATATAGCAGTCTCCTAGCCAATTTCGGATCTTGGCCCCTGACTTTTAAACTGCTAGGGATAGACTTGGATTGCATGGTGGGTTATTAGTATAAACTGGAAGATGAGGTTAGTGCAGGACTGCGGTTTTAAGAATATAGTAATCAGAATTGGACAAATCAGTGGAGTTGTGGAAACAAAGGGAAGAGGAAGCATTTCTAGATGACTAGAATGGTTGCCAGATTCATATTTTATAAACTGATCACTTAGGGTTTTATTATAATTAATAAGTTAGAGAACTTCTAACATTTTTAGGTGTGGTAGAGGTAGAAGCTGAGTTATGGAGAATGTGTCTTCAATTTTCTGAGTAAGCGACTTCTGCTTTCCAATAAAAGCTGAACATAGCATTATTTTTGGTTATTGGTACCAGTCTTGTGGCACTTGCAGTCCTATATCCTTGTAACTTACACACATAGATCGCTTCTATTAAGTTTATAAACCCCTTGGTACATCCCACAGTCACTGTTCATCCAAGTACCTGTTGAATGAAGAAATATGGTATGGTCAGTAATAAAGAATATGAAAGCAATCCAAGTATCTCTAAAGGCAGGTGAGTAAGGCTTTATGTAAAAGATGTAGAAACTGATAGTAAAATTGCTGCCTGTATACTTGCTTTGGCCATGAAAGTGTTCTTTATTTCATCTTAGTTGGTGCCTGACACACTAATCTGTCCCATGCTGCTTCAAAGAACATTTGCCAATCTTAAGAACATAGGGCTCCTTGAAGGTTTTATGTCAGCTTTGATCACTGAAGCAAGCAAGTGGATTGATAGCAACAGCTAAATGATTCCATAGCTTTTGGAAATCAGGTGAATGGTTTTAAGTACAGTGGCTTATATAGGATTCTAGCCTCTTGAAGATTAGAGTCTTTTGAGTTTGGCAACTTACTGCTTTCCTTGTTTTGCATCTGCAGTGTCTCTGGTTAGAGTTTCATGTGACTTAGGAAACAAAATAAAACCTTTTAATCACAAGACAATCAGAAGTGAAAATCTTGGCATGTGTACATGTGGATTGGCTTATTTGTTCAGGTCCAGAGTCTGGTATCAGGACACAGGTTTCTTTTAGAAGACCTTGAAACTAAATAGCTTAAAAGAATGACTGTTGCTACTTGTGCATTTGTTCTAAAAACAAAAATGCTGCACATAAGTGCTTGAGAAGTAAACCTTTACAACTCTCAAGGAGCTTAATTTTAATGCAACTTAAGCTTTCTTCCAAATAACCTTTGGAACTAAAAAACTGGTCTTCTGTTTTGTTTCCCATTATCTTAACTCCCCAAGCAAGAGTACTTTACATAGTGTAACTTCTTTTCTCTCGTTTAATTAAAAATACATTCATACTTATTCAGGAAGAATAAAAATAATCCAAATGGAACTTGAGATGTGGACATTTTGTAGTTTTACTTTAGGCTGAAATGGGATCAGGGTCAGTATTGGTGGGAAGCGAGTGCATCTACCCATCCAAGATAAGATGAATTAAATTCTTTTTTAATTTACTCCTTCCCTCCTCAGTACTGGGGAGAACCCAGAGTGGTCTGCCTCTGAGCTATACATCCCCATCTTTTTTTTTTTTTTTCTTTCCCCCTCTGAAGTCAGGTCTTGCTAAGATGCCCAGATTGACCTGGAATTTGCAGTCCTCCTGCTTCAGCCTCCTAAATAGCTGCGATGGCAGTCATGCACCACTGTGCCCAGTTTGAATCTGTTCTTACCTTTACTACTCTGTTGGAACTGCCTATTAAACTTAGTAACCTCCAAGTGGTCACATTCCTTATCTGTTTTTGATTGTTATCTAGACCTGTTGACAGTATTTGACACTTGAAAATTGGCTTTCAGTCGTTTTCAAGCATCTTCTGTCTCCCATCTTTAAAACCTGCTGTTCCCTAGGGCTTAATCCTTGGACTTCTTTGTTTCTATACTCATTCATTCCCATAGTTCCATGAATCATGGCTCTTGCAATTCCCAAACTTACCAATACATCCAATATATATATATATATATTTTTTTTTTGTTATTTGTTTTTGCAGAGGGGTACTGGGGGTTGAATGCAGGGGCACTTTACTACCGAGCTGCATCCCCAGCCCTTTTAATTTTTTGTTTTATAGAGACAGGGTCTTACAGGGTCTTGCTGAGTTGCCGAGGCTTTGCTCAAACTTGAGCTCCTCCTGCCTTAGCCTCCCGAGTTGCTGGGATTATGGGCATGTACCACAGTGCCTGCCTTTGACAGCCTTAATAGTTGCTGGTGGCAGCTCCATCCTTCCTATGCCATAAAACTCAGGCTTCTCTGACTCCTTTTAAATTCTTCCATTTTCTTGGCAAATTCTTTGGGCTTTTCCTTCAAAATGCATATAGGATTAAACCATTTCTTCTTACCTACAAACCTTGTTCAAGCCACCATCTTGTTCCCGAATTGTTGAAACCAGTCTTTGTTTCCCTGTTTTCTCCTTCCTGTTTCTTCTTATGCCAGAAAGCCCATATCTTACTACTATTTAGCTCTGTTACTCATTCTTATCTGCTTCACTTCCTATTTGTTAACATCAATCTAGTAATATTAGATTCCTTAGTGTTTTTGTTTATTTTATTTAGTTTTTGAGATGGAATCTTGTTAGGTTGCCTGGGCTGATCCTTAGTGTTTTCAGAACATGCCAGATACTCCTGAGTGCATTTGCTTTTCCTTGGTTTCCTCTGCTTATGTGTTTTTGCCTCTTTTAGGATTTTACTAGAATAATCTCAGGAGAAATTCTTTAATTGCAGTAACTCCCCCCACCCTCCTGTATTCCCCCCGCCATGCTCCTGTATTCATTGCTGACTTTCTCCTGCCTAGGATGGCATCTTGTATATGTTAAGTAATGTTTTACTAAGCATTGGCCCTGTTGCATCACTGATAACTCTTATTTTAACCAATATAGTACTATGTAACTTTTGGCCTCTAATTTTGGTATTTGGTAACAATTACATAATTTTTTGTTAGGCAGCTCTTTAGTTGTGTAGAAACTGAAGGATAGGTCCTTTTGATTTAAAAAAAATTTCTATTCGGAATTTTTTTGTTTATTTGGAGGTGCTGGAGATTGAACCCAGGGCTTTGCGCATGCTCAGTAAGCACTCTACCAACTGAGCTATATCCCCGCTTTCTATTTAGATATTTTAAACCAAGTTAGGTGTGATGGCGCATGCCTGTAACCTCACTGATTTGAGGAGCTGGATCAGGAGGAACCTAAGTTTGAGACCAGGCTGGGCAACTTAGCTAGACCCTGTCTCAAAATTAAAAAAGGGCCGGGGGGACTGGGGATGGAGCTCAGTAGTAGAATACCTCCAGGTTCAATCCTCAGTACTGTCCCCGCCAGCCACTCAAAAAAAAAAAAAAAAAAAAAGAAAGAAAGAAAAGAAAATAGAAAAAAAGATTCACTAACCACTTTTACCTGGAATAATACTGGGGATTGAACCCAGAGTATTCTCTACCACTGAACTCCATACCCAACCTTTTATTAAATTTCATTTTGAGACAAGGTCTGGCTAAGTTGCCCATGCTGGCCTTGAACTTGGGATCTTCCTGCTCCAGCCTCCTGAGTCATTGGAATCTGGCTCACCCAACTATTTTGTAAATTTGAGTTAGACCTTTTTACCAGAGAAACTTGTAGATTCATTATTGTAGGTAATAAGTGCTTGATAGACAAAATGCAAGGGTATATGTTGAAAGTAAGTCCCTCAAACCCACATACTCTTTTTAACTTCCTTAGACTTAATATCATTAACAGTTCCTTAAGTATTCTGGAGCTAATTTTTAGAAAAATGTGTAAACACAATTCTTACTTTTATTCAGATAACATTTATCTTTTTACCTGGCTTTAAAAATTTTTCTTGAGATCATACCAGTATGTGTGGGTTGTCTGCCTCATTTTTGTCACTGGCTGCATGACCTACTACTGTGTGTGTGTGTGTGTGTATATATATATCTTTAAGCTGCTTTTATTTTTTTGTTTTGCAGTACTGGGGGTGGAAACCATGGGCTTCATATATGAATGGATTGAAATTTTATTACTTATGAGGCTTTTCACTATTTTTCTATGTAGTCCATCTGGAGAATTTGATACAAAGATAGTGAGGATAAGGGTCTTGCCTTAAATTTTTTTTCCAGACGACTGGCTATCTTAAGTCATCTTTTCATTTAGCCCCTCTTTTTAAATCACTTTTCTTTCTAATTAAAAACTTCCCTTTTATTATATTCTGGTCCTACTCACACAGCTTTACATAATTTGGGGTGGATCATGGGCCCATTGTCAGGAACCACCAATTTTAAATGCTCTTAAGATAATTCTTAGTAAAGGACTTTGTATTTTCTTTCAGACAATATTTCTTGGAAGTTTGATATAGCCTAGTTGGAGTAGTACAGAGTTGGGAAATAATGGTCACTCTCTTCTGGTTTTCTTAGATTTGGGAATGGATGATGAAGGAGATGATGACCCAGTTCCTCTACCAAATGTTAATGCAGCAATATTAAAAAAGGTAAGGTCTTTTATTTTTTTATTCATTTATTTTTTGGTTTTGGTGATTGAACCCAGGGCATTGAACATGCTAAACACATGATCTCCCACTGAACTGTATCCCCAGCCCCTTGTAAGGTCTTTGATGAATTTAGCTTTCAAGCTTCTACATGCTTCCATTGTTCCTTTGTCTAGAGAGTAGTTCTGAATCTAGCATGTGATGCTTCTAATCCTGAAATAGGAAAATGTAGTTGTTCTTTTATTTTGGGGTAGATCAAAATTTTCTGAAAGTAGACTCAACCACAGTTGAACTTTTTCTGGTATAGATTTTATCGAGGTATATACTGTCAGTGTTTACCTGTCATCAGTTAAGTCCTTTCTACTTAAAATATACTTAATCATATTAGAACTTATTGACTAAATTACTTTTAAATTTGACTGTTCAACACTTCCTTGAATTATTTTGAACAATAGTAGTCCTAGTATATAGAAAAAAGTTCTGTGTGCTCTGTTGCCACAGATGACCATTGTCATTGGTTATTAAAAGGACTTGTTTTCTTTTTTTGTGGTGCTGGGCAGGGATAGAACTTGAAGCTTTATGCATGCTAATCACATGCTCTACCGCTGAGAGAAAGGTTTCTATACTTGGTACACTTGTGCAAGGATTTCTATGGTAGATGATTTTAGATGTAAGAAATCTGGGTCACAAGATGGTTTATACACCTAAATTTTCATAGATCTTGGTAAATAGCCTT
Source organism: Sciurus vulgaris (assembly GCF_902686455.1). Lineage (NCBI taxonomy): Eukaryota > Metazoa > Chordata > Mammalia > Rodentia > Sciuridae > Sciurus > Sciurus vulgaris. The sequence goes on along the minus strand of NC_136466.1, from coordinate 32,630,774 downwards.
CTATAAAAATACTTCTCAGAGCATCATGGAATTGAATCATGACTACCTTAGAGTTATATTTTTCAAATGACTAAAACCAAAAATAAAGGAACACGTAACACTTCATTCTCATTTCCCTGTTAACTCTGATCCCCCTCCTTCAGGTAATCATTTATTCTTCCAGTATTTTGTGTTGCAGATATTAACAAATAAGTGTATTTTTTTTTTTTTCATTCTTAAGGTAGCAGCCTATATACTTTATTCATATAACCAAATGAAATGGTGATCTTTCAACTCATAACATCCTTTTTTAAAAATTCTATGTAGTATGATCATGACTGTAAGTAGTTTTTGTAATTTTTTTAACAAGGCCTTGTGAATATCTGAGTAGTCTTTTGCATTAGCACATTTTTAAGAATATAAAATGGTGATTTTATTATAAAATGTATGCCATCTATTGATCATTCACTTTTCTTTTAAAGAAACACACAAACATGAAAATGGAACAAACATCTCCAGGACTCACTAGCCCTTGGTGGATAGGAAGAAGCCCTGAATGGAGAACCCACAAATGTTTTTCTTTATGCCTAATGTCTCAATTTCTTAATTCACTTTGGGCTGCCATTTTTTTTGTCACCTCTTGGCTAGAAGAGTCATGTACAGGAAGGTCACAACCAACTTTAAGGCTATCTGATGCTAACAACTTCTATATACTCCCAGCCGACCTTTGCTTTCTTTATTTGAGTTACCTTTGGGACTGGTTATATTCTTTCATTGTAGCTTCTGTTTATCTCAGAGCACAAAAACTCTAAAATACATGTGCAGTTTCTATGTTCAAGTATAAAAGTTTATTTCAGGACAGTCCTGGTGGCTATAGTGTTTATACCCCTGTAGTGAGTGTCTATTGGTCATACCCTTGGACAAGCTGGTCAAGTGGCAACCCAGTACAGGGGGCATACATAAACTCTACCACTGCCAAATTTGCTCCCTATACAATTCAGACACCACACCACAAACAAGGCAGAAATCTGGAACTCACTGCTCTTATGGAGCAGGAATCCATTTATTTGCCATTAATTAAATGAAGTTTTCGAAAGGTATCCTGAGGCGGAGCTGGAGAGTCTGACTCTCTGGCTCTGGAGAGAGCCCTGGCACAGCTTCTCTTTTCTGGGAAGTCAGGAACTCATAAAGTGCTCTTTCATTCTGCAGATTGAAGAAATGGTTCACCTTCGAATCCCCTTTGTATTTTATTTTGAAACAGGGTCTTGCTAAGTTGCTGAGACTGAACTCAAACTTGGGATCCTACCTCAGTCTCCCGGTTTACTGGGAGTACAGGAGTACACCACCACTACTTCTTACATAATTGAAATAACTTCTTAAAAAGCTATTATTTAATTTATTGAAATCCCTTATGCTTGACTTTTCCCTTTTGAAATAGTTCGTGTGTGTGTGTGTGTGTTGGCAGTATAATTTCTCAACTATGTCATTTTCTCTCAGCTTGTTAATTCTCCCAATATTTTACTATGAAAAAGTTTTAAAGGTAAAAGTCTAAAGAATTACATAGCAATTACTTAACACTTCCAGCATTGATTATTGGTCTTTATGTGTGCTATACATAATTTGAATAGTCAGTTTTCTGAAACTTTATGATATATTCATTCCCCCACTAAGAGAACATGGATTTTCCTGCTTTGTCCTATATCAGTAGTTATATGCTCATGTCTTGGTATTTAGAATTGCTTGGTTATATAAGTGTAATGCACATATTTGGTTTTATTAGGTAGCACTAGATTCTTTTTCAAGGGATTTATACTAATTTATACTCTCTAGTCGATGACTTGAGTTTCCTTTAAATACTGCAACTAACTAGTATCATCAGAATCTTGATTGATTTTTCTGTTTAGTGTCTGACAGTATTATTTTTATATCTAATGAGGCTCAGCATGTTTGACTATTCAGATTTCTTTTGTTAATTGCCTGTATATATCTTTAACCTGTTTCCCCATAGCAGTTTTTAGGATTTTTATATTCTGTAAGCTAATCCATTGGTAGTTGTACACGCCTCTGGTATCTTCCAGTCATTATCCTGTCAGACTTTGATTCTTTTTGCACATTTTAAAAAATGTCTGCATAGTTTGTTTTTATCTAAAAAGACTTTGCCCTTTAGGGTTGTAAAGATTCTTCAGGTTTCATTTTTTCTATTCAGGTTTGGCTATTAACTTATTATTCAAATCAGCCTCTAGCTAGTTATCCCAGTGTAGGAATAATGCTATCCTAGCAGTGGGGTGACAAAATGTCCCAGAGGAATTGAACTTTCTTTGTTGTAGGTCATTCAATGGTGCACACATCACAAGGATGACCCTCCTCCTCCTGAGGATGATGAGAACAAAGAAAAGCGAACAGATGATATCCCTGTTTGGGACCAAGAATTCCTGAAAGTTGACCAAGGAACACTTTTTGAACTTATTCTGGTATGTTTTTAATGTATAAGATTGTTCTAGAACCTTTACCACTTCTTATAGAGTTGAATTTACTCAATTCATTGATACTGAATTTTAAAGTTTCTAAATTCACATGTAATACTATGTGTAAATTCACATAATAATTACATTAAATGTAAGTGGTTCAAACGCCAGTTATAAAGCAGAGATGTCAGAGCAGATAAAAAGTAAGACTTGCCTACATGCACTCTGTAAGAAACACACTTTAAATATAAAAGTACAGTTGGGTTAGGATGGAAAAAGATGAGAGTAATGCTGTAACAGTAGTCAAAACAAAGCTGGAGTGACTATATAAAACTAGATTTAGGATCAAAGACTATTAACAGGGTTAGAGAGGGCATAATCATAAACATTTATCTACCTAAAAGCAGAACTTCCAAAATTGAAGCAAATCCAAGAAAAAGGAGAAATATACAGATCTGTGGGTTGGGGATGTAGCTCAGTGGTAGGGTGCTTGCCTAGCGTGTTCAAAACCCTGGGTTCTATGCCCAGTCCTGCAAAAAGAAAAGGAAAAAAAAAAAAAAACCAAACTATCATAGTTAGAAATTATTGCAGTACCTGTCTTGTAGACAGAAAAACAGTAAAGATTTGGAACACTAAATTAACACCACTAACTTTTCTTAATTAACATCTGAAGACATTATATATGTTGTCAATACGAACCATGTTCTGAGCTATAAAGCAAGTCAAATTTAAAAGAATTCAAGTTCTACAGTGTATTCGTTAACTTCAATGAAATTAAATTAGAAATCAGTAACAGAAAGATACCTGGGAAAATCTGCAAATATTTGAAAACACATTTCCAAGAAACTCGGGTCAAAGAAGAAATCCAAAAAATTAAAGTATGCTGAACTGAATATAAGTAAAATACTTAAAATTTCTGGGGCACAGCTAAATTAAAACCTGAAAGAAAGTGATAGCACTAAAAACACTTAGATTAGAAGAGTTTCAAGCCAGCAAGCTAAACTTCTACCTTAAACTAATGAAAGATGAAATAGCTTATAATAAGCAGAAGAATAAGAGTATTAAATTAACTAGCATTTTAAGCTTAGACGTAGATTGTCAGTTACTAATTTGGTTTTAGCATGAAACATCTAGTATACTTCAATGAAAACAGCCATCATTTTACAGGCTGCAAACTACTTGGACATCAAAGGTTTGCTTGATGTTACATGCAAGACTGTTGCCAATATGATCAAGGGGAAAACTCCTGAGGAGATTCGCAAAACCTTCAATATCAAAAATGACTTTACTGAAGAGGAGGAAGCCCAGGTAAGTAGTAGTGCACAGTTTTGTCTTTGATCACATGGTTTTCAAGAGACTAAAACTCATTAACATGACAAGAAAAGAGGTGCCTTTATCAAGGAATCCTGAAACTTGAGGGGATAATAGTTACTTTCTGAGTCCTACACATACTCTTACTGCTCTCTCCCTGAGTCTGAGTCACTTAGATAATACTGTTCTTTTATAAACATAAGAAAAATGAGTTTTGAACCAAAAAAGCTCCTTCATATTCATAAAATTTCTAATTTTAGTACCTGGGTACATAGGCCATACATATGTATGGCCAAAAGCAGGGCCAAAGGATGAGTATATGCTAGAATACTTCAGAGCAACTTAGTGAATGGGGAGGAAGTGAACAAACAGATCAGAATGCCTGTTGACATGGCTGTGAACCAAAATTATATGAATAAACTAAATTTTCCCTGTCAATTTTGACTAAATTGAATTATCCATTGCCTTTTGTTCTGTTTTGTTTTTAATAATTTCAGCAGAACTAGAGTAAAAATCTGGGGAGGCAAACAAAGGGAATCAGAAACTGTAAACTAGTATTTTTCTGTGTTTTACCTGTCCTTCTGACTCATCCCAGGCTGTTGATGAGTCAGTATGTAATATAAGTCTTAGGAAGACTACTCAAGTAAAGGTATTTCCTTATGTCTGTCTCTTCTTCTAGGTACGCAAAGAGAACCAGTGGTGTGAAGAAAAGTGAAATGTTGTACCTGACACTGTAACACTATAAGGATTGTTCCAAATACTAGTTGCACTGCTCTGTTTATAATTGTTAATATTAGACAAACAGTAGACAAATGCAGCAGCAAATCAATTGTATTAGCGTAATATTGTCCTTATTGCATGTGTAGTTTGAGTAGAGACTCCAAACCTATGGCTGAATTTCTTCTAGTATGAGAGCAAGTTTCTTTTTTCTTTACTCTGAATAAAACTGAACTGTGGTTCTCTGTAGAAAGTGGCATTTTGGGCTTTCCCTCCTTTTGTAAAGCAATTTCTGCATAGTTTATTGTCCAGTTAACTTTAGTGAGCTTTTAAAAGTTGGCATTGTAAATAAAACAACTTGCAAAAAGTTTTCTGAAATAGAATTAACAAAATATTATCTTTATTCATGAGTTGGAAACTGGAAAAAGGCTACTTGAAGTAAACGTTTTCAGTTGGGAGTGTTAGGATGTCTTCCAGCCTCCTCGACTCAATCAGTACCACTGGGGTTGATTAGCCTGTATGTGACAGGGCTCCCTTAACTGGACTGAAGGACTTGGGTTTTTGGTTTTTTTGGGGATTTTTTTTTTTTTTTTTTCTTAATCTCAGCTTTGAATATGTTGCCTAAAGACTCATTTATTACCCAGTTTGTGGATTTTGGGGGGAGAAATGTAACTAGACAGTTTGATAGCTTTTCAATTAAAAAGGACACTTAATTCATGTGGTATGTCATCTTTTTATAATCAGTGTTCCCATGTGGGGGAAGCTATTCCTACTACTTGCATGTAAAAAGTAATTTAACCTTTAACATTGAAATATGTGGCAAAACCCAGAAAACATTCATCATGAGTGCAAGATACTTTCAATAAAAAGTAAGTTGTGTAGTAGGTAGTAAATAGTTTGTTTTGTGAACCTACATGTCTTTTCACTTTGTTAAATGACTTACATCTGGTTTAGCTTGAAAAATGTTCTTAGGCAGTTTATGTTCTAGCTCACTGAAGGCTACTGACATAACCAGAGGCTACTGATAACTTCTGTCTCTTCTAATTGTCATTTATGTGATTAACTGGAGCCAGTGCTTCATTTCCTCACACAAAACTGCATGCCACTGTTTCCCTCTACAGTAGAATGAAAATTTTTTGATGGCTTTAGATAGTTCACAATTTTTTCCTTTCCTACCATGCTCCCTTTTTCTTTGAGTTATTCTTATCTGTATTCATATGTAATTTTATTGTATTTTCTTTACACTTACTGTGAGTTGTTGTGGTGCAGGTTATCATGACAGTAGCTTGCTTTTACTTTTCCTCCCATTTGTTCCAAATTCATCTTACCTAATAAAATCCCGTATGTAGTCTCACATAATTCTCAACTTATTTTTTTTCCCAGAGATAGCAAACTACAATATGCATGTGGGTCATACCTGGCTCAATCTATTTTTATAGTTTTTGAGCTAAAAATGGTTTTGTATTTAAAAAAAAAAAAAACTATAACAAGAAGACATTGTATTGACCAAAAAAACCTAAAATAGCTGCTGGCTAGCATTTTGCAGAAAGTTTGCTGACCCCTACAATTACTCTTAGGAAATAAACTTGTTTTCCATTTGCCCGGTCAGTGGGGAAGGTAGCAGTCCTAGCTCTGGATTGTCTCATCTACCAATTCCTGCTATAATGATCAACTCCTACAATAAATTTAACCATCTCAGGTAACCCTTGTAGTGTCTTGACAAACTCAGATCTTCATTGAAGGTCTGAAATTACTAGCTTGTGCCATATTGAATTTGTAAAGGAAATTTCAGCTTTTGGACAACAGAAGCCTATTATCATTAGCTCTTGATCTGCATAACATTTTGAAGTTGCTACAATGACAGGCCTAAATAACATCATTATCTGTATTTAAAGGATAATCATTCAAAAAGATGAAAGACAACATGGTAGTTTAAATTTTTGTTTCATTCTTGACTTAACTATGGCCCTAAGTCTTTGTGTGTGCGCACGCATCTGTGTATGTGTATGTGTGATACTAGGGATTGAACCCAGGGACCCTCTACCCCTCACCTATATCCCTTTTTATTTTTGAGAATGAATCTTGCTAAGTTTTGAGGCTGGCTTTGAACTTGTGATTTTGCTGCCTTGGCCTCCCCAGTATCTGGTGGTGATTGCAGGAGTGTACTACTGTGTTCACTGGGCAAATAGCTTTTTGTGGTGCTGGGAATTGAACCTAGAGCTTATACATGCTAGGCAAGCACTCTACCTACTACTGAGCTATGTCCCCAGCCACCCACACTTTTTTTGGGGGGGGATGGCATTTTGCTATGCTGCCCAGGTTGGCATCAGTCTTCTGCCTCCTAGGTGGCTGGACACTGAATGCCCATAAATAAATAGAAGATCCTGATAATCTCAGATTAATGGAAAGCTGATAACTCATCCTGGGAAAAACAGGCTATTTACCCAAATAAATCCTAAGCATGGTGTTAAGAAGCCCTTTTTAGACTGGCTGCAGTGATGTCTTCCTAACCTTTTTTCTCTATTCCTGCTGCATGCTCATTGTTCCTTTAATTTGTCTACCAAGAGTGTTCCAGGCTCACACTTACAGAGTAACCCTTTCCCATTATCTGTAACAGCTAGACCTCAGTCTTCAAAGATATATTCATGCTTATGTTCTTACCTATTGTACTAAACAAATGTGGTGAAGGTCATACTTGAGGTTGGAATCTTACCTCTGCTTCTTAGTGCCTACATGGCCTTGGACAAGTTAAAAACAGTAGCTTCTATGATTTCAGTCTAATGCAGTCTGCTTTACATTAGTTGTTCCAAGACTTAGAGGCCCTTTCGGGGGGGACTTACCTTTATTTAGCAGCACTGCTCCATGTATTCCTGTATTAACGTAAGTGAAAGATCTCCATGAGAAGAGGAGAACTGGTTAATAGCCTTTGAAAGGTTTGGAAGCTGGTTAGTGGTGATAAATCATAAAGACATTCTTTAATTACTAATATATATAGGAGAGGGGAGAAATCCCTTCTTTTTTGAAAAAAATGTTTTTAGTTGTAGATGGATACAGAACCTTTATTTTGTTTTTTATTTGGTGCTAGGGATCCGACCCAGTGACTCATAGGTTCTAAGGCAAGCCCTCTACCACTGAGCCACAACCCCAGCCCAGAAATCCCTTCTTGATAAACCTCGAAGCTTAACTTATTTTGCCAGGAAAGAGAATGAGAGGTAGGTGTTTGGCAAATTTGTGTGACTGCCACATAGGATTAAAGAACATTTGTCAACTTTTTTCTATGTCCATAAAAATGCATAGATGCCTCCTGCAGTGTGATGTGCTTTTTTTTTTTTTAAGGTAATGAAGACTTCTCTGACAATTCTTTGGCTTGTCACTTATGATCTAGAAGTAAACCATATCCTTCCTTAATGTTAGCTTACGACTTTCTCCCTAACCCTATCATGGGTTAAGGATATGCCTCCTCAGATTCTAATAATTCTTATATTGTAAAAGCAAGTTATTTCTTTTGATATGTCATTGTGTTTTATTGGCTCGCTTTCTTGAATATACCCTTAATATACAAAGTAGGTATTGCTTTATACTTTTTATACTTTTCTAAAGATTCATAAAGACATCTCTTTAAGTTAGAGAATTCAGGAGCTTGAGTTTAAAAAAATGCCTTAGAGGAATTTGAGATCTGGAACAATAAAGTGATAGGAACTAGAGTCTGCCAGAGTGGGCCTCTCTTGTTTCAAAGAACCTTGTTAAATCATTGTAGCCTGAGGAGCTTTAAGAAGGCCCTGAAGAGAGTTGGGATTGCAGTTCATGCAGCTCAATGGTAGAATGCTTATCTAGTATGTGGAAGGCCCTGGGTTCAGTTAACAGCACTGATAAAAAGAGACCTCTGAAGAGACTATAAGAGTCAGTTAATGCAGACTTCCTAACTCAGAAGCAAAGCCAATTTGGCTTTTATATAATTAACTAGTTTTGGGTTTTAAATTTTTGGCAAGCAGCAGTTTGACATGGCCTTTGTTACCTTTGCTCCTGTGTTTTCCTAGAAATGGATACAAAAACTGATTCCTTCTTCTCTGGAGCAGAATGTAAATAACCATTCTGCTTCCCTCTGCTTGTGGCCTTCCTAGCCAGGCTTATTGTGTACAGTCAGAGCTGACCAACTATACTTCTCAGCCAGCTTGGGACTCCACAGCCAAAGAGAACTTGAGACCACAGGAGCCCTTCCAAATATAAAGATTGGGAATGTAGCTCAGACCCCATTCCTAGTGTACTCGAGACCCTGGGTTCCATCCCCAGCACCACCAAAAAAAAAAAAAAAAAAAGGTAGTTACTGGAAAAGAGTGAAATATCTTCAAATTGGGAGAAGTATCACTGCTAGGTGCAGTGACACACACCTGTAATCCCAGTGACTCCAAAGGCCGACGTAGGAGTATCTCAAGTTTGAGGGCAGCCTGGGCAATTTAGCAAGATCCTGTCTTGTGGGGGTGGCGGGGAACAGTGGTAGTACAGCCCTGGGTTCATTCCCCAATTTAAAAAAAAAAAAGCATGTGGAAGGCCCTGCTAAGTTTGCTAGACTGAGTCTTCACCGAATCCACTTAGCACAGGATGGGGGGCAGTTGCAGTAGATGGGAGCAATCAAGATCTGTTTCAAGGAAGGCTTAAGTCTGCCAGTTGTCTGGGAACGGATAAGGGTATGCTGTCCTGTGATGTCTCAGAAAACAGGGTTGATTCTTGGCCAACTGTGAGGGGAGACTGGTGTGGTATTTGAAGCTGAATTTGGGTTTGTAATCTCAAGTCACCCTCTGGCCTCAGGAGCATGATGAGATTTAGAAGGATTTGAATTTCCTTTTGGAAGTCAGGTTTTTGTGTTTTTTTTTTTTCTCCTCTAAAAGACTGGTCTAACGAAGTTGCCAAAGGACCCCCCCACCACCACTGCTACACAAAGGGTGCATTGTTTATGTACTCGGTGCACTCTAAATGAGACACCAAATCAGATGCAACAACCCAGCCTTGCATAAGCCCTGGTTAGAATGTAGTTTTTTAGAACAACTAGGCCAGTAGCCAGAGTGGAATTCTTTAAAATGGGACAGATGTCCAGAGAATGGTTGGTCTCCTGTAGCACCCTCCCAGAAAGAAGCAAGTCTGGGATTACAGCTTCCCATGGCCTATTTTAAAGAGACACTATTCTGGAAGATGACTTTATATGTTTTAAACATAAAATCCAAAAAACTCAGTGAAGTGAAAAAAAAAAAAAAATGCATGATGGTGGCTTAGTGGCTATACCTTTTGAAATTTTTGCCCAACATCTATCTAATGACTTTTATGATCTTTTTCACATTCACAACAGGTCTCAGGAAGTTAGCGGTGTACTTTAAAATGGTGGAAACTGCCATGTAAAAAGCAGACTGTTAGACTAGCAATCAAACTAAACAGGTCTTTTATGAAAATAGGAAAAATACTTTTTTGGGGGATTGAGCCCAGGGATGCTTAATGACTGAGCCACATCCCAGCCCTTTTAAAAATTTTGCTTTATACAGGTTCTCACTGAGTTGCTTAGGGCCTTGCTAAATTGCTAAGGCTGGATTTGAACTATTGATCCTATCCTCCTGCCTCAGCCTCCTGAGCTGCTGGGATTACAGGTGTGTGCCACCGTGCCCAGTAGGAAAAATACTTTTAAAGTGCCCTAGCAGACATCATCTTTGCTAGGAAAGAGTGCTATTAAAATATCTTTGGAGGATTCTGTGATGATGGCAGGTTATAAAAGATTCTTGATAGCTTTTATTTTCCTTGAAAGTAGGATATCTTCTTTCTACTCTCAGAGGGAAAGAGCCTAGTGGTCATGTGCACCTATTTTAGGTTCGTTTTCAGGGTTTGTGGATGGCAATTTCCAACTCATCTCTTTTCATAAGGGTACTGGCAAACAGGCTGTCTTGCATTAGTTGTGGGGTAAGGGGATTAAAGACTAAGGTTGCAATGGAAGCTTATTCTCAGCATGAGCCCAGACTTAGGGGCGGGGCCCAAGTCCTTTTAGGGGAGATGACAAGGGTGATCCCTAGCTTCTGTAGGTTGTAAGTTTTGGGAATGTGTATACCAATTAATCCCAAGTTTTGTGACTGGAAAAGAAAAGGAAAGTGTCATGTTCTGTTACCCAAACATCTTCTTCCTCAGGGTCAGGCTTGAAAAACAAACCCAGTAAAAAGTATCTTTATTCTCATATTTAAAAAAGTTTTTCTGCGATGATGCATTAACAATACAAAAATATTTTGAACACTACATTGGTCCTTTTTTCTCAAGACTTTTTGCAACACTACACAAGAATATGTGATCTTTGGATTCTGAGAAACCAGTGGCTAAAGTAGCAACTAAAGGCTTTTAAGGGTGTATGAGTACACAGACAGCCCCTTTTCTTTGGATTCAGGCTATGTACAGTTAGGAGGAGGCAAAAGAAAAAAAGTTAAATTAAAAGAAAAAAGACTTTGTTACTTTGTTTCTCAAGGCTCAGGGTTGAAGCTTGGCTCAAAAATTGATTAAAGTAGGCTGTGGTGTAAACCTATGTACACCACTAGAGGTTTTTTGGGCTCCTTTAGTTTTAACAGTACTCTTTCCTGCAACCCCATAGGGAAAAAACTGAAGCTGGCCTGGTCTGAATGCCAGAAGGTAGGTTCTGGCTATTGAGAGATTTTGGGTTTACCCTCTCTTAAATTGCCTAAGAGCTGGCTCAAGTGACATGGATGAGCTGGAAATGGAATTGTGAAAAAGACTGAATGGGAAGAGATACATATTAGATTTGGGCCATGACTTCTGCCAACCATTGCCCACAGCTTCTGGTGCCTGAGCTTTGGTGTCAGGGTTTCTTAGGCTGGTGAGTTGCTCAGGAAACATTTCCAAGTAATTTGAACTTGAGCAAGGTACCCCACCTGCACTTGCCTGATAGGGTAATGTTAGGTTATTCCTGTTGTCAAGGTTGTTAGGCCTAAACCCTATTCCATTCCCTCCTCTTGTAAGCTCCTGAGAATACGATAAGAGGCTTCCTCTGGTCCAGCTGTGAAGAGCAGCTGGTTTTTTGTAAATAGCTTCTCCGTTCCCTTGGGAGAGAAGCATTGGCATCTTGACTTTGTGGTTGTGATCATGCTCAGATGTTGTTTGATAAAACAGGCCATTCTTGGTCCATGAAGTGTCTGTTATGGGAAGGTGTGGCAGAGGGGGACAGATGAGGCATTTTTGTAGAGAATGTAGCTGGGCTTAGTCCTGCCCTTCTGTGACCTATGACAGAAAAGCAAGGGAGGAAGGGACATCTGGCTAGCAAGACAGATGGTTTGGGGTACTGGGGGGAAACGACATAGGCTGCCATGGGCACCAGGATTCCCTCAGTGAGACGACACATTGGCGTTAATATGGTCACCACCGCCTCAGGTTTACGCAGAAGTTGGTCAGCTTCTGAAATCTTCAGGACCTGCGGGGGGAGTGTTGGCAGGGCTGCTGGCTGGTTTCCACATGATTTGGGCCTCTGCTGCTTCCTCTCAGGGGTTGGGGATAGGTCCCTGGAGGACACCAGGAGTCCTTTGCATGCTAGGCCGCCTGCCTCTGAGATTCCTGTTGCTGTACCTGTGTGTTCTGCAGGGCGCTGTGAGGAGCCTGTGGGGGTCCAGGGGTGGGGAGACTGAGAACAGTTGAGAGACCTGTGGATGTCGGTGCTGGCTCCACTGAGCTAGCAAGCAGTTCTGTGGGGAACTGTGGCAGAAGGTATGAGGGTGAGTCCTGGGGAGCTGGGGACCTGGGGCAGCCTAGAGCACTGTCATCGGAAGGAACGGGGCTGGGGCAGCGGCCTTCTCCGGGTAAGTACCGAATGCATTTCTTTTTCCTCCTAGGAATAGTGAAGAGAGTTATCTGTAAACAGAGGGTGAATTCACAGTCATACACCATAACCAAAAAATGCTGTCCTTGCACAGGCCAGCTGACCTCCTGTCCTCTTCCCATGACTTGGGTGATGTCCTATGTCCTCAAACCTGAATCAGCCCTGCAACTGTTGAATTTGGCCCAGACTAAGTCAGGTGCAGTTCCCAGGACAGCCGCAAGGTGGCACAGGGACCTTTTGTAACTTGGCCTGTGGACTGCCTTTTTTTTTTTTTTTCTCCACCAGGGGAGGCATGTAGTGTGGGTCTTTGAGTGTCTGTCATGTTTGTGGGACTCAGATCTGCCTTAAGGCAAGGGACTGCAATGCTTGTTTCTTGACTGAGCAATTCCTGTCCTCAGGACAAATTATTTTCTCCTTGGAGGGCTGGGCAAGTGTTCCTTAGAGCCTTACTGCCTGGAGTACCCTCAGCCTTGGCTCTGTGAGGTATGTCCTGAATCTAAAAAGGCATCTTTAGCCGTGAAACTTTTCGTGCCCATGATAAAAACAAGTTTAGTGCCACATGGCCACATGGTAAGACAGCCCAGGAGTACTGCTGCTTCTCCCTCCCAACCTCTCCAGCCCTCTGATATCATTAGGTATGAGATGGAAAGTCACGGCTGCCTGGCAACGAGGTTGTTTAGGTGATTGTCTCATGTTACCACCTCGTTTTTCTCAGATTTAGGGGCTTAGGATGGAATGTGCATGGCTCACCTTGAAGAAGTGAGAAAGTTGGAAAGCCATAATGATTTTGAGGCCTGGGAGCAGGAGCTTAGACTTCCTGAGTGGTATGAGAGGGATTTGTCTGCTAAGGTCCTACTAGGCCTAACTAGCACCACAGCCATCTGTTTAAGTCTGCTTTCCTTTATGGAACATTCTGTGTGCACTCCACCACTGCTTCCACCTAGACCCAAGTGTTCTCAACAAGCTGTGTTCAGCGTTCACTCCCAGTCTTAGGAGGCATGAGTTCCCCTATCTCCTGGGTATGCTAGGGGGCTGAGGAACCAAAGGAGGGGGGCTGCAGGCCCAGCAGAACATGTGTAGTCAGGGAAGCAGCTTGAAGCAAAGGGAGAATGACGGTGGGGACAAACCCACCTGCACGGACCACACCAATCCGTCTGCTGGTTGAGGCCAAAGCGAGCACGACATTTCTTAGGCGAGCCAGTGTCTGCTCACAGCCATGCCAGAGGGGCAGAGCAGGGCAGAGGGCGAGCGGGCAGGCAGCAGGGCAGAGCAGGGCCCAGAAAGAAGAGGTAATATCAGTGTTAGCCAGTTATAGACATCCCATAGCCCCCACAGGCAGAATGGACCTCTCCATGGCACAGCCAGCCCCAGTGGGAGCCCTAGGCCCCAGAGCAAGGTATCAGGAAAGGAGGTAACCCAGCTGGGCAATAGAGTCAGTGGGGGAGAGGATCCAAGATGGGAGACTTGGGGGAGGCTGCGTTCCTTGTCGCTCTGTAACTCAGGTTTCAAGCAGAGGATATCTGTTTCTCCGCCAGGCAGTTGCTGCTGATCAATCCCCTGCTGTTTACCCCATTTGTCCACTGTGATCATCTGCAGTCTGCCAGCATATTGACTACTTTTTGAGTGCAGATTGCTCACTGACTGGCACCTAGAGTCAGTGGGAAGAATGGTGAAGTGGGGAAGGGGTCCTTAAGCTGGCTCCTCTCTGTGGCTTGTGGGAATCCTTCTAACATGGAGGCTACAGAGAAGCCCACGGAGGCCCTTGGGATCCAGCCTTTTCTGCCTTGGGGCTGTCCATCTCTTCCTCAATTGCCTGCCTGTTTTATCCAGTATTCATTCTTGCCAATGCCCACATTTCCTTAAGGACTAAGGCTACAACTTGCAGCTACAATGTACACTTTGAGAGGGAAAGAGGATTCATTCCTAGCCTCAGAGAAAGAGCTGAAAACTTTGTCCTGCACAGTCCCAATCCTAGTTTCCAGGTTTCTGTAGTAGGGGCAACACAGCTGAGAAAGTCATGAATATGAGGCACAATTATCAAGAGTTAAGAGGCAGGAATTCACCCACAGGAAGGAGACCTGCAGACTCTGGGCTTCCTGTGTCTTCTATACAATGCTTTGTATTGCTATGAGAAACCAGGGTAAGAGATGGGAACATGATGGTAGAGAAATTGCCAGGCACTAGCCAGCAGGCTGTGTGACCTGGGCTAGGGCTGGGCCTGGATCAGACTCTGCCTAGATAGCCTGCTCCTCATCTCAGTAGAACTAGTATACACTGAGTAGGTTACTCCTGGAACCACACTGGGAATTCCTTTCCAGTTTCTCTGGTAGAGGTTAACTGTGGGCAGGGCTGGCAAAGTGGAGGGTATATCACCTGCTAAATGAATTGTCTTCTACTGGTCTTTCCTCGGATTTAGTATAGCTGTTCCTTGTTTGGGGATTTGATTTATGAAATGCAGACCTTCATTTCCAGAGGGCCCAGGCCCTGAGGTTCATGGCTGAGGCACTGCTGCCCCATCTGGGCCAGAGCAGAGCTGCTGTTGATATGGGGGCATGGAGAGGAGCCTCCGCTACTGCTGAGGTAAGGCCTCACCTGTGGTGGATTCTTGATGCTTTTCCCTCGATCGCCTCTTCTTTTTCCCCTGCAGGGAGAAAAGGAGAGATACTCAGATCTGGGAGGTAGACACTGGGCTATCTGCAGCCTACTGCCTAGCCTAAATGCCCCTGGGATTCTGGGCATACATGCCCCTCCTACCTGGGGGACTGTAGTTCTTACTAGGCTACCATGGGATACATTTAGGGGCTCTTCCCTCTCCCAATCTGGTCTACAATTTGAATGGCCCCTTCCCCTTCTGCCCATGTGGCCCAGTCAAATAGTGGGCAACATCCCACGTGTGAATGCATTCTAGAATGCAAAACAGGATGTGCGAGCTTGGTTTCAGGGTGGTTCCCCTGGCTTGCCTCTTCTGAGCCTCAGACCCTCCATGCCCTATCTCATCCATGCCACATCTGTACTGGTCAGGACAATAGCTTTTTTTCCACCTAAGATTGATGTCTGGGACATAGTATCTTGAAGGTTCCCCTGCCCACCACTGCTGGATGTTTCTGGCCACTCACGTAGTTGTCCCGCGCTGACCAGCCTGGGTATAGTTGCATGTGCAGCTGCCTTTCCTTACGGGCCAATTCATAATACTTGGCCTGTTCTTCCCGTGACAGGGCATGCCACTGCAGGGGCCAGGGAATGGAGTACATCAGAGTCAGCAGAGTGAAGGGGATCAGAAGCCACCCCAACCCACTTGCCCATCACCTCACCCTGCGGCCTAGGATCTGGTTAATGGCGGCGCTCTCCTTGAGTGTACACTCTGCAATGACTTTGGCTCTCATCTCCTTCATGTACAGCATGAACGCGTTGAGGGGCTTCTTAATGGTTGGCTTCTTAGCCTCTTTCTCTGCCTTGGATTCTGCTTGTGTCTTCCTGAGGGGCAGATACCCAGACTGCTCAAAGGGAGCAAACCCTTCCCCAGGGATCACCGAATGCAGCCAACTTCCTTGAGAAGTGGGTGCATAAGTGTATGATCCTAAGGCTTTGTAAATGGAGTGTTTTTTAACTGGCCCAAATGAGTGAGCAGAGAGCTAAGTAACTTCCTTACAGGAATTCTGTGGCCCAGTGGGAAATGCATGTATAAGGACTTCTTGGCCCCTCCCCTCAGCACGAACAAAATCTTTGTTCCTTGTCCCACCTACCCCTACTTGTAAAGATTAAAACGGTGGTCAGTAGCCAGCGCCACTAGAAGGCTTGAAGGGGCCACCTGACAGTTCTTGGGTCTGGTGGGAGGCACCTGTGTCCTGGCTGACAGTACATCTGCACACTTGCCCATCCCATACCTTCTTGCCCCCCTTCTCCCATTGGGTGTGTTTTCACTCACAAGCTGCGGTCATAGGGCTGCAGCTCCTGCTTCGCTGAGGTGGGCACAATGGCTGGGTGGGGGATGGCTGCTGGGTGACCAGGGACACCAGAGCCCAGCATCAAGGATGGATGGGTAAACCTAGAAACAGGAATAGAATTAACACTAAGCCAGGAATTTATGGGCAGACCTTCAGACATAACATGGAAGCCCCTGCACAATAGACAAGGACACAGAGGAACAGATACCCATCCCCTCTGACCTGGACAAAAGTATACAGAGATACATAAAATATCTGGTCCCAACACATTACACAGACAAACTGCAAAAATATATGTATATGCCATTCAGGTGGTTTCTAAATAGTCCCAAGTAGCTTTTAAATCTGTTGTCTTCTCACCACCTGCTGCCACCAAGTCAGCTGAAGAGTCTGGGGGCTTTTCTGTGGGCCTCCTCACTCTCCACTGGACCCCTTCCAGGGCCCTTTCCATACAATAGCAAGTATGACCTTTTAAAAGAATGCTCCTGGCTCATTCCTTCTGAAATTTGCCCACTGCCCACAGAATAAAATCCAGATTTTTTTTCCCCCGGGTCCTGCACAGTCCTGCTTCAGTATCCATGCTGACATTTCTAGCCTCCTCTCTACCCCATTTCTCACCACTCTCCACCCATAATCAAGCCCTCTTACTGCTGGTCCCTTTGTCCTCATCAGGAAAAGTTAACCCTTTCCATGACACTCTCCCTGACCCATCAGGCCTGCTTGCAGTCTCCTTGGGACTTCCCAGTCACCTACTGGCCCTCTGGAGCTATGTTTATACTTCTCACCCTGGGCGGTGATCTCCAGTAGGGCTGGAAATGTCTGCTGAATTCCTTGCTGTTATGTTGTTGACACCAGGTTTGTTACTGAGGAAATAAGCTAAATGAAGGGACATATGTACACTCACCTCTACCTCACTTCCTTGCTGTTCTGTGAAGACCACTCTGCCCCTTGCTGCTTGCACAGGTGTAGGATTCCTGAGCAGGCAGCCCCCTGAAGGATAGAGGCTGGGGACACTTATGTAGAAAGTACTGCCTCAGCTGGGTAGAGCTTATAGGATGCCCCAGTAGGGGTGCAGAAGAGAGGTGAGTACACACACATCTGCACACCGGCTGAGCTGTGCATGCACTGCTATCCTGGCTGCTCTTTGTTGCTTTACTGCACTATGGTCCAGACTGGGGCCTCTTATACTCCTACCAGCTTCGCTGTCAGGCATAGGGCAGCAGGGGGCTGCAGGATGACAGACAGACAGGTGGACAAACAACTAACACGGGGTAAGCAATGGCCTGAGCATGGCCTTGTGTGGGCACTTAAGCCTGGGCAACAGGAAGCAGGAGCCTGGCTGCAGGGGTAGGGGACTCACCTGGGGTAGGGGGTGCCAGGGGCTGCAGTGGGGGCAGGGAAGTGCTGTCTATATCCGCAGGAAGGGGACAGGGGGTAGAGAGGAGGGCTGGGCCTGTGGTTGGGAGAGACAGCTGTTAGCAGTCTGGCTGCCAACCAGACATGGGGAAGGCTTTTGTACCTTGCTTGGTCTGATGCATAGTCTTTGAAACAGATGGGCCTCTGCTGGGATTTCTTCTAGCATCTGCCACCAGGGGTCAACTTGTGCTTCACCCTGTACTTATTTCACTGGGCCAGCATGTGCTTAAGGGATGGAACTGGTATCCTCTTCTTGGCACCCAGCTTGGCAGATTCCTGGGGCCCCTCCAGCTGGCCTCCTAAATTTCTTTGATAATGCAGGGTTGATACCTGTACAAAGGCCTCTGCATCCTCTACTGACACTATATAGATTGCTCTTCTGCCCCAACTTGCTTGTCTCAACTGTTTATCCTTTGGGTCTTGTTTGGCTTAGTGACCCTTTTTCCCAAAAGCCCAGAGATCCCAAGCTGGAAAAGGTGCCTCTATGGGCTCCTACAGTCCCCAGCCAAAGCAATATTAACAGTGCCCTATAATTGCCTGGCTTCTTGCCTGGTCACCCACTAGGCAAACTGAGTTTTGAGAGGGCAGGGACCTAAGGATCAGACAGCAGAAGTGCTTCCCTGATACCCATAACCCTACCTGGCACACAGTAAGGTTCAGTACAGAGATGACACTCTCCTGTCAGCCAAGTGCTGTCTGCTGGGAGCTGAGAACACAGGGCTCTCCTTCCCTGTGCCTAAAGACACTCATTAGAGCCTTAGTAGGTAAACATCCCCCCTAAGCACAAGTCTCTTGGCTTTGGAGCTTCTGATGTATAGGACTCTGGAGCGGTTGGCCCAGAGATTTGCTTCTGTATAACCCTAGCCTGGGTTCTAAGCACTTTTTTTTTTTTTGTATTGGGAATTGAACTCAGGAGCATTTAACCACTGAGCCACACCCCCAGCCCTTTTTTCTTTTTTGTATTTTATTTAGAGACACGGTCTCACTGAGTTGCTTAGCGCCTCGCTAAATTGCTGAGGCTGGCTTTGAACTCATGATCCTCCTGCCTCAACCTCCCAAGCTGCTGGTATTACAGGTGTGCACCACCACGCCCAGCCTAAGCACTTTCACCCCACCTTGATCCTGAGTATAGATTTGTATTTAGAATGGCACTCTGACTAAAGAGAATCCGGAAATGAAGGAGTATGCTGAACATAGGTATAGGGTAAGGGAAAAGGGGCATGCTGGCCTTTGGCCTTCCCTACCCTTCCTGGGTAGCCAACCTTTCCTTCTGCTGGGTGACTGTGCTAGCTCAGTGAGCCTACAGAACTGCTCAGGTAATGTTGTAGGTGACAAGTGAAAGACTTAAGTGTCCTGCTGAGGCCTTAGCCTCAAATTTTGGCCCACAGTCAGGCCTTCTAACTTGGGTCCAGGCTGGCTTTTCCTGGCCAAGCCTTAGTACACCCTCCAAGCAGGCTGGTCAAGGCTTCAGCTCAAGCAGGCACCATAGGGACAAGGGTGAACTTGCTGTTCAAGCAGCTCAGCCATGGAAGAGACTAGCCAACAGCAGGTGTTGAGGCCAATGGGAAGCATCCCCCTGCCCACCAGGCAGCTGAGAAACAGCACCCTCTCTGGTGGCTATTCATGCTGTCACCTCCCTGCTCAGGCCTACCTTTTCTTCTTCACATACTTACATGGCTCTGGAGGTGTCTAAGTAGCCCCAAGTTCTCCCATGATGGAGAGTTCAGGTTTCATAGGGCTGGAACCAACAGCCAGCTCTCTGGCCTCCCTAGAGGAAATATGTCAAGCTCCCTGGGGAATGCCCTGGGCCAGGGAACCACAAGAACCCCTAGCTCAGAGCAGGTTGGGATACAACTGCTAGCCATCCTATGGTGTCTGCGAGGAACATGGAAGGGCAGTCAATGTCCAACACAGTGTCCCCTTCCCCCTGGGCCCACACTCACCAGCTCACAGTGTGGGGGAGCTGTCCCATGCTGCTTGAGGTCAGAGAGTAGAAGCCAGAGAGGTCAGGGGTCTGCAGAGGCCTGTGAACTCCTGCCATGGAGAGGGGCCAGGTAAGTGGGCTAGCCTGATCTGGGGGTGACTTCAGCAGTTACTGCATCCTACAGCACCTCTATTTGCTAGAGGTCCAGATAAACTGGTTTGTTCAGGACTATCCCAGTATAACAGTGGCCTTCAGACAGGTAAGGGAACAAAGGGCAGAGGGGTTGGGTGACTTGCCTGAGGGTACCAGCTGACCAGTAAGTAGCCACTTAGGAGGGTATGGCCTGGCCTCACCACTCCCTGGGCCACTGTGGCTCTGTAGTTGGAGCCTCTCTGCTGGGGGCTCTGCTTGGCTTTCTGGGCAGGAGGTAGGCCCCTGGTCTAGAGGAACCTTACCTGGGGTGCCAGGGCTCCCCACTACTAACCAGTCCCCCAGGTTTGAGTCAGCAGATTTCCTACAGCTGACAATAGTGGATTTCAGAATGACTTTGGCTGAGGGGAGGTGAATCAGCCATCACAACCACCACTTTCCATTTTCTCACTGGGGGAGGAAGGCTACAGCTCATAGTGATCAGAAGCTTCTACTGCCACTGGGGCAGGCTTCTACCCCAACTTGAAGCCTTCTCATTCTGACCTGGCACCACCTCCCCCAGCCCTCTGGTTCCCTCAGATCCCCCAGATCATCTTTCTGGCATTTTCTTTGGACCCTGGGTTTGCACAGCCTCAGGTTCTCCCATTATAAAACAGAAGCCCTCAGACTCTGTCCTCATCAGGGCCCTCCCCATCCCAGGCCCATACCTTGTTTCTGGTTGATGTCCGCAGGTGCAGGTGTGGGATGTGGACTGCTGAAATGTTCGTAGAGAGGAGACAGTTGGGGGACACTGTGGGTTGGCTGACTGGCCTTGTTCTGAAAAATTAGGAAGGCAGGTGAATGTGGGGAGTCCTAAAGGAGGAAGTCTTGGGGGTGGGGGCATGCATATAGGCAGAGCTGCAGTGAGCTATGTGGACAGCCCAACTGTCAAAAGTGGTGCTGGCCAAAACCACAGGCCTCAGGGAAGGGGGCATCCACCACTCAACCCACCCTGTGTCCAGCAGTGCAGTCTTCTGCCCATTAGCCCCCACACTTTGACCAAGCAGTCCCACCTCTTAGAGAGCCTCTTGGATTTTCTGGGCACTCAGTTCACAGAGGCATGGTCTCACCTGCTGGGAAATCTTCCTAGCCTACCAGTCCTAGAGACTATCCAGCTTGTTTGAGATCCAGTGGCTTGTCTATAGGACTGCTCATTGCTACCAGCCCTAGGCAGCAGGGCTTGGAGCTTTTTTCTCCTCCAGCCCCTAGGCTGGGGGTCCTGAGTCTGACCCTCAGTCCCACCTCAGTGCTAACTGGATATGATGACACCAGGCAGGACTCCCCCTTGGTCCCCTAACTCAAGGGAGGTGGAGCCAACCTGCCCAGCCCCGGCTTCCGGTTTCCTTAGTACTCTTACTTTCCTCAGGACTCTCACTTTTCATACGAGGCGCACAGCTCTGTTCTGAGATGACTCAGTCAGCAGACTGGGGGAAAGGGCCCTCCATATACCCCATCTATGGGGAGTCACTGCCATGCCTACGGCCCAGCTCTGCATGTCCTCAGTGCACACCTGCGCAGGCCAGAGTTCTGGACACCCATCATCTATAGTCAAGGCTCAGTTTCCCACTCAAAGCTTTTGGGGATGCTGCTGGCTGAGAGTAGATGAGTGATCTCACACCCATGACAGAAGAAAGAGGGGACATCTTTGGGGCAAGACAACAGTGAGAGGCTGGCTTCCTAGGGTAAAATTCCCCACTGGGTAAATTTAACCAGATTCTTTCAGATCTTCAGTTTTCTCCCCTGGTAATGAATGGGACCTAGCACAGATCTCTTGGCACTAGTCTATTGAGAGTCCAGGATAAAGATGGAGGGAAAGCTGGGTATGAACCCCATTATAACCAGGAAGCGAAGCTCCCAGCTGTGCACAGGATGCCGCAGCTCTCAGCAACAGCCCTGGCCTGCCATCTACTCCTGCATTCCTGCTTCCAGGCTGTAAGCTGCACCAGTTCTTCCCCAGGCAGACAGCAGCTGATGTCCCTACAGATGGAATACACAGGGAGAGGGAGGTTGGGGCAGGTGTGGAATGTGTGGACACATGTGATATCTTTCAGACACTGAGTATCTACCACATGCCAGGCACTGTGCCAAGCACCTTGCAAGCCCAATCTCATCCCTACCAGGGTGCACATAAGGCTGCCATTTCTCCTATCTGTAAATCCTCCTCCAACCAACTCATGTCTCACTCCCTTTTATAGAAACCTCAGCAGGTCGGTCCTCTAGTTCTCAGCTCTCATTCTTCCTTCCAGCCATTCCTCTACCAGACGACTACGGTCAAGGTCCCCAATGACTTCCACAATTCTGAACTCACTGGTCAATTCTGTCTTCATTTTACCTGATCTCTCAACTGGTTTCTCCCTCCTTTTTGAAGCCGTTTCTTCACTTGGCTTTCAGAATGCTACACATTCACCTGATTTCCCTCCAACCTCAGAGGCCACTTTTTCTGACTTCCCATCCCTTCTCTTCCAGCCTATGGCTTCAAACATCTTCATCCAATGACTCCGCATTCCACATGCCTATTCAACTCTGCTTGGAGGTCTAAAATGCACCCCAAACTCAACATATCCAAATCAGAACCTTTGACTTTCTACCCCATCTGCTCCTCTCTTCCTCAGGATGACAGTTCCATCCTTCATTAGCTGAAGAGTTGCTCAGACCAGAAACCTTGGCATCATTCTTGATTCTTCTCTTTCTCTCATACCCCATGATCAACTTTCTACCTTCAAAATCTAGAATCTGCCAGGTGCAGTAGCATGTACCTGTAATCCCAGCTACTCATGAGGCTGAAGTAGAAGGATGAAAAATTTGAGGCCAGCCTTGACAACTTAGTAAGACACTGTCTCAAAATAAAAAGGGCTAGGAGAGCACCCCAGATTCAATTTCTGCAAAAAATTGAAATTAAAAAAAATCTAGAATCCAACCACTTTTTCCTTCTCTCATCTCCTACCTAGTCTAGGCTGTTGGCACTTCTCACCTGGAAAACTGCAGCAGTTCCTCCCTGTCTCCTTAGCCAGGCCTTCATCCAGCAGCCTCATAAACCAGATCATGTCACTCGTTTGCCTAAAGCCTCCAGTGGCCTCCCTAACTGTATTTCCTCAGCTGGAGCTCTGTGTGATCAGGCCCAGCTTCCTAACTCTAGCACATTCCACCCTTCTCCTTGCTAACACCACCCAGGACTTCCCATAGGTGCTTCAGCATCCTTTTCCATGATATGAAGTCAGTTGGGAAGCAGAAGCTTCCCAGAAATCCCTGAGGTCTTTTTATCCTGAGGTTCCCAGGACAGCACTAACCATATGGTAGACCTTGGCAGCTGAGGGCAAGGAAACTGGGCATCAGGAACATTGGACCCTGGCAAAAAAGCATTCTGCCATTCACTGCTTAAAGGCACAAATGCCTGGAGTCTCAGCCCAGCAAGTGGGATGATACCTCCACTGTTGCCTCCAGAATCAGGAAGTTTTCAAGTTTACATTCCTGCTTCAGAGAAGGCCCTACCATCCAAACTTGGCTCTGGTTCCTTAACCCTCAGGACTCAGTAGGCCTGGCTAGCTTACAGGGAAAGCTGGGTATGGACAGCTCTGACGCTGAAAAACCTTAGGAGTAGGGCCTGGGGTCCAAGGTGCCAGTTTTAGGAAGACAGTCCACTCTGCCCAGAGCCACTGAAAGGCACCCAGAGGGTGACCTGCCCTAGGTCACAGCACAGTTCAGGATGGGCCTGTGGAACCTCAGAGAATCCAGCAGGACTGCTATGTATGCATGTGACAGGGCAGTGGGGTGGGGAAGTTTCTGGGGGAAATGGGTTTGTCCTATCTACCAACCTTCCCTGGGAACTGGGGAAAAGCCCCATTAAGCAGCAGTCTGCAGCCAAACCACAGAAGTGCTGGGTGGGCAGGGGTGGGGCAGAGAACTTGCTGGCAGCTGGAGGCCCTGGGGTGGCTAGTCCTTTCCATGCTCATGCAGGTTGCCTCTGAGCCTCACTCCCCAGCCCCCTCCATACCTAGTGGTGGTAGCCAGGGGGAACCATCTGGCACAGGGCCCCTTGCCCTCCTCAGTGGAATGTCCCGCTCCAGGGCTTCAGCACAAGACTGTCCCAGGGCCAGGCTTCCCAGACAACAGGGTGGGGTTGCTTGGGGCCTGGTGTGTGTATGGAGAGCCCAGTGACTGAAGCTCCCTCTCCCCTCTCTGCCTTATCATGACCATGCCTTGCCCCCAAAGGAAGGAGGCAGGCCTGGATGGACTGTCCCCAGCAGGCCCTGAGTGCCTCAAGAGTACAACTTCATCTCTTTCTCTGAGAGCAGAGTATACAGTAAGTGCTTAGAGAATGGTGGGATGCATGGATACATGAATAATTCAACTAACCTGTAGTCTTCTCTCAGGACACCCCAGGTCCCTGTTCTTTGCCTTTGCCTGAGCCCCCATGGCCTCTCCCACCAGCCTGTGGGACAGGTCCAGGACTCAGACCTTAGGGCTATCTCAGAGTCACCCTTCAGTCCCCACCAGTAACCTGTCCAGCCTCCTGCTAGATGCCTGCACTGGGCTCACCCCCAGAAGAGGTGGTTCTTCCTGCTGCTAGGTTGCTTGTATTGCTCAAAGACTTTTCCCCACATCTACTCAAGTCTGCCATCCCAAAGGTGCTCCTCCCTTTTGGGATACTTTCCTTAGCAGATGGCTAGAAATTTCTCATCTGGTGCTCCAGCCTGTCCTCTTCTTTTTCTGCAGGTTGGAGCCGAAAAGGCCAGGATAGGGCCAGGCAGAAGGAGGTGGAAATGGGGGACTCGTGAGGTAGGTGTCTGCTCTGAGTCCATCTTGGGCCTGGCTGGGCTGCCCCTGCCTCCCTCCAACCTGCCCCCTCCCCCGCCCACTTCCTGCAGGCTCAGGTGAAAAATAAACACAGTCGGCATTTTCCCTGCAGACCGCAGCGGTCTGCTGTGCTCACAGGCTGTGTGCATGCTGAGAGCCCCTGCCACCATGCATGCTGAGAGCCCCTGCCACCACTAGCAGAGAAACTCCCTCGCCTCTGACGGTTGACTCTGAAAACCCCCAAACACTTGAGCCCCACAACACTTTCCCAGAGAAGAAAGTTGCTGTTTCCTCTGGGCTCAAGCCTGAGGGGGTAGAGGAGCATGCACCAGGCCCTCCCAAGAAGGCCTCCCTGTGGCAGGGACTGTACAGGAGAAGAATCCCCCACGTACCAGGATCCATCGGCATGCGTGGTCATTCAGGGTGTACGATTGAGCTCCTACCCTGTGCCAGGCAAAAGACTGAGGCCCAGAAGAGCATCTGCTAGTGACATCCGAGTGCTGAGAGTTTCTCATGAGCCAGACACAGCCCTGAGCACTTAGAGTTTAATTCGGATACTCCTAAAACAAACCTGTGACATAAGAAGTTACTATCCCCGTTTGACTGATAAAGAAACTGAACTGCAGGGTCACACAGCTAGTAAGTGGCAGAGCTAGGATGTCCAGGGCCAGAACAAGTTGTGGACAGAACAAGTTGGGGGGAGGGAGTGTGGGGGGAGCTGTACTAGTCCTAGAGCCACTGCCTCTCTGACCCTAAAAATGCCCTAGCAGGCTTAGGACCCCTGGGACGGGTTCTGGCCTCACCTGCCTGCCAGGGCTACTGGCACTGGCAGCCCATCTGATGGAGAGAGTGGGACATGGCCCCAAGGTCCTAGCCATGTGTCCTCTGCTCACCATCACAGCCGTTAGGGGGCCTGCTCCTCTGCTGCCGAGTACCCAGCTCTTCTCTGCCTCAGCACCTTTACTCACCACAGCCTCCTGTCCCCCACAGCTTTCCATACTTCCTCCCTCTCCTTGCTAGACTGGCTCCTTATCCTGGCCTATGTCACCTCTGTGGAAAGGCCTGTGGTCTGGTAGGCGTACCTCCAGCTTGCCTGGGCATCCTGGAGGGCAGTCGCCTTGCCAGACACCTCTGCTGTCCAGGCTCTGTACTCAGCAGACATTCACTAAAGATTTGTGGGATGAAGGCCTTTAGAATTCTCAGTGCCCCCCAGACCTTCGGCTTGCCCCTACCCACTCATTTACCACTGGACTGTGACTTCGGGTCCTTCAAGCCCCTCAGGCAAAAGGCTGTTCTTGATGCCTGCCATGGAGCTGGGGAGAGGCCCTGGGGGGGGGGGGGGGGAAGCCTGTGGAAGGAATGGCAGGGCCATACCTCAGGCCTGTGCTCCTTCCGGGGCAGACGCTGACTAGACAGAAGGGTGGGTATTGCTATGGTTATTGCTCTGCTTGGCAAGGGCACAGAGGTGAAGCTGAGTAATATAAATGCCAAAGGTGACAAACCCACGTGAGGCTGGCATTTTGTATTCCCATTTCATATATGTGCAAACTGAGGCTTGCGGAGGTGAGAAAGTTGCCTGTGTCACACAGCCCTCCACCACCAATGCCCACCTGTTCCAGGTTCTCAGGGTCTTCAAGGATACCAGAAATTCACACCCTCTCCTCTGCCCTCCTCTTGCTCCATGCTTGAGCCACCGAGGACTACTGGCCCCAGGGGCCATGCTGTGCCCTCTGCCTAGGGCACTCTTTCCCAACTCCTCTTGGCCAATTCCTATCCATCATGCAGGCCTCATATCAATGAGATTTCTTTCTGGAAGCCCTTCCTGTCATATGGGATTATGCCCCATGTTTTTATTGAAAGAATTAAGGCTGGGCCCTCAAGGATGGGGCTAGCATGAGGGCACAGGTGGTGCGTAGGGAAACACGGCAGCACTAGGCAAAGCATTCTAGCTGGGGCTGGGCATAGAGTCACAACAGCACAAAGGTTTGGAGGCTGGGAGAAGCTGGGATCTCTGTTTAGGGTCAGGGGACACCTCACCCAGCACCCAAGACCCCTTGGTCTCCTCCCCATCCCTGTTGTCTCTGGGAGTTAGAATGACCAAAGACAGGGTGGCCACTAGTTCATACAGTGCCTCTACAAATCAGAAAATGCCCCCTTTCTTATGGGGAGACACCAGAATCATGCCAGGGTACCCAGCTCAGGAAGCATGGTGTAGGCTGATTTTCTCCTCGGCCCAGCTCCCCTGGGTACCCCAAGGGTGATTCTTTCATTTTAATTTTTAAGATTTTTTTTTTTTATTTTTACAGACTGCATTTTGATTCGTTGTACACAAGAGAGATACACCTTTTCATTTCTGTGGATGTACACAATGTAGATTCACACCATTCATGTAATCATAAATACACACAGGGTAATACTATTTCTCATTCTACTATCTCTCTTCCCCCACTCCCTCCCGCCCCGTCCTTCTCTACATAGGGTGGCTCTTTCAAAAGGCACTCCCCAGTTTTCACTTTTCTTGCCCTCATTGCCAGGAACTGGGCTCCAGAGACTGGCCCTGGTCAGTTTCTAGGGGCTCCTCTCCCAGCTCCAGGCCTGCCAGGCAGCCCTGCAGCCCTCCCAGGCTTCTGTGTCTAGACCTGGGGAGCCACCATGCAGAACCAGTGGGGCTTAAATGCTCCAGAGTCTGGCTAGTTGCTGAGCGGGGTGCTCCCTGAGACCTGGGCCCACGAGAATAAACTTCCCAGGAGGAGGCTGGTCCCCAAAACCTTCAAAATGGCCTCAGTCTGTGGCTCCCGCAGACCCACCTCTGCTGATATACCCAGTGGGGCCTGGAGGGCCAGGCTGGAAGAGCCCTCATTCATGCTCTTTTATCCCCAGCCCCCGCTCCAGGCCCTGCTGCCCAGGACATGGTGCTCCAGAGGACGGCCTGCAAGCTTCTCGCCTACAGCATGCTGGACGCCCTGTGCCAGACGCCCACCACAGAGCACAGAGCCGTGGCCATGTGGCCAGCTGACCTGGAAGGGTAAGGGGATGGCTAGGCCACACCCTCCTGGACCAGGAGGCTTCAGTCCCACCTGTTGACAACATGGCTGTTGCCATGGTTACAGAGCCTTGCCATTTGCCTGCGGCCAGTCCACTAGCCGACTGGCCTTGACATCACAACAGGGCCTGCCAACAGCAGAGGTGAGGACTAGAGTCCCTGCAGGCAGAGTTGGCAAAACCACAGGCCAGCTCTAGGCCCAGCCCAGCCCTGAGGCACCTCAGAGCTAGCTGAACCCCGCTGAGCTGCCTTGCCTGGCCATGGCCTCTCGCGGTTTCTATGCATTAGTTTACTTGCATTTTCCTTCCTCCTCTTTGAGGTGAACGCCCCTCAGGACAGGATGTTTTTAGAGGAAAATATAAGCTTCCGGGAGCTGCTGCAGCTGAGCTGCTAGTTGATGCTACCAACATGCTGTTTGGAGACTCTGCAGCAGCCCAGCATGGGTGTCCCCCTAGCCCAAGAGGTTACCCGCCCAGCTCCTCCTCAGTACCCTGCCATCCAAGAGCCCACCATGAACCAAGGCAAGCCAGAACACCACTTCAGCCCAGCCTCGCCTGAGGAAAGGAAAGGGCAGCAGGGAAAGGAACCAGGGCTCTGGAGGGAGGCACTGAAGCAGTTCAGAGGCTTTGTATCCCTGGGGGCAAAGCTGAAAGGCTTTGCAGAAAGTTCAGCTTTGCGGAAAAGGCAGGGAGAACAGGAGAAGCACACTTAGAGATGGTGATCCCCACCAGTAAGGGCCTACTGAACGTTTAGCAATCTACAGAGCTCCACCCCACCCTGGAATCCCACCAGTCTTCCCAACTTTGCCCTTTGCTGTGCAAATTTTACAGTCAAAAGGGGTGAAGCAAAGACAGGTTAAATTACCCTCTTACAGAGCCTGGCTTGTGCCCGTCCCTCTCTATGTGCGGATGGATGACGGGTGGGAAGCCACTAGAAGCTGGGGAGGCTCTTCCCAGGGCTTCTCTAGCAGCATTAGTGTACTGCCTATGACTGAGAGACAGGACAGCCCAGACGTGACCCAGAAAGGCATGGGCTGAGAGGATGGTCAGCAATGGCTCAAGAGTGGGAGGGAGGAAACTTGGAGATCTGCCCTGCCTCAACTCTGCTTTCTTGCCCCAGTTCAAACTAGCCAGCCTCTGAGAAGAACAAAACAGGGGTCTACAGGTCACGTGTACTGTTCAGCTGCCTCTTCTACCCCATGAGGACAATTCTACCCTGAGGCTACGTCTGGAAGTTCACCTGAGTCTAACCCTTGCAGCTACTGCCAGTTAAGGCCTTGGGGCTCTGAATGGACCCAGTCTAGCAGTGTATCCACAGGGGAAAAAGGCAAGGTGTGGAAAGAAGCAGCTGGAGGCTCCTAGTCTCAAAATGCACCCACCCCAGCCCCTCTCACCCAAGGGGCTCACACCCACGCAGAGGGAGCAGGGCTGGGCTGCTCCAACTGCCATAGGGGCCATGTGAGGCACCACCCTTAATGAGGCTGAGTTAGGGAGTTCACACAAACCACACCAAACAGCCCTTCCAGATGCAAACCTGGTGTAAGAGTGTATAGATATAGAGTAGCAGGTAAAATACCACACTCCTGGCGCAAGGAGTGGGAGAGGGGGGTGGAGGAGTCAAGAGGACCCGGCTCTATGAAACACAACTACATGATTCCTATGGCACATCACAGGAGGAGCCAGGAGCACAGTTAGATGCCCGGGTTCAAATCCCTCCTCCAGCACTTACAAGGTGCAAGTCTTCAAGCTGGCAGCTCCCTGTCTGCAAGTGTCCATTACCTCATGGGGTTGTGGTGAGGGGAGATGTGTGTGCTAATATTTTGTTGTTGTTCTTAGCTAAAAGCAAACTAAAAGAAAAGGAAAAAAATAAGACAAAAGCAAGTATGTCCCTAGACAAAGGCTTTTTAGGAAAGCCAGCTTCGTGCCAGGTCGGGGCCGCTGACCCTTGGTTTCCTTTGGATGGCAGCCTGATTACCATTGGGCCAGACTGCCAAGCTCTTGACAGGCCTGTGATGCCAGAGCTAGGGAGCGGGAGGCGGTGGTGAAAGAATCTGCCCTCAAAACGCCCCAGTGAGGCCAGTGGGCAGCTCTGCCTCCCAAGTAGCTTTCCCCTGGGTGTCACAGCCATGCCCTGGGACTCCCTCTGCTTCCTCAGTACAGCCACTTACAGTGATTCAGGGCCTGCGAAACTCACTACCCCAACCTGTCCTGCATAGAAGGGGGCAAGAGGTTGGGCCTAGAGAAGTCCAGCAGCAAGCTCTGGGCTGGGCCAGGACCAAAGCTGCAGAAAGGAAGGAACCCATGGTAAGCAGTTCCCAACCATGCTTCTGTCATGTACCAAACCTGAATCAATCTTAAAGGCCATTTATTTATAAACACTTTTAAACATGGCATTTCTTCTAGAAGCCCCAGGCTCCTGCCTCCCAACTGAAAAAGGCAGCTCTCCCAGTTTTGCAAGGTCTCCCAGAAAGAAAGGGTCTAGCCCTGGCCAAACTCAGAGCTAGGGAGTCAACCCAAGGAGGGCAATGAAAAGCCAAGTCTTTCTCTGGGACCTGAGGGACTAGCTCACGGACCCTACAGTATGTGGGGTTAACTAACACTCAGCTCCTCAGCCTGCAATGTGCTCACCAACACATAGCTAGAGCAGATGAAGTAGGGCTGCAAGGAGCATGGGCCCTTGGGTAAAAGAGAGCCAAGTCCAAATCCTGATTTTTCCAGGTTCTAGCATGTTCTTAACCTCTCTAGAGCCTCAGTTTCCCCATCTGAAAAATGGGGCTAATAATAGTAGTTACTTTCTCAGCTTCTGGCATAGGCTTGGCACTAGGAAAGTTCTAGAAATGAATTATTGTGGCTGTTGTTCTTTCAACCACTGTTTACTGAGCATCTACTATATACTAGGCCCTGTACTGGGCACTGAGAATCTAGTGGTGAAAGGAACAGATGTAGCCTGCACCCCGTGGATCCTCTCCAGCCCTTTCTGATCCAACTACCATCCCTGAAAGCCCTTGCTTCAACATGGCCACTAACCCTTGTGGCCTCTACTTTCCCCACTTCATATCTCTGCCCAAAGGGTTGCCCACCACAGCAGGGCGGTTCCCAGGGCCGCACACTGCTTCAAAGCCTGCCAGCAAGCTCTGGGGTGGCTGCCACAGCCAAGCACACACCAAATGGCCAGCCCCCCTGGACCCCAGCTGTACCCAGCAGAGATCTCATTGCAGCCACAGCCCTTTCCACAGGGTGCCTCTTAGCATCTGAGAGCCCACCCACCCTCTGCCTGCCTGGCCACCGGGCCAGCCACAGAGCCATCTGATTTGAATGAAACTTCAAACTTAATGACTTTCATGCTGGTTATTTAAAACGCAATGTAATTTTCTTAAACACCCTATTATTTCCTTTGATAGCTACAAAGCTTCCCCCAATCCCATAAGCATGTTTATTTTTAGGGAAAAGAGTGGTTTGCAGTTGGTCAGAGAGACACAGGGAGAGGGAACCCACAGAAAGCAGGGCAAAGAGTCAGCCTTGGCAGCCTGGAGGCCCTCCTGCTTGCAGACGCTCTACCAGACACCAGGGGACCAGGCAGGCCCTGCCCTTCTCTCACCAACACATCAGCCAGTGTCCCCTACCTGACAGTAGCCAAGTAAATGTAAGGCTGGTCTGGTCCCCTTCCATGTCTCCCTCAATGCTGCTGGGCCCCAGCCTCGTCTTTAGGGTGCTTCCACTGGTTTCCCAAAGAGGTTCCCATGGGCATTCCAGGCATGGACATGTCTGGGGAAGGGTCCTGAGGCTAACGCCACACCCTCGGCAGCCTCCTCTCAGCTCCTCCAGACATTCAGCTCTGGGTGAGGCCTCAAGGCCTGGAGCCTTGACCAGCTGGGTGAGATCTGTGCCCTGATAAGGCAGCCTGAGGCAGTGGCTGCCCACACTGGGTGGGTGGGTGTGGCCCTGCCAGTCGGGGCTCCCCGGCAAGGGAGATGGCATGGTGGTGGGTGTGCGTGCATAGGTCAGCTGAGCTCCACCAATGCGGGGCGTCCTCTGGGAGCAGCTATTTTTAGGTTCCAAGCTTTCATGTGGCCAAATGATGTGGAGTTTACAAAGCATCGGTAATGCGTTTCAGATGGCGGCCCAGCAGGCCAGGAGGCTGGGCCCACTGCCACCAGAGCCAGGTCAGAGTTACTCAAGAGTCCCCACTCATGACTCCCATCACCTGTCCCTCTCTCTGCATGGCCCCTGTGGCACAATGGGGAGGCTAGCCTTAGTGTAGTGCCTGCAATGTCCAACTAATCCCACCGGAGACCCAGGTCACCAGCAGGCCTCTCCAGTTCACCTTCTGAACCTCAGAAATCCCCATAGCCAGGAATGCCCACCCATTGTAGAGAAGGAAACAGACCTACCGAGATGAGACCATTTGCGAGAGGTCACACGGAGGGGAAGAGGTAGCTTCCTTCCCCAGCAGAGTCCCCTGCTCCCGTGGGAAAATTGACTTTTTGAGAGGGGCGATTTGCCACCATTGGCACCAGGCCAGCTCAGACATGGTGGAGTAGGAGCAGCCCATACCAAGTTAATCCCCAAGCCCACACCCCTGTTTCCCGGGGCCATGTCCTGCTCACCCATGCCTGGAGCCTCTGGTGTACACACATCATTTGGAGGCAGACAGTGTGGGGCCCAGACAGCTCCCTTGCCCTTGGTGAGAGCTGTCTGTTTTAAAGGGGGGGGGGGGGACCGGGGCAAGGGGGCGCAGGAGGAAGCTTATTTGGCAGTGCGTCTGCTTCCTCTGATCTCCAGGGAGTTCTGGCTGTGGAGGCAGGGCTGTGGAGCACAGGCTGTGTCAACAGGCTCACTCTGGGCTCTGAAGCGAAGTCTGTGGGTGCAGCTCAGCAGACAGTCTCCATGGGTGGGACAGCCTCCCAGCAGGAAAGCACCAAGCTCACACCCCTCCAGCTGTGCCCCAGGCCAGGGCTAGGCCCCCTATTGAGCAAGACAGACAGCCTCCGCCTACTGGGGGACTGAACCAGAGAAGCCCCATGTTCTAGCTGATCCAGGGGCAGGGAATGGGTACAAAATCTCTGATAGGACAAACCAACCAGGCTGCAGGTTGCTTGCAGGATGGGGCTGATGTGGGCCACGCCTTTTTTAAGGGAGGGAGGTGGTTTCCCAGGTCCAAACCTCAAGCATGACAGGTTTTTGAGATGAAGCAGCTAAGTGTCTGAAGAAGCAGCTGAGAATGTGCTGGGTTCTCAGAGATCCTCTCCAGACCCTGGCGATCTCAGAGCCCTGCTGGAGGAAATGCAGGGCAGAGGTGCTCTCTGCACCCTGAGGGACCTAAGCAAGCCACTGACCTCTGGAGTGCAGTTCTCCACCATAAACAGGGTACCAAGTCCCTGGACTCAAATGAAATAACAGAAAATTGGCAACTGCACTTTGGGGGTACTCTTACCTTGCATTAGCCAGTACCTTGGGTCTCCCAGCCCAAGGCCACTCCTCCCTTGGCTCTGCTCTCATTCCCCCACTCAATCACCCCTGCCCCTCCCAGCACCCACCCTGCCCTTGCTGCCTCCCTGGCCCTCCGTGTCCAACTCAGCGCATCTACAGTGGACACTTCCCTGCCCTTCAGAATGCCAACACACTGCATGTGCCCACCACCCTCCCAGGCTCTGGAACCAGCACTGCTGGGCATCAGCTCACACTCTGGGGTCTTAGTGCTGACCTTTCCAGCCTCACCTCACACCCCTCCTAGAACCTGAGCTTGGGACTGCCCTCCAGGGTCCAGGAACACACTCATCTCTGCCTCTCTCCTGCATGGCTCAGCCTCCACCCAGAGTGTTCTCCCGCTCTTGGCTGTACAGGCTCCCCTAAGCTGCTCCCATGGCCCCACTTGCTTCTCTGTGCCCTATATCCAGCTCAAGCAGTACTTCAGGGCCAACATGGGGCCCAATGAGTGTCCCCTTGCCTTGCCAGGACTGAGTTCTGCAAGGGCAGGCACAGCCTCTCCTTCGCTGAACCAGGCCAGGTACACAGAAGGGGCTCAATAAACACAATCTGGACTCAAGATTCTAGCAGGCTCTGGACTGAGCCCAGCTAAGTGCCCAAGGGCCTGGTAGGCCAATGGTGACCCCTGGGGGAGCTGGCTGCTGGGCAGGGAAGGAAGAGCAGCCAGCCTGAGCATCAGCAGTGCCGGAGCTTCTGAGTTCTTTATGCAGTGTTAGTCCTCCAGCAGTAGCCTGCCCGTGGGCACCACCTCCACCGTGCCAGTGCCTTAACAGACACGGTCTTGCTCCATGCCAGTCACCCAAGGAGGGTGAAACCCCTCATTAGATGAGGAAATTAAGATCCAAAGGGCAAAGTAACTTTCCCAGGGCCACGCAGCCAGAATAGCAGATACAGTATTGGACTAAATGCTTTTCCTCCCTCCACTCCTCAGAGGCCTCAGCAAATGGCCTTCCCTGATCTGGCCTTACTGTCTCTGCCTGCAGAAAAGAGGTTGTTCCTTGAGGATTTGTGTACTGTACCAATGGGTAGGGGGTGTTCCTGTGACCTGATAAAACACCTGTTTCCTCCAACAGAGCCTTGTTTGTACACAGTGGCAGGAAGCACCAGTCACAAGGTGTGAGGGAGTGTGACTCTATGGTTTTTGGACCACAGCAGACAGAGGGGGCTCAGAGGGGCTGCAGCTCTCTTTTGCCCTTCAGGAGACTTTGAACCCACCACTGACCCAGCCTGAACTCAGCAGTTACGTGATTTTCTTTTTCTTTTCTTCTTCCTTTTTTTTTTTTTTTTTTTTTTGGTATCGGGGATTGAACCCAGGGTGCTTAACCACTGCGCCACATCCCCAACCTTTTTCTTTTTTTCTTTTCTTTTCTTTTTTTTTTTTTTTTTGCAGTGCTGGGGATTGAATCCAGGGCCTTGTGCTTGCAAGGCAAGCACTCTACCGACTAAGCTATCTCCAGTCCCCCAACCTTTTTCTGTATTTTATTTACAGACAGGGTCTCACTGAGTTATTTAGGGCCTTGCTAAGTTGCTGAGGCTGGTTTTGAACTCATGATCCTCCTGCCTTAGCCTCCGGAGCCATTGGAATCACAGGCGTGCACCACTGCACCAAGTTAATTAAGTGATTTTCAACCAGCACCCCTGGATCCCTGCTTATAAGTCAGCTCCACTTCCCTTCTTGCAGAGGCAGGGGATGGACTGTGTTCTCAGGAGTACAGGAGAGGAGCCATATTCAATTTTTTTTTGGTAGGGAGGATTAAACCCAGGGGCACTCTACCATTGAGCCACATCCCCAATCCTTTTTATTTTTATTTTTGAGACAAGGGGTCTTACTAAGTTGCTTAGGGTCTCACTAAGTTGCTAATACTGGCCTCAAACTCGTGATTCCCTGGGATTACAGACATGTATCACCACGTTGGGCTTCCCTCTTTTAATTCCACTCACACCCAAGTCTCAGCTGGGGAGGCAGGCAGAACTGGTATGAAGATCCTCATTTGCTGGTTGTGGGAACCAGCTCACTGGAACCCAGGAAGAGCTGGGAACTGGGTCCTAGCAACAAATCTGGGGCTCTCTCAGCCCCGGGGCCTTGGAATGTCCCCTTTGCCCTGATGAGCTAGCTTTCCCTACCCTTCCAAAGGAGTCAGCAGGCTACCCTAATGGTGTCCATTCCTCCCTGCCTCTGTGGACAGGGTGAAGCAGGAAGCCTGGCCCTCACCAGGATCTGCAGGATAGGCCTCCTTCATGGGATTTCCCTGGCTCTAGCAGGCAGCCGTCGGGTAGAAGCTGTCCTCAAAGCAGAGTCCCAGCTTGGGAGCAGCAGAGGAGGGCCTGTAGGTTCTCCAGATTCCACAGCCTTCTGAGTCAGGAAAGAAATGCATTTCAAAATAAACCTAAGTTCCACACTCCACCACAGACTTAATGAAGTGCAACAAAGATGAGTCTCCACATCAGTTATGCTTAGGCACTGCAAGGGCTGGGGAACAGTCACAGGCTTGGAGCCCATGGAGAAGAGGGGCAACAGGGCAGCAGAACACTGTGATTCTTCCTACCTCCTGACCCCATAACTCTCTTGGGATATTATGCTCCAGGAAAATAATCAAAACAGATGCTAAGGAGTGGTTTGTACAGAGCCTGATCGCCACTGGTAAAGAAGGTGGCCTGCGAGTGAGCCAGAAGCCACAGGAGGGACACTATGAATAAGGACAATGTGAGCACGCATTGCCTGGGAGCCTGCATCCCACACCAGGGGAAGCATCACAGCAAGAATATGGGGGTACACGCAGGGGTGATCATGTGAGCAAAGGTCCAAGGGTGGCTCCAGGCTAATGACCATGAAGGTCTTCTCCCTTTTTACTCTTATAAAAGAGTTTCAACTCCTCACACCTTGGATAAGGGCTTTAAAGGGATGAGGAAGGGAAGTCTCTTTCAGATAAATTTTTGGGGTGGTGAAAGGGGATTCTCAGGATGGAGCAAAAGGTTGTGGCTCCCACTCTGGCCCCAGGGATGGCACTTCCCCTCCCAAGAATCCCTGGGTGAGGTCAGGCAGTGAGTAGGAAACTTGTACACCTGAGTCCCCAGGCCCAGGGTTCAGCCCGAAGTGAAGATACAGCCCTCCAGACGGGGGTCCACATGGGGCCTACCACTAAGTCACCAATCCTTACCCACAAGAGTAAGGATAGCAAGGGAGAAGGGATTGATCATGTCCCTACCCAGCCCAGGCCATGCTAGCACCTCCCTAGGCATATCTCTGGCAAAACTGCTAGTCCTCACTCCAAACATCTGGAAGGACGGCTTGTTAACCCATTGTAAAGACGCAAAAAACAAGGCCCAGGATGCTTCTGCAGATAAGCTCTCTTTGGCTAAGTACAGTATGTTGTAAAGCTGTGCTAACCACATCATCCAGAAGAGTTGCGGGGTGGGCAAGGCAACCAAGGTCCAGAGGCAGCATGAGGGAGGGTACTACTTAGATGGTCAGAGGAGGAGACATCTGAATTAAGCCCCGAATAAGGATTAAGAAGGTGGGTAGCACCTACGTCAAGAGCTGGGGAAGAGAACTGCAAGCTGAGGGAACAAGTGCAAAGGTCCTGAGGTGGAAAGTTTGCCCGGTGGGTTATAAAACCCACCAGGACAGAGCAGCTGCTGTGAGGGAGAGGAAGAAGGTGGTGCTGATAATGAGGTGGAGGCTGGAGGCACCAGCCACCCAGGCACTCAGGCTGTAGTGAGCGGTCTGGACTTTCCTCCAGAAGCAATGGGGAAGGCCCTGGAGTTTATAATCAGGTTAGAGACTCAATCTCATTTATTTTAAAGGACCCCTTTGGCTGCTACATGGAGTTTGGACAGTGGATTAGGTGACAGGGGGCAGACAGACCCTGGAGGAGGCTATTGTGCCATCTGGGTGGGAGACAGTGATGGCTGGGGGTTGTGACAAGTGAACTGGAAGATCTGGGATGCACTGAGGACATGCCAGTCCCTTCTTTATCTGCTGGACAACCTGCAGCCCCTAGCATGCCGTTCAGGGGACCCTAGTTCACAGCCCAAGCTGAGGCCAGCTCCACCCAGGATACCCTCAGCTGGGCCTACTTGACAGTACCTCTTCAGACAGGACCTCCTGGCTAGATTTATTCATCTGTCCCCTCTGCTCAGCTGGGCACTCTTAGGAAAGAGCCTGCTTCTGGTCATCTGAGTTCCCAGCACCTGGTAGCCTGGTGCCAGACTCCCTTTTCACAGGCTTCGCTCCAACCTGGGCTGGTGCTCAACCACCACTAATGTCCCAGCAAGCTCACAGTGCCCCTGCGTTGGGGTGGAGGGCTGGGTGGTATTCTACACCTTCTCTCTGCACAGCTCCCCAGACAGGGGACCATGTGTCAGTAGCACTTCCTTCCTCAGCTTGAGACGGGTCTTGCTCACCTTTTGCTCCCTCAGAGTTTATACTCCCGGCCCTCACCTGGACCTCAATCCTGGGACTCAGTGGTGAGCCCTATGGCCACCGGCCCACAACTAAGTCCATCACCTCCCTTGTGCCCCACACACTAGAGCTGCCGCTTGACCCCTTGGCTGGAAGGATGCCTTGGTACTAGGGCGGCTGTGGGGATCAGGGACAGGGAGCATGGCCCAAGTCTCCACAACGGCCAAAAGCTCAAACTTTTTTCTTTCATTGAGATGTAATTCACTTTCTATAAAATACATTATTTTAAAATGTACAATCCAGCAGCTTTTGGTATACTCACAAGGTTGTGCACCTGCCACCACCGTCTAATTCCAGAATGTATTCATCACCCCAAAGAGAAACCCCAAGCCCACTGGCAGTCACTTCTCACTCTCCTCTCCTCTCAGTCTCTGGAAACTACTACTATTCTGCTTTCTGTCTCTATGGATCTGTCATTTCTGGATATTTCACCTAAATGGCAAGAGGCTCAGAATCCCTTCAAGCCACAGACTCTAAGAGGAGCCCACAGACGGGGCCACAGAGCAATGCTGCCTCACATCCTTTGCAGATATAACCAGACTGGTGGTTCTGTACATCTAATCGCCTGAGTATCCCTAGGGAATAATGCCTTATTATATTAATTTCAGAATCCCCTCAGAATCTGACCTAGGACCAGCTTACTACCCTACCTCCCCACTTCTACTCCATCCCAGGTCTCAGAACTGAGAAGAAAAAACAAAACACACACACACGCACACATACACACACACACACACACACACACACAGAAATAACAATTATGGTCTAGGCCGTAACTGCCTGTAAGCCTATATCAGATGCCTAACAAACGACTTTCACGGAAAAAGCTTTGACTTAACTTCCCGTCCCCAAACAAAGCTTCAAAGAAGTCAAACACCAAAAAGCAACATTTTGGGGAAAAAGTGTCTCTCTGCCCCATGGCAGCTGGCTGTCAGTTGGGCATTTAGCTCCTGGCAAGGTTTGAATCTGCTTGTTTGGAGGCCTCCAAACGTGGTAGCCACATGAGCATCCCACACACATGTGAGTGAAGAAGGTCGCTGATGTGGATCTGCCCTGCTATCTGCGCAAGTCCAGTGATTCATCTTGAACATCTTAGATCTTAAGCACAACTTTTGACCACCTCCATGTCCTCAGAGAGGGCTGGGCAAAGGATGAGGGGACATAGTTCTAAGGCTTGTGGACAGGGCTTGGTAGCATGCTGTCTGTCCCCTGCGGATGGGCTTGGTAAAGGACCAGCTTTGGAAAAACCTCTCAGTGCGGTTTTTCCTCAGGGCCCTTTTTAGAGCTCCTAACCAATCAAAGATTTTTTCCCTGACTGCAGACACATGAACTCTTTTTTGTTTGTCTGTTTATTGGTACCGGGGGTTGAACCCAGAGGCACTTTACCACTAAGCCGCATCCCCAGTCCTTTTTATTTTTCTTTTGAGACAGGGTCTCACTAAGTTGCGGAGGACCTCACTAAGTGGATGAAATTGGCCTCAAACTTGTGATCCTCCTGCCTCAGCTTCCCCTGTCACCAGGATTCCAGGTGCTCATTACCACACCGAACCAGACATATAAACCTTGAATCAGATGATAAACATGCTCCCACAATATGGAGTCAATCTCTTTTGCTTTGTAAAACCCACCCATATATGAAGTGTCCACACGACTCTCTGCATAATACAAGCAATTACTTTTACTTGCTATGTATTATAACTATCAAGTTTGCTTAAAACAAGCTCCCCTATGTTCACACACATTTTCTTACCCAGTGTTACTCTAACAGGCCTCTGCCTCTGGCCTTGTCCCCAGCCCCACAGAGCAGCTGAGGCCAGGACACAGAAATTCAGTGCCAGTAGTGGGGGCAGCAGCTGGGTGGGGAAGAGGGTAGGACAGGGTGCAAAGCATAGGCAAGCATCTGGTGCAACTTGGGAAAAGACTGGAAGCTGAAAAATATATGCCCCAGGCCAGGTGAGTGGTGCTAATCCTGATGGTGGGAGTCCACCCTCCGCCCACTCATTGACCAGTGTAAACCAAAGGACACCAAATGGTCTCATTACCTATACCCTTATAACAGAGTGAGGTCCTTCCTGCTCTGGATACTCTCCCGCCACTTGTCCACACTGTGAGAGGAACCACTGCCTTTTCCCTGCTCTGCCATGGAGTCCTGGGAGCTAGCCCAGCCAGGAAGGTTCTTGGGCCTAGGCCTCTTGTCTAGTCAGTTACCATGGTGACCATAGCCCTAGTCCAAGCAATGCTTGCCAGTGGTTGGAAATGGTGGGTTATGTCAAATGGCCCCAAATCAAAGGGTTTACACCTTGTAGGGGATCCAAAAAGCATCTGTACCTGCAGGGTGCAGGGCTATGGGGAGAGTGGCTTCGCCAGGTAGCAGGGTCGAGAGGAAGCCCCCTCCTTCATAAACCTGGAAAGAAGGGAACTATCCTTTATATCCCAGAGCAGAGAAGTCAGGCAGAGAGACCCTCCAGCCAACATGCTTGGTGTACAGAGATGAGAAGAGGTCCAGAGGACAAAGAGTTCATTTCTCAAGTCAGTCATCTACCATGTTTTTCAGTCCGAGCTTCTGGAGAGCAGCCTGCATCTGTCTTCTCACCTCCCACCAGCTTTAGCAGGAAATAGCTCTCAGAACCTCCTAACTCACTCCTGATCTGAACCGCCTCACAGTCATCCTGTCCTCCTTCTGGGTGGACCCTGCCACTAGCTGCACAAGTCTCTGGCCTGTGGCCCCACCTGCACTGGTCTTACATTTGCACCCAACACCCACCCACCTCAGACCTCCAAGTCTTCCATGCACCCTCACTCTCAACTTGGACCAACTGGGGACCATCTGAAATACAAATGTGGATTTTTTAAAGTCCAGCTTACTGTTCCAAAGCACTCCAAAAAGGCTCTTCACACTTTATCTGGACCAATGGAAAAAAGCATGGTTTGTAATGATCGTGAAATCTTTTCAAAGCTCCAGGTACTTGAAAGGATTTAACTCACAATTCACCGAGCTGGCCCCTTACCAATACCACTGATTTGTAGCACATCTCTGCCTACCCTTCTTGGTGGGTAAGAGACCAAGTGAGCCTCCTCAGAACCCACTTGTGTGTAGGATTCTCCTTTGGCAAGGGCACACTTATGCCAGTAAGGACACACAGTGGAGAACCTTTTTCCTGCACAAGGAGGAGATCCCATCAGATCTCCTTTTCTGCCCATTCCTTCAACACCCAGGCTCAGGAATTCCCAGGAGAAAAGCTAATTGCAAAGCTCTCAGCTTAGATCACATTAAATATACCAACCTTGGGAAGAAGGTAATCTCAGCTCAAAAGTTAGTTGTTCAGAGGACCCCACCCCGCATCATGTAGCATAAGGAACCCACCTGCACCTGCTCATGAGCAAGCTGGGAAGACAAAAGCCAATAATACCTACAGGGGATGATACGAGGCAGGCCCTCCTTCCTCCCCTTGAAGTTCTCCTTTTGGTTCAGATTCCACTGGTGGTGTATGAGGAAAAAAGACAACCACAGAATCCTCACTATCTATCTCCTAGGCAAAAGTACTTCTTGCCCATACCTCACCTACCTAGTCAAAGGAAGAAGCGCGCGCTAGGGACACTGGCTGCTGGGGTCACTTACCAGCGGGGGCTGTGGCTGGGGATGCTGCCCTGCTCCTGAGGGGGGTGGGTAGTGCATGAGCAGATTGAAGGCGGAGTAGACGGTTTCTTTGTACATGCCGCTGGAGCACTCCGGGGCCTTCAGGCCTGGAAAAACCACAGCTGGGTCAGATACCAGCCCGGGCAGCTGCTCGGGCTGAAGGCAGTCTGCTCTTGAGAGAAAAAATAAGAATTGACAAGGGGTCTCCTTCGAGTTCGGGACTTGATAGGGAACGGGATGTGGGTGTCCTCAGTGCCAATCTTTGGGGGAAGGACCCTGGAGTCCAGGCCTTCTCCGGGAGACCCTGTACAGACTCCCAACCTAGCCCTCCAGCCAAGAAACCTTGGCCAACGCCTTCTCCTCCAGGCTGGGGATTAGTCAGTCACCTGGGCAAGAGGGGAGGCGAAGATGGAGGGGGTCTGTTTACTCCTATAAAGGTCAGGGCACCGGAAGTGACTCGAGCCCAGCAGCGCCCGGGAAACCCGCCCCCCACTCCCCCACCCCCTAGCTTCTACCCACTGCCGGAGCTGCAGCCGGGGGAGGCACCCCCTCGATTCCCTATCTCCCATGGAGGCCAGGGCCTCAGCGCGAGGAAGGGAAGCCAGGCCGCGCAGAAACTCACCGTCCTCCAGAGACTCTGGAAGTTTGTCCGGAAAAAGTCTCTGCGAAGTGTGCTCCCGCCCCAGAGCCTGGAGGGAGAACCAGAGGGGCCGTGAGGGGCAGCGGGGACCTGGGGCTCAGGGTCTCGGGACCCGGGAGGAGGGCTCTGAGGGATGGAGAAGCGGAGGGCCCCAGGCGGAGGGCTGGTCAGCTCGAGCCGGCGTCCGGCGCGGCGACCCCCAACATAGTGGGCGCGGGCAGACGCTCACCTCGGCCCCGACCTCGGCCTCGCCGCGGGCTCCGGCGCCGGTACCCGGGATCCCCGCGCCTTCGGCCGCACCCTCGGACTCGTTCACGAGCGACGACTTGAGCTCGGCCAGGTCGCGCTCAGGGCCCGCGGCGCTGTCGCGACTCTTGTCCTGCTCCTCTCCCTCGTCCTGGAAGGCCAGCAGCTCGTCGGGCGCTCCGAGGTCGTCGCCGCCGCCCGCGCCGCCCCCGCCAGAGTCCAGCTGCGGCATAGTGCGCTCCACCCGCCCGGGCGCAGGGAGCGCGGGGCGCGGGGAGTGCGGGACGCGGAGCCGGCCCGGGAGGCGGCGAGCTCGGAGTCTGTACCTCCGAGCCCGGATCACGGCGGGCGGAGCGCGGGCTGACTCCGCCTGGGCGGGCTGTGGGTGCCGGGCAAGGGCGCGGGGCTGAGCGGCTCCCGGAGCCGGCGGGTCGGAACATCAAAGGCGCCGCCGGCGGAGTGCCGGGGGCGGGGCGGGCACTCTGGGGGCGGGCCCCGACGGGGCGGGGCCGAGTAGTCTGGGTCCGCCCCCTTCTCTCCCGGGAGAGACCGGGACGCACCCACTAGGCAGTCTTAAAGGGCTCGCTCTCCGCCAGTGAACCCCGAGGGAGACGTCTGACCAGCTTGAAATATTGTCACTCTTCTATAATGTGGGGATGCTAAAGGAAACTCCCGACCCTGCTTCCTCCCTACAAGATATTCTCATCCGGCGCCCAAATTTCTCTTCCAGTTAGGTAGGGTGCGGGTCCCTTAGGCCTTGGGCTTTGGGGTGTGGCTTCAAGTTGCAAACTTAGCGTGAACTGCGTCAGGGCCAGTGTATCCTGTGCTTTGAACAGGGAGGTTCTTAGAGCTTGGGGCTACTCGAACCCAGGGAACCGTCAGGGTTAAGACTTCTCAAAGCCCCACTTTCTGACCCATCCTCCATCCCTATGCCAATCTGGAACCTCCTTCCAGGTTGCCCGCCCATTGTGAGAACACAAGTATACAACCCTCACGCATTTATTGAGCGCCTGTTGCATGCGCCGCTCATACATAACACATCTTTGACAAGCCGCTCAGTCATGTGGCAGCTCCCAGGTGCGAACACAGACGACAAGGAGGAAAGACCCCCGCCGCCGAACCTCCAGCCACCCTCCATCACGTCCTTCCCAGCTCAGTTCCACGCCTAGAACCTGTGTTCCAGGGACTTTGGGCAGCCACGTGGACCACGGATTCCGACGTGGGATCCTTCACCCGCAGCAATTCAATCTGGGAAGTTGCATTCCGGAACCCATTGACTGACGATGACCGGTACTGAACTTTCATCTCATCTACTTGGCACCCGGAGCCTTATCCACAGGGTCCTCCGGTGACTTGGTCTCGGCTCAGCCTCTGCATCTACGAAAGACACCAGTTCGTTGGATCGCGGTGCAGTAAACCGCAGGTCCCCCTTCAGGTTTCTGTGCAGGATTCAGTGTAGCGCTCCCACCTCTTCTAAGAGCAGTTGAAAAAGAGGATATTTGGGGGAGGGGGCATTGGACGCCTCGCCTCTCTGGCGCAGGGCCCCACAGGACCGCTGGCAGCGGTGCAAAGCCGGGCCGGAAGACAGCCGCGCCGCCCCTCCGGGTCCAGGCCCAGCCTAGCTGGCTGCGGATCAAAGAGCCAGGGCCGTCCTTCTCTGTGTTCAGATGCTATCTGCGCCCGCCCAGCGGGGAGCCGCGGCCCCCCACCTCCGGGCTAAGGTGCCCACTTTCCCTGCCTTCCGAGGGCT
Organism: Sciurus vulgaris; assembly: GCF_902686455.1. Lineage (NCBI taxonomy): Eukaryota > Metazoa > Chordata > Mammalia > Rodentia > Sciuridae > Sciurus > Sciurus vulgaris. The sequence continues at coordinate 32,586,922 of NC_136466.1, read as the reverse complement.
GGGGGGCTTGGGCATTAGCACTCAGCTTGGTAAAGGGGATGCATTTTAGACCCTGCGCGATGGGTCTCTCCAGCCTGCTTTCCCAAGGTGTGAGCGGGTGCTCAATTTGACCCCGACCCCTCTAGCTTTGGGGGAGGGGCTCCAGCCAAAAGCTGTCCTGCCAGAAGGGGACAGACACACGATCTCCTGCATCCTCCTGCCCATCAACTACCCAGGTTGTCGGGTCTGGCTTTGGTATCAACCTCCTCTGGAAAACTGAACGGAAATAGGGATCTCCCTAACCCAAAGGTGTATGGGGTGGGTGGGGGCGTCCTCCTGCGTTTGTGGGTGACTACGATGTAGGTGGAACCTCCTCCAGAGCAATTTGTAAGATCCATGAGGTCCCAGTGGACACAGGTCAGGGGGGATTGAAGTTTTCTACAATCCAAAGAGAAAAGAAAGAAGTCAGGGCAAGTGAAGTGTGTCTATAAGGGTAATTTTTTTTTTTTTTCAGCTTGGCATTAGCCTTTAATAAGAGTACTTTTTTTTCTGCTTTTTTGGTGTGAAAGCATCCTTTCTTTACTAAAATGACAGTGAGAATAGACTTTTTTAAATGACCTTATTTGGCTAAAGAAAAGTGACATTTTTTTCTCATCTGTTCACTCCCCCACTCTCAAGTTTCTTTGGACATTTTATAGGGCTGTGAAATCCCTGAGCCTGAGAACCACTGCCCTGTGATGTCCTGGCTGGGACTCCTTGCCTCGCTGGGAGGAAGAGGGGAGGGGGAAGGAGTAGGAAGAATGAGGGTGTGAGGAGGGGTAAGGCAGAGAGGAGGGCTGAGTCAGGCATTCACAGCCTCATTGAGATCAGTCTGAAAGCTCACTGAGGGATCAGCTACTGGGCTTAACCCTGGGCTCAGGCTGAAGTCGGGGGAGGAGTAGAGGTGCTTTCTGGGAGCCATTGGTCAGAACTGAGCTGGGGGCTGGATCAGCCTATACAGAGTTGAGGGGCAGGAGTTTGAGTGGGCTGGAGTAATCAGGGTGGCTTCCTGGAGGTGGAAAGCTAAGGAAGAGAGGAGCAGGAACTTAGACTTGTTTCCCAAAAGGCAGGTACATTCTGGCAGGAGCCCTTGGTCAGCACAGATTCCTTTATCCTCACTGGCACAATGACCCCATATACTGAGTTAGTACTATGTGCCAGGCATCCTGCCAAGAACTTCACACATATTATCTCATTTAATCATTACAGCGACCTTGTGACATGAGGACTATTATCCCCATTTTACTAATGAGAAATCTAAAGCTCAGAGAGGTTAAGTAAGTTGCCCAATATCTCAGAGCTTAAAAATGAGGGCACAAGAACTTCAAATTCAGGCAATCTGACTCCTGAGCCCACCATTCTGCTGTTCCATCATGACCCTAAAATTCCAAGGGAGTCATTATCTGTTGTGTGGTCTTGGCAGACAAATAGTGATGAATGAGCTGTCACCATTATAGAATCCTGACTTTCTGGGTGGCTCTTATTACATGGAGGGGTCACCGAGACAATTGGATAATTCCCCTGGATGGTATATGTGGGGGACCCAAGGCCTTTGCAGGGTTAGAGGGCCCAGAGCCACTCCCTGAGCCACACAGACCTTAGCCTGTGCCATCTCTCCTGGCTGTCCTGGGCTACCTGTACCGGTCAGTGACTCACATCCCAGAGACCATGGGCCCTAGGGTTCTCCCACAGGGTGGGGTTGAGATCTGCTGTGGCTGGGCCCCTGGAAGTTACAAGCAAAGTTCAAGAGCAGGACCCAGAATGCTCTGGACTCATTTAGTCAGGCCAGAGGTGGTGATTTAATGAGGCTTCAGCTTCATGCAAATGAATCAGGTGAACTTGACTGTCCTTGGATGTTGGATACAGTACTAAGTCAGGACCCTTGAGGTTTGAAGGGTTTCTGAGAGGTTTCTGAGACAGAAAGCTCCAGCTTTGAATTTGGGCAGACTGGTGTTTCCATCCCTGCCCTGCAATTTACTGGCTGTGAGATCCCAGACAAATCACTGACCCTCTCTGAGCTTTGGTTTCCTCCTGGGTGAAATGGGTGTTGTACCTACCTTGGACTGTTGGTACAAGGTTGAGAGGAATCACCATATCCTAGTAAAGAGCTTAGCACAATGTCTGGCACATTCCAAGTACTCTAATAAATGGGTGCTCTTGAGCTAGATATTTTTCGGAAGTTGTTAGGCTAATTGGCTCTTCATGTAACGTCATGTAAATCATCTGAATGTTCTCATGGCCTGAGCCCGCTTAATCATAGCTGAAGCTGAAAATATACATTTCCTTTCCTTTCCTTTCAAGTTCCTATAACATGAAAGGCCTGTATGAACTCCCTGACCTTTTCTAACAGGGAGAACCTTGAAATGTGGCATTTCCAGAAAATGTCTCAAAGGAGACCCAGATGGATTTAGTAAATTACAGCAGGGAGAGGTTCCTAGCAGCGTCTCTTCCTGCCCGCCAGCCCGCCTGGCATCCTGTTGGGACTTGCCAAAAGCAGCCTGGAGGCCCGGCTGCAGGCTCCCATCAGGAGCTCTTCCCATGGAGCATCTCTCTCAGGGCAGAGTCGGGTCACAAGTCCCAGAGGCGGAGTGTAGTTCCTTGTTAGAAACACAGTTTGCTCTCTGGAAACTATGTTCGAGTGTGTGTGTCTGTGGGTGACTGTGACCCACACGTCAGCAAAAGACACATGATGGCTTTGATGCAATAGCCAAAGATCCTGAACTTGGAGCAAGGAGGGTTTGGGGTCATTTTTTCCTTCATAAAGAAGGAGGGGACCTTCTCTTCTCTCCCTCCCCCCTTCCCTCATATTTTATGTAATACCAAGAATTACTATCAAAATAAAAATTTAATAATGAAGCTAGAATTAGTGTTTCATGATGAAACCCTAAGAAAGTTTGGCCAAATTGGCATGAGAAGAGGGGGAATTACACGGAGATCTGCCCTGTCAGTTCAGAGTCCTTGTGACTATTTGCCACACTGCACCAAACATTGCCCAATGAATGGTCCTGGGGTTCACTTGCCAAAAGGAAAAAACATCCTTGACCTTCCACAGGAAGGGGTTTGGAGTCAGAGATATCAAATGGCCGCCGTAAAGGCAGTCTTGGAGTGGCAGCCAGGTGCCAGGGCAACAGTATTCATTGGTCACCCAAGAGCTTGGGATCTGGGTCCCCAAACCACCACTGACTTGTAGTACAAACTCAAGTAAATCTTCTGCCTAGTCCGGGTCCAGAACAATCTAGAACTGTAAGGGTCCCTTACCTAGTTCCAAGCATGCCATGAGGAACCCACAGCCATGAGACGAGAACAGGAGTTCATGTCATGGCATTCAATGTGGCAGTTAGGGAGGACTTCCTGGAGGAAGGATGTCAGCCTGGAAGGCAAGTGGGATTTAAGACAACAGGGCCTATAAATATGCATTGGAGAAAAGAGCCTCTTCAACAAATGGTGCTGGGAAGACTGGAAATCTGTATGTAGCAGAATGAAATTGAACCCCGATCTCTCACCCTACACAAAACTCAATTCAAAGTGGATCAACTCTAAGTAGACCAGAGACCCTGCACCTACTAGAAGAAAAAGTTAGCCCAACTCTCCATCATGTTGGCTTAGGAACAAGACTCCTAAAGCACAAGAAATAAAATCAAGAATCAGTACATGGAATGGTAACAAACTAAAAAACTTCTTCACAGCAAAGGAAACAATAAAAAATTTTCTCCCTACAGAATGGGAGAAAATCTTTTGTCACCTGCACTTCAGATAGAGCAGTTATCTCCAGGATACATGAAGAACTCAAACTCAACACCAAAAAAAAAAAAAAAAAAAAAAAAAAAAAAAAGAGCCCAATCAATAAAAGGGCTAAGGAACTGAACAGACACTTCACAGAAGAAATATGAATGCTCAACAAATACATAAAAATGTTCAAAATCACTAGCAATTAGAGAAATGCAAATTAAAACTACACTGAGAGTTCATCTCACTTTAGTCAGAATGGCAATTACCAAGAATACAAGTACAATAAATGTTGAAAAGGATGTGGGGAAAATGTTACACTCAGACATTGCTGGTGGGACTGCAAATTGGTGCAACCACTCTAGAAAACAGTATGGAGGTTCCTCAGAAAACTTGGAATGGAACCACCATTTGACCCAGTTATCCCATTCCTGGGTTTATATCCAAAGGACTTAAAATCAGCATACTACAGTGATGCAGCCATATCAATGTTCATAGCTCAATTCACAATAGCTAAACTATGGAACCAACCTAGGTGCCCTTCAACAGATGAATGGATAAAGAAAATGTGGTATATATACACAATAGAATATTAGCCATAAAGAAGAATGAAATTATGGCACTTTCCGGTAAATGAATGGAAATGGAGAATATCATGCTAAGTGAAATAAGCTCATCTCCCAAAACTAAGGCCAAATGTCCTCTCTGATATGTGCATGCCCACACACAATGAGAGTAGGGGGGAAAATAGAAGTTCATTGTATTAGACAAAGGGGAATGAAGGGAAGGGGGAATGGAAATAGGAAAGACAGTGGAATGAATTGGACATAACTTTCCTTTGTTCATATATGAAAACACCACCGGTGTAACTCCACATCATGTACAACCACAAGAATGGGAAGTTATACTCCATTTATGTATAATATGTCAAAATGTACTCTACCGTCACATATATCTAAAAATAAGAAATAATAAAAAAAAAGAGGGCAGGGCCTTCTTCATGTGGGGTCATAACCCTCTATGTTATGGTGGACTTTGACCTCATAGAGTCCCTGGGACCCAGGTAAACTCGCATCTTTGGGAAGAGTTTGATCTTTCATTAAGCTTTGTCTAGACTGGCACCTCTTCATGTCCCAGTTCCTGCAGTCCCTCCATCCCTTCTAATGGGACGATTCCTCCCAAGTTTCCTCTCCTCAGGACACTGACTCTCCCTATTTACTCCCTCTCCTAGAACAGACTACCTCCCATTGCATAGGCCACCATTTTGCAAAGGGCTTCAAGACTCTCCTAGCTCAGTGCCCTGTGGAAAGTACACTTCTTGTTTCTAGCTTCATTCCTCCTCCAACCCAGGGCAGTTGGGGTGGTGGGGAAAGGAACAACTAGGACACAGTGGACAGGAAGGACCTGTGCCAGACTCTGTCACCACTGCCTGTCCCAGACTCTGTCACCACTGCCTGTCCCAATGTCTGCAGCCAGGAAAGGGTCTGAGAAGTTCTGGAACAGAGAAACCTGTCTAACCTCCATCAGGCAAGTGTCTCCCACAGTTATTTGATTCTATAACTATTTTTCCATGTATGAGTGTGTATGTGCGTGTGGGGGGGGGAAGGGGGGGAGAAACAGAGGGAGAGAGGGAGAAAGAAACTGGGTTGTTTGAATCACTGAGCTACATCCCAGACCTCTTTTTTATTTTTTATTTTTTTTGGCGGTGCTGGGGAATCGAACCCAGGGCCTTGTGCTTACGAGGCGAGCACTCTACCAACTGAGTTATCTCCCTAGCCCCCTCTTTTTTATTTTGAGACAGAATCTCACAAAGTTGCTGAGGCTGGCCTGGAACATGTGATTCTCTTGCCTCAGCCTCCCAAATCTCTGGGATTATAGGCCTGTACTGCAACACTCTCCATATATGATTTTCAAACCAATGCAGATCTCTTGAAAGTCTGGGGGACATTGGTGCCCTTGGTTTCAGGGAGCGTGAGGACCTCTCCTTATCCAGAACATACAGGAATGCTGAGGGAGCTGCTTCCAATTGATGTTCCAATGGAAACCAATGGAAACCAATGGAAACCAATGGTGGAGGAAGTTAGTAAGGGCTGAACCCCAGAGTGCTGAGACAGTTCTAACCAGTCTCACTCTTGCCCTCCTGGATTCTCAGCCTCTTGGGATCATGGAACTTTAATCTGTGTCTATTACTAGCCAAACTTACTGTAGCACTTAATAAATGCTCACTGCCCAGAAGATGGAGCTTTTGAATTAAGGTCTAGTACGGCTCTTCAAGCTCCTGGGCTGACAGGATTCCATTTTTTTTTTTTTTTTTTTTTCTTTTGTTGGAATTTCTGCAGTGTCTGAGATGTCTTTAATTTTCAAGGCCCATCCCTGGTCTCTGCCTAATTGAGGAGGCTTCCCCACCTGCCCAGGCCCATAGGACTCCTTCCCTCCTTTCCAGACTCCCATTTCCTTGAAAACTGAAGCCACTCATCTTATTCTGAGCTGAGGGTCTGTTTCCTGTGAGCATCTGCTGTTTTTCAGCTGCTGTCTTTGTCTCCTGGTGGCCAAGAGCTGAAAGTCCCAGTCATATGTGCAGTTGGGGTTCTTCACTTACTCATCATGACCTGAACCTTGGGACCGTCAACCCTGACTTGAGCCTTCTTTTTCTCATCTGTTAAGTGGGTGTAGTAATAATACTTACCTCAAATAGTTGAGAAGATGGGATGATTCATGTTTGTAACGACCTCAGCACAATGTCTAGTGCAGAGCAGGAATTCCAGACAGCAGGACTGAGCTGGGGACCAAGCCCAGAGAGGTGATTCCCAGGTGCTGCCTAAACAAATGTCTGTCCCTGTGATCCTGCAGTGCTGCTGGTCACCGCCAGACCGTGGGGACTGGGCTGGGAGGGGCACCAGGAGCCCTGCCTTCTGAGGCCTGGTCGTTCAGCCTGAGTGGAGACTCCTTCCAAGAGATGGCCATCTCCAGATGTCTGAGGGCTGGAGGAGCGGCTGGCCCTGTGGGGCCTGAGGGCAGAGACAGGGCTAATGGGAGGAAATTACACGGAGAGATTTCATCTCGGCTTGAGGAAGCACGTCTACCAGTCGGAGCTGGCCAACCGTGGCCCGCCCAGTCTGTGACAGAGGCAGTGAGCTCTTTGTCCTCAGAGGTGTGCGAGCAGAGGCTGGGGGTTCTCCAGGGAGGGAAGCTGCTGTGGGGGTTTCTACCTTCTGGTGCCTCCAAGGCTGTGGGCAGCCCTTGCTGCTTTATTGGTGGCGCTGTCCCTCCTTGGACCCAGATGAGCCCACAGCAAGTCCTCTAGCCATCTGCAGGCTCAGAGGTGAGTTGGTGGGTAAAGGTTTGGACTCCTCTGGCTCTGCACTGGGACTGGAGGCTAGAGTGGGGTGGCTGCTGTAAAGGCTGGTCTCAAGGGATCTCAACCAACAATGCCACCTTTTTTGGAGAGGTAGCTTAGTGCAGTGGTTGGCCAGGTACCTCACTCAGACCTCCTGGGGCTAGGGGAGGCAGAGATTGAGGGGCAGGGCTTGCTCTTAAATTAGCCTCTCCTCACTTGCTTCAGCTTCTTTTAAAACCAGGGACTGGAAGGAGAAAGATGGGAAGACACAGAAGAGGAGACAGCTTGGCTCTCAATTTTGACTCTGCCACATGGGTAGTTTTGTGACTTTGGGCAAGTTGCTTAACCTCTCTGGACTTTGTTTTTCTTATCTATGAATGACATGATAATACTACCTATCTCTCGTGGGGATTCTTGTGAGGATTAAATTAGTTATTGTTTGTAACAAACTTGGAAAAGTTTGTAGACCTGTGCTCGCTAAATAGATAAAAAATTAAGTGTGCAACTCAGCTATGTCTAGTACTATACAAGGGGATTTACATCTATCACCTTGTTTAGTCTTCACAACAGTCTAGTGAGGTTGGGATTACTGTTATTAGGAAAAGCGAATTCAAGAAGGTCAAGTTCCTCGCCCAAGGTCACAGGTTGGTGAATGGCAGAGCTGAGGTCTAAACTCAGGGCAGTGTCGTAGGGCCTGAGCTCTTTGCCCATCAGTTCTATGCCTCAGGAGTTGGTAGCCTCTCTAGGGAGGGAGAATGCCCCCAGAGCAGGGTGACAATATATCATTTACCAAGGGTCAGAGTGATTCCCCTTCGCACGGGCTAGAGAGATTCCTCAATTTGTGGACCTGCTACTGGTGGCTCTGGTTACAGATTGCAGCTCTGATGAGTAATCACCACTCTGGGGACCTGGAAGGAGGGGGTTTCTGGGCTGGGCAATCCCAAAGCCAGAAAGGGTGCTGGTTGTGTTTGTCTTGGTGGTGACAGGTGAGGGGTGGGTCACCCTAGGCATCTTCTGGGGACAGGGCACGGGACTGGGAGACCTGAGTTCCCTGCATACCCTCTCTGGGCATGGGTGGGGACTGTGGGCCTATGGTGTCCTGCTCACCCCATTTTCTCCTCTGCCTCAGCAGGACTTGTCTGCCTTGTTCATGACTGTCCCTGGGCAGGGCCAAGGCCTGGCTGAGAGCAGAATGGCCCACGAATATCTTCCGGGTCCTGGGATGGCTCTAGACATGTGCTGGTCCTTCGATGTTGACAGGTGCCTTCCCGTCTGTTATCTCATCCCATCCTCATAGCAACCCTGCGAGGTACAGTATGTTAACCCTATTTTACAGATGAGGAAACCACAGCTCATAAAGAGGAAGTGACTCCTTCAAGGTCAAACAACTCGAATCTGGGTCTTTGGGCTCTACTTCGACTCCAACTCTGCAGCCTGTACTGAGGATAGTGGGGGACAGCAGGAGCCCTCAGTTGGTGGAAGTTCTGGGGAGATGGTGTTATTGGTTGCCAAGCAAACAGAACCACAGCCTCCAGGGCTTCTGATGGGCGCTGGGGTATCTCAGATGAGAATGGTCATCCATTTGTATAGCAAGCTCTTCCTTATTTGGGGGAAAAGCATTCTGTTTCCTAGAGACAGAATGTCAAAGAACTGTTGGGTGTCCTTGTCCCCATGCCTTCAGCCTCCAGGGGTGGATGGGTTTGGTCCTCAGAGCAGCATCCGCTCTGATGGTGAAAGTAGGTCCTTCCCCTTCAGGTCACTGGTGGGCCTCTGTTGATGACTGCGGTTTTCCTCGTCAGCTTCGCTCTTCTTATTTTTGTTCACAGCTCTATTATTACTGACATCTGAAAGGGTCTGAGTTATGTGTCTGCCCCCACCCCTGTCCTTGGTCAAGCTTTGGCTTTTGTTTTTATAATTTTAGAACTTCGGTCCACTCCCTCTTTTTTCCTCTTTCTCTTCCAAATTCATCCATGGTTTTGGAAGAATTTGAAGCAGGAGTTGCATTCCTGTCTCCCTGTCCCCAGAAGGGCTGAGGGCCCTCCAAGTGGAGCCAATTCTGAGGGCAGTGTCTAGGGGAAAGGGCACCTTTTTAAACTGGGGATTCCTTTTCCTGCTCTAAGTGGGCACTTTGATGCCTCTAGGCCCCTTTGAACAGTGACCCATGCATCCTTCCCTCCAACATTCTCTCTGCTTTGGGGTGCTTCTAGCACCCCCAAATGTGCTGGCTATTAGTCCCCTTTCATCTTGAATGCATGGCAGAGACAAGGTGAGGGATGGGAAAGGCGTCAGTGGGGCTCCTCTGCTCATCCTGATTCATTGTGGGACTGGGTTGGTGGCAGAAAACTCCCCTTCTGAAATTCACAGGCCTAGGGCTGGGATGGGGGTTTCCTCAGCTGCAGAAAGCTGGGCCCCAGGACTGGCCTGCGGTGGTGGATTCAGGCTCCAGGCTTGGGCCCACGGTGGGGCTTGGAGCTTCCCCCTGTCCTGACGCTGGGGCCTGTGCTTGGCCTTTGGTTTCTGGAAGGTAGGAACTGAGAAGCTGAGGAACTACTGGGTCCTCAGAGATCAGTCTGAAGTTTTGCCTCTCTGGAGTCTGAAAAATGCTCCCTGCCTCTTGCTCAGCGCTGCTCCTAGCACCCCAAATTGGGAAGGGACAGAAGTCCTAAGGCTTCTTGCCCCAGCTCATCTCCTGTGGCAGGGTGAGGGGATCAGGCTTGCCTCTGAACTGCGCATGCCCACTTGGCCGGATTGCTCTCAGTTTGCTCTGCGTTTGAGAGCCAGGTGCTGCCCAGTGCTGGAAAGCACTCAAACTCCTTCAGCACTGGGACTTCAGTGCATGAGACAGACTCAGTGCGTCTGTGTTTGCCAGCGTGGGAAATGCTGTCTTGGTCTTTCCTTTGTACCCACAGAAAGTCCCAAAGGTGCCCCAGACACCAACTTGCAGGCCGCTTGGGGAGCTAAGCTGTGAGACTGGTGCATAGACAGCCAGAGAACCAGAAGTTAGAGAATAACACTGCATGGACAGGGCATGGGGCCATTTGGTGTCCTGAATGGCAGAGACTGTGCTGTGTAGGCCTCAGAGAGAGAACTGTGAAGATCTGTGTGGTCAGAAAGGGAGATGGCGCATGCCAGTAATCCCAGCAGCTTGGGAGGCTGAGGTAGGAGGATCATGAATTCAAAGCCGGCCTCAGCAACTTAGACAGGCCCTAAGCAACTTAGTGAGACCCTGTCTCAAAATGAAACATAAGAAGGGCTGGGAATGTGGCTCAGTGCACCTGCATTCAATTCCTGGTACAGAAAAAAATAAAAAGAATAAAGAAAAAAAGAAAGGAAATGCAAGGGCCTACTGAACAGCAAGTAAGGGGAGGTAGGAAGTGCGGGCCCTGTGGAGGAAGGCTGGGGGTGTGATGCTACTTTTCTGGAACCAGCCCTGAGCACTGAAGAAAGAGACAGCTAGAACTCTGAGAGACTTGGGGAGAATGCCAGGACCTCCAGACATGTGCCCAGGAGAAAATAAGGCCCAGGGGCAGGGAACTTCCTCTACCAGTGAATGTAGTAGCCGCCTCTTGCCCCACACTCAGGAAATCTTGAAATATGTACCAATGTAAAACAATCAAATCTAAAGCACCCATTTCATGTATGGGGCTTGAGTTGCTTTTGTAATGAAAAAAAAAAAAAAAAATCAACCATTTAATGTTATTATAAAGAAATGTAGATGGAAATAAAAATTTTGGTGTATGTGGGACAGTGAGGATGAGGAGTTTGTGGCATTCCCCATCCCTGGCCCAGCATGACCAGGTGGCCCCTTCCACAGCCTCTCCTCTTGGTGCACAGGAGGCTGGTGATCCCACCTGCAAACAGCGGGAGCTGCTTGCCCGCGCCCCCTGGTGGCTGGCTCTGGAACAGGCTGGGTCTAAACTATAGGGGTGAGGAGTGAAGAGGATGCAGTTTGGACACCAGGTCCCTCAAAAGGAAACCCCTTCTCCTCCTTGCCTCCCCACATAGTGCTATCATTGCATACTGGTGGTGGATACTCTCTTGTCAGTCATCAGGGATGTGGAAGCCTGCTCATCTGGGTTTTGAAGTGGGCCTATTGACCAGACAGACTCCAGAAAGGGTCTTTTGGAATGGAATGTTAATACTGGCTTAACAGGAGTGACAGGCCACCTCAGAGCCCTGGCAGTCACTAAGGCAGGAGATGTGGCAGATTTGTTCCCACATCTCCTGCCTTAGTCCCACCTTCAGTATTGGTGACAGAGCCGTGACACACAACTGGGGGGGGGGGGGGGGGGCCGGAGAGGAATAGTGCAAATAGTCCCTGAGAGTGACCTGGCAGTTTGGAGTCCTGGCTCAGTCACTCAGGATGGTGGGATAATAGCAATAATGACAGTAACAGCACATTTACTGAATACCTCCTGTGTCCACCCGCACCCTCAGACACCAGGGAGGTCTCAGAAGAGCTCACAGATAGGGATTTCTTTTTTAATGTTAAAATCTCAAAGGTAGGACTGGGTTTGTGGCTCAGTGGTAGAGCACTTCCCTAGCATGTGTGAAGCACTGGTTTGACTTGTCAGCACCACATATAAATAAATGAATAAAAATAAAGGTTGGGCTGGGAATATAACTCAGTTGGTAGGGTGCTTGCCTCACATGCACAAGGCCCTGGGTCCAATCCCCAGCACCACTAAATAAATAAATAAATGTCTATCAACATCAAAAAAAATTTTTTAAAAAATCTTAAAGATAGAAATAATAGTATAAGAAGCCCACATATATTCTACCACCCCAATCTAGCTATTATCAAGGTTTTGCTACAATTATTCCACTTACTCCTCTTTTCTCTCTCCTTCCTCTTTCTTTTTAATTAAATATTTTAGAGCAAGTCCAAGAATCACATCATTTCACTCTCACATGCTTCATGATGTATTTCTAAAACTATTAACAATTTCTTACATAATCACAAAACCACTGTTACATACCTCAACATTAATAATTCCTACTTAGTACATGAGGGAGGTACCCATATTACAGATAAGCGGAGACCTGAAGGCATAAGTGACTCGACCCAAGTTCACATAGCTTGGAAGGGCTGGAGATAGGATGTGAACCCAGAGAGTCTGATTTGGCAGTCCACCCTCTAGATCACTGTCTGAGCCTCAGTTTCTCTGTCTGTGAAGCAGGGATGATAATGAATGCTTTGCCACATAACGGGGTAATGCATGAGTGGACCATGTTGTTCTTGCTTTAACAACAGCGTAAAGAACGATGGAACAAAGGAGTCAGAAGACAGAGTTAGTAGAAAATAGGTGTATTTGAAATATGACAATTAGAGGAAATTGAGGTTGGCTGAGTCCTCATCCGTATGTTAGCTTTTCCTTTATCTCATTTAATCTTTACCCCAATCCTGTGTTCTTAATTAGCAGCTTCATTTTACAGGTGAGGGAACTAGGGGCTCAGAAGGAGGAAGTGCCCGAGGTCAGGCCACTGGTAACTGGCAGGAGCAGCTTTTAAAGCCAGGCTGGTCTCTTGGGGGTGGCAGAAATCCTAGGGTGTGTCAGGAGCTGCAGTTGGCCTTTGCCAAAGGCTTCGGGGCATCCTGCCATCATGGGGAATGTGTCTTCTAGAATTACTGCTTGTGAGCAGCAAAAATTGGCTCTGGTGGTCTTGGGCAGGATAGGAGTTTACTGGAAGCATGTGGGATAGCTCACAGAGTAGATTAGGAAGAAGCCAGGCTGAGAAAAATATGAGCTTGGAGCAGCTAGGAAGGCTGGTCTGATTGTGCTCTCCCCTGGGCTGAATACCCTTCTGTTTGTTTCTCTGTTTATGTGTACTTTCAGAGACTGAGACCCAGAGATAGAAAAATCAAAGGACCTGGCCAGGAATGGGGTAGGGAACATACCCCTACTGTTGGGCCTTGGTCAGGGCTTTTTAAAGGAGCTGAGCAGAGCCAGAGTTGGAGGGGATTCCCCCGGGAGACTCAGCCACTCTGGTTTTCACACTGTAACTTTGCTTCTGGTCCTCTGTGTGAGTCACATGTGAAAGTATCTTGTTTTGCTAGGCCTGTGTCTGTTGCTACCACTAACTTCACAGTAGCTGCCACCTCCAGGCGGGAGGCCGTGGGCTGGGTCCCAGGCTGCGGGGAGCCCGGATCTAGAGGAAGGGCAGAACCTCCCGTCTGCCACTGGGTGCTGCAGTTGTGAGAGCAAAGCAAGTGTTGGGGGGATTTTCCATCCTTTGTGTCACATGCATATTGAATGCAAATGATATGCAAAGAGCAGGTGCCCTGGGAGACTTGAAAGGAGATTGTGTAGCTCTGGCTGATTTTTGCCTTCTGTTTCCTGAAAATGCTCAACACAGCTGCTCCCAGGGAGGACTCTAGCCCCCTCCTCCTCCTGGAGTCCTACCCTGGCCCCTGTGGGGTATGGATCCCTGGACCTGTAGTATACCCTGAGGGCCCTCAATGTAAAATCTGGAAAGTCTAGATGAACAAATAAAAAGCATTCTGGCCAGATGTGGGGGTGCATTCCTGTAGTGCCAGCACTCTGGAGGCTGAGGAGAATCACAAGTTTGAGGTCTTCTTGGGCAACTTAGCAAGTCTCTGTCTCCAAAAAAAAAAAAAAAAAAAAAAAAAAAAAGACTGGGGATGTATCTCAGTGATAGAATGCTCCTGGGTTCATGGGTTCAACCCCCAGTACTTCAAATAAAACAAATAAATTAAAATAAAAAAATAAAAGCATTTTGAGCTACGGCTGTTCTCAGTGAAGTTCTTTTTTTTTTTCTTTTTCTTTTTGTCTTTTTTTTGGAACTGGGGGTCGAACCCAGGGCTTTGCGAATGCAAGGCAGACGCTTTGCCACTGAGCTACATCCCAGCCCTCAGTGAAGTTCTTGATACTCTGATTTTTTAAAAACTTAAAAAAAAATTTTTTTTTAGATGTTGATAGACCTTTATTTTATTCATTTATTTATATGTGGTGCTAAAACTCCAACCCAGTGCCTCACACATGCTAGGCAAGTTCTTTACCACTGAGCCACAATCCCAGCCTCCCTTGATACTCTGACTTTAAAAAGCCTTTTTCCCCCTGGACCCTCAGGGAGTGGCCATAGCTATCTATTGACAAAAACAGCTGGGAAGCTGGTTGTGTTCCTCAATGTTTTCCATTCTGAGCTCTAATTAGAGAGATTATTTAGTGTGAACGTTTCTTTTATTGAGTTAATTTCAAAACCAAGTTGTGAGGGTAAGTGATAATTTTATTTGTTAATCAATCTAACCAGGGATTCCTTCAAAAAACAAAAATAAACACAAAAACCAAATATTGGAAATTAGATGGGGTTTTGTGGATTACAGCAATGTCCAGGGTCCTGACAGTTGATAACAGAAGTCGAGGTCTTTTATTAGACTGGATGTGCCTTGGGAAGAGATGAAAATGGAAATGTTAGTGGGCATCTGCTCTGAGGGCCATGAGCCTCTAGGCATGGGCCGGATCCCATTTCCTGAAAGGGGACTGCTCGCCCCTAGGAAGGCCTCAGGGTGCCCGCTGGGGAGTCCATAAATACCTATCCAAAGATGGGGGTGTGGTTTGAGGTTGAGAAGAGATTGCCACTCAGACTGTGGGCCAGGCTGAAACTGCTTGCAGTGCCTCATGACTCTGCCACGGCTCTCTGGTAGAGTAGTTTCTGATGCTTTTCTATCTTGGCACTATCAACATTTGGGACCAGCTAATGTTTTATACACAGGGCTATCCTGCATATTGTAGGATGTTTCCCAGTATCACTGGGCTGGATCTATTAGATGCTGGCAGCACACACATAACATAACCCTCACACCAAAAGTGGCAACCCAAAGTACCTCTGGACATTGCCAAAAATCCCCTTGGAAGCAAAATTATCCCCTGTGAAGAACCACTGTGTTAAAACATAATATGCATTCATTGTAGAAATAATATAGACAAGTGTAGAAAATATGATAAAAATAACTAGCATAAGCACCAGAGTTAACCGTGTTAAGCTTTAGGTGGAATTCTTTCTGGATTTTCTTTTTAGTGCACTTTTGCCTTTTTTTAAAGCTGATACTGCTCCAAGTGTGCCAAGTGTGCTGATGGTAACCTGCTAAGCTGTGGACTGCGCACAGAGGATGTCTCCCTCCCCGCAGGCCTGCTCTGCTGTATCTCTTCCTGAGTTCCATTGGCAGCATGCCTCTTTAGTGACGGTTTGCTGGAGGACTGAGGAGCATGGGGGAAGCTCAGCAGGACCTCATTGTAAGGACCAAAGGTCCCGGAGACCAATGCCATCATTCACCCAGAGTGATGTTGCCCTGGGGCTCAGCCATATTAAAGCATCTAGTGGCCAGTGCCCACCCATTTTCATCTGGCTCAGGGCCTGGGCTATGCTCTCCATGGCCTTAGTTTCTGGTGGTCAGGCCTGGAAGAGAGCCTTGCAACTGGGGGTTGCAGCATGGGCCAAGATAGTCCGAAGCTCTCATGTTCCAGAAAGGAGGTGGGAGAGAGCTCTAAAGTCGTGAGCATCTGGTGAAAGTAGGGACTCTTTCCTAGGAAAAAGGCCCACATCTGCCCAGTTCTGTGTCCCACTCTGAGGACCCGGTTAGCAGTTTCTGGGTACCAGGATTTTCCAGAGAATGACCTAGAGACTTATCCCTCTCTCTTCGAGGAATATTTGTCAAGACCTTTGGAAGGCTCTGACTTTCCAAAGTCTTTCCCTGTTACACAGACAGGGCTGGGCAATGGATAGACAGATGCATGCATGTATGGAATTGGAGAACTGGGACCAAGATCCAAGATTAAAAGGCACAGGAAACCACCTGGAGCCATTTGGAGACCAGTGGAGCTTCTCCAATGATAATATTGGTCAAAGCGAGCAATTACTATCAATGGGCATTTGCTGAGCCTTACTACAGACAGACTCTACACCTAATATACTCTCCATGCCCCAAGCCTACAGTTTGAAAGGCAGCATTATTATAATTGAGTTGCCATTTAACAAACTGGAAATAGGCTAAGACTTGCCCAAGGTCATACAGCTTTATGAATACTTCCATTCTGTCCTCTAGGACCAAACACGCACTGGAGCCAGGCTGCTGTGCCCTCAGCCCTGAAGCTGTACTGCCTCTAGGGAGGATGGATGTGTTTGCCTGGGCTGCGGAGGACAGGCATACACTCTGCCAGGATGCACTGGGATCCATGGCCCTAGGCCTGCCTCCCCAACAGGATGCAAGAATGCTTCTGGCTTCTGGCCTTACTTCCTTCCCCAGAAACTGGGCAGCACCCCACCTGATCTCCTACCTGGATCCCCAATCAGTCCTACACCTCAGAAGGATTGAGACCAAGCTCCGCTGGGTCATCTCCATGTCATCGTCAGGAGAATCCTAGGGCTGGAAGAAATGGAAGCAACCTGGGGGGACATCTATGAGAGCGTGAAGCTTGCCCCAGCCTGGGGACATGAAAATGGGAAATGTGTACCTCAAGGGACTTTAATTGTATCTTATTTCATTTATATTGTGAAAAACAAACAAACTCCATAGGTATGTGGGACAATGTTCAAAAGGTATAAACAAATGTGCAGTGAAAATCAAGTTTCCCATCCTTTCCTTGATGCCCCCCATTGTTATTATTTTGTCTTTTTTGCAAATATCTACCAACACAGGCCTCCCCATCCCATCTTCCCACCACACAAATAGCACATTAGACGTGTTGTTCTGTAATTTGGTCTTTTTACCTAACACTGGAGATTGCTTTTCACTGTATCCTGGAGATTGTCTCATAGCAGCATGTAGGTGTATCACCCTGTGTTTAAAGAGTGCAATAGTATTCCACTGTGTGCATTTAAGTTAACCATAATTAAATTAACTGGCCCTCTTTTGGCCATCCTATAGATTTTTTTCTGACATTTGGAGCAATAAACAATGCCACTATCAATGGTCTTAGACAGTCATCATTTCACCCACATGCAAAACCTACTTTTAGCTAATTCCTAGCTGTGGAAGCACTGGGTCAAAGAGGATGTGCCTTTGATTTGTGATGGTGATAACCAAGTGGGGAGCTCCCAGTTAAGGGGTTCATGGTTCACCACAGCCTCACCCGACAGTGGGTAGTGTTACAAAACACGCTGATCTTACCCTTCTGATAGGAGAGAGACTGCATCTTATGTATTTGCATTTTCTTTATTATACTGAACACGAGAGGGTTCTCTCATTTGGTTAAGAGTCATTTTCTTTTCTTCTTTCAATTCCTCATGTCACCTCTCTGGGTCCTCTGCCCATTTTTCCCTTGGTTTGGTAGTCTTGCGAGTTTGTAAGGGAGTAAGCCTGATTCCAATGACTTTTTAGAGCCACAAGACCCAGACCCTTTCCCTCTGCTGGAGGCCCTGTTGGGGAGTCATGCAGAACAAGGGAACAGCGTGAGAATGCCCTGGGAATGCCCCCTCTGGGGCTGGCTCTGGGTTGACACAGCAGTCGCCGGTGGGGAGAAAGGTCAGACTTGCTGTCTTGCAATCTGGAAAGCAAGGCTTTCACCTCAGGAGGTGTCATCCCATCAGCCCGGCTCTGGGTTGCTGCCTGTGTCCACCTGGGATCACATGGCACACTTACAGGCAATGCCATTTACATGGGCTCCAATGCGAATGGCACCATGGCCCCTGGAGTTAGGTGACATGGTTGCCCAATGGCAGCCCAAATGGAACCAGCTATGGGCAGCTAGAACTGGTCTCTGCTTTCCTGTTATTGGGCAGGTCCTGTGACTTCCTGAGTATCCGGGTCTGGGAAGGGTCAGTGAAGAGCTGTGTGTGCATTGACCTACATCTGGTCAGAGCAGGACAACCGCACAGAGAGTCTGCGTTGGCATGTGCGTGGCTTCCTACAGAGAGTACCTTCTACTAAGTGTAGCCAGAGGGAGAATACCCAGGGTCCCCTTTGGCTGGGGCAGGGCAGATAGACCTGGGAGGGAGGGCTTATGGGGTGCCCGAGGAAAGGTAGAAAGAGAGCCTGACCAGATTGGCTGGTCCCTCTTTGGATGGGCCCCAGATCCCTAGGGAGCTGAGAAGTGAGGTCAGCTCATTCAGTCCTTGGGCTCAGAGCGTGCCTCTGCAGAAGCCCAGCATGGATGCCTGGTCCCTCCACAGGAGCCCAGGCTGGGGGATAAGCAGGCAGGAGATTTTGGCACTTCTTTGCTAGAGGCCTGCCAGACCAGGGCCCCAGCTACTTAGTCAGCTGGGATCAGTGCAGGGTTGGCCTGGGCAGCAAGAAGCCTAGGGGTCTGTGGGGAAGACAGGCCCTTTCCTGTGTTTTCCAAATAGGCAACTGTGGCATCTATCTGGAGGAAGACAGGAGCATCAGAGCAGAGAATCCTTGGTAGGCTAGATGAAAGAGAGATTGGGGTGGTCCATCGCTCCCTTTTCCGATACTGGGGATTTGATAATGCTGAGATCTCTGGCATGGGCAGCTCCTGGAGACTGCCCAGAACCCACAGCATGGACTTCTCAGTTAAGCTGAAGCCATGAGGCCCTGGCCTAGGTAGAGGCAAGGTTTTGGATGCCTTGTCCCTTGGTACAGAAGGAGAGGGCACTCTGGGAGTGGAACTCTTCTGAGAACACAGCAGAGAGGAGTACAGCCCCTCCCTTCCCTCTTCCAGGACCTACCTCCCCTTGTAGTAGCAGGAATTTGGGGGAGGTGCAGGGAAGGAATCCCTGGGACCCACCAAAGTGTGAGAATGTGGGACTGGCCAGTACTGTCCTGGTGCTGGGGAAAGGAAACATGCGTATCTAGGTGCAATTTCCGTGAAACTCACCCGGTTTGCTGGGTAGTCAGACTCCGCGTTTGGTGCCCTCTTGCCTTGGACTCAAGGGAAGTTGGTTTTCAGATTCCAAGGACAAGTGTAGGAAACTGGAGCTGGTCAGACCCTTTCCTAGAATTTGTGTGTAGCTCTGGGCTTGTCTCCTAGCCTCACTGAGATGCTAGATCAAAGACCTTTCTGCAATCATGGAAATGTTCTCTCTGCTGTCCAATATGGTAGCCACTAGGCATTCAAGGCTATGGAGCACTTAGAATGGGGCTGACTTGGTTAAGGAGCTACATTTAAAATTAGCTTTAGTTATAATTAATTTAAATGTAAGTAGGCACATGTGGCTAGTGGCTACAGTCTTGGGCTTTGCAATTTTAGATTCTCATGTCTCATTAGCCTCTCCCAGTTCTCTAGGTTCCCTGGATGGGAGGTAATAGCAGCATCAGGTATAGAAGCAGTTTCCCTGAGAGATTCCATCAAACCCTAGTCTTGAGATAAACTCCATTAGAAGAAAATTAGGTTAAATCTGAAAATACAGCCCACTGTGCCCTTCTCTTGGATTTTTGAGATGCAAACTATTATGTTAAATAATGGCACAGAGATATTCTGCCCACGGAAAACTCACTTAGTTTTATTTAATCACAAGTATTCCGAATGTGTTTGACCACAGTGCCTCTCTTATGTGGCATCTACTGTGGGGCTCCCTTTGTGACATCCTGGGAAAGGAAGCCAGACACCTGGAGGAAGCAGTCCTCCCACCTGGGGTGACTTCCGGTTCCTGAAGCATGTGTATAGGGAACTCCAGAGTCTCTGGTCAAATTGAAGATATTTCCTTGATCTTTCCCAGCCCGTTCTGGCCTGGACAGGAACTCAGCAATGGCTTCAGGAGGATCTATCATTGTGGACTCAGCCAGGGACATGGCAGCTGGGGGATGGGGTAGCTCCTCCTACCTCTGTCAGCCGTCCATTGACCTTAGGGTTTGGGACCCAAGCCTCTCAGTGTGGAGCAAAGAGGCAGTCGCCCCATTTCATGCCTTTTCAATTTTCAGCTGCTTTGGCTGACCAAATTGTTAGTCTGTCATTGTCCCATTGATGTACAGCTCTATCCTTCTACTGTCTGAACTGGGCCCTAATGAGATGAAGAGACAAAGCGTATCTGTCAGTTGGCCCCTCTGTCTGCCCAGGTAAGCAGTTTGGAGGCCAGGCTCAGAACTGGCTGGGACATCAGTAACCAGCCTTCCTGTAGGAAAGATCCAAGAGCTCCAACTGGAAGGGCTTGGCGCCTGCTGGGATGAGGCCAGCCCAAGCCTGTTGACTGCATTAAGCCAAGTAGCAGGGCAGCTGCAGCCACCCACTCCATTGGCCTCACTGAGCTGAGATGGCAGGGCTCTGGTTTCTGGAGGCACGTCAGTGGGGTTGGTGCTGTGGATTGCAGGAAAGTAACAATTACTCTCAGGAGAGGCCAGCAGGGGAGTCACAGCTGGAGGACAGTCAGGGGTATCCCACAGTGCTTTCCAGAAAAGGGAATGACCACAGAGGAGGGGCTGCCCCAGATACTTTCTATCTACTCTGGGGGTTTTTGGCTTAGCAACCTGTTTCTGGGAGCAGGACCAGATTTCCCTGGGCAGTAAAGAAGTGTGCCCTCATTTCTACACCCCTCTACACTGGGAGCCAGTGCAACCCTGCGAGTGCTGGTCCAGCAGGTCTGTTCTTCCCTACCCAGACCATCACTTTGAGCCAGAAACAGGAGCCTTGATGGAAGGAAGATCTGCAATGCTTCCCTCTGCTGACTTGGGCTCTTGACACATATGAAGTCACATCTAGGAGGTCTGGTCAGACCCCATGAAAGGACATTAGCAGTCAACTGTGCAATTTCAGGCCTGTAGGGCTTGGGCTGTGCTGGGATCCTTAACCCTCTTTCATGTAGCCCCAGCCTGCCCCAGCCTGGAGTCCTGAGGCCTGACCTGTTTTCTTATGAACTTGCTGTACACATGTGCAGGGCTACCATGACCCACAGCTCTGGGGGTCTGATCACATGGAACACAACATGGGCTGCATGGACACACATACTCACACACACATGCCCACACACACGCACATGCACAGTCTTAAATGCTTGACTATCAGGCTTCACTGGGCACACCTTCCTCTTTGTACCTCATACTCCCAATGTGGGCTACCCATCTGTATTTGAAAGATCAGGCAGTAAGATGTCCCATGCTAGGAGGCTAAGGGCTTTCCCAGGGCATTTGAAAGGGGGTTCCCTTTGTGCCCAACTTTTCAGGACCACATCCAGCTCTATCCAGTGAGGTGCACCTGTGCTCAGATGACTCATGAGTATGCAAAGGCCTGCCAAGGGCCTGGAAGCTGCTGTTTCTAGTTGCAGCAGGTTGCTAGTGATTTATGACTCAAGGTCATGAATCCATCAATCACATTTATGCTCCTGGAAGGATGATTGTGCATTAAGCTTGAAAGAGACCTTTGCTGCAGGAGTCTCTGGCAAACCTTGAGCAATGTTGTAAACCATCAGACAAGGAAATCCTAGCAGACTTACTGGTCCCTAGAAGCAGCAAGGGCTACTATGCAGAGAGAAGATGTGAATGAAAATGTGTGGTAGCCTAAATAAGCCCTGGTAGTGAATTCACTGACATGAATATGAGCGCTACAAGTGTGGCTCCTCATTGTTCCTGCTGGACATGGGGCTGCAGGGGGCACCTAGGGAATCTGACAAGAAGGATTCCAGAATCAATGTCAGAGGGTCACCCAGGGAAACCTACCCACCCGCTGGATGAGAACTGGATCCCGAATGGTCAAGTTGCTACCCTAGGACTGGGCCGTAGACCCCAGCCTTGGTCTTCTAAGCCTGGTTCGTGCCCAGCCCACCCACCCAATCCACTCTCCAAACAAGGGAGAAGCTCAAGACAGTGACTCAGAGCCCCCTTGGCAATTTTGCTGATAATTTTTTTTTGTTTTGTTTTGAAGTGAGATGTTCTGCCTCTATTAAAGTCTTTAGAAAATTATAGTAATTTGGACTTTTTCAGACATGTTTGAATTACTCACAGTCTGGAATTCCCAGGCAGGGGGTGAGACTGAGAGAGGCAGCAGAGTACAGAAATCAGGGACACAGGATTTGGAGTCAGATTGGTCTGAGTTCGAATCCCTACTCGGACAGTTAGAAACTGTGTGAGTTAACCACTCTGAGCCTTGGTTCCTCATCTGGTTTTGGTAACTAACAGCAAGACTTAGTTCAAGGGCCACAGGGGCACTGAATGAGGTAGTGAACAGGGCATGCTTGGCCCCCAGGAGGCCTGAGTGGAAGGGTTACTCCCTGGACACATAAGTGAGCAGTCAGGCCAAGGTCTCAGTGAGCTCTGAGCCAGCCTGCATGAGGCCTCACGCAGAACCCACTCAGGCTTATGGATCAGGAACTGGGCTGCTTGGGTTCATACTCAACTCTGTGGCTGACTGGGGGCCAATAACTTCCCTCCTCTGAGGCCTCATTTCCCACAATCCAGATTTTGACAGTTCTGTTGCAAGAACCTGACTGTTTAGTGCCCAGAATGATACCTGGCACACAGTCGGTGCTCCTAGACGATCATTTTGTCACTGTCCCTGTTTTCTGCTTTTTCCAGCAGGGTAGCCACAGCTCAGGTACTTGCTGAGCTACTGGGAGAGTTTCCATAGCTCTGTTTCTGCCAAATATGGTGTGAATTTGTGCTTTTCTTGTTCTGTGTGTGGCCCAGCCTTTGCCCATGCTGTTCCCTTAATCAGGAAATCCCTTACTTCTCTGCCCCATCTATCAATGTCCTTCCAAGACCCAGTTCCCAGGGTGATGGGAAGAACTTCCCTGATCTCGCCTAGTCCAAAACATTCACCAAAAGTTCAACCAACATCTTTTGAGCATCTGCTCTGTTTGAGGACGTGCTTGAGTGGCTGCCTCCATTCTGTACCTAGCCCATCTCTGTACGTGAGCACTATTTTCTCTGCTCTGTCTTCTAGCACTAATTTTTCTGTCTAGAGTCTAGAGAGTAAAGAGCCTTATAGCTTGCATGAGGCTCCGTGACCAGTTTGGGGCTTGGCAGCCTCTCTGTCCGGACTTTCTCCCTGACCACAGACATCCTCACTAGAGGCAGGGCCAGCTGTGTCATTCTGAGCCAGATGCAGATAGATCTGAGCATGCTCAGAAGGTCCAGGGGTTACCTCCACTCATTGGGGATGCAAAGACCTTGAGAGGTAGCCCCCAAAGGAAGATGAGGACTTCAAACTCCTACTGAGTCTTCTCCGTGGGTTGCATGGAGATCAAAGTCTGAAGGAAGTAGAAGGTTGCTTTTTGACAAAAACATCATATTTTTAGAAGCGTGCAGTGGTTTCGGATGTTTGCCCCAATGCTGCCTTTCAGTGGAGGGGGTGGAGCCGGGGGTGGAGGCCAAGGGCTTCAACCTTGAGCTGAGTGCTGGTGGGAACGGGTTTCCTGGCACAGGCCCAAAGGTAGAGGCTGATGGTGGGAGAATGTCCCATCGCCTATCTTTCATGAAGATCAGGATGTTCGGGCCACGGTACTTCAGAGTTGAGAGGCAGTGAGGCCTCAGGCTCCATCTCCTTCTTTCAGAAATGGGAAAACTGAAGCTGGGTGTTTTGGTGCATGCCTGTAACCCAGCAGCTCAGGAGGCTGAGGCAGGAGGATCATGAGTTCAAAGCCAGCCTCAGCAACTTAGTGAGGCGCTAAGCAACTTAGTGAGGCACTAGGCAACTTAGTGAGACCCTGTCTCCAAATAAAATATAAAAATGGCTGGGGATATGACTCAGTGGTTAAGTGCCCTTGGATTCAATCCCTGATACCAAAATAAATAAATAAAAAGAAATGGGAAAACGGAGGCCCAGAGAAGAGCAGAGGCTGACCAACGTCCACCCTCCACCTCCCACACCCACCTCCAACATACACACACTCTCCCCATCTGGGGATTTGGGGCTTGCACACATGAAACTGTTTGAGAACAATGCATGCATTCTGTAATCAAGGCTAATTGGTGTGGTTCAGAGGAGGAGGAATGCCAGGCGTTTGGGGGTCTCTGAACAAACTGCCCAAGCATATTTCATTAAGAATTAGAATAGCTTTGGGGTCCAGGAGGGGGAAGCCCTGGGCGGATGAGAGGACCATCGGGCAGTATGGGCAAAAACTAGGAGATGAGACCTAGTTTGGGCTGAATGTAGGGACCAGGGCAGCGGTGCAGGAGCTTAGGTCATCCACGGAGTGGACGAGACCAGAGGATGAACTCCTCAGAGTGCACCTTGCTAATTGCTGATGAGCCTCATTTACAAAGGTGTCTGGTTGAGTTGAACTGGCTACTGTCTATTCAGAAGCAAGTAGAGAGTCATGTTGGGGGCTGCCTGGCCCTCCCTGTCTCTTCTCAGTGCCTCTACCTTATAATCAGGGTGGCCCTGTCTTAATGTTTATGCCAAAATCCCCAGCAGCCAGGCTGGGATGGTGAGCTATAATTTATATCATTTTTCATATGGGTTATAGGCTCCACAGCTCAGACTCCTTCAAATGGGAACCACATTGGAGAGGAGTAAACTAAGAGAAGGGGACGTTAACAAATATGGTCCTGGAAAGCCACCTGCTTCTCGTTTGGGATGTGCCTGTTTGTTGCTTGGATCCTGTGCCCAGCTGGTTTTTGGAAATGGCAGATCTGCTGTGGGTTACTCTCCTTGGCAGGCGTCTGTGCTGAGGCTGGGGTGAGCCACTCACCTCCAGGGTGCCCCCATGCAAAGCTGGGGACTGTTGACACTGTACAGAGACTATTGGGAGCACTGTGCTCTTTGTCCTTGCCTGTGCCACAGAGCAAAGCGGAGAAAACCCAGTGCAGGCAAAGCTCAGAGCCTGTGCAAGGCCTGGGGCCCCTGGCTGGTTCAGAGCAGCGAGGATTCTGTCTCCCCCAGACACTGCTTCTTGTAAACTGTGAATGGGTGCTGACAGAGTGAAGCCTGGTTATATGCGACAACACAGAAGCCTGGTGCGGTGGCACACACCTATAATCCCAGCGACTCAGGAGACTGAGGCAGGAGGATTGCAAGTTCGAGGGCAGCCTCAGCAACTTAGTAGTACCTCAGCCCTTTATGCTCTTCTTCTTGATCCTAGAGGTGGCTACTTGAGTGTTCACACTGTAAAGATTCATTAAAGTGTACATTTATGCTTTGTGGTTTTTTTGAATGTTATTTTTCACAATAAAAATGATTAAGAGGGGCTGGGGATATAGTTCTTGCATAGCGCCTGACATTTGTAAGGCCCTGGGTTCGATCCCCAGTACTACAGCAACAACGAAAAAAATTCAGAAAACAAAGATGGAGGCATTGAATCAGTGGGCTCAGTACCTACTTGTCTTCCTAATTTGCTCTTTTCTGTCTCATTTTCAGCCCTTGGAATACTCTCCAACCCTTGTCCATGCTGGGGGTCAGTCCCCTTCTAGTTGTCTTACTCAACCTGGTTCTGGTCTAGGTCTGTGCTATGGTTTGATTCTGTCCCTCAAAAGCTCATGTGTTGGCCGGTTGTGGTGGCTTAAACTATTCATCCAACAATAGTGGTAGCTCCCAGCTATTCAGGAGGCTGAGGTAGGAGGCTCACAAGTTCAAGGTCAGCTTGGGCAACTTAGCGAGACTGTCTCAAATTTAAAAAAATTAAAAAGGACTGGAGATTTAGCTTAGTGATAGAGCACTCCTAAGCTTAATCCTCAGTACTGCAAAAATAAATAAGTGAATAAATAATCATGTGTTGCAAACTTAATCCTCAAATTCATATGTTAATGATATTGGGAGTGATACTATTGAGAGGTAATTAGGATTAGATGAGGTCATGAGGGATCCTCATAATGGCATTAGTGACTTTATAAGAAGAGGAAGAGAGGCCCCAGCTTGCTCACTGTCTTGCCATGTGATGTTCTCCGTGTTATGATGCAGCAACAAGACCCTCAGCAGATGCTGAACAGATGCCAGTGTCATGCTCTTGGACTTCCCAGCCTCCAGAACTGTAAGCCAAATAAACCTCTATTCTTTATAATTTACCCCACCTTATGTATTTGTTATAGAAACAGAAAATAGACTAAGACATCTTGCCTTGGGGTTGATGGAGTCATAGGCTAGTAGGACTTCCCGCCCTTCAGAGAGCCTGGAAGTTTAGGGGGCCCTGGGTACCACCTTCTCAGTAGTTCCTGGCCTAGCCTGGGCCTAGCCTGGTAAGGTAGCACAGTTTCCCACAGCAAAGTGGTGGGTTTCCTCCGGACTCTGGGGACAGGTTCCCTGGCCCAGAGATATTCCACACTTTTCCTTGTGAAATAAAGAATTGTCAGAGCTCTGTGGCCTAGGTTCCTTTGTCTGGGTTCCCCAGGGGTAGACACTGCCACAGGCTGATTAAATGGACCAGAGGTCCTTCATCCATAGCCTCAGGAGACCTCCAGTAGCAGGCCTGCCAGGGCAATGTCAACTCTCTCTGAGGGACACCCAGGAAGGCCCTTGCTGTGAATGCAGGGCATATCTTTAGAACATAAACATTTTTTTGAAAAAAAAAAAAAAAGCTCTGATCTTCAAAGTTCTGTTTGCTCTATTTTCTTCAAGGACTATTGACACATAAAGACAAGTATTGCCTTTTAATGGGTGCAAGGAATCCCTCCCTGTTGAGGTTGAAGAAACCAAATGAGAAAGTGAACCATGTGGGACGGGGGCTGGCCCCGTCGGTCGGCTTCCCCCATGCTCCTTATTTTTCTGGGGCACATGAGTCTCCCCAGACTGGCGGGCCTCCTGGCTCTTCCTCGGCCCTGTCAGGTGAGAAACTTTCCATTGTTGCCTTATCTGGTGGCAATCCGCTTCGCCTCCCTGCAGCAACCACAGGTGCACACAGATCTGAGGCCCTGATCTGTTCCACTCTATGCCAAGCAGAGCCGGGGACGCGAACCCCAGCATGAAACGGCGCCCACAACCGCAAGGCCCGGTGTTCGCCCTCTGAAACGGTAGGTAAAGACAATTACCGGCAATTTCCATAGCATGGTTTGTTTTTTGTTCAAAGGCCATGGAGGCCTTCTCAGCAGTAAGCCCAAAATACACTATTCCCACCGCATGCTGCCTTCATAAACGTGCGATAAAAGCTGTGGTCGCTTTGTCCCAGCTCTTCCTTTTAACAGTCAAACCTTCAAGTTTGATGTTGAAACTGCTTTTTTTCTTAAAGTGTACTTTGATGGCTCAGATAACGCTTCCTGATAAGGAACCTGCCTTCAAAACCACTCACTGTACCTCGTGCAAACCATTAGGATGCACCTCACAAGGGAAAATCAGGCACCCGAAATGATAAGAAGTGGGATGGGAATGTGCTGAGTCTGAGATTGTCCTTTCTACTGCCTGCACTGGAGATTTTGAAGAAAAAGGGAGGAAGGAAGCAAGCAAGGAAGGAAGGAAGGAAGGAAGGAAGGAAGGGGAAAGGCACCAATCAGAAGGGGGTTTGGGAAAGGAGAATATAGTGGGTAAAGTCCCCAAAATTGCTATTTTAGCTTCAGCAAAAGTTGCCAAGATTTGCAGTCATGCCCATCAGTTTTATTTAACTAGAAGACTCCATGAGCCTGGTGTTAAGTGGCCCAGAGTCCA
The DNA here is from genome assembly GCF_902686455.1 of Sciurus vulgaris. Classification (NCBI taxonomy): domain Eukaryota; kingdom Metazoa; phylum Chordata; class Mammalia; order Rodentia; family Sciuridae; genus Sciurus; species Sciurus vulgaris. The sequence goes on along the minus strand of NC_136466.1, from coordinate 32,559,424 downwards.
CACAAGCTTGGAATGTCTGAGCTATCTTGGGGAGGTGACCCAGGCTCTGCATCCTTCAGTCACTGCGGCTCCTGTGGTTGAGTTTAAACTCTTCTGTTCTGCTCATCAACATCGCCAATGGCTGCCCCTACCTGGAGTCATAACAACACAGTAGGCATAGACCCTGTGTGTCTTCATGTAAACAGTGATCGTTCTGTTTTTCTAGTGCATTTTTAAAAAAAAATATTTTTATTAGTAGTTGACGAACATTTATTTATTTATTTGTATGCAGTCCTGAGAATCGAACCCAATGCCTCACACATGCTAGGCAAGCGCTCTACTCAGCCCCTCTAGTGCACTTTGATATCTGTTATCCCATCTCCCTTCCCATGGAAAAGGCTGACAAATATGGCAGCTACACCAACCCCATCTGATGTCCTGTGCCCATTTTACAGATAAGGTAATAGCCTTAGAGAAGTAACTGCAGAAAGAACCCCGAGACCAAAGGCGGGTTTCTGGGGGAGTCCCTTAATTCTGTCTGCAGAGATGTCTGCAAAGACCTCCAAGCTTTGGACAGGAATCAGTGGCTTTAGACAGGAATCAGTGGCTTCCCAGGTGTCTTGAGAGAGACCATCTTAGCTCTTGCTTTCGTTTTCAGCTTCCTCACGTGACCAGGGACCCCAGAGATCCTGAGCCTGTGAGGATGCGGGGTGAGAGCTGGCATCGATCAGACAAACTGAAGCCTGAAGCCTGAGTTAATAGCTGTGTGATTTGAGTGAGTTATTTGAACTCTCCACTCTCTGAGCCTCAACTTCATCGGAAAAATGCAGATTTCAAAAGTAAAAGTTCTGTTTTTTGTTTTTGTTTTTTAACTGGGAATTAAGTTCAGGAATGCTTTACCACTGAGCTATATTCCCAGTCCTTTTCATTTTTTAAAATTTTGAGATAGGGTCTCATTAAGTTGCCAGGGCTGTCCTTGGACATGTGTTCCTCCTGCCTTGGCCTCCTGAGTTGCTGGGACTACAAGTGCGCACCACCACACCTGGCTTAAGTAAAGTTCTTTAGGCATAACAGTCCTTGCCAAGCACGGTAGTCTGTGAAATTGTGATTCTATGAATTGCCCTGGATTTGCATAAGCATAAGTTAATCTTATGGGCTTCTAAGCACTTTTGCAAATCTTTCAGCAGCCCATTTGATCTCTACCACAGCTTTCTAGGGTGGGCAGGCAGGTAGCCATATTTTCTCTTCCCATTTGGGAAGTGGAGAAATTGTGGTGCAGAGAGATTAAGTGGCTAGTTGGAGGAAACACGGCAAGCTGCCAGCTGGCCAAGACCTGGGCAGAGGTGGAGAACCTTTGGGCCACTGTCTTGTGGGCAATCCCACTGGTCAAAAACAAAAGCCAACCAATTAATAAATTAAAACAATAAAATTCTGGCTCCAGTGCTCACCAGCTGTGTGACCTCAGGCACCTGGCTGAGCCTGGGGATGTGATCCCTGGCCTCACATATGCTACACAGTGCTCGACCACTGAGCTATATACCCCCGCCCTGGTGCCAGGATTTAGACCTTATGATTTAATTTAAAAAGCCAGACTTTATGTTCCACACCACACTGACTTCTTATCCCGTTCACAAAGCACTTGAGAACTGCTAAAGCCCTTAGTCACTCCTCCCTCGCTGGAGCACTCCCAAACTCTGCTGACTGTGTGCTGTGGGTCTTTCTTGCTCCCTCTCTGGGCTCTGAGTCTGCAGGTCCTGCAGATGCATCCAATCCAGCTCCATCTGCCCCCGACACCAGCCTGGAGCATGGCGGTTCCTGGCAAGTCTTGCTGGGTAAAGGCTCAGAGAGTGAAAACAATGCTGTGTGAAGGGTACAGTGGCCAGTTGGGGACTGAATGTTCCAGGGCTCTCTGCCCTAGTCCTCACAGCACAGAAATGCCGCTTGTCCCACCTCACCACAAACTTGGTCCTGACTCTTCTAACCATGCAGAATAATGTGATGCTTAAAGATGCAAGCTCAGAGTTGGACTCTCTGTTCCCTATCCATTGTGTGACCCAGGGCAAGTGACCTTGTATTTCATGAGTATAAGACTCCATCTCTTGTAAAGTACACCACATTTTATGTCCCACCGAGAAAGGAGAAACACTCCCTGCCAGTTCAGCTACAACAAGCAGATGATTGTAAGACACATCTCAGTCTCAGAGATGAGAAGATTTGTACAGGCATTTCAGAAAAGAAAATACGGGAATGGCTGATTTGTACACAAAAAGATGCTCCACATCACTAGTCAGCAGAGAAATGCAAATTAAACCCACAATGAGATACCACTATCACATCCATTAGAATAGCTCCAATAGCCTCCTCAAACTGATCATCCCATGTGTTGGCAAAGCTGTGAGGCAACAGTACTGCTGATGGGGATGTAAAGTCACTCTGGATAATAGTTAGGCAGCTTCTCAAAAGGATAGACTTGTATCTTTTACACGATCCAGACGATCTACTCCTAGATATCTACCCAAAAGAAATGAAATCAAGTTCATACAAACATTTGTGTACAAATATTTATTAAAGCAACTTCATCTGTAATAGCCTCAAGCTGAAAACAACTCAAATATCTACCAGTGAGTGAAGGAATCAACAAATTACAGTCTAACTATGGAGTCGTTTGATGCTGGAATAAAGAACTCAGTGTGGTGCTGCATAAAGTCCGACTTTTTAAATTAATTCATAAGGTTCAAACCCTGGCTTTAGGACTGGGGCGTAGCTCAGTGGTAGAGCACTGTGTAGTGTGTGCGAGGCCTGGGATTTGTCTCCAGGCTCAGCCACCTCAGGTCACAGCTAGTGAGGGCTGAAGCCAGGATTATATTTTATTTATTGATTGATTGGTTGCCTTTTTCTTTTTTGAGGTACTGGGGTTCCCAACCAGGAGCACCAGAAGTGTCTGTTCAGGTCCTGGCCAATAACACTGGAGGTAATGCTGGTGCCTAATTGTGTCCAGAAATTAATGATCTATGCAGTAACAGGAATAAATCTCACAATTATTATGTTGAATTGGAAAAGGAACAAATTAAGAAAGGAGTACACACTGTGTGATTTGTTTTATATAAAACTCCAGAAAAAGTAAAGTTATCTATATTGACAGGAAGCAGATCAGTGATTGAGAACTGGGGAGTGGCTTGGGGTGGGTTGAAAGAATGGATTCTGACAAGGACACTGGAGGGTTATGGAAAGCTTTGTTTAATTGATCACAGCAATGGTTACACAGGTATAAGCATGTCAAAACTTATCAACTGTATGCCTTAAATATGCACAACTTAATATGCTTCAACTGCACTTTGATAATGTTGAAAAATATGAACAGATGTATGTTTTGAATGGTTTCCTGGTCTGGGCCTCAGGAATATGGTGAGGTATAAATGAGGTAAGGCGTTCGCTCTGGTGCAGGGTAAGAGCACTGTAAATGTCAGCTCATGTCATTCGTGTCCCCACGCTTAGCTTGTGCGGGTGCTTTACCTCTGCGGAGGCCTTGAAGTTTTTGTTCCACTGAGAGGCCCTTTACTGACAGGGGCCTGGGGTTGGGAGAGGGAAGGGCCCTACCCTTGGTCCCACAGGGAGCTGATGTAGTCAGGCCACCCTCCTGATCCAGAGAGGGTCCCATACCCTAGCCTGGGCAAAATAGGACAATCCCAGTCTCCAAGATGCTGGAAGTGGTCTGTCTTGCAGGAGTGAAGGCCACCAGGGACTGTGACATGTGACACTTCAGCATTACATACTGGGTCCTTACTGAGGGCGACTGACCACAGTGAGCAGCATGAGAGAGGCTTGGCCAGCTTTGATGTCGCCCATCCTTGCGTTGGCTGGGCCCCTCATTGCCTGTGAGCAAGTGCTCTGAAGCCACTCTTTGCTAATTGTGAGAAGCCCCCACCACAGGCTGTCCTCAGGGCGGGCCAAGGTTTGACATTACTCAGAGCTTCCAGTACCTGTGTGAGTTCAAACAGGAAGCTTGGTTTTTCCTCTCAGGTCGACAACATGTCTTTCTATTCAGGTCTCGGGTCCCTTGTGGACTCGGTTTCTGGAATGAAAGTCTGGGCGTTTGTGACCCTTGGCGCCCTACCAGCAGATGCCTAAGCAGAACCAGTTCACCCAGCAAGGTCCAGCAGGGGGCTTTGTGCCAGACCTCAGGGACAACTTAGCTCATCTACCATCTTGTAAGCGGGGACTCTTAACAGGCACATAGTGGGCACTCAACACATATTTGTTCAACTGATCTAGATTGAAATGTAATACATCTCCAAACAAATGCAATCCCTCCTAGGTTCCTGGTTTGTCAAATATTGCCTTCTCCAGTCCCTTGAGCCCGTTACCCTGGAGTCACCTGCCTCCCCTGTTCCTCATCCCAGAGGAAACTAAATACATCTGTCCTTTCTCAGTGTTTCTCAAATGCAGCCACATTCCCCTACCCTCTGCAATGGTCTTGGTTTACTCTGTCCTCACTGTCATGCCTGGTCTCTCTCTAATCACACAACTCACGGTGGCCACAGCATCTTCTCTAGACGCTTGAGGAAACATATCGTGAATGGACCTTCTTTGCTTCCCATCTTCACATCTGCTATTTGGCAAGTCTAAAGTCCCTGCAGTGACCTGCCATCTCTGAAAGAGGCCTTTTACCTCTCAGAACTCAGCCAGGTCCCATGGCACAGGCCTGTAATCCCAGATACTGGGGAGGCTGAGGCAGGAAGATATAATTTCAAGGCCAGCCTGGGCAACTTAGTGAGACTCTGTCTCAAAAAAAAAAAAGTGGTTTGGGACGTAGCTCAGTGTTAAAATGCCCCTGAGTTTAATCCCCAGTACCAATAAATAAATACATAAATAAGTAAGTGAATAAATAAATAAATAAAAATAAAGAGTGCTGGGGATACAGCTCAGTGGTAAAGTGACCCCGGGTTTAACTTCCAGTACTGCCAAAACAAAAACAAAAACAACCCCATCCCTGCTCTCCAGGGTGTTCTCTTTGCTTGTACTAAAGATACCTGGCCCTGGATGCCTAAACAAGCCCTGGTCTTCCTGGTGTCCAGGGCTCCATGCAGTACTTAGAATAGGCCCCAATCCCAAGGCTCTGCCTGCCCCTGGACCTCTGAGTCCACTGACTCTCGTCCTTCCACTGAACCCTTTCCTCCCCACTGCCCTGGCCTGGCCCCCCTCAGCTTGCCTGACCACAGCCAGAGTTGGTCTCCCTCCTCCTCTCTATGCATGTATCAGTTTTGTATGCATCATGTGAACCACAGGTGTCTCCAGCCTCTGACGACAGGGTTCTGATTTGGCTGTGTTGCAGGCCAAAGCAGCCCTGCCTAGTCAAGGGCAGTCCAGCACAGAGCAGGTGCTTGGTAGCGTGTGCTGGAGAGCCATCTCTCTGTGCCTTCCATAACCTCAAGGGATCAGACCCAGGCCTGTGACGGACTCTCCACTTCTTCCCTACCCCACAGGCTCCCTGATGCAGCTAGCTTTAGTAAGGACCAAGTCCTGTGGCCCTGAACCTAAGTTCAACGGTGGGACCGAAGAGGAACGGACTCTTTCCAGGGGAATTTCTTGGACATTGATCATCTGAGATGTCCTTCCCTGGCTTTAGCTGGAGATACGACCTGTGGCTGAGGCTGAAAACTCAGAGAACGCACATTCCATTTTCTTATCTTTTCTTTTTCTTTTGGTACTGGGGATTGAACCCAGGGGCACTCTATCCCTGAGCCACGTCCCCAGTTTATTTTTTATTTTGAGACAGGGTCTTGCTAAGTTGCTGAGGCTGACTGAATTGGCAATCCTCCTGCCTCAGCCTCCTGAATTGCTGGATTACAGGCGTGTGCCATGGTGCTCGACTTCCACATCCTGTTTTCATTGGACTCTGAAGAAAGTATTTCTGGACTCTGGGAGAAACAGCCCTCCTCCCTGGGCTTCCCTGGGCTGAATGGATGCTGGGAAGGCAAAAGGGAATCCTGGCCCTCAGTGTCTTCATCTGCACAATGGGGAATTCCTACCTGATGGACTGGGTGGATATGCATAAAACTTTTAAACGGACTTGAACATCTGTATCTGTTAGTTCTGAGAAATAATGATGATAATGTCGCTGGTCTGTGGAGCATGCCAGCATGGCAGAAAGTGTACCAGTCATTGTGTTTGGAAGATAGGCCCCATGCACACGGGAGCAAACCATAGGTCCTTTCTCAGGAGGAGTAGGCTCTGTAGGGGTAGAGGCTACACCTTGCGCACATTAGGGACTCGGTGAGAATTTGTTGAATGGATTTAGAGTTTTTAGTTTTTCAGATTAGGCTGAGCTGAAGCTTCTTGTTTTGTTTGTTTGGTTTTCTTTATGTGCCAGAGGAGAAAGGCTTTGCTATGTAGGTAGGATAGTGAAGATGTTTAAAGGTGTGTTTGATCTCTTAAAAGAAGAATATCTTTAATTTCTTATTTACCAAGGGTGCTAATGAGTAATAATTATTATCCAATCATTCAATCAGACCTCCTCTGGAAACTTCTGATGGGTTTGTATAGAGGCCCAGAGGAGCTAAGAGGAGAAAAACTGCATAGTTCAAAATAAGCTTATGGCTTCCCAAGAGCCACATTGTTGTATCAAGGTCTTGTCTGTTAAACCTCCTGGGGTGTTTGGATGGGATGGCACCTGGAGAGGTCATCTAATCCAGCCCTCTGCCTTAAAGTCAGATGTTCATAGTCACCTGGAAATCCATGTCTGAAGCCCTTTGAAGGTTGCAGTAGTATAAGAACTCTTGGGCAAGGATGGCCTGCTTGGACCTGAATCCCTCACACACAGCCTGGATCTTCTCTGGACCTGAGTCCCGAGTACCAGGCTATGCTGGTGCTGGGGAGAAAACAAGGTACTGAGCAGACTCAGCCTGGTTTCACAGGACTCAAGGTCTGGGAGGGGAGGTAGGGAGACAGATGGTGCATGAACTTTAGAATACATGAGCTCATCATCACAACAAGTGATATCTCCCAGATGACAGGGAGGGCTGACCTCATGGGGAAAGACCTGGTCTGGGGGTGCTCAGGAAGTGAGGGTTCAGCAGAGACCTGAAGTGTGCATGGAGTGGGGGTCGGAAGAGAGGGTGGTAAGCTGAGTAGTGTGTGAATAGTGTGGAACAGTAATGTTAACAGTATCATGAAATAGTGTATTCATCAGCTTTCTGTCACTGTAACAAAATACCTGACATAACTAACAAAGAGGAAAAGATAATTTTGGCTCAAGGTTTCAGAGATTTCAGTCCATGGTCAAATGGCTCTGTTGCCTTTGGGACTGTGGTAAGGCAGCACATCATGGTGAGGCGTACAGGGTAGGAAAAAGTCTCTCACATCATGGTAGCCAGGAAGCAAAGAGGGTGATAAGAAGAAGATGGGGTTGCAATATTCCCTGCAAGGGCATGAGCCCAATGACCTAAATTCCTTCCACTAGACTGAAGCTCTCAACACGCCATGGGCTGGAGACCAAGCCTTGTATATATGGGCCTATGAGGCACACTCAAGATGCAAACTAGCAGAGCGTGATGATGCATGCCTGTAATCCCAGCAGCCCAGGAGACTGAAGCAGGAGGATTGCAAGCTCAAAGCCAGACTCAGAAATTTAGTAAGGCCAAAGAAACTCAACAAGACCCTGCCTCAAAATAAAAAATAAAATAAAAAGGGACTGGGGTTATGTCTCAGTGCTTAAATGCCCCTGGGTTCACTTCCTGGTACCAAAAAAAAAAAAAAAAAAAAAAAAATCCAAACTATACCAAATAGTACGCAAATAACAGTGTGAGCACTATTGTGAATAGGGTCTAAATACTAGCATGAATATTGTGAAAATGGTAGTGTGAGCAGTGTGTGAATACTAAGGGAACGACGTGTGATTGTGAGAACAGTATGGTAGACTGTGCATAAAAGGGCCTGTGGTCTGCTGGAAGGCCAGAAGGCCAGGAGCTGCAGCATGGAGGGAGACTCTGGGTGAACTGCAGAGGAGTGCTGGGACCCAGGTCCTCGTTCGCACTGTCTGGGTTCCCCTGGGGAACACACTTTGATGGTGGGTGTCGTCACAGCATATGTGAGGACTATCCAGCACCGGGTACCCAATCTCCCCTACCCTCCGTGGATTCCCTCCCTTGGGCACGACCCCTTGCAGGGCTGGGTTAGTCTGTTTCTCTAGGTATCTTTCTTAAACTCTTGAGTGCTCTTGAACCATTGGTCCTCCCACTGATGACTGACTGCAGAACCGGAGAAGAGGCCCCAGCAGGGCTGAGGCTCCTGCAGACACCTTACAGGTAAGGCTGCTGCAACCCGGCAAGTGGGCAACCAAACCCCTGCCTCCACTCTCACTGTGCGCTGTGCAGCCCTTTCTTCCTCTTCTCAGAGTGATCCCGTGTTGGGAGTGAGGGTCAGGTGGCACCCGCCTTCCACCAGACCCCAAGCTACAGGACGCTCTGGTGCCAGCAAGCTTGCTCATAGGTTAAACTTCATCTTTCAACTTAAGAGTTAATTTCAAAGTTTTTATTTATACTTAAAAATTGACTTTTAATGACATACAAATACAGTTATTGAAGAAGATAAAACAATCTTGTCAAAGCTACAGTTCCTCCTCCCAGTCCCCTCCTTGGAGGATATCAGTTGGATAAGTCTTCTTTCAGGCTTTTTTTTTTTTTCTTTTTCTTTTTCTTTTTAAGCACATTTTTACTTGTAGATATGTAGATAGTAAGATTTGTTTGGGATGTATATCTATCTATCTATATATTACATAAATCTTAGTTACAGAGTTTTTAAGCAACTTTCTTTTCCACTTAATGGTATACCTTAGAGACCTTTGCATGTCAATGTGCAGAAACCCATTTCCTCTTTTTAAGTAACTGCCTATAGTGTTCCCAAGCTGAGCTCCCATGGGCTGTTTACCCATTCTCTCACTGATGAACACTGACATTATTTTCAATTGTCATCATCATAAGTATCACTATAGCAAATTTGTGACTCAGCCTAGCTTAACTCAAGGGTGACTGTTTTGCTGGGTGATGAGATCTCCATCAGGGGAGGTATTCAAGTAAAAGGTGAAATGATATGCCTTCCTCACCCCCAAAGCAGCAGTGCTCAAGCTTTGTGGCATATGAGAGCTACTTGGAGAGATTTTAAAGTCACAAATTGTTGGGACATACCCCTGGAGTTTCTGATTCAGGAGGTCTGGGGTGGAGCCTGAGAATTTGCATTTCTAGCAAGTTCCCACCTGGGTGAGAACAGGCCCAGAGATCTGACTGCAAATCACTACCTCAGAATGTAGGCTGCTCAGCCTCCACCACCTAAAGAGTCACACCATTCCTGGGGGACAGTTCTTGAAGAATTCATCCTGGACCCTCCCTCTACTGGGAGGTAGTGACAGGCCAGGGGTCTGGTAAGCAAAGATTTGGTTAGATGTTCGCCTGGGCCAGAAATCCCAGGACCTCTTGCTTCTTGGCAGAGCCTGCTGAATCAGACTTCCGGGCAGCCTACTGTCCAACCGTTGTTCATCATCTCACCCTGATCTTCTCCTCGGAGCTTAAAGAAGGACTCTAGCCTGGTGGTAAACTGTTTACACAGTGTGATTGGGAAGTGCTCTGGGGTTTTTATAAAAGAAACAGCAGGAGACCACATTCCCAGGGAGGAGCTTCTCAAGGTCTTGAGGCTTCAGGACTCCGGGGCGTCTATTCCTAGCCAGACCACAGGAGGTCATACCAGGTGGGGAGAAGCATCACTGGGTGGAGGTGGGGAGAACCTGCAGCCTGGATCCTTGAACTAAAAACCATCCGGCAGGACTTACTATCTCTCCCAGACTTCCCTGGTGGATTTGGGAAGGACACTTCTGTACCTTAGGATGCTCCAGTTGCAGGCTGAGAGTCAGACACAGTGGGCATTTGTCCAGTGCCTTGTCCAAAGCAGAACTATGACACCCTGCTGTTCACCAGGCTCCTTTCCTTTTGCTCCCACACCCCCACAATGTGATCTACAACCACCCACAACCCTGATCATAGAATGAGGCTTTCTCAGGTCTGCTAGCTGCTAAGAGCTGCTCCAATCCCCCACCCTTTGTGAGTACAGAACCTGGATCCTGTTCTAATCCTGGCAGCAATGCTGTTGGAGTAGGGAACTACCCGTGAGCCCTTCTCTCTCATTTGGTTATGTCCAAAGTCTCCTTTCATTTGTTCTTGGTAGTAATCCCAGCACCTAGCAGCCCCTGCTGAATAATTAAAGAAATTAGAATTTTAGAAGGTGTATTCTGGTTGCTTATTCCCTGGAAGTGCAGCTAGACTCTAGGGCCACTTATGTAGCTGTAGGAGTCCCGTTTGCATGACTGCAGCTGTAGAGGGGCTGGGACCCACGACCAGGAAAACCTCTGCAGAACCTCAGAAGTGGGGAAACCTCTCGTCTCCTATCCAGGGTTACCCTGAAGCAAGCCCAGCCACATAGGGAAGCAAGCAGAAGGGGCCTGGATTCCCCTTTTCCGGGGAGGAGCGGGTGCAGTAGATCTGTAAGCATTTTGTGGGCCTGCTGGGGCCCCAGATCCGCCCACACGGGCTAAGGGCAAGGCCGCTGCTCTCCAGGATCCCACCCCTACCCCTCACCCACCTGTGCCGTCCAACTTTGCGGTGATACTGGAACTGAGGTGGGGTGGGGATGGGAGAGAATGTAGATCCTTTCATACTCAAAACTTAACTTCTCATTTCTTTCAAGACTTTTGATCCTAACCCAAAAGACGAAAGCGAGGCTCAGGGGGAATTCTGCACGGTGGAAAACTCCAGGTGTTACTTTTGGTTTGGGTGGAGCGGGTCTTAGCATTCGCAACCCGAATCTCCGACCCAAAGCGCCCAAGGCTGGGGGCGCTTAGTATTTTCGAGTCCGGTCCTTAAGGAGCCGAGTCCCGGTGGACCGGGCAAAGGAGGGTGTCCCTTCCCCACCCCCGGGCTAGGCAAGCAGGGCATCGCCACCCGTCCGGCTGCGCATCCCCCTTTCTGCACGGGGTGGGGGAAGGGGCGCAGCCCTAGGAGGCTTCTCTCTGTGGACCTTCCAGCTCAGCCCCTTCCTGCGGCGTCCCCAAGCCCAGGGCTTTGAAGTGACCGCATTAGATGCCCCCTCGCAGTGCGGCGCCGCCCCCGCTGCGCCAGCACCTTGACTGTGGCCACTCTTTGCATAGGAATGGGCGGGTGGCCCCCAGCTCGGCGCTCTTTGTAAATCCATCCCCAGGAAGGCCGACGGAGGGGCCGCGAGGGAATCTGCCTTTGGGGTGGCAGGGTCTAAATATATAGGATTAGCCTCTAAAACCTTGTAAAGATAAATTCCCCTTCGGGACTCAGCGGGAATCATCCCAACTCTTCTGAAGTTTCTCCGGAGGAGGTGGGGCGGGCTGTCCGGTCCAAGGCCCGAAGAGGTGACTGCAGAGGAGGGCGCGGGAACCAGGTTCAAGGGAAAATTCTGTGGGCCATTCTGACAATGTATTTGCCTGTACTTAAGAACGGTACAGACCTTTAATCTACCAACTTCATTGCTGCTAAGAAAATAATCAGAGATGTATGCAGAAATGTATGTGCTCACAAGATTCCTTGGGCTCTGTCCCCGGCGTCCTCGTCAAGATGTGAGCAGGACCCAGCCATTCTTGGCTTCCCTGGTAGCGTCAGCGCGCAGCATTCCAATCCAAACCCCTAAAGGTGGAGATGTTAGGAGTCACCTCGGAAAACAGAAGCACGACCCTCAGTAGAGGCCTTGGTATAGTGTCCTACAGGTTTTGGCTTCAAAACAAAACAAGACAAAACCAAACCAAACCAAACCAAACCAAACCAAACCAAACCAAACAAAACACTTGTCTTTTCTGATGCTGCTCAGGAGGCCTGGGATACTGGAAGAAGCTTCTACGGGATCTAGTCTTGTCAAACATTCACTTTCAGGCTGGGGTCCCTGTGCAGTGGTAGAGCGCTTGCTTAGCATGTGCAAGGCACTGGGCTCAATTCTCAGTACCACATATAAATAAATAAAATAAAGGTCCATTGACAACTAAAAAAAAAAAAAAAAAAAAAAAAAAAACCATTCACTTTCCTTTCCAAAAGGTAAAAGGTGCTGGCCCTCTGGATGCAGGAGAATCCCTTCACACTGTGGTTCTTTGCTCCAGATCCCCACCCCCCATTCCTCTCCTGAGTTATTAGGGGAGGTCTGGGAGGGTTTTCCCCAGGATATATCCAGTGGACTTGAGCTATACCAGTTGAAGCCAGCCCCTCAGTCTTTCACCATAAGGTTGATAGAGCACTGAAAAAAATTCCCCTTGCTCTATCTAGTAAGCTCTGTAATCTTTTGAAGTTCCCACTTGGCAGTTTATTACTCTAAGTCATTTTATGCTTCTGATTTCTTTAACATTCATTTTAATTTTCTTCTGAAAGCACAGTAAGACCTGGGGGATGGCTGTGTGGGTGGGAGTTTTACTGTGGTTCCCAGAGGGGACTGCTACTAAGATTTGCTTTTACTAAAACACACGTCCAGTTGCACACGCCTATAATCCCAGAGGCTTGGGAGGCTGAAATGGGAGGATTGAGTTCAAAGCCAGCCTCAGAAATTTAGTAAGGCCCTAGGCAACTCAGCAAGACCCTGTCTCTAAATAAAATATAAAAAAAGGGCTGAGGGGCTGGGGTTGTGGCTCAGTGGTAAAGGGCTTGCCTAGCACGCATGAGACACTGGGTTCAATCCTCAGCATTGCATAAAAATAAATAAATAAAGTAAAGGTATTGTGTCCATCTACAGCTAAAAAATATTTTTTAAAAAAGGGCTGGGGACGTGGCTCAGTGGTTAAGTGCCCCTGGGTTCAATCCCTGTTTACAAACAAGCAACAACAACAATAACAACAACAGCAAAAACAACAAAACCCCACAACCCCCAGAAGCCAGTCTTGGAGGTCAGCCTGGGCAACACAGTGAGAGAATGAGAGTTCCTCTCTCTAAAAAAAATGGAAAGAAAGAGAAGGGGTGGAGGAGGAAAAGGAAAAGAGATAGAGGGTAGGACACACAGGTCAAACATCTCTAATATTTGTTCCCGCAGAAGATGATAGGGAGAATGGAGAAGCACTATGCAAAGAGCCAACAACGAATCCTCCAGAACTGGTGGAATGTGAATCAACTGGTAGAGAAGTCACAGTGATTTCTGAGCAGAGAAAATAGAAATTGCTTTATTCCTAGCCACATTATAGTGAAACACCAAAGACAATGAGGAAATCCTAACAGAAACCACTGAACAAGGAAAAATCCTACAAAGAAAACAGAAGTAAACAGACATCTCTTCAATAACAAAAGACCAGAATGATCTCTTCATCATGCTGAAGGAAAATAAAATTCCATAGTAAACAACATGCTGTTTGAACATGAGGGCAAAGGGGAGACTTTTCGTACAAGAAGAAAAACAAAATGGACTGAAAAGATTTTCACACACATATATCCTCACTGCATCAAAACTGTTAGTGCTGGAGCTGGGGCTGTGGCTCAGTGGTAGAGCACTTGCCTAGTGTGTGTGAGGCACTGGGTTCGATTCTCAGCACCACATACAAATAAATAAAATAAAAGTCTAAAAAAAAAAACCTGCTACTGTTTTCCTCAGAAAGAAGGAAATTAAACTCTGAAAGAAGAAATGGAATGGAGGAAGTGAGTATGAGAGGGAAAAAGTGTACATTGGGTTAATCTAAGTAAGTCTTGGATATAAAATAATAATGATAGTAACTAACTGTGGAGGGTTTAGAAAAGAGAAAGAATAAAGTACTAGTTAACAATAATTGAGAAGATGGAATAGGGTTGTTAGAGGAAAGCCTTCTAAGTTTCATTTGTTGTTTTAGACAGAAAGTGAATCTGTTATGAAGTTACAGAAGCAGGAGTTGCACAAGTAACTCTGGTCCTTCCTTCCTTCCTTCCTTCCTTCCTTCCTTCCTTCCTTCCTTCCTTCCTTCCTTCCTTCCTTCCTTCCTTCCTTCCCTCTCTTTCTCTGGTACTGGAATTAAACTCAGGAGCACCTAACCACTGGGCCACATCTCTAGTCCTTTTATTTTTTTAGGGCTTGCTAGGACAGGGCCAACTCCAATTTGTTGAGGCTGGCCTTGAACTTGCCATCCTCCCGCCTCAACCTCCTGAGTGCTGGGATTACTGGTGTGTACCACCATGCCCCACTTGTATCTTTTTCTTAAAGAGAGCTCTCAAATTGGATAGGTAAGATCCCATCAATCGGGATAGAATTAATATTTTATGTTTGGACTCTATTAAATCAGTTATATATGTTAAAAATGTAAAGATAATTGCATAACAAACAAGACATATAACTTCTAACCTGGTAGGGAAAATAAAGATAAGAAAATTCAACCAAATCAACTAAAAGCAGGAAAATGCGGGTGGGGGAGAAACAAAGAAAACATAGTATAAATAGACAACACAAACTACAGTGGCCCATGCGGCCAAAGTTATTACCTAACCTCTGACATCTGTTATTCTTTCTCACATGGTAATAGGAGTTTTTAGCCAGATAGATTTCAAATCTACATCTTTCAGCCTCCCTCATAGTTATATGTAGCAAGTAGTGTGTGATCAGAAGTGGTGTTGTGATTTCTGGGTTGCCACTAATGGGAGAGGAAATTCCCTTGTCCTTACTCTTTTCCTCTTCTGATTGGCTGGAATTCAGATGTAATGGCAAGAGCTAGCATTTCTATCTTGTATTACAAGATAGAAACTGTGTATTGAGGATGACAAAGCGATAAGAAAGAAAATTGTCCCCTGATAATTAAGTGGATAAGAGCCATCATACTAGGTAGGACTTTTATTTGATTTTTTATTTTTATTTTTTTCCAGCTAGGACTTTTAAGCAATTTTATTTTATTTTAAATTTTATTTGGTATTCGGGATTGAACCCAGGGGCACATTACCACTGAGCTAAATCCCCAGCCCTTTTTATTTTTTCTTTTGAGGCAGCGTCCCAATAGTTGTTTAAGGACCTCCATAAATAGCTGAGGCTGGCCTCAAACTTGTGATCGTCCTGCCTCAGCCTCCCAAATCACTGGAATTATAGGCATGGATCACCAGGCCCAGCTCTGTTTAAATAATTATAAATTTAGTATTTTGGGCTGGGGAGATAGCTCAGTTGGTAGAGTGCTCGCCTTGCAAGCACAAGGCCCTGGGTTTGATCCCCAGCACCAAAAAAAAAAAAAAAAAAAAATTTAGTATTTTGCAAAAGCTATTGAACCAATGTGCAAACTAATTTAGTAAGTACAAATACAAATATGTTAGAAATCACAATAAAAGTAAATGGAGTAGATTCATGACTTAAAAAATAGTGATTTCAGATTAGCATAAAACAAAACAAAGCAAAATAAACATGGTCACACCTGTTTGTTCTGTATAGCACTCACATTACTCCATCAGAGTTGAACAGTTGCAACACAGACTGTACAAATTCAAACATATTCACTACCTGCCCCTTTATAGAAAACAAATTGATGATTTTTGAATTAGTTTATAAGCAAATTTTAAAAAATATCAAAGAACAGCTATCATGGACCATAATCTCTTTTTATGAGGGCTGGGTACCAGGAATTGAACACAGGGGCACTCAACCACTGAGCCACATCCCCTGCCCTATTTTATATTTTATTTAGAGACAGGGTCTCATGAGTTGCTTAGTGCCTTTATTTTTGCTATGGCTGGCTTTGAACTTTTGATTCTCCTGCCTCAGCCTCCTGAGCCACTAGGATTACAGGTGTGCACCACATATTCTCTTATTTTAATGAAATAAAATTAGAAATCAAACAAAGAGATAACCAAAATTACATTTGGAAGTATGTCTGAAGAATATATAGGGAAAAGAAGAAACCATAAAGGAAATGACAGAATATTTGGGGTTAGGGCTGCAGGTATAGCTCAGTAGTAGATTGCTTGCCTAGCATGTGTGAGGAACATGGAAAAAAATTGAGGTGAAGGAAATTAAAATATTATGTAAAAAATGTCTTGGAAATCAACTAGAGTAGTGAACAGAGAGAAATTTGTATCTTTGAAAAAAACTATTGAAAGATTTTATTAGTATTAATATTATATGAGAAAATGACTAAAAATTATAAAAATTGTGTCCAGCTCGAGAATTAAAAAATAATAACATGAAGAAAGTAGCAAAAAAGAAATAAGAATGGAAAGTAATAAACTAAAAAAGAAGTAATAGAGAAATGAGAAGGAGACAGTTCTTTGAAAAGACCAAGACAGGCGAGGCATGCTGGTGCATATCTGTAATCCCAGATACCTGGGAGGTTGAGGCAGAAAGACTGCAAGTTCAAGGCCAGCTTGGGCCTTTTCCCAAAAATTAAAGTATAAATAAAAAGGGCTGGGGAAGTAGTTCAGTGATAGAGCCCCACTGGGTTCAATTCCCACTACTGGGATGGGGTTGCCGGGATGACCAAGATAAATCTCTGGCAAAGATTTTGGCTGGTCTATCTTGGTTTTGTAGCCCTTGTAGCAGCTATCTGCTACCAAGTAACAAATCACCCTGACACATAAGTGTTTGAAGCAACAACCATTCTCTGTGCTGTGATTCTGTGGCTAGGGAGTCAGGCTTGGTGCAGCTGAACAATTCTGTAGGTCTCACCTGGGGGCACTCATGCAGTTACCCTGATCTGGTGGCAATTGGCCTGGCTGTCAGCTGAGTCATGTCTCCCTCAGGTTATTCCAGGCAGAATTCCCACTGAGCAGCAAAACAGGGCAAGCCCTGATGCAAAAGTGCTTTTCAAGCCTCTGCTTGTGTTTCATTGACCAAATCATAACACATCTTGGCCAAAGCAAGCCATTGAATCCGTGTGGGAGGGATTATGCAGAGGTAAGGGCACAGGGACAGGATTCATAGAGGTGGAGGAAGAGCTGTTACTATATCAACCCACCCACACTGTTCAGTGTAAAAATCCACATTCCCTAAGTAAAATGTGGGATTCCACATTGGTTGCTGGAACAGAAAAGGAACATTAGTGGAAAAACTGATGAAATACTAATAAAGACTAGAGGGGATAGGGTATCGCTCAGTTGTAGAGTGCTCACCTTGTATGCCACTGTATCACTGAGCTGCACCCCAACCTGGAGAGTTTAAATTTAGAAGACCTAATGTAATTTGCCAAACTAAAAGTTAAGAGGGAAAACCATATAGTCATCTCAACAGAAGAAAATAGAAAACATATTTGATGACATTTTAATATCACTCATAAAAACTCTCGACCAAATCATAATTGAAAATAACATTCTGAAACTACTAAAGAGTTTAACCATCTATTAAACACCTATAGCATCCTTAATAGTGAAATAGTTGAGGCGTTTCTTTTAAAATCAGATATGAGAGAAATTTGATGATACCATTTGACATTGTCCTGGGTGGTGTAGCTAGCACAGTTAGACAAGTAAAATAAACAAAAAGAATAAAAACTACAGTGGAGAAAAATTATAATTTTATGAGCAAGATGACTTGAGTGTCTACATAAAAATTCAAGAACTTCTGCAATAAACTGTTTGAACAAAGAAGAATTCAGCAAAGTAGGTGGGTATAAGGTTAATAGACAAATGGGAAAAAAATTTTTTTAACCGAAGAATTATACCTTGGGCTGGACTGGAGGTATAGCTCAGAGGTAGAGCACTTGCCTAGCATGCACAGGGCCCTGAGTTCCATCCCCAGCACCTAAAAGAAAAAAAAAAAAAAAAAAAGCAAAGAAAGATAGGGTTCAGGACTTTAGCCAGACATGCAGTTTATTTCTGGAGGAGGAGAAGAAAAAGGCAATCTGAAGCAAATAAAGTAAAACCTTATTTGCTAATTCTGAATTGTAGATAAAAGTATATCTGCTGGGGCTGGGGTTGTGGCTCAGTGGTAGAGTGATGGACTAACACTGGGTTTGATCCTCAGCACCACATAAAAATGAATAAATAAAATAAAGGTATTGTGTCCATCTACAACTAAGAAAAAAAGTATATCTGCTATATTATTTTCTTTTTTTAAAAGTTTTTTTTTTTTTTTTTTTTTTTTTTAATGCCAGGGATAGACCCCAGGGCCTCCTGTGTGCTAGACAAGTGTTCTACCACTGAGCTACATCCCAGCCCCTTTTTAATAAAAAAGGTTCTGTATAATACACAAATTACATTTATTTTTAAAATTTTTAAATTTTATTTGTTCTAATTAGTTGTACATGACAGTAGAATGCATTTATACATTTTGATAGATCATACATAGAGTGTAATCTTCATTTTTCTGATTATCATATTGCAGGATCACATAGGTCATGCAGTCATACAGGTACATGAGTTAATAAGTCTGTTTTACTCTACTATCAATCCTTCTCCCATACCTCTTCCCCTCTCTTCACTCCCCTCTACCTAATATAAAGTAACTGTTCTTCCCTAGCGCCCCACCTTATTGTAAATTGGCTTCTGCATATCAGAGAAAACATTCTGCTTTACATATTACATTTAGAATAATATACATTTATGACATATATATGATTTGTGAAGCATAATTTCAAAGTAGCTTTGTGATCCCTCCAACTCACTTAGAAATTTAAATTTTAGCCAGATGGGATGGTGCACACCTGTAATCCCAGCTACTTGGGAGACTGAGACAGGAAGATTATAAATTTGAAGCCTGCCTGGGCAACTTAGCGAAACCCTGTCCCCAGATGAAAAATAAAAGAGGCTGGGGATGAAGCTCAGTGTTACAGCTCCCCAGGGTTCAATCCCCAGTATTGCAGAAAAAGGAAGGAAGGAAGGGAGGGAGAGAAAAAGAAAAGGGAAGAAAAGAAAAAAAGAAGGGGTTGGAAAGGGTACCTTCATGAGGAAGAGTTTTGGTTTCCTTGCATCTGCTAACCTTGCAATTCATTCATCCATATTTCCTGAGTGCTTCCTGGTGCCAGGCACTCTACCAAGGCACTGGGGAGGCAGGCACCTAGCCCTGGGTAGGTGGTTGAGCACTGCCTGGGATCAGGTATGTGAGGCGTATCAGTGTGGAAGCTGGTGCACAGTTGCCACTCAAAGGTGACCATCATTATTATTATGTCCATTATTACTGTTGGTGTCTAAGGAATGGCACCAGGTTGTCAGCTGCGGTTGGAAAGGGTCAGCCTCTCATTAGTCTTGCTTCACTGTGCCCAAAGCACACTCATTAGTCTGACTTTGGCCTGTTCCCTGCAGTTGCTGAGGACAGAAGCCCAGCCCTGGAGGGCAAGAAAGGGCCTTTGTGGAGCACAGCAGGCTTTGGAGGATTGGAGGTTGCAGGGCTGGTTGATTTAAGGGATCCCTAGGTTCCAGGGGTGAGTGTAATCGCTCCTGAAGAAGATGCACAGTCCCCTTGGGGCACTGCCCAAGCCTGGCTCTAGCCCTCATTCTTTGCTGCTTGTGTCTCTTCATCACCTTCAACTACCCCCATCAAATATTTATAACAAACAAATAAATAACAACAACAACAACAAAAGACACAAGACATCAAACTTGGGTAGTATTTGTTTGCAGTTGCTGAGAATCTGTTCTTGAACTTAAAGGAGTTCCATTGGGTCCAGGTGAGAGTGGGGGTATGGCTGGCCTTGTTATTACAGCACAAAAGAACATCCCAGTTCTCTGAAAACTCTAAAAGCCCTTGCTGCCTTGGCCAAGCAAGCAAAAAATGGCTTGGGATAAGTGGATACTCCAGAGGTATCTGGTGTCAGCTCCCGTTTAGTGGGGAGCTTTTGAAATGGTGTATTGGCCTTCTGGCACTCCTGGGACAAAGCTGCTGTAGGTCCAGGGTGTGGGGATGGCTTGGAGGGTAGAGCAGCGCCTCCCAGGGACCAACACCTACAGGACAAGGCACACGCCCTGGCATTAGTCTCTTTTTATGTTTGTTGGAAGATGCAAGCTGTGAAACTTCACTAGGCTCTGCCACAGCTAGTTTCCTCCTGGTCTGAAGCCAAGGATGAGCTGGGTCAGAGCACGTTAGTACCTTTCCCTTGGGACCATACCACTGACCCTGGGCCTTGGCTGTGCAGCCTGGGAGCTCACACTGGCTGGCAGGGAGGGAAGCTGAAAGAGTGCCCAGTGTGCAGCTCCTGTCTCAGCCTTTCTTTGCCCGTGGCCCCGAGCCTAGTGCTCCACAGCTCTGTGCCAGCACGGCCGCCTCACAGGCTGGCAAAGCCTGCTTGGACGCAAGGCCTATAATTTGTGACTCATGGCCTGTCGCCGACCATGGGTTGGCAAGCCACGCACCAGGCAGTGCTGAGTCACTGGGCTTGCCTATTCTGTGCAGCCTCCTTGTGGGCTTGGTGGGGGAAATAGAAAAGCCCACCCTGACCAGCACTATAGAGCTGGGGAAGTTCCAGGGGAGAGGGCTAGTGGGGCCAGGGCCTGTCTACTGGGCTCAGCTCCCTGGAGGGAAGTGGGTTGAGAGGTTTTAAAGGCCCAGCCAACTGTAGTGTGTCAGGTGCTACTAATTTCTGCCTCAGGAAGGTCCTCAGGGCCCATCAGTCCCCAGGAATTATTGCCTCTTTTTTCCCCTTGTTTCCCATCCCACCCTGGTTGGAAAATACTGGTGTAATGGGTGGTCTGCCCAAGGCCTCTCAAGAGGCCCTCAGAGTCAGTGCCAATGTAGCCAGCTGGTAGAGTGCTGGCCGAGCATGTGCCAATCAGGCACTGGGGAAAAAAAATAAAAAGCCAGCAGCTGGGGAACAGACAGGCTGCATATGTGGGCCCAGTGACCACTCATTTAGCCTTTTCCCATTGTTGGTTTATTAGTGAGGACAGAAGTTGCTGGGTGTGGTGGTGCACACCTATAATCCCAGTGACTCAGGAAGCTGAGGAAGGGGGTTGCAAGTTTGAGGCCAGCCTGTGCAACTTAGGGAGACCCTCAGCCATTTAGAGAAATCCTGCCTCAAAATAAAAATAAAAAATAAATTAAAAAAATAAAAACAAAAAGACAGGGGATGTAGCTTAGTGATAAAAAGCCCCTGGGTTCAATCTCCAGTACCAAAAGGGGGAAAAAAAAAATCCAACACACACACACAAAAAATGGACAGAAATCGAAACAGCGAGGAGCGACTTTTTCCTCTCCTTTTTTCTGTCCATCAGGCTGGCAACAAATGTAAATAACTCATAACATTCAGTGTTGAAGAGAATGTAGGGAATCAAGTACTGTCATATCCATGGGGCAACAGGGCCCAGTCTCTTTTTGAAGTGCCATTTGGCAGTATCTGTTAAAATTATTTTCCATTTTAATTTAATTTTTAAATTTATTTTTCTATGGTCCTGGGGGTTGAACCCAGGGTTGCTTTACCACTGAGCTACATCCCTAGCCCTTCTAATTTTATTTTGAGACTGGGTGTCACTAGGTTGCTTAGGGCCTCACTAAGTTGCTGAGGATAACCTCAAACCTGCCATCCTCCTGCCTTAACCTCCTGAGTAGCTGGGATTATAGGTGTGTGCCACCACACCTGATGAATTTCACTTTCTAATATATATATTCCTATATTATACCTTTTTATGGGTATATATTTACTTTTCAAGAAAAAGAAAAATGCAATTAAAAGCAAAATAAGCAATTGTCCTTATGTGTCATGAGGATACAATGTGTATGGAGTATATATGAGCATGCCTGAGAGATCAGGGAAGTGTTTCAGATTTCTCCTGCCTCTCCTGGGGCTGAAAACTCTTCCTATGGCCTGTCTTCTCTCAAATTGAATCACCTGGTGGGCACCACAATGGAATCTGACTCCCATTCCTTCCTCTGTCCGCCCTCCAGTCCTCCTTGTGGTTTCCTTGGGGGCCTCTCTGTCCCCTACCACAGTCCTCCCAGGGCCCCCTGCCTGTCTCCCTTATGGCCATTTCTTACTGGTACCTACCTCCCACCTGCCCATACAGCTGCACTGTCATCCTTTCTGAGCTCCACAAATGTTTGGTGGATAGCAGAATGAATACTAAAGGAGCCATCAGAGGGACGCTGGATGGAAGGCTCTCTGAGGCACTTAGCCCACTCTTCTACCTAATGCCCAGAGGCCCTTTGCAGGCACCTCGAGCCTACCTTGAAAGGCAGTTCATTGCCTCCTTCCTGTGAGAAATGGTTTCTTGGGTTAAGCAGAATGGCGCGCACCAGGTGAGGTATTTCCCAGTTGAATTTAAAGTCTGTGGTCAGTTCCCAGCAGGTAGAGTCTAGAAGCTTCTCAGGGTGAAGTGAACTGCCCCCATTTCCCACAGCCAGGAGGGACCTGACCTGCCACATATTGTACCTGTCTACTGAGACCTGGTCCAGTTCCTGTAGGTCAGCTCCACCCTAACCACCATGTTGGCAGGGTAAATTAAGCATTAAAAACAAACTAATTAGTACTTCAGGGTAGCTTCATTCAGAAAATTACTGCACTGAGGAGGTGTCTCATTTAGAACCGACTTAATTAAAAGACACTTGGTAAATTCCTGTAACAGATGAGGACAGCACTTTCCAGAAACGCCATAATTGAAATGTTTTACTGCATATATCAAATGGTTATTAAATACTTAATATCATAATTCCTTAAGAATGCTATTGTCAGTGACAAACAGCAAGCCACCCAACAAAGGAGCTAATTGTTCCCTCCTCTTGGCTCCATAACCCACAGGAAGTCATAACGTAAGACTCCTCTGTTGATGTACTTCGTTCTTCACATTTTTAATGAGTGTGAGTAAATGCCAGCTCAGGGAGGAATCCACCATAAAGATAGAGACTGAAAAGAAGCCCTGTTTCTGCTGGGTTGACTTGTGGTTTAGAAAAAATGCACCCTTTCTAGGTGAGGCACAGGCACTGGCTGACCACTGGCCATGTTGGGTGGGCTCTCCACACAGTGGAGGCTGGAGAGGAAGCCTTGCCTGTGCGATGTGGGATAGCGTGGGCAGGGTCCCTGGCCCTGGGCAGGCAGGGCCGGTGTGCCCACCAGCTATTCCTCAAGGCGTCCTCCCAGCCCCGCCCTCTGGGGCTGTCAGCTTCTCCAGGCCTGGCTCCTGAGTGCTTCCTGCCGCAGGACCTGCCTCTTCCCTGCAGCATCTGCCCCTGCACTGATTTTGGGATGGAGTTGCCTACAGAATGGGGGAGGGTCGTGCAGTGGGTCCAAAGACCCACAGCAAATTGACAAAATGCAGAATCCCCCAGGCTTCCGGAGATGACGCTTGTGGGGGCTTAGGAGTAGAGGGAGACTTCTTGAAAGCAGCCAAGAGCCGTCTGACTGGCAGGAGCAAATGGTGTGCTCCATGCTTCAGTTTCCTCATTTACAAAAGGGGCGGATGTGTTCTCAGGGCCTGGGTTTGGAGACCTGGTGACATCAGTGTGAATCTGGCTTGCCATGTGTTGTGGGAGTCGGGGAGCCTCTGGCAAGTGGGGAGAACCAGCAGTGCCTGCCTGGTGTCCCGTGCTGTGGTGTCAGGGCTGGAAGAATCACCAGGAAGAGCGCCTGACATGTACGTGGCCTGCGCTCAAGAAATGGATTCTATAGAGGAAGAGAAAAATACATTTTTCTTCTGTCCCTGTAGGTGTTTAGGTCCCCTGTAACAAAAGCAGATTAACAAGAGAAAAACACAACCATTTATTAAATAGAAGATTGGTTTTTGTTTGTGTGTTGTTTTGTTTTTAGTACTGAGGATTGATCCCAAGGGGTGCTCCACTGCTAAGCTACATCCATAGTCCTTTTGATTTTTTATTTTGAGGCAGGGTCTTGATAATTTGCAGAGGTTGACCTTGAATTTGTGATCCTTCTTGAAAGATATGGAGAATAAATCCAAGGTCATTTTCCCTATTTGTGACTCTTCCCACATCCACCTTGTTGGGGTAAAATTAAAGCTGTTTTCATTTAAAATCTCAGGCCTCAGCCAAAGGGAAGAAACACGAAAGGAACTCATACCAGACTGGCACCTGACCCCCCTACTCTAATGGGTCAGCGGACCCCAAAACAATGAGCCCCAGGAATTATCTTCCTGTTCCACCCTAAACGAAGCCTATATTAACCCCACCCTAGCTTTAGTCCACCCCCATTTTCTGCCCTGAAAATGAGCCATGTTGGGTCAATTAAGTGACTACGGGGTTCCTACCTCCTGCCTTTGTCATATGTGTGTCATTTGTGCTAACACTCCTGCCTCAGCCTCCTGAGTTGCTGGGATTACAAACGTGTGCCACCATGCCTGGCTTAAATCTAAATTTACATGAGACAGGAGCCATCTTAAGAAAATGAGAACCTGAAGAAATGGTTAAACATAAACACTTTCATACTAGGTCTGATGAAGAGTGAAGGGGAGAGGGAAAACGTAATAGGAATAAGGGTGAGAAAGAAAAAAGGAAAAGGGTGTAAGAAAAGAGCAGTAAGCTGGGGGAAATTTTGCACAGCATGTGGGTTGGGAGTCTTCTGAGCATCCCTCCATCTTTGGAGATAAGAATGTTCCTTTTCTAGCCATTTCCATGGCACTCACCTGTAATTTCAGCTGCTCAGGAGACTGAGGCATAAGGATCCCAAATTCAAGGCCAGCCTCAGCAATTTTAAACATGACCCTGTCTCAAAATAAAATAAAAAGGACTGGGGATGTAGCTCAGTGGTGAAGTGCTTGCCTAGCATGTGCAAGGCCCTGGGTTCAATCATCAGCGCTGCAAATAAGCAAGAAAGAAGGAAAGGCAGGCTGGCAGGTTGGCTTATTCCCTCGGTACAGGAGGGCACCTCTCACATGAGCGTCTTGTGACTTGCTTCAGGGAAAGGTCATAGTCCTTGTTGCATCTGCGCTGGCCCAAATTCCTTCAGCCTACTACCTTCAATATGCCAAGGCACTGCATTTTGGGGTTGTGTGTCCTAAACCCCATTAGTCAGGACTGATTATTAATATTATTGAATCTGTGTTTACAAGAAGAAAGGTATGGAACAGAAGGTGTCACATTTTGGTTGTGAGCAAGTGGGGCTTGTTGTCTTCCATCATTACAAAAAGTTAAGCCCACAAAAAGGATCTACCTGAAAGAGAAAGGTGATCTGACCCTGACCCCAAAGGCAAGATGCTCTGGAACAGTCTTTCTGTGTGCAGGGTAATGATTGGTCTGGATTCCCTAACTTGCACAAGCACCCTAGGGTATCTTCTTTCTAGCTCCAACCAGGCACAAGGTGGGTACTGCAAGAGCGGCTTGTGAGCCTGGTGCCATGGTCCATGACTGTGATCCTAGCAACCCCGGAGGCTGAGGCAGGACGATTGCAAGTTTGAAGCTAACTTTGGGAACTTAGCAAGACTCTGTCTCAAAATACCACTGGTGACTCAGTGGTAAAGTAGCCATGGGTTCAATCCCCAGTACCAAAAAAAAAAGTAGAGGAGGAGAGGGGCTACTTGTGTACTGAGAATAGACCTAGCATCTTGTGAACTCAGAATAGACCTAGGATCAAGGCTGGACACTCCCTTACCATGCTGATGAGGACAGCTGAGGTACGGTGCTTGATTTAGATTCCTCCTGCAAAGCACAATGGTAGAGTCCATATCTGCCCCATCCCCCACCACACTTCCCAGCTCCTGATCCTCTGCTCCTTGTACATCTTGCTGATACAATCCAGGCACCTGATGGTCCCCGGGGCACCTTAGGGATAACTGGAAGGAGCTGCCTCATCCTTCTCATTGGAGGGCACCAGCTGCCCTGGCGTCCTGGGCCAGCCACCCTTTTCAGGCACAGCCTACACCAGGATGTGCAGTGTGATATCCCGAGCAGCCAGGATCACACATGTCCTCAAGAAGCAGAGACCTCTTCTACCATAGGCCTTCCCTCACCTCTAGAGGCTCCTGGTGACTCTTTTTAATTCTTTTTTTTTTTTTTTTTTTTTGGTACTGGGAATTGAACCCAGGTGTGTTTAACCTCTGAGCTTCCTCCCCAGCCTTTTTTTTTTTTTTTTTTTTTTTTTTGAGACAGGGTCTGCTAAATTGCTTAGGGCCTAAGTTGCTGAGGGTGGTTTTGAACTTGGGATCTTCCTGCCTCAGCTCCCCAAGTTACTGCGCGTGCTTCCATGTGTGTACCACTGTGCTCGATTCCTGGTGGCTCTTTTGCTGGAGAGAGTAGGATGTCTTTATCCACCTGGGTCACAGTTCCTGTCTTCAGTCTGGCCCCTACTCACATGCCCAAAGCCAATTCACCAAAGAACTGATATGTCCGGTGACACTCTCATCCCCAATTTGAAATATTTCATTTTAAGAATTTTACATCCTTTGAGTTTTTTAAGGAGTCCTTTAAGCTGATTCTCATTAAGACAGTTCTGTGTGAGCCAACAAGCACATTCTAGAAGCTTCCAAGAAAAACATAGAAGAGCTTGGGGGAAATCATTCCTGTGGAGAAGATGGACCAATCTTTCTCCTGTAATTGGGAAAACTCCCACCTCCCAATTTCACTCTCTCCCTATTCCACATTCTCTTTCATCTCTTCCCCTGCCCAGAGGAGAGAGGAGGGAGCTCCTGTGGGGACTGGAAGTGTAAACGGGGCCTTTCTTCCGTACATCCCCTGAAGGATGTGCTGAAGAACTAAAGGGTTGAATAATTTAAAAGCAACCTGTACAACCACTGAAAAATAGAATGATTAAATTTCTCTGGAAAGGAAAAGTGTTTCAAATCTGGGAACTGTGGATGGCATTGTAGGAGAGAAGATGGCAGATTTAATACACTTAAATTTTCATGTGTAAATCTAAATGAAAGAAACGAAACAGAATAGAAAAGCTTCAAAAATGTTTGTATCATTTGATCTGGTAATTCAATGTCTGGGAAGACTTTGCTAATGAATGACCCTTAATTATGGAGTTAGGTTATACATAAAGTTGTTTCTCAAAGAATTATTTGTGATAGGGCTGGCTGTGGCTTGCCTGGCATGCACAAGGCCTTGGGTTGGATTCCCAGCACCGCAAACAAAACAACAAAGAAACAAACAAACATAATTATTTTGGACAGTGAAAAATATAATCAGAAAATAATCTAAAATTGCTATGATTGAGGAATGGCAAAATTCATGTAAAAGAGTAGTATGAAATAATTTTAAATGCTGTTATTAAAAACACTCACTGAGAAGCAGGCAGAAACTTTAGGGATACTGGTTTGACATCAGTCTGATCTAGTTAGAAACCCAGTGCTATCTGTGTAACTTGGGAATTTTCTAAGCCTTAGTTTCCACATCCGTAAAAGGGGGATAATGATGGAGCTGTATCATAGGGCAGGATTTCATGAGATAACATACATAAAGGACCTAGCACAGAAAAATCCACTCAACTGTCACATATCATGACTATTGTTACTTTTGCATAACATTATCTGTACTCATTCTTTCATTCGTTTGGCAATTATTTAATGAGGTCCTACTTGTTCCAAATACTGCACTATCTATTGGAGCTACAGCAGTAGGTAAATTAATGCTCAGTGAGAACACAGAAGGTATGCATGGAGCACAAACACAAATCTGTTACAAATAAAAGGATCCACTGGATGAAGTGGTGCATGCCTATAATCTCAATACACTGGAGGCTGAGGAAGGAGGATCGCAAGTTTGAGGCCAGCCTCAGCAACTTAGCAAGGCCCTGAGTAACTCAGAGAGACCCTGTCTCTAAATAAAAAATATAAAGGGCTAGGGA
The DNA here is from genome assembly GCF_902686455.1 of Sciurus vulgaris. Classification (NCBI taxonomy): domain Eukaryota; kingdom Metazoa; phylum Chordata; class Mammalia; order Rodentia; family Sciuridae; genus Sciurus; species Sciurus vulgaris. The sequence continues at coordinate 32,531,817 of NC_136466.1, read as the reverse complement.
TGTGGCTCAGTGGTTATGCACCCAGGGTTCAATCCCCAGTGTGGGGCGGGGAAGAGGCAACATCAGAGAGGGGCCCAGGAGGCCCTGAGTTTCCTCCTGGGGGAGCTGTGTGGAGACTCTGTGGCTGGAGATGGACACCAGAGTATCCTTTGTCTCCTACAGGAATGGTCCTCCTCTGAGGCCCAGTCCCCTGGAACCCTCCTGTCATCCCATCTCCACTTCTGATGTCCGCCCCTCTCTGTTGCCTCCCCCACCTCCCATGTAACACCTGCCTGTGTTTCTGCAGTCATGTGACACCATAATCCTTTATTATCCTGGGTTTCTACCCTCCACCAGCAGGTGGCTTTTCATGCAAAAAGCATCCCTTTGTTCCCTTTCTATGACCCACTTAGGTATCAAAGGTTTCATTCACTGGTGAGTTCCCTGGCAAAGCTGGAACTCCCCCACCTTGGCCACTGCTCTGGGCAGGGGCAGGAGAGGGGCCCCAAGGGCCAAGGACACTTTCTCAGTTATAGTCCTGCTGGATCCACGTGTGTCCCTTCCCTTTTCTGGCCCTCACCCATTTCTACACGAACTGAGGTGCATGGGGTTGTGGGCAGCTAAGATCACTGCCAAGCTTCTCACAGTGTCGCCACCACACACACAGCACCTTTGAAACTGGACATGCACTGACTCCTTATCACCCCTGCTTCACAAATGAGAAGACTGAGGCCTGGAGACACTAAGCCACATGGCCAAGGTCACCCCACTGGTAGGTGGTAGAATTGAGATAAAAACAAACCAGGTCCTACTCACCAGTATGTGTGCAGCACTGTTTAGAGAGCAGCTGAGATTTGGAGGGAGACCCTAATGAGGTGCTGGTCAGCGGGAACTTGAACTCGGGGGACTTTTGCCTGAGGTCTGTCTTGACTCAACCCCTTCACACCTTGGGCATTTCCTTCCATTTTGGGCATGGTAGACAGAGAACACCCAGCCCCAAGATGTCCACATCCCACTTGCCAGAATCTGCGACGATGTTCCTTCCATGGCAAACAACAGATGAAGCTAAGGAACTGGAGAGGCAGTTTCTCCAGGTGAGCCTGGTGTCATCCCTAGGGTCCTTCAAGGAAGGAGGCAGGAGAGTGGAGACAGAAGAGATGTGACAATCGGAATAGAGGTCAGTTTCTGCTGGCTTTGCTGAGGAAGGTGTCATAACCCAGAAATGCAGGCAAAGGCAAGGAAAGGATTCTCTCCTAAAGTCACCAGGTGGGCAGTCCTGCAGACACTGTGCTTTCAAGACTTCTGTCCTCCAGGGTGGTGATATAATAACTCATGCTGTTAGTCTGAGTGTGCTGATTTGTTGGGGCAGCAACAGGAAGTCAATACCCTGGGCTTTAGTTGTCCTTGCTGTGAACAAGTGGGGTCCCTGGCAAGATAACCACGCTTGGCCTTCTTTACTGCAGTCAGGGAGTCCTGCAGTTCCTGCAGGCTCCAATTTTTTATTTTTTATTTTTATTTTGCAGTACTGGGGGTTGAACCTAGGGGTTCATGCATGCCAGGTAAGCTCTCTACTACTGAACTATATCCCCAGCCCATTTTATTTTGTGACAGGGTCTTACTTAATTGCCCAGATTGGCCTCAAAATTGCAATCCTCCTGCCTCAGTCCCCTGAGGAGCTGGGATTACAAGCATGTCTCACTGTACCCTGCTTGTATTGACTGGTTTTGTGAACTTTCTTTGGGAATCTCTGTCCCTGGCACCTCTTTCTCCTCCATGTGGCCCTGTCTACCTTGGCCTTCTTTCATGGGAAGTTTGCCCTGAGATCTGGTTGGGGATTTTGCAGGGTAAACTTGTTGGGAATTGTTGGGACCCTGTCCTGGCTTTGCCTTAGGACTGTTACAGAGCTGGGGCTTCTGGGAAACTGAGGCAGTTCAAAGACCCCACCTCCACCCAAAACCTGATCCTTGCGATCAAGTCAGAAAGATTTCAGACATGTGGCTCTGAGTAACAGAAATAAGTTTATTGAAGGAGTAGGGAAAGGGAAAGGGGACACTCTCAAGGGAGAGAGTGGGTCCTCTCAGAGAGGAGAGGGACAGTGTGCCTCTCCTGCACTCCAGTTTTACTGGGGATTCCAGAGAAGTTTCCAGAGAGTCCCGCCCAAGTCCTCCTCTTGACTTTTGACTGACAGTAGGATGACATTAGGCTTTCAAGTCTCCACTACCATGACAACTTTAGGTCACCTTGACCCATGTTGACCACTGAGTTCTTAACCATAAATTCTTCATGATTTTATGGTTAGGAGGAATTATCCTTATCATCCTGAGTTTCCTTCTGAATCTGGTCAGTGAAAAGGGTCACAAAAGTCTCCCCCTTCAGGGTAACTTGGGTTCCTCTTATCAGCATTATTTCAGGTCTGCATTTCTCCTGTAGGGGACAGGTAGTTCACTGTGGAATGTGACATAGCCTGTCCACTAAGCCAGGCAGGGCTAAAAGTAAATTGCTTCTTAGAAAAGAAAGCATGTGGCGGTCAGCACAGCATGTCCATTTTACAGAAATTTCCCCTTAACCTCATGTTCCCACCACTCGCCTCTGTCTGTCTCCTAACAGCACTAGCTCACAAAAGGCCCAAACTGCCCTCTGGCTCCCTGTCTGGGACCCCCTTCCTAGAATGGCTGGGGTTGAGGGCGTCTCCCATGGCAGTGAGCTCTCTGTGGCCAGTTCAACTCTGGCAGTAGTTGCTCAAGGAATGTTTGTGGAATGAGTGGAGGACCCAATGGTGCACACACAACCTGGGACATCACAGTTGTTTCTGTACCTAGACACACCACAGAGAAGCACCTAGCTGGGTATGATGGCACACACCTATAATCTGGAGGCTGAGGGGATGGTAAATTTGAGGCCAGCCTGGGCCACTGAGCAACTTAGTGAGACCTTGTCTTGAAATAAAAAATAAAAAGGGCTGAGAATGTAGTTTGAGGCAGAAGGATTGCCAAGATCAAGGCTAGCCTCAGTAATTTAGTGAGATCCTGTCTTAAAATAAAAAATAAAAAGAGGTAGGGATTTAGCTCAGTGGTAAAGTGCCCCTGGGTTCATTCAATCCCAGTCAGAGAGAGAGAGAGAGAGAGAGAGAGAGAGAGAGAGAGAGAGAGAGAAGAATGCACATATGTGTGTATGTACAAAGACACACAGAGATAACTATGTATATACAGGGAGGAATGTGCACACAGACACATACAGATATGCACATACATGTGACATGGACCCTATTCTGAAGGCAGAGAGGAAGTGTCTGCCTATCCAGGGAGTTGAAATGCTAGCTGACCTAGCAGTGCCTAGGAAGTCCTTATGACTCCATGGACACCTGGGGCTTCCCAGCAGCTGAGGAGGACCCAGGCAGAAAGGATGGGGCAGGTCTTCCATTGATGGCGAGTGCGTACCCAGATGTCAGCTACCGTTGGTGGGGCCGTTGCACACACACCTGCGTGTATGGGAGCTGGAGCTGGGGCAAGAGGGGGCTGGGACCCTGTGCAGATGTCTGAGTGGGCCACACAGCAAGGGGAGATGAGCCTCCAAAGATTAAGGCCCTGAATCATGATCCTCCTTGAACCTGTAGGAGGCCCAACTTTAGGGTGACTCTCATAGAATCATAGAATCTCATAAACTCAACATTCTCTCAGTAAAGAGATTGGGTGGGAGGCAAGGCTCTGTGCAGAAAGGGACCTCTAGTCTGGAGTTAGAAATCCTTTGTTTGAATCCCAGTCTGCCACTTACCAGCTGTGCGACCTTGGGCTTCTCGAAAAGTCTCTGTGCCTCATCATCTCTGAAGTCGGTTAATGAAAGTACCTATCTGCAGGACTGGAGTGAGGAGTAGATGAGAGAATGGGAAGTCAAGTGCTCCACTTACTGCCAAACTAAAAAGTGGTAGCCTAAGAAAATGGTGGCACTCAATAAAAGCCTACCCAACCCATCGGAGGCCATGACAGCCAGGGAGCAGGCAAGAGTCCTCTACAGTCACCTCCCACCAGGCAGTCCCACATCCAGAATCCTGCTCTGGGTGGGCTAATTCCTAAGTGGCATGTGGCCCAGTGCTGACCTGGTCTTAGCCCTGCCTCTGGTGCTGGCTTGCTGTGTGACCTTAAAGTAAGTCACTTTGCCTCTCTGAATCCAGCAACCTCATTATCTCTAGCCCGGATAGTTGTGAAGCTCAAACATCTGAAACTACTAGGACAGGTGAGGAATCAGATGGGAGGTCTGGTCATCCTCATTCAGTCAGCATTGCTGCTCTTATTCTGCCAGGCCAGCAGACCTGCCATCCACGCTTGCTTCTGTGACCACTGTTTTCCTGCCATCCCCTCCCTCACTTACTGTGAGGCTATTGATAAGCTCTAAGAAAGCCAGAGCGACCTCCACTGCTCTGCCTTCATCTGTTCCCACTCTCTGTCCAAACTCAGGAAACACCAACACATTTTAGGTGCCAAGAATGGGGAGCCCCAGATACCTGGAGGGTTTTTGCCCTCCTGTGTGCTCTCTCTTGGAGCTAGAGACCTGGGGAGTCCCCGTTTTATCAGGAAGCACAAATCCAGCAGGCCGATCACGCCCTGCCCCCAGGAAGGCACCCTGGTGCTCAAGGGGTGTCTCACTTGCTGTCCAGGTGCCCCTGTGGGGAAGGACACCAGGTCCTGGGCACCTACCTTGAACCTGTGGGCTTGAACCTGAGGGTAGGTTGGGGCTAGTCTTGTTTCCCTTTCTTGTACTCTACCCATTGACTGGAAAGCTGCCCCTCTCCAGGTCAGGTCCCCCACCAAGTCCACATTAGCAGGATGAGTGTGGGGTGGCTACGTCCCTGAATCTCAGTGGAGGCTGTCTGAACCACCCCATCAGCTCTGGGTCAGCGGGCGGCCTTGTTTCTGAGCCCCCCACGCTCGCCCTTGACTCATTCTGAGAGAGCATCGCCACGAGGGTTTCTGGCCGCTGACTGCACCTTTGGTTTGGTTTCTGCTTGGGCCGCTCAGAGCAGTTTTGTTTTTAAGTGCAAACCCACAGAGCTGCTTTCCCCACTCTCTGATCCCCCAAAACAAACAGAGGATGTTGGTCTGCATTTTGGTTTGTTTTGAAGCTGAAGAGGAGAGTGAGGGAAATGGGTCACCTCAGGAGCTCCGAGGGTGGTCAGGCCAGTCAGGGAGTGGGAGGGTGTCTAAGGAGGGAGGGTGGTGGCCAGGATGGCGCCTCACTCTGGAGAACTGGCTGGCTGGCCCACCCTGGGTGGGCCCTGCTTCCTACTCACATCAGGATGCTTGGAGGTGGGGGCTCCTTGTGGGGTCCAGCCCCATGTGGAAGGCAGCAGACCTAGTCTCAGGCTATGCCTGGGAGGCTCTTGCTGTGTGACATTAGGCAAGGACTGAATTTCTCTGAGTTTGTTTCCTTTCTGGTTCTACTGAATCCAGTGACATTCACAGTGTTGACTTTTAGGGTCCATCGTGAACAGCAGGTCCTGAGACAAGTGGAAAAGAACTTCATATCCTGCTGGGATCTTGGCCATGGTGTTCTTCCCCAGCCATAGACTCCTCCTTGATCTTTCCACTGGTCAGGAAGAGGCCCCCTCACTACTTGGGATGCATGATCCATAGATGTGCCCCACTGGGCCTGGGATTCCTCCCAGGGGGTGCATAGGTGAAGTGAAAGCAGTAAAGATGCGGTCAAGGAACTTTTGGCAGCAAGCTCTTTTCTTACCTCTCACCTGACCAGAGCTTGCAGGTGACCAGAGATGTCAGAAGGAAGTCTGGGCCAGCCAAGATCTTGAGCCACTAAAGGAGGGGACTGGCAGTGCTCCTTTAAGGGGACCAGTGGCAGGGGAGTAAGTAAAGAAAATACATTTATTTCAGAACAAATGAACTAGCTCTCAAATCATTTAAATTTCTTTATTAAAATTCACCTGTTTTGACGGTTCTTAATCTTTTGTATTGTTAATCCTAATGAAAGCTATAGACCTTCTTCTTGAAAGGAAAAATGCCACCCAGAATTTTGCACCAGATGTAAAGGGGGTCACAGCCCTCTGTGTTTAATTCTTAGGAAATTCAGAGAAAACAATTTTGTGAGGGACTGCGTCTCTCATTTCAGAAGGAAACATTATTGAATAACCTTCAAAGGACATTTTAAAGTGATAAGGAATCAACTGCCTTTTGCAATATGGGGGTGCTGTTCTCAAAGGTATCCCTCTGTTTCTAAGAGGAGGTGACTGCTGGGCACAGTGATACACACCTGTAAACCTGCAGCTCAGGAGGGTATGACAGGAGAATTGCAAGTTCAAGGTCAACCTCAGCAACTTAATGAGACCCTAACCATCTTAGAGAAACCCTGTCTCAAAATAAAAAAATAAAAAGGGTTGGGGATGTGACTCAGTGATTAAGTGCCCCTGGGTTCAATCCCTGGTTAAAAAAATAATAATAAGGAGGTAATTTTTGTGGAGGTCTGGGGAATCAAGCCCTCCTCCCACTCACAGAAGGCCCTAATTTGGGGTTCCTGAGCTCCTGTACATGACAGGGGTGTGCCAGCACTCTTTTCCATTTAGCACTAAGGACTGAACCTAGGGCTTTGGCATGCAGTGGCTCTACCACTGAGTTGCATCTCCAGTCCTTGTTATTTTTTAGAACTTTTAATTTATTTTATGATTATTTTTGGTATTGGAGATTGAACCCAAGGGTGCTTAACCACAGAGCAACATCCCCAGCTCTTTTTATTTTTTATTTTGAGGCTGGTTCTTGCTAAATTGCTGAGGCTGGCTTTGAACTTTTGATCCTCCTGCCTTAGCTGCCCTGAATCTCTGCGATTACAGGTATGGGCCTCTCTGCCCAACTCATGGTTCACTTTTTGTTTATTTGTTTGCTTTTATTTATTTATTTATTTGTTTGTTTGTTTGTTTATCTATTTATTTATTGTCGGTTTTGGTTTTGTTCTTTAAACTGCCCAGGCTGTTGGTGCATGGGAATGTGCTCTGTGCCTGTGTAGGATGTACTGCTTCTGGGAGACGCCTGCAGCCTATCAAGTCTTGCCAAGGCTTTAACCAGGAGAAGTTTGGAAATTCGTAAATGATTCTAGGCCTACATTCCACACACCTAGGGTGAAAAAAGCCAGAGACTAGTGCTTCCTCCTTAATCCAAAGGGCTGCTAGTTGCATCTCTTTTTTGGTTTGGAGAGCCAGGAGATAGCCCATCACGCCTCTTTTGTCACCTTCTATCGCCATCTAGTGGCCCATTCTCTAATGGCAACCAGGATCTCAGAATTACCAGAGGTAGCTTTAAAAAGTACCCGAGTCAGATTCCATCCCTGACCAATTAAAGAATCATCTGGAGTGAGGCTCAGCATCCGTAAATATTAGCGATCTCCAGACGATACCGTGGAGCCAGAGCTGCGAATCACTGTAACACCAGTTGGTTAGTTTTCTGGTCCTGTGCTGACCAGTAAAAGAGGGTGGGTAGGGGACATTCCAAAGGCCTTCTGAAGGTGTGCTTCACTTCCTTTGTGTGGAGCTTCTGCTGCTCTGAAAATCTAGAGGTGCACAGGTGGCACAAGCTGACCACTACAATGGGGAGCCTTGCAAATAATGCAGGAGTTATGCTTGTGGCCATTTCATTGAAGACCCAAATGTCCTCATTGGGCATTTATTTGCTTTGTGTCTTTATTTCAATGATAATATTAAGTTGACATAAATACACTTTGGGTTACCTCTAGGACTCTTAACAATTCTTTATGCAGGTTTTGAGTCCAAGGTAACCTTGGAATTTACTACCCTATTGATGTGGGGCAGAACTGTTAGGTAGCAGTTAGACATGAGCAGTGAGTCAGGAGTTTAAGAAAATACTTAGAACAGAACAAATCAGCTAATGCACAGTCCTATCTGGTCACTACAAGGTCTGACAAGATAGCTATTTCAGGACCTTTGCCTGATCTTAGGTCTAGAAACTATTCCTCTTACAACAGGAGGAAGATAGATAAATTTAAGGAGTAAGAAACAAAGGGCAAGGATATGTTCAAATAGGCTCAAGAGGGCCTAATTGCTAAGACATCTTAGGCAAGACCCTACGTGAACAACCCAGACCTAGGAAAGCAGCATGGTTAAGACGGGAGCCCACTGACCATAAATACTATAAAACCAGTTCCAGCCAGGCATGGTGGCGCACTCCTGTAATCCCAGCAGTTTGGAAGGCTGAGGCAGGAGTATCGTGAGTTCAAAACCAGCCTTAGCAACTTAGCAAGGTGCTAAGCAACTCAGTGAGACCGTCTAAAAATAAAATTCAAAATAGGGCTGGGGATGTGGTTCAGTGGTCGAGTGCCCCTGAATTCAATCCTTGGTATCCCCCAAAACAACAAGAACAAGAACAACCATGAAAAAAAAAAAAAAAAAAGAAAACCAGTTCCAGACCAAGATGACCAAGAGCTGCCCTTAGGTTCTTAGCTAATGTAACCTGTGAATACAGAGCCCAGATATGATATTTGAGTGGGGCTATCTAACAATCACCCCTCTTACCATTCCACCCTTCTCAGCTCCATTCCAGCTACACGGGGGCATTTAGCTGCTTCTCGAACATGCCAGGCCCCCTGTGGATGCTCTTTGCTCTGACTGGACCACTCTTCCCCAGATGTTTATATAGTTTTCTCTCTGAGGTCTTCATGCCTCAGGGCGAGTGTTAGAGGCCTTTCCTAACCATCCTCATTAAGTTAGGACCCCTGCCTAATTCTCCCCATCTTGGATTCTCTGTTGCATCTTTCGCTCTTTGAATGCTATCATTTATGTGTTTTTTTTTTCCTCGTTTATTGCTTGCGAACCCCACACATTGTAAGTCCCTGTCTCTGGCACATCAGCACCATTTAATTAGCATTCCGAAAAATTTCCTTTTATTCTGAAATAATCCTAGTTGCAAAATAGTACAGAGAGTCATGATAGAATTCATTTGGATTATCCTAATGTCAAGATCATATATCAATATAGCCCAATGATGTGAAAAGGACTGACACTGATACAATTCACCAATCTACAGATCTTAATGAAACTATCATGAAGCCTGGCATGGTGATGAATGCCTGTAATCCCAGTGGCTTGGGAGGCTGAGGCAGGAGGATCACTAGTTCAAAGCCAGCCTCAGCAACTCAGCAAGGTCTTAAGCAACTCAGTGAAACCCTGTCTCTAAATAAAATATTAAAAAGGGCTGGGGATGTGGCTCAGTGGTCATGTGCCCCTGAGTTCAATCCCTAGTACCAAAAAAAAAAAAAAAAAAAAAAAAAGATAAAAAAATAAAACTGTCATGGATCCACTCACATAATTTTCTCTGGTTAAGGTTCTAATCCAAGGGTTCTCATTGTATTCATGCCTCTTTAGTTTCTTCCTGTTGGGGACAGTTCCCAAGTCTTTCATAACCTCGGCACTTTCGAAATATATTGGTCAATATATTTTGTGAGTGTCCTCAATTTCTGCTTGTTAATTTTTTTGTATGTGATTATACAGAGGTTATGATTTAGGCAGGAATCCCCAGAAGGGATGTTGAAGTCCTCAGAGTATACATCAGCAGGCATGTGGTGTTTATATGTCTCATTATCTTTGGAGGTGGAGGTTTTTTTTTTTGTTGTTGTTGTGCTGGGGATTGAACCCAGGGCCATGTGCTTGTGAGGCAAGTACTCTATCAACTGAGCTATATCCCCAGTCCTAGTGTCATTAACTTTGATCACTTGGTTACAGCGGACTCTGCCAGATCTCTCCATTGTAAGCTATTATTCTTTCTCCTTGCAATTAATAAATATGTTGTGAGGAAATACGTTGAGACAATGCAAATATTCTGTTTCTTATTGTATTGTGGTTCATTCATTATCCACTGATGGTTCTTGAGTGCAACAATTATTGTGTTGTTTGGCAAATGGTGATTTTCTATCTCCAGCCTTCCTTCTACTTTAATCGATAGGAATTATAAGGTAAGGAAGAGCTGTCCCTTCCTCCCCACTTATTTATTTAGTTGGTTATTTATTTATATCAGTATGGACTCATGGACATCTATTTTATTTTGTGGGTTATAATAAATTGGTCTCATTATTTATTTTATTGCTCAAGTTATCCCAGGTTTGACCATTGGGAGCTCCTGTAGGCTTCTTTTTTTTTTTTTTTTTTTAATTAAAATCTTTTTTATTTTTACAGGCTGCATTTTGATTCATTGTACACAAATGGGATACAACTTTTCATTTCTATGGTTCTACACAATGTAGATTCACACCATTCATGTAATCATACATATACATAGGGTAATACTGTCTGTCTTATTCCATTATCTTTCTGTCCTCCACCTCTCCCACCCCATTTTCCTCTACATCATCCAAAGTTCCTTTATTTTTCTCTTCCCCCCGCCACTCCTCCTCATTATATATTGTCATGCACTTGTCAGAGAAAACATTTGGCCGTTGGTTCTGCAGGCTTCTGCATGCATTTTTTTTTTTTTTTTGGTAGCAGGGATTGAACCCAGGGGTGCTTAACTATTGAGCTACATCCCCAGCCCTATTTATGTTTTATTTTGAGACAGGTTCTCATTAAGTTGCTCAGGACCTTATTAATTGCTGAGGCTGCCTTTGAACATGTGATCGTCCTGCCTCAGCCCCTGCAGTCGCTGGGATTACAGGTGTGTACCACTGGGCTGGGCCTATTCCCCTCCCCACCCCAGCACATTCTCAGTTTCTGGAACCACAAGATGTACCAGGCTCCTTTTGTGTTTCCCCTGACTCAGCCCAGTGGCTGGCCAGATCTCCAAGGGTTTTGGTTCTTGGAGATGGATTGGAGCCCAGTGCTTAGAAACCAAGACCTGGGAGCTGGCTATCGTCACTGTTACTGGTGCAACATTGCTTCAAGTTCCTCCCAGTGGGCAGAGTTGGGAGGTACGTGTACTCTTAGACACATGCACATCTACGTGTATTGCTCCGTATCCCTCCATCTCTCTATGGTAAAAATCATGAATTTATATTGATACCTCTGATGGCAATTCATTACCACACAGTTAAACCTTTCCCTTTTTCTTATCTGTAACTCCTTTTATTCAATAGCGAGAAGCCTGGTTTTCATCACTCACAATGTCTACTTATTTATTTGCTTAATTCCAGTATTCACATTATCTTGGTTTCCCAGGGGTGTCCCAAGAAATTATCACAAACTGGGTGGCTTAACACAACAATATTTTGGCCAGGTGCAGCAGTGCATGCCTGTAATCCTAGCAATTTGGGACGCTGAGGCAGGAGGATTCCAAGTTTGAGGCTAGTCTGGACAATTTAGTGAGACTGTCTGAAAAGAAAAGAAAAAAAAAAATAGAAAAGGGCTGGGGATATAACTCAATGCAGTATGTCCCTGAGTTCTGTTAAAAAAAAAAAAAAAAAACCCTTTGGTGGAGAAGGGATGGGGGAGGGTAACGCATTTTATTTTCTCATAATTCTGAAGGCTGGTTCCAAAATCAAGGAACCCAAGAGGCACAATGGGTTCCTTCTGCAGGCTCTGAGAAAATCATTCATTGCATCTTTCTAGCTCTGGGTGGCTGCCAGCCAGCCTGAGTCCTTGGCTTGTGGCTATATGGCTCCAGCCTATGCCTCCCTCATCACATGGCCTTCTCCCTGAGTATCACCTCGCTCTCTTCTATAAAAACACCAGCCATTATCTTTAGGGCCTACCTTTATCTCAAGATCTTTAACTTTTTTTTTTTTTTTTTTTTTTTTTTGGTACCGGGAATTGAACTAAGGGGCATGATCACTGAGCCACATCCCCAGCCCTATTTTGTATTTTATTTAGAGACAGGATCTCACTGAGTTGCTTAGCACCTCGCTTTTGCTGAGGCTGACTTTAAACTCGCTGCCTCAGCCTCCTGAGCCACTGGGATTATAGATGATGCGCCCCTGTGCCCAGCAGGACCCTTAATTTAATCATATATGCAAAGATCCTATATCCAAATAAGGCATTATTCACTATACTGAGGGGTAGGACGTGGACATTTATTTTGGGGGTACACAATTCAGACTACTACATGTAAAATTGTTGTTTTGAATTGCTGACCCTACTCTCCTGAAATACAAATTTATGAATATGTATGTGTGGAGTCTTATACTACATAGTCTTATAATACATGGTCAAAATAATGTTTTTCAAAGTTACTTAGATTATTTTTTTTTACTCCCCCGCTTTGGTGTGGTTGGCTCTGTTATTTATTTTTAGTTTAGTTAGGTTCACTTATTCATATTTTAATTTCATGTGGGGCTCTCCCTACATCCTCCCTGATTTTTTTTTTTTTTAATTGGTTCTAGGGGTTGAACCAAGGAGTACTTTACCATGGAGCTACATCCCCACCCCTTTTATTTTTATTAAAAAAATTTTTTTTAGTTGTTAATGAACTCTTATTTTATCTTATTTATATGCGTTGTTGAGAATTGAACCCAGTGCCTCACACATGCCAGGCAAGTGCTCTTCCGGAGCCACAACCCCAGTCCCATCCTCACCCTTTTTAAAAGATTTTTTTTATTTATTTTTTTATTTTTTTTAGATTTTTTTTATTTTGAGAGAGGATATTTCTAAGCTTCCTAGGCTGCCCTCATACTTGAGATCCTCCTGTCTCAGACTTTTTTTTTTTTTTTTTTGTACCAGGAATTGAACCCACTGAATCACTTAACCACTGAGCCATATCAGCAGCCCTTTTAAAATATTGTATTTAGAGACAGGGTCTTGCTGAGTTGCTTAGGGCCTTACTAATTTGCTGAGACTGGCTTTGAACTCACAATCCTCCTGCCTCAGCCTCCTGAGCTGCTGGGATCACAGGCATGCACCACCAAGCCTGGCTTTTTTATTTGTTTTGAGACAAGGTCTAACTAGCTGAGGCTGGCCTTGAATTTGTGATCCTCCTGCTGCAGCCTCCCAAGTAGCGGGGATGACAGACCTGGGACACAGTGCCCGGCTTGAGAATTCATTTGTATTTTTTCCTCAATTTTGTTTACAGATGCATGCTATTCCACTGTGTGGTTGCAAGACAATTTCTTCAACCATTATTTTATGCATAGTCATTTAGGTGATTTCTAGTATTTTTCAACTCTAAACAATGCAATGGATAACTCTGTGTGTGTGTTTGTGTGTATTTTGTGTTGTTGAAGGTGTATCTTCAGAGTAAATTCCTGTAAGTGGGTTACTGGGTCAAAAGATGAGCACAGAAACAGTTTTCTTAGGTGATACATTTGTTTCCTAATGCTGCCACAGCAAATTTTCATAAATTCAGTGGCTTAAAATAACATCCATTTGGGCTGGCTTCCATCTTTAATATCACAAAATAAATAAATATAAAAAAATAAAAATAACATTCACTTATTATCTGACAGTTCTGGTTGCCGGAAGTGTGGAATGGCCCATTTCACACTAGACCAAAACCAAGGTATTGTCTGGGCCGAACTTCCTCCCGGACTCTTGAAGAGGATCTGTTTTCTTGACTTTTCCAGCCTTGAGAATTGCACCCTTGCATTCCTTGGCTCACAGCCAGTTCCTTTATTTTCTTTCCTTTTCAAGAATATAAATGCAATTATTTTATCACAAAATTGCTTGAGAGGTAGACACAATGTAACAACTGAAAATCTTCTATCCAGTTATATATTTTAGCTACTAAAATGGAGATCTATCTATACCTATGTATTTCCCCTGCTGTACCATTAGGCAAAACAATGCTGATTATTCAGTTGTACATCTCTGTTTTTGAAAATTAATAGTTTCTTTATTTTCAAAGCCAGCAAGTAGTGTCTTCTATTCTTCTTCTATATAGAATCTCCTTCTGGGGAGGTAGCTCAGTGGTAGAGCCCTTGCCTACCATGCATGAGGCCCTGCTTCTGATCTCCAGTACTACAAAACCAATTCCCTCTCCCCCTCCACATAAAAATCTCCTTCTCTCTCTGCCTTATAAGGATACAGTCCTGTGCCTCACAACAGTGTTCCAGTCAAGGACAGGCCACATATGATAACAGTAATGGTGCTGAAAAATTCCCACTGTCTAACTGCTATAATGTTATTGCACAACACATTTTATGTGTGTGGAGATGCTGGTATAAATAAACCTACTGCACTACCAATTGCATGAATATAGCACATGCAATTATGTGCACTCTATAATAATTCATAATGATAACAAGTTACTATGTTGCTAGTTTATGTATTTACTATACTATCTTTTATCATTCTTTTCCTGTTTTGGTACTGGGAATTGAATTCAGAGGCACTTTACCATAGAGCCACATCCCCAGCCCCTTTCATTATTATTATTATTATTATTATTATTATTATTATTATTATTATTTGTGGTGCTGGGTATTGAACCCAGGGCTTTGTGCTTGTGAGGCAAGCACTCTACCAACTGAGCTATATCCCCAGCCCTATTGTTAATTTTGAGTCAGGGTCTCACTAAGTTGTTTAGGGCCTTACTTAATTGCTGAGTCTACTCTTGAACTTGAGATCCTCCTGCCTCAGCCTTCCAAGTTGCTGGGATTATAGTGTGTGCCAACACACCTGTTTTTTTTTTTTTTTTTTTTTTCTATTATTTTCAAAGTGTACTCCTCATAAAAAAGAAGTTTAAAACACTGTGCCAGATTACACTGATAGCAGTTTTATAATCTTAAAAAAACTGGCTGGGCACAGCTCAGGAGACTGAGGCAGGAGGATTGCAAGTTCAAAGTCAGCCTCAGCAAGTAAATGAGGCCCTAAGCAACTTAACAAGACTCTGTCTCAAAATAAAAAAAATATATAAAAAGGGCTAGAGATGTGGCTCAGTGGCTAAGCACACTGGGTTCAATGCTTGGTACCAAATACAATACAATAAAATGAAAATCTCAGTAGAGGCTCTCTTAATTGTGTCAAGGCACCAAGTCAAGTGGTGGACCTAGAGCATCTATGTTTGTATAAATGCATTTTGATGTTTACACAACTAGGAAGTCACCTAACGACCCATTTCTCATAATGTGTCCCCATTGTTAAATGACACATGACTATACTTTTGATTGCATTTGGAGTCCACCTGGATAATCCAGGATAAACTCTCAATCTCAAAGTCCTTAATTTAGTATCATCAGCGAAGTTCCTTTTACCACATAAGGTAAACAGATTCTAGGTACCAGGATGTGGAAATCTTTGGGAGGCCTTATTAGTCTGCCACAGGTAGTGCATGCTTTTCAAAATGGAGTGATTTTAATTTCTGTAGGTTTACTTCAACTCTTCATTTTCCTAAGTACAAAAAGCAGGGCTAATATCTGGGCACCTTCAAGGCTCCTTGCTGTCTAAAATTCTTTGCCTGAGTTTAGTTCTGCCTTGATCAGGTAGAACGACCTGGAAATGATTGCTTCTAAGGCTGATATGATCAGCAGACCAGGTAGTCATCCAAGACCACTTTGAGGCTAATGTGCAAGGTCCTTGTAGTCTGTTTCATGAGTAACAAGTGATGGGAATGGAAGTGGTGGCTGGGAAATTATTCCTGTTGGGTCCGCTGGGATTCCCAGGGAAGGGGCCTTGTTACAGCAAATCTGGACAAAATTCACGAATCATGCACAAATGGAAAATGGAGGGAAAAACTTTTCTGAAACAAAAGTCTGCTGGTTGGAACTTTCTTCCTATAAGAGTTATTAACCAGCTTGTGAGAAGGTGAGCTCCCTGTCACCACTGGTTCAGAAAGATCAGGATCAACAGGACCTCTATGTTTAGGGCCTCCCTGTCTAACATGATAGGCATTAGCTACACGTGCTATTTAATGCTTTGTGTTCATTTCACATGAAACATTTTTTTTCCTAACTTTCTATTTTGAAATTACAGATTTCCAGGAAGTTGCATAAATAGTATAGAAAAGTCTCATGTACATGTTATCCAGTTGCCTCTGATGGTTACATTTTACATTACTGTACTATAATATCAAAGTTGAGAAGTGATGCTGCTATAATATGTGTGTATAGTTCCATGCTATTTTCTCACCTATGTGTATTTGTTAAATACCACCTGATCATGAAGCAGAGCTATCCCATCACCACAAAGTTCTCCTATATGCTAGAATGTTATAGTCATACCCATTCCCTTCTCCTACCATTCCTAACCCTGCAACCATTAACCTGTTTTCCATCTCCATGATATTGTTGTTTCAAGAATGTTACATAAATGGAACTGTACATGCCTGCTATTTAAATTTTAAGTTTAATTCATTAAGATTAAATTAAAAACTCAGCTCCTTGGTCATATAAGTTGCATTTCTAATGCTCAATAGCCATATTTGCATAGGGACTATTATATTGGACAAAGATATGTGATTACTCCACCATTACAGAACGTTCTATTGGGAAGTGTTGCTTTGGGACTGAGACCTGATCTATGATTCACAAATGCTGATTTCATGGACCACATTACTCTGGAGTGTGACAAAAAATAGATTCCTGAGTTTATTGCTTATGCATAATAAATCACCCCAAAATGTAGTGGCTTTAAACAACAACCAACTTTTACATTCTCACATGCTTTCTGTAAGTTGGGAGCTGACTGAAGGGCAGTCATGATGCTCCTTGGGTGGCAGTCATCAAGGGGCTTGGTGGGGCTGGATGCAGCTCTCTCATATGCCTGCCAAGTAGGTGCTGGCTGTTAGGATGGTCATCCATCTCTGCTTGCCACAACTAAGTTCCCTGGGACATGGAACTCAGTGTGAAAACTGGGACTGTTCTAGACCACCTGGAGTTTTTGATTACCCTACTCTTGGCAGAGAGCACAGTTCCTCCCGACATGGGCCTCTTCTGAGCCGCTTGAGTATCCTTACAACATGGCTGCTTGCTTCTCCTAGGATGAGTAGTCGAGGAGAACATAAGATTCCTATGTCTTTTCTGACTCACCTTGGAAGTCACTTTGCATTACTTTTGTTACTTTTTTTCTTCCTTTGGAAGTAATGGTCTTCTGGTCCACATTGAAGGAGAAAGGAATTAGGATCCCCCTTTCAAAAGAAGGATTATTGAGAAATTTGTGGACATCTCTTTTAAACTCTCTTCACTGGTCTATACCTGAGATTCTGATTGGACAAATGGGATGGGACCCCAGAATCCATGCTTGATCAAAGTTCACAGATGATCCCTGATGAGGTGGCCTGGCCTCAAGGTCCCTTCCTATTGTGAGATAGTGGTCATTCCACCTACCTCAGAAGGAATTCTGATCAGAGAAATAAACATTGAGTACTATTGATGGACCAAATTCCAAAGCAGTGTGGGAGAAAAAATTTGATTTAAGATACATACACATAGGATGGTTAAAATGCTATAGAAATAAATGGACTAGGTCTAAAAATGAATTAATTATACAAAATAATATAATTATAGTTATAGTTGGTTGTGGAGAGAAAAGACTGTGGGTTATTTAAAGAAATGCATGTAGCAATCTCAAAAAACCAAAGGAAGAATGATCTCGCTGATAAGTGGATGATGACACATAATGGGGGGTGGAAGGGGTTAGTGTTAGGGTTAGAGTTAGGGTTAGGGTGGGGGGCAAGAATGGAGGAAGGAAGGACTGTATAGAGGGAAAAGAGGGGTGGGAGGGGTGGGGGGAAGGGAAAAAATAACAGAATGAATCAAACAACATTACCCTATGTAAATTTATGATTACACAAATGGTATGCCTTTACTCCATGTACAAACAGAGAAACAACATGTATCCCATTTGTGTACAATTAAAAAAAATATGTATATAGAAGAAAAAAAAAAAAAAAAAAAAGAAAGAAATGCATGTAGTGTTATATTGCCCTTGCATTTCATGAGGCCATTCCTTCTTCAGATTTTGGCTCAGCTGTCAACTTTTTAGAGGCCTTTTCTACTGCTCCCCTATTTTTCCCCCCAACACTGGGATTGAGCCCAGGGCCTCAGGCATGCTGGGAAAGCACTCTACCACTGAGCTATACCTCTAGTTCCCCATCTTCTGTGTCAAAGTTGGTTCTCTCTGTATCATCTTAGTCTCTTTTTTGTTCCCACCATTGCATTTGTCACATTTGCAAATGCATAATACATTTCCCTGAAGTCTGAGCTCTGGAAAGGAAGGCAGGGATTGTCACCTTTGTCCCTGGTGGTCTCTTTAGGGCCCAGCACAGGGCCTTGTGTATGCTGCTCAGAAGTGTCACCAGAAGCATGCATGAGTTGAGTCTGAGGGAAAGATGCAGGAGATGCTGAAGGTGAAGGAGACAATGTGGAAGTCCCTCTCCTGTCACTTCATGACCACTGACTCTTGAGAATGTAATTAGATTAGTGTTTCTCAATCTCCTTACTATTGCTCTTTTGGGTTAGACATTCCTTTGTTGTTGGGAGCTGTCCTGGGAAGGACAATTAGCAGCATCCCTGGCCACTACCCAAAAGATGCCAGTAGCACCACCCACTACCCTAACTGGTGACAATCAAAAATAATATCTCCTGATATTACCAAATGCTCCCCAGAGGTCCAGGATTGAGATGTATTTGGAACTGGGTCTGAAACCAGCTCAACATCTTAAGGGATCTTAACTTTTTGCACAAAAATGAGCTTAGGTGCAGAAGCATTTCCTTGCCAACCTTGGTTTCCTCATTAGTAAGTAAGGGAGACTGACACCTTTTTACACGGGGAGAAGCTGTCTTGAGAATTTATTTTTCAAAGGACTTGCAGGCTTTGAAGTGACAGGCTTGGATGGTGCTGCCACCTGTTGGTAAGTGTGTGGGAATGCACCCTTGGGTGACCAGCTCTGGGCAGCAGTGAAGCAACTTGCTTGCCAATGTGGGAGGCATATGTATTGGCTGGTAAGGGCCTGTCTCTAAGACTGGGCCACAGGAAGCCCCAAATAAAGGACAGCCAGGTTTTCAGCAGCCAGGAGAGTCAACGGGAATGGGACTTTTCCTATTACTTTGGTCAAATATTTAGCAATGTTAAAATAATAAATAAAATCAGCTGGGCTTGGTGGCACATACCTGTAATCCCAGTGACTCAGGAGGTTGAGGCAGAAGAATTGCAAGTTAAAAACAAGCCTCACCAATTTAGTGAGGCCGTAAGCAACTTAGCAAGACCCTGTGTCAAAATAAAAAATGAAAAAAGTCTTGGGGATGGGGCTAAGTGCCCCTGGATTCAATCCCTGGTACAAAAACAAACAAACAGAAAACTCCAACCAACCAAACAACAATAAAAATGAAAACCAGGCCTATTTCCCTCTCCCTTTTTTTCTGCAGACTATACAATCCCTCTTCCTTAGAATTCCTCTGATTTTGGTCTTAGTTGTACAAATTTGCATCAGAGCAGGAACCCTGAGGGTTGGTATCATGACCAGCTTCTGGCCTGTCAGTAATTCTCCTTGGCCAGGCTTGTGGTGATTCTAGGTGATTCCTGGGCTGGGCTTGGTGGAAAAGGTAGGAGGTAGGTTGGCACTGCAAGTGACCATACCCAAATTTACCGTCCTTCCCTCAACCCACATGTCCTTTGGTGCTTCCAACTCAGTTTGTCTGTACCAGTTCTGGAGTTACACAGCTAGAAACATCATCTCTATCTCTGAGTCCCACTAATTTTGCTTCCTAAATTAGTCTAGTTCCTCTCCCCACTTCATTGCTAGCCTCCCCTTAGATTGAGCCACGTGTATTCCAGTCCACCTGCAGTGACCCAACTGGGTCATTCTTCTGTCCTTTGTGGTGTTGGCTGGGGTCATGAACATGGTTGATTCAGCTGGGAGCTTGACCGGGTTGGAATCTTCTACATGGACCCACTTACAAATCTGGTACCTCGGCTGGTGAGGGTGCTGGGGGAGGCAGCTGCACTTTTGTCTGCAGCAGAGACTTGTCATGAGAGGGCCTCAGGTCTACAAGAGCATCCAGGACCAGAACTGGCACAATGTCCCTTTTGTGATGTTCCATGGTCAGAGAGAACCCCAAGAACAGCCCAGATTTAACAGGAGGGCAAGTAGATTCCACCTCTTGAGGAGAAGAGTGGTTGGGAAGAATTGGCCACCATCTTTACAGACAACCCTCCCTTCTCACTGACAGGGCCCTCCATTAACTACTCTCCATCAGGTGCTTCACTCTGTTTCTACTTAGTAGTCTCCTCCTTGGGCAGACCTTCCCTGCCTGTCCCAAGTTGTCCCCTTCTTGCTCTCTGCACCCAACCTGCCTGAATTTTCTACATGGACTCACCAGAACCTTCTCAAAATAAAAAAGAAAAAGATCTGGAGATGTAGCTCAGCAGTAGAATGCTCCTGAGTTCAATCCCCAGTACCAAAAAAAAAAAAAAAAAAAAAAAAAAAGAAATGAAAAAAATACAGGGCAATAAACCTTAACTAACTAATGATGTAAGGTAATCCATTTATAAGAGAGATAAGAACATTCCAGAAACAAAAATGCATGCTTTAACCCCACTTAGCAGAAGTACCTGGTACAATTTATGACAATCTTAGGAAAAATGTTTTTAAGCATAACTCACTGGTAAGCAATAATACAACTAGGCTTGGAGAAGATCATTATATCACATAAAATACAGAAGCTTACAAACAAGGTACCTGTTATTAAATGTGAATTTGTTGCAAATGTTTATTCTTACACTAGCGATTTCTCAAATTATCAATCAAGTGTAATTTACTTAGTATAACTTGCTACATTTTGATAAAAAAGAGATGAAGATACAGCTAACACACCAGAATAAAACCCATTTACTGTGAGAGGGCTGCGGAAAGGGGCTATCTATCTCATTTTATTTATTCAAGGGAAAAAACCCCAAACACATAGATCTGGTTCTTACCGTCAGCTGCAGCCCCCCAGTTCTCCTGAGCGATTCTGTTAGAAGCAGGATTATTACATTCCCTGCTGTTCCCTCTGGCTTGGCCTTCATGTGGAGCATTACACAGCTCTTAGCATGAAAACTGTGCAGGAAGCGTGATGATGAAGACACCTTCTTCATCCTCTTTAGCATCCAGGCTCCCCTGGAGAGGAAGACCTTGAGGAAAGACTCTTGTGGAAATTCCTGGGTCACTGCCAGGCATGGTAGCATATGCCAGCTGCTTGGCAGGCTGAAGCAGGAGGATTGCAGGTTCAAAACCAGCCTCAGCAACTTAGTGAGGCCCTAAGCAACTTTGCAAGATCCTGTCTCTAAATAAAAATTAAAAATAGGCTGGGGAAGTGGACGAGCAATTAAGCACCCCCCTCCCCGAATTTGATCCCTTCTACCAAAAAAAAAAAAAAAAAAAAAAAAAAAGAAATTCTGGGTCGTGGTATGCACTTAGTCCCCCAAACCCGTGCCTCTGCTTCTTCAGCACAGTTTGGAGAGTGACATTCTTCCCTCCTTCCAGCCTATCTTGCAGCCATTGCAAGGCTCCATTGCAGAAGCCCTAAAGGGAAAGGGATCTGAATAATCAAGCTTAGACTTGAGTATGCTGGGGATTGAACCCAGGACCTCACACATGCCAGGCAAGCGCTCTACCACTGAGCCACACCCTCAGTCCCCAAATGAATGAATAGTCTCAAGAGCCTTCCTTTCATAGCACCAATCAAAGTCCATAATTGCACATTTATTTGTATGGTGATTTGAGCAAAGTCTATCTTCTCCCTTGGCTCTAAGCGCCACAGGGGAAGGGACAGTGTTTCTACCCAGTACATTCCAGTTCTTAGTGCATTGTCTGGGGAATAGGGACCTTCAATGAATACTGGCTGAATGAGTGAACTCTGAGTCAGAGGGACAGGAGGGAAGCCAAGATGCGAAGCATCCTGGTAGAGGCATCTCTCTTCACAGCACACAGATGCTGGATCTTGAAGAAGATGTATTGCTATGGTTTGAATGTTCATCTTCTCCAAAACTCATGTTGATATTTTATTGTTCCTGTAACAGTATTAAGAGGTGGAACCTTTAAGAGATGTTTAGGCTGTAAGGGATCTCCATTCATGAATGGATTGTAAACACCCCCTGTTACAACTGGAGGGTCTTTGTCCCCCTCCCCCCCCTCTCTCATCCCCTTTCCTCTCTTGCCCTCTCTTTGCCCTTCTGTTATGTGATACCCTTAGTCATAGGATGACACAGCAAGAAGGTCCATGCCAGCTGCTGGTGCCTTGATATTAGACTTTCCAACCTCCAGAACTGTAAGCCAGTAAAATTCTGTTCATTCATTACCTTGTCTCTGGCATTCTGTTACAGCAGTGCAAAATGGCCATGAGATGGATGCAAATTAAAATGTTCTGAATTGATAAACACACACACACACACACACACACACACACACACACACACACACAGCGCTAGTGCTTAGAATAGCCACACCCTGAATTTCTTTTTGTGATTATGTAAGATCACAGCCTTTGTCTGGGCCTGCAACTCCAGGTTCACTCTAAGTGCTTGTGAAAATTGCAGGTGCCATCCCGGCCTCAGAAAAATTCTTGGGGAAACTTCAGGCCAGAGGTCTTGTTGCTGAAAGGTTGGTCCTTGTCCCTGATGCCAATCCAATAACAAGGACATGGTTTTGAGAAAAAGGAAAAGGATGGTTTATTGCTTTGCTAGCAAAGAGAAACACAGGGGACTCCTGTCCCAAAGGCTGTGATTCTGTCCATCAGCAGGAACACAAAGCTTTTAAAGAGTGACTCAGAGAATATGAGATTAGGGAGGAGAGATTAGGAAGGAGAAGATCAGGGAAAAGAGGAACAGGAAAAAGGTTAGGGAAAAAGTTGGGAAAAGAAAAATCCATGTAAGTTTCAAAGCCATAAGGGATACAGTCAAAGCATCAAGTGAACCCCTGTTAAAATTCCCCACTGTTAATTTCTAGCTTCCATTTCTATGGAAAGTGGGTGATGACATCTCCAAGGTACTTCCCATTGAAAGGGGGAAAAGTTGGGGGAAGTAACCGAAAGTCCTTGTTCTCTATCAGGTGGGGCATGGACAATTAAGGGCATTCAGCATCAGAGCAATCCAGAGGCTCACAGAGGCAGATGACAGGAGACTGGACAAGGTTTATATATGGCAGGGATCATGCTAAGACAACAATAAAGAGAGCAAAGCATCTCTTTTTTGTAAATAAGTAGCACAAAACAATTAGTATTTCAGCCAGTCTTTGAAAACCAAGAGGACAGTAATTCATAATCTTATCAGTGAAAAACAGATCAAGTTCATCAATGTAGGAGGTTAAGATTTGTAGGTCTATGAATTCAGACACAAATTAACTCAGGACAGATTTGTAAATCTTGTGATCATTATTATTAGGCACTCTCACACAAGAACCCTTCCTTTACAGCCTCCAGCTTTTACTTTTGGGAGGGCTGACACAGGTGTACATCTTAAGTTACATTAAAAAAAAAAACATTGTTTTTTCTTTTAAATGTCCATGTAGGACGGTGGTCAAGCTATACTCTTCTGCCAGGTGTTCAAGACCAAGCTGGTCAAAACTGACCTTGTTGGGCTGGGGAGATAGCTCAGCTGGTAGAGTGCTTGCCTTGCAAGCACAATGCCCTGGGTTCGATCCCCAGCACCACAAAAAACAAAAACAAAAACAAACAAAAAAAAACCCCAAAAAACTGACCTTGTTCCTATCTACTCTTAAGAGTAAACTGACAGCGTACTACAGAGATACAGCCACATCAATGTTCATAGCTGCTCAATTCACCATAGCCAGACTGTGGAACCAACCTAGATGTTCTTCAATTGATGAATGGATAAAGAAACTGTGGTATATATATACAATGGAATATTACTCAGCCATAAAGAATGATAAAATTATGGCATTTGCAGGCAAATGGATGAAATTGGAGAACATCATGCTAAGTGAGATAAGCCAATCTCAAAAAACCAAAGGTCAAATGATATCACTAATAAGTGGATGAGGACACATAATGGGGGGAGGGAGGGGTTTGTGTTAGGGTTAGAGTTAGGGTTAGCGAGGGGGGCAAGAATGGAGGAAGGAAGGTCTGTGTAGAGGGAAAAGAGGGTTGGGAGGGGTGGGGGGAAGGGAAAAAATAACAATGAATCAAACAACATTACTCTATGTAAATTTATGATTATACAAATGGTATGCCTTTACGCCATGTACAAACAGAGAAACAACATGTATCCCATTTGTTTACAATAAAAAAAAAAAACTGAAAAAAAAAAAAAAAAGAGTAAGCTGAGATTCCTCAAAGATCACTCTTGGGGACATGTGCGAAGTCTCCTGGCTCCTTTAGTTTTCCTCTCAGTGGTGCCACTTGCCAGGGTGGGTTGGGGTCTGGCTGACCATATGTGGCTTCTCTTGGAAGCATCTGAAACATTTCCATCTGCAATGACCCTTCTTTTTGCAGAATGTGCACTATTTGGCTTCCTGTTCTCTAGGATCCTCCTGTTCTCCCTGATAAGCAGATCAGATGACTGAGCACAGTTGTAGGGTCCAGAGAGGGAGTCCCATCATTTTCTGAGTCCTGGCTGATCTTAGAGGGCAAGGGCCAAAATGTTGGCTGCTTTTTCCTTGGCCCTTTCACTTCCTTGACTTTGGTCTCCAAGTTTTTGGTTATAAACACCAGCAAGCCAGTTTCACCAGTCTTAAAGAGGGAGTAACAGGTTATAACTTCAGTATCAATAGGGGTTAGCATTAGTACTGGAAGTCAGAGTTATATACTATCTGTCCTGTAGGTGATGGCTTATTATCTCAAATTAACTCAGGCTTTTTTTTTTTTTTTTTTTTTTTTTTTAAGCAGTACCTCTACAAAACACTAACAGGAAACAGTTATAAAGTTTACAAGGAAAATACAAAATGAAATTAACAGAGCAAAAACATATTCAGATTGCATAATATCTATGAACCAAGAAAAATGACTTTCATAATCTTGAACCTTTACTTAGTTATATGTTATATTCCATGTTCGATATCACAGTAATCTTTACAACAAAAATCAATTTTTTGAACACAACTTTAAACAAGTTGAAGTCTAGCCTATTTTGGAGCCTTTTTAACATGGACTAAGGTGGGAGGCAGAGCCTTATCTCAGATAAGGCAGGGCTCTTCACGAATAACACAATACAATATTACCTCTGAAACATGAATCAAAGAAAGGCTAAGAGATTTTAACTTTCTTTTTGTCGAAAAAGTGGCAGAATGCTTCCATGTTTTACAGTGTCACCTTTAAACAGATCAGGATCTCCTTATTATCTTCCAAAATGCATTTAAATTCCAATTCCAGTGTGAAGAGTAACACAAAATAGCATACATAACTTATTGACAGCAGGTTACTTTATCCAGCTATTAAACATCAAATGACACAAATAAGTATCAACCAAATTTTTTATTTCTATACAAATTCAAGACTTTTGCTATAGATAATTTTAGTTTAGAGAACACCAACTTGGCTAACTGCTCTCTTCAGCTTTACAATTAACTGAGTTTAATTTTTAAAGTACAATTTAGAATCCAGAGTGTACAGTAACAACAATCACAGGTCTGCATGGGTCAACAAAAATCAAAGAATAGCCTTAAATCTCTTACATATTTAGGAAACAGTGTTAATAATCAGAAATTGACTTAGTTGAAGCAAACAGATATAAGATGGGTCTTCAAATGCCAGTGTGGCCCTTCTATGTCAGACACAATGTATAAAAGAGAGTTATTATTGGTTATCTTGCCCATAAACTTACAAAAACTTTCATTCTATAAACTTTTACATAACACTTAGGCTTAGACAAATAGTTCTCAGATGCATACATATACCTAGTCACATATACTTTGGGTGTCAATAATATTGTTATAATCTAAATAACAGTTGTTTAACCAGTTACAAAGTAATCATTTAAGACCTTAAAACAGATACAAACCCTATTTCATTTAAGACTTAGTTTCCCCAAGTAATAAAACCTAACAAATATAAGAAAATTATCTCAATAAATAAAAGCAGATCCATGTTTCAGACTTTGCTTCATATCAGTACATTAAAGTTCAAATAACTTTAACTGCCTGTGCTAATTATAGCTAATTTAATCACAAACACAAACTTTTTGAGCTTTACCTTCCACAAACTTCTGTGACTCAGTTAAACATTCACAACCTTATGTCCTTAGTTTTGCCCTCTTTCATCTTGGACTTTAGCCTAAGTATATTCCTTTACCAGACAAAATACTTTCTCATTTCTTTTACTTTCTAATTTTATGTACTAAAATATATTTCCATACCTATACCTTTCTTTTATCTTTTCTAGTTTGTTGAACCCTTTATTTTTTAATTATTTTAAAAATTTGTTCTAATTAGTTATACATGTAGACAGTAGAATGCACTCATGCATTTTGATAAATCATACAAAAACAGTATAATTTCTCATTGTTCTGATTGTACATTTTGTAGGATCACATCAGTCATGCAGTTATACTTGTACATGAGGTAATAATGTCTGTTTTACTATACTAACCTTCCTTTCTTAAATTCATATTCAGAAACAGACCTTATTAATGTTATCTGTGCATTTAATTTACACAATAAATTTCATCCCAGGAGAGGATTGGACAATCCAGCATATGCAAAAACTGTGCCTTAATCTTTTTTCTCCCAGGTTGCATTCAAGGGGTTGGAGCACAGAATATTTTTGAGCCTGACTTGTCTCCATTATCATTATCACAATGCCATCAACTTTAAATGAGCTCCTGTCAACTGTACCCAGAGGCTCCTTTTGGGCCTTTTTCTTACACTAGGCATATTGATATGCAATGGAAGAGGCCCTTTCCCTCCTTTTCTTTGTGCTTCCTTGAAGATCCCTTTCAGAGGCTGCCTACAAACACATGCTAGCCTTAATTTCTGTCTTTTTCTTTTCTGGGTGCAGTTATTTATTCTGCCAGTCTCCCCAGGCATTTAGTTTGATGGGATAGCGTTATAGCACAAATTGCTTTGCCCCAATGATGAATATCCCTGGACCAAATGGGGTGTCCTGTCTGATCTTAAAAGGGGAGACTATTCCTATCCCCACATCATAACCTGACATGCTGGAATCTACTGCCACATCCTTTGTGGCCAGCAGCCTCCAGCCACCAGGGGCAAAAGGGGCTGGAAGGCAGGGCAGAGGCCAGGTTCTCTTTGGCCATTTTTCTACAGCCCAGGCAGCTTTTCTGGGATTCTCCCCCCCAGTTTAGGGCTGGTGTCCTTTCCCACAGTGAGATGATCTGTGGCTGCCTGGGGCCAGGATGAGCAAAGGTGCTGGGAGTGCCAGCACTGGGCCTTGCACACCAGGAGCAGTGCTTTTTGGTACATTCAACTTAGTTCCTGATGGTTCAGACCCCTTATCATGCAACTGCATAAATGCCTGTGCATTCAGGCACTTTACCTCGACAGACAAATTTCAACATCAAGATCCAGAGAAACCATTTAAAGTCCAGATTGTGTTATAGTAAAAAAATTATCTTAGACAGGCTTATCCCTATAGGTGGCCCATGCAGCCAAGATCTCCCTGCTCAAGAGACCACTGGTAAGATCAATGCAGCATGGCCCATGTCTCAAAAGTCAGTAACAGACAAAACAACAACAACAACAACATCAGAAATAACAAAAAACCAGACAAGAGAGGATCGCCAAAACTAGGGCTGACAGATGGGAACCTTTAAAACAGACAGACCTGTACATACAAATTTCTCCTACTTATATTACCTTTGACAGACCAACTCCAATTGCAAGATTGTGCAATAATCTAGAGAACTATTTAAGAGCCAGATCATTACAGTAAAACATTATCTTAGACAGACTTATAGGTGGTCCTTTCTTCAACTCACTTTACCTCTGACAGACCAACTGCAATTGCAAGATTGTACAAAAAAAAAACATGGAAAGAGACAACCAGAGAGGAGCCCCAAAACCATGGCCAATAGATGGGAACCTTTAAATTGATCAGCCATCTTTCCCAAGAGACTACCTATAGAATCAATGTAGTACTGGCCATGTCTTAGAAGGGGCAGTAGACAATCAGAGGGAATTCCCAAGCTCTGTGCCAACAAACAGCTAGAAGCTAGAACAGATCAGGAGTACATATCCCTAGGTTCTCTAGTCCCGCTTAACTGTGACTCCTACACCACTGGCGCCACAGATGTCCCCAGAAAGAGGAACCAGATGTTCCCACAAAGAGGAACTAGGTGTATGGAATCAAGGGTCTGGGTGTGCACCTGGGAGACTTAACAAATGGCCAAGGGTGTTGTGACTTTCCTGAGTTCAGTTTCCTTTTTCTCAAAGTAGAGCAACTTGGGCAGTTCAGGGAGAGAAGATGGGAGTTCTCCGAAGCAAAAAGAGCTGAAGCTAAAAAAGCTTCAGCAGCTACTGGAACGCTCCCTCAGTCCCTCCCTTTACTCACAGGAACAGCTCCTCTGGTTCAGTTTGAGGCAAACTCACACTGTCTCCCAATTTCTCCAGTGATTGTTTCTCAACAAATTCACCAGCCACCTCAGCATGGAAGTGGGATTCTTCAGAGACCAGACTTGCCCAAGAAAACTGGAGTGGGGACTGCTCTCAGGTCCCATCTGGGGTGCCAAATTTGTGGTCTATAGCTTGGTCCTTGTCCCTGATGCCATCTAATAATGACGACAGGGTTTTGAGAAAAAAAGTTTATTGCTTTGCTAGCAAAGGAGAAACACAGGGGACTCCTGTACCAAAGGCTGTGATTCTGCCCATCAACAGGAACAAGGAGCTTTTAAAGAGTGATTCAGAGAAAAATGAGATGAGGGAGGAGAGATCAGGAAGGAGAAGACCTGGGAGAAGGTTAGGAAAAAGAAAAATCCACGTAAGTTTCAAAGCCACAAGGGATATAGTCAAAGCATCAAGTGAATCCCTGTTACACTCTCACAACTTGCAGGTCTCCCCAGCCTTCCAGGTAACTCTCAGGTACACCACATTTTGAGAATCATTTCCCTCCCTCCCTCCCTCCCCCCCCTCCCCCCCTCCCTCCCTCCCTCCTTCCCTCCCTCCCTCCCTTCCTTCCTTCCTTCCTTCCTTCCTTCCTTCCTTCCTTCCTTCCTTCCTTCCTTCCTTCCTTCCTTCCTTTTTTTTGGTACCAGGGATTGAACTCAGGGACACTCATATGTCCAGCCCTTTTTTGTATTTTATTTAGAGACAGGGTCTCACTGAGTTACTGAGCACCTTGCTAAAGTTGCTGAGGCTGACTTTGAGCTTGTGATCCTCCTCCCTCAGCCTCCTGAGCCACTGGAATTACAGGCGTGTGTCACTGGGCCCGGCTGGTCTTCCCATTTCTATGTTCCACATTTGGATTTTCTTTGGCTGGCACTTCCTTTAGGACACTTAGTGTCTGTTAAGAACTTGGTTTTAATTTTTTCCCCAGAAGGCTTTGTGAACAAGCAACCTATTTTATAATCCCTGGAAAACCAGAGTATTTATTTACCTTTGCAGGCTATGGCAAGGTCATATGGTCCAGTCCCCTGGCTGGGCAGGATCATACCAAAGCCAGACCAGGTAGGGAGGAAGCAAAACCAGGTTCTCTCCCACTTTAGATTTACTATGTATGGGATGGTGGAGTTTGTGTTTGGGGCTTGTGGTTTACAGAGAAGGGGTGGGGTCCTTCACAAGGGGGAACTTTGAGAATAGTTAAGGGAAGCAGGTATTTCCCCAGGGGTGGGGAGGAGCTGGGGGGCTGAGGGAGGAATAAAGGCCTAATCTTCTTATGTAAGAGTCATAGAAGAACTTGTTTTGTAACCTCAGGGCAGGAGGGCTGCTAAATTTAGATTCAAACCTGAAACTTTTGAACTTCCAGAGGCATCTGAGGCTGCAGCCTCTGGCAGGAAGGGCTGAGTCTGGGGCTCAACCTCTCAGCCTGGGCAGGTAGGGAGACTGTGGCATAAGAGGAAGGAGGGGCCTGATGGGTTTTAGGTAAGCCACAGTGTTTCCAGAGAAAATCCTGATGGTCAGCCCAACCCTGCCATCCTTCCTCCAGCATGAAAGGCCAGAGTAGATCTTAGGTAGAATGACAAGTAGGGGTGGGGACAAAGGCAGGGACACATGGGACACAGTGGCCAACTTGGCTGCTGACTTGCTGTCTACCTTTCACTGCCTATTTCAGAAAAAGGTTTTAGCCTGGTCCTCCTTCCCTCCTTCCTTCCTTCTTCCTTCCCATAGTTCCAGCACTTGGGATGTTGAGGTAGGAGGATTGCTTGAACCCAGGAGTTTGGGACCAGACTGGGCAACAGAGTGAGACCTGGTCTCTCTCTTAAAAAATAAAAATCCTTCCCTTTAGTTGAGATGGGCATGGGGTGGGGTGGGAGGCCCTGGGGAGGGGCCAGTGAGGCAGCCAGTGCTGTCCAGCTCCTGGAGGAAGTATGGGGAGTAAGAACTGGTAGGCAGTGGGGTCTCAGTCAGAGCAGGTGACAGAGAAGCCAGAAGCCATGACTCCTTGATCAGAGCATGCTTGTGCATGTGTGCATGCATGTGATGGCTGGGGGCCTTGCAAGCCTAGAGGAAGTGCAGTCCACAAGACCACCCTCAGTACCTGTAATGCACAAAGCTGCTCTCCCCGCCCTTTCTGTTGCAGTATTTCCCCGCCTCCCAACTACTGTCAGTCTGTGAACATCCTAGCTATTGGTTCATCAGTCAGCTTGCAAGTATCCTTCTCCGTTATTGGTCCCGTTAGCCCGGCAGAATTCAACTGCTTCATGGTAGCTACCCTGTCATCTTTTCTCTTGCTTTTCTCTCCCCGACTTGCTTTCTCTCTCCTCCTCACTTTTCCACTCTTTCTTGCGCACAACCTTTCTCTTTCCTTTCTCTTTTCCTCTCATTTTCTCTCTTACCCTGCAGGGAGGCACTCTGTTTGCTTAATAATCTCCCTTATGTGATTTCCCGTGTCCGGCATGGTTTCCGTGGAATCTCTTACAGTACCGACACCAATGGTCAGGTTAGGGAACAGTCCTTAAGGCCATCCAGGTGGTGACATCAGTATACATTTGAGGGTCCTTGAGGCCACCCTTCTACTTGATAATTCACCAGAAGGATGCACAGAACTCACTGAGATCCGTTGACCTGATGTTACGGTTTGTTCGGGGAAAGGATGCAATCCAATCAGCCGAGGGAGGATGGGCACAGGTGGAGGCTAGGAGGGTACCAGACAGAGCTGCCATTTGGCCTCTCCCCAGTGGTCACAGTTGGTGTTCACCTCCCCCAACAACAATGTGGGCCAACCAGGGAAGCCCCCCTGAGCTGGAGTTTGTAATGGGGACTTCATAGTCAACCGTCCATTTGGCTTAGATCAGTTTGGAGTCCACCCAAGGTCCAGTGGATCATGTCAGACTCAAAGCCTGCACCCTAAATCACATTGTTGGTTTATCTGGTGTGGACAGTTCCCACCCTAAATCACACTGTTAGCTGTTGGGGTGTGGCCAGCTCCTGCCTTAGATAAAGATTCTCCTATCTGGCATGACACTGCAGGAACTCAGATGACCTTCCAGAAGCTGAGGGTGAAGACCAGACCTCTCCTTGGCAAGGTTAAGTTCTTTATTGCATAGGCAGCCACACAAGGCCGTGAGTCTGTTCTTTAAGAACAGACAACTCACTGGGCACGATTCCCAGCCATCCCCCAAGGACTGCAAAGCATCGAGAGGGGTTGCGAGCAGCTCCCAGTCAACTGAGGGTCTTCCTCATTGACTCACCATATACTGAACATGGGCCCTGTGATGGGCACTGTAGGGAGAACATAAGGGTGGACAAATCACAGTGTGGGAATCAGATAATGAAGAGTCACTAAACAATTAAATCCTTAGAAACTGTGCTGTGTGCTAGGAAGCAAATAGGACTGATGGAGGGGGAGAAAAAGGACCTGGCTTTGATTTTGTGGCACCTTTTCAAAGGTGCCATTTAAGCTTCCCAGAGTATGAAAAGGCAACAATCGTGGCAGAAATCCATTTCCCTGGCAAAGGGGCACCAGGGTCTTTTCTGCCAACAGATGTCTCTACGTAGATTGTGAAACAAGAATAATAGCCCCCTCCTTGTGGCTGACAGTCTTCTCAGGACCCAAGACTTTATGAACTGTGCATGGACCTCAGCTTCACACACCTGTTACCTGTGTTGGCGCAGTGTGTAAACTGTACAAGCATACATGGCAGACTGGAGCAGTCAATGCCTGAAAGCCAGCACCCCTGAGTAATAACACCAGGCTGTTACTGAGACACCAGCTATTTTAACTACATCTGACCTTGTCCATATTTTAAATAATGAAAAACAATGTTATGCCAGTTTATAGAGGCCTTGGTGCCAGAAACTGTGGAATTCTTCAAGTTGCAATGAATACAAGTCAAGGGGGGAAAGGCAGGTCCATCTTTGTCTTCAGGGTAAAAGTTCTATTCATTGGTGGCACCTGGAGAAAGGATTCCACATCTTTTGCAATACAATGGGATCCTAGTTGAAGTTTCCTTTTTTAAATTCATCTTTTCTCAGGAACCAGAACTTGTTTAGCAAAGGGGAAATTTCTCAGCTCAGAATCTCTGGTAGAAACCCAGTCCCTGTCATTCTACTTAATCACACCCACACCTATCTCTGAGGACTGCACAGCTACCAGAGCTGTGCATGGAGGCTTGGGTTTGCCACCTAGTAATTGGAATGTCTGCATTCACTCCAAATCTCAGCTAGTTTTGTGCAGGAAGTCTCTGCCTCTTTTCATAATTGTTTGATTTTAATATATTTACCACATTTTTTAAAAGTTGGAAAGTAGAGAAAATAAAAGAAGGATGTCTTAGTGCATGCAGGCTGCAATAACAAAATGTCATAGACTGGATGGATACTAAGCAAAAGTTCTGGAGACTGGAAGTCCAAGGTCAAGGTGCCATGGATTTGGTGTCTGGTCAGGAGCTTTCTGCCTCACAGAAAGCACTTTGTAACTGTCTTTATGAGGTGGAAGTACTTTTATGAGGGTTCCATCCATGTGATGTAATCACCTCCCACAGGCCCCACCTCCTAAAACCATAATTTTATAGACTTCCATATGTGAATCTGGGGGGGGGGGGGTAAGCATTCAGATCACAGTATCGTTTTAATGAATCTTTTACAGACTTGTCTTCCAGAGGTTTGTGTATTCATTTTCTATTGTTATTATAACAAACTAACATAGATTTAGTGGCTTCAAACAACTCACATTTATTATTTTATAGTTCTGGAGGTCAGAAGTCCAAAACTCACCGGGTCTAAAGTCTCACCGGGCTAAAGTCAAGGGGCTGCCAGGTCAAATCCTTCTGGGGGCTCTCAAGGAGCACACATTGCCTTGTCTATTTCAACTTCTAGTGGCTTCTTGCTTTCCTTGGCTCATGGCCCCTTCTTTGTCTTCAAAGTTATCAGTGTAGCATCTTCCAAAATGTGCTCTCTCTCTTCCTCTCCCTCTTACTTCTGTTTCTGACATTATGTTGCCTTCCTGACTCTCTTATAAGGATCCTTTCTTATTTTTTAATTTTTATTTATTTGTTTTTGGTACTGTTACTGGGCTGGGGTCTCCTGGGTTGAGTTGGGGGCAGCCACTGTTATCCTTGGGTACTGGTTCTTGTGACTATGCTGGAAAGAATTTGATAGCATAAGTGAGGGTGATGTACAGCCTGGGACTACCTGGAAGAGAGGAGGGCGTGGTGCTCACAGGGCTGGAGTTTTTAAGGAAATTGAGTCCCCTGTTCTTGCCTCAGTTCCTCTGTCCCTCCTTAATTGTTTATTTCCCTTTGGATAGCTCTCAGCAAGCTTTCTTTGTGAGGGTCTCGATACTCTGGTTGACTGGGTGGTTGTGACATAGTTTTGGTAATAAGGGAGGGTTGGTTGCAAGAGATAGGGATGCCATTTTTTTCTGGTAGCCATAGTGCCCCTGGAGGGGTTTATAATTAGCTGAAGCTGGGAGGGGTATCTTGAGGTACCAGACCCCTCTTCTCTGATATTTATCTGTTTTAGTTAGGGTCCCCAGCACTTACAATAATTCCCTGAAGGGATTTTATTTCCTCTACAATTTGGGGAAGGTTAGGCATTGCAGATCTCATTCCCAAATGCTTGCCTATTTAGATAAGGTTCCCCACAGTTTCAGTTTGTGACTCTTGAATTTTTCTTGGTGTGTAGGCCTGATGCCCATCTTTCTTTGTCCATCTACCTGCCTGTTCATGGCAGGTAGATGGACAAAGGATTAAACCCAGGGTGTTTAACCACCAAGTCACATTCCCGGCCCTTTTTAAATTTTTTTAAAAAATTTGAGATGGTCTCACTAAATTGCTGAGGGCCTTTGCTGAGTTATTGAGGCTGGTTTTGAATCTGTGATCCTCCTGCCTCAGTTTCCTGAGGCTGAGATTATAGGAGTGTCCCACTGAGCCTGATGAGGATCCTTTTAAATTAAATTAAATATTTTGGTACTAGCGATTGAACCCACGGTGTAACCACCGAGCTACCTCCTCAGTCCTTTTTAATATTTTATTTGGAGATAGGGCCTCGATAAATGGCTGAGCCTGGCCTTGAACTCACCATCCTCTTGCCTCAGCCTCCTAAGCTATTAAGATTACAGGCATGTGTCACCACACCCAGCTCCATTTAAATTTTTATTTATTTATTTTTGAGAGATGAGGTCTCACTATGTTGTCCAAACTGCCCCTAAACCCCTGGTTCCCTGCCTCAGTCTCACAAGCAGCTGGGACCATAGGCATCCATACCTGACTCTCACGAAAAACTTTGTGATCACATTGGACACCCCCCTGGATAATCCAAGATAATCTCCTTTGTCAATATCTTCAACACCTGTATGATCCCACTTAAACACAAAATCTAAAATAGTCATATTCAGCTGCTGGTGCCCACACCTGTAATTCCAGCTGCTCAGGAAGCTGAGGCAGGAGAATCACAAATTTGAGGTCAGCCTTGGTCAACACAGTGAGACCCAGACTTAAAAAAAAAATGTCATAGTCATAAAAGCAGAGAGTAAGTGGAATGATAGTTTCTAGGAGGAAATGGGGGAGGTGAGGGTAGGGTGGCGGGTGGAGGGTAGGGTGGAGGATGGCAAAAGAAAATAGGAAGATACAGGTTAAAGGGCACAAAGCTTCATTTATGCAAGATAAATAAGTCCTGAAGATCTAAAGATCTGCACTGTACCATTGGGCCTATAGCTAACAATACTGAATTGCATGCTTAAAATAGTTGAGATGGTAGATCTAGCGGGTTTTTGCAACACACAAACATAAAAGCTGGTGGGGGGGTAACTGTGGGAGGTGACAGGCATCTTTATGACTTTTCTTTATGGCCTTGTTGGTAGCAATCTTTTCAAGGATGTTTACTTATCTGCAAACTCGTGGAGATGAATGCTACATATATACAGGTTTGGTTTTTCACCCCTTTCCATTAACATTGTAACAGAAAGATTTCCCCACAGGAAGTCTTTGTAACTATCTTTCCTCAAGGCTGCATGAGTGCACTATATTTTAGATTGCTCAAGCTGGAAACCAGACTGTTCACCCTGCTGCCCTGCATTTTCCTGCAGCTGACATTCCCTGTATTTAGGATTATTGCCTTAGTGTAGATTCCCAGCAGCAGGTCAGAAGAGAATAGGTTTATGATTCTTATTATGTACTGCCAGAAGGATACGATCCATTTACACAGCCTCTCCTGAAGAACCCCATTTGATTTTCTTAAAAATAAAACTTCTTCTTTTCTAAATAATAAATGTATTATATTCTCATTAAAGAATATTTGGAAAATATAAAGAGCCCAAACCTTTCACAATCCATAAAACATGACTTAATTGTAATCTTGTAATTACTTCACTAATACAAAATGTATTTCTTAATACTTCTCTGTGTGCATATGTATAAAACTCTTAAAAAACATAGATATGATATTAGAACATTTTTAGATTTAAGATGCTTCATGTTTTTAGATATGCAAGAAAAAAATAAATTTTATTTTCCCCACTGTTTTGGGTATTGAACCCAGGACCTTGTGCAGGCTAGGAAAGCACTATACCAACTGAGCTCCACCCCAAGCCCTTTAAAAATAAATTTTTTTTTTTTTTTTTTTAAACAGGGTCTTGTCATGTTGCTGAGGCTGGCCTTGAGGTTGAGATCCTCCTCCTTCAGCTTCCTGAGATGCTGGGATTATAGGCATGCACCACAGGGCCTATACATGCATATTTTATTGTACTTGTCTTGGGATAGTGTCTTGTTTTTTTCCATGGATGACTACTTTCCATGTCATGCAGAACCTGGAAGGCTGGTGGATCCTTCCTTCCCTGGGTGATCAATGTCAGGTTCCAATGTGGGACCCACAAATCCTGACTCCCCTACTTAATCCAAAGTCTGAAGAGTTCACTGGGAAATAGTTAAAGAGGTTAGATTTCATGACAATTCAGCCTGACAAATAATTGATGCTGTTTACAAGCTAAATATTTTCCTTTTTAAAAAGTAGATTATGGCTGGCAGTGGTGCCCAAGCCTGTAATCCCAACAACAGAGGAGGCAGAGACAGGAGGATCACAGGTTCAAAAGGCAGCATCAGCAATTTAGCAAGACTCTAAGATACTTAGCAAGACCCTATCTCAAAATAGAAAATAAAAAGGGCTGGGGATGTGGCTCAGTTGTCAGGTGCCTCTAGGTTCAATCCTAGTATTGCAACAAAGAGAATTCCCTGACTTACCCCCCCCTCCCCCCAGCAAGGAAAAATCTATTCTGTTCTGAATGTTGTACATTGTTCTATTTGAAGGGAGGTTAGGATCTGTAAGAAAACCCAATCTAAACTAGATAAGGCGAAAGGGGTTCAGAGAGCTGGAAAGAGCAGGACTCAGACATGGCTAGATCTAGGAGCAGGATATGCACATGATCTGAATTCTACCTCTTTTAAGGGCTGGTTCTATTTTTAAGGAAAACCTTTATTTCATTAGCCCCAGGAACTCTCATTCAGTCCCACTGGTTTCTCCCTGTAGGTAGGGCAGTGTGGAGCTCTGCCCTGCCACATGGCCACTGGCCCTGGAATCAGCTCCATCAAAGTGGACTGGGAAGGTGAATTAGTATCAACAGCCCCCACACCCCCCAACAAAACAAAACAAAAAACTGCGGGCAGGACTGACCTGTGCCCACAAACATCCTTCTCCCACTCAGGGCCACCCAAGAGTCTTCCTCAAGAATTCATTGCAGCTGCGTCAAGTTGAAGCTGCATTATTAAACCCAAGCGCAGGAAGAACAGGGCCATTCAGGAAACAGGACCCCAGAGCCACCTTCCTCTCGCCTGCAGCTGCTTCTTTCCCTGTTCTGTGCAATGCTCTCCTCAGCTTTTTCAAGGCTAACACGGCTACCCAACTCAGAACTGCCTGAGGGACATGAGGTTCCAGGACTTTCCCTACCCCCTCGCTCCGGGTTTCTTAGTTCGAATTTTCAAGTGAGGACCTGATTGGCCCAGCGTGGGTCGCATGCTATTCCCAGCCCAATCAGCTGTGGCAAACTGAGTGGAGGTGGGGCTGAGGGTACGGTGGTGGCAAATCTGGTATAAAATGCTGCCTGCAAGCTTCTCTGGCTCAGGGCTGTGAGGGGAGGAGTCCCTGAATCATGTTCTAGTTTGATTAGATTCCATCCCAAGGACTTCCAGGCCCCCTCCGGGGCCCTGGTTGATTCCCTTCACTGTTTATTGAGCGCTTGGTCTTTAGCTGTCCCATTTAAAAATTATACCAGCACTCTGAAGTTGAGGCTCTGACAGGTCAGAGGTTTTCCCAGGGTCATACAGCCGGAGTGTGTCAGAGGGCATCCGGTGACTAATCTCAAAATAGCACCCACAGCAGCTGAGATTAGGGGAGGTCAGGGGAACCCTCCAGGTTAGGGATCTTAAGACAGGTTTGAGGTGATGCTGGAAGGGTGGGAAGGATGGTTCTCCCAGCCTCACAACTGGTTAGCAGTGT
The DNA here is from genome assembly GCF_902686455.1 of Sciurus vulgaris. NCBI lineage: Eukaryota > Metazoa > Chordata > Mammalia > Rodentia > Sciuridae > Sciurus > Sciurus vulgaris. Next base: position 32,494,003 of record NC_136466.1, on the reverse strand, counting down.
TGGTGGTGGTGGTGGCTGTGGCAGGGGTGGGGCCTCCTCTTCCTTGTCCTGAGCTTCCTCCCTCAGGTCCTATCCTCCCAAACTCTTGCTTTACTGTACTCTTGGGTGACTCAGCAGCTTTCCTTGCCTGCCAGTCTCTGGGAGCGGCTTGGCCTTTGTGTATTGCAGTAGACACCCCCAGGTTGGGAAGCAGGAAGTCCCCAGTCAGAGAAGGGGCAACTCATGGGCCTGGTAGGCAAGCCATCTATTTATTTTTTGCTCCCTAGGATCTGTTATTGATTAAAAAATTTCTTGGGGTGCTAGGGATCAAACCTAGGGCTCCACTTTGAAATGGCCTTTCCTCATATGCTCAGTTATATACGCTCAGTTGTATTCTGAGCATACATTTTCCCCTCCTCCAGGGCCTTGCCCTTCGCCCTAATTAGTTCCTTTTTCTCAGCATCTTGACCCACGGGAGCACTATTCCCTCATCCCATACTGGGGATTGAATCCAGGGACGCGCTACCACTGAGCCACATCCCCAGTCCTTAACACTAGTGGTCACTTTCCCATTTCATCCGCTGCTTCCATATAGAAGCCTATCCTGATTGTCTATGCCAATGTCCCAGCTGCCTACTACTTTAGTCACAACTGGCTGTGAGCTAGTGTCCTGATTCTGCAACCTGGCATTTCCTTTACGGGGCCTTAAGTGCGTCGTTGGTCCAAGGCCAAGGGTGTGCAGAATCTTCATTCATCCTAGAATTCATTAATCCTCTAAGCCTGCTTCAGGTGGGTCTGGCGCAGGACAATGGGGACACAGAGTGACAAACCAGGCCACCGGCTCAGGCCTAGCAGGGAGAAAGTGATCATTCACTCTACACAGGAGGGCAGGTACTAGCTGGACAGAGGTCCCTGAGAGGCTCCCTGCTGGCGTGCGGAACAGGCGTGACCTTATCGCACAGTGAGGGTAATTTGCAGAGCAAACTTGGCGCACTGGGGTGTTTCCTTCGCGATTTACAAGCTGAAGCGCGCGGGCGGGTATGAGGCGCCGGAAACATTGTGTCCAGAGCCTGGAGCGCAGAGCAACAGTGGCCGCCCAGCTCAATACAGCACCGCCTCGGGGGCCCAGTGTTCCGGCTGGCCGCGGGACTGACCTCAGAGGCTCAGAGCCTGATTTATCACTCGCGCGGACTTTGCTACCGGAGCATCGGGGACACCTCGTCCACTCAGGTGCGGCCCTGGTCCAGAGCCAGCTGCCCCCTCAATTCTGGCGAGGGGGTCTCCAGCTCCAAGGACGAACAGGAGGCACAGGAACACCGAGGCTCTACAGCGCCTGGACCTCCAGGGCACTGCTTAGCTAACCGGAAGATCCCCCTCCCCTTCCCAAAAGCTTCCACCCGGCCCGAGGTTCCGGCAGTGACCCGCGTGTCCCTGCGCACGCACACACCGCGTGCACGTCAGTCTCACGCTTCTCGGTCGCCCCGTGCCCGGGCGCACGCAGGCCCTTACGCGCGCCAGCACAGGCTTACGGGCTCGCGCGTTTGCTGCGGGCACATAGCGAACCAGAAGGGTAAGAGCGCGGCTTGCGGGAGGGAAGAGACCCAGGCCCCACTAGGGCGCTGCCCTGGGCGTGGCCTAGGGCGGAGCTCGCCCGGCGGGGCGCGCAGGGCGGGGGCGGGTCCGCGCCGCCGCTGTCCTTTCGGCCCCGCCCTCGGCCCCGCCGCTCGCTCAGCTCGGTTTCCCCTGCGGCGCATCCCGGGCCGTATCCGCCACCGCTCCCGCAGATCCTGCCGCCACCGCCTCCGAGGTAGGCTCAGCGGAAAAGGGCCTGGGCTCTGCCTGTGCCCCGGGTCGCGGGCCGGGCTCCTGGGGAACTGAGGGGGAGGCGATGGCGGGAGGAGCGGGCGAGGGCGAAGGGCCTAGGAACCCGGTCTGGGGAAGAGAGCGGGGACGGCTGGCGCGGGTCTGGCTGCTCAGCAGCAGGCAGAGAAGTCTTGGCGGGTGGACCCCGAGAGGGTCCTGACTGGGGAACTAGAGGACGAGAGTCCAGAAGCACGAGCGACTGGGGGCAAGAGGCCAGCCGGACTTGCGGACGGAAGGGCATGGGCCACCGCGTGGAGGCCCGGCCGGCCGCGGGTCTAGGTGACCTTCCTCGGCCTGCGCCCTCTGGCCCTCAATCGTGTCAGCGTCGGTCCGGTAGGGACCCTCCCGACTCCCACGCTTGTTAGTCCAGAACCCCGGGCCTATGTGGGTCAAGCTGCCGCCGCAGGGATCAACTCCTGTGACGTCGGTGTTCCGGAGACCCCGGCCCTACACGCTCTGGTCGGCCCACGCCCGAAGGAGCTGGCGCCCAGCACCTCCAGCGCTTGCCAGCGCCTTCCCGGGCGGAACGGAGAGTCGACTTAGGCCTCAGAGGCCAGGACTCGGGCCAGGGCAGGAGGTTTGGCCTCGGAAAAGGAGACCCTCCGGGAAGCTATGTGGCCTCCTTATCCTTAGAAGGAATTCCTGTTTCGGTGGCTCATTCATTCGGCAAATGCTACTGTGCGTTTAGGAAAACTGGTCTGAGCCTGACTTCAGATTTGAGGCCCACCACCCTAGTGATTTGTCCAAGGTCATAGAGCTGGGAAGATACCAAACCTCAGTTTTGTCATCTGTAGAATGGGAGCAATTGTACCTCTCCTTCCCTGGGTTCTGGGGAAGAATAAAATGAGTGAATGACTTCAGAACTGTGCCTAGTGTGCACAAGTCCTCCATAGAAACCTTGACATTTACCCTTGAGACTTTTGAAGATGATGTAGCCCCTCCCCTGCAGACCATTTTGCTCCATGTGGTGTTCTAAAAGGGATTCAATAAATGTAGCTTCTGTTATTTTAAACATTGCTGTGTTATTATCAGGAATTCATATACAGGTATTAACTTTCAGGATAGTTCATGAAAAATTCTATTCAGTTTATAAATGACAAGGTCAGACTGGAGCAGTAAGTTTGCATGTGCAGGACTTGAATGCAGGAGCAGACAGGTTTTAACATAGGCCTGTCTCACCTGAAGTTCCCTTGACTAGCTTCCCTTCACCAGGGGAGGCGGGAGAAAGTGCTCCTCCTTTGCCTAATATTCTGCTGTTGCAAAGGCCAGGACAAACTACCCAGGCCCAACCTTCTTTCTCTCCATCCTAGCTCTGGACTGACAGTTCCTAGAGAGTCAGACTTAGGCCACCTGGCGGTCGCAGGTTCATCAGAGGGTCTGTGGTAGTAAATGCACTCTTTGTATCCACCTTCATTGGCAGAGTTGGTTTTACTATCCTAGCACATGGCATATAGTAGGTGACATTAAGTATTCTTGGAATTATTGAAGAGGCCTATGTAGGGGCTGAAGACCCAGGCCAAGGTCCCTTGATCCTGGACATCCTTCTGATGAACACAGACATTGCACTCACAGAAAATAGTCTTGACTCACAGAGAGTCACAAATATTTGAAGAACTATAGTGGTATATACAGCCCTAGAGCATTTTGTGGGAGGCAAAACTTTTCTGATTTGAAATAACTGCTTTAAACACTTGTCCTTCATTCTGTGACTTCCCAAGTCCCATGGGAAATTTGGTGAACTGATGTTTTTGGGCTTGAAGGTAGGGTAACATGGGTGAATGGGGTTCTATCCAAGGCTATGGTCCTGGTACCCCTTCCTTCCTGATTGTGGGTGGGTTGATGTCTTCTGTCTAACTTGTCCAGAGTAACATGGCTGGCCCAGAGGTCTGACTGCTCACAATTGATTACTTTTGTTTTATTTCTGCTAGAGTTGGGCTATAGGCTGGGGCTACTGGTAGCACAGAAAGCTGGGACTAAGGGGGACTATACAGTTAGGAGGTGCTTTGAGCCTCAGGCCCTGCTGGATACTAAGCACACGTGAACTCTGAACTCCAGGCTGGTGGTGTTAAGGTGTTTTGCCAGCAAGATGCTTCTAAGGCACTGACATTCACTTTGCCCATGATAGAATTTCTTGTAGTGTGATGTTTTTGGTGGTAGTGACTGAGAGGCACATGTGTGGCTGAGAACTGGCCCAAGCCAGGAGGTAGCCTCTCAGGTTGCTCTAAGGGTCTGTAGTCTCCAAGGGTCTGTAGTCTTTGGTTTTGGGATCCCCCAACCTCCTGTGGGATCTACCAAGAAACAGCAGGAAGAGTTTCAGCTGGGCACATTTCTTTATTTTACTACTTATTCACAGTGGGTAGAGGGAAGGGGAATCTATGCTCTTTACCCACAACTGGACTGAAAAGAGACCCAGAGAGCAGCCTGGCCTTGCAACACTGTTCCAAAATAAGCCATAGAGTCTAGTACAGGCTGAATCATTTTCTTGTGCCTCAATTTCTCTGCTGCAAAAGCATGATTGTCATCATCACTTTGTTTGTTTAGAGTCTGCTCAGTGCTTTCCTGGGGGCTGGATGTATATTCTGTGACATTGAGTCCACCTTACAAGCCCTGGAGAGAGGTTCTGTTGTTTCCATTTCATTGGTCAGGAAACTTGGGCACAGAGATAAGTGTCACATAGGTGGGCAGGGTGATTTGGACCCACCTTGGTAGTCCATCTGGTGTTCTCACACTGCAGTCACTGCTCCAGGGGGCATTTCAAGAAGCTAACAGACACGAACGCCTTTTGAAAAGTAGAAATTGCTGTTTGGATGGGAGACATTATTCTTTCACAGCAATCGGAGTGAGCTTGTGCATGACTCCAGTGGTCAGGACAGTGGTGTTGGTGTCTATTAGAAGGGTCAGTGTCCCCTGGGATGAGGTGGGAGGCTTTCTTCCAGGACCTGGCCAGACAGTATTCAGCTAAACAATGCCTCTTTATGGACAGGGAGAACTCTGGACCCTGAGGTTCAGGGTGACTTTTTGGCAACATGCACAGCAGCCATTATTATGAGAAATTTACAAAATGTAACTTGTAATAAAACACTCGCTGTATTTGTTGCATGCTTAATGTGGATGAGCTATGGTAGTGAGTGCTTTATATTAACAAACTAATGTATTTCTCAGTGATGCTGAGCCAGGTGCTCTTTCCTCTTGTTAGAGCTGAAGAGGAATGAGGTGCACAGAGAAGAGTGAGGTGCACAGAGGTGGTGACTTCCCCAGGCCTAGAAAGTAGTTAAATAGGATCAGAACTCAGGTCTTTTTTTTCTTTTTGTGGTGTTGAGGATTGAACCCAGGGCCTTATGCATGCAAGGCAAGCGCTCCACCAACTGAGCTATCTCCCCAGCCCAGAACTCACTCTTTTTGAGCCCAGAACTCGTCTTTTTGACACCTGAGGCTACCTGTCCCAAACGCAGTCTGTGTAATCCCAATGGGCCAAGCCAGGCAGCAAAGCTTCAGAGAAGTGAGGTGCCTGAAGTCAGACAGGAGCACCGGGTGTGCCTGGACCCTCAACCCTGGACCCTGCTGTGTTGACTGCCAGCCAGGCCTTCTTCCCTTGATGGGTGGGCCGGTAGGCAGCCGCCCCTGAGTTAGCTACATTCTCCTGTGTCTCAGGGAAGGCCAAACTGCTGGTGATGGCCTAGCTTCCAGCGCGTTTTAAAATAGAAGCAACGCCTGGAAAGCTGGGCTGCCCTCTGCGACTGTTGTGGAAGGGGGAGGGGGAGGGCAGCTGCTTTGCGAACACAAACCTGCTACCAGAGCACAGAGCCTTGGCTTTGCCAGCATCTGGAAGCAGGGACTGCCCCCTGGGCTGCCTCTTCCTGGAGAGAAAGTACTGTATGTGGGGGTTGGAGGGAGGCTCCTGAGTATGATCTGCCCCCACCACATGCTGACCTTCAGAGCTGGCCTCTGGGCTTACATTGTGCTGGGAAGTTGTTTTTCCTGGTCCCCAGGGTTGGAGCAAAGTGTTGTTGCTCTAATCCAGCCCCATTTGGTCTAATGCCCCTTCTATAGGCTTTGTGCCCTGGCATGGCCGGAGTCTTTTCCACCGTTCTTTCTTCCTGAGGTCATTCCTGGGATGATGACGTTGGTTTCGAGCGCTGTGTTGCTCAGTGTCTCAGCAGGCATCAGATGCACACTTCCGTGTAGTGATCTGAGAGTTTAGTGAGGGCATCACTTGCAGATAGGTGGGCAGGGGGTAGGGTGGCCCCAAAGGGGGGCACCCCTCTCTGTTAACAACCTGAGGCTTTCAGTGGGAGGGGGCAGTTGGGGAAATTGGGAGGGAGCTGGAGCTTGGAGGAAGCTCCCTGTCAGCTCTGGTTTTGGGTAGAAGAAAGCAGCTGCTGTCCACCTGAGGCCTGGAGGGGAGGGAACGTGTGGGACAAGTACTAGATCATACTCTCCGCTGAACTCCCGTCTTCAGCACATGCCTCACGTTTGTAGAACTCAACCATAAACCCATTACTAACAGTCCATAATGATCAGTTCTGGGCACAGAGCAGGATGGGAGGGAGGAACGTGTATCTGAGGGGCAAAGAGGATCCAGTGTGATAGATTATATCACTTCTACCACTGAGTGTTCTCCTTGTGCCAGATACTCCTAAATGTTCTGTTCATTTATTCCTTGCAACGCTTCCCTTCAGTAGACTCCATTGGCAGCCCCCATTTTATAGATGAGCAACATGAGATCCTGTGAGTGTAAGTGGCTTGTCCAAGGTCACACAGCCAGTAAGAGTTTAATGAAGGAATTCATTAACAAAGATGTGGGCAGGGTGTAGGGTACCTGACAGGTGTGTGGACCTGAGCATCGGCTGCCAGGCTCAGCCCTTGTGTAGTCGCTGTGCCCTGTGGTCACCTGGGTAGGCTGGGAAATGCCATGGCAGGATAGCTCCTGGTCTGTGAGTCCTAACCCTGTCACCCCTTTGTCTTTGGAGGTGGTGTCTTAACCCCCTCGGTTGTTACCTGTGTTCAAGAAGTTTTCCCTCCCAGAATTCCTGACTGGGTTCTGGGGACTGACAGCCACCCTACTCCCTGCTTCAACCACTGCAGTCATTGTTGGCTCTCTGAGGGCACCAAGGGTCACCTGTCTGAATCCTTCTGCTGAGAAATGAGCATAGGTCAAGGTAGGGGTTCTAAGAGGTGCTTGGTGCAGGGAGTGAGCCTGTTCTTCTTGGTGGCATCTGGGGCCACCCTACCTGTGGACAGCCAGAGGCTGGGAATATGGGAGGGTTGCTGCCTGCTTGTCCTGGGGGATTCTCGTGCATACAGGAGCTTTGCCCTACTACTGCCATTTGGGCAGAGTGGCCAAGCCATTCATGGTCACCTTGGAGTGGACTCTGCCCCTGTAGACTTCTTCTGATAACCCTCCCTTCTCAGTATGGTTAGAATATGTTCTCAGTATGGACACTGTCTACAAAATTTTTCTTCTGGCATCTCTACTTGCAACACCTATTGGAACATGGTTGGCTTTTAAATTATCAATGTATACAAACAATTTAAATAATGAAGTAGAATAATGAAAATCCTTTTTGAACTCCACACCATCCCCAAACCATCTTCCCTCTCTAGAAGCAACTCCAATGCAGCCACAGTTTGTAGGTGGCTTGTATCTTTCCACACACATTCCCACCATTCACACATTCATGAATGTACAGATATATACGTAAAAAGGTTTTCCTCTCATTATGAGGAATTAGAAATTTTGTGACTTTTTTCATTCAGTTGTGACATAGATGGCTGTCAGCACAAATAAATCTACCTCATTATTTTCAGTGATTGTGGTGGTTCTCCTTATTTTAGCAAGTACAAACTTGCTAAAATGAATTTTGTTCTTTTGTTTCCCTGTTGATGGACATTTAGGTTGCTTCTGGGTTTTGCATTACAGGAATTGTGTATGCATTGGATACTTCTTTGGGTGGGTTCCTAGGAGTCGAATTGCCACTAGGGTTAATGGTGGGTTAATTGCTTAGCAATTGCCCTTCAAAAGAAGTGTGCCTGTAGTATTCACCTTCACCAACACTGGGTATCATCACTTACAGTTTTGCCAATTGCTGCTTAAATGAGATTTCCAAACAGATGTGTCTCACTCTGTAGTGGCCCCATGTGGACCATGCTTGGTTTTGAGACCAGAAGTGGCTGGTTCTTACTTCTGAAGTCACTGGGTCTTCTCACCTCCAGTTCAGCCCTCCTTAGGCCAGGATTAGGGCAGGTGTGTGAGGGATGCTAGTCCAGTCTCTCCCTCTCTCTACTCAGGACGTTGGAGCTGCCCTGAACAGGGAGCTCCTATTTCATGGTTACATTGTAATCTCTGTACTCCCACTTGTTAGATACTTAGTTTCTACCCCTACCATCCTTACAATGCTTTTCAAAAATTTTTTAAAAAATATTTTTGAGTCAAGGTCTTGCTTTGTTGCCCAGGCTGACCTCTCACTTCTAGGCTCATGAAGTCCTCCTGCCTCAGTCTCCCAAGTAGCTGGGACTATAGGTGTGTGCCTTCAGGCCTGGCATATTTAGATGTTCATTGCTCATTTACTCATTGAATATAATTCTTAATACCTATCTTGTGCCAGACCTTGGGATCACTTACTTCTAGCTTTTTCTACAGTTTGGGTAAATTTATGCATGATGGACTTTGAGATACTTTGCATTCAAAGGTGTGTTTTGGGGGTTAGTGTGGGGAGGTGGGTGCACGGTGAGCAGAAGAACTGTCACTGACATGCAGCTGACGAGTCAGGGAGGATGTGTCCCCCCAAGATGGAGGTTATGTAAGTGTGTTATGCTGGATGATATACTATCCCTCCCCTCTTGTGCTTCCAGTATGGCTGGATTTACATTCCTTAGTTGGAGTAGAGCTTGCATAATTTGTTCAAGGTCAGCCAGGGAAGGGTTGGGTAGGCAGGCTGGCAGGCTGTGGAGGGGAACCAGGGACTAGTGTTTCTGGTGTGATTTGCTGGTCCTTCTCAAAGTTATCAGTGACTGCCCTGTCCATCCCTCTGTTTCCTGCTCATCATGGGCCTGAAGCTCTCAGGTCTGTCCAGGGGACTGTGGTCCTGTCTTCCCCAGGCTGCCTTCTGTTTCTGTCTGTGCAGGGCTGGCTGTGCGGCCCACGTCAAGACTGCCCTGATTCCTGCTTGGCCTCTAGAGGCTGGGCTTCTGGAGGCATGTGGGGCAGATGCTGCAAAGACAGCTGTGCATGCAGAGATAGCTATGCATGCAGAGAGAGCAGTGCATTAGCAAACTGCACAGACAGCAACTGGGAGTAGGTCTGGGTGGGAAAGGTGGGGAGGGGCCAGGGCCAAGGTTCAACCTCAAAGTCAGCAGACTTGTAGGGTTAAATGAGAGAGCTGGATGCTCCCTTCTCCTCCCTCCAGGCCTGGCCTGAAGAAACAATACAGATCATTATTTCTATCATAAAACTGTCTTTGAAGTGGGTTCTGAGAATTGTATAAAAATGAGTGTTTTCTTCATAGTTGTAAGAAAACTGAGCTCAGGGAGAGGCAAGGCTGTCCATCTCAGGCCTTTCCTTAATCCTGTCAAATAAATGAAGCAAAGGAGGGTGAGTGGGTGCACAAAAAGGCAGAAGGGAAGCTACAGCTTCATAGCAATGGGGCCGATGGGGATAGCGAAGGGGCAAGCCATCTTTTTGTTCTCAGATCCAGGAGTGGGTTTGCTGGGGAGCATGCCAGAGCATGGGGCACCCCTCCCTGAGCATGGAGCACATCTGCCTGAGGGCACAGAATGGGGGTGGTTATGCTCCATTTTTTATGTTTAAGCAGATGGGGAAGGGATGTGGCACACTCGTGAGAAAGCTGGCATCCAGAATGGTTGACATGGAGTGTTGGCACTTAAGGTTGTTTTAGTTAACTGGCAACTTCACTTACATGCGGCTGGTTTTAAATAAAGGAAGGGTTGTGGGACTTTAAGGAAGGGACCCCACAGCTCTGGGAAAGCTGGCTTTATTTGAGCTCTTAAGGGCCCCTCTTCCAATCTCTGCCATCCCGACCCCTTATCCTTGGCTGGTAATCTCCTTAGAAACCTCAGGCTTGTAGGCTGATGTTTGCTGTGGGTGGAGTGGTTTTTTTTTTTTTTTTTTTTTTTGACAGGTGGCATTGCCTGTTGGGTTTTGGGGATTAAGTGATGAGAGAGGGCATTTGGGGAGCATTAAGGGATGAGAGTTCTGCTTCTTTCCCTGAGGGAGAGACCAGTCCAGTGTCAAAGGTAACTGTGTTTGGGAGGCAGGTCCTGGAGGGTCTTTCCTGTGGGGCCGGGGAAGAGTAGGCGGAGGACCCTGACTGTTGAGGTGCTTGGGGCGATTAGATGACCTAAAGGTACTACCACTAGACATTCCTCTTCTTCCCCAGGCCCATCCACAGAGGGATAACACCAGATAGAGGTGCCCTGTCCACTGGCTTGTTAACCCTGGCAGGGATGGAGAATGTTCTGGGTCCTTTGCCAAGATGTCTGAAAGTCTTCTTGGGGCTATATTACTTTAGCTTTCAATCTAGGGTTGTTTTTTTTTAATTTTTTTTTTTTTTGGTGGGGGGTGCTGGGGATTGAACCCAGGGCCTTGTGCTTACAAGGCAAGCACTCTACTGACTGAGCTATCTCCCCAGCCCCTCTAGGGCTGTTTTGTGTTGGCTTCTCCTAGGAGGGGTCAGGCTTATCTGTGCTAAGGCCCTCTGCCATTAGGCAGGTGGTATGTTCTTGAGGACTTGGTAGGTAGTTCCTTGTGGGACCCTGGGGTTGTTATCCCTGCAAAGTTAGTTTGGGAGGAAAGAACAAGTGGAAGGAGGGGATTCCCAGGCTGAAAGAGCCAGTGGGGGCAGCCTGAACTGGATCTCCTCCCATCTTCTCTGTGCTCTGACCCTGATGTGGGCTGACCTGCCCAGGGTAGCCTGTTCATGTGCAAGAAATAACAACAGCAGACACAAAAATAGGACAGAGTAAACAGCTCACTGCTCTTCTCTGCTTTGACACATAAGTGAGTTGGGACAAAATTAGCAAAGCATCTGAAAAAAAGTAAAATAGGGCCTGGACCATAATTTCGTGATTTAACATTGTGGAGGTTTAGAGACACTTTTTTTTTTTTTTTGCAGTGTACCCAGTGTTTCAGTGGGCTCTTGGCAGTGTCTCTGAAGTGAAGGCTTTGGTCAGGAATGCAGCTTCTGGTGGTGCTATTGTTCCCCTGGGGTCATTTGAACCTCTCCTCAGGGGGCTTCTGCTCCCCAGGAACATGCCATGAATGTGTTTATTTGAGTAGTTACATAGATATTAAATGTGATTTCAGATGGGGCATATGCAGATTCAGTTTGATAAGTTAGGTATAATGCATTTTAAAAATGAAAGTAACTGTCATCTGGTTAATTGAGACTAATATTCTGTAATGATTCTGGGGATGGAGAAGGTGTGGGAGATGGTGCTTCTTACTCATGACCCCTTTTCTTCCTGGACAGGGCACACAGTATGCATTGTCTTGGATTAGAATTTTAGTTCTGTGTACATAGCTTGTCAAAGCAAAGCCTTCCAGGGATGTAGTATTGTCTTTCAGGCAAAGAGTGAGTTATTCTTTTTCCTTGAACATCAGTGTCTTTGATAAATATTTCTTGACTGACTTCGTGATATATAACAACCCAAATAGTACTATCTTTTTATTTAATTGGTGCTGGGGATCAACCCTGGGGCCTCATACATGCTGAGCAGGTGCTCTGCCATTGAACTCCATTCCCAGTCCCCCAAGTTGTACTTGGATAGTTGGTTTTAAAATAAAGTCTTGCTGGAGTGCAATGAAGTTTTGTTTAAATTAAAACGGTTTTTTTTTTTTTTTTTTGTATTGTGGTTGGATTTCTTTTCATGTGAGAGATTGCCTAACTAGTTAGATCTTATTTTATTCTCTATGAGGAATATGACACTCTAAAAGTGGAGTCCCCTAAGGGCTGGGAATATAGCTTAGTGGTAGAGCACTTGCCTCGCATGCTTAAGGCCCTGGGTTCAATCCCCAGTACTGGAGAAAAAAAAAAAGTTTTGTGTAGAGTTGGGCCCATTCTGGCACATAGTAGGTACTCAATAATATTTATTGGTTGAATAAAATCAGAACCATGTAGAAATGTCACCATAAAAAACTCTGATTTTTACCCACTGCATTTAATGTCCTAGCAACCAACATTTTGTAAGATGATATGGTTTATTGGCAAGAGTCCTGCAATCCAGTAAAAGACCTAACTCATGGGAATGTATCTTTGATAGATAATTCATTCAGCAAAAATTTACTGACTCCCACTATGTTCTGGGCCTGTGCGCCATCCTGGGGATACCCAGAAGAAGAGACTGATCCCCTGTCAACCAAGGTCTACTGAATATCTCAACTGTGGCCCCAAAGTGAAAGACAAGACAACACATGCTTCCTCTCCCACACTTGGGAGTATATGATGCCTGGAACTCTTAGTGGTGCATAATTTTTATTGGTTGTTAATTGTCTAATAATTTTTATCGATGGTAAACTAATTTCCATAATTACCAATGTATTTATTCTGGTGGTTCTTTTATTGTAGCAGAAGATGGCTGTGCCTCCCACATATGCTGATCTTGGCAAATCTGCCAGGGATGTCTTCACCAAGGGCTATGGTGAGTGCTGCTAGGAGGGAGGGGCCTCTTAGCTATGAACCTAGCTGGCATGTTTGCAGTTTTGCCCTTAATGGTGTGGGAGACCTGGGTTGGTCAACTCTTTAGAACTTCTATGTCTGGGAAAAGAAATCAGCTTCCTGTGGTTAGTGAAGCAGCTTTGGTCACGCATTCAGTAGGGGCAGCTTTTGGATTGCTGCTAACAAGTGGATATTCTCATTTTCTCTTGCAAGCAAGGAGCAGCCCTGGATGCTGCTGCAGTGGAGCGCGGCTTCTAAATATAGCCTGTGGTGCCCACAAGGCCCTGATGACTGTCTCTGCCAGCTGCAGGCACCTTCCTCTCAGGCCTCACTGGGAGCCCAGGTGGACTATTCTTCTATCTGCTGCTATTCCATGACTGCTGAGCTCCATGGAGGCCACCAGCAGCAGGGGCTGGGACCCTCAGCCTTCAGGGTCTGTCTCAGTGTTCTTCCTTTTAGAAAGGATTTCCAAACAGCTGTGAGTGAGATGCTGTCCTCGGCTTAGTTACTTAATCTGTTCATGGTTTTCTTCTTTCTTTAGGCTTTGGCTTAATAAAACTCGATTTGAAAACAAAATCTGAGAATGGATTGGTAAGTTATCCAACTCACATGGAACATGGGTATTTGTTGTTGATCAGCAGATAACTGTCCTGTCCCAGCTGCAGAACTAAAACTCCTTTTTGGATTGTGGCAGTTTGAAGTTGTCATTCATTGCATCTGTATGAAGGGTGGTCCAGGGAACCATGTCCAAGGCCCCCAGTTTAGCAGCTGTTGATGCTCACGGGAAAATGGTGGTTTCACTTGAAACCTCCCTCCCTGCCTGCCTCCCTCCCTTCTTTTCTTCCTTCCTTCTTATGCTGGGGATCCAACCTAGGGCCTCAAGTGTGCTAGGTGAGCATTCTGTCATGAGCTATACTCCCAGACCCTTCCTTGTGTTTCTTATTTTAATATCAACCTGTGTTTAATGCCATATAATTCTTTTAGAAGCAGTCTTAGAAGTCCCTTTTAGATTGTGCCTGTAGTCATTATTGGAAGGGAGATTTGGATTGAGTTGCTGCCTTGTCAGCTCAACCCAGTGCTTCTTCTCTGAATAAGGCAGGAGGCAGAAAGGGAGGGAGATCTTTCTGGCCAGACTTAAAGAGTTAGAGGGGAGGAAGGAATCTGTCTCATGACAAAGCATTCCCTATGTGATTCCTTGAAGCAGCACACTCTTTTACCCCTTTCTGCATTTTAAAGATCTAATTGACTCGTGGAATGAGCTGTCTCTTGCCCACACTCCTGGTCTCAACCATTACACGATGGCCCAAGTAGTACCAAGGACGCAGTGGGCTGCAGGCTATGACTCTCCCTCTCTTTTGAAGGAATTTACGAGCTCAGGCTCAGCCAACACAGAGACCACCAAAGTGACAGGCAGCCTGGAAACCAAGTACAGGTGGACTGAATACGGCCTGACGTTTACAGAGAAGTGGAACACGGACAACACACTAGGCACTGAGATCACCGTGGAAGATCAGGTAACAGCGCCTGTGAAGGGACGTGGGTTTCATTCATTCACACCTGCCGGCCTGTCCTGTGACTAAACCTGGTGGCACATTTCTTTTTTGTTCAGCTTGCACGTGGACTGAAGCTGACCTTCGATTCATCCTTCTCACCTAACACTGGGTAAGACTCTCATCTCTTCCCTGCGAGGGCTTTCTGTGGTGTAGTGGGCCCTGGAAGCCTTTTGTGCTGAAGGGTTTTGGGAATGGGGTTGACATTACCTAAAAGGCAGCCTCTGAGACCTAGAGATACAAATTCTCTGGTTTTGATTTGGTTCCATCCACATCCGTTCATTAATGAGCTGTGCCATAGTGAGCACTCTTTAATTTAGGAACAGTGTTTACCCAAACCCAGGTCTTGGTGTGCCTGTACTTGACCTTGTACTCATCTGGGGATCTGAGGGTGTCCAGGTCAGGCTGCTACCCTCCTCCCCACCACAAGGAGCTTCCTTTTTAATGGAGTGTGCAGACTCGTGTTTAGCAGTGTTTTCTAATAAGATTCTGTACTGTCCTATACTTTTGGCTGCAGGCTGCAGAAGTCTGGTCTAGTAATGATGTTTCATTTTGCTGGTGATGTGACCAGTGCCCCTGGGCAGCAGGTGACATTTGGAAGAAGGGGCTAACTGGTCACTGTTGCCAGCCCATTTGTCAGGTGCCAGGGAACCTTCTCCCACTGAGAACTTGTGGGCTTGACCACAAGGTGGCTCCTGAGGCTGCACTTTCCATGCTTGTGGACTCTCTGGCCACAAGCAGAATAGGTTTGTTGGTTCTTATGTGTCAGGAGGCAAGTGAGCTTGTTAGTCCGCCTTAGCTTCTGGGTGTCTGAATGGCTAAAAGGAACTGTTCTCTTCTGGAATATACTCCTGTTCTTCCCACTTAGAATGGTGGGTCTTCTCAACTGGGGGAAGGTTGTTTTTTACACTGATGATGGGATCAAAGGCATGTACTGAATTTTAGTTTTTAAGTTTAACGTTTGTGACAAAATACATAAAATTCAGCTTCTCCATCATCTAAGTTCACTGGCATTGTGAATTTCATTTTTCACCATTCCATGTTATCTTTTTTTTCTTTCCAACAAGTGTTTATTAGAAAGAGCATCTCCTAACTCCAGAGGCTGTACTAGGTATGGGGTGACCACAGGCAACTAGGCTGGCTTTCCATGGTACTAGGGATTGATCCTAGGGGTGCTCTACCACTGAGCTATATTTTCAGCTTTTAAAATTTTGTTTTTTTTTTTAATTAATTAATTAAAATTTGTTTTCCTCCTTCTCCCCCCCCCCCCCCCCCCCCCCCGCCACCTCCTTTTTTCCTCCTCCTCCTTTTCTCTTTTTTTTTTTTTTTTGGTACCAGGGATTGAACCCAGGGGTGCTTAACAACTGAGCCACATCACCAGCCTTTTTTATTTTTTATTTTGAGACAGGGCCTTGCTAAGTTGCTGACTCTCTAGCTTTGAACTTGTGATCTTCCTGCCTCAGCCTCCCAAATTGCTGGGATTACAGATGTGTGCCTCCACGCCTGGCTAAAATTTTATTTGAATTGCCTAGGCTAGCCTCAAAATTTGTGATTGTCCTGCCTCAGCTTCCTGAGTTGCTGGGATTACAGGCGTGTGTCACCATGCCCCACTGATAAGGCTTTTTATAACTTGTTTTTGGATGATTGGCCAGAAGCTGGATAACTCTGGTCTCCTCTCTGCCACAGTTTCTCCTGCAGGAGCATTGCTGGTCTGCTTACCCCAGGCACCATGCCATCATAATAGGGAGCAGTTATCCATAGAGATCCTCTGGTAGGGTGAGGGGCTGGAAGACAAGATCACATGCCTGAATTTGCTGCCTGGACTTCTTTTGCTGCTCTGAGATGGCACACTTGGGTTTTTCTGTGACGTTTGGGGAAGTTTATAGAGAAGTCTCTGTGACCTGCTGCCACACACACACACACACACACACACACACACACACACACGTATATAAACATACACGTGTGTATGGCAGCAGGTCTTAGAGACTCTCTGCAGACCTTCCCAAAGGGAGTTTTATAAACACACACACACTCACACATATTCACTTACTATATTGAGTGATTGACTTAGACCATCTAGGTTTGAGTAAGTATACTCAATGATGTTTGCTAAATAATGGAATTGCTCAATGATGCATTTCTCTGAATGTGTCCCTGTCATTAAGCAAGCATGACTGTAATGATCAGAAGCAGCAAATTAATGTTACCACTATATTGTTAATGGTTGTCCCACTGAGGTCTTCTTTCTGGTCCATGATTCACGATCCTATATTACATTCAGTGTTTTGTCTTCTGTAGTCTGGGACATATTCTTCATCTTTCTTTGTCTCTCGATATTTTTGAAAAGTGACCAATTATTTTATAGAATGTCCTTCAGTTTGGATTGACCTCATGTTTCCTCATGATTAAATTTTAGGCATGATGGTGCAGGCCTGTAATCTCAGTGACTCAGGAGGCTGAGGTAGGAGGATTGCAAGTTCAGTCAGTCTTAGTAATTTAGAAAGACCCTCAGCAATTTAGTCTCAAAATAAAAAGGGCCTTTGGGTTCAATTACTGGTACCAAAAAAAAAAAAAGAATTATTCATGTTACACATTTTTGGCAACCATAGAAGTGATATTGTGTTGTGCCCTGAGTACATGCTCTCAGGAAGAATATGTCAGTGTGCCTCATTATTGGTGATAATGACTCTGATCACAGTTAGTGTTTGCTAGGTCTCTTTACTGTAAAGCTATTGTTCTTTCTCTTTGTAATTAGTAGGTATCTTAGGAGAAGATATTTTAAGACTGCAAACATTCTGTTTCTTGTCCTGCTTTGGCACAGATAAAAGCACCCTTTGGTGATTTTCTTGCCTGTGACACTTGTGTTTGGGAAATGGTGATTTTTCTATTCCTGTTGTTCCTTCACTTATAATTTGGAATCTATTATAAGGAAGAGCTGTCCCTTGTCCCTCACTTATTTAATTGGTTATTTATACTAGTAATTTATATTAGTATGATTTGTGGATATTTATATCATGGGGTATAACCCATCATATCATTTATTTTGTTGCTCACATTGTCTTAGATGTGGCCATTGGGAGCTCCTTCAAGTTGACATCTTGTGTGCTTTTGACAGCTCCTCTCAATTTTTTGAACTCATCTTTATTTCTGGTTTTAGAAGATGTAATGGGTTCGTCTTGTACTTGCTCTTACCTGCTATTAGCTATTTCTCCAAGGAGACCTGGTTTCTTATATTGGAGAATGGAGTTTAGAAGATGCGGTTGTAGAAACTGTGTGTACCTTTTCCTTCTGGGTATTTGAGGAAAGTTTTGATGACTCTTGACAGAGATTGGAAATGAACATTGGCTTCCAAAACCACTGAGGATTGCTGCCTGGAAAGCAGCTGACTCCTGAAGATACTGTAGACCACATCTGGACAGCGCTGCAGATCTCCTTAGGGACCAGCGCTCATCCTGAGTGTCTGCTACAGATAAAGACTGCTTGCTAACCACAAATCAGAGTCAAGCTTCTCTTGGTGCCTGTCAGATTAGCACCACTGCTTAAATAGCTTACAAAAAAAAAAAACACAAAAAATCCAGTGATATTCGAGAAAGGAAAAGCTCCACAGTTGTAGTGCGCTGTGCTAGAAAGAACAGGAACCTTGGGTGAAGCCTGAGCCACTGCCCCCGTCCTGCTCCTTCTTTGGGGAGCTTGGACCACTGACCAGGATCTCATGAGATACTGGGTGCCATGGAAACCAGTGTGGGTGGTACACATACTGGTCAGAAGCTTTGCCATGGGCATTACACTTTGTGGTTGACAACAGTTTTTATCTGATAATTGTAAGATGCCCTATTTCTACATTTCATGGCCTCTTGCTCTTTTAAATATCAGCCTCTTGACAGCTATTTTGGCATCAGTCACCCTGCCCAGCTTGGTGCCCAAATCCAAGTCTCCCTCCTGCAAAGAACAGGCAGACCAGCATAGGTAGATTTGGAATTTGTCTCATTGAAAGGTAGTTTGTTTGTTATTTGTTTTTAAAACCTACAGAAGCAACTTGAACAAAATTGAGGTCTCAAAATTTCATTGTCACTTTTTTTTTTTTTTTTTTTTTTTGGTCTCTTTCCAGTGCTGGGATTGAACCCAGGGCCTTGTGCATGCTAGGCAGGCACTCTGCCATTGAGCTACATCCCCAGCCCTGTCTCGTTGTCTCTTGGGAAGGCTGTTGGTTTTATTTTTAACTGTGATATCTGAAATTCTGTTCTCATTGAGACCATGGATGGTTTCAACTTTTTTTTTTTTTAATTATGGAAAATCTCAAGTATACAAAATTACAGAGAAAAGTATACTAAGCTCTAATCATTTTCTCATTATCCATCTTTAATAATTGCCAACCCATGTCCAGTCATTTTTTTTATTTAGTCATAAATTACTCCTCCACCCACATATTACTTAAGTAAATAACAGCACATAATTTCATATGTAAATATTATAGCAGGTATCTTTAAATGGTAAGTTTCTTTTTTAAAGAGGTATAACCGTAGTATCATTATTAATTGAAAAAAGTTAATCATAATTCCTTTATATTGTCAATACTGGGTATTGAACCCCCAGGTGCTTTACTACTGTGCTATGCTCTCTAGTTCTTTTTTATATTTTGTGGTGCCTGGAATTGAAACCAGGGCCTCTCACATGCTAGGCAAGCACTCTACCACTGTGTTAGCCCAATCCTTTATGAGACAGGGTCTTGCTAAATTGCCGAGGTTGGTCTCAACAACTTGTGATCCTCCTGCCTCAGCCTCCTGAGTTGCTAGTATTACAGGTGTTTGCCACCACACTAGACTATATTGTCAAATCTTTAGTTTGTTCAAATTTATGTGATTATTTCATGACTTTTTAAAAAAAAAAAAACAGAATAAAAAAACTGTCCATGTAAAATTGGGAAAATTTATTTAGATGGCTTCTTAGTCTCTTAATTTTCAGATTTTATTACAAGGAAATTGTTTGTTCTGTAGAGTTTATAGAGTTACATATAGACTGGATTTTACGGTTTGTATTTCTGTAGTATCATTTAGCACATTAATTCCCCTACCCCCATTTTTTTTTTTTTTTTTCTGTGAATTAGTAAGTCTAGAGTTTTATCACGTTTAGATTCTGTTATGAGGTGCAGGGGCTAAAAATAGAGGTAGTTGTGTATGCTTCTGCTGGTGGTGGGACGCACACATAAGCTCTCCATTTGTCTGATGTCAGCACTGTTAATAAGCCTAATTTTATAATTTCTCCTTCATTTGTTGCTGGAGTATTATAATAAAGAGAAAATTTTCATCAACTATTTGGTGATCTTGAGGCATAATTAGTACAGGAGAGGAATTGATTCCTTTTTTTATTTTCAGAGTAGCAAGTTGGTTCCTTAGCATACAGAGATGCTGATTTTTTTTGTGTCATTATGAATTCATAGATTAAACATTTGATATGTTTTAATCCACTGCCAATATTATTATTTTTTGAAAAACGTTTTCATTAGTGCATATTATTTTTACCAAAGCTCTTCCTTCAAAACCTCTTCGTGTGAGCTCTTCAGTCCTTTTGCTCCAACCCCAGGGATGTTTGATAGCTTTGGGAGCTAGTACAGGATCACCTTGTACATTTTCTGCCCAGACCTATAATTGGACATTTCTCAAGGAGCAGTGGTTCCTCTGAGGAGGGAATGGTTTTTAAAGCCCACAGTCTGAGTGCTGGGGGTGAAGCTTTCATCTTAGTATGAATGAAGAAAGCTAGAGTGGGCCAGGGCTGTGTCTTCCTTGGGGGCTCTGAGCAGATCTGATTCCTTCCGTGGTCTCTGCCAAAAATGCAGGTGGCTGCAGGATGGGTGCATTTTATAGCTGAATGCCAGAAACAACCAGATGAACAGAGTTCAGATTCTTTTTTTTTTTAAATAAGTATTCATATATTCATATTTTATTTTTAAATTTAGTATCGAACAGGTATCCTCACATTAACATTCACATGCTATAATATTAAACTTATAAAATTATACTATGATCTTGTTCTTCATTTGCTTTTGGTAAAAGACTTGCTGACAGTATATTTGCAGGTGACATGACCCTTCTTTGGGGTTTCTGGTTCTGAGGCATGAACTGGTCACAGACTCAAATGTGGCACCATTAGCCTGGACCTGGGGTCAGGTGCAACCAACCAGGACTTCTGGCCCCCATGACTGCCCGGCCCTAGCCTCCACATCACCAGCCAATTCTTTGAATAATATACACAGTAAAGTCTCACAAATATGTCATTGAAAGCCTTCTTACCTTTATATTCACTTAGAGGGATGTAGTATTGTTTTTATATTTACTGGGTTATCAACAAAGAAGATGACCATCTCCTTAAAACTGCTGTTTAGGTAGCTGCCTTCATGACAGATATATCTTTTCCACAGGTTTGGAAGACAGCAAAGATTCATCTGTTTCATAATCACATGGTAGCGCTCTGCCTAACAAATGCCTGTGTAGGCTGCTCCATTAAGCCAAGGAGAGGGTCGAAAAGGAAGGTTACTAGGCGCTTATTTTTCAGGTTCCTTTCCTGTGCTCTCACTTTGTTACTGTGCCTCTGCAGACTGGATTCCAGTTGACAAGAGGCTGTATCCTGCCCACTCTGACCCAGTAACTGCTTACCAAAGACCTGAGGCCCTGACTTGATCTCCACCCCCTCTTCCCCATTTAAACTAGGATTAAAAAAAGAAATTTGCATTTCTTGGCATGATGATTCCAAGGTGAGTTAGCTTCTGATTTTAATATAATTTCTTTTCCTTCAGGAAAAAAAATGCTAAAATCAAGACAGGGTACAAGCGGGAACACATCAACCTGGGCTGCGATGTGGACTTTGACATTGCTGGGCCTTCAATCCGGGGTGCTCTGGTGCTGGGTTATGAGGGCTGGCTGGCTGGTTACCAGATGAATTTTGAGACTGCAAAGTCCCGAGTGACCCAGAGCAACTTTGCAGTTGGCTACAAGACTGACGAATTCCAGCTTCACACTAATGTGTAAGTGTGCACGTTGCAGGGTTTGAGTGTATATCATGGGGTGGTGGTGGTGGTGGTGGTGGTGGTGGTGTGATTTTCATTTCATTTTTTTTTTTTCCTAAGTGCAAATATTTTTTGGGGGGGTGGTGGGTACTGGGGTTTGAACCCAGGGATGCTTAACCACTGAACCACATCCCCAGCCCTTTTTATATTTTATTTAGAGACAGGGCCTTATTAAGTTGCTTAGACCCTTGCTAAGTTGCTAAGGCTGACTCTGAACTCACAATCCTCCTGCCTCAGCCTCCCCAGATACTGGGATTATAGGCATGCACCACTGCACCTGGCCTAAGTGCAATTTAAAAAAAAAAAAAATTTTTTTTTTTAGTTGTAGATGGACACAATAGCTTTATTTTTATTTATTTATTTTTATGTGGTGCTGAGGGTTGAACCCAGTGCTTTGCACATGCTAGGCAAGTGCTCTATCACTGAGCTACAACCCTAGCCCACTAAGTGCGATTTTTAATCACTATAATGTGTGTTTGTTAGCATCAGATGAACCAACTGGCCTCTTGGCATTTTTCTGTTTCCCACCTACCTATTTCCTCAAGTCTCTTAGCTTCTGTTCTATGAACAGCAAACACTGCCACTGGTACCCAGGATGACTGATTGGTTATAACAAGGCATGGTGTCAGTCCAGGGGGTGTCCCTTTCCTGCAGTGTTCTGGATCCTGGAGGTCCTTTCAGTTCAAGTTAACAAAATGGGGGGACAGAGTGAAGCTCTCTTGCTTGGATAATGCCTGAGGATCAGCTTTCATGCTTAGTGGAATGGAGACAGATTAGATTATTTCAGTGAAGTGCAAAGGTCTTCTCTGCACTGTGAGGATTTTCTTTCTTTTTTTTTTTTTGTATTAGAGATTGAACCCAACCCAGAGGTGTTTTACCACTGAGCTACAAACCTATCCTTTTTTATTTTATTTTGAGACAGGGTCTTGCTAAGTTACCCAGACTGGTCTTGAACTTGTGATCCTTCTGCCTCAGCCTCCCCAGTAGCTGAGTAGGAGGCATGCAAAGCACCATGCCCAGAATGGTAGGGCATTTAAGTTTATTAATTAATGGACAGTGTGAGGAAGGGAAGAAAGGATTAAGCTTAGTGTTTAGAGAGCTTATCATAATCAGACTTGAGAGTTGGAATAGAGTGATGATTTAGGTTAAAGGGAACAACAATTTCAATCATAAAAATCTTGTTTTAGTTACTTCCAATGAGGAATGAACCGTGGTAAGTATAGCTCTACCAAGTTTCCTTCCACTAGAGGTCACTACAGAAGTGACTTCTTAAACTTAAGACCAATAAGTGGCATTAATGTGTAAATTACTATTTGTATTCTTGAGAACTTTTATCATTAGTTTAAAATTTGAAAAATTCAGTCTTGTTTTTTTGTACCAAGGATTGAACCCAAGTGCACATAACCATTGAGCCACATCCCCAGCCCCTTTTGTGTTTTAGTTTGAGACAGGGTCTTGGTCAGTTGCTCAGGGCCTCACTGAGTTGCTGAGGCTGGCTTTGAACTTGGAAGCCTCCTGCCTCAGCCTCCTAAGTCGCTGGGATTACAGGTGTGCTCCACTATGCCCAGCTAAGAATTTGAGTCTTCCGAAACAAAAAAGTCAGAGGAAAAACAAATAGAGGCAGTTCAGGGATGGCCATGGAAGTGGGGAGGCGTGATGCAGAAGTGCAGCACCAGAGAGTTTGGAAGATGGAATTATTTTGTGTCCTGATTGTTGTGATAGCTACACAAATCTGTATGTGTTGAAAGTCATAGAAATGCACATCAACGTAAGATTCATTTCTTTTTTTCTTCTTTTTCTTTTTTTTTTTTTTTTTTTAAGTGTGCCACTGGGGATTGAACCCTGGGTTATTCTACCACTGAGCTACATCCCCACCCCTTTTAAAAATTTTGGGATAGGGTCTCACTAAGTTGCTAAGGGTGGCCTTGAACTTGTGATTCTTCTTCTTCAGCCTCCCAGGGAGTAGCTGGGATTGGAGGTGTGCATCACCATACTAGGCTGATTTAATTTTTAATTAAAAAACATAACATACAAGTAGTCATAGGAAAAATATTAAGGCATAGAAGTTTATTTATTTTTAAATTTTTATTTATTTATTTATTTTTTGTGGTGCTGGGGATTTAACCCAGGGCTCTACTGGTAAAAGTGTTTTTAAATTCAGAATTCTGACTGGAATGGTGTTTCCTCAGTTTGGAACTGGGAGTGGGTACTAGTTCTAGGAGGAATGACGGCTATTCAGTGTTTCCCTCATACCTGAGCTTCAGTCATTTCAATAAGGAAGAAGTGGACACAGTTTATTTTTGTTACTGGCATGGAGGCAGCTGACCCAGCTTCTCAGGGCTGCCCTGTGTTGCTGGAACCCAGATGTGGAACACATATTCTTTGTGCTTCCTGCTGGTAAATGTGAACAGGGAGTTCCCTCTGCTTATGGTTTTAAAAGCTAAATGTAGGAAAGCAATGTTATGCTTTCCAGAATATTCTGGAAACTATGATATTTTTTAAAAACACACATTTAAGCCCAAGAAAATTTCCCTATTTGAATATCATGGTAAAGCCATCAGAAAATCTGTTACTTTCAACAGGCTACCATTTTGTAGCATGCTTGGGCTTCTGAATAAAATATAAAAGGGCTTGGGATGTGGCTCAGTGGTTAAGCACCCCTGTGTTCAATTCCTAGGACCTTCCACCCCCCCAAAAAAAATTACAGCATTAAATATTTTCCTAAACCTTGATTAAAGGAGTCTGAGCCCCTGTTCATGAATCAAACAGTACAGAAGTGCTTATGAAAAGCAGTGGGTCCAGCCTGCCTGGTCCACCTGCCAGACTGAGAGAGAAGGAAAAGTGGACCCTCAGCTCTTCATGTACTTTTTATGGATGGCAATGACCACATTACCATATACATGTTGTTCTGCAAGTTCTCTTGGTGGGGCAGACTTCCCAGTTGAAGAATTTGAGCAGAGTCTCAAAAGAGGAAATGGAAGATCTGAATGAATGGGGGTGTGAGGAGGAATTTCCAGTGATGGAGTCGGTACAGTATGTTTGAAAGAGGAGGGAGTTTGACCAGTTGGGGTTTCATTTAGAGTATTTTTGTGAGATAGAAACATTTTATAACATAGCAAGAAACTCCCTTTCAAATCCCATAGGACCTTGGATGTTGCAGTACTGGTAAACAGTGGACGCCTGAATTGGGGGTTAAGCTCTTTTGTTACTGCTGCTTCTACAAGGGGCTGGATGGGTTCTAGTGCACCTCCAGCCATGGCTGTGGCTTTGTGCTAAGGGCTATAGCCTACCTTCCAAGGAACATGTGTTCTTTTTTCATTTGCTTTCCCTCACCCCCACCTTTTGTTTTTGTTTTCATTTTTATAGTGTATTTTCACAAGATAATAATTATGGACGAGTAATATATTTAAACTTCAAGTATTTTGCACAAAGAGCTTACAGATCACATTTAATAACAAGATACCTTGTTTAATAAAATGTTGTTGAGAACTACAATCTAATTTTCAAATCTGAAGAACAGAAGTATTAAAATAAACCAATTTATGGCACAAGACACCATAAACTTACCTATGCAAACAGCAGGTAGGATTTTGTGCTAGAAGCAAAATGGAGGGAAATTTAAATTAATGCCCAAATTCAGGGAATATATGTGTATCTGGTTAACTTATGGTTAATTTTATAAGGAACAGGGGCCCTTAAGAATCAGATAATTTTTTTTTAATAAAAATAAAGACATCGCAAAGATTAGTAGTATATTTTGTTTTCTTTGATAATTTGGAATTTTCTTTGATAATTTGGAATTCTGGTGGTCATTCATCAAATTTGTGAATAATATCTGATAATTTCTTAAACTACTAATCTATATCAGCCTTAAGATGCTGACTCATTTGAATTTTCTTATAATATAATATTGAATTCTGCAGGATCACTATTAAAACAATTTGTTGTGGGATGTGAATTTATACACCTAAAAGTTAGATAGATTTTGAAATTTTTTTTTTTTTTTTTGCTGGGGTGGGGAGGGTGGGGGGGGTCGGATGTAGCTCAGATGTAGAGAGCTTGCCTAGCATGTGCAAGTACCTGAGTTCAATTCCTCCAAACCCCCAAACAAACAAACAATTCATAAAATTACAAGACAACATACTGGGAAAAAAGCTTTGTTTAAATTTTTTTTATTTTTTTATTTTTGGTTCTTTGATGCTAAAATTTATTTAACACATGAAGTTTGAAACTTAAAATCCTAAATATGATAAAAAGTCAAGATAGTTAACTATCATTGATATGTCTGTAACCATAATTAAAAACTGTACACTGAAGAACCAGGCTGTTTAAGAGTGATGGTCTGATGCTATCAAGCAAACTGCCATCTATGATTCATAATCCTTTTACTTTTATTTTTTTTAATATTTTAAGTTGTAGATGGACATAATACCTTTACTTTATTTACTTATTTATTTTTATATGATGCTGAGGATCGAACCCAGTGCCTCACACGTGCTAGGCAAGCGCTCTACCACTGAGCCACAATCCCTGTCCCATCCTTTTACATTTTTTTAACTCAAAGACAAATATGTAAGATCCAGTAAGTTTTAATTTTCTCAAAGTTCTCAGAATGATCAGGATCATCCTCCAGGTAAAAAAAACACAGGTGGGCAATCTTTTTTCCACAAATGACCCCCTGTTTGTATTGTGAGGTGGCAATCAATTACTGTATAAACATCTGGGTTGGCAGTGCCCTCTGCTCACAAACATTCCCTCTTCACATAAAGAGCATGAACAAAGAAGAGACAAAGAGAGTCCACCTTTCATTGTTTCAATGACTCTTGTTTTTTTCATAGTATGTTAGGTGCTCAATTTCAGTTTTAAAACAACAAAAGCAACAACAAAATACCTATATTTAGTCTGAAAAGTAATTGTATGTTCCCCACAGCAGATATCAACAACTTCCAACACAGTCTCTAGGAATAATTTGAAGTCCTGAACCATGTTTGAGAAAAACATTTCCAGCAGTCCGTGCAGGATTTAATCCTATTCCATCTTTGGTGATAGTTGCTCTGTTGCTGCAGGAACTTTAAATTCTGCTGCAGCAAATTTTAAGACTGCCGTGAAAGGGATATGCTCAGAAACTCTGAGAACTTTGTACAGTAGCTGTGGGTCTGATGTCAGTATGATCTTAAAGGAAACCCTTGACATGGTGGAACAGGTCTGGATAGACACCAGATGCCACTTAGCCATGTAGCCCCACTCCTTCTGCAGTGAGGAAGTGTTTCTTCCCATTCCATTTTTATGATAGAATCATTTATAAAAGTAATAACATGAGCAACAGGAAAAAATAACTCAATCCCATTGTCCTTGTTGTTGCTTCTATTTTAAAGAACATTTGGAAGCAAACTTCATAGTTCTTTATGGCTCTAGTAGTTGACTGGGCTGCCTTTGGGTGTTCCCAGCATGGTTGAAATTGTTCTTACCTTCTGAGCCTTCCTGACTCTTCTTGTATGTTTCCCATTCTTATTAGGCTTCTTATAACTTAGTATCTGTTTCATGAAATTTGGCAAACTTCTGATCTTCTCCATACCAGTGATGGGTTCTGTGCATTTCTAGGATCCCTGCTCTCTGGCTGATGTGGGGCAGCCCTGTGTGGGCTCCAGTCCATTCCCTGGGTAGCTTGGCATATGTGCTGTACTTATTTGCAGGAACGATGGGACAGAGTTTGGTGGCTCCATTTATCAGAAGGTGAACAAGAAATTGGAGACTGCTGTCAATCTTGCCTGGACAGCAGGAAATAGTAACACTCGCTTTGGAATAGCAGCAAAGTATCAAATTGACCCTGATGCCTGCTTCTCGGTAGGTACCTGTGGAATTACACAAGTCCCAGGATTGCTGGAGTTCTTTACTTAGAGATTTTCTCACTGTGAAAAGAGTTCCACATGAGTACAATGATAATAGCAGAATTCTTTTTTTTTTTTTTTTTTTGAGGTTTACTATGGGTGTTAGGCATTGTGTGGAATCTTTTACCTGTGGATTATTGCATTTAATTCCAGTTAAGATAAATACTGTCTTGACTTTGCTTTTTAAAAGTCATCTCAGTTTTTACAAATGAGGAACTAGAAGCTTAGGGAAGCTGATTAAGTTGCCCAAAGGCACCCAGCAGGTAAGTGCTGGATTTGACCAGACAGCCTTGCTATGAGCTTCTTCCTTTAATCAGTCCTTCTTCCATAATACAAACTGTAAAGAGGGGCACCCTGAAACCTAGGGCTTTAAGTGTTTATTTTTGCCTTCATTTTTCATTCTTCTTTTCATTTCTTGCAGTGCACATTAGAAATCAGAGGTCAGTTGGTGTCTTATCTTGCAGACAAAAGCTTTGCTCATGAGTCCTTGAATTGCTGTACAGTGTTTGCAGTAAATTCCGTTGGGCTCATTTCTGTGGTCACAGGGCATTGTAGGCTCTACCCTTTTTGGGGTAGAATGAGGAAGTCTCATGTTCCAGAATGATTTCTGTTGGTCTGTGTAATGTACAGACAGCCCATTTTAAGTCTTCTGAACTGGGAACTGAATTTGGCTATCTTAACATTAGGCACATTAAAAACAAGGGAGAAAGGGCCTCATTGTTTGGAAGCTATGAACAAAAAGAAAGAGTTATAAGGGACATTGCCTGCCAAGAGCCTTCATTCTCTCTGCTTTGTTCTTATGAGGAATGCCAGAGTTATTAACAATTCAAGCAGGAAAACACATTACCTACATTTGAGATATTTCATATTGAATTTAATGAATCCCATAAATGAGGTGGTTATGATAAAGATGATTTAATTCTGAAGCCCTGAAATGGTTGAATAAAAATCTCTAATTATTCATTTTGAAGGTGAATGTATGAAGGACTAGTGTTTTCACTTGCTCTTATATTTTCCCTATCTAGGCCAAAGTGAACAACTCCAGTCTGATTGGTTTAGGATACACTCAGACCCTAAAGCCAGGTACGTGTTGCTTGTGGGTGGAGTCAGTTCTCAGTGTTAAGAAAATTGTAATGCTGGCTTGTTGATTTATGCTGTAGCTTATAAAATACCCATATAGGACATTATAAAAAAGTGTGTATAAAGTTTTATAATTAAATCTTTAAAAAGGAACTTCAGAGTCATAAAGCATTAGGAGAATTTGAAAAATAATAACAAGAGGAAAAAAGACTGAGACTAACATTTATTACAGTTTTGGTTACTTTCTTCCATCCTTTTTTCCAATGTGTATAAATAATGATACTTATTTTCAGCAAATTCTGAAAACTAGCCTATAAATCATTCTCATTATAGAGAGACAGAGAAATAGGATAAATGGTTTTCAGGTCTCTTCTGTACAGTTGGCTAGGTGTGCGAGAGTTCCAGGAGATAATTCCACCTTTTAACCCAGGAAGGCTAGGATTATATGATGTCAGAATCAAGCTACTCCTGGGAAAATCAGTCCATTAAATCTAAGATTACAAGCTACTCTTGGGAAAATCACTTTGGGGTGTGTGTGTGTGTGTGCATGTATGTATGCATGCTATATGTGTGTGCATGCTATGAAGGTGAATGTAAGACCTCAGGTCTGATTTGGGTTGGGATTCCCTTTCAAGGGACAGTTGCTGAAGAAGCTTACTGTGTGGTGCCAGCAGTAGACAGACTACCTGTAGCTGGGGGATGATGAGCAGAGAAAGAAGGTGGGGTTCCAGAGTGGATTTAGGCAGGCTTTCTGGACTGTGGAATAATGGTAATTTGTTGTATGAGCTCACTCTAGGATACAGATTCTGAATTTGGTATTAACCTTTCTTCCCTTTTCTTTCTTCTGTCCTTCCTCCTTTTCTCTTCCTGGTTTTCCCTGCTGTAGGTATCAAACTGACACTGTCAGCTCTGCTGGATGGCAAGAATGTCAATGCTGGTGGTCACAAGCTTGGTCTAGGACTGGAATTTCAAGCATAAATGAATACTGTACAATCGTTAATTTTAAACTATTTTGCAGCATAGCTACCTTCAGAATTTAGTGTACCTTTTAATGTTGTATGTCTGGGATGCAAGAATTGCTAAAAATAATGTTAGACCTCCGGGTTAAAGAGGATTCAGCTTTAAAGTGTTACCATTTCAGAGGTACAGAAGAAACCGAGTCCAAAAAAAGGTCCTTTCAGCTGTAGACTTGTGTGTGTGAGGGACTTGGTGGTCCCTTTAGAGGTGCCAGGTTTCTTTTTTTTAATCTAGAAATGGCTGCAAGTGGAAGCTGATAATGTATAGGCACTTTGTAAATCTGTATTGAGTAAATGAATGGGATTGTGACTTCCTGAGAATCAAACCTTGGTTTCCTAACTCTAATTGATGAGGAGCTCGTTGCTTGGTGGTGTGTACAAACTCATCTGAAAGGGACTTTTTTAGACAGATCTTCCCTGACCTTTTTCCACCCTAGTCCATATCACCTCTTTTACACCAAAAGTAGTCTGCAGGGTGTGGTCACTGTTTCTTTTTTGTGCCATTTTGGGGTGGAGAGGGTGGACGTGATGAAGCCAATAATTCAGGACTTAATTCCTTTTGTGTTGTGGTTTTCTTGCCCTTGCACCAGTGTATGAAATAGCTTCCAGGAGCCCAGCTATAGGCTGGGAAGAGTCTGCGTGATTGTAATCACATGGTGACAACACTAGGAATCTAAATTGGACTTCTGTTGTATTCTCACCACTCAATTTATTTTTTAGCAGTTTAATGGGTACATTTTAGAGTCTTCCATTTTGTGTGGAATTAGATCCTCCCCTTCAAATGCTGTAATTAACATCACTTAAAATAAAACTTGAATAAAATATTGAAACCTCATCCTCCTTCTATTGTCCTTATTAACAAAAATGTGTATGAACAGGACACTTGTTTAGATTTGTTTTTTGTTCCCTCACACTGTGTGTGTGTGTGTGTGTGTGTGTTATTAGTTTTCTCTTGTTGTGTAACTGTGAACACTCATTTCTGTCACAGTCTGCAGGACAGAAGCCCAGGCAGGTGTGCCAGCCTCTCCACTCAGGTTCTCACAACGCTTAAAATTAGGGTGTTAACCAGGCTGTGTTTGCATCCCAGCAAGAGGCTTGGGGTCCTTCCAGGCCTCCATAGTCGTGGCAGAATTCAGTTACTTTTGCTTATAGGATAGAGGGCCCTATTTCCTTGCTGGCTGTCAGCTGGGGTCCACCCTTAGTATCTTGAGGTCACCAGCATTCTTTGCCACATGGTCCCCTCCATCTTCAGTGCCAGGAACAGAAAAAGTCTCTCATATCTTATTCATCTTACACTTCAAATCTCTTCCAGGAGAGTCCCCATCACTTTTAAGGACTCAGTGAATTAGGTTAGGCCCACTGAGGGTAATGTTTTCATAAATTTAACTGCTGGGTAAAGTAACCTAATCATAGAAAAAAATACCATCATATCCACAGATTTCTCCTTGGGGGTCATGGAGGGGCTCATTTTGGAATTATTCCATACATTTGTATATATATTTTATAACTTTATTATGGAAAATTAACACAAAGAGTAATGAACTTCACATTACCCAACTTTAACAAATAGGAACATTTTCCCCATTGATTGTGTTAAGACAGAATTCTTTTTTTAATATATATTTAAAAGTGACATTCAAAACAGGTATCACATTTATTTTTAGCATTTTGTGTAAATGATTACCCAGAACTGTGGGCCTCAGTATTTGTCATACTATCTTCATCAGGTTTATAAGGACTTGCAGCTATTTGTAAGAAAACTTTTAGAATTTTTCCAGAGATTCTGGCACACACAGGTTGCTGGGTGTATCTGATCAGGTTCCAAGTATAGTATTAAATATTTTCAAGTGTAAAAAGGGCCCTCAGTATGAGGGAACATTTTGCTCACCAATTACTTAATAAGTGTCTACCTATTGTATGCTGTGGTTGGAATATGTGCAAAAATGAAAATGCCTTGAGTTTCTAATATCAGTTAAGAGAACTGAAACAATCTGTTATGAAGGGAAATGAACAAAGCGGACAAAGGTTCAGAGAAGAGGATTGGAGTGTGTTTATTACAGGCAAAGTCCTATTTAAGTCTGAAGCAATTTCCAAACAAGCAAGAGCTAGAATTGAGGGACTTATTTGTTAAACTGAGTGTTGTTTTCTTTAAAGAAAAGACTTCATTTGTTTTTCGGTACTGGGGTTTCCATCCAGGGCCTTGAGCATGCTAGACAAGTGCTCTACTACTGAGTTATGCCCTTGGCCCTTTTTATTTTTGTGTGAGTGTAGTCTTGGGGATGGAACCAGGGCCTTGTATATGCTAGGCAAATGCAGTACTGCTTAGCTCATCCCTACCCTGAGGGGTGTTTTCTGTACTCACAGAAGTGAAAGCTGGGCGCCTGAGGGGACTATGTGCTTTGGCTAACTTGGAAGGTTTGCAATAAGGGCACCATTGGGTGTATATGGGCTTGTGGTGGACTTTGGGAAATAAGCAGATGAATGGCTTCTTAGTTTTCTTAACACAGAGTTAAGTGTTTCTGAGCTGTTTCTGGAGCCAGATAAATGCTATGGGAAAAACAGATTCAGAACACAGGCGCTTCTCTACTCTGTAGAGGCAGTTCAGCTCTGCCCGAGCTCTCTGGGGACAGCAGCAACTTTCTGAGGGAGTCACAGACAGTGGGGAAACTGTGGACACAATAAATGCTTTTATGCCATGCTAACATTTGTGACAATCAAATAGGACCTTTATAAATTGAAGCCTATAGCTGTTTATTAAGGAAACATTCACAGAAGGAAAACACAGACCAAAGCATTGTGTCAAGGCCGACATGAACTTCCTGGAAGTTTCTAAATTTGCATTTTCATATACTGGGGGTTTTGTATTTTAAACTACAAAATTTAAAAAGTAACAGAAGTGTATTTTAGGAAATCTGGAAGCTATTCACAATGGCAACTCGGCACCCCTACTTTCTGGCTACCTTTCCTGTTTCTTTCCATCTTAAATATACTGTATGCTTTCTGCTGTTGTCTTCCTCGCAATGAACTTTACACAGGCTTTGTGGTTCGTTTCGTTTTCTGACATATCTTGAAATACGGAGAAGTACTAAATATTTGTTGACATAATAAATGATTGTGGGGAACGATAAGAATATCATTCCACCACCCCGATATGCCTGCTGGTAACATTCTCGTTTCCATTGTCTTGGGGAGGTGGAGGTTCACTTTCGTGAAACAGCTACAATTTCCTTTAAAAAAAAGTTTTAAACCGCTATTTTTGGAAAAATTGTACCCCGTCACGTGCGAGGCAGCGAGGGGCTTGCCCGGCTCTCTTCAGCACCTTTCACACCGGGTCCTTAACTCCCGGCCGAGCCTCGAACCAGCCCCAGCTGCAACTCCCACCACCTTTCCTCCTTAATCCTGGTTCCAGATGCTGCGTCATCACGCTGGGACGTAGAAGCCTAGGGCCGCGGCGCCTTACGAAATGTCTGACGTCAGGACGCAGAGCCTAGCAACAGCGCAGGCTCCCGGCCGAGTCCGTTATGGCCGCAGCCGCCCTAGGGAGGATGAGGGGGGCAGTGCAAGCGAACCTGCTTCCCGGGCCGGGCATCGAGACCCCTGGAGGGCTGGCGTGGACACTGGTCCTCGTGCTCCTGCTTGCGTTCGCCGTGTCCACTGGTAAACTGGGCGCGACGGCAGGGCGGGTGCGAGAAGGAGGCGAGGGCCTGCGCGCGGGTCTGGAGACATGAGCCAGGGGAAAGGGCGCTTCTGAGTGCCGAGAGCAGACGGTGTCTAGTTGGGGCAGTCTGCCCATTCTACGAGGGAGCGTGTGGTGTCTGAAGGGGTTCAAGACAGTGGGGTCTCCCAGGGCCTGACAAATGCGGTTGAGAGATGCGGACACCCAGGGAGCAGGGAGCAGAGTGTAGATGGGCGGGGAGCGGGGGAGTGGTGTGTGGTCCAGAGAGTCTTGAAGAATGGACTGTCACCGGAGTGGCGGCCGTGGGGTTTCCACAGGTTTTTGAAATGGGGAGTAAGGGTCTCGAAAAGGGGCCGGAGGTGACAGGAGCTGAAGTGATGCTTCAGGTTACCCCTAACCTGAAATATGGTGTGCTGTCTAGGGAGGGTCCCAAAGTGTGTGTGTGGGGGTGGGGGTGGGCGGGGACCTAGTAGAGCCAAGGAAGGAGAATCTCTTCCTTGCCCCCTAGAATGGGTGAGGTCAGTAGTAAAGACCGAGGTGGGCAGGAGCAGTGACCTAGTGACTGGACTCAACTGAATGAATATTTCAGAAAGTGAGAGGGAAGGAGAAAGAGTTGCTTTCGGGTAGGGTTGCTTTTCTGAGGTCTTGGAGTTTCTGGTGCATTGGTAGAGAGATCGAGAGTAGGGCGTTGGGCTCCTGAGGAGCTTGGGAAAAGGAGAGACGTTTGGGAACAAAGAAGATTCTTTGTGAACGTGATCCCTTTCCCTGTATCTTGGGTTAACCAGGACAACACTGCTTCATATTTGCTTTATAATGGATTTGTAGGATTTGGCGGAGAAAGGATTTCTTCTTTTGCAAAAGTTACATTGTAAATCAAGATAAGCTTGAGACTTAGTGGGAAAGAATTTAGAATGATTAAGCAGTATCTTGTTTAATAGTATCGTTTTTCTTTCAGTCCAAGACACAGTCCTTTTCTTCCAAAGTCTTTTTGGGTTTTCAGATGAAAAATAGTGTGTGAACTGAAGGCAGTACAATGCACTGCCTTCCCGGTGTTTGCCAGTCTGCGGGGAAGGACTGTGGTCATTGTGATCCATTTTCTCAAGGCCCTTTCATCATTAGTAAAATGTAATGAGGATTTCCCTGTTCCTAAAGTACTTGAGTAGCATAATTGTTTGGATCATTTAATCATCTAAGAAAAAAAAAAAAAGACATTTAAATATCTGTATTTCCCGCTGGAATGGTCAAGAAGTATGTATAGCTGGGAACTAGTTACAGAAATAAGACTTTTTGGTGGAAAATCTTGTGTTGGGGGAGAGGGGCAAGTGAAGGGGACTGTGGAGTATTAAGGTGTCGTAAAGCACTTAAATATTGCTCTCAACCATATGGAAAGTTTTAGGGAATCTTTGTCTTTTTTTTTTTTTTTTTTTTTTTTTGGTATCAGGGATTGAAGTCAGGAGGACACTCAACCACTGAGCTGTCTCCCCAGCCCTATTTTGTATTTTATTTAGAGACAGGGTCTCACTGAGTTGCTTTTTGCCTCACATTTGCTGAGGCTGGGGCTGGGCTTTGAACTCATGATACTCCTGCCTCAACCTCCTGAGCCACTGGGATTACAGATGTGTGCCACGGTGACTGGCTGAATCTTTATCTTTTTAAATTGTCTTTATATATACCTATTTTGAATGTTGTAAGTTCAGAGTATTTCCTGTTGAAAATAACTTAAATAAAAATGGACACATATGCTTTTTATTGGGGAGCAGCTCCATTGCAGGAGTGTAGCATTTTTAAGACTTGGGGTAATATTTTTTGCAAGCATGCCTTATGTGGAATAATTTCAAAGTAATCACTCTTATAATAAGAAAATTTAAATCTAGGATGTGTTGAGTGTCAAATTTCAAATAAGCCTAGAGAAAGTGACCATATTATGTTTATTTAAACTTGTTTCATATTAGGTTTCTTAAAATTTCATTGTTTAGGTGTGTTCTTGGAAGTGTGTAGGAATTCTTAAGCTTTATGTTTTTGTTTTGATAAAATAAAGAAAAGATACTCATTTTGGATCACTGGATGACCAGCTTATGTCCAAGCCTTGCTGAGCTGTTTCAAAAGTGCCTGCTTTTCTGTATTTGCTATCTTTGTTCCCAAATGATCACCTTAATTTACTCTGTAATGCAGTTAATTTTTAAGGTAACTTTTCTTAAACCAGCATGTGAATGAATTCTCAGGATCTTCTGCATTTTCAAGTTTGAAAAATGCCAATATAATTTTATTTTAAGGTGGCTTTTTAAAAAAAATTAAGAAAACTTCTAAAAGTCTTATTTTTAAAATGTTGTTTTAACTAAAGAGATAATATCAATTAGGAAAAGGTAGAAATGGAAGATTTAGACAGCTAGAGTAATGCATATGTTTGTAGAAGCTAAGCAATTAAATCCATAAAGCAGGAGTTGTCACTTTGTTTTAAAAACTCTTCTTAGCTAACAGGATCAACTCCACAGATTTGAAGGAGAGGAGGTCAAGGAAGGTGATCTACTTTGGATCAAATATTTCAGATGAATTCTTAGTTTATTTTCCTGTGTGGTATTGGTGTATTACTTTTAAGTTTTATTTCTTGAACAGTACACATTCTGGTCCTAGTTGGTGCTAGGTATTGGAGTTAAACAATGAATAAGGGCAATATTAGAGGTATTTTTAGAGCGAGTGGGGTTTCCTGGGCTTTTCCAGAGCACAGGGGAAGGTGCAGAGACACTACATGGGATGCCCTGTGGAGTTGGTGGAGAAAGCTGGGTGAAGAGCACTTTCAATAAACACACGTTTATTAGATAGATGCCTACTACCTGCTAAGTAGGTGGTGGGGATGGAGCAGGTAGGGAGATTAGCAAGTGATACTGAGAGTGAGGTAACCAGCCCAGATCATGTAGGATCTTGTAGACTATATAGACTTTGGGTTTTGAGAGAAAGGGAGAGCCCCTGGAGGGTTAAGTAGAGGAGTGACCTCATCCAATTTAAATTTTTACAGGTGACTGGCTGCCCTGTTGAGTGTGGACAGCACAGGTTAGGGTGGGAGGAACTAGATCAATTAGGAAGCTGTTGTAATAATCCAGGTTGGGTGTGGACTAGGCAGTAGCAGTGGAGAGGTGAAAAGTATTCAAATTTTAAACGTGGAGTAACAGATGAATGTGAGGTGTTAAGAAAATGACAACTCGAAGATTTTTGGATCGAGTAACTAGAATGATGAAGTTGCCATTATTTGAGATGGAGAGTGGGTAGAGCAAGGTGTTTTTTTTTTTTTTAATTTTTGGAGTGGGATTTAGACATTTAATTTCCTTAATTTTTTGTTTGAGATAATTATAAATTCACTAGCAGTTGTAAGAAATAGTATAGAGATCTTCCATACTCTTTACTCAGTTTTCTCCAGTAGTTAACATCTTATAATACTGTGGTGTAATATCACATCCAGGATATTGACATTGATATAGTCAAGATTTCCATTTCCATTTCCAATCAAGGACATTTCCATTGCCACACTTGTTGCCCCTCTGAGGCTACCCGCCTTCCTTCCTGCTTCACCCTTTCCTGAACTTCTGGCAACTGCAAATTTGTTTTCCATTTCCATAATGATATCATTTTGGGAGTCTCATATAAATGGAATCAAGCAGTATGTAACCATTGGATTGGCTTTTTTCACTCAGCATAATTCTCTGGAGATTCATCCAGGTCCTTGTATGTGTGGATAGTTTGTTCCTTTTTATTGCCGATTAGTAGTATTCCATGGTATGGATATATTATACTTTA
This sequence comes from Sciurus vulgaris, assembly GCF_902686455.1. Lineage (NCBI taxonomy): Eukaryota > Metazoa > Chordata > Mammalia > Rodentia > Sciuridae > Sciurus > Sciurus vulgaris. The sequence goes on along the minus strand of NC_136466.1, from coordinate 32,457,426 downwards.
ATTATCCATCTGTTGTAGGATGTCTGGTTGTTTCCAGTTTTGGGCTATTATGAATAAAGCTGCTGTAAACATTTGTGTACTGATTTCTATCTGAACATAAGTTTTCATTTTTCTGGGATAAATGCCTTGGTGTATAATTTTTAGTAGTGTGATAGTTATGTGTTTAGTTTTTTAAGAAACTACCAGATTGTTTCTCAGTCTCTGTCCTGTTTTACATTCACACCAGCAATATATGAGTGATCTGGTTTCTCTGCATCCTCACCAACATTTGGTGTTGTCCTTATGTTTCATTTTAGCCATTCTGATAGATGTGTAGTGATATCTCATTGTGGTTTTGATTTGCATTTTCCGAATGCCTTATTATCTCTTTATATGCTTATTTGCCATCTGTGTATTTTCTTTGGTGAAATGTCTCTTTCTGACTTTTGGCTATTTTGTGACTGGATTGTTTTTTCTAACCCTAAATTTCAAAGATTGTCTCCTATATTTTTTTAAGGGGTTTATAGTTTATATTTAAATATGTTTTATTTTTAGTTTTTTTTTTGTCTTTTTGTGGTGCTGAAGATTGAACTTGGCCTCATGCATATTAGGCAGGTGCCCTGCCACTGAGCCATATCCTTAGTCTTTAAAAAAAAAAATTTTTTTTTTGTTTTTAGACAGTCTGACTAAGTTGTCCAGGCTATCCTTGAACTTGCAATCCTCCTGCCTCTCCCTCAACCTCCAGCATAGCTGGGATTACAGGTGTACAACACGGTGCCCAGCCATTTTTAGTTAATTTTTGTATAACTAAAATGGTGGATTACATTGATTGCTTTAAATATTTTGAGTGAGTCTTGCATCCCAAGAATAACCTCGTCATTCATGGCATATACTTTTAATTTTTGTTTTGGTGGTGCTGGGATGAAACCTAGGGCCTATGTATGCTAAGTATGCTCTACCACTAAGCTACAGCTCCAGATCTTTTAATTGATTTTTATTGTACTAGTCAGCTTTCTGTTACTCTAATGAAATACCTGAAGCTATTAACTTATAAAGAGTTCGGTTTATTTTGGCTCATGGTTCTGGAAGTTACATTCTAAGATTGTGTGGTCTTATGGCTGTGGGTCACTGGTGAGGGCAGTCATCATAGAGGAAATGTGTGGAGGAGCAAATTCTTACATCAACTAGGAAGCAGAGAGAGAAAGAGTCAAGGGTCCCAAATTCTCTTTTGAGAGCATGTTCCCAGTGACCTAAGGATCTTCCACAAGTCTCTACCTCTAAAAGTTCCACAGCCTCTCGATAGGACCACACGGGGAACCAAATCAAGCCTTTAAACACATGGGTTTTCGGGCATCATTCAGCATCCAAAATATAGCACTTATATTGCAGATTTTTATTTGCTAATATTTGTTAATAATTTTTTCATGTATATTCACAAAAGTTATCAATTTGTAATTTCCTTTTTCCATAGGGTGTTTCGATTTTGTGATAGGGTAATAGTATTAACTTCATAAAATGAATTGATAAGTATTATTATTTTATTCCCTGGAAGAGATTGTGTAGAATTGGTATTAATTCTTGTTTAAATGTGTGGTGGAAATTGGTGAAACCATCTGGGCCTGGAGATTATTTCTTGGAGTTTTAAATTAAGATTTCTATTTCCTTAATATTTATAGGACTAGTCAAATGATGTATTTCATAGGAGGTGAGTTGTAATAGTTTGGGTTTCTTAAGAACTTTGTCCATTTCATCTAAGTTGTCAGATTTATGTGTGTGTGTGGTGCACTGATTATTCTTCATTTGATGTCTGTAGCATTTGAGTTATATCCCTTGTTTAATTTATGATATTGATAATTCACGTCTTTTTTCTCATTTTATTTGTCTTTCTTGCTAGGCATTTGTCAGTTTTTCTCATCTTTATTTTTTCAAAAAACCAACTCTGTTTCATTGGTTGTTGGTATTTTACATTATCTTTATTATTCGCTTTCTGGTTTTTGAGTTTATTTTGCCTCTTTTCTAGGTTATTGAGATAGGAGCTTACATGATTGACTTGAGACAGTCCCTCTTCTAATGTATGCTCTTAGTGGTATAAATTTCCTTGGTGTTGCTTTATCTGTATCTCACATACCTTGATATGTTGTATTTTCATTTGCATTCAGCTCAATGTTTTTTTCCCCTTGAGACTTTCTCTTTGATTCATAGATTACTTAGAATGTGTTGTTTAAAATGAGCTTTGTGGCTCGTGCTTGTAATCTCAGCTAGTCAGAAGGCTGATTACAAGTTCCAGGTCAGCCTGGGCAACTTAGCAAGACCCTGTCTCCAAAAAAAAAAGAAAAAAAGTGTGGGGAGCCGGCTGTGGCTGTGGGTTAGTGGCTGAACCCTTGTCCTCCTGAGTTCAATCTCCAGTACTGGGATTAAAAAAAGTGTATTGTTTAGTTTCCAAACGTTTGAAGATTTTTCTTTTTCTTTTCCTCCCTCCTTCCCTTCCTTATTGAACCCAGGAGTGCTCTTCCACTGATCAACATCTCCAGCCCTTTTAAATTTTGAGACAGGGTCTTGGTCAATTAATGAGACTTGCCTCAAATTTTTAATTTCCTGCCTCAGCTTCCTGAGTCCCTGAGAGTACAGTTGTGTGTTACCCAGCTACCTTCTTCTGTTATTAATATGTTTGTCTTTTCTTTCTTTCTTTTTTTTTCTTGTAATACTGGGGATTGCACCCTGGGCCTTACACATTCTAAGCACACGCTAACCACTGAGTTACATCCCTAGCCTCAATATCTGGTTTAACCCTTTTTCTCCTCTTTCCAGTTTATACATGTTAGGTTTTTTGCTAATGCCCTCAGGTCTTGGAGGCTCTGTTTATTTTTCTTACAGTCTGTTTCCACAGCCTGGATAATTTCTATTGTTCTGTCTTTCAGTACACTGATTTTTTTTTCTCCTGACTCCCTTCATTCTGCTCTTGAGTCCACCTTTTGAGCATCTTATTTATTCATTTGGTTCTGGGGATTGAATCTAGGAGCAATCTAACACTGAGATATATCCCAGCCCTTTTATTTATTTATTTATTTAGAGATAGATCTTGTAAAGTTGCATAAGCTGGCCTCCAGTTTGTGATCCTCCTACCTCCGCCTCCTGAGTAACAGGGATTAAAGAGTGTACCACTGTGCTGGCCTGTTGGCATCTGTGACTGTGTTTTTCGTAAGCTTGACATCTTCCTGATTGTTGATATGACAGATGATTTTGTATTGAAACCTGAACTTTTTTGTACTATGCTGTGGGACTTCTTTAATCTTTCTCTTTAATTTTTTTTTTGAACACTGCTATGGCAGGGGTTGCTGCCCATTACTGCTATGTTATCTCCGCTATTGCCATCTGAATAGTGGTGGTCTCCTTGTTTTTTTTGGGTTGGGGTAGGAGTTCTGGCTTCCTTCATGATCTGCACTGACATAATTGTGTGGGGGTGTCCTTGTTATTGTTTGGTGATGGTTGAAGTCTTGACTCTGTGCTCGTCCTCTGACACTGTCCCATTGGGGAGGGGAAGAGGGTACCCTGTTACTCTGTCCCAATCTTTTGGCTAGAGAAAGTAACCTTTTGGGGGATCATTTCTGTCTGTTCCCCTCCTTGTTTTCGGTTGCTTGCTTCTTTAGCTACAAGTCTGGGATACATGAGATAAAAAGAAAATTCAGGACTGAGTAAACTTTTCATCACTCTAACAAATACCTGAGATATTGAACTTATAAAGAGAAAAGGTTTTACTTTGGGTTCACAGTTCTAGAAGTTTCAGTTCATGATTGGTTGACCCCATTGCTTTGGCTCTATTGTGGCACATTATGGCAGGAGCTCTTAGTAAAGCAAAACTGTGTACCTCATGTCTGGGAAGCAAAGTTGGGGAGAGAGGAAGAAGGGAAGAGGTCGGGTCCATAATCCTCTTCATGGGAGCTCCCCGTGATCTGACCTCCCACTGGGCCCCACCTCCTGAAGTTTCTATCACCTCCCATACTGTCTGGCTGTGCACTAAAACTTGAACAAACCAAACCAGATCCAAACTATATACCAGGAGGTCACCACCATGCCATTTCTTAGGTCCTGAGGTCTTGTAACTACTCTGTCTTGTTTTTTCCACCTTTCAGAGTATTCTTATGTTACATGTATATAATATACAGAGGTTTTAGTGGTTCTTAGTGGCGGAAATAGGAAAGAGTACATCTCTCTTCCTGTAAGCCAGTGAGAATCCATTTTGAACCTGTTAATTTGAATGTCAGACATCTGAGAGATGTCAAGCAGGCAGTGACATGTATGAGTCCAGAGTCCAGAGTTCATGGATTCCCTTCTGATGGCTTCATTTTTCTCTGAGAAGTTAGGAAGTGATGTCAGTTGAAAATGAGGGTACCAGAGAAGGTATTGGAAATTTGATGATAGAGGAAAATGTGAATGGCCTCTTAAGAGGGGAGGAGGGTAAATGGACTAGGTGAAAACAATATAATTGCTAGCATCTTTAAACATAGACTAGTTCTTGAGAGAAAGTTATAAGAATTTAGCTGAGAGTAATGCTTAATAAAAATAGAAGTTGATATTGCTTTTAGCTTTGTAGGGATGAGTTGGAGATTTCAGGGTAATGTCTTTCTTCTTTTCTTTCAGCTGTATCACAAACAGATCCACCAGGCCAAAGTGTACGAAACTCAGATGTTTCTACTTCAAATATGAATGCTTTAACACATGGAAACCCAACCAAACCTTCTATTTCCCAAGTCAGTACCACTCTCCCTCCCCCAACCAGTACAGAGAAAAGTGGAAGAGCATCTGCAGCCCCCCATCCCTCTCCTATCACCTCTCTGTCCCAAGAGGAAGCTGATAACAATGAAGATCCGAGCATAGAGGAGGAGGATCTTCTCACACTGAATAGTTCTCCATCCACAGCCAAAGACACTCTGGACAATGGAGATTATGGAGAACCAGACTATGATTGGACCACCAGCCCTAGGGATGATGAGTCCGATGAGACTTTAGAAGAAAATAGGGGTTACATGGAAATTGAACAGTCAGTGAAATCTTTTAAGGCCCCGTCCTCAAATGTAGAGAGGAAGACAGCCACTTCTTTTTTCATCTTATTATTTTTGCTTTCTGTATTGCTATTGTTTATGTTACATATCACAACAAAAGAAAGGTAAGTTTGGGAATTTTTCAGCCTCTCTAGTTGTGCCTTATTAGCTCAGTCATATTTCTTATCAATTATATGTTAGTTTGGTAAAATATCAAGATGTCTAATTGGTTTGTAAATCTATGGTATATTTTAATGTATTACAGACAGAATGCTTGACCGTATGTGTTTCTAAAAAAAAAAAAAATTAGTCAAATTACTTCTTAATGAATAAAGCCCAAGGCCATCATTTTTTTTTTTTTTTTTTTTTTCTTTCTTTCCAGTACTAGGAATTGAACCAGGACTGCTGTATCACTGAGCCTTATCTGCAGTCCTTTTTATTTTTCATTTTGATACAGGATTTTTTTTTTTGGTGGTGGGATTGAATCCAGCGGTGCTTCACCACAGCTCTTTTAAAAATATTTTATTTAGTGACAGGGTCTCACTGAGTTCCTTAGGGCCTTGCTAAGTTGCTGAGGCTGGCTTTGAACTTGCAAATCTCCTGTCTTAGCCTCAACCTTCTATGTTGCTGGGATTATAGGTGTGTCATGTGCCTGGCTGAGACAGGGTCCTAATAAGTTACCTCAGCTGTTCTCAAATTGGGGATCCTCCTGCCTCAGCCTCCTGAGATGCTGTTGTAACAGGCATATGCCACCATGCCCAGCTCAGTGTTTTTTAAAATTTTTTAAAATTTTCACATCGTAATTTAGCCTTGCTATCTCAGTATAAGTACTTATGGAATGTTAAATTAATATTTTTGTCTTTTAATTTATTAAGCATTGAACTTAATGATTTTATAACCTTTGTTTTCTGACTCTAAAAGTATTAAATGTTTATTTTAGGAAATTCAGAAAACATGAGTATAGAAAAGAAAATTTGAGCTACTACCCAAGGGGTATTAACATTTTGATGTATTTCTGATCTATAAGTGCATATATAATTCTTACATATATATATATGTTTTATTTAAAAATGAATGTTATATAGTTTTTATTTTGCTTTTCCCATCAAATCATGAGCATTTTCTATAATATTAATATTCTCTAAAAACATGATTTGATAGCTGCATTATTGATTCAACTGTTTTCTTATTGGGCATTTAGATGATTTCCAAATTTTGGTTCATAAATATTATTGTGACAAACATTTCTGTGCTAAAATTAGTTTGTTGCATTAAATGAGGCAAAGGAGACTAAATGGCACCGGATGGGTGATTTAATGTGAGAGTGCATCTCTGCATCATACAGTCCCATAAAGGCTAAAGAATTGAACCTTTCAGAATACTCAGAAACACAGAATTTCCTTTTTAATACTTTATGGTCAGGAAATTTCAGTTCTTGACTTTATTGCTTTGTGATGACTTTATTCCTTGTAAGTCATCTTCCTATTTGGGGCTTCATTTTCTTACCCAAGAAATGGCAAAACTGGACCAGGTAATTTCAAAAAATCCTACAGCTTTGAGAATCAAAGAATCTAATAATAGAAAATAGCAAAAAGACCAACCTCAGGTTATTTGTCATTATTGACCTATCACTGGTTTTGTATTTGTAGGTAGACAGAGTTTTGAATGCTGATGATATTGTTTCCCAGTGTTTGGTGTTGGACTGTCTGCATTATGAATGTCTAAGGGACTTGTGAAAAAGTAGGCTCCTGGGCTCTACCTCAACTCCTAATTCAGCCTGAAAATAGAGCCTCAGAATCAGAGTCACTCCTGTATCCATGGACATCTGAGAAGCACTATTTGACCTTGTTTATAAGATGAAAAACAAAATAGCCTTTTGTCCTTGTTGTTAATGATACTTTTGTGTTTGGGAACTGAGGAGAGATATTTCACTTGTAAAAACTTTTATCATATCCTTTTGTTCTCTTGTGTACATCTTATTAATTGTTTTTTTTATTCCAGATTTTCCTCCTAGTTCAAAGCAGGAAATGGCGTGATGGCCTTTGTTCTAAAACAGTGGAATATCATCGTCTAGACCAGAACGTTAATGAGGCCATGCCTTCTCTGAAGATTACCAATGATTATATTTTTTAAAGCACTGTGATTTGAGTTTGCTCATTATATAATTTTATTTGCTTGACTTTTTATATGATATTGTGCAGATGTTTGCCATAGGCAGTTGGTACTTAAATGAGAGGCAGATCTCTCTTTTGCCTTGGTGCTTTGGAAATTGAATGTCACAAACAGGGAGTATATAATTTTTTAATCTACATTTTTAGAGCTGAATTTAATCAGGTGTCTGAAATGTGAGCATTACCTTCATTTACACTGGTAGTTTTTATTATTTTCCATTCATTGTATTTCTTCTGGAAGTAATGCTACTTTTGAAAGATCCCAGACTTGTAACTAAATTCTAACATAGTACTATTGACTTAGATTCATTCTCTGCCACCCAGATACTATTTTTTAAACACACATTACTTTGTGGTCCCAAACTGAAATGTGCAAGGGCATATGTAATAATACTTTGCATTTAAGTAATATACTTTTTGCTCTCCAGAAAACTGCTTCGTGTATTTTAGACAATTAAAACACACTTTAAGATAGCGAGACTGCTCAATCCCACTAAAATTTTAGGTAATATATTAAATATGTCTAGAAATTCTGCAGAAGAGACTGAAATTTGCCGTGAACATAGATAAAGTGTTATATAGATATCATTTTTTGGTTTGAATTACTGAATTAAATTATAGGTAGAAAATGGTAAAGTGTAAAACAGATGAAGAATTACTTTTAGTTAGCAGTCGATTGTACCACAGTTTCCTTAAAGGTTTCAAGCAATGGGCAGAGTTTAAAATTACATAATTTGTTCATTTTGGTTCTTATTGTGTAGCAAGTTTGAGTAAATCTTAGGGCCCATTATCACTTAAATAAGACTGTATCTCGGTCTTTCAAATTAAAATTATACCTGAATGAAATTGTTTGTATACATAAAATATATATGTGTATAATGACCTTTTCCCCTCCTGGACTTGTTCTATTTTCTTGTTTATTTTTTTACAGCAACTGGAAATTATTTACTATATTTCATTTGAGTCTGTCTTTCTATCACCAAGAATTGATCAGTATGTAAATAAGTGATTTGAACCGTGTTTGACTTACAAGTGTCACTATAACTTTTCAGAAAGTGTCACCACTACTATGTGTTAAACGAAGCCTGGTGAGCCATGGTCATAGGCTCTGTGTAGAGATGGAAGAAGCAGCACTGTCCATCCTTCCTCTTGGCTGGACACTTGACTGCCCTAGTGAAGAAGGAAAGCACAATGGAAATACACCTGAACGTTTTATTGCAGTAATTTTTTTCATATCTGAAATTGTATTATTTAATATTTTGAATAAGATTTTAAAAAATAAATACAAGATATAATTCCATGATTTTATAATTGTGTTTCATTTCAGTGGTAATGTGGTGACAGAGGGCAGTGCTGTCTGGGAAGGATGTGAACTTGACTAGCTTGCTATCGTTCTCTCTTAGCTATATAACTTTGTCTCTAAGAAAGCCACCTTTATTTCTAAATTCTTCCTTAGGTCCAATTTCCAAATGGGGGGTGAAGTTTATTGAAACAGAAGCAAAGTAGGATGGTGAAGGAAAGGAGCTGCTCAGTGTGCTCTTCCTAGCACCCTGGACTGCCTGTTGTCTGAGACAGGAGCATTTCAACCCGGAGTCTCACCCTGCTTTAATGGATCTAGGGCTCCTAGGTACTTCCTGATGGCACAGTCTTTGCCACTCAAGTTCCAGTGCTGCCATCAAGCAGCATTTGACTTTTGGAGTCTCAGATTATACATTGCTTAAAAATGCTGCTGGAGTCACAGAGGCATCTGCGCTGCTGGACAAGGGATTGAAGACTCACATTTGAACCTCACAGCACTAATGTATCTTACTCGTGTGTGTGATCTGCTCCCTTGTCCCAGACTTGCTTTCTGGATAGACTAGTACTGCTCAATGTTGGTACTGATGGCATGATAGGTTAGCCTTTAGCTCCCATCTGTGTCTTAACTGAAAAAGAATGTGTTGACCCTCGAAAGGCAGACAGAAATAGACATTTAGAATTTGTGCAGGCTGGCATGCAGGCATGTCTTGATGAGGGTTTCTTGATCTTAGGTGTAAACTCAGAGTGAGTGCAAGCTCTTTTGGGAGCATGTAGTTTGCCTCAGCATCTCTTGAGGACAGGAGGTGCTTGTTGCTGTCTTCCTACCCCCAACTTGATACTATACCTGGCACTTTCTAAGATATTCAATGCAATGTTTGAGAAATGAAGAAAAAGCAAGATAGTCCAGCTCTGCAGAGAATCACATAGAATATAGTTTATACAAACAAATTGGACACAATGGCTCTTAGGCGTGAGAGCCAGGATGTAGCCTGTTAGTTGTTATCTGCACATCCACATTCCTATTTGAAGTTGAAATTTATATTAGTTATGAGATGTCACCCTTTCCCCCAAATACCAGGTCTTGGTTAGAGCAGCTGCTGCCTGTTGAGATCAAGGTCACTGCTGACACAGCTGCCAGTCCTAGCTCTCCCTGCCCCTGCCGTGTGTGTGTGTGTGTGTGTGTGTGTGTGTTTAGGGATGATTGCACTTCTGCCTTCTTAGCCCGGTTTGCTGCTCTAACAGTTTGTCTCCCTTAAGGGCTCTTCCTGAAGCTGTTTCATCCTGTCTTCTGAAGGTAAGATGTCTTTCAAGGCAACTGAAGAAGGCTACCCTGAGGTTTGAGGCCTGTTTGGCCTGATCCAGCACAGTCTCAGCCAGAATATATGGGCTGTAATTTTTATGTATTTGGATTCTGTTCACCTTTATTTTCACTTTGACATGAGGAAGGGAAGTTGCTGGGATAGATTCTGGAAATGGAGTGAGGACCATTTCTGACTCACATCTAGGAACCTTCTCTCATGACCTGCTGTCTAGGCAGCTTAAGTTAACTCAAGGTATTTGATTTTTGGATAAGCAACAACTTCTGCTGAATGAGCTCTAAGTTCACTTTTCCAGCTCCTTCTGAAAGAGTCATTGACTCGTTTTCTATCATTAATGAAGCTTGAGATGTAAAAGCCCCTGCTTCCTACTTAGGAAGCCTTATCTATCACTCTAATACTGAAATCTTCAAACTGCCTCATTTCTCTGCTGGGAACCCCCAAGATACCATGTTCCATAAACACTTTACTTCCTGGATGTCTTTCTCTTTATACCCTTTGTGCCCCTCTCACAGGCATGAGGGTTGGATACACTGACACCTGAGACCCTTCCAAGGGAAGCAGCACCTTGCAGTGGGTTGGAGCTGTGGTGGACCCTAGAATCTCAGAGGTCAGGATTCCCACTCTGGGCCATTTTGTAGCCTATAGAAAGAGGCGAAACATATTTTCTGCCTGGGAGTGAGGAAGGGTCAGGGGTCTCAAGGGATTACAAATATCTTGGGCCTGATTGGGGCGAAGGTTGGCCTGGCCCATGTTGTTCCTACTTGATCTTTAGAAATACAGACCTAGGGAGAAAATGAGGAAAAGGATGGGTGTGGAATGGGGCAGGGGGCTGGATGACCCTGATCTGAGCTTTTTGTGTCTCAGTTACGACTGTTGGTGATTGATTAGCTTCCAGGTCTGTTAGGAGTAGATAGTTTTTTTTTTTTTTTTTTTTTTTTTTGAGGTTGGGCTCCAGATTCCCTATTGCTTTAGAACACGAGAGCTAGAAAAAGATTATTTAAATGTCCTCAATATTTAGGTATATTTCTCTTTTTCTTCCTTTAAAATTCCTTTTATTATGATTATGACAGCACATCATAGAAAAATACATAAAATCAGCTGGGCATGGTGGCACATGCCTGTAATCCCAGTAACTCAGGAGATTGAAACAGGAGGATAGTTATGTTCAAAACCAGCCTTAGCAACTTGGCATGACCATGTCATAAACAAACAAACAAATACATAAATACATAAATAAAAAATAGGACTGGAGGAGATGTGGCTCAGTGGGTAAGCATCATGGGTTCAATCCCTGGTACCAAAAAAACAAAAAAACAAAAAAACCCATAAAATCAGTGTACAACTTAACATATGATGACTAACAAATGCTTGTGTAGCACTCCAGGTAGAGAACTGGAACTTTGCTGGCACTCCAAACCCTCCTTCCAAGCACTCAAGTACTACCCTCACCCTGTTTCCACAGGGAGCTATCATTTTTACTTTTATGGAATCACTCCCTTCTATCACCACCACTTTTTTTGGTATTAGGGATCAAACTCAGGGGTGCTTTACTATTGAGCCACAATCCCAGTCCTTTTTTAAACAACAACAACAAAAAAATTTGAGACACTTTCTTCCTAAGTTGCTTAGGGTCTTGCTAAGTTGCTGAGGCTGTCCTCAAACTTGTAATCCTCCTGCCTCAGCTTCCAGAGTTGCATGGCTTATAGGCATGTGCCACCATGCCCAGCCCTTGTATTTCTTTTTAGATTTACCACAGAAATAAATATTCATAAACATCACCAGATGGTTTGCAACTTCAGATAAATTGAGTTATACAGTACGTGTTATGTACTTTTGTTACTGGCTTCTCTCATTCAACGTTAGGATTGTGAGATTCATTAGTTCAATGGGTGACTGTCGTCCATTCATTTTCTTTGCTATATCATATCTCTTGTGAAGAATATACTGCTATATGCTTAATCTAGCTTACTGTTGATGGACATTTGAATTGTTTCTTGTTTGAAACATGAGTGATACTGTTAGGAATATTCTTATACTTCTGTTGCTTTGCAGGCATATACTTAGAAGGTTCAGTTGCTGAATGTATGCATTCAAGTTGAATAGCTAATGCCAAACAGTTTTCTAAAGTAATTGCAACAGTATATGAGTTTCCTATTGTTCTAAAGGGGACAACAATGCCTTACCAAGGCTTGGCATTATTAGTATTCCTAATTTCAGCTATTCTGGGGGATGGACAGTGGTGTCTCCTTGTGGTTTGACTTCTTTCCTTGGTGATTAATCATAGTGATTATTTTTTCATATGTTTATTGGACATTTGGATGTCGACTTTTGTGAAATGCTTGTCTCTGTTTTTCTATTGAGGTGTGCCCCCTCCCCTTTTTTTTGCATGGTAGTGCTGGGGATGGAACCCAGGCCTTGTGCATGCTAGGTAAGTGCTCTACCATGGAGCCACATCCTCAGTCCTATCTTTTTCTTACTGGTTTGGGAGAGTCCTTTCTTTTGGATATGAACACTTTGTTGGTTATAATACTATTATTATTGAGTTTTATTTTAAAATGGCAAATAATTTTATGTATTTATGGTACCATGTAGTGTTTTGATACATGTATACCTTGTGAAATGATCAAATTAAGGTCATTATTCTGTCAACTCATACTTATCATTTCTTTGTAGTGAGAACATACAAAATCCTCTCTTTTAACTCTTTTGAAATATATAATACATTGTTATTAACTACAGTCACCTTGCTGTGCAATAGATCACCTGAACTTATCCTTGTTAACTATAGCTTCATACCATTGACCAATATGTCCCTTTTCCCCAGTCATACCACTCCTGATCTCCAGACTCTGGTAAGCACCTTTCTGCTTTCTACATCTATGAGTTTGACTTTTTTTTAGATTTCACATGTAAGTGAGTTCATACAGTATTTGTCTCTCTCTGCCTGGATTATTTCACTCAACATAATATCCTTTAGGTTCATTCTCGTTTTTTTGTTTCTGCCACTATTTCTTTGGATATGTATTCTGTCCCTTTCTCTCTCTCTTCTCCTTTGGGCCTACCAAAAATACATGGGTCAGCCCATGTCTCTTAACTATCTTCACTATTTTACATTCTTTTTTTTTTCTGATCCTCATATTGCATGATATCTTGTGATCTATTATTTGCTTGATCTGATCAACTATTAAAACCCTGTATTGCATTTTTCAGTTCAGTTACTGTGATCCTTCAGATCTATGATTTCTCTTTGGAACATTTTACATCTTTTTGCTGAAATTCTCAGTTTCTTCTTGAATTGCTCTTTTGATGTTGGTGAACATTTTTTATGACTATTATTTTGAATTCCCTGTCAGGTAAATCACTTATCTCCACTTCACTTGGGTTGATTTTTGGAGAGTTTTCCTTTGTTGGGAATATATTCTCCTGTTTCTTCATTTTCCTTGTCTCCTTATGTTGGTATCTGCAAATCAGGTAAGACAATTACTTCTTCTAGTCTTGTCATGCTGGCCTCACATATGGGAAGAATCTCATCAATCTATACAGTCAAAGATTTTAAGGTACCTCTCAAATCTCTGTGTTTGACCAGATTTCTGGGTTTTTTTTTTTTTGTTTTATGATTTTCTGTACCGTGTCCTGTAGTACCCCCAGGCAGACTATCTAGATGTAGCTGGAAAGGTCAGAGCAGTGGCTGTGTTCCAGTTCCTTTGATCTTCATGGTGAAGGTGAGTATGAGCATTTATCTCCCACTCTCTTTGCACAGCTGAGCAAAGGCTCTGTGGCAAATGCCTGTACTCATGTTCAGGCTGCATCTTCTGATTCTGGGGAGATAACTGTTGGAAGTGGGTCTCTTTTACATCCATCTCCCTGTTTTCTGTGGTCTAAGGCCACTCAGGAATGCAATGCAACTAGCGTGATAAGGAACCCGTCCTTTGCGGGGAGCTATAGAAGTTGTGACACTTAGTGCATGGTCATACTCCTTGCATGAAGAATGATGGGCCCGGATTAGTCACTGGGGTGAGCTAGAGGGAAAGCTCATCAAGTCCTGAGCTCCGGCTCTGGCTACCAGAGGGCATGTTGTTTATTTGTCCCATTAGCTCCTTGATGCAAGTTCATTAGAAGCCAAGATGTTGAGTAGCCACTGGGATTGTGTACCATAGCTCCTTACAGAGAGAAAATGAGAACGGCACATTCCTGCCCCTTCTTGGTACTGCTCCAAGGGCAGATTGTGTAATCCCAGAAGTGCTTGCATATCCATTTAAAACCAACTCTTCATTCTGGGATCTAGGGAAGCTCTTATGCCTTGTGAGAGATTTAGGATGAAGTCTTTTGGGAGATAGCTGTAAAAGTGGGGAATTCCACGTGTGGCATAAATCAGGGAGCTATGTTTTTAAAGCCCCGTGGCTGCCCAGTTCCTGAGGGATGAAGCTCCAGGAAGTATTTACATGCCTATAAAAAACGAATACTTTTTTTTTTTTTTTGGTACCAGGGATTGAACCCAGGGGTGGTGAACCGCTGAGACACATCCTTAGCCCTTTTTTATTTTGTATTTTGAGACAGGGTCTTGCTAAATTGCTTAAAGCCTTGCTAAGTTGCTGAGTCCGTCTTTGAGCTTGCGATTCTCCTGCCTCAGCCTCCCAAGCTGCTGGGATTATAGGCATGCGCCACTGTGCCTGGCTAAAACAGCGACTTTTTTTCCTGTGGCCTAGGTAGACTACATATACTAGGTTCCCCCTATTCCCAGAGGTAGGTGGTTTCAGATGTGGTTCCTCAGGTAGGAACTCTGAAAGTTGGGGCACCTATGTGTGGACAAACTCCTTCTAGGAGGGATTAAGAGACTTGGAGTTAGGGTTGGGGCACCTGTGGGAACAGGCTTGGGAAATGCTGGTTGGTTCCTCAGGCTGTCTGCCAGTTTAATATTTGTCTGTCCCTTTAATTCCCTAATGCAACTTAGTTAGAAGTCAGGTTACCAAGTAGCTACTGGAAGAGTGTCATAAACAACTCCTGAAAGAAATGTGGGACTATAATTTTTTAAGTTCCTTCTTGGGACTTCTCTAGGGGATGCAGCTCCTGTAGGTGATTGAGTGCCCTTATCAAACTACTAATCTGCCCCCCGCCCCCGCCACCCTGCAAGACCTCTACCCACTGCCTGTGGTCTAGAGAGACAGCTTGTGTCTACTCCTCTCTGCAACCAGAGCCAAGAGGGAACCTTAGGGTTAAGGTGGTGTGCTAAGTCTGAACCTTTCTCTCCACAGGGAACAGCTGGGGGTCAGGGAGACCTTTCCTGGTCGTGTGGCCCATACTGAGGGTGGGGATGTGTCTTAGTTTTTGCTTTCTTAGTTGCCCAGTGGATAGGAATCTCTCAACTGGTCTTTCACTTACTCTCAGAAACTGATGCATGGATAGATCAATAGGTGTTTATTTGGTACATTCATGAGAAGAGGCAGAGTTGGAAGCTTTCCATTCTGCCATGTTGCTGCTGATGTCACTGTGCCCTTCAAAGTTGTTTTTCAAAAAGGAAATTATAGCTGTTTTATTGAAGCATACCTTACGTACATGAATTCACAGATTTTCAAGCGTTCAGATCAGTTTTGACAAAAATATGAAAAATATATACATATATGCATATATATATACATATGTATAAAAATATATACGTGTGTGTGTGTGTGTGTGTGTGTGTACAACCACATATAACCACAATACCAAACAATATATATTTCTATCACCCCCTAAAAACTCCCAAATGCCTCTTTTCAGGCAATTTTTCACACACCTTTCAGAGGTAACTACTTTCTGGTTTCTGTAGTTTCTGTCATGAGAGATTAGTTCTGCCTAATAATTAAATTCCATATAGACTGAATAAAATGTGTACATTCTTTCAGTCAACATATTTTTGTTTTTTATTAATTTAGTTTTTATTTTATCATTTTTGTTTTTTATTTTTATACACTGTATTTTGATTCATTGTACACAAATGGGGTACAACTCTTCGTTTCTATGGTTGTACATGATGTAGAGTCACACCATTCATGTAATCATACATGAAAGATTTGTTAATATTGTGCGTTACTTGTGGCTCATGCCCCCTCCCACTTTTTTTTCCTGGTACCAGGGATTGAACTCAGGAGCCCTGGCTACTGAACCACATCCCCAGTCCTATTTTGTATTTTATTTAGAGACAGGGTCTTGCTGAGTTGCTCAGTGCCTTGTTTTTACTGAGGCTGACTTTGAACTGGTGATCTTCCTGCCTCAGCCTCTGAGTCACTGGGATTACATGCATGCGCCACCAAGCCCAGCACTCACGCTTTTTTATTGTATTCATTGAATAAATAGACCATAATTTGTTTATCTACTCTTCTACTGATGCAAATTTGTATCTTTTCATTGTATATGTGTACATGTAAACAAATACATTTATATTTGGATTTAGCATTATAAATATATCGACGTATTATGATTTTAATAATTTGATAATATTTTCTTGCCCCGTACCTGCACGGTGATTGAACAGTTCTTCCAAGTGCGGATCATGGGTCGAATTAGGAAATTTAGAAATTATAGAAATAAAGACAAAGACTTTAATTATGAGTGGAAGCAGGACTGGGTGGGCCGATCAGGTCTGATAGGTCTGCCTCTAACAAACAATGGGATCTGCATGTTTATTTTCTAGGTTTTAAACATCAAAGGGGTTCACTGAGAAAGGGCTTCTTGAGGTAAACAGAATGGAGTTGAGTTGGGGCTTATCAGTTTTCACCCCTCTCTTCTACCTCCTGAGATTTCTTTTTTTTCTATTTCTTTCTTTTTTTTTTTAATTTATTTTTATTTTAAACAAATGGGATATATGTTGGTTCAGTTTGTACATGGAGTAACAGCATACCATTTGCATATTCATACATTTACATAGAGTAATGATGTTTGATTCATTCTGTTATTTTTTACTTCCCCCACCCCTCCCACCTCTCTTTTCCCTCTATACAGTCCCTCCTTCCTCCATTCTTGCCCCCCTCCCACCCCCTATTACGTGTCATCATCCGCTTATCAGTGAGATCATTCGTCTTTTGGATTTTTTAGATTGGCTTATCTCACTTAGCATGATATTCTCCAATTTCATCCATTTGCCTGCAAATGCCATAATTTTATTATTCTTTATGGCTGAGTAATATTCCATTGTATATATATACCACAGTTTCTTTATCCATTCATCAATTGAAGGGCATCTAGGTTGGTTCCACAGTCTGGCTATTGTGAATTGAGCAGCTATGAACATTGATGTGGCTGTATCTCTGTAGTATGCTGATTTTAAGTCCGTTGGGTATAGGCCGAGGAGTGGGATAGCTGGGTCAAATGGTGGTTCCATTCCAAGTTTTCTAAGGAATCTCCACACTGCTTTCCAGAGTGGCTGCACTAATTTGCAGCCCCATCAGCAATGTATGAGTGTACCTTTTTCCCCACATCCTCTCCAACACCTATTGTTGCTTGTATTCTTGATAATCGCCATTCTAATTGGGGTGAGATGGAATCTTTGGGTAGTTTTGATTTGCATTTCTCTTATTACTAAAGATGTTGAACATTTTTTCATATATCTGTTGATTGCTTGTACATCTTCTTCTGTGAAGTGTCTGTTCATTTCCTTAGCCCATTTGTTGATTGGGTTATTTGTATTCTTGGTGTAGAGTTTTTGAGTTCTTTATAGATTCTGAAAATTAGTGCTGTATCTGAAGTATGAGTGGCAAAGATATTCTCCCACTCTGTAGGCTCTCTCTTCGCATTGCTGATAGTTTCCTTTGCTGAGAGAAAGCTATTTAGTTTGAATCTATCCCAGTTATTGATTCTTGCTTTTGTTTCTTGTGCTATGGGAGTCCTGTTAAGGAAGTCTGATCCTAAGCCAACAAGGTGAAGATTTGGACCTACTTTTTCTTCTATAAGATGCAGGGTCTGTGGTCTGATTTCAAGGTCCTTGATCCATTGTGAGTTGAGTTTTGTGCAGGGTGAGAGATAGGGGTTTAGTTTCATTCTGTTGCATATGGATTTCCAGTTTTCCCAGCACCATTTGTTGAAGAGGCTATCTTTTCTCCATTGCATATTTTTGGCCCCTTTGTCTAGTATGAGAAAATTGTATTTATTTGGGTTTGTGTCCATTCCTCTATTCTGTACCATTGATCTACCTGTCTATTTTGGTGCCAGTACCATGCTGTTTTGTTACTATTGCTTTGTAGTATAGTTGAAGTTCTGGTATTGCGATACCCCCTGTTTCATTCTTCCTGCTAAGGATGCTTTAGCTATTCTGGGTTTCTTATTCTTCCAGATGAATTTCATGATTGCTTGCTCTATTTCTGTAAGGTACGTCATTGGGATTTTAATTGGAATTGCATTGAATCTGTATAGCACTTTAGGTAGTATGGCTATTTTGACAATATTAATTCTGCCTATCCAAGAACATGGGAGATCTTTCCATCTTCTAAGGTCTTCCTTAATTTCTTTCTTCAGTGTTTTGTAGTTTTCATTGTAGAGATCTTTTACCTCTTTGGTTAGATGGATGCCCAAGTATTTTATTTTTTTGAGCCTATTGCAAATGGAGTTGTTTTCCTCATTTCCCTTTCAGCTGTTTTGTCACTTGCATATAAAAATGCTTTAGATTTATGCGTGTTGATTTTATAGCCTGCTATTTTACTGAATTCATTGATGAGGTCTAGAAGTTTTTTGGAGGAGGTTTTTGGATCCTCTAAATACAGAATCATGTCATCCGCAAATAGTGACAGCTTAAGTTCCTTTTTTCCTATTCGTATCCCTTTAATTTCTTTAGTCTGCCTAATTGCTGTGGCTAGAGTTTTGAGGACAATGTTGAATAGAAGTGGTGAAAGAGGACATCCCTGTCTTGTTCCCGTTTTTAAAGGGAATGGTTTCAGTTTTTCTCCATTAAGAATGATGTTGGCCATGGGCTTAGCATAAATAGCCTTTACAATGTTCAGGTATGTTCCTACTATCCCTATTTTTTCTAGTGTTTTGAGCATGAAAGGGTGTTGTATTTTGTTGAACTCTTTTTCTGCGTCAATTGAAAGAACCATATGATTCTTATTCTTAAGTCTACTGACATGATGGATTACGTTTATTGGTTTATGAATGTTGAACCATCCTTGCATTCCAGGGATGAACCCCACTTGATCATGGTGCACAATTTTCTTAATATGTTTTTGGATATGGTTTGCCAATATTTTGTTAAGGATCTTTGCATCTATATTCATCAAGGATATTGGTCTAAAATTTTCTTTCCTTGATGTGTCTTTTCCTGGTTTGGGAATGAGGGTGATATAAGCTTCATAGAATGAGTTTGGTGGGATTCCCTCCTTTTCTATTTCCTGGAATACTTTGAGAAGTATTGGAATGAGTTCTTCTTTGAAGGTCTTGTAGAACTCGGCTGAGAATCTGTCTGGTCCTGGGCTTTTCTTGGATGGTAGGTTTTTAATGGCTTCTTCTATTTCATTGCTTGATATTGATCTGTTTAAATCGTGTATGTCCTCCTGGTTCAGTTTGGGAGGAGCATATGTCTCTAGAAACTTGTCAATGTCTTCAGTACTTTCTATTTTGTTGGAATACAGATTTTCAAAGTAGCTTCTCATTATGTTCTGTATCTCAGTGGTGTCTGTCGTGATATTTCCTTTTGCATCATGAATTTTAGTAATTTGAGTCTTCTCTCTCCTTCTCTTTGTTAGTGTGGCTAAGGGTTTGTCTATTTTGTTTACTTTCTCAAAGAACCAACCTTTTGTTTTGTCAATTTTTTGAATAGTTTCTTTTGTTTCAATTTCATTGATTTCAGCTCTGATTTTAATTATTCCCTATCTTCTACTACTTTTGCTGTTATTCTGTTCTTCTTTTTCTAGGACTTTGAGCTGTAATGTTAGGTCATTTAGTTGTTGACTTTTCATTCTTTTCTGGAATGCGCTCCATGCAATGAATTTTCCTCTTAGTACTGCTTTCATAGTGTCCCAGAGATTTTGATATGTTGTATCATCATTCTCATTGACCTCTAAGAATTTTTTAATCTCCTCCCTGATGTTTTTTGTTATCCATGTTTCATTCAATAGCATATTATTTAGCCTCCAAGTGTTGGAGTAATTTCTGTTTTTTATTTTGTCATTGATTTCTACTCTCAGTCCATTATGATCTGATAGAACACAAGGCAGTATCTCTATTGTTTTGCATTTCCTAAGGGCTGTTTTGTGGCATAACATATGGTCTGTTTTCGAGAAGGTTCCATGTGCTGCTGAGAAGAAAGTGTATCCGCTCGTTGATGGCTGGAATATTCTATATATGTCTATTAAGTCTAGGTTATTGATTGTGTTATTGAGTTCTATGGTTTCTTTGGTTGGATTTTGTTTGGAAGATCTATCTAGTGGTGACAGCGGTGCGTTAAAGTTGCCCAGAATTATTGTGTTGTGGTCTATGTGATTCTTGAAATTGAGAAGGATTTGTTTGATGTACAGGGATGCACCATTGTTTGGGGCATAAATATTTACTATCGTTATGTCTTCCTGATTTATGGTTCCCTTAAGCAGTATGAAATGTCCTTCTTTATCCCTTCTGACTAACTTGGCTTGAAGTCCACTTCATCTGATATAAGGATGGAAACCCCTGCTTTTTTACTGAGTCCATGTGCGTGGTAGGTTTTTTCCCATCCTTTCACCTTTAGTCTGTGGATGTCTTTTTCTATGAGATGAGTCTCTTGCAGGCAGCATATTGTTGGGTCTTTCTTTTTAATCCATTCTGCCAGTCTATGTCTTTTGATTGAGGAGTTTAGGCCATTAACGTTCAGGGTTATTATTGAGAAATGATTTGTATTCCCAGTCATTTGGCTTATTTTTGGTTTTTAAGTAGGCTTGGTTTCTCCTTTGAGTGGTTTTTCTCTAAGGTAGTTCCTCCCTCTGCTGACCTACATTGTTGTTTTTCGTTTCCTCCTCATGGAATATTTTGTTGAGAACATTCTGTAGTGCAAGCTTTCTATTTGTAAATTTTTAACTTTTGTTTACCATGGAAAGAATTTATTTTATCTTCAAATTTGAAGGTTAGTTTTGCTGGGTATAGGATTCTTGGTTGGCAACCATGTTCTTTCAGAGCTTGAAATATGTTGGTCCAGGTCCTTCTAGCTTTTAGAGTCTGGGTTGAGAAGTCTGCTGCTATCCGTATTGGTCTCCCCCTATATGTAATCTGATGCTTTTCTCTCGCGGCCTTCAAAATCCTATCTTTATTTTGAATATTAGGCATTTTCATTATAATGTGCCTTGGTGTGGATCTGTTGTGATTCTGTGCATTTGGTGTTCTGTAAGCCTCTTGAATTTGATTTTCCATTTCGTTCTTCAGGTTTGGGAAATTTTCTGATATTATTTCATTGAATAGGTTTGTTCATTCCTTTGGTTTGTATCTCTGTGCCTTCCTCAATCCCAATAATTCTTAAATTTGGTCTTTTCATGATGTCCCATAGTTCTTGGAGATTCTGTTCATGATTTCCTACCATCTTCTCTGTTTGGGCGACTTTATATTCAAGATTAAATATTTTGTCTTCATTGTCTGAGGTTTTGTCTTCCAAGTGGTCTAGTCTGTTGGTGATGCTTTCCATTGAGTTTTTTATTTGGTTTATTGTCTCCTTCATTTCAAGGATTTCCATTTTTTTTTTTTTTTTGAGAATCTCTATCTCTTTGTTGAAATGATCTTTTGCTTCCTGCAGGTGCTCTTTCAGCTTATTGGTATTATCATTTATTGCCTGCATTTGCTCTCTTATTTCATCCTTTGCTTCGTGAATCATCTTAATCATGTATAATCTGAAGTCCTTTACTGACATTTCTTCTAACATACTGTCATTGGATTCTATTACTATAGAATCTAGATTTGTTTGGATCATTTTCTTCCCTTGTTTTTTCATGTTGTTCATGTATCTTCCCCTCTAGCGCTGCAGATCTGGGGTATTACAGATTTCCCCCTATAGGCTTATAGTGGCCCTATATGTTTCCAAAACCCTTTCTTTAAGGGGAGATCAATATTAGCAGTGCCCAATTCAGACACTATGCAATCCTAGACCAAATAGCCCCTATATGGACAATAACAAAATTGTCATAATAAACAAAGTGAGTTCAAATATTATCTTCAGTAAAACAAACAGGTTTGCAATAAGGTCTGTAGTTTCTAACGGAGGACAAAGAGGATGCAGAGGGATGTAGAATGTGGCTGTTAATAGGATAAGAAAAGAATATACAGAAGTTCTAGAAAATAGAAAGGGTGAGAGTGTAATCAAAAGAAATCAAATGTTAGCGTGCAAAAAAGGGAGAAAGAGACTGAGTGAACAGGTAAACAAAAGGAAAAGAGAGCAAGAAAAGTAAAGAAATAAAAACTTAAATTTTTTTAAAAAGGAGAAAAAAGAAAATCTACTGTATAGCAGTCATATACTAATGAAACCTCCCAGTGTTCAGTAGTTTGATGCATGAGAAGTACCTGACAATGAGCTTCAAGCCTCCAGCAGGTGTCTCAGGATGGGATTTGCCCCACCCAAAGAGCTACGGCTTCCAGGATTATCCAAGATGGCTGCTCTGGCTTCGAAATGTGTTGGCAAATGGGGAGCTGCAGCTCAGGGGTGGACGTGGTCAGCTGGAGGTCCTGGAGACGGGATGCAGTTGGTCTGGCAGGGGTCCTGTAGGTCCCGTGTGTTTGGCGTGGTTGTGGGATCCCGGAGGCCAGGTGCAATCAGTCCGTCTGGGGTCCCGGTGATAGGGCGCAGTCAGTTGGTCTGGGGGTCCTGGTAGCAGGGAGCAGTCAGTCAATGTGAGGGCCCCAGAGGCAGGGAGTGATCTGTTGGGCTGAGGGATCCTGGAAACGGGACTCAGTCAGTCCGGCCAGGGGTCCTAAGGGGCCTGGTTGTTGTCTCAAAATGTCGGCAGCCACATGCAATCAAACCTGTAGGTACTGTAACAGTGAACTTCCAGGCAGCAGCAGGCAGCTGGTGCTCCACTGGCGGTTGGCAATCAGTTTGCTGACTGTTGTCCGACGATCGGGAGGTGAACCTCGAGCGTTGGGTGATGGATAGGAGTAAGGCAGGCGATGGACAGGCGAGAGGCAGGCAAATGGCAGATGATAGACGCCTGACAGTGAGCAATCTGCTCTCAAAAAAGGTGTCGATATGCTGGCCTACCTCCTGAGATTTGAAATCAAGCCTTTTGAACTAGCAAATTCCATGACAAGCATGGAATTCTCCCTATCAACAGGAGTCACCCTGCAAATGGGCATTTCCTTTGGCACTCTCAGATTCCTAGAAGCAGCGGCTCAGTGTCCAGGTTTACACAGTTCAAAGCAATAATTTATTTATTGCTTACAACAATATTTAATATATATTAAATGTGAATATGTACTTATTTCAAAATAATTATAGATTCACATGCGGTTATAAAAAACAACTATGTCCTATATGCCCTTTACCCAATTCCCCTCAATGATAACTTTTTGCAAAACTGTAGCACTATGGCACAAACAGGATATTGGTTTGATACAGTCAGGATGCAGAACACTTCCATCACCACAAAGATACTATTTGTTGCCCTTTTTCAGCTCCGCCCTTCCAGCCCCTCTTTAGTCATCTCTGGCAACCACTAATCTCCTTTCACAATTTCTATAATTTTGTCACTTTGAGAAGGTTTTATACATATAGAAAAATACAGTATGTAACCTCTGGGGATTGTCTTTTTCACTTAGCATAATTCTCTGGAGCTTCATCCAGGTGGTTACAAGTCTCAATGTTTCCTTCTCTTTCCTTGCTGAGTGGTGCTTCATGGTATGGCATTTTCTTTCGTTGTTTGCCTGCTGAAAGGTGTCTGAGTTAGTTTCAGCTTTTGGCCATTAGTGCATAAAGCTGCTGAAAAGGTGTGTGTACAGGTTTTTGTGTGAGCAGAAGTCTTCATTTCTTGGGACAGATGTCCTGGAGTGCACTTACTGGGTCTTATGGTAGTTGCATTTTTAGTTGTATTTTAGAGGAGTGGCTCTCCTGTTTTATAGTCCCACCAGCAACATAGGAGTGATCCAGTTTCTCTGAATCCTTGTTAACATTTGGGATTGCCATTATTTTTTTATTTTTTACTTTAGCCATTCTAATAGGTATGTAGTAATATCTTATTATGGTTTTAATTTGTATTTCCTTATAGCTAATTACATTAAAATATTTTCATATGCCTATTATCATGTGTACATTCTCTTCAGTGACATATCTCTTCTGATTGTAATTCAGTGATTTGCTTTTTTTGGGGGGGGGGTATCAGGAATTGAACTCAGGGGCAGTTGGCCACTGAGCCACATCCCCATCACTATTTTGTATTTTATTTAGAGACAGGGTCTTAACCAAGTGCTTAGTGCCTTGCTTTTGCTGAGCTGGCTTTGAACTCACTATCCTCCTGCCTCAGCCTCCTGAACTGCTGGGATTACGGCATGAGCCCCCACTCCTGGCTTAATGATTTGCTTTTTGTTGTTGAGTTTTTTTTTTTTTTTTTTGGGAAACTTTGCTGTAGTAAAATATATGTAGCATAAATTTTATCATTGTAGCCATTTTAAAAGCATAAATTTCAATGATATTAATTACATTCACACTGTTGTGCCAATCCTTACCATATTTTCAAAACTTTTTCATCACCCTGATGGAACTCAGCAACCATTAAGCAATACTCCATCCCCCACCTGCCCCGAAAACCTGTATGTACTTCCTGTCTCCATGAATTGGCCATTCTAAATTTTTCATATAAATTGAAATCATTTGATATTTTTCTTTTGTGTCTGGCTTATTTTGCTTAGCATAATATATGAAGTTGACTCATGTGTAGTGTATATAAGAACTTCACCTCTTTATGGCTGAAGAGTATTTCATTGTGTGTGTGTGTGTGTGTGTGTGTGTGTGTGTATAAAGGAGATTAGATTCCAATGTATATGGATCATGCTTTATCAGCTGCCATTGTGGCTGGTGATGAGGTGGCCAGTTCTTCACCACAGACTCTTGCTAATGTCTGCATTCACCCCACAGAAAGGATTTAGGATTGCTCATATATATATGACATTGTATCTGTCCATTTATTACTCATAGACACTTATAGACACTTGGGTTGTTTCTACCTTTGGTTAATGTGCAATATTGCTGCCATTAACGTGGCATGCAAGTGTCATTGAGGTCCTGTTTTCAATTCTTTTGGGTACATACAGAGGAGTGGAAGTGCTGGGTCATCTGGTAATGCTAGACCGTGTTTGGAGGAACTGCCAAGCTCTTTACTGCCACAGCTGCACCACTTTACATCACCACTGGCAACGTATGAGGGTTCCAACTTCTCCACATCTGGGTCCAAACTTGTTTTCTGGGTTTTATTTGTTTTCATAATAAACATCTGAATAGGTGTGGCATGGTATTGCATTGTAGTTTTGATTTGCATTTCCCTAATGAAAAAGGATGTTGAGTTGTTTATTGGTTGTTTATATATCTTGGGAGACTTCTCTGTTTGAGTCCTCTGACCATTTTTACACTGA
Organism: Sciurus vulgaris; assembly: GCF_902686455.1. Classification (NCBI taxonomy): domain Eukaryota; kingdom Metazoa; phylum Chordata; class Mammalia; order Rodentia; family Sciuridae; genus Sciurus; species Sciurus vulgaris. The sequence continues at coordinate 32,432,082 of NC_136466.1, read as the reverse complement.
ATTGTTTGATTTTTGTTGACTCGACAGTGTTATTCATTTTAGGTCATGATCACTTATTAGATATATGATATATTAGCTTGATCACTTATTAGAAACACAATATATTAGAAATCCCATGATCTGAAGTTTGCAAGCCAAAGAGTACAATTCAGTTCTTATCCGAGACCTGAGAACCAGAGGAGTTGATGGTATAAGTCCTGGTCTGAGTCTGAAGGTCTGAGAAATGAGGGTGGATTAGGGTGAGGAGGGGTATGATGTTGTGTGTTCAGTCCCTGAGACTCAGGGTCATGGATGTCTGATGGCGAGAACAGGAGAGGATGGATATCCTAGCTCAACCACCGCCCCCCGCCCCCCCCCCCACACACATAGAATTTGCTTTTCTTCCACCTTTTTATTCTATTCAGGCCCCCAGCACATTGGATGTTGTCTGCCGCACTAAGGGCAGTCTCATCTACTCCTGTAGCCTTAAGTGGCAAGCCTGAGGTGATCTCTCCCTCCCCTCAGCCACAGATTTCCCAGGACCCCCTTAACTGATCCGTTGGACTCTGCCAGCACAGCTTTCTTCTCTCCAACCACCTGCTTCCCAGTTTCCAGCTTCTTTAGCTGTTTCAAACTCTGATCTCTGTATCCTCAGCTGTGGTAACATCATGCTGTTTGGCCTCTACCTCTTTGAAACGTAATTGAAAAATCGTCCCCAAGCAGAGAGCTGGGTGACTGGGTGATTGTCCAACTCTCTCATGAGATTCCTTTCTTTCAGGGATCATAGTTCTATGCTCTGCCTGCTTTCCCTGCCTGAACTGTAGCCAGGTATGTGTAGCATTAGATATTCACGAGTGTGCATATATTATGTATACAAATATGAATATGATTATATGTCTTCTATTTTTATAATTATTTTCAGTGGGAGGACTAGTCTGGTATCAGCTACTCCATCTTACTTAGAGGCAAAAGTTCCCCTTTTCATTTCTTAATGAAATGAAGCTTGTGTTGGCAAATATGTTGGGACAGATGCCAGGCAGAGTTAGCCACTCTCTGATTTCTGCCTTTGTCGGGTCTCTATAAACAGTAGGTTGGTCAATCAGCTCTGCAAGGGCACAGGTATGATGTCTTGCAGCTCCTGTGCTCAACATGCTCCAAATGAAGGGACTTCCACATGAGACCACTGGTGGCAAGATTATTTTGAATCCTGGAACTCATTCTCCTTATTATTGCCAATAAATAAAAAGGGTGTTCAGTTCTCATTAAAAAAAAATCTAGTGCTGCCTGTTTTAGCCTGCCCTTGTGCAGAAAGGAAGTTAAGGCTGCTGAGCTGCCTGGCTGAGGGAGGATGGGAACCTAACTCTTTCAAAGGTCTATGGGATTCTTTGCTGCTAAAAGTCATTAACACATGGGCTGGACTCCTGGTGCTGGGCCGGTAGGCAGAAAGCCATGTAGTAAACAGCGTTCCAGAGGAGGGGGCACACAAGGGACGTCTTTGAGCCTATTAGGAAGGAGGCCCAGCCAAGTCAAACACCGGAGCCCAGAAGCCACTCTGAGACCATGCTGCACATCAAAGGAATGTGGAGCGTGGCCTCTCGCCCTGCTCCAGAGCCCACAGGCGACTAATTCACGTAGCAGACATTTTGTGATTGCGTGATTGCCTGTACTGAGCCAGGCCCTGTGCTGAGCTGGGGATACGGGATAGGGGAAAGATTCTTCAAGAACATGGTGTGTGAGTTGCCTACTGGGGTCAAATCTTGGTTCCAAAGGAAACGAAGGAAGAAATAACAAAAGTTCATTGTTTCCACCTTTGAAGAAAAGAACATACAAACCAATTTTAAGTTTTTTTTTTTTTTTTTTTGAAAGGGACCCAGGGGTTTTATTTTGGAGCTTGAAAGTACCACTTTGAGGGGGACCTCTACCCTTGCCTATCCTGCTCCTCTTAGCAGAGTCCCTTTAGGAGCTCACACCTATTTGTTTTCACAGCTGAAGACGGGAATGATCTCTGGTCTTTTTTTGGGGCGAGGGGTTGAGGACACCTTCTGTTCTCTCCTCATCAGTTGTCCCAGAGCAAATGTCTGAACTCAAGGGGGTCTACCCGCGTGGTAGGATTAGGTGTGGCTCGCAGGACTCCATCGCTGGTGCTGTCAGTCTGTGGGGAAGTTTCTGGTAGGTAGAAAGGGGGTAGCTCTGTTTTCAGTGCCCTGAGTCTCACTGTGGATCAGGGAGATTGTTAGCCAGGGTGAACATTTTGGGGGTTCTGTGTGTTCTTTGGGAAAGCGAATTCATACCCCTCAGATAGTCTTGGCATAAATTTCTGAAAATCCTGTTTCTGTTGAAGGGAGTTCTCTGAAAGGCCTGGTGTTTCTAAGACTCTAGAGAATTCCAAGGTTTCCAGAGATGCATCTTGGGCTTCTTTTTGTTAATTTTGCAAATACACATTGGACTTTAATCCTTGGTCATGCTCTTTCTCAGATGGGGCTGTCTTAATGCTGGGTGTCATTTTTGGAGTTCTTTGGACTGTGATGTTGGATAAAGCCTCCGGTCTGGGGCTTGGTGCTTCTCAGGACCCTACGTGTTGAACATGCCCTTGACCCTGCCTTGTCCTGGTTGCCCTATCCTTACTCTGCCTCCTCAACTGAGTGGCACAATCCATTTTTCCCTTTGCTCCTTCATCACTGTCTGGATGATGATGTTCACATGTGTAGTGGTTTTCTATGGGTTAGGCTTAGATTTCTGGAAAAACAAACAAACAAACAAAGGACACCCCCCCCCAAAAAAAAAAAAAAAAAAAAAAAACTGTTTGGGAAGAAGTGTACAACTTGATGGCAGTTTAAGGACAGACTGGGCAACTGAGGTCCTGTCTCAATAAAAAGTAGAGAGAGAGAAAGATATGAACCAGTATTCAAAGCTTTCTGATAGACCAGAATTTGAGGAAAGGATTTTCACAATGTGTAGCGTGCTCTGAGCTCCTATGGGTCTCGTTCCTCCTTCCTTGATTTTCTGGCACAGGGAGAAGAGGTGTTTGTGTAATTGGCCCTTGAAATATTGTAATAATTATTTGGTGGCCCCTTCAGCTTATTTTTCATTACCAGGTCTACTGCATTGTTAAATGATTAACTTTGACAATTATCTTAGCATTCCATTATCTTGATGAAAATGAAAACGGCAAGGTCACGGTGGCTCACTGGAGGTTTTGGTCCACTACAGCTGAAATGAAGCTGAATCAGATCAGCAAATATTTGCAGTGTGTGAATGATGGGGACAGAGACAACTTGGCAAACACCGATGCTTGCTGGGCAGTTGGGGCCAGGCTGGTGGAGCCCTTCTATGGCAGCGGGAGGTGCCTTTGGGTTGCTGTGGGTGCCAAGCAGCTACCTCACTGTGTACATCCCCTCTGGGATGGACAGCCTGAGGCAGCTAGGAAGCAGTGGTGTCCCTCTGCCTCTCCTGCCAGGTCTCTTATGAATTTCCAAATTTCACTGGTCTCCTAAGGCTGTTCCAGATCCCCTGACTCTTCACTCTCTGCCCTCCTGCGTTACTCACCATGTAACAACATCAGCAACACTGTAACTGAACGATAACAAAAACTGACACTTACTGAGTACTCAGCCAGTGTGCAATGCCTGGCCCACAGCAGGCTCTTGGCAGTGTTCAGATGCAACGTCTTCTGGCCATACAACATTTTTTCCAGCAGGGGGCAGTATGACCACACCACAAAGAGAACCGTCCTCCACTCAGGGAAAGGGAAGCTTCTGCGTTTCTGCCAGATCCTGGAAGGCTGCTTCTGGCTTTGACAGTGAGCCCAAGGCTCTGACAGACTGTGTGTGCAGAAGGAAGCACAACAGTCGCCGTGGGGGTCCAGCAGTCCCACACTCAAGTCATTCTGTGTTCAGTCTGGGCTTCATTGTGTTCACACCTTCAGGGGTAGGTGTGAACCTGGCGACTGGCTTGGCCTCAGTGCATGAGGCCGACACTGTGGCAGGAAACCTGGCACACACCAGGAGCCACTTGGCAGGAAGTAGAGACTGAAGGTTCACTGGTTCCCAGGCATGTTACACACATCAGGTGATGGGCCCTGCTTGGTGAGAGACCAGATGGGCATTTGGGACAGTTGGTTTGGTAGGCAAAATCCCCTGGATGGCTACAGCATATTAGCCAGAAGCTTGTGAAAGGCCCCATCTATCCCATGGACTGGGGCCAGCTGTGCCCAGTGTATAATTTCAGGAGGGGAAGTGAGTGAGATGTTTCTAGGACACAGTTGTGTCAAGCTCTGACCACTCTTGCCTGCAGGGGAACTTGGTGAGAAGGTAAGGCACAGGCTGGTTCCCTGCTCTGGGCCATTTCTGTTGACCCAGCTCTTGGGTGTGGTTTTACAGTTTGGGGATTAGGTGACAGCTTCCTAGAAATGACTCCACAGAAATCTGTGACAACCCCAGGACCTGCTCAGGACTCTGAGGGCCCTCCCTCCCTCCCTCTCTTCCTTCCTTCCTTCCATTCCTGAAGAGTGGTTTTTGGTATCTGGTCACCATCAAATATAGGCTGGGAGACTGCTGACCAACCTCTGTGAGCGGTTCAGTTCCTGGGCCCTCAGCATGGCCCACATTGGAAGCTCCAGCTCTGAATTGCTGGTACCGCCCACCTCCTTAACTTCATAGGAGCTCCTGGTTCAGATGCTCACAGCAGCCCGAGTCATCTTTGTAGCTTCTCCAATCCTTCCATGATTCTCTAGGCTCCTGTGAGAAGAAACGGTTGGCCTATCTCAGCCTGGCAACCCTGAGATAACCATCCACTTACTGTTGGACAGTGGGAGGGGGTTCATCAGAAAACTTGCAAATTGTGACCTGCTGGGTATCCCAGGGCAATGCCTGTTGTCCAGGTCTTGTGACCTGCTCCCACCTACCAGGTTACTCCCTGAATCCAGCCTTTCCTGTACCAAGTTCTACAGCTTAGGGAAGCTGCTCAAGGAAGCTGCCTCTGCGTGTGTGTGCACGCACATGCATGTAGGTGTTCCCATGTGCCTGTGCTGGCATGCATGTATGGGCACGGAGGCGTCTGTGGGCCTCACAGGTATAGGTATCTGCTTGTGCCCCTGGTCTTTTGTGAGATTCACCTGTGGAGGAAATGTTCCTGGATTCCTGACCTAGTGTATCAGCTGGGGCTATTTATATACTCTGGTTGATACTAATACTAAATACTACCTTGCATTTCTTAAGTACTTTAACACTTGTTAGGTTCTTTGCACAGATTAGTCAATTTAATTCTCACAAGAACCCTATGATGTAGGCACCATGTATAAAACACACTCCCTACTTAATACAATACATGTAAGTGGCTATCTGCCTATAGCCTCCTTGTGAAAGGTGGACTCTGAGCTGTGGAAAGGTCGAATCAAACGCTCAGGCAGTAAGTCCTCAAGCTAGCAACTTGGGGAGGGGCTCAGAGGAGGCCAGAGGACAAGCAGGAGACCAGTTTCAGATCCCTCCCCATGCCAACTGCTGGCACCCATCTGATACGGAGAGAGACAGGGCTTTGTGATCAGAGCCCTGCCCACGCTGCACCTTCCCCTCCCCAGCCCCAGCTAGTTTTTGAAACAGGGAGGAACAGCTTTGTTCTTTAGACTTGAGAATTGTTCTTCCATACTTGGCTCTGATAGATAGGACAGATTCCTTGGAATTCTAGGAGGATGGCAAGGCAGATGTCCAGAAGGTGGAGAAACTGAGGCTAGAAAGTATAGGAGCTTGCTCAAGGTCACTAATTAATAGTGGAACTTACCAGCTTCCTGGTCTCTTTTCCAAGGCAATATAGATCCTGAGAAGGACTTTGATAATCTCTGCCTGAAAAAACAGTCCATAAGGTCATAAGCATAAAGGTCACTTTTAAAATCATCTAATATAAAGTGTGATACCTTAATTTTTATTTTTTGAATTGCTAATACATGTGCAAGGACAAATTAATTGGGGTCCTACAAAAAGGTATGGTGACAACTAAATCCCCATCTCTGTCCAGTCCCCCTGTTCCTCTGCCCTGATGTAATCACTGCTGTTGTTTTTTTGTGTATTCATGCAGATAAAATCAAACACTCATATGTGACAGGCTGTTGTAAAGAAACTCTAAGTTTCACCTGATGTCCCCAAAGCTCCAGTCTAGCAAGAGGGACTTCAGGAAGACCACTTGGGTAGCTTAGATGTGGCCTGTATGACTTGGGGAGGGCTGGCAACTGATACACATGCAAAGGGTTTAAAAGTGAGACACTGTGGGGCAGATGGGAAGAGAAGAGGAGCAGAGAGGAGAGGATGAGTGAGGGCAGGTGGGTGGGTGGGGTAAAGAAAGAGAGAGGGAGAGGGAGAGAAGAGCTGTATTTGCCTGCTGGTGGACAAATGTTTCTTGTAGAGTGGATGTGGAGTGCTAGGGATAGAACTTAAAAAAGTTCTTCCCAGAAGGTGAAGGTGACCCCAAAGATAGGTGGCCCCCAGATTCCCAGAGATTGAAGGAGAAAATCAAGCAGCTAACTAGAGAAAAATGCAACCCAATGTCCCAAGTTGGGGTCTTCAAAGAATCCCCAAAAGTGCTCCATAAGAATAGGGCTGATTCCAGAGAAAACCAGATTTAGACATGAGTTGAGACCAGAGAAAGGCAATGCCAAGATGACTTTGGTCATGATCACTGATAATGTCTTTTCTGTCCTCTTCCTTCTTCTCCCTCTACACTTACTCAATGTAGTGACCAGACTGTTTGAACCAATGGGCATTTTTGGTGACAATGACTTTATCACCACGTCCTGGAATGAAATTGATAGGAAGCACAAAGATGACTTGGTTTGTATAGCCGGGAAAGCTAGATCTGAGGGTGAGAGCTAAACTTCACAATGGAGACTTATGGTCCCACATTCATCTCAGATCTAAGCCAGTTGACATACTGGAAGTATACGATTGAAGGTGGCTTTGGACCCTCCAGAGGAAGAAATTTGCAACAGAGCCAGAAACATGGTTCCATGTGTGTTGGAAAACTGCCCCTGAGCATTTCTCTCCAGGATCACAGCCATTGAATCCGAGGACTGAGGAATCTGCAGTCCTCTTAGGAGATGCTTGCCACCGGGTTTTGAGTTTTGCTAATTCCTGGGAGCCTCCAAATGCCACTGTTGGTGGATAGGTAGGTGATAAATGGAGTTTTGGATATACTTCATCTCAAATTGGATCTGGGGACCCACTCTCTGATATTTTTCTAGTCTCTGAAATTTTAATTAGAATAGAGCTACGTACTTCGCAATTAGCAGAACCATTACATTAGCTCCCTAACCTGTGGATCCAGAATGATTATGAAGTTTCCCCTTCTGACAAAAATAATAAGCCAAAACCAATATTGCATTTTTGGCAGGGGGTGGAGGGAGGATTTCAAACATTAGCATCAAAAAAATCTCCAAAGATGCAGAGGTGGTGATTTATTTCCCATATTCATTAACTTATCTATCTGGTCTGTGCAGGAAGTGGGTGGATCTTAGAAAATTATGATTGATTACCATAAACCTAAATCAGCTGGTGACTCTAATTGCAGCTGCTCTTCCTGTTGTGGTATCTTTATTGGAACAAATCAGCACAGCCCCAGCACCTGGCCTGTAGGTTTTTAATGTGACGTGCTTTTACTTTTACCTGTCAGAGGCACTGTTGGGTTGTCTCAGGGTTATGCCATCTTCTCTGCTATTGGCCATAATGTAGACTGTAGAGATAGATCTTGATCATCTTTCCATTGCAAAAAAACATCAATGGATCTGCTGCCTTGATGGCAGCATGCTGATTGGACCTGATAAGCCGGAAGTACTTTATATCTTAGAAGTCCTCGTAAAACACATCTGAACCAGAGGGTGGGAGATAAACCCCATAAAAAGTCTTTGAAGTTTTTGGGAACCCCATGGTTTGGAGAATATAGAGTGGGGGTTGGGGAATCTTTCTTGTTGCATCTTCTGCTTTAAAGAAGCACAGTGCTTGGGGGCCTCTTTCTATTTGGAAGAACTAGATACTAATTTGAGTTTTCTGCTCTGACCCATTTGTTAACTTCAAGGTTTGATGTTTTGCATGGGACTCTGGAGGAGGTCTAGGCAGCAGTACTAAATACTTTGACCCTGGGCTTCCTGATCCAGCAGGTCAAATAATACTGGGTGTCTGTGGTAAATAAGGATGCAGTATAGACTCTAGTCCCAGTAGGATGATTGCCACATAGACCCTGAGAGTTTTGATGAAAAGTTATGTTTTCTTATGTAAATAGCTATTCTTTCTTGAGAAGCAATTCTTGGCTTTTTGGGCTTGATGTTGAGTGAGTAGTCAACCTGAGCTACCCATCATGCAGTGGGTATTATTTGGCACCCAGCCGTAAGACTGGGCTTGTACAGCAGAAGTCCATCAAATGGAAGTAGTATCCAAAACAATGGAAGTACCTTTAAGTTTTGTAAGTGACCCAGACCCCTTTGACTCTGCTCTTACTGCATTGGCTTCTTTCCTTCAATGCACACTAATGGCCAGATGGGAAGTTTCTTGTAACTAGTTGACTGAGGGAAACGCTGGACCTAGTTTACACGTGGTTTGTTATGATATGCTGGCACATTCTGGAAGAGGACTGGTATGGTCTTAAACCTTAGTAAGGAGTGTCTATGGAAGACAGTGGTGATAAATCCTCCCAAAGGATAAAACTTCACAAACTACCTATGGTTGTCCACTACCTATGGTGCACACAGAAGTGGCCAGAAATAGGAATCTTCTCTAATTCCTAAGCAATGGTGAATGGATCGGTTGGATCAGGGACTTGGAAAGACCAGGATCAGAAGATCCTGATGGAGCTCTGGAGAAGAGGCCCTGAAATGACAGCAAGCCTTAGAATATTTTGACCCTCCCATCATGGAGGGGACAGCAATTTGCTTTCCCTGAAATGGGTGTTCTGGATATGGATTTGCCTTCCCTTCCCTCAGTTCTTCTGCAGCACCACCATCCTTGGACTTATGGAAGCCTCTGCACAATCATGGGCTCACACAACATTGCTTCTGACCCTGGAACTCATTTAATTGTACGAGAAGCAGAGCAAGGGGATAGTGCCCATGGGATTCACTTGTTTTACTATGTGCCTCATAACACAGAAGCAACTCATCTGCCATTAGGTAGAACTATGTAAAATTGCTAATATTGAATTTTTTTGACTTAAAAAAATAATATTTTCACTGGTTTGTCCCAATATAATAGCAGAATGGTCTACAGAGGATTTATGTATAGAACAAATTGGAGACAACATCTTGAAGGGTTGGGGTTTTATCTTATTGGGTGCAGTTCATGCTCTGAATCAAAGATCGATTATAGGGCTGTTTCTCTAGTGGTCAGAATATAGGAATATGGGGACCAAGAGGGTGAAACTAGGAGTATCTCCCTTTCCTTCCATACCTAACAACCCACTTGTGTACCTTTTACTTCCTGGCTTTGCAACTTTGAGCTTGGTAGGTTTGGAAGTCTTGGTTTCCCAGGGAGAAACCCAGAGACTCAACTATAACACCATGAAAATGGAAGTTGCGATTGCTACTGATCACTATTAGTTCATGACACTGGTACAGGTAAAGAAGGGGTTTGCCATCCTAGTTAGGCTGATTGATCCTCATTACCATTTAATGTGCTTCCTGTTTTTTGCAATGTAGATACACTACTGAGTTTAAGCCAGTTTCTCTTCCATCTCTTAGGATTGCTCCCTATTAGGGTCACAGAATAGAATGAATACTTCTTACTTTTCGTGTGGGTGGGAGCTTCCTCTCTGACATGGTTTTCAACCACACTTGTAACTGTAGTCCACTCTAGGGAGGACAGAAATGCACCAGGAGAGAGCAGCAGAGAACAGAGCAGAGTTTTGTGTTGTCTTTCAAAACATGAATAATGAAAAAAAGATCTAGCAACTTCACTGTATGTTTAATATCACTGTATGCTTAATTCCTCTCCCCAAATACTCCTCAGGGCTTCTGGCAGTTTCTGCAGAGCAGCATTTGGAATTGCCTCTTTGTTTTTCAACTTAAGGGATAGTGTGGGGGATGAGTCAGAACTGTAAAACCAGTCACCTTTTCCTTCCTTCTTGTCACAGTGTCCAGTAATGTCTGTTTAATGGGCTGGAAATGAGGTTCCAGGTGTCTGTGTCAGGGCTTTGAGACGCTTATCTGGTCAGGCTACTTTCATACAAAATGAATGCACTCTATAGTGGGGGGGCGTGAATAAACTCGTTAGGGGAGCTAACCAATTTCCTCATTGTCACCTAACAGCATTCGGTATGTGTGTGTGCTTAGAATAATGTCTTTTCTACAAGCCAAATGGGAAAATGCCCTAATGTATTTCCCTGAATTTGGCCTGCCACTGTTGTAAATTACCTTGCTTAATGGACTTTGGGATTCTGTTATCTATTTGGAAACTTCGGAGCTCCTAGAGAGCCAAATCAAGTGTCTTAGTCCCCAGGAAGGGAGGCAGACTTAGATTTACAACTCCAGGAACTCTGTCACTGGTGTCTGTTGTGTTTTGCAAATAATTTTCCTGTGGAATAAGTTCTTGTGATGAAGCTGCAGCCACTTTTTTTTTTTTTTTTTTCAAGTTGCCCTGAAGTAATGACTATCAGCGCTCACAAATCCCCTCCGGAAATCAGCATTCTAGGAAGGTTTCTGGCAATGATTCTACCCTATCCCTACCCCAGCTGCATGTGGGCACCCCACCAAGGCCACAGCAGCCTTCAGACATTTACTAGGAGCAGCTAAAATAATCATAACAGTAACTTCAGCTCACATCTGTAAAGCACTTCACAGGTTCCAGAAGGGCTTGCAACCTCATCTCACCTGATGAGATGTGGAAGCTGAGGCCAGAGATGTCAGCCACGAGTGAGGGATGGAAGCAGAGTGGAGGCCAGGCCTCCCAACTTGCACTTACTACCTCTATTCTCCACTGTGATGGTTAATTATGCATTGACTTGACTGAGCCACAGTGTACCCAGATATTTGATAAACATTATTCTGGGTACTTGTATGAAGATGGTTTTTAATATTTAAATATGCAGACCCCATAAAGTAGATTACCTTCCCTAAGGTGGGTGGGCATGATCCAATTGGTTGAAGCCCTGAATAGAACAAAGACTGTTCTTCCCCAGTAAGGAAACATCTTCCTTTCTGGCGGCTGATGGACTGGGGAATATTCTGATCTTTCCACTCAAACTGGGCCATTTGCTCTGTGGATTTTAAACTTGTCACTCTCCGTAATTATGTGAACCAGTTCCTTATAATAAATCTCATTGGTCTTTGAGATGGTGCAGATCTGAGCTGGGCAGAGAAGAAAAGGCTAAAACTAGTGGTGAGATTAAAGTGTTTATTTATTTTTTTGCAGTGCTGGGGATTGAACCCAGGGCCTCATGCATGCTAAGCAAATGCTCTACCTCTGAGCTCCAATCCCCACCCAAGTGTTTTTATTTAAAAATAAAAAGATTGATTTTAATCGTGGTAAAATACATATAAAACTTTACCATCTTAACCATTTCTAAGTGTGCTATTCAGCAGCAAGTATATTCACATTGTGCTGTAAAGTTTTGATTTAAACTGGATTTTTAATTTCTGAAAATGAGCTCACCCTTACAGCCCAGAATGACCTCAGAGGTTATGGGATTTGCTTGAGATGGCTCCAAGTAATGGGGAAGAAGCCAGCTGGTGTGTTTGGAGGTGGAGTTTTGCTGTTTGCCTATGGAGTGGAGGTCTTTCTCTCTGCCAGGCCCAAAGTCAGCCACAATGCCTCGATAACATCAGGGCAAGGAAGGGACAAGAACTGGAGGGGGTTGTGGTGGGGGGCATTTGAGGGAGGTGAGTTTTGAGTGATTGGAGATGGGGCAGGTGAGGGGTGTGTGATGGCCAGTGCAGACAGCAGCATGGACTAAGGTCAGTCTTGGCTTGTCCTGTGACCAGGATACCAGTAAGCCTGCTGTGGCTGTGTCCACCCTGGTGTCATAGACCTTTCTCTCCACCTCTGCAGCCGGTCTGGCCCTCCAGTGGCTCTATAATCTGAAGTTGTTCTGTGCCCACCCCCACCTCCTCTGGGGTTTCCTTCCATTCCATCCTTGAGAAGTAGCATTTTATAAATAGCTGCAGTGATAAAACCTTAAATATAGCACCCCTGAGAGCTGAGTTACCTAGTGGCAGAGCTGGGAGGGATAAGTGTCATCTGGGGTGTGATAGCAGTCTGACGTGTGCAGGGTGGGGTGGAGGAGGTGCCAGAGGGTGTCCCAAGGCCCCCATGCCCTGAGCATCACCAGGACTGGCAGGAGGGAATGGGTGAAGGGCCACCTGGCGGAAGCCTTTGATGAGCTCCCTGACTCTCACTTGTGGCCCACCTGGTCCCCTCTTCCTAGTCCTTGTCTGAACAGAAAGACCTGCCTCCGGGTTTCTCTTCTGACTGACCATTAAATAGTAGAGGATATGCCTAGGCAGCTTAGGGAGGACCTGGCCTGGGTCCTGCTTGCAGCTTCTCCCTGAGCATTTCAGATCCAAGAATGGGTTGCATCCCAGGCCCCTGCATGTTCTCAACCAGCTCCCACCTTCTTTGTTCTCCACACTGTGGTCACAGAATCCTTCTCCTGTGGCCTCACAAGACCACATCCATACTCTGTATAGGGTCTTTGCCTGCCTGGAATGCCCCTCTCTTCTCATCCCTTTGACAAGACCCTTCTCCCCAAGCTTCAGGTCCCATTCTAAATTCTGCAGCTGCGACCCTCCACCCTTGCTGGGATGAGGCTAGGACTCTGGTGCACACTCACGAGTGCCCCATGTCTCCCTTGCACCTCTGATTCCAAGTCATTCCACACTCTCGGGAGTGATCGTAAACCAAGCATCTGCCAGGTTTGCAAGTTCCATGAGGACAAGGGCAGTGTCCAGCTCGCTGCTTCCTGTATCCCTAGCATCTAGTGAGGGGCTCGGCATACAGGGACTGTGCAGTGAGTGTGGAATGAATGAGGGGCGGGGAATCTAGCAGAGTCCACATTTCTTTGGAGCCAGAGACACCTATCCCCACAGCTCCCTCCACCTCCTGGAAACATCTGGCCATTCCGCATAGAGCTGGGAGCGCTGGGCTGCAGTCTTTAGCCAGGTGATAGAGTGGTGACTGTGAGTCAGTGACTGTGCCACAGGTTCATGGCTGCTACCATTGTATCTGTCACACGGTGGTGCAGAGGGCACAGGGAGGCAGCTCTAGGCCCTGCAAGGCAGGTTGCAGAGCAGCGGGGCCTCCAGACCAAGGGCAGCTGGGCCGTGTGACCCCTCCGGGTTCTAGAAGGAGTGTGGGAGACTCTGGCAGGTGTCAGGAGATGTAGACAGGAGGCCACTGAGAAGTACTGGAATTGGCCTCAGTTCCCGTGTCCTGGAAACTTTCCTATTGAGTCCAAGCAGGGCTGGGACCGTAGCTCCATGGCAGAGCCCTTGCCCAGCACGTGTGAGGCCCCAGTTCCATCCCCAGCACTGGAAAGAAGAAGTCAAGAAGAACCCAGAATCAAGAATCTTGAGTCCAGATTTTGTGACCACACTGGCAGTGTTAAAGTGACTACATGGAGATTCAGATCCTCTGCCGAGAGCTGGACAGTTGGCTCCCCTGGGACAAGCCACAACCCAGCAAGGCCCAGGTGAGAGGAAGAGGGTTCACAGCGGGGAGCTCCACAAGCTTCCAGGGCTCAGATGTCTGCGGGAGAAGGCCGTGGAGGGTGTGAGGGGAGAGAATAAGGACAGGTAGGAGAAGACAAGGAGAAGGAGAGAGGGAAGGAGATGAGGAAAAGGGAGGAGGAGGAGCAAGGAAGGAGGAAGAGAGGAACAGAACCAGGAGAGGAGAGGAGCCCTGGCCACAGGGTCTTGGGGATGCCTGTCTCAAATGCTCCCTTGAGACTTTGATTTCAGCCTGGTGGCCAGCAGCAGGGGCCTCTTGGCCTCAGCCTCACATTTACAATGGCATCTTTACATGGAGATTTTGGGAGTTATTCCAATTGAGGTTTTAATGTTAAAAGCACTAATTTGTGAAATGTAAGCATTTAAAGCATGCCCCAGGATTTATAGTTCCATCTTGGCATGTCTGTGCTTTTCAATCTATTGGAAGCCTAATAAAATGATGGTCACCCAGACTTCTGGGCCTTGGGCAGCCCCACTGAGAGGACCTTTTGCAGGGACAGAGCCCCACATGGCAGGAGCCTTAAACCCAGGCCCCACCTGCACACAATTGCAGGGGTTCTCAGCTTGCTGGCTTGGTCAGCTCACCAGGCTTCCTCTGCTGGGAGACCTAAGGATGGTTCCTCCTGGTTAAGGCAGGAGGGATCTCGTCTGAGGGTTATGGGATGTCGGAACACTTGAATTCCAAAACTGGGCAGGTGGATTGACCACAGTTTCTCAGTCACACTCAGCCTGGGGAGGAGGACGCAGCACAGCACACAGGATCACCTGGGGGTTGCACTCAGGAGCAAAGTGAACAACCAAGGGCTGTGGGAGGCAACTCGGAAGCATCAAAAGGGCAGGGAACCCCCTGGTCTCCACAGGAGGGTGTGACTGGCTTAGTGGAATAATTGTGAGCTGGCATGGAACTGAATCCCAATATGCAGGGATAAGCAGACAATGTTCCTTAACCACAGGGACAGGATGCGGAGCTTGAGGTTAGACCCTCTGAGGTCCTCCCAGTATTGCCAGATGTCAAGGCAGTACGTAATAACAGGCATTAAAGCACAAAAGAGTTGATGGACTTAGAACTCTTGCCTCCTGCTTCTGGTTCATGGTGAAGGAAAATGGCTGGAAACTGAGGAGATGGCCCTGTTCTCACGGAGCTCAGTGAGAGCTTGGGAGATGCTCGCAGGAGATGATAGGACCCTAGGATGTCACCCAGGGAGACATATTAAACTTTCCTCTTGAATATTCTCCTTGGCATTTTTTTAGTACTGGGGATTGAATCCAGTGACGCTTAACCACTGAGCCACATCCCCAGCCCTTTTACATATTTTATTTAGAGACAGGGTCTTTCTGAGTTGCCTAGAGCCGTTCTAAGTTGCTGAGGCTGGCTTTGAACTCATGATCCTCCTGCCTCAGCCTCTCAAGGCTCTGGGATTATAGTGTGCACCAGGACATCTGGCTCTGGGTACTTCTTGAATCTGTCCTGCTGTGTTGAAGACAAATCAAACTTACTCCTGATAGAGGACTGCTATGATTTGAATATGTCCCCAAAGTTCCTGTGTGGAAATCCAATCCCCAAATTCACACGCTAATGGCATTTGGAGGTGGGGACTGTGGGACAATTAGGGTTAGATGAGGTCATTTTGGGGCCTCCAAAATGGCATTAGTGGCTTTATAAGAAGAGGAGAGAGGACTGAATTGGCATACTCTCTCCCCTCGTGATGTCCTCCACCACCTTATGATGCAGTATGAGGCCCTCACCAGATGTGGCCCCTAGATCCTGGACTTCCCAGTCTCCAGAACTGGAAGAAATAAATTTCTGTTCCTTATAAATTACCTAGTCAGTGGTATTATGGTAGAGCAACAGAAAAATGGATGAAGGCAAGGACTGTCCCATTTTTCATCCTGATGGAGAGTGGATACATTGTGTCTTCAGGTCAGGGGCCCAGCCACAGAGAGGGCAGATCGACCCTGACAAGTGTTGGGAGGCAGGAAGCCCAGAGCTCCCCCCACACCAATCTTCCCTGAGACCCTGGGTCCAGGCTCACAAGGACGGCTTGGAGGGGCAGGTGGTAGCATGGGGCCCTGTGCCTAGGGCCACACAGTCCAGTTATCCATGGTTTTGCTTTGGATTATGATCTTTGTTTCCACCTTTCTACACTGGCCGGTCAAACTCTCCCAATGTGTCCTTCACCCCCGCAGCCTCCACGTCCTCCCACCCCAAGCTTCGCAGCTCCTCTATGCCCTATGCCAGACCCAGGGGCTACACAAACCTCAGCTTTCCTCTCTGGAGCTCATGCTGTGATCCCAAAGTCCTTCCCTGCACCTTTTCCAACTCCATAGACCCTGGAGCACCTTCTCTTGCCCCTGTTGCACTTTGCTGACCTGTGTGTGAAGTCACTGGATGAAGGAACAGTTTACTTGGACATTGCTATGGATTGGGAGGTGGTCCTCAGGGTGGCAATGTTGGGAGGTGCAGCCTTTAAGAGATGGACCTCTCTTAAGAGCGGGTGCCATGGTGCATGCTGGAAATTCCAGCTGCTTGGGAGGCTGAGGCAGAAGGATCACAAGTTTAAGGCCAGCCTCAGCAACTTAGCAAGACAGACCCTGTTTCAAAATAAAAAAATAAAAGGTATTGGGATGTAGCTCAGTAGTAGAATACTTGCCTAGCATGTGTGAGGCCTTGGATTCTATCTGCAGTACTTAAAAAAAAAAAAAAAAAAAAAAGGTGGTGGCCTCCTGTTGCCTGCGACATTTATTTGGACTTTCAACCAGCAAAATTTGTTTTTTAAAAATTTGTTCTTTTAGTTATATATGACAATAGAATGATTTTGGCATATCATACATACATGGAGTATAACTTCCCATTCTTGTGGTTGTATGTGATGTGGAGATACACTGCTCGTGTTTTCATATATGAAATAGGAAAGTTATGTTAGATTCATTCTACTATCTTTCCTATTCCCACCCCTCCCTTCCCCCCATTCCCGGCCCTCCTCCAATCCGGTGAACTTCCACTCCTCCCTCCCCCGACCTATTGTGAGTCAGCATCTGCATATCAGAGAGAACATTTGACCTTCGGTTTTTTGGAATTGGCTTGTTTCACTTAGCGTGATAGTTTCTACTTCCATCCATTTGCTGGCAAATGTGATAAGTTCATTCTTCTTTATGGTTGAGTAATATTCCATTGTGTATATGTACCACATCTTCTTTATTTATTCATCTGTTGAAGGGCACCTAGGTTGATTCCATAGTTTAGCTATTGTGAATTGAGCTGCTATGAACATTGATGTGGTTGCATCACTGTAGTATGCTGATTTTAAGTCCTTTAGTATAAACCGAGGAGTGTGATAACTAGGTCAAATGGTAGTTTTTCCATTCCAAGTTTTCTAAGAAATCTCTATACTGCTTTCCAGAGTGGTTGCACCAATTTACAGTCCCACCAGCAATGTGTGGTGTATCTTTTTCCCCACATCCTTGCCAACATTCATTGTTACTCGTATTGCTGATAATTGCCATTCTGACTGAAGTGAGGTAAAATCTCAGTGCAATTTTAATTTGCATTTCTCTAATTGCTAGTGATTTTGAATGATTTTGTCATATATTTTTTGATTGTGTATCTTCTATGAAGTGTCTATTCAGTTCCTTAGCACATTTATTGATTGGGTTATTTGTTTTTTTGGTGTTAAGTTTTTTGAGTTCTTATGTTCTGGAGATTATTACTCTATCTGAGGTAGACTTCCTCCCATTCTGTAGGCTCTCTCTTCATGTTATTGATTGTTCCCTTTGCTGAGAAGAAGCTTTTTAGTTTGACTCTATCCCATTTATTGATTCTTGATTTTACTTCTTGAGTCTTGTTAAGGAAGTCAGGTCCTAAGCCAACATGATGAAGATTTGGGCCTACTTTTTTTTTTTTTCTTGTAGGTGTAGGGTCTCTGGTTTACCTAAGTCCTTGATTCTCTTTGAGTTGAGTTTTATGCAGGGTGAGAGACAGTGGTCTAATTTCATTTTGCTACATATGGATTTCCAGTTTTCCCAGCACCATTTGTTGAAGAGACGATCTTTTCTCCAGTGTATGTTTTTGGCACCTTTGTCTAGTATGAGATAACTATATGTATGTGGGTTTGTCTCTGTGTCTTCTATTCTGTACCATTGATTTTCATGTTTGTTTTGGTGCCACATGCTGTTTTTGTTACTATAGCTCTGTAGTATAGTTTAATGTCTGGTATGTGATGTCTCCTGCTTCACTTTTCTTGCTGATGATTGCTTTGACTATTCTGTCTGCCATCAAAACTGTGAACTTAAATAAAGCTATTTTCTTTTTAAGATTATCTGCCTCAGGCATTTTATTATAATAACAAACCCAGATTAATACAGATATAATCTTATTTTGTTTTCATTGCAAGATTTGGGACACTTTTTCTAAGGGGCTGGTGGTTTGCTTTGAGGGTTTCATAAGCAATAACAAATAATACCCCTGGTATAGGCATTCTTTAAGTCCTGGTAGGACCTCAGGAGGAGCCCCTGGCCTAGGCCTGCCATTAATGCTACATCAGGGGTGATGTGAGGCTCTTTCATGAATATTCTACTGTACATTGAACCCCCAAGAATATTGCATGACTCTAGAGAGGGAAAGAGGCCTCTCAAAAAGCTGAAAGATGTTGTATTTCTCATCAGCCTTAGTGAATGGCATGGTCATGAACTATATGAAAAATATTTATTTAAAAAATATTTATTTTTTATTTTTACAGACTGGATTTTGATTCATTGTACACAAATGGGGTACAACTTTTTGTTTCTATGGTTGTGCACAATGTAGATTCATACCATTCATGTAATCATACATGTACATAGGGTAATGATGTCTGCCTCATTCCAACATCTTTCATACCCTCCACACCCCCAACCCTCTCATTTCCCTCTATGTAATCCAAAATTTCTCCATTCTTCTCTTACCTCTCATCCCTACCCCCATTATGTATCATCATCCACTTATCAGGGAAAACATTTGGCCTTTGGTTTTTTGGGCTTGGCTTATTTCACTTAGTATTATATTCTCCAATTCCATCCATTTATCTGCAAATACCATAATATTATTCTTCTTTATGGCTGAATAATATTCTATTATGTATATATACCACAGTTTCTTTATCCATTCATCTGTTGAAGGGCATCTATGTTGGTTCCACAATCTAGCTATTGTGAAATGAGCTGCTATAAACATTGATGTGGCTGTGTTACTGTAGTATGCTAATTTGAAGTTGTTTGTGTATAAACCGAGGAGTGTGATAACTGGGTCAAAAGGTGGGTCCATTCCAAGTTTTCTGAGAAATCTCCATACTGCTTTCCAGAGTAGCTGTACCAATTTGCAACTCCACCAGCAATGTACAAGTGTGCCTTTTTCTCCACATCCACACCAACATCTATAATTGTGTTCTTGATAATAGCCATTCTAACTGGAGTAAGATGAAATCTTAGAGTTGTTTTAATTTGCATTTCTCTGATTACTAGAGGCGTTGAACACTTTTTCATGTATTTATTAATTGCCTGTATATCTTCTTCTGTAAAGTATCTGTCCAGTTCCTTGGCCCATTTATTGATTGGGTTCTTTGTATTTTTGGTGTAAAGTTTTGTAAATTCTTTATAAATTTTGGAGATGAGTGCTCTATCTGAAGCGTATGTGGAAAAGATTTTCTCCCATTCTGTAGGCTCTCTTCACATTATTGATTGTATCCTTTGCTGAGGAAAAGCTTTTTAGTTTTAATCCATCTCATTTACTGATTCTTGCTTTGATTTCTTGTGCTTTAGGAAGTCTGATCCTAAGCAAACATGATGAAGATTCGGGCCTACTTTGTATCTATTTGTTGCAGGGTCTCTGGTCTAATTCTTAGGTCCTTGATCCATTTTGAGATGAGTTTTGTGCAGGGTGAGAGATAGAGGTTTAATTTCATTTTACTGCATATGGATTTCCAGTTTTCTCAGCACCATTTGTTGAACAGGCTATCTTTTCTCCATTTATGTTTTTGGTTCCTTTGTCTAGTATGAAGTAACTGTTCTTATGTGGGTTTGTCTCTGTGTCTTCTATTCTGTACCCTTGGTCTGCCTGTCTATTTTGGTGCCAATACCATGCCGTTTTTGTTACTATTGTTCTGTAGTAGAGTTTAAGGTCTGGCATTGTGATACCTCCTGCTTCCATTTTTTTCTAACATTAAATGTAATCTAGAGAGGGGGCTGTAACTCAGTGGCAAAGCACTTGTCTAGCATGTGTGAGGCACTGAGTTTGATCCTCTGCATTGCATAAAAATAATAAATAAATAAATAAATAAATAAATAAAATAAAGACATCCTGCCCATCTATCTCTATAAAAAAATTTAAAAAAGTAATCCATCTTAGAAAATTAGGAAAATATGGAAAAGTACAAAGACAACCAAATTCACCTAGAATCCTACCACCCAGAGATAAGCCCTGCTGACCTTTTGCCCCGTTCCACTAGTCCTACTTTTTGCTTGTCTTAATATAGATAGAGTCATTCCTTGGTATCTGAGGGGGATTGGTTCCAGGATCCCCAAGAACACCCAAATCCAAAGACCCTTATATAAAATGGTGCAGTATTTGCATATAACCGAAGCACATCCTCCTGTATACTACGAATCATCTCTAGATTCAGTGTTGTTGCCTCGTCAGTAGCTGCTATCCCATATTGTTTAGGGAACAATGACAAGAAAAAAAATCTGCATATGTTCAGTATGGAAGCAATTTTTTTTTCCTGAATATTTTCTATCTGAGGTTGGTCGAATATCAAGATGCAGAGCTGGCCAATACACAGGTGCGCTGTACATATAATTTACAAGGAGGGTATTCTGCTGGAGGTAGAGTTTCATTTGCCACCTTTTATTTAACAGCTAGGCAATATTCTGCTGTTTGGATCTGTTAGCATTTAACCACTTCCCCTATTTTGGGTGATTTGGATTGTTTCCAATTTTTTTATTTTGCTATTATTAATAATGTTGCAGTAAACATACTTGCACTCATCTTCAGAGCTCTCTAATGTTTAGTGGGTTGTAGTGTTCCAGGTTAAAGCTAAACCCTTTACCTGTATTCAGATCTTCTTGGAACCCTGTAAGGTGATGCTATTCCTGCCCTCAGTGGACAGAGGAAACCGAGGCACTGACAGAGGCGGAGTAATTGCCCAAGGCCCTAGACTCTGTAGGTGGCAATGCTAGAACTTAAAAACAAAACAAACAAAAGCAAACAAGCCACCTCAGTGTAGAGATGGTGGCTGTGTCATGGGTGTAGATCAGATGGTCTGCAGTGGGCTGAATCCCACGCACCCGCCCTGGTACTGTTTGCATTTTTACTTTCCCTGCCGCTTGGGCTTCACACACCCCATCTTTTGGGTGGGTGTTCTGAGTGATTCCAATTCAGGACTGTTGAGCCTCACACTTCCTCTGCACTCACTTCGCTCAAATCTCCTGTCCACCTCCATTTATCACATCTGAAGCGGTGAGAAGGGAACTTCAAAATGTCATTGGAGCAGGAACAGCATGTTCTCTGGTGGAGGGAACCACGGTGACTCACTGTTGGGCTTCTGTCCACTGGGAACATTCCTCTTAGTAAGGGGACACTGTGGCCGGCAGAGCTTTTGAGCCCAAGGCCCTGCCCAAGCAGCCCCTAGAAAAGACAGTGCACCATGTGGCATACTCTGGGAAGTTCTCCTTCTCTTCCAGGGGACCAAGGACCCACAGATGCCCTGAGGAAAGAGGTCCCGACTGTGGGTGGTACACACAAATTCTGTCATCACATATACTCTGGGCTCTTTGTGATCCCAGGAGCCTGAAAAGCTTCTATTCCACCCCCCACCCCCAACCCCTTTCCAGAATATTCTTTCTGCCAGAGTTGAGGTGCTAGTGAAGAAAAAACAGTGAGCCCATAATGCTAGAGAGTGCCTGACTGGGGATGGTGGGAAAGACACAAGAAATTCCTAACCCCCAGCACTTCAGAATGCAAACTTATTTGGAAATAGGGTCCTTGCAGAGGTAACTCATTAAGATAACACTGGATCAGGGTGGGCCCTAGATCAGGGACTGGTGTCTTTATAAAAAGGTCATGTAACAATGCAGCAGATTGAGGAGATGGAGCTATAGGCCAAGGATTGTTGTCAACCTCAGGAGAGGGGATAGGAAGAATTCTCTCCCAGAGCCTTCAGAGGGAGCATGGGCCTAAGGACACTTTGATTTTGAACTTAGTCTCCAGAACTATGAGAGAATAAATTTCTTTTTCTTTTCTTCTCCTTCTCCTTCTCCTTCTCCTCCTCCTCCTCCTCCTCCTCCTCCTCCTCCCATTCTTATTCTCCTCCTCCTCCTCCTCCTCCTCCTCTTCCTCCTCCTTCTTCTTTGGTACAGGGGAATTGAACTCAGGGGCACTTAACCACTGAGCCACATCCCCAGGCCCATTTTTATACTTTATATAGGGATAGGGTCTCACATCTTGCTAATTTGCTTAGATTCTCCCTAAATTGCTGAGGCTGGTTTTGAACTTGAAATTCTCCTGCCTTAGTCTCCCAAGCCACTGGGATTAAAGGCATGCGCCACCACACATGGCTGAGAATAAATTTCAGTTGTTCAAAGTCACCCAGTTTGTGGATGGGGGTGAATCAGGGTGCTTGGCTAGACTCCTGTCCCTGGAGGCTGGGAAGGTGTCCCACAAGAGGAAGGATTTTTTTTACCCAAAAGCCCTGGCAGGAGAAAACCTTCACAGTATGACCCTCACTCTGGATGGTTTTACTGGTCTGTCCCTGTAACCTTCCCCATTTCTTCAGATTTGTAGCCTGTGTGGACCTCCTGGCACATGCCTGATGTCCGAGGTCTGGCTGGCTGAGAAGTTTTCGGATGTTATAAGATCAATACTGAGATTGGACTTCGTCTGTCCAAGCCATAGGTATAAAGTGATTTTCTTTAAATCATCTCAAGACCTTGTTGACTAGAATTTGAAGTCTGTTTGCCAGCACGGGGACTCCATGATGCTTTCCACCACCCTGATTTTTCTATTTTAATCAGAAAATAAAAATAGTTAATTTGAGAGTCATGGTCGAATGTGGGAACTACCTTATTCTTATATCCTTCCCTTTCTCTCTCCTCACTGCAAAGTGAATTTGTGACAAGGAGCAGGGGAGGCCAAGGGAGGGAAGCTGCAGTTATTTTTGTTGATGAGGAAGAAAACTGGGTTGAGCCCTGAGGATCCACAGTGGCTACCATCAAAGCTTCAGTCCACGAAGCCCAGAGCTAGTGTTAAAGTACTTGGTGACCTCTGAATTTTTCTGTCCCCAAAGTCAGCTTTAGTGACTTGGCTCAGAGTGAAAACTTTTCTTCCTTTATGACAGTCACCATTTAAAACTCCTCCACTCCTCTTTGGAGTTTAGACCATCCTGGTGCCCATGTCCTGCTTACTCGCTTGCGTGATTGTGTGTCTGTCCACTGTGAACCACAACCTCCAGGAGGGGTTTTGTCCCTTTTTCTCACCTCTTGTATCCTCAGGCCCTAGAACATACCTGGAACAGAGTGAGTGCCCAGAAAACATTGCCAAGTCAACAGGTCAGAGAAAGATGACTGCTTTACAGAAACATGTACTGGCTGTGGTTTCAGTTTGAGAAGGAGACAGACAGGGTGCAAACTTTTTCCCTTGAAGGAAAATAATGACAATAATCCAATCATCTATTTTCAGGGGTTTTAAGTTCTCCCAGGTCCTTCACAGGTACAAAGTGTTAGAGTAGGCATTAGCAGCGCCGTGTGACTGGGGTGGGGGAGAGCGGAGGCTTCCTGGGGAGGAAACCAGTGGTCGAGCAGGGTCTGGGGCAGGACTGGGCTGGGAACCTGGCTTTCCTTCCTGGAGTCCATGCCTTGGGTCCTGGACCAGCATAGCCTGTTAGAATAGTATTTACTAATTTTGACTTGAACCTTGGTGTTAAAAAGAAAACAAGGACTGGGGTTGTGGCTCAGTGGTAGAGTGCTTGCCTAGCACGTGTGAGGCACTGGGTTTGATTCTCAGAACCACATATAAATAAATGAGTAAAATAAAGGTCCATCAACATCTAAAAAAAAAAAAAAAAGAAAAAAAGAAAACAACTGGCTCATTTAGTGTTTTCCCAAGCGTGTTCTAAGAACTCTAGGCCCTTAAGGTGCTTTGAGCGAAATCTACAAGCTCTTCTTTTTCCATAGAGGGTGCAAGGGGACAATCACACACACACATACTGGGATCTCTGAGAAACCCTGCGTAAGGGAGCCGTTAGCTTCCTTGAGTCTGGTTTTACTTTGATTTTGGACCTTAGAAGCCTCCCTCCCTCCCTTGCCCTTCCTCTCTGTAATAAACATCCTGCAGTAGGCAAGTTGGATGTGATCCAATCCCTCAGTTCCTTCCTCACAAGGGAAGCTCTCATTCAACATTTCCAGACGATGCCATGAGAGGAGCAGGGCACAGGGCGGACACCTTAGGGCTAAAGTCTTGGATCTGGTAATAAAATCTCCTTGGGCCCTTGAACTTGCTGGGTTTCCTGGGAGGTGGGTGCTGAGGTAGCCTGCAGGATGGTCTGTAGGGAAGGAGTTGACTCCTGCAGCTGGCACTGCCCTCCTAGGACAAAAGGAGTGGCAATGGCTAATGAGTGACTCTCCTGCCCACCCCAGCCTGCAGCTCCCTGGGCCTGACTGCATTACCCCTCTCCATGCTGATTCATCTCAAACTTGTTTGATGCTTCTCCAAAGAGCTCCATCTGGTTCCCCCATCATTCCTGACAGGTGGCTAACACAGCTCTCTGAAGCCCCCCAAACACCAGGAAGCATCTTCCGCAGAATTGACTTGGCTTTTATGTCACATTTCTGCCTCCCCATCGTGTATTTGCTACAACCACAGACATTTGTATGAAAATCGAATCCATGTTTGTAAGGGCTCATCTGCTCAGGCTGCCTCATGAGCAGGCACTGGGGGACGATCTGTTTGGCCCTAGCACCCACCTAAGCAGCTCCGTGGCTCCCCACGTAGGACTTCTCCAGCCTCTGAGAGAGGGGGGATGCCATCCAGTCGGGATTTATGGTCTGAGTGGGCCTTCTTGGGCCACAGGAGCATCTGCTTCAACATTGGAACACTGTCACTCTGTCTCTGAGCATATGTGCAGATTTGGGTCTGGCCTTCCCCAGGCTGCAGGATAGTGTTGTGGTAGTGCTTGGCTGGGAAAGAGGATCCTGCTGGCCAGGAGGGGCAGCAGGGAGTCCTGGGGCTGCATGACTGAAAACAGGCAGACAGAGGTTTGGATGAGCTGGTAGAGGATATTAAGAGAGGGACAGGATCTAAGTATGATGCAAAATCAGTTGAGCCCATCTCCTCTCCCATCCAGATAGACCCCAGGGGACAAGGACCTTTAGCAGTTGCAAAGTATGTCCTCCTACATTTGGTGTATTCAGGAGGGGGGATTATGGACTAACCGTTTGTGTCCCCCCAAATTCATACGTTGAAGTCTTAACTCTGAGTGGGGTGGGAGACTGGACCAGACCATTGTTGGCAGAAAAGAAGAGTCTGGAAGCTTGCATCCAGAGGCATCCAGTATTGAAGAGAGGGAGAGGAATTGACAGACTCTGAAAAGATGCTTCTAGGGATGGAGGAAAACCAGCAGGTCGGGCTGTGCTGGAAGCCAAGCCCTGGGCTTCAAGGGTCGCCTATGGTATTCTTCAACACCCTGGCCATGGAGCCACTGCAATTCAGGCACAGGACCACGAGGGTCTCATCAGAGCACATCTGGGCCCCTTACTGGAATCCCAGAGCATGAGAAGTCAGTTCTCTTACATCTCACGGTGTTCAGCTGTGTCTGGCACCATTGGTAGCCATGTTACCTGCCCAAATGACCAGCCAGCATGGGGTCCAAAAATGCCAAGCCATAGAGAAAGACAGACTTGCTGACATTTCAGTCCCCGACCAAACATGCTTAAACCCTGCACTTTCAGTTACATCAGTCAATAGATGTTCCAGGTTTGCTTAAGTCAGCGGGCACTGGGTTTTTGGTCATTTGTCACCTGAAGTGTTCTGACCAAAGCAGACGTGTGCCCCAACCCATTATCATCCACAAGGAGACCCCCCAGTGCTGTTTCCAGGATCCACCCCCAACTGAACACCTGTTCCACATGGCACCCAGTCCTCTTTCTTTAGGGGTAACTTACAATAGCCCCTTTTCTCTGAGGCTGAGCAAAGAGGATAAAGCAATGAGGAATCCCTGTAGGGGATATTTTGTTTCTTTGGTGGTTTATTTTGGTATTTATTCATTTATTTATTTTCCAGTGGGAGGAGTGACAGATCCATGTCTGTGTCCTCCATGGACGATGGAGGTGAACAGGAGGTGCTGAAACTTGGGGAAGGGCTGGGAGGTAAGCTCCTGAGTCAGGAATTGGTAGGGGGATGGATTCCAGAGAAACAAATCTTCAAGGGTGGAGACATTGACCTGAGGTGCTGGGAGTCATGAAAGCAAGGAGAAAGCTTGTGTGTCAACCAGATGGACAGCAGTAGAGTCACTGAGTCAGAGGAGTTGGGAGGGAACAGCCCTTGGGAGGGACACATCCAGGCCTGGGCTCCGGAGGCCCCCTCCCTGTATCTTCAGCTCTATCTACTTGTTTGCTTTCCAAGGGCATTTCCCCTCATGCCTTGAAACCACTTAATTCATTAGTTCTTCATCGTTTACGTCCTATTTCATTATGTTATAATCTTTACAGTTGTTAATTTGCATTTCATTTTCTGCAGTGACGATTAAAAAAAAAAAAACCAACCCTCTACACATGAAAAATGTTATTGTTGTAAATATTAATACAAATCATGAAGGCGCCTCAGCCAGACCCATTTCTCACAGCTGTGCTGCCCTTTGTCTGAGGCTGGGAGGATTGGGGTAGTTACCAAGAGCAAGAACTCTGGGGCAGAGCTGGTTGAAGGAGGGAAGGAGAATATTTGGTGACAGCCACAGCCTCCTTTGCTGTTGTGCCTCATGTCACTCCTGACACAGACTTCACAGCACCTTCACCTGAGCATCTCAGAGGCTGAGGAAGACAGATGGCTGCTTCAATGCCCGGTGTGGGAGTCTGTGACCAGGAGGAGCAGGGCAGGAACAGGGGTAAGGCCATCCCTGGAGGAGAACCAGGGGGCTGGCCTGAGGTGACCCTGGCAGGGAGGGAAAGGGCGGATTGCTGTGCGTAGTATTCTAGCCCCAAACTCTTCAACTTCTTTCCTCCTGGCCAGTACAGGACACTTGTCCCCTGAGCCCTTTTAAGAAAAATTGCACTAGGAGGGGACATTTCTTTGCCCTGGAGACCAGTGTGAGGACCACTGTGCTCCTGTGCCCCTGGGACAGCCTTCTCAAGGTCTACACCTGCAGGAGCTTCCATTCTATGGCAAGAAGTGCTAGAGCAACCAGGAGGCCCGGTCAGAGCTTGACCTGCTGGGGTCCAGAGCTACACCAGGAGGCTATACCAGATGTCAATGCTGTCCCTGCCCTGGGCCTGTGACCCTGGTTCCACTCCAGAATGTATCTGGGTCCCAACTCTGACCACTCACTAGCCCCTACCTGTCCCTGACCCAGGATGAGCCCTGACTACATTCCCAGACCTACCTGGATCCCACCTCTAGGCCACACCCCAACTCTGACCTTATCCTGGCCCCATTCCTATTCCAGTTCCCAGTTCCACCCACCTGCTCTCCAGGGTAGCCTGGCCTCATATCTCCATTGTCACACTAAGCTCCCAGAGAAGTCAGACAGCCCCAGCATCTATTCATGATGTTGAATTGACTCCGTTATCTAATTCTATCATTTATTATACACCGAATAGCTGGCATTCTCTGATAAAGTAGAAAAAAAATAGTTTTCTTCTTTCTTCTCTCCCTGCCCTTCTTTTTTGGAGTATTGCTATGAACTTGGGAATTTTTTTCATTAAAGGTATTAGAATTTCCATGATTATCACTGTTTTTTTTTTTTCAATGCTAAATTTGACCCAAATTTGGCCAGTGGAACCATGGTTAGGTTCGCCATTGTGTCCTATATACCCCTTAGTTTGGACCATCCTGGGCCTCCTGTCTCAGGACACTCTAGGGCAAACTTTGTTCTTTCTTCTTGTTCTAGAACTGAAATTAGCTGTTCTCCCAAGAAACTCTTGTTCCCTTTTACTTTGTCATCTCACAGCTAAGTCTAGAGAATATACTTATCTATTTCTTGTTCAATGGGTCCCTTGGAAAGATTGCCTGTAACATACTGGCCCTTCTTTGAAGATGGTGTCTCTGTCCATAATGGTTACAACAAACCATTTGGATAGTAAGAAATTGCTGGCCAGAATGCTAAGTGTGGAACAGGCCCCCAGCAATCAAGGGCAACTGGAGTGAGCTGAAGAGTGTTCCTCAAAAGATGTTCATGTCCTGCAACTTGAATGTGACACTGTTAAGTACATCTTTGCAGATGTACTTAAGTTGAGGAGCTTGTGATGGGAATGTTCTGGGCTATCCAATGACAAGTCTTATAGCCAACAACAAGTATCTTTATAAGAGGCAGAAGAGGCAAAGATGCAGACATCAAAAAGCCACATGAAGATGGTGACTGAGATTAGTGTTTGGCAGCCACAAGCCAGGGAACACCTGGAGCCATCAGAAACTGGAAGAGGTGAGGTAGGAGTTCCCACTACAGCCTTCAGAGGAAGAGTGGCTCTGTCAACACCTTGATTTTGGATTTCTGGACTCCAGAACTGTGAGGGTTAAATTCCTGTTGTTTTTAAGTCAGTTTGTGGTACTTTGTTAGGGCAGGTCTATGAAACTCATACAGACACCAAGAAAAAATTTGTCTGAAAAAGCATCAAAATCATTACCATGGGGGAAATCAGAGTGGTCCTGGACCACCTTACGATCAGAGGACAGCTGGTCTTTCACATTCATGGGTTCTACCTCTGTGGATCTGACCCAAATCAAAAATATTACAAACAATTGTCTGTACTGAACATGTACAGATTTTTTTTTTCCTGTAAGTGTTCCCTAAACGATACAGTATGACAACTATTTACAGAGCATTTTTTTAAACATAGCATTTACATTGTATTAGCTGTTATAAGTAATGTAGAGATGATTTGAAGTATCCAGAAGGATGTGTGTAGTCTACATGCAAATTCTACACCATTTTATATGAGGGAGTTGAACACTCTTGGATTTTGGTATCTGTGGGGGTCCTGAAACAAATCCTCCACAGGTTTTGAGGGACAACTGCATAGTTTGCTATGTTTTTACTTGGAATTGTTATTTGGAGCCTCTAAAGTTTTGACTTTGCACTGTCCTTGTGTCTCAGACATAAGGTGTTGTGGTATGGTGGCATTTTGGGGGGCCACAGAATGGTGGACATAACTCCTAGAGGTGGGTGGCCTGCTGGGGGGCCCTGCACCCAGGAGTCTGCAGAGTTCCCTCCTTTGAAAAGTTGCCAATCCAGCCTGACAGCCCTCCCCAGAATGGATGGGCACCCCCTGTTTCCTGGTCCACATACTCAGGGTCAAGTAACTGGAGAGGCAGCCCAGAAGGTTTGGGGCCCGGGGCAATGCGAAGGTGAGAGTGATGTGCTGCTCTGGAGCCTGGAAGCCTGTTTCCTGGCTAATTCTCAAACTGCTTGACTAAGGCGGGCAGCCCCAGAGTGCAGGACGGAAGCCAACCCACAAAGCTAGGGATACACTCGCAGGGGCTGGAAGGCTGGAAGAAGAGTGGACAGCGCAGTGTGCCAAGGCTTGCAGCCCAGACAGCGTGATCTGCCTTGGTGAGAAGCATGGTGGGGGCACCCTGATGGGAGCAAAGCAACAAGGACACAGAATTAAGGCAACCCCGCCCCCTGCCTAGGGAGAGACAGCTCCGGTGGGCTAGGGTTCCTCTCAGAGGAGCCGAAGCTCCTGCAATGTTGAAAGCTGTCAGACCTCAGGGTTTGCTGAGTGTTTTTTGTCACCATAGTGGCTTGGAGCTTTTGAGACGGCCAATTCTCAATGAATCAAGGCAGGGAAACCAAGTCAGATCAGA
The DNA here is from genome assembly GCF_902686455.1 of Sciurus vulgaris. Lineage (NCBI taxonomy): Eukaryota > Metazoa > Chordata > Mammalia > Rodentia > Sciuridae > Sciurus > Sciurus vulgaris. The sequence continues at coordinate 32,402,371 of NC_136466.1, read as the reverse complement.
AATGAGGAGATTCCAGAGGAGTGTTTCCTAAAGGAGCCCTACCCTCCATCCCTGGACTAGCAGAGCCTCAACCTTCAGAGGAGAGCAGGGCAGGGAGATCTGACCTTGGGCCCTGAGTGGAGCCCTCCAGCTCCAGAAAAGCGAAACTGCTATGACCCTCCTTATCTCCACTAATGGCCGAACAGAACCATAAATTCCGATTAGGGAAAGACGCTGGTTGGCAATGACATACAAGAAAGTTTGTGATTAGTGAACTGTAAAAGCTAACATGACATGCTCATAATTGGGATGTATTTACTGCGTGAAAAAACGCCACGCTGCCATTCGGGCAAAGTGACTTTGAGGGAACTTTCTAGAGGAGACTGACACAACTTCCCTCTTTTGCTTACCAAACAGCAATAACCATTATTGATGGTGCTTTTCAAATGGCAGCTACAGAGAGGGGCTGTGATTTCTTGTCAGAACTGCTTTATGGTGTCGTATTTTCCGGGTGTTTAAGAAGCCCTGTTCATTTGCTGCATTATCTCGGGTGATTTATGGACCCTCAAAGAGCTTACTTCATTTCGATGTTTTAGGCATTTCGCTTTTTTACAACAAACCTTATTCCAATATAATCAATGGAAGTTTCTCCTTCTGGCCTGGGAAGGGAGTGCCATGTGAGTTTATAGCAAAATCAATATGAGGATAAATGGACAGCAAAGGAAGTCCATTGTCAGGGTGGAAAGAGCCTTGTAAGTCTGGGACCCAGCAGCAGAGCCATCAAGAGGGGCTTGTCCAGAGGCCAGCTTCACTGACCATGGCCACAAAGTCCTCTCCTCACTGAGGGATGTTGGAGCAACATAGCTGGGCTGTGAGGAGAGGGCTCAGCCATGCTTTTATTAAATATGTTTGTTTATAAATGACCCCCCTGCCAGTCTCATTAATGTTCGAGGCTGTTTGAATGTGTTTTCTAATTAAAGTGAAAAATGATTCCCAAACACATCAATGTTCTAATATTTGCTTTCCAGGGGATGAGAAAGCAGACAAGTAGTTCACAGCCAGGCCTAGAGTCTCCTGAGGGGCAACTCGAAGCAGCAGAGGCCCTTGGAAGAGCCCCAGTCAGTGCCAGGAAGTCTCCATATTTTCTCTGGAGACGTGGAGGTACCACAGCAGGCTGCCACTTCCAGAGGGGCATGGAGCAGGGAGACCATGTGGGGCACCAGGAGGTAAAGGAGGTTATTTAAGACAAATGAGAATCTGCTCTGGTGGAGAAGGAATGCATATAGACTTTTTGAAGTCCCTTGGTGGGACACAGTAAATATTGAATTAATGAGCAAACAAAAGTTCAGGCTGGAAATAAAATCAAATGCCAGGCAGAGTGGACACAGGTAGGGGCATAATCCCGCCCCTGGCAGCCTCATGAGCACAAGCTGCTGTCCCACCAGCTGGCCTTAGATTCATTCACTCACATCTTTATGCATTGAGCGCCTCAGGTGGGCCCAGGCCTGGGCTTACCAGGAGCTGGGAACACAGTAGGGTCAGCAGCACAGTCAGGCTCTTGTCCTCAGGGAGCTTGCAGTGTAGTGTGCGGAAATGAAAAGAGTAAATAAAGAGTCGAGTGTAGAAGTGAATATATAATTATCCCTGATCAGTGTCATGAAGGAAAAGAAGCAGGCCAGTGCCCCAGTCTTCTAAATCATCCCTGCCATCTTCTGACCAGGGAGACCAGTACCAATCCTAGTGCTTGATGGCTTCCATCCCAGGTGGTTATTTAAGCTTGTTCTCAAGTAGTCTTCCACCTAGTAGGAATCATTCTAAGAAAAGCCACAGAATACTAGGGGCCACCTCCCCAGATAGCTGATGGAGTGGGCAGAGCTCTTTTGAGGCTTGGCTCTGTTTTTGCCAGTGCTGAGCACTAAGGATTCAGAGGTCCACATAGTTACAGTTCCTTTCTTTACAACATCTGCACTGTCGTCGTTGCACTGGGCACCGTTCAGCATTTAGTTATTTGCTTTGGGCTGGTCCTTGTCGATGTCATGTATTAGAGTCCCAGCAAGGTTGTGGTTTCTCCTAGGAGACCCTGCAACCCATTTGCCTATAGGCCCAGACACAGAGTTGGGGGGCGGGGGCTACTAGGCTTGCTTCTTTCTCTCCAGGACTTGTTACCTTGCTCTAAACTGCAATGACTCTCTCTGTCACCAATCGGTAAACTTCTAGAGGGTCTCAGCTATGTGAGGCCAACTGCCCACAAAAATCCATTCTCCCCTAGCCATACCAAAGGGCAGTGGCTGGAAAGCCTCTCCAGGGACTATATTTTCCAGCTGGCCTCTACCCTGCCCTATACCCCATGTGCTGGAGCATGGGGTAAAGTGATGAATTTTTAGTAATAGAATATAAACAGCAGTGATGTATGCTGCTTCTGGAAAAAGGTTCTTCCTCTTTTCACTGATTGAAGATGACCACAAGGTCTTATGGGGTGGTGAAGCTGCAGGATAGAAAGATCCTGGGGCCCTGAATTGCTCTGTGGAGGGAAGCTGTTCACTATCCTGGATCCTTACTTTGAGCTGTTATGTAAGCAGGGAATAAATGACTATTTGTGTTTGACTCTTTATACATACTTAGGTCTGTTAATTATAGTAGTACAAATAGATATTAACTAAAATGCCTTGTCTCATTCATTACCTACCCCAGCATATAGGAAGAACTAGACAGACAAGCCCAACCCTGGCAGTGAATAAACAATGCAGGTTAGCAGCAGGTATTTTGTGACTTAACAGTCCTAGGGAGGGGGGACTACTGTCCTATGATTTCAGGAGTGGGAGAGCAGAAGTAATATGGCTAGTGTTGGATGAGATTTCATCTTCAGTGGGGATGGGCATGGAACAAGGGAGGAGAGTGTCAGAGACAGCTCTCAGGTGCCTCTTCTCTCCTTTCTGGGTCCAGGATGAGCCCCTGTTTCTGGCCCCTCCCAGGATACACTTTCTTGGCAACCTGCTCATCTCCCCAAGCCTTTGGCTTGTGAGGGAATTGTGCCCTTAGCCCAAGAAGGTCTCTGAAATCACCATGCTTTCTGCATTTTGTTTTTAAACTTAATTATCTAAAAAGATATATGGAAAAGCAGAGCAGATAACATAATGGATGCCCATATGCCTATCACCTAGATTTAACTACCTTGTACATCTTGCCATATTTGCTTCATCTTTTTTTCAGAACTTCTTAATAATAAATTATGGACATCATGCTATTTTACCTGTATTATAATTTGCCCATCTAAAGATAAAATAATACTCGCATCTAATCATAATGCCATTGTAATGCCTAACAAAGTCTCCTGACACCATCTAATTACCCTAAGTTAAATTTCCCCAAACATGCCTCATAGACTACTTTCTTCAGACCAATGGTTCTTGCCTGTGATCATTGGAAGAGCCCAGCAGCCTGGGTCAACGACTCCTCCATGTCTGGGGGTGAGGATGTTTGGCTGTGAGGCTTGGCTGCAGGTCTGAGAAGATAATTATTCATTACTGAGAATAAGCACAAGCAGATCATCGTAGCATACAGGGCTCCATGCCCTGTAATTTATGGGCCCTCGTCACGGCGCACTTAATGTCTCTAAGTGCTTTACATCATTAATTAGACACACCTGGGACCCTAGCAAGGGCACAGTACCATGACCAGTGTTACCTCCAGCAAAGCATGAGAAACCAAGCGGACCACTCAAGGTCACCAGGATGATCTGGGCCTCAGGGTGTTTTGGGTTCCCTGTGCCCATCTCCTGAACCCAAGAACAGGGTCCTGGATTTCTCTCCTAAGGCAGAAACTCAAGCCCAGTGGGAGAGAGGCCAGGGCATGACCTGCTCTGGCCAAGCATTCCCAGGTCTGGGATTGGGTTTGCTTTCCTTTCTTGGGGGGAACATGACCTGAGGGAGCCCAGAGCAGTACAAGTTTCCTAATCAGGTCCTGGATAAATCAGATCACATTTTAGACACGTTAATGAAGTCGTACTCAAAATCCAAGTAAATCCTTTCCCAGAGTAAATGTTTCTTTTGTTTTGTGAATAAGAAAATGTGTCCGTAAAGTATCAGGTATCTGTGAACTGGGTTTCCTGGAGATGAACATAAAAGTACAGGAGTTAAAAGCATAGACCTTGAAAAAAACAGCTAGACCTTGGAGTTGAACCCTCAGATTCTAGACTCTGCCTTACCACAGGTGATGTGCCTACGTCAGCCTCAGTTATCCCACCTATAAAATGGGGATTATAACACTATTTACCCTGAAGAGTGATTATGAGAATTAGGTGAGACAATACTGACTTTAGTGCCTGTCACATAACAAATAATTTATCAATGTTGGCTAGCTGCTATTATCATTTATATAGCTAATTTATTAGCCCAACAAACAGACAATCAGGCAAAATTTCACAGAATTTAACTCTGGTTCAAGGACTCCTACAGGTCACCCACACTATTAAACCTGGAAGACCCCATGGTACAATGACCACGGGCTTGGGTTCCTGGTGGAATGGGGATGTTAGAACAGGACAGGGGTGCTTAGTGCCCAAGGAGGTAATCTGGGGCTGATGTAGGCACCATCCATCACAAAGCTCTAGAAAAATCCCAGGCTCAGGTCCTAAGTTTCATCTAGAACTTGATTGAGGGCAGGTCAAGATGGAGATTGGGCATGTTAGTTAACTTTCCTTTCAGATAGTCATGTTCACCTTCAGTGTGGTAAGGACAGCATGGAGTTCACTGGAGACTATGATTTTGCTCAGAGATTGGCATAGGCTCCTCTAGAGTGGCTGCTTGTGATGCCAATCCAAGGCCTAAACTTTCCTCGTGAGGTGGTGGCTCTAGAGATAGCAGCTGCCATCAGGAGCAAGGATGCTGGAGTGTCCCAATATCCTCCACCAGGTGCAGGGCCTGTCTGCATGTTGCCATTCCCACATTCCAGGTCAGCAATGGAGAATTCCTCTCAGAGCATGCTCCTGCTGGGGCCACTGGTCCCTGGGTCTGGGTTCTCCCCACTGAGGAGTGGCCTCTCTGAAGAACAGCTCCGGATGCTGCTGCTTGGAATGCACAGCAAGTGGCCTCTGTTCCCCTGACACTTTATTTTTCAAAGTGATGACCCAATAAAACAATTACTGTTCCCATCAGGATGGAGATCTCTGCACCCAGAGCCACATGTGGCCCCTGCAGTACCTGTTATTCTCCTTACCTCCTCTTGGGCCTCGCCAAAGACTGTCTGTCTATTGACAATTAATAATGGCACCAATAGCGAGGTCAAATTCTCCTCTGAGTGGACACTTTCCTTTAAAAAAAAGGGCCCCCATGCTGTCCTGAATAACTCGTGAAGAAGCCTCTGGTTCCACTGGTGCTCTCCGTTGTTCTTTGGAGAGCAAATTGAATTATGATGACATTTTACTTATAGACAAATTATAGTTATAATCTAGAAAGTTTAGTGATGGATGAGCAGTGGCACAATGCGGGCTGGGCATTGTTTGTGTATGAAGTGACTGTCTGCTGTAAGGTGTCCCTGAACGGATAATTCCAGAGCACAAGGAAAGAAATGCGTAGTTCTGGAAGTTGCTATTGAGCTGATTGATGGTCTGTGGACTTGGCCAGTGAGATAAGCCCCATATTACATGGTGGAGGTGGATCTCTAGACCGGAGCTGCAGGGAACGGGGAGGAGAGGCATCCCACCTGCAGAGTGAGCATTATTGCAGCGGGGGGAAACATGGAGTGGGGGCAGGATATGTTCAGCTGTTCCCTGGGACCCCTCTGCCTTCCCCCACCTTTCCCCCAGGAGGGTTTTCCCAAGATGCATGGCTGGCTTTGGTTCTATAGTCCCTCCTAGATGCCTTGACTCCTCTGAGGAATCTACTCTGGTTAAAGCAGACAGGACATGACAGAACCTGGTCCACTACTCCATCTGTCTTCTCACAGGAAGACCCAGTTCTCCAGTGTTGTCTGCCTTGGGCTTTGACTGTTTTTGTGATGAATATGGACCAGTCTAGGACAGACTGGCAGAGTCCTTGCTCCCATCTGCTTGGGGTATGTGAACATTGGAAGAAGTTATAAGTTATAAATCCGTGTGGCTGCAGGTCACTTGCTGGGGAAGGGGTCTTTGTGGGACCATCGTCTGAGATGCCCCAGAGCTTCTCCCAGCTGCCCTGCCTGAGGCCATGCCAATTGCCTGCCAGGTGGGGTGCAGTGGGTGCCCGGGCTTCCCAGACCCTGCTGTTCAGACACCTAACTTCTCCCAAAGGGCCAGCTTGAGAGCTGTCAAGACAATGATGTGTTTTTGAATACCAGAGCCTGGTGTCCCTGCAGGAGGACTGGGAACCACACTCTCCCATATCACGAGCGATAGCAGTGCGACTGTCATCACGTTTTGTTATTCTCCGCCTGCATTTACATAACATTTCTGCAAAGTGCTTTATAATCATTTCATTAGTCATTCATTTGCTTAATTGCATAGCTTTCAATTCAGTTAGAAGAATCTGATTTTTAAATTCAAGTTTCCATGACCACAAGTTTTAATTCAGAAAAACTTCTCTTTCTTTTCTTTAGAGGTTGGAAATGCTTCCAAATTTTGTACCCAATCTCACCAGCAGTGCCTAGTCCTGGAGTACCCAGTGAAAGACAGATTTGAAAGTGGCTGCAATGGTGGCCTGGTTATAATATCTAATTTGGAGCGGCAGAGAAACCCTGCCCACCACCTTGAAACGGGAAGAGGGCCAGAGAGAGCTCTAAGCACGGCAGTTAGACAGGGTTCGGTTGCTGAAGGAGACCACAGGACCCACAATGACAATGCTTACAAATCTACCATTTAGTGCCAGAGGAGAATATAATATAGCAGCAGTGTTACATTAAGGAATTGTGTCACTACAGCATGGTCCAGAGGGGCCAGGCCTGAGCTGCCATCCCCCCTCCCCTGCTGCTGTCTCGTCTTTTAGAACAGGAAGTAATAACATGTGCATGGAACACCTCGGAACTAGGTAACCTGAAATGGAGCCTTGGCCAGGGCTTCTTAAAGACTCCTGCTGGTCCAAGAGGTATATTTCTTGCTATGGTACTAGCCCAATGGCAGCGCCCTTTGATGGGCTCGCTGAGAACAGGTGCAGATCATCAATCTTACTGCTATCAATAAACGATGCTGTCAAGCTGGTACAAACTGCCCTGAAACTCCTTAGACCCATAGTTTCAAAGCAACGCTATTAATCAGTAAGTTTCCTGCCATGACCAGAGCTCGCTTGTATGCAGCTACATCTCTTATTCCAATAACACAGCTCTGACTCATTCCAGGCTCGTTGGAGTTAACCCCCGTGGCTCAGCCGAGTATGTGTGTGCAAGAATGAAGAGGACACAGAAGCCACCCATGTGTCAGTGTGAACCTGGGGGACTCCAGGGGAGCCATGGGCCCAGCTTGCAGGGGACAGCACTCCCACCCTGACCCAGGTCCCAGGCTATCCATCCTCCCTCCTAACCTCTCCATTCTCCATCCTCTCATCCTTGACTCCTGAGCAGGCAAGACGGATCCTGCCCTCACTCAGATGTCACCTGGGTGAGCCTGTTCTTGTACCCGACTCCCTTCCCAGGTTTATTTTCTTTTCAATTATAACTCACATGTTACATTTTCCTCTTTCATCTCGCTTATTGTCTTCTGCCTCACTAGTGGAGGTGCCATGAGGCAGGTGGCTATTTATTTTTCCATCTGTTTTGATCATCATCCATGGGTGCCTCAGACAGAGTGCTTGGCACATGCTGAGTGGACATCTCAACTCTCTCATGGGGTCTCCTGGTTTCTAGAATCCAAGCTTGGGCCCCTCTCAAGCTGGGCTGAATGGCCTTTGTGTCCTCTCCCATGGCTTCCTCCCTCCCATCCAGCATGTACCTGTCATTTGCCACCAGTGGCTTCTGGGTCCCTTGACGAGCCTTGTATTGGAACCACTGCCCACTTCCCACATGCTGGTCCCTGTCTGGAATCGCCTCACATTCTTTTCCTTCTTTCCACCTCCAGCATCACCACCCTGCCCCTCACTCCCAGCTTCTCTCCATCTTTCAAGGCCCAGTTAAAATGTCACTTTCTCTTGGTTGCCCACCCTCAGGCTGCTTCCCCCAGACCAAACTCTGTCATAGAACCTCATGCATATCTGCAACCCAGCCCTGCCCCCGCAGTGTAATGTCCTAAGATCACCTGCCACTGGACTAAGGAAAGGCTAAGATGATCTCCGTGACCACTACAACGGCCACCACCATCAGGTTCTGGGCATTGGGTTAAGTGCTTGGTGTGGATTATCTAATTTGCTTTCTCAGTCTCCCCATGAAACAGGTATATGGCTACCCTAATTTTACAGAGAACAAAACTGAGGCTCAGAGAGGCTAATAAATTACTTGGTGTCACACAGCTGGTCAGTGTTGAAGCCAAGAATCTAATCCAGATTTTAATCTGAAAACCTGCCTTCTTAATCACTCCTACTCTGCACCACCTCCTGCCAGCGTGTTTATATTTCTATTAGCCATGATGTTAAGGAAAGCACGACTTCCCACACTTCTAGTTTCTCCCCACTCTTCCTGCCCTTTTGCCTCACCCCTCGCTGTTCTTGATTGACAGGTTTAGGGGATGAAAGGGACATGTTTACAGTCTACCTTTTAATCCATGGGTTCTTCACCCATGGATTCCACCAACCACAGATTGGAAATATTTGAAAAAGAATATATCTGTACTGAACATGTGCTGATTTTTTTTCTTGTTATTATTCCCTAAACAATACAGTAGAACAACTGTAGTATTTACATTTTGTTAGGTAGTATAAATCATCTAGAGCTGATTTAAAGTTTATGGAGGATGTGTGTAGGTTATATGCAAATACTGTACCATTTCTAGAAGAAACTTGAGCATCAGTAGATTTTGGTGTCCATGGGGGGGTCCGGGAACCTACCTCCTGTGGTCACCAAGGGATGACTATACCTGCCCTTCCCCTTCTCTTGGTCCTGGGAGCTGGGCTGCCCCTGAATGGCATATGCTTACAACTGCTCTGGGGACAGTGGTTGGCCCTCCCCCATCCCTCCATGGGAAAACCCACTTGATTCTGAGGTAGATCACGAGGGAGCCACCTGCCTCCAATTTTAACTATGGTCCCCAGTTTAACCTGTTTAGAAATAAAGGTGACCTTTTGATCTCCTTCCTGCCTTAGAATCTTTTTTGTCAATTGGTTCAAATTTCAGTCAGAGAAGGGGTGAGCTGCTTACCAGGCCCCAGAATGTGGGTGCATGAGATAATCCCTGAGGTGAAGCAAGGTGGGACAAGACCCTGCAGAATGGCAAGGGAGGGTGGATCAGGCTCTGTGCAAAATGGAGATGTTTTCCAGTCATGATGAGAGCCCGGGGCAGAGGAGCAGCTGTGATATCCCTGGGCCGTGGGTTGTCCCAAGCTGGGGCTTACTGAGGGTGAGATTGAAGGATTTGTGACCCTTCAGTGCAGCCCTACATCTGCAGGTGCTGTGGGCGCCTCTCCAGCTGGCCTGGCCTCAGTTTGCTTGGCACACTGCTGGTGACCAGTCCTGTAGAGAGTATGTGACTCTGTGGCCTCTAAGAGGGGAAGAAGGAAGTCCTCCAGCCTTTCCTCTGGGCCCTGTGTGTGTACCCTGTGCTTGCCTCAAGCTGAGACCCCAGCACCTCTGTCTTCAAAGCATCTTGCTCTACTTAGCACGGGCAGCCTGTCCTTGGCTCTGGCCTGTGAGGCAGTTGGGAGCTCCTACTGCCGGTGCCTAACCTCGTGTGGCTGTGTCCCACCTCCCAGAGAGCAGGGTTTTTAGTTCCTCTACCTGGCTTGGCTCCAGTGGTATCCCTGGAGTCTGGGACAGGCAGCCTGAGGTGAGGCTGCTCCTATACCAGCATGGCTACTTGGAGCTGTGACTCAAGGGTTGGAGGCCATTCTCTTTGCTCAGCCATAACTGCTGAGCCCCAGGCCCATGCACAGCTCAGTCCATGCAGCCTGTGCATGGTGCTCAGAAGAGGCAGGAATGCCCAGAGGTGGGGCCTTCATGCCCTTGACACCCTCCCTCCTGTGCATGTCCTTCTAGAATCTCAGTTCACCTTTGGCAAAGTGCTTGTGTGGGCAGGGTGGCTTCATGTAGTCCCTCACTGAATCCTCACCACCCCTACCCCGTTCTGGCTGAGGTTAGAGGTCACACCCCTAGGTCCCCTTCTGCAGGGGGGTCACAAGCTGCTCTGAGTGGTGCAATAGCTGCTTTAGACACATTTCAGGCTATGGCTTCCTGCACAGAGTCAACAACATCACCCAGGCAGGGACCATGGGAGATCCATTTCCTCCAGGTCTGAGGTTCCCTTACAGAAAAATTCGAAAATTCCTTCGTTACTTGATTTTTCAAAGCAAGGCACACCTCTCGGTTTTCCTGGTCGCACTATTGGCAGCTCCCAGTGCTTCTTCCGAGAGCCCTGTCTCCCTCCTGTCTCCCATCACTGTGAGAGGTGAATGAGACTGGTGGGGGCGAGGGGACAGCCTAGAACTGGGTGTGGTTCTGCCCACTGAAAACTTCATACCCAGGCAGAGCCCTCTAGGGCCACTGTTCCTTTTCTGTGTTATGTCTGACCCTTGCTGGGCCCTGGATCCTCAAACTGTCACTCTGTGGAGGTAATATCACTTACAGGGCTGAGCCTGGCCCTGCAGGCTGCTAAGCTGGAGGACAAGGCCAGGCATTATTGGTCACAGCCCCTTGGGGTACCTGGGTTGTATCAGGGCAAAGGCTTTCTGAGACAGAAAAATCCTTGACATTTCAGTGGCTTAGTTGAATGCTATAAACTTCACTTCCTGTTCATACCTATTCCATCAGAGGTGCCCCTGGGTAGGCAGCTCTCTTCCAAGAAGTGACTCAGGGACCCAGGCCCCTTCTATATCATGACTTCTCTGACTTCAGTGACCTCCGATCACTAAGAAGTTGTCTCCTTTCCAGCCAGAATAGAAAGTAGTAGGGTGACTCCTTTGTAGAAGGTTTGTGTGGGCAGGACTTGTGAGGGCCTGCATCCCATGACCATGCCTACCCACAGGGCTGCTGGAAAATGCCGTCAGCTAGAGGCCTGAGAAGAGAGCAAAATAAGTTCTGGTGAACACAGTCCCTTGGGGTGAGGAGGGAGGCCTTCTGGTGTCTCTTCCTTTCCCTGTGCCTGGTACTGAAGGCCCACAGGATGGGCCCCTATTGTCCTTGTCCTTCTTATCCCTATACTACGCAGCTTCTGCCCCAAGTTCTGGCTTGTCCATGTGAAAGAGACCAATGGCAGCCTCAGAATACCAGTGTGTCACCTGCCACTTCTTGAGGCATCTCTCAGGCTCTGAGTCCTTGGTTGCAGACCCCAGTGCCTCTGTAGGGCCAGGGACCCTGAGTAGTGAATCTGGGTGAGGGCTGGACTCCACCCTGACTGATGCACCAGGTGACATTGGGGGAGGCTGCTCACCTCTCATGGCCTCCGATCTCTGATGAGGCCAGCCTGCCTCTTGGAGTCATCAGAGGAGAAAATGAAGGAACCCAGAGGAGAAAATAAGGGGCTGCAGAGTGTTGGAACAAAGGGTGGCAGAGTCACAATTGAGCATGCCCCACAGAAAGTCAGAGATGCCTGGCCTGAGGATGCCCAGGTAATAACCACCATGCATGGTCCATTAGCCACTGCCCTGCCATTACGGCTGGCCATCCACCTGGGCTGTTTGTCCGATTATTCTGCATCATCAGTGGAGGCCCAGGGGATCTTAATGCATTAGTAGAATTTGATCCAGTCCCGTTCCCTTCCAGTTAAAAATAAGGCTCATAAATTGAGGCCATGCCCAAGGGGACAGCAACGTTATAAGCTCATCACCTGATGATATTCAAACCTAGTTATAAAAATACACAGCACCTCCACACCCGGGAGCTAGCGACCTACTTTATACCTCATGGACAGACACCGATTCAGTGGGGGTAAGGTCCCGGCCCTTGCTGTTTTTAAATTCTTGACAACTCATGGTCTCCGGCTGGTTGCTCTTCTGAAAGTGCGAAACCCTCACCAGTGTTTTTCTTGGATGAGTGTTGTAGCATGCTGGGTTTCTGGGCCACAGTAGGGCTCCTAAGGCACAGCTGGGGACTCCCTGGGTTTCTTCCGTCTCCACCATCAGGGTGTGGGTCCCCTGGAGTGAGGAGCAAGTCCTTCCCAGGTGCTGGTGTCACTTCTTTCACTGTGCCTGGTACCCGGGGTCCTACAGGATGGGGCCTCATCACCTTGCATCTACAGTTAGCTCTGAAATACCCACCTGGGTGCCTCTCTGGGGTCCAGACCTGGAGGACACAGAGAAATTCCATTGAAATTCTCATTCATTCAGTGAGTGTTTACAGTGTGTGTCCTCTGTGGCCACTCATGGACCTCAGCCTCCATGAAGTAATTGAGCACATAGAAATTGCAATGTTGATCGGTGCCAGGAGGGAGGAACCCACAAGGCAATGGGGGAACCTACAGTGTGCAGGTCTGACCTAGTCATTGAAGTCAGGGAAGGCTCCCTGGAGGAGGTGACAGGGAGATAAGATCTGAGTAAGCCTGGTGGAGGAGGAGGGTGAAGACTCAGGAAAGGGGCTGTGGAGCACAGTGGGGGTAAGCTGAGGAAGCCTCCTCAGGGCCACCTGACCACAGTTGCATCTGGCTTGTACCAGAGTCTGCCAGTCTTTCAGAGACGGGTCTCCTGACCCTTGTCCTTTCATATCCCTCTCCCCAGCAGCCTGGGAGCCCAACATGTATGCAGAATGCTTTCGCTGGGATGAATTCAAGAAAAGCTCTTCATTTTCTAGCTAGTCTTCTAAGCCCTCAAGGCTTCTGTACCTTCTTCGAGGTCACACAACAGCTCAGACTCAGCTACCTGGCTGAGGGTGGCAGAAACAACCCGTGTAGGGCTGGGGATATAGCTCAGTTGGTAGAGTGCTTGCCTTGCAAGCACAAGGCCATGGGGTTCAAATTCCCAGTACTGCAAAAAAAAAAAAAAAAAAAAAACAACCCATGTAAACATGTCTAGGAGTCACCTTGGTGGTAGGTGCCCATGTCTATCACTGCCCTCCTTATGACTTTCAAATGCAATCTTTTTGTTGTTGTTGGTGGTACTGGGGAGTGAACCCAGGAGCGCTCTACTACTGAGCTACATCACCAGTCCTTTTTAAACATTTTCTTTTGAGATGGGGTCTCACTAACTTGCCAAGGATGGCCTCTGACTTACCATCCTTACCTTAGCATCCTGAGTAGGTGGGATTTCAGGTGTGCACCATCACCCCTGGCTTCAGATATACTCTTGATATCCATTTTTTAAAAGAAAAGAAGAAATGAGATGGTTTGCTAGCATGGGAGTGGGGGTGCCTCTATATTTGGTGTATTCAGAAGCAGGCCTGAGCAATTACATTGTTCCTCTCTACCTGCGACTTCCTGGTGGATCCTGACCTCTCACTCATAGTGTGTGGTAAGATGGCCCTGCTGCCAGGTCTGTGGGTGGTTAACATGCTCTCTGCAGCTGAATCTAGCCTGAGGAGGCTCTAGGATGAGGCCAATGGGCTTATAGGTGCCATCGTATGGTGGCAATTTTGAGGGTGGTCCTGTACCTTGTGGTTAGGTGACATTGATAAGGTGAAGTGACTCAAGGAAGCACAGAGCTTCTCTGTCCCCTAGGGTGCTCTGGAAGGCCAGGCGGTATCTGGAGGAGATAGGGTACTGCCTCAGCTTGAAGGCCTCAGTGAGCACACCTGCCTCCTCTCCTACCCCAGCTTAACCCTGCTGTCTCATAGCATGTGGCATCTGCCCTCTGCTCTCATTCCAGGACAGGTCACGGAGACTTGGTCTTACTTGAGAGTGCAGGTTCTAATGGGGTTCTAGAAAATTCTTCACATTAGAGCTGGACCTGTCATCTCTCTCATCATCTTCAAGGTTTTTTGTAGAAGCCTCCAACCTTCTAAACTGACTTTAGGAGGCAGCCTTCCTAGAGGGAGAAGCCCTCCTCAGTTCCCCCAGTCCAGAACCACCGGAAGACTCAGGATTCCAGAAGTCTGAGGGCCAGAACTTGGCAGTAGGGGGTGTGGTTAAAGAGATTCTTACTGATATTACAGTTATAATCGTTGAATTGTTGTGGAACAATTACAGTATAATTAGGCGAATACCTGAATTGGGGCTGCTCTGAATTGCTGTTACATAGATACTTACCAAATCGCTTCCCTACCTGGGCTCTCATTATTTCTTTCTAAAATGATCCTGTGACATCAGATGTTACTAACTCATTTGCCGAAGGAGGACACTGATGCCCAGAGAGGCCATTTGACTCCCGGGGGTTTTCTCATCAGTCTGTGGCAGAGCCGTGAGTCCCCAGCACCCACCGTACCTTCCTTTCCACACTCTTAGTTGTTTGTCCAGAGAAACCAGATCTAACACAGATGGGCAGGCTCTTTCTCCCCGCAAAGTCTCTGAGAGAGATGGGTTGCTGGTGCTGACCCTGTTTCACCAGAACCATTTCCGGAATATCTGGCTTGAAGGGTACACAGGACTCCAGGGGCTTGTGTGTTTTCTGGCCCACATGCAGATTTCCCAGGACCAGAGAAGAACTGAATTGAATGCAGGGCAGAGAAGGGCCTGGGTCTCCCACTATACACCTCTAGTTCTGGAGGACTGGAAGCCACATCCCAGCCTATGTGAGGTCAGCTGGCTTATGACCTGGGCAATCGATGAGGCAGAAGGAGTGCTCTGGGCCAGATGTGGAAGGCAAGGCTTAGTTAGGTCATCCAAGGAGAGAAGCAGGGACCCTGGGAGGTCTAAGCAGACCCATCCTCAAAGAAAAACCCCATGTGTGTCTTGGCCCAGACTGCTGGTCCTCCTGCTGGGGGCCGTGTGTGATGCTTGTCCTGAATGGTCCCTCTGGGAATGAGGCTCTCCGATCAGTATGCTTAGAGACGAGTCCTCCACACTCCTGCTAGCCTGTCTGCCCTGCCCGATGCATTATTAATGAGGCAGCCTTCATTTCCAGTTTTTGGGTAGCTAATTTGTTCCTACAATCATGATTTCAAATATCACATGAATAATTCAGAAAATTATTTTACTGTAGTTAGATAAGCCTGTTAGCTGTCACATATCTGAATAAATTAGCTTCTCCATCCCATGGGGCATGGAGGGAGGTGCTGGCCATGAATCAGGGGCCCAGCACAGTCCACCATAACACTCAGAACTTGACTTCAAGAGACCAGGTCTGCCTTGGGGTTGAGGGGGTAATAGGCACCGTAATTTGTCATGGAGGCACTGGGTTGCTGCTGGGAGTTGGTTGGTCACAAATGGCAATTAGTCTCCCCTGCTCAGATCTGGATTAGAGATGCATGTGGCTGCTCAACAAGCCCTGGATGGTACAGCAATGACCCCTCCAGCTCAGAAATGCAGACAAGTGTCCATCTTATACATGTGAAGCAGCTGGTTCTGCTGAGTGGCAGCCAGACCTAGAAATACTCTCCTTCCCCCTATAAAACACTTTCTTCGGGAAGGCAGCACATAGGTAGAAATTCGCCAGATTTTTTTCTTTGGTGGTGGTAGTGGTGGGAGAGTGCCCTGGCTCCATCCCTTATGCACTGTGTTGTAATAGTGAATTCGCTTCCCTCCTCTGAGCCTCAGTTTCCTCATCTATAGACTGGGCACTGTATTACTAGGAGTACCCACCCACTGTTTTTTTTTAAATATGGAAATGAGGTAATGGGTATGCAAAACTTGGCAAACTACACTGTGCTGTGGAGATATAAGGATTATTTTGTCAGACGGTCTCCTCCAAGGGAGGGACCTCTCCGTATCCTTCCTCAATTAATACCTGGGAAATGGCAATCCCAGCCCTGTACTGGATGCTCATTCTGTGCTTGAGAACCTATGGCCTCAGTTCCTTTCATCCTGGTGGGATATTCCATTTTCAGGAGCATCTCCAGCTGGGATAAGAGGACCCCTGTGCCAGTGGTAGTAAGTTCTGACCCTGGGCATGAAGCAGGCTCTGGTGTAACCATTTGTCCGAGAACTCCACTGGCAAGAGCAGAGTCGAGGTGCTCATGGATCCCCTCAGAGAGCAGCCTGAGAAGCACAGTTCAGAGGGAAGTGGGGGAATGGTCTGGTGGCATTTCTCCCCTTGCCTGGCATCATGCTGGCCATGGCACGTGCTCACCAAATGCCTGCGGGAAGGATGACTAGATCCTGTAGGAATGAAGGAAGCCCCATTCACGTGTGGGTTTCATCTGGGGCTCAGCTGAAGGGTGAGGTGGGCAGCAGTTGACTAGGGCCCATGGAGGTAGCAGTGAGATCTGAAGTTGGGTTGTCAGGGGCTCCACCTGTTGTCAGGTGGAGGCTGGGGACCAGTTGAGGGGAGGGGAGGAAGGAGGTACCAGGGAGGCAGCCAGGAGGGACAGGAGAGAAGACCAGTGTCCAGGGATGTGGGGACCATGCAGGTGTCCATGGGGCAGAGGAAATGGTCAGGGAGGCACAGCACTGAAGTTAGTGATGTAGGCTTTTGCCTCAGACTTGGGTCAGTCTTGATGCCACCAGTGGGCAAAAGATGTGACCTTTCTAGACTTCTGTTTTCTTATCTGGGAAGCAGAGTAGATAATAGACTTGTCTTTTGGCACTTAGAGCAGTTAGCAAAGTGCCTAGTGTACAGGAAGGGCTGAAAGGATTGACTATCACCCTACCTCTATTATGATCATCTTTGGTTCCAGAAACTTCTTGGCTACCACAGACTTCAGAGCTTTCCCTAGAGTCCTGGTCAGGTAGCACTGAGACACAGGAGAGGGAATGTGCTTGCTGCTGGGTCACAGGCTTGGGCCCACTTAACCTGTGTCCAGGGATCCATAGGGCCACCTTAGTTGGCAGATCATCCATTGAAGCTCTCAGTGCTGGCCAAGTGGGGATGGTGGAGGTTGTCCACCACCTGAAGGGCAGGGTGGTACTCTCTTTTGGGGAGGTCAAGGATAGAATGGGGAGACCTGCCCAGGGAGGAGGAGTCAGAGTACTGCCCATGGCCCTTGCAGAGGGAGGGGTCCATGAGTTCATGCAGAAAAGGGGATTGCTGGTCCAAGATTCTGAATGCAAGCAGTGCTGCTGAGCAAGCCATTTATCAGGATCGTGGCGACAGGTGTTTAAAAGGAAAAAAAATATTTGCATGTGTGTTTTTTCAAAATGATTAATATTCAAATTAGGGTTGGAGATCCAAATCGCTAAAGTGTAACTAGGCAGAAAACTTCTCTGACAGCTTATAATTTTCAGTCCATTCCACCGTCCAACCATCCTCCCTCCCCACCCTTGTGCCCCAAACCATCTCTCAGCTGCTACACACTTGTTCTGGAAAGGCAGCAGTTTCCTGGGGATTCAGTTCCTGATTTTTTGTCATGTTGTGGTCACCTGAACCTCCAGACCAAGAGAAGCTTCCCTGTGACCAGCCAGAGCGCTTAAGGGGCCCACCTGCTCACACGCTCTCCCTCTGCACTTGGACACCCTCCTGCCCATGTCACACTCCCAAGGGTCCATCCTAAGCCACCCTGTGAACACACCAAGCCCTGCTCTGGCGGCACCACTGTTAACCTCCCTGTTTACAAAACAAAGTTTGGATTCCTTTTTCTGGAAATTATTAGTAGGTGTCTACTATGGTTTGGATAAATGTCTTCCAAAGACTCATGTGTCACAAGCTTGTTCACCAACCTGTGGCACTACTGGGAGGTGATGGGACCTTTAGGAGATGGGGTCTAGAGGAAGGAAGTTAGGTCTTTGGAGCCATGTACTTATTGGGGCCCCAGCCCCTTTCTGTCTTTCTTTTGGCTGCCATGAGGTGAGTGGTTCCTGTGTGCTCTCATGGTGATGTTCTGCTTTGTCAAAGGCCAAAAAACAATGGAGCCAGTTGATCATGAACTGAGCCCTCTGAAATCATGAAAAAATAAACCTTTTCTTTTTATAAGTTGTATATCTCAGGTATTTTGTCACAGTGATGCAAAACTGGCTGGCACAATCCAAACTAGCTTTCCAACCCTACAACCTCTGTTCTCTGCCCCAACCAAGTCAGGCCCCCATGGCTCTTAGGCAGGAATCCATTCACCCCTCCACCTGTTGCTTGTAGGGTGGCCTCAGCTGGAGTCCTTTCTCTTCACAGGTAGTAACTTCTTGAAGATTTCATCAAGGCCTACTTCTTCTAAGCAAATACAATTTATTTTGCAGGTTAGAAAACTAACCAGGCAGAAGGGAATATCAATATGGTATTTACCTTTACTTCTCAGGTTTAGAGAAGACTATAAATTCTAGCTTAAATACTGTTCCTAATTCTGGACTAACTGACTGTTCCTAATCCTGAATCCCTTTGTCTGAAGAGGTTTCCCAGAGCATGTGCCATGAATCAACCTGTGGCAGACTGGATCCACTAGGCCATCATATACTCTACCTGTTCCTAGGCACTAACATGTTTATTCTTGGCTTCTATTTTCTCTTCTAGACAGAGTGTTCCCTGAGGACAGGTCTAATTTCTTCAATCTCTGTGTCCTTAGCATTTGGTATTCATCTGCCTATCTGTCTAATAACTCCTCTGTTCATCCATCCATCCATCCATTTACCCATCCACCCACCCATCTACCATTCATCCATCCAACTATCCACTCACTGACACACACATCCATCCATCCATCCATCCATCCATCCATCCATGCTTTCATCTATCCACCCATTCACCAACCCATTTACCAATCCTTCTGTCCATCCATCCATCCATCCATCCATCCATCCATCCATCCATCCATCCATCCATCCATCCAGTCATCTACATTCCCTACAGCTTCTATACATCATCCTTTCATTCACCCATCCATCCATTTGTCTATTAACTAAACCCATGTTTATTGAGCACCTAATGAATTTTAAGCCTTTGCTAAATGCTGAGAATATAGCAGTGAAAAACTTAATCCATTTCTTCTCTCAGAAAGCTACTTATTTACTGGCGAAGACTTAAGGGCAAGAAAGTAAATAATTACTAGTCCGGTGGGGGCACTCTGGGCCCAGAGGGGACACAGACCCAGGTGGATGGAGGAGTTCAAAGAGACCTCCTGGAGTAGTGGTGTCTAGGCCAGAAGGAAGTTTGCTTCAAAGTGTGGACTTTGGAGTCAGATGACCCTGGATTTAAGTACCCACTCTATAGGCTGAGGGACTGAGGATGATAAACTAACCTTTCTAAGCCTCAGTCTCCTCATCTGTGAAATGGGGATGACAGCTATCTCATGGTTATTTTGAGGTTTTAATGATATAATATATGTAAAAGACTTGACAGAGTGCCTGGCACTTGGTGTGTGTACAAATCTCTAACTAGTAAGCTGAGCCCTGAAGGAGAGTAAGAAATAACTAAAGGCAGAGTATTCCAAGCAGTGGGATGTGCAGGCAAAGAAAGACCCAGAGGCAGGAGGAAGCAGGAAGCACAGTGAGACTCAGCCCTCGCCCTCCTGTTTCCAGGAGCAGGTGGATGGTAGGAGGGCAGGGGAGACAGTCTGGAGCTGATTGGCAAGGCAGGGGAGACCTCAGGAAGGAAGGACAGGAGGGACACCACTTCAGAGAGCTGGAGTGAGCATTCTGAAGAAGGTGGCTTACCTCTGTATCCTTGGAGGTGGGTAGGGAGCCAAGGCCAGGCCATATCCTTGTCTGTCTGGTATTCAAAGGCTCCCAGAGGCCCCTAGACCTCTGTTGGTGGTTCCTGGATCTCTTCCCAGCCAATGGCATCAGACAGGGTGAGGAAGAGACCCTTTCACAGATGTGACCAGGGTGAAAGCATCTAAGTCTTCAGCCTTTCTCCTTTTACTGCCCCAAACCATCCCTGACTGAGAGGCCCCCAATCTGTGGATGAGAGTCCAGCAGGAAGGCCAGAGAGTGCTGGGCCACGGCAGAAAAACTGACATAAGAAGGAGGAAAGGCAGGAGGGATTGGAGGGCCTCTGGGGTCTGGGCGGGTGCAGTTGCAGGAGGATGGGATGCTAACAGAGAGAAGGGTAGAGAAAGGCTAAGACTTTTGCTATGCTTTGTAAATGGAATTACCCTTTGGAGAGAAAGATTTAGATTGCTTGGTAATTATATTTAATTTTTAAACTGGTACTTTTTAAAAAGCAAAGTCACATCCGGATTGGCCTGTACGGCAGACTAACTTTGTATGGCTTACATGGCTAAGGCAGCCTAACCTACGAGAGGCTGGGAAGATCCATAGTCATATAATTAGGGGTTGAGTCAGTGACTGCACCTGGGCACCCCAAATAGTGCCACTTCCTCTAGAGCATGCTGGACTGTGGGCAAAATTTCATTTACCACATTCCTAACTATAGGACAAAAAGGGTTTAAATAAATGAAAAGCAATGTAAATTTGGGGTGTTCTACTATATGGATATTCAAAAAATTGCCTTAAAAGACTCTTAAGCCAGGTACGGTGGCACATGCCTGTAATCCCTGCAGCTCAGAAAGTTGAGGCAGGAGGATCATGAGTTCAAAGCCAGTCTCAGTAACTTAGTGAGACTCTGTCTCTAATAAAATATAAAAAGGGCTAGGGATGTGGCTCAGTGGTTAAGTGACCTTGGGTTCAATCCCTGGTACTGAAAAAAAGACACCTAAATCAAGAAGAAAATTTGGAACGAAAATCTAAATAATTTAAAAAACTATAATAAATCAAAATGTATGGGATGTTGTTCAAAAGAGTACATATAGAAAAACTGTAAAAACTGAATTATTCTAAATTCTTATGTCTTAAAGATTAAATATGCACACGTCCACGTACACACACATATTAAACTAAGCTCTACATTAAAGATCTTAGACATGTAAGAAAAAGATAAAGAAAATTGGAAAAGCAAACAATAATAAAGCCAAGTAAGACAGAAAAAATGAGTATTGATGGACAAAACCAATAATTGGCCTTTGAAAAAAGTCCACAAAGCCATTAGTCCAACAGATCAGAGAAAGGACAAATGCATAAACAAGTAAAACCAAAAATGAAACATGAGCTGCAATAAATATTATAAAAGAGATTTGTAAGGTTTGGGGAATTTATTGATTTCATTTATTTGTGATTGTAGACATATAGCTGCAAAAAAGTCTAAAATACTGCTCCTAATGATACAGGCACATTTCCAAAGGAAATGTATCTTCTTGCTTTATTATTGGGTTCTGGGTTGAATTGTGTCCCCCAAAAAGGTGTGTTGAGTCCTATCCCTAGGCACCTGTGACTGTCACCTTAATTGGAAATGGGGCCTTCGCAAAAATAATCATACTAAGATGAAGTCTTTAGGGGAGGACCTTAATCCTAATGTCCCTGTAAGAAGAGGGACATTGGAACACAGACAGGGAGAGTGCCTTGTGATGGCAGAGAATGGTGTGGTGTGGCTGCCAGCCCAGGATCACTGAGGAAGGACCACCAGAAGCTAGTGGGAAGCCAGGGAAGGTCCCACCTGGGCTCTCAGAGGAAACATGGGCTTGCTGATACCTTCCTGCAGAACTATGAAGGAATGAACTTCTGTTTGAACCACCCCATCCGAGGTACTGCTATGGCAGGCATGGAGAACTAAGAATTTCCTTCTCTGTGTCAGCTACTGGGCCACATTTGTACCATTTCTCAGGTCTGTAATGTCTATGTCTCTATCGGTTCTTGGTCGACTTGATCTGTCACCCAGAGAGTAGAATGTACAGTGAGGGGCATTTCTGCCTCTGTTTCATGGCTGTGTTGTTTAAGTCACCATGGTGGCAAACCCCCTGTGTGTGTTATCTGTCATTACTGCTTCATCTTTAGAAAACTACTCTATTGTAACTCTGTGTACATCACAATACTCTTTGCTACCATATCTACATTTTTTGTTGTAATTTAACTCTTGCTTAGGGCTTTTTTTTTTTTCATAAGTGATAAATATTAGGCAACATTTTAGCTGTCACTATTTATAGTCAGGGTTTGTTAGGGTTTTTATTACAGGTTCCACAGGCAGATATTCATGCTTATTTTATTTTAGAATTTTCCAATGAAGCTTTTCTGGAGTGATTTATCCTGTAGGTATGATACGCAGGCACAGGGGCTGGCACAGGGGCTGGTCCCTGGCTTTGTCCTTAGAGACCACAGAGTACCAGAGAATTCCATCAGTGGTGGCTCTTTGTTTAATGGGAAGATCACTCAACTGCATTTCATGCTGGGACCTGTAGAAAGACAGGGCTCTCCGCCACTGTCTGTGAAGAGCGAGAAAGTGGAGAAAAACACAAGGAGTAAACACCACAAGGGGAGCAGAGGTTGAGGGGGCAGGTGAAGGGAGTCTCATGTTGAAGTACCATCGTCCTGGGGTCTTTAAGGAGATTGTAGCAGGCTGTTTAGACCAGTGTTGTTTTCTTGCTACCAGAGATTTCAGAGGCCGTATCCGTGGTCCTGTAGCATGAACGACACATACTTTGGACCAGGGTAGGATTGGCACCACGGGCTGTCTAACATGTCCCTTCCTGGCATCCCCAAGCCTCATCCTGAGATGGTGTCTGCCTCAGGGAGTCCGAAAGCAGCTCCATTTGTTCTGTTTTCAAACTCCTGCGTGAGCTCTTCCCCAAGTCCTCCAATGTCATTGTGACTGGGAATTCCCCAGAAAGTCAGGCTCTTCTAGGGCAGGGCACCTAACTGCCTGCCATCTTGGGAGGCAGTACCTCAGGAACTAGGGCCTCTTGTACCCCTAACTTCAAGACGCTGCAGCTTTTAACATGAGAGAGGGGGCCCTGAATCTCATCCCCCTCAGAGACTAGCCCATCTGTTGGTTCACAGAACAGGTGAAGAAACTGAGGCACAGCGTGGTGAAGACTGCTGCTGAAGGCCCCTCAGTGAGCTGGTGGCAGGTGGTGACTCTGAGGGCAGGGCTCCCTTGGCTCTCTGGGAGGGCACTGGTGCTGCTTCCCAGTTATTCAACTATCTGTGTCCCTGTTGGACATCCGAGCCTGAGAGCAGTTGATCTTTGGGCTGCTGGCCTGCCTTGAGCAGGTCCTGGCCGTCCTCACAGGGGCCTGGACAGAATCCCTCTTCAGCCAGCACACGTTCTTTTCTCCTTTTGATTTCCAGCTCCTGTCCAGTCATTAGAGTGAGTGCATCCATCACGCCACAGCATCCACCCTGGAGGTTTCATAATTGAACACTCCTCTGCTGAAATATGCTCCATTAATGGAAGCCATGGTCCAAGTCCTTCCTGACCTTCTCTAGACTGGAAGTTCTAACTTAGCCAAATTTATTTAGCCAACCATCATCAGTCATGATGGGGATGCCCTAGAAGTCTATAAACCAAGCACATGGGAAAGGGGTGCGCAGTCAACCCTGGGGTGGTATGCTCTGATGCTGGGCTCAAGGTCCCCACTGCCCTCCCTGCCTTAGGAACTTCACCTGGTCAGGGGTATGTTCTAGGACCAATGAGTAAGTTGATGTACCAAAAAAACAGGTAAAGCAGCAGCTTCCAACATGAGAAGTCATGGTCCAGGGCATGGGTGCTCACCCCTGCCCACTTCTGGGTCGCATACTGCAAGATTGGCTAACAGCTCCACTCCAGCCCTGGCTTTGCTCCGGATGGTGCCCACTACAGATGTTCAGAACTTTCCCCATACCGTCTCACTGAAGACTCACAGCTGCCTACAAGACAGGTATTATTATTATCCCTATTCTTCAGGGCAGGTCACCTGTCCAAGGTCTCAAAGCCACAAAGTGGTAGAACTGGGGTTTGAACCCAGGGTCTTTAATCCCAGAGTCTGTGCTATTAAGTACCCACGGTTCTCCACTGCATGACTGGGGAGGGTTTGGTTCGGGTAGAAGCTGACTCTTATATACCCCCTATGTTTTCTGAGTCCCTTCTCTACACCAGCCAGATTCCCTCAAAAGAAAGAGAGTGTCAAGTGCAGCTAGCTCTCAAAGCCAATAGCCTGGGAGGCTCAGGGCTGGAGGCTGGAGGCCAGAGTGAAGTTCGGCTTAGGATGCTACCCATTAAGGGCAGTTCACTGTCAAGCCTCCAAGTCCTAGCTGTACTTGAACTCCAAACCTAGCGAGACCAAAGAGTTGTTCTAAAGGCCAAAGGGAGGGTTTGGCTTACCTCCAGCCTGCCCAGGGATGTGTGTGGTTTCCATAACCCCCCTGGCTCAGCCTGCTGGAGAAGCACTCTTTCCAAAAGTTTTCCAAAACAAGGGACAATCCTCCCCTACCCCACATGTACTAGAGTAAGCTTTGGAATATACCCGGGGTCTCCATTTCTATTTGTGATCACTGGCAAAACTTCATGTATGTTTTTTTCTCAGAATTGCTGGGCATTGATCAGGGCCCAAGGGACACAGGAAACAGAATGAAAGTCAAATGTTCTCTTGGATGATTCATGTTTGGAGAGAAGATACCTGGGACAACTCTGAAACTTTGAGAACATTCTGGAAAGTTTATAACTTCATAGAGGATGAAAACAAATTCCTGAAATTTAACCCTGGGACACCATGTTGGTTTCTAAGTTTTCATTATTCCAGTTTGATGTGTTTGAATTTCCCAAAGAACAAAAGTGAAATAAAATGTAGATCTTCAGTTTCTCACATCCAATTGTGTGTCCTGGATGGAAACCTGGAGATGTGAAGCCTTCAGCTGTGTTCAGCATTTTCTGTCTCTGGGTGACCTCTGACCTATGTGTGCATGATGGAGAGACAAGAGGTGGATCTGGGGGAGGCTTACGGCTGGTCTCTGAGCCTCCTTGTCCATGTGATCAAGATGGTCCTCCACAGGGAAGGTCACCTAAGACATCCGTCTTAGCCAACACCCCCACCCTGCTCCTACCCTTCCTCCTCCACAGCTGAAACACAGTCCCCGAGCTTGCCTGCTTCAGAGGGGACCTGCTCACTGCTACTCCCTCCACAGACTAACATCTGCAGTCTCCACCCCAGGAAGGCCCTGGAACATTTACAGCCTTGGAAATAGTCAGAATGCGCTAAAAATGCAGTGACAACAGCCGTCTTTGGAGGATATTTTTAAGGGTGATAGATCTGAGAGTCATTAGTGCCAGAAACATGGGGCTTGTCTTATTTTTAAAAACAAAGTGCCACACCTCCAGATGCTGCGGCTTACACCTCAGGCCATGTCCTCAAACAACCATGCCCTTGTGTCCCTGGGTGGAGACCCTGCAGTGGGGCGCTGGGGACATTTCCAGATGTCATGTTGGGCTCCCCATCTTTCCAGCTTGGGCAGACATCCCGGTCTGCAGAGGTAAGCTCCCATTCCAGCCCTTCCCCCAGCTCTGGCGTGTTCCATGCAAGACTCACACAAGAGACTGGTGGTGTGTGGAGCTTCTGGGCATCTGGACACATCTGGCAAAGAATCTCCCATGGAGCAGGCAAGGCTGACCTTTCTAGTCAGTGTCCAAGGCCCTAGCTGCCAGGGCCCTGAGTTCCATTGGCAGCCACTGAGGTCTCCTGGCTACAGAGGAAAGTCATCCCTTTCGTTTGCTGTGACACTTAGGAATAAGCAAACCCTGGGGGGCCAGGGGAGCCAGGGGACTGCCCTCACTTGAGGTCAGCACTTCTTCCAAGGTGACCTTTCCCTTCAGATCAGCTCTGTCCTCTACAAATAGGATGCAAGCCACATGAGTAATTTAAAATTTCCTAGTAGCCACATTTAAAACAAATAAAGAGGAACAGATAACATTCATTCAAATAATACTTCTCATTTAACCCAGTTTATCCACAATGCTATCATTTCAACACAGAAAACTATAAAGGAGATAGCTCACATTCTTGTTTTATACAGTCTTTGAAATCCAGAGAGTATTTTCTACTCACATCTTCAGTTTATGTTATTGACATTTAAAGGTTGAATAGCCACACGTGGCTAGTGGCTGTAGTATTGGACAGCATAGGCCTAGGGACTGTTCTGGGTGTGTGTGGGAGGGTGCGGGAGGGAGAGGGGAACAATCCTTGATCTTGGGGGGCAGACTTGGTATCACTCATGGCTACATTTCTCCAGGGACCCAGGGCAGGAGGTAGCCAGGAGCTGGTCCTCAGGTCTTTGCATGTGCTGTTCCCTCCCCAGAAGTCCTCTGCTCTGGGTGGATATGGCCAGAGCATCAGGACTGGAAGAGCTCAGAGGCAAAGTTGCTGGGGACGTGGACAGTCAGTCCACCAGCTCCTTCCCACCCCCCACAATACTACCAGAGCACTGGGAGCTGGGAATAATAAAATAGACAAAACAAAACAAACAAACAAACAAACAAAAACAAACAAAAGCACACTGAACTGAATCCTCCTCCTACCACAAATCATTGCCCATACCAATGTCCTGGGGCAGAGATGCACCTGGTATGTTTGAAGGAGGGAGTGGGCAGGAGAGTGGAGAGTGGGACAGGGGAGGTCAGAGAGGAGGCTGGGCCTACATCACATGGGGTCTTGTAAGCTTTTGCAAGGACTTGGTTTTTACCTGGAGTTAGATTAAAAAATCACTGGAGGAGTTTCAGCAAAGAAGTGACATGATCTGACTTATATTTTGCCAGGCTACTGGATGGGGAATTGGATTAGTTTCTTGTTGCCACCGTAACAAATTACCACAAACTTAGTGGCTTTAAAAACCACAGATTCAATTTTTTCCCAAGTTCTGTAAGTCAAAAGTGTGACAACAGACCTTGACCTCAGCTGAAATCAACGTGTCAGCAGAGCTGCGGTCCTTTCTGGAAGCTCTAGAGGAGGGTCAATTTTCTCGATTGCTCAGCTGGTGGAAGAATTTAATTCCACACAGTGGCGAACCTGAGGTCCATCAGCTGGGGCTGCCCTGCACTACCGCAGGCCACTCCTTGCATGACCTCTTGCATCTCAGAGCCAGCAGCACTGTCGAATGCTTCTCATGCTGCCTTTCCTCCGACCTCCTTCCATTTGTCATGTCTGACTGCAGCTGGGCATGGTTCTCTCGTTTTAAGGACCCATGTGATTAGATTGGGCCCACCCAGGTAATCCAGGATAATCTCCGCTCCTGAAACCTTAATCGCATTTGTAAAGGCCCTTTTGCATTAAAAGGGGACATATTCTAGGTGACAGGGGTTAATACACTTGGGCATTTTAGGGGTGGGGGCATCCTTCTGGCTGCTACCATGTTAATAGACTGGATAGTGGTGGTGATGGTGGGAGGTCAGGAGACCAGGAGAGGCTGGTGCAATAATACGACAAGAGAGAATAGTGGCTGGGACCACAGTTGTAGGATGGGGGTGGAGTCAAGTGATTAGGTTCTGTACACACACACACACACACACACTTTTGTGGTATTTGGGGATTCAATTCAGGCCTCACACATCCCAGGCAAATGCTGTATTCCCCGCTCTTCCGTACATGTTTTGAAGGTAGAACTACTGACAGATTGGACATGGACATGGAGGTGGTGCGCAGGAGGAAGGAGGAAATGAAGAAAAAAGGAGGACAACCCAGCCCGAGCACCTGGAAGTATGGTGTGGCCACTTCCTGACACAAGGAAGGTGGTGGGAGAAGCAGGTTTAGTACTTAGGGAGTCAGGGTGGAAAAGAATTCCTAGTTGCTGTGGAATCCTGATCAATTTAAGGAAGCAGAAAGATGGGGGACACTACCAAGGGGTTCGCTACACCAGCACGGCACTTCCTGTCTGATGAGGGCCAGTTATGGGTGGGACCACGTGGAAAGCCCCGTGACAGCTCCGTTCTCTGTGGTGGGAAGCTGCCCACCAGCTGGACTGCCTTGAGGACTCACTCTCTGGGGGGTTTTGGCACTCGCCAGGTTTTGGCTTGTGAACAGAGAGTTGTGGGCCCCCTGGGAAGTGTCCATGCCTCCCACCCAGTCCTTTAGCCATGGTGATATCTGTGGTCTCCCCAGGCCAATGATCATGAGTCCCTGTGTTCAAGATCCTCATCTCCTGTGTCTGTGTCTATGACTCCTCTTGTCTTACAGCCATGGTATCAATGTCAGTATTGCCTGTGTAGTGTCCACAATCTTCTGTGTTCCACATCCCCATTCTCTCATGTCTGCAATTCTTTCCTGAGGCAGTTGGACAGCCTGGAACATGGTAGGATGCCTGTCCCTAGTGACCTTACTCTTGGTGCACATGGGGGAGGAGGTGAGGATGGCTAACTTGGAAGTGTGCCTGGCCTGCTAGCAGTTTCCTCCATCAACTCCATCTCCCCTTGCCCTCCTTCCTTCACCCACCTCTTCTGCCTTCTCCTCCCTCTCATTCCCCAGGGCTAGCCTATTGCTTAGGCCTACGTGGGGTATTTGCTATCTACCCACTGTCTGGACTCTGCTGCTGGGGACAGAGATCTGAGATGGTTTTCCTGCCAGGTTTGGACTTAGAGGGGGCTGGGGCACCTGATTTCCTGTTCTGGGGAATCCTCAGGAGAGGAGCTACTTTGGGGGGGCCTCCCACAAACTGAGGAAACATCCTGGAGGAGTGCCCGTGACTGTGACCTTCACTGGGCTCCTTTGTTGTGTATGTGGTAAGTAATGTCATTAAGATGAATGTGTGTTTTGGTAAAGGGTGTAAATATATGAATAGTGTCCTCTCCAGCCCCATAGATCACCCTGTGTTTATTCAGTGCCTGGTGCATAAGCCAGGAGGCATGCGTTGTTATTGGGGGCTGGGAGTTTTAAAGTACATTAAAGGAGTTTACTGAAAACTCTTGGCAAACAGATAAAACACAATTACTCTAATTCCCAAGGCATTGCAGACAGAATGTCCCGAAAACCTGCAGTGTAATAACTCACAGGGAGCTGTGGCAGGCGGCCTTTGAGGCCTCAGAAGCACTGCTTTTGTAAACTTCAGAAGCGGCCAAGAATGGTCCCCTAGGAGCCTCCTGTCCTGTCTTTTATTAACCTCCCTGTTCCTGGTGAGAAGCTGCAGTGGGAATCTTGCCAGCAGGGTTGACATCTGCCCTTTTCTAGGGTTAGCATGTAGGGGTGGAGGAACTGAGACCTCCCGAGTTCTCTGCTGCACGTGACCTTCAGTCACAGGCTCTGCTGGTTAGTCAACTTCAAAACAACGAATTCAGACTTCCTAAGAAGTGTCCAGGATGCCCTTAGTGGCACAGGTGGAAGTGGGGTATGAGTGATCGGGTTTGACAAGCACCTAGAGGACTTATCTCTAGCTATATGTAGGGAACGTCTATGTGGAGGTGGACTTGCCACCCCCTGGAGTTTGCATGAGATCTCACAGGTACTGTGGTTTGCTTTGCTTCCTTTCGCCTTTCCATGGAGATGGAAAATGTTCCAGAACATGCAGATTCAAGGCAATCAGCACCTTGTGCCCATAGTGGACACTACCACTATTCTCCAGAGCACAGGGAAAGCTAGGACCATCATGGGGAGGAGAACTGGTGGACTGGTGGGTGGCTTAGCTTCTAGTTATCTGTGTAGTCAAAGGTGGACAACAGCCAGAGCCCAGAACTTTGATGGTCCTAGACCCTTTTCTGGGAGCTCAGGATGGGCTTTTCTTGAGCAGGGTTCCTCCCTGGCTGCCAGTTTTGAGGCTGACAGCTGACCCACTCCCCAAAAGCTGGGCCTGAGTCTGCTTTGCTGAAGGCCACTGGCAGGTCCAACACATTTGTGGAGGGTAAGCAAGGGATCTTTAGCTGGTGGTGTATAGAGAGGGAGGGATAGTTAGAGAGCAGAGCTGGGGGAAGCCTGTCCCCTTGGGGGAAGGTCCTTCCATTGTCTAGGATCAAGTTCTCCCAGCAGAACACATGCTTGTGGGAGAAGGGTCTTCCATAAACTGGAGACGAAGCAGCAGATGAAGCCTAGTGGATTGCATGAGCTAAAATATCAGGGACCTCTGAAAGATGTCATGTAGGAAGAAAGGTTAGTGCTACCTGCACTCACAGTTGATAGTGAGGTCACACTCTCACCTGTGTCACACAAAGACAATCATAGTAAACAACTCTCAAAATAGCAATGCCTGGGATTTACAAGCATGTACTACCAGGGGCTAGGATTGTTGGTTAAGGGGCAGAGAGATCCTGGTGTTCATTGCTGCCTCGTTGGTGTGTCTCAAGTGCTGTTCCTTGTGGGGTGGCCCCAGAGCCTCCAGCCAGAGTCTGGTTTTTGATGTCTTTAAACTTGGGTGCTTGTTTCTTTTTCTATGAGAATGTACAAATGAGCTTCTAGTTGCAAATGAGCATCATCGTGTCCTGGTACTTTGTGCACATAGCATTGTAGTTAAGTGTCCTTGGAGCTTGGGCCGGTCAGGGACCTGCTGCAGATGGGGATTGGGAGCACCCCAAGTGGCCCACATGGACTTGACCTGCACTTTCCTCCAGTCCCAGGTTTTGGGGGCCTGGGAAGTTGATAGCTTTGTCTGAGACTTAATTGCTCGGAGATAACAACATAGAGTTTTCCCTAAGGGAGACACAGAAATTAGACCTCCTTAACTTGACTGACCCCTTCTCAGCCATGGCTGCCATTTGAAAGCATCCACCCCCGCCCCCACCGTGCCACCATGCAAGTGGTATTGCTTAAAGTAGTTGTTCGATGGGGCAACTTATTAATCTAGCATTAGTTACGGTAGTTAAGCTTTTAGAGATAATGAAATGTAAATGTGCCTCTAGAACATGCCGCGATTCCTGCAACCAAACACATTCGTGAAGAAAAATGGTTGCAGTAAGATTATAGAGAATATTAATTGTGTGGATTTACATACTCTACAGATGGTGATGCAGATGCTGGGTAGAGTTGGGAACCTTTGAGAGCTTCCAGAGAGAGTCCTGGCCTGTCTTTGCTCTTCCTGTTGGGAATGTAGCCTTAACTAGTTCCTGAAGGCTTCCCACTGAAGTTTTATGGATGAAGAAGCAGAGGTGCAGAAAGTTTAAGAAAGTTTAAGTAGCCTGACCAACCACACAGGGTTGAGAGGCAGGGCAGGGCCTGGAGCCTGGGCAGGCTGCCTCTGTGCTCTGACTGGTCCCCATTTCCCCACAGGAAGCCTCCCAGGCTGCCCTGCCCACCTGTGTTCCTGGCAGGTCCTCAGCTGGTCACTCTGCATCTATCCTGACCACCTCCCTCCTCCACATCCTCTGTCATCAGGACAGTGACCCTTAAAGTCGTAAATAGGCAGTGATTATTATTTTTTAATCAACAAGTGTTAATTATTGAGTGCCTGTGTGCAGCAGGCACCATGCCAGGCATCGCGGTTCTGGTCACTCACGGAGCTGATGTCTCAGCAGTCAGCAAATAACTATCAAGTAGATGTGCAATTACCACCTGTGCGAAGGGCCATGAAGGCCAAGTGAAGAGAGTAATGAGAGATTAGAAAATGATGGTAATCATAGAGCAGACACTATCTGCTATGTGCCGGCAAAAACATTCAAAGTGAATCACGCCTGTCTCAAAATTAAAAATAAAATGGGCTGGGGATGTGGCTCAGTGGTTACTCTCCCCTGAGCTCAATCCCTGATGTCAGAAAAAAAAAGTGTAGGGGCACCAATGGAGCTGTGACCCCAGAGACACCCCAGCCACTCCTTCCTCTGTGACTATTTGTGGAGTCTGACCAGAAACCTTTGCTTCCTACTGCCCAGCCTGTCTTCTCTGCCTGTGTCCAAGGATAGACTCCCAGTTTTCGATCCACCTCTCAAAAATCCACCTCTCAAGGGCTGTTCTTGACCTCGTAGAACCTCCCATTAGTCTATGTCTACACATATCCCAGCTACCCTTCAGGACATTTCCCACTGACCAACTGTAGGGATCCC
Source organism: Sciurus vulgaris (assembly GCF_902686455.1). Classification (NCBI taxonomy): domain Eukaryota; kingdom Metazoa; phylum Chordata; class Mammalia; order Rodentia; family Sciuridae; genus Sciurus; species Sciurus vulgaris. Next base: position 32,370,654 of record NC_136466.1, on the reverse strand, counting down.
AAAAGAACAGGATCTGGGGTGGAGTAGGTGTGCAGTGAACATTTGTGACGTGGATGAATAAATGAATGAATGAATGAGGCTTTCCCTCTAGACTTCAGGGTCTCACTGGACTTTTATGAATTCCAGCTGGCATTTATTAGATTCATTCCTATAATGGGTTTAACAGTGTCCCCCCAAATTCATGTATACTCAGAGCCTCAGAATGTCACCTTATTTGAATAGGGTCTATTGTGGATGTATTTGGTTAAGGATCTTGAGATAAAATCATCTTGGATTTAGAGTGGACCTGAAAGTGTCTTTTATGAAGGGGAGAAGACACAGAGAAACAGAGATGGAGACAGGCTTTGGAGCCATGTGTCTAAAAGCCAAGGAACACCTAGGAATGCTGGTAACCATGTGAAGCTAGGGGAGAGGTGTGGAATGAATTTCTCCCTCAGAGCCTCCACAGAGAACCCAGGCCACTGATCCTTTGATTTTGGATGCACGGCCTCCTGAACCGTGAGAGAATAAGTTTCTGTTACCCATTTGAGGTAACTTGTTACGGCAGCCCTAGGACACTAAAACAAGCCCCACTGTCAGTTCTCACTCCTCTCTAGTCCAAGGGTGGGGTCAGATCAGCAGACAATTCTGGCTCCCCGCTATATGTCCATTGCGCAGCATATCAAGTGACTAGCCATTCTGGTTTGCCTGGGGACTGAGGGATTTACTGGAGTGTGGAAATTTGAATGCTGAAACTAAAGTCTTAAGAAAGTTGGGACAAGTGGTTGCCCTGGCCGGTGTCTGATAAGTGGTGGGCAGTTGCGTCTTTTAAGTGGGCAGAGTACACGACTGGGCCAGCTGCACATGGGGTGTGCAAGGATTTTGTGCAAGATCAGATGAGAGCTGGACAGGGAGGGCTGAAGACTTAGAACCTTCTCTGGGCACTGGGGAACTGTAACAGGTCTGAGGGCTGCAGGTTTGCTCCTGGGGAGGCCTAGGGATTTCTTTCCTGGAACTTGTGGGAGTTTCCTCTTGGCCTCCTGGGAGGCCCCGGCATTTCAGCCCAGAGGGGGCTGTCTGTTCCCAGGTAGCAGCTGGCACCTGCCAAGCCTAGGCGCTTCTTTGTGAAACAGTGCAGAGAAAGCCCCAGCATATCATAGTCACCCTCCTCCGTTTAAATATTCTGAATGGAGCTGATTGCCTAAATTGAAGGTATTATGCTATAATGATTGTTATAATTAAAACTATTACCATTTGAAAGAGACCAGAACATGGGAAACCACTGCAAAGACTTTTAAAGCTTTTAAGGCATGTTTTTGAAGCAGATAAAAGTGGCTTTGTGTGGAGTGTTTTAAAGAGAGGGAGACTGTATGCAAGAGGGCACCTGTGGGTTCTGCAATGCAGGTCTGGCTGCACAGGACAGGGGACTCTTCTCAGCGAGGTGGGTGGTAGCCTCTGTGGTCTGCTGGCAGAAGGTGGCAGCTGCCCTGCTGGCCCAGACCTAAGGTACAGGCTTTGGGGAGAGCCAGCAGAGGAGTTGTTTGGAGGGCAGGAGCCAGGCTGGGATCAGTAGGAGCATTGCTCTGAAAGTTGGGTTTGTTGAAATAGTCCATTTGCATCCCCCACATTTGGGAAGGACAGCTTGGCTCTCAGCTCTGAGCCAGGAAGGGGAAGTGTTTAGCCCCCAGGATTCCAGACAGCAGCAGCAGAGGCTGTAGCAAGGTGTGCTCAGGGCAGGCCTGGGCCAGCAGGAGCTGGGCTTGTACCAGGGTCTGGGCTTGGCCCTTGGGATCCTCCAAGGCTCAAATTCCAGGCTCTGGACCTGGGTGGGTATGAAGCTGGATCACAGCCCAAGAAGAGGGGGGACCCCACAGCAGGTAGCAAGAATATCTGTCATCACATTTCTCTCTGCCTTGGCACCCTCATCTGGTACAGGTGAAGAAACTGAGGCGCCAAGAGGAAAGAGATGGACCTGGTCACCTAACTGCTGAATGGTAGGGTGAGGCTCTGAACCCCAGCTCCAGGAGTTTATACCCTTTACCTTGGGAATCTCCCTTGAGAGTTGGGCTGTTCCTCTCAAATGTGGGGGATGCCAATCTACTGTTTCAGTAAACCTGACTTTCTGAACAATCCTCCATTTGATCCCAGATGCCAGTTCTTGACAGTTCTTTGTTGGACTGGTACCTTGAGTGTGAACTCGTGGCTCCACGGAGTGCTTTGTTATGTTTTGACCCCCACCCTCCAACAAACTTTTTTTTCCCATTTTTTTCTTTTCCTTTTTTAAAATTAAAAAAAAAAAAAATCACATAATGTGTGAAATAATTCCTGTTAGGATTTTAGATGTATTCTGATTGATTAAATACATTTAACCCTCAAACAACCCTACAAGGCAGATAGTATTACCTTTATTTTTTAGTATAGAAAATGTACAGGCAGACTTAGATAGAACCCAGGAAGAGCCTGCAAATGTGACTTCTGTGCTGTATGTGAAGGGTAGTAGAATATGCTACTGTAAAATATGCCACTCTGGCCTAAGGATCACTTTGAGCTAACCGTGAAGAAGCAAATGAAATTAAAGCTCTCAGTCCTTCTCCTATTTGGCTAAAAGTGGAACCTGAATTTACAGAGGGGGCAAAAGTTGACCACTGAAGATGATGTAGATCTTTCTTGACCTGGTGGCCTGCACCAGAGGAATCCACATAACAAGCTTTACCTGTTGGTGTTTATCTACCATTTGATTTCCATATATTTGCCTTCCACAGTTTGCAGGTCCTAGATACCCACTTTTCTTTTTTTTTTCTTTTTATTTTATTTTAATTGAAAATCATAAATTTACATAGGGCAATGTTGTTTGATTCATTCTGTTATTTTTTTCCCTTCCCCTCCACCCCTCCCACCCCTCTTTTCCCTCTATACAGTCCTTTCTTCCTCCATTCTTACCACCCTCCTTATCCCTAATCCTAAACCTAACCCTAACACTAACCCCTCCTGCCCCCCCCTTATATGTCCTCATCTGCTTATCAGTGAGATCATTGATACCCACTTTTCTAAAATTTTCTTTGTTTTTGGAGAGATGCCATATAAACCTGAGTTGTAAACTGCTTCTTTGAGAGACTTCCTGAGCTTTAGTCCACGTGTATATAACATAGACACATTAGTAATCTTCTGTTTGTTTTTCTCTTGTTGATCTACCTTTTGTTACAGGGCCCTCGTTAAGAATTCAAAGGAGTAGAAGGAAAATTATTTTTCTTCCCTTTCAATGACTTCTATATATTTTTTAGGAGAAGGTGAACATCTTCCTTGGGAATATACCCCTTCTTCCAGCAATCGTACCCCCTTCTCCTGCAGAGAGGAGCATAGTAGTTCTTATTTTAGATTTTATCCTATGAATGTTATGAAGTTATGGAAACTTCTACCTAAGAAGGAACACTTTGGTGAGAGAGAGAAAAAAAGAGAGAGAGACGATGGAGCTAGAGATCACCTGGCAGGCTGCACTTACCCTGACACAGATCTGTCCATAGCTGTAAATACAAGTTGACCTATCAGTTGTGGACTCACAGATGTCGATGGTTGCCCGCACCAGTCATTGTAGGGTTTCGCCATCTTAAGCACTAGCTCTTTGTTCTCTCTTCAGAGCATACTTTTGTTTTATCAAATTCATGTTTTCAGAATTGTAATTCCCAAGACCAATTAAAGCTCTTTCATATATTATGTCCTTGATATTAACAATTTAAACACACACACTTTCTCCACATAAATAGTACCTTTTGGTACATCATTATTTTCAACTTGCTTGTTTTATCACAGAAGAGATGTCTCTGAAGAAGGGTTCAAGGATTTCTTGAGATGGGGGAACTCAACTCAGGATCAGTAGGCTCCTTGGTGTATATGACAGAAAAGAATTTTAGCATACATCAGTCATAGGAATAGACAGAGGTTTATTTGTAGATACACATTCAAAGGAGAATGTGGGCAATTTTAAGGGAGAGATATCTTTGGGCGTAAGAGCAAGGGATACACTCTCAAGGGAGAAGTGGGCCATCTTGAGGGTGAAAGACGCATTTGGGGTTCCTTGTTCTTCTTTTGAAGAAAACTTGGTGAAGCGTGGGTATATGCAGGGATGATGTTTATCTGGTTATTTCAAGGCAGTTTATGGTGGTCTGATAACCCTCCGGATCCTTAGGTTGAGGTGGTATTCATTATCTGATCAACAGATAATGCTGCAAAGTCCTCTACATGACAGGTTTCTTAAAACATTATATATATTTTTGCTTAATCTACTTATTGGGGAGTCAATTAACAGTGCACAGGTATCTTTACAAATTTCCCATGAATTTGGGAGCAACAGGTCTGAAAAAATACGCAGAAAAATATGCAAATTTTATTTCCTTTACCTTCCTTAATGTCTCATTTCTACCTATTTTTTTAAAATATATCATCTATCCTACCTCAGTTTCACCAAAAAATGCATCTTGGGGATATCTTCCTGCCAGCCCCTTACCCTTTTTAACTGCTGCTGCTAACTGCAGTGTTCCCTACCTGACTTCCTATAGAATATATACAAATACTCTTGAAGATGAAGATTAAAAAAAAAAGAGATGTGGCAGTTTGGCAACTATTAAAAATATAGCTATTATCAAGTGTCAGAAAGGTCAAGGGAGAACTCTCCCTCACCGCTGATGGGAAAGTACTTTGGTACTTACAGTCTCTGTGGAGGGCGACTGGGCATATCTATTAAATTGAAACCATTATCCCAGCCACCCTGCTTCTAGATGTCTAGCTTAGACAACTATGCACATACATAGCATCAAAGAGATGAGTCCAGTGATGTTTCTGAAGCCCCTTGACCAGCACAGCATTGAAGACCCCCTATTTTCTCTCTTAGTCTCATTTCTCAGTGGGATTTTAAGATGCTGAGGTCAGGCATACAGGAAGTGAAAACAGATATGACCACATGCCAGGAGATCTGCAGCCACTTTGTTTGCTTCTTTAACTTCTTTTTATTTTTTAAATATATATATATTTTTTAGTTGTAGATGGACACAATACCTTTATTTTATTTATTTATTTTGATGTGGTGCTGAGGATCGAATCCAGTGCCTCCCATGTGCAAGGCAAGCGCTCTACCACTGAGGCACAACCCCAGCCCCTTCTTTAACTTCTTAATTCAGGTTTGGTTTATTTATTTATTTTCATCCAAAATACAATTACAGGGCTTAAAATGAAAGATGGCCAAACCCTGCCTCCTGGCTCCCTATTCTCAACTCTCAAGAATCACCTGCTTTCAGTATTTAAACTCTTTTTTGTCTTGTATTTTCTATTTCTATGTTACTTGATTTAACAGCTCTGTCTCGACTTTTTAAGATTTTAGATATGATCTCAACTTCCTTTGGTGGGAGGGGAGAGTTTTAGTTTTCATTACTTTCACGGCATCCTCCTTGCTGCTCCACAAGCTCTCTTTCCTCTATCTCCAGAGAATGTTAAAACCTTCATTTTGGGCTAAATCAATATTCAGTGTTTGCATTATGTTGACTATATAACCATTATTCACATGAGCCACATATAGCACTATGAGTAAATTTTTCTTTCTTTTACAACTTTTAATTTTCTCAGAAGTTAATAATTGCCCTGTTTCTTTTCATTTGCTTTGTTTCATATATACCAATTACAAATTATTTTCCTAACTCCATGACAGAACTGAAAATCTCAGAACATTTCAAACATATCAAGCAATCTACTTGCTTTGTGTAGGTGCAATAGAGCAAGGTGATCTTTGGACAGCTTTCTAGTTTTTCCCTACTCAGACTATTGTTTTCTAACAAAATTTCACTCTAGAATGTTCAATACCATCTTTGGGACAACTAGCGGACCCCGGATTCCACTGTCTTGACTGTGCACTATGTTAGTTTTCTATTACTGCGACAAAATAGCTGCGAAAGTCAACTTGAAAGGAGAAAAAGGTTTATTTTGGTTCATAGTTTTAGAGGTTGCAATCCATGGTTGCTTGGCCCCATGACTTTGCAAGACACCACAGTATAACATGGCGGGGAGTATTTAACAGAGGAGCAATGTTCATGGCAGTCAAGAAGCAGAGAGAGAAAGGAAGGGGATGGGGTTCCAATATCTCCTTCAAGGTCACACCCCCAATGACCTAACTTTCTCCCCATAGGCCCAACCTTTTAAAGGTCCACCACCTCCTGATAGTGCCATGGTCTGGAGATAAAACCTTTTACAAATGAGGCCTCTGGGGGACACTTCCTAAAATTTTCCCTTCTTTTGAAGTAATCCTTCCTCTGGTAAATTCCTAAGAAAGGGTGAGTAGGCAAAATGTTTTTGAGACCTTATTTATCTGAAAATGTCTTTATTTTAGCCTCACATTTGATTGATGGTGTGGCTGACTCTAGACAATCACGTTCCCTGAAACCATTGTTCTATTGTCTTTTAGCTTCCATTGTTGTGGAGACAACAGATGCCTTCCAGTTCTGAGGTTTGTGTGACCTGCTTATTTTCTTTGGAAGTTTTTAGTCTTTTTCTCCATGTCTTTGTTCTATATCCATGATAATGTTCCTTGGAGTGAACTTTTTTTTCCCTCCTCTTTTTTCTTTTAAAGTTTAATTCAGAGTAGGAGGATCTGTTAAATTATGGAATACTGGATATCTTGTATCATTATTATTATTTTCAGTGAAACGTGTTTTGTACACAACAATGGGATTACAATACAAAGTGAAAAATATCAAAGCAACTCATTTGTAAGTGGATTCTAACAAACATATATTTATTATAACCTCTGAAATTTTACAAAGCTTTGCAGTTTACATTACTTTCATATTTATTATTTATTTATTTAATAATGTATGCTATCATATTTTTAATTTCTAAGAGTTTTTAAAAACTTTTTTTCTGAGTATTCATCTTAATGTCCTTTGTTTTTATTTTATGAATGCAATATCTTTAACTTTTTTTTGGTTGAACCCACCAGCACTTTTAACACTGAGCCATATCCCTAGCTTATTTTATTTTTTATTTTGAGACAGGGTCTTGCTAAGTTGCCAAGTTGCTGAAGCTGGTTTTGAACTTGCAATCCTCCTGCCTCAGCGTCCAGAGCCACTGGGATTACAAGCATACTCCATTATGCCCAGCTCTTCTAATTTTTTTGAGGATACTAAAACACGTACATTTATCTCTATCCAATATTTTTGTTTCCTACAATCTCTTTATTTTCTTTGGCATTCTATTTTTTTCCTACTTTCTTTGATCTTTCAGTTAGATAATTTTCTGAAACATTAGGTGGTCTTTGGCTATCTGTGCATATTTAAGAGTGAGGTACCAGGTAACATTGCATACTCTGTGTGCTTGGTTGGCTTGTGGACAGAATGGGCTTTGGTATAGGATGATTGGAATGAGGGACTTGGCCATTTCAGCATGGGTCTCCTTGATGTCGGTATCTTTAGGTCTTTTCTCTTTGGGTGATCAATTTCTCCAGACAGAAATCTTATCTGCTTATGTGTGTGGGGTATGGGTCTGGCTGAGAACCTTCTGGAAGGTTACCTTTATTCTTCCTGTTTTTAGTATGGCCCTTTATCCCATGCTCAGCTGTATTTGACATCCCTGAGTCCAGAATCTCTTTGGTCCAAATTCTTTTGAGAGCTAGTCTCTCATCTTTCTCATGGCAGGGGTAGAGTAGTCCTCTTGCCGCGGAGTGGGAGTAGATTTCTAGTTCTCATGCAGACTTTCTATAAGTCTTCTGTTTTGATTTTTAAAAGTAGACTTTGTATTTTAAAACAGTTTTAGGTTCATAGCAAAATTGGGAGGAAGGTACATATAACTTTTTCTGCCCCTTCACTCCTTCCCTATCATCAATGTCTGCCACCAGACAGGTACATGTGTTACAATCAGTGAATCTATAGTGACATACCATTAGCACACTGAGTCCAAAGTTTACATTAGTGTTTACTCTTGGTGTTGTATATTACATAGGTTTAGACAAATATATGACATGTGTCTGCCATTACTGTCTCAGAATGTAATAAAATATCATAAAGTCCTCTGTGTTCTCTTCTTTCCCCTTAATTCTTGGCAATCACTGATCCTTTGATGGTCTCCATAGTTTTGCATTTTCTAGAATGTCGTATAGTGGGAAACATATAGTATAAGGACTTTCAGATTGGCTTCTTTCACCTAGTAACATACATTTATGTTTCTCCCATGTCTTTTCATGGCTTTATTTATTTATTTATTTTTTTCTTTTCATGGCTTTATAACTCATTTCTTTTTAGTGCTGAATAATATTCCATTATCTGGATTTACCCCAGTTTATTTATCTATTCTCCTTCTGAGGGACATCTCAGTTGCTTCCACATTTTGGCAGTGATGAATAATGCTGCTATAAACATCCGTGTGCAGGTTTTTATGTGGACATAAATTTTCAGTTCATTTGGGTAAATGTCAAGGAGCAAAATTGCCGGATCGAATGGTATAGTGGCTGCACCACTTTGCATCCCCATTAGCAATGGATCAGAGTTCCTGTTGCTCCACATCCTTGTCAGCATTTGGTGTTGTCTGTGTTCTGGATTTTGGCCATTCTAATAGGTATGTAGTGGGATCTCATTGTTTTAATTTGCAGATCTCTAATCTGTGTTGTGGAGCATCCTTTCATATGCCTACTTGCCATGTGTATATCTTCTTTGATGAGACCCTGCTCAAAGCTTTTGCTCATTTTTAAATTGGGTTGTTTGTTTTCTTATCATTGAATTTAAGGCCCTGCATTAATTTTCTGAGGAATTTGGTGCTTCCTCAGTTCCTGGAGCTTCCAGGTTCTGAATGAACTTGCTCAACAAACCCAGGCTTTGGTTTTAGCTTCCTCTGATCTGCTGAGTCACTTAGCTCATGCAGATATGCTTTTTAGCTTCTAGACTCTTATCTTTTGTCATGTTCTCTCTTCTTGCTCTTGTGGGTTTCTGTCACTTTAAGATCCTCATTGCTATTTTAGGGAAGTTTTTCGGAGAGAGAAGGAGCGGAGATAAGTGTGTATGTTTAGTCCTCTGTGCTTACCCTGAACTCCTGCATTTCTTCTTTACATCAGAAGCCTGAGCGGAGGCACAGCCATCTGTTTAAATGTCCCCATAAGGATAGTCTGTACCAGGGCCCTGTTTTGTTGCTGGGATGCTGTTGTATGTAAGCAACTAAAAATTCAACTCAAATGGCTTAAATAATGAAGGGATTTAGCTCATTTAACAAGAAGCCCTGAGGTAGGTCAGTTCCTGGTTTGACTGATTCCCAGCAATGTCATTGAAGGCACAGGTTCTTTCCTCTTTTCTGCTTCATCCTAGGGCCCTTCATAGTCACAAAATGACTGCTGTGGTTCCACCCAGCCCTTATGTTTTCCCACATGAATGTATCTTGCAGAAAAGATAGCAACCCTTCCATGTTTCACTCTCGTTTGCATAGATGTTACATCCACAGGTTTGTAAATCTAAAGTATTTAAATGGTATATGCCTATTATTTCTATCTGTAGCTGCTCACAAACAGGACATTCTTGTGTATTCTTCCAGAATCCATTTATATAATAAGGTATATTATAAGCAAATATGAATATACAGTTTTATCTATCCCGTTTCTATGTTCCAAAATAGCATACTCTATGCATGTTTGACACTCTGCTCTTTTTAATCACCTATCAAAGTATTTCGATATATAAAGTATACCCTCAATAATGTTTTATAGCTATATCATATTGCATTCTGTGTAACCTTATTTGTTTAAGTACTCATTTTTTGATAGCTATTTAGGTGGTTTCCAATCTTTGCTATTATAACCAATTCTACAAATATTTTAGTATTCTTATAGAATAAATTCCCAGAAGTGGAACTGCTCAGGCAAGAGGGATATGTACTTGTAACCTTGACACAGATTGTCCTTCCCAGGATTTGCACCAGTTTATAACTCCTATTAGCAATGTGTAAGAGGCCTGTTTCCCCACATCAACAGGATGTGTTCCCAACCTTGTGGATTCTTGCCAATCTGATGGGTGAAAAATGACCCTTGGATCTCTAGTTAAGAGCTAAGAAACCATTTCCAGGAACTCCTCCAGCAGACCAGTTCTCCTAAGCAATGTCTCTTAGCCAGGATTTTGTGATGTACCTGTTCCTAAACCAGTCTTGAGCAGAAGGAATGAAATGGCTTTAATTGGCTTAAGGTTAATTTAGCTTTCCATCCTGTGGTGGGGCTGGGATGCCAGCCAGCTTCCCCCTGCAAGATGCCTGGATAGCACTGGGGTTCTGCTAGCAAGGGAGGTGGCTTTTTGGCTGCTGGGTAGGTGTTCAGCATTGTCTGTGACTGTATTCTTAGTCCACATTCTGTGCTAGAGGCCTGACCCCAGATGAGTGCCTCCAAAGTCAGGGAAGGCTGCTCTTTTGAGACCCCATTCTTGTGTGGTCAGTGCCTGACATGGCTGCCTGGATGTCTGTGTGGGAACAGCTTGCTCTCTGGCCCGATCGAGATATTGGTTGCAGAAACCATATCAAGGAAGGGCCTAGCTTGTACAACTTGGCAGCCTGAGGTCAAGTCTCCACTCTGCCCTTACTAGCTACATGATCACTTAGCCTTTCTAATTTTTCTCAGTTATGAGACTGGGCCATAAGCACCTATCTCAGGGGCTCACTGGGAAGCTGAGAGGTATGGAAGCAGCTCAGGCCTGGGTGGACCACAAGGTCTCAGCAGGAGCCTCCTCCATCAGGTCTCCTGCCTCCTAGAAGGTGGGGAATGCAGGGGTGGGGTGCTGTTCAACCAGCTTTGCCCTAGGTCATAAGCTTCTGGGGATGGAGTTGGGAGGACTAAGGGTCCTTGTGTTCCCAAGACCAGCACACAGCCAGGCTCATGAAAGGAGCTTGATCTATGCCTGTCAAGTGAATGAAAGAACAGCAATAAATTAGGGCAAAACAGCTGCTACACATCCTACCAGTGTTTGGTGTTCGGCATTGTCAGCCATATTGAGGTAGAATTTCCCTTGATACCAATCTGTATCGAATCATTTACACATGCCGAGCTTCCCGATGACGCATACTGTTTATCTACAGCATCAGCTTCATATTGATTTATCAAAGCCCATTTTGCACAAGAATCGATAGCTTAATTGCATCTCCGGCCAACATGGGGATACAACCTGTTTGCCGTGTAGAGAGCAATCCTGAGTTGAGAGCCCGTCAAAGCCTTTGTTCCTGCGCACAGAGCTGCATTAATGGCCAGTGACCAGCCATTGTAACAAGCAGTTACTTTCCTGGAGGTCAGGACCAGAAGACACTGGCAGCCACACTGGGCATGTATGAAGGTGTCTGAGTGGTGGAATGAGGGGTGTCTGCAACCAGGGTGGGTTTCTCCTTCCTGACCTATCCTGTGGTGGGTGTCGCCCTGTCAAAATCTGCATCTGTGGTCATTTCTCATGTCGACTGAACACCTAAGCGGGGATGTTTCCTCTGGTCTGTACCACCAGGTTCTGCCCCACACAGAGAAAGAACTGGCAGAAAGCTGCAGGATGAAATGCACGCACGTGTTCTTGTAGCACTTCTAGGTGGTCTGAGTGAAGGTGTGAGGCTTGGACGGTAGGTGGCGCTGTGTCAAAATCTCAGGCCCAAGTCTGGGAGAGAGCCTGTCAGAATCCACCCAACTTTAAAATTAAACTAAAAACGATGATTAAGCATTTCTTACTTTTTCAATCTTGAAACGATATCAAAAGACTTATCTTATAAGTTGTATGGAATTTCAATCAACCAACGAGTAGATTATCCATTTATTAAGTACCTACTAAGTGCTGGGCATTAGAGTATTAATTCTGATGGAATATGCCTCCTTATGTAACATGTCCCCCTGTCTAATCTATCTACTTACTTACCTTTTAGAGGAATATGTTGATGAATTGTTCTATTAAGAGAGAATAAAGATATTTAAAGTCTTTAATGGGAGAGGAACCACAAAGGAGTTTTTAAGACTAACTTAGAATTGTATGGAACATTCAGCACATTATGCTAATTTTTTTTCAGAAGCTCAACAACTTAGATGGGAAAAAAAATCAGACTGTTTCCATCTTGTTGCAGAAGCCGGGTAATCTATGTCTCATCAATGCTAACAAATATACCCCCTAATAGCAGTTTGTGTTTGTAACGGTGAGAAATGCTTCCCTGGAAAATATTATTAGCGCTTATATTATCTAACAGATTACACTCTCGCTCAACTCGGGGTCCCAGTAAAAATATAATGGCAGATTGTAGCCGATGGGCTCTCTATTTTTATGGTAGAGACTTCATTATTTTGCAAAGTTGAAAGAAATTCTTTGAAAATACAGCAGTGCACGTGCGTGCCCGTGCGTGCGCGCGCACACACACACACACACACACACACACACACACACAGATTCTCCAGCAGTATGTGCACACACACACACATGCACAAGTGCCAGAGCCCAGGTTGACTGAGGGGCATGGTGATGGAGAGGGTTGCAGCCTGCCAAGTCCCAGGAGCTTCCCTCACAGGTTAAGTTGTCTGAGACAGTGGGGTGCTGCTTCCCCAGGATGGGCAGAGTGGGAAGTGGCCCCCAGCTGAACCCTGCCCCAGCTCTCACCCTGAGACCAATATTCTTGCTCAACAGCCACCTTCCCTAATAGATGATAGATGGTTGGATCCATGGGGACAAGGTGCAGTGTGTCTAGCTTCTGCTACTGTCTGAACCCTGAGCACAGAGCCTGGAAAACCTAAGGGCTGTGGCAATTCTGGATGCCCAGAGGAGTTTAATTTACAAACAAGAGTCCAGAGAGGTTGAGTAAGATGAGTTGTCATCCAGGGACCCAGTAGCACTTCTCTGCCAGCTGAGGAAAAGATCTGGAGGCCAAGGGAAAGATCCCAGACTCAGGCTGTAGGGTAGGACTGTGTGGTGGAGAGCTTAGGGAGAGGACAGAGGAGAGGGAGCTCTGTCTGCATGGAGGACGCTGGAGAGGGCTTCTGGAGGAGGCGGGGCAAGAGAGGAGAGGAGAGGGAAGGACTTAATCAAGTCCAGGAAGCAAGAGTGAGATTAGGGTGTATGTAGGGAGCCAAAGTGTGACAGGGCAGTGGGGGATGTGTCCCCAGGCTTCCAGATCCCAAGCTAACTACACCCAAGGCCCTGATTTCCATTCTTTTAGTCCTTGGAGGAGCACTTGGGGTTTTTTTCCTCTCAGAGGCCTCCTCCCCTTTCTCACAGGGCCATTTCCCATTTGCAAAGTGTGCGGTGGGATGACCAATGGACATCTTTCCACCTGTGTTTACCGTGCATGTCAGTGAAGTGGCCATGCACTTCTCTGAGGGTGGCTGCATGTGCTGAGTAGGGAGGTGGCTCCCCCAGGAGCTCACGGGCCAGTGGTGGAAAGAGAATTATCAGGTGGTGTGCTGTCAATCATCAGGTGAGATGTCAGAGTGAGGTGTTTTCTCTTGCCTCTCCTCATCTTTATGTTCCGCTGACCCTGAGCAGGATGTTCCCAGATGGGGTGGCTCCCAAGGGTAGGACTATTGAGACCCCTTAGGGCTGGAGCTGCTCCCCCACCTGGAGCATGGTGGGTAGTGTTCTAGAAATGCTTAGAAGACAAGGAGCTCAAAAAGGTGGAGTGGGGCTCCAGCCCGAAGCTGGAAAAAGAGCCAGCTTCTCATCCAGACACCAAAAGGGACCCCACGCCTTGTTCTGGAAAGAGGAATAATACTTGAGGGTGTGTCTAATGCCAGTCTCTCAGCAGGGCCAGGAGCTGCTATAGGGACTGTCATGCCCCTCAGTTGGAGATGGAGCTCGGGCTCCCTGGAGGCTGGTGGTCTCTAGCCATACCCCTGTCACCTCTTTTAGATGCTGCATCTGGGGTGAAGTTCCTTGGTCAGATTCCACACACTTCAGAGTACGTGCCAGAGAAGATGCCCAGCTCCCAAAGCTTCATGACTGAGCAGGGCTAGGTCAGGACAGAGGATCCTGCATGGGGATGAAGTGGACTGAAGAGGCTGGACACCTGAGGAATTTTCAGGAAGCAGGTTTATTGACTGCCGGGTTCAGAGGTGACTCACGCCTAAGAATTCTTCCACTGAACAAAGATTTTGGAAATTCTTTAAACTTTATACCCAGGGTGAGGGGAGGCTTGGAGGTTCACATGACAAGCACTCTCTCTTCCATCCCCTAGACCAGATACAGGTTTCACAATTTGTTTTTTTCCTGCAGACCTGGCATTTACAAAAGGGAGAAACAACCAACCACAATATCCTCTGCATGCAGAAGTTTTTGCTGATAGAAAGCTTTCTGAAGAAGAGGAACTTACATGTTACAAATATAGTAGGAGTTTCTTCTCAGTTATGGTAAGGGTCTTCTGGTTGGGGGAAGTCTCTGGCCTGCTTCAGGGAAGCAGGGGCCAAGCCAGGCCTGTGAGCTGTCTGATGGTGGGAAGGTGGTGATGGGCCTCATTCTTTGATTACAGATACCAGCCTGAGTGCCCACCCTGGTCTTCTCACTGCTGGTGTGGGTAATATTCCTCCCAGAGCTGAAGGGAGAGAAGTACCTGGGACAGGATGATTTGTGCAGGAGAGAACACAGGAAAACAGCCACCTATTACTACTATGCACGGGACACAGAAGGAGCTCCGAATGGGAAAGGAGTTGGCATAGGACCAGAAAAATGATGTTGGGGGGCAAGAACAGATCAGAGCAACAGTTTTTGCCAAAGCAACAGAGTCCAACCTGGACTCTGCAGCTCTGGCCCTGCCTCCTCTAATCTCTGCTCCTTCAGGGCTAGTGGCTGCCCTGCCTCCAGACCTTCTCCCTGCCTCAAGTGCCCTGCCCTGTCCTCGAATCCTGCCTCCATGACCTTCCTCCTCCGGAAGCCCACCCTGACTCTACCCAGCAGAGGCCTAGTATCCCACCCAATCCAGATCTGGCCCCTTCACATAGTACACCTGTACAGTCTGCATCTTGGCCTTGGGTCCCTTGAAGGTAGTGACTGCCTTTTTTTTTTTTTTTTTTTTTTTCCATCTCTGTGGCTCCAGGGTCTTGTCTGGGGCCTGAGATGATGTTTGGGGTATGCATGAATGAGGCCAAAGAGCATACATCTTGACCATTTTGGGGTGAAATAGTCTGGATGGGAAAGAGTCCTGGCACAAAGTGTCAGTGCTAAGCAGGCAGGTGCTGGGTCTCTGGAGGGCTGTGTGCTGGGATAAACTGCAGGGGAATTTGCAGATCTCTGACCCAAGGTTGGGGCTGCTTGGGGGTTTCTCAAGTCCTCTCTCCTTAGGGCCCAGAGAGGGAATGAGGGTAAAGCTAACATGTGACTGAAGAGCAGTAAGAATAGACACCCCAGAGCCCAAGGAGTCCCTGGGATCCAGAGGACTGAGCTCACAGCTGCAGCTCCTGTGACCCCAGGGTATAGCCTCCATGTCCTTCTGTAGAGCCTGCCAAGGTATGCTCTGGTGGGAGGTGTGGCATGGCCAGCGAGGGAGGGAGGGCGACTGGGAGAGCTGTCTTAGATTGCTGAGACGGCCCAGCCAGGCTGCTGCAGGAAGCAGGCAGGAAAGTGCTGCTTGGGTCACTGCTGCTCGCTCACCTTCCCTGGGTGAGTGGAAGAGAAGCAAAGCCCAGGCAGCAGCTTAGCAAGGAGGACAAGGCCTCAGAGTGGTTGGGACCTTACACCCTGCTCCCCAGGGAAAGTGTTGGATGTCCTCGTGTTCTAGGAGAAAGCAAACAGAATTAAATCTCCATTCTCAGAAGATCCACGTGCAGTCTGCCCTCCATTTCCTCCAGATTCAACCAACTGCAAGTGGAAAGTACTAGTAAATATTGCATCTGAACTGAACATGTCCAGACTTTTTTCTTGTCATTATTCCCTAAACAATGTAGTATAACAGCTATTGGCAAAGCATTTACATTGCATTAGGCATTATAAGTAATCTAGAGATGATTTAAAGTATCTTGAAGGATGTGCATAAATTATATACAAAACGGATGCCATTTATACAAGAACTTGAGCATCTGCACATCTTGGTATCTGTGGGGGGTCCTGGAACCAGTCCCCACCATGGATACTGAGAGACAGCTATATTTAAGAGTGAGGTACTAGACAGTAGAATGGAAGTATATGAGTGTGTGTGTGTGTGTGTGTGTGTGTGTGTGTGTGTGTGTAGGAGAGACAGAGAGAGAGAGAAAGAGAGAGCCTGGATTGGGGTGTGTACTTTGCTTCCCAAGGATGCTGCAACCAGAGGACTAAAGACAAGGTACCAGCAGGTCCACTGCCCTCCAGGGCCTCCTCCAGCTGCTGGTGGCTCCTGGCAGTTTGTGACTGTGGCAGCACAGTCCCCATCTCCTTCTTCACGTGGACGACTTCCCTGTTTTTCTATGTCCTTATTTGTCTCCTATAAGAACACTGATTAGACTTAGGACCTAGTCTGACACAGTATGATCTCATCTTGATTTTTACCTTAAGTGTATCAGCAAAGGCCCTATTTCCACAGAAGGTCACACTGTGAGGTTTGGGGTGGACATGAACTTTGGAGTGGGGAAAGGCAACATTCACCTCGTCATTAGGAGGCGGGGCTTGTCTATATCTGTAAGTCTCTTTTCTTGAGTTGGTAATTTTCCTTTGAGACAGTGCTATGGTTTGAACCTGATCTGTCCCCAAACTCATGGAAGAGTTTCATCCCCCTGTCATAGGTTAATGGTATGAAGAGGGTGGAAACTTAATTCAACTAGGGTGAGACTCTGGAAAATGATTAGGATTAGATAGGGTCACTGAGGTGGAGCTCCAATGATTGAATCCTGGTGACTGTATAAGAAGAGGAACAGAAACCAGACATGTACACATAGATGCTGCTCTCTGTGTACGAGCCATGTGATGCTCTGTACCACCTTGGGGCTCTGTCAGCAAGAAGGCCATCACCAGATGAGATCCCTAGACCTTGCATCTCCAGAATTGTGTACCAAAATAAACCTATTTTCTTTATAAAATGAGACTGCCTCAGGCATTTCATTATAGCAGTAAAAAACAGACTGATACATACAGGTAACTGTTGTTTTCAGAACCAGGCAGGGGAAAGACTGGGATTCTTGTCATTTGAGAAGTGCACTTGCATTTCATTTGTCTTTAGTGTGGGCTCCATGCTCAGATGGGCCTGGGGTCTTAGGGCATAGCACCCCCTGGACTAGCCTCTTCTGAGAACAACCCTCCAGGCTTCTGCTGGGAGACAAGTAGGACATAGCTCTCAGCTGCGCAGGTGAGGGAGGGCACAGGGATAGATTTCCAGGTATTCCTTTTGTATTGAGGCCACTTTTGCTTCCACCCTCAAAGGTGCTTAGGCCTCTGATTCCAGAGTCCATGTGAGGGTGAGGAAGTGCAGATCAGCTGCTTTCAGGACTACCTCCTCTGGTTTAGATGTGACTTTCTCAATTCTGCTATGTCAGTCACTGTTTATGCATTTGCCTTCCAGTTTCCCAAAGTTTGATCTTTGTCTCCTGTTCCATTGACATCTTGGTGGGTGTGGTCTCTGCTGTCGATATCCTCCTAGTTTGCCTAGTGGACTCTGACAACATTAGAATGAAGCCCAAACTTCCCCTGGGCTTACAGGAACTGGCTTTGACCAACTTCCCAGCCTCACCCATCCTGCTCTTCATCAAACCCCACCCACCAACCCTGGCCTCCTGACTTGCCCCCTCTCCTCCTCTCTCCTTAAGAAGGTCACTCTTCAGAAAGACCTCCCCAGCCTCCCACCTGTCCTCTTGTTTCCCTCCCGCACCCCATGCTGCCTTCCTGGAGTAACGATTTGTCTTCATCTATCCTCTGCATCCCTGCAATCTGCTCTGTGTTGGGAAGCTCACTTGTGTGGTTTGCCTTGGCGACTCCCTCACACCTCTGGTTTCCTGTTGAGTTCATTGGCGGGGAGGGTCACTGGATTGGAGGGTGGGAGGAAAGGGAGAATCCATTCCCCTGATGGCTCTCCATGGGTTGGCTGTGTTCCTTTGCTGAAGGCCTCTGCTCTGGTGAAGGGGCCACTTTGTAGAGCTACCTGCTCAGTATTTTAGGAACTTGACCCTGAGGCCCCGAGATGCTTCCCTTGTAGACATTGCCCACATCTCTATCAACAGTCCCTCTCAAAGCACCAAGTTTGGTGTTGTGGTCAGTTTCCTGCTAAGGGTCCCACGTGCTCTTCTTTTTAGTTTACTGGTTTACCACTCATCTATCTTACTGGACTATCCATTTCATGGTGATCAGCACTGTCTAGTTTACTGCTGGATCCCCAGGGCCTACCTCTGGGTCTAGCACATGCCTAGCAATACAAAGTCCTCCATCAATGTCTGTTAAGAGTGCACCCATGCATGCCCACACACATGCACATGTGCACAATGCATGCATGCAGGCATATTTACACAGTAAAGGCCTCTACAGCTTTCAACGACTTGGGGCCTTCAGATGGTATAGAGCAAAGAGGGATTCCAAGCAAGTGCGCTCAAACCTTCTTGACCTCTTTCCATGTATTAGTCATTCAGTGTGTGGAAGCTACCAGCGTTCCTGCTGTGTGGCCCCCGGGTCAACTTAACTTCTCTGAGATACTGCTTCCCTTCATAGGAATAGTGATAACTTCTCTGTGATCACCTCTCATTCCACCACTGTGGAATGTGGGATGTGCCAGGTCAGTAGTAGCAGTAGCAGGAAAGTCACAGGAGTCTGAAGAGACTGGCCCGAGATGAGGAATAGAGAGGGAATTCCATGAAGAGGTTTTGTATCAAACTGCCTTCTTCCTAAGGTATACTCACGGCTCTATAGTAGCTGGCCAATCTGGTTGTCCGTGGATTTATTTTCCAAAGAGGAGGTGGGGCCCCAGGGGGAAGGTAGCTGGGCAAGCCAGGCTCCAAATGACACAGGTTCCACCCTGGCCCCACTTACACGTAGGAGGCCAAAAAGGGACAGACAGATGGGTGTCTGTGCAGGGAGCCAGCTCCCCGTTCAGCCTGAGAGCAGAGAGGCCCTTTTGCTATCTTCTCTCTCCTTTCTTCTTTTCCTTCGGCTGACTTCTCTGCTCCCTCCCCTTCTCTCCTGGGCTGGCCTAGAGAACTTGGAACTTTCTGGAAGTTTTCTTGGGGGAGGCTGGGGAATGAGGCTCATTCTCACTGACGCTTTTAAAGGAGGCCATAAAACCTCTCTGAGTTCAGGTTTCTATTACACGGGTAGAATGTGGAAGCTGATGATAGTCTATGAAAATTCAATAAACCTTGAAAACAGCATCAGGGTTGATATCTGTAATTTAAAATAATGGATACCAAGAAATTGTTTCTCATTTATCTCTACTGCTGAGAATGTGGCACCAGAGAGACTTCATTAGGTGTAGTTTAGTTTTTTTCTTTTTTTTTTAACAACAACAAAAAAATAGTGTCATTTATCTCAATCAATGACAGATGTGGGAGGTGGCAATGATGGGTTTAATAACACCCAACCAACAAAAGCCTCGGTTCTCTTCACAGTTTAGAACAAATAAATGGACACACAAAAATCACTTCACAATGGGAAAGGTGCAGACACTTAAGTCTGGTTCTGTATGGAAATGTCACTTTTGGTTTGTTAAGCAGCACATCTGGCTTGTGGTATTGTTTGGAAGGTGGGGGTGGGCCTGACAACATGGCCAGGTGTCTGCTATGCCTGGTTGGAAGCCTCTCATCCCATTGAGGAGCCCTGAGCGGAAGCTGGGTGGCTGGGAAAGGCCTCAGGCCTTGGGAGAGTGACCACGGTACCTGCTCTTGACTCCTGAGACAGCAGTGCTTGCTGGATACATTCTTGTCTGCCTGTGTGTGTTTCTATGTATGTGTGTCTGTATGTGTCTCTGTATGTATGTGTACATGTGTGTCTCTGCATGTATGCGTCTGTATACGTGTCTGCATTTGTGTGTGCCTTGCTTATGTATTATTTGTTTATATTTGTTTATTTGGCTTATATATGTGTGTGTATGTGGATTTGTGTGTGCGTGTGTGTGTGGGTGTGTGTATGACCCTCAGGCTTCTCCTGACCAAGTCTTTTTGCAGTATTTCAGAAACCCAAGATCCAGGCATTCAGTCTCTGCAAGTGACAAACCGACAGAGTAAAACTATCCACCTAAGGGTGATTAATAAACTCCATTTTTAGGACAAAGAACATTTTACAGAAGATCTTAAACTCCCCCACAGTCCCAGTGTGGTTGAGGGTGGGAGGAAGGGAGTCCAAACCTCCAGGGGATCTGGAAGTGGAGGTTTCACTGAGCGCCCCCCAAATTTAGATCATCTGTTTCTTTGACCACAGGCTGGTTACGTGCTGAGTGGCAGGCATGGTGCTGTCAAAGCCTATGGAGGGAGTGGCAGTAACCAGGGGACAGGGGACATGGGTAGCTCTATAGGCATTCACTCAGTTAGGTAAGGGTGCGGTTTCCAGGGAGACACCCACCTGCTATCCTGTGAGCTCCTGTTGACCTTCCAGCCTCACTCATGTGTGCCCTTTCTCTGTACCACAGGCTATTTGCACCTCCAATGTGTCTCAGATACAGGCCCTGTGTGAGCCTCTGCCCCCCCTTATACACACATACTCACATACACATGCGTGCACACACTCCTCCCACCCCCCAAACAGCAAGCACTTCATCCAACTATAGCAGCCAGGGACATCCTACTGTTAGGAAATGGATCAAAGCATGCTAATTGATCAAATATTAAATGCCAGCTAAATGCAGCACTGAATAATTCACCTTTTCTCGTGCAAGCGACTTTGCAGTGACTGAAATAGGAAGCGGGAATTTTCATGCTGATAACGGTGTTAGCAGGAGAGGGAGGAAATGTTGTTTGTTTTCCTGAAGTGTTGCAAAATGTGTGAGAACCAAAGTCTTCACTTATTAAATTCAGCCCTGTGGGAATACAGTGTCAAGATTTTCTCCCTCAGCCTGATTTTTAAAGAAGTAGGTGGGAGGGGCCTGGAGAGCATTGAGGGGCCTGCAGGTGAGGGCAAGTGGGTTCCTTGGTGTGGGGCACAGTGGATGGTACGGGGGATGCTTTACCTGGAGGAGACTCAAGAACAAGGGGACCCCACTGTGGCAGGCCGAGTCATGCACCCCGAGGGTATGCATGTCCTAATCCCAGGAACTGTGCATGTCCCCTCACATGTCCATGTGAATACATTAAGAATACTGAGATGGGAAGGGGATGCTAGATGATCAAGCAGATCTAATGAGACTATAAGGGTCCTTTTAAGAGAGGCAGGAGTGTCAGAGCCAGAGTTGATGTGACAACACAAGAGTTCAGCGTGATGCTACCATAAGCCATGGAATGCAGGCAGCTTCTAGAGGAGGAAGGGGGTCTCTTCCAGAAACTCCAGAATTCTGCTTAGTCAGCACTTTGATTTTAGCCCTGTGTGATCTAGTTTGGACGTCTGACCTCCTGAATCTTAAGGTAATACATTTATATTATTTTGAGCAACTAAATGTGTCATGGTAGTGACAGGAAATGAATATAGGCATCCTCAACTTTCTTCTTATAGCTTGCTGTGTTCCCCAAATACCACCATTGGGTCCACTCCTTTGGGGCACATGTGGAAAACAGGCATTCTTCATTATATTTATAATTAGTAACATTTATAATATGTGTCATGCTCTGTGTAAGAGCTCTACCTGCATAAACCTACTTAGTCCTCCTAATAACCCTACAGTTAGGCACCATTAATATCTACACATAGGGGATAATTAATGGTGTTCATTGTCTATTGCTGTTTAACAAATAGATTAAAACACCAAACATTTATTATTTTACTGTTTCTGTGGGTCAGCAATCCAGAAGAACCTTAGCAGGGTGGTTCTGGCTCAGGATCTCAGGGGACTGCCATGGTATCCACTGGGGGTCATCTCTTGGCTGGATGGCTCCCCAGCTCAAGTTCTCCAGCTGGTGGCTGAAAGTTCCTTGTCATGGGGTCTTCTTCATAGGGCTACTCACAATATGGCAGCTTGTTTCTCCCAGAGCAAAAGATGTGTGTGATGTGTGTGTGTGTGTGTGTGTGTGTGTGTGTGTGTGTGTGTGTGCGCGCATGTGTGAGAGGGAGAGAGAGAGAGAAATGAAAACAAGAACCCATTTATAACTTAAACTCAGAAGAGACATCTATCATTTCAGTCATATTCTATTCACTGGAAGTCAGTGACCAGATCTAGCCACACTCAAGTGAGGAGCTTATCCAGGAGTGTGATTACTGAAGGCAGAGGTCACTGGGGACAGTCTTAGAACTTGTGTGTCACATTCTCTGGATAACTGAAATTCAGAGAGGCTAAGCTAGTAAAAGGGCTAGAATTGGCGTCCAACTCTGGGTTGAGCTCAGTGCCCATCTCCTCAGCATCCTTCTGTCTTGCTTGATGAAGATCATGTCATTCACATGCTCTTGCCACTCTCAGGCCTTTACTTTGATGGCTCTCTGGTGCACCCTTGGCCCTCATGTGCACCTCTATGCTAGCATGGGCCCCCAGCACTGCTGTGTTTGGTTTATAGTTGGTCTGTTCTGCTGGAAGGATGGTGAGCCAGACACAAGATAGACCCCTGGAAGGAGGAAGGACAGAAGAAACAGGCTCAAGGGGAGTTTGCTCTTTAAAAAGCAGCATGGACCCACAGGATGAAGAGTCCTGGGACAGGAGGACTGTGCCTGGATGTCCGTTTCTTATGTTTGGTTATCTCTATGTGGCTTTCCAAGGGTCTCGGAAGCTTGTAGGTTGGCCACTTCCGGGACAACCCTGTATCTCTCCAACACCATCTCTTTGAACACCATGGCACCGTGGGAGGAAGGAGCAGTGTCCCTGAAACCCAAGGTTAGTGGACCTTGGAGGGCCCACTGTGAGAAAAGGAGACAGTGTCTCCTGGACATGATGGGGGTAGTGTCTATTGTCCAGATACCTCCTTCCTCTTCATTTTGGGAGGCAGGAGGAAGCGAGACCATGCTCAGGGACCCCTAGAAGGTCAGTGTCTTCCTGCAGTAGTGATGGGGGTTTCGCTCTCATGGATTCTGCACCCAGGTGTTGCCCTCAGCTGGGAATCCCTACACAGTGCTTTGCAAAGGACCAGGGTCAGCCACATCAGCCCTTGTTGAGACTTTAAAGATTTAAACATGCAAATTCCCAGTCCTTTCTTCCCAGAACTACTGAGCTAGAAACTCTGGGGGTGGGGCCCAGCAATCGCCTGTTTAATAAACCCTCCCCGCGATTCTGATGCAGATAACATTTGAGAACCATGCTCTGGGCATTCATTTCCTTTTCAGTCCCAACAAAGCTTTTATACTTTTTTTTTTAAATAAAAAGTTCAACATATAAATGTTGGAAAATCCAAGGAGACACATAGAGGGGAAATTTAAATTATCTACAGATCAGTATTAACTCAGTATATCTTGCTTCATGGTTAAGGTGTACATGTATGTTTATGAATATGCATAGTATTTAACAAAATTGAAAGTTTACTCTAAAGGTGTTTTGTTGACTGGATTTTAAACATCTGTCCATGTCTTGAATGTTGCCCCCCTACACCATTTCCTCAGGCTGTGTAGTGTTCAGTTGTTGGAATGTATTGGCTTTTAACCAATCCCTGGGGTTGATGGATCCAGTGTTGGTAGAGGGCATCGATTGTGAACTGTGCTCAGATGTGTTCACAGTGCAAACAGATGGTGAGCAAAGCCAATTAACCTCTCCCTCCTGTCTCTGGGTTTGGAGGGCAGACCAATCAGGAGGCTCCTGAAAGTTGGGGGGTAGGGTCCTAGATACAGCCACAGGCCAGGAGAATGTCGGTAAAGGGACAAATGAAGGAGGCACCCTATGTCCAGAGAGTGCCTAGAAGAAGGGAGAGGGGAGTCATAGAATCTGAGTCCCTGTCACAGAGATTGCACTTTGATAGGAACAGAGATAAGGAAGTCAACACGTTGATTCCAGTTTTTGCTTCAGAAACAAAAAGGAAAGAGAGAGAGAGAGAGAGAGAGAGAGAGAGAGAGAGAGAGAGAGAGAGAGAGAGAGAGAGAGAGAGAGGGAGCCACAAAAACAAAAACCTGTGTTTATATGCATAGAAAAATGCGTGGAGGGCTATAAACCAAAATGTTAATGTGATTTCTGAGTGGCGATGTTATGAGATATTTTCATTTTCTTCTTATTGCTTATCTATATTTCTTGAATTTTCTATAATGAACATCCATTACTTTTGTAATAAAAACACTGAAAAGAAGACTAGGGGAGTCAGAAGGAACTGTTGTTTTGGGTGGAAGATCCTGGAAGATCCTGGAAGGTCCCTTGAGTTGTGCTGAGGTGATGGGCATCAGAGAAAGAGCCACTGGGCTCATGGGCCAGGCTAAGCAGGCTGGGGAGATGACCCTGGACTTCCTGTCAGTTGATGGAAAGGTGCTCAGAGAGGGTGCTGCTGGCAGGGAGGGGTGCTGTGGCCTGGCCTCCCAACCCTGCAGGGTGTATGTTTACATACGCGTGTTCCCAGCCTGGTCAACAAGTGACCACAAGGCGAGCCCCGCTTGGGGCTGCACAGACCCTGGGTGAGGGTGGCAGGCAGGAAGGCATCGAGCCCAGCCTCCTCCTCCAGAAGAGGCTGATTAGGAGAGAGTCAGGGCTATTAACCCCTCCCCCATCTCCTGGGCTTTCACTCAGCACAATGCCCTGCGGAAGCAACCTTGAAAGACAGCGCTCAGATGAGTTTCAGTGACATCTGATCTGATGCTGAAGGGGTTACTCTGGTTTTTTTATTAAAGTTCATTACTTTCAACTGCAAACGAGGGGGTTTGGTGGGTTTATGTCTTAAACCTAATTGAACCATTTCCCTCGCTCTTTTCCCCAGTGTGAAACATTCTTACCTTTCGGTGCAGGAAAAAAAAAAAAAAAACAGAAAAAATTTTTTTAATTTTAAGAAGATATATTTATCTTTGAAGGACATGGAGAATTGAAGAAAACATAACAGGTTTGGAAACAAGGGAGGAAGCGGCTGCATCTTGGTGAGCCGGTGATCTTGGGGTTCCCTGAAATCAGATCCTAGCAGGGAGAGGTCTAGCTCCAAAGATTCTGGGTTCTCCTGTGGAACTGTGCTGGTTGGTTTGCTAGGGACCTCAGCTGCTTCAAAGGGAGACTTCCGCAAGATTGATGGAGCCTGTGACAATGGATGAGTTCCGAGAGCAGCCGCTCTCTACTTTTCTCTTTTCTGTTCTCATAACAAGATTTCTGACCTGGAAAACAATTTTTCTGACCGGAAATGCTTGAAAGGACTGAGCTAATGGAGGCTGAGCTTCCAGAGAGCTCACAGGGACCTCATGAGAAGTGTCCGCCTGTAGGGTGGGAGCACAGTGTGAGTTAGGAGAGCTGGCAGGCTTAGTGGCTGATTTGTTTTGTAACGTTTTTCCTAAGGTGATTTTGCCGAAGTCTGAGAGGAAGGCACATGATCCAGGGAGTGGCGAGAAGTGAGTTTGGGGATTAGGAGTAAGGGTCCTTGAGGCTGTTGCTGTGTGACAGGGGAAATGCAAGACCCCCCTCGGCTCTACCTGTGCAGGGTTCCCCTTGCTTTCTGCCACTGAAAAGAGCTCTTATGGTGACAAGTGTGACAGTGCCCTCCTCTCCCCAGGCTCCTCCCCAAGCGGAGGAACAGCGAAGTTTGGAGTAGTGTCTTGGTGGAATGGATTCTACCAATGTGTTCTACCATATTCTACCAATGGATTCTACCATAATGGCTTATGGTCTCTTTGTTCCAGGCCTTTTATTGGGACCTGAAGGAAGTTGGGGGTGGAGGGGCTGAGGAGGGAGGGTCTGCTGTTCTGGTGCAGCTGTGGGAGAGCAGGGGATGGCTCTAGAGCCTGGTCCGCCCTCTGTCTGACCCCAGCAGGTGCTGTTGGGCTCTTCTCCTGGAGTCTGACTTGGCTCCCCGCCAGCGGTCTCTTCCATCCTCCTTGTCAGTTGGCACTGCTGACCATTACTGCCTGGACCTTGTGGCATTTGTAGGGATGGGATTCTAAAGTCCTGGCCAGGAGCTTGCTGCCTACCAAGAAGATGCCACATGTTCATAACTGACAATGCTCCTAGCAGAGGGTGAGAGGATCCCAGAAGAGGGACTTCCTGTGATATTCAGGTGCAGTGAGAATGTGGAGTCAGGACAGGCTTTGTGGGTGAGAAAGCCCTTCTCTGGGGTCTGCACAATTTGACAGGGGGATTTTTGAGAGGAGGTGTTCTAGGCTGGGGCCTGTGAAGGAGTTGTGTGAAGCGGGTGGGAAGAGGAGGCAGCTCCATGGTGGACCAAGGATGAGTGGAGGGAGGAGCAGAACTGAGTAAATAGGGGAAAGGGAGGCAGCTGTGGGGAGCTTTAAGGGTCATTGGGAAGAGGGGACCCTGGAAGTGTCTGCCAATTTGAGAGTGACTAGGTTAGGGCTTGCTTTGACAGCTGACTGACAGGTCTGGGGCTGGCAGCAGGGGCTGAGAGAAGAGGAGGTGAATAGGAAGCTTCCTGGGGAAGGGACAATGGGATTATTCTCCTTAGTACCCCAAGCATCATCATGGAAGATGCAGTTAAGTGGTGAATCGACCAGAAATGTTCCTGATGCCCTGTTGTCTGGGGCCTTGCCTAGAAAACTAGAGGTCTCAGCTCTTAATCTTGCTGTTAAATCTGGGCCCTTGAGGGTCTACAGCCTCATCCCCAGCAGGAGCTGACAATGGTGGTTCTCTTTCTCCTATCCTGGAGGACCAGAGATCTCTCATATTGGTTGTCTGGATCATGCGTAGTCTGCCAGAGCCCTGAGTGTCAGATCCAACACCCTGAGGAAGACTTGAACACACTGAAGACCCTGCCAGATGGAGGGTTCTTGGGGAGCCCATGATGGTGGGGATGTAGAAGCCCAGAACTGGCACTTGAAATGTGTCATTGTTTTATTAAAGTTTAAAATTTAATGAAATGAAATTTATGGGAGATGTTCCAGCACCACAAATCCTTCAGCTTCTTGCTGATGCAGCAAGTCGGTGCACAGCTGTGCCTCTCTGTCTCGGGATGTTGCAAATGGAAGAAGGGCTTGGTGGTTGTCGAGGACCCATGTGGCTGGGGGGGCGGTGCGCCAGTGGATGATCCGAACTCATCAGGCCTGGGGTGGCACAGAGCCTTGGCCAAGGTCATGTCCTTGGTGCTGCTGTTGAAGACCTCAGGCCTCTCTGTCCACCTGACATGACTACCTTTGCTGCAGTAGCATGTCCTTGAGACAGACATTGAGGATATACTGAAAATACTTAAATTACCCACACAGGGAGCAGTAGAGCAGAGTGATAAACAGACTGCAGAGCCAAACAGCCAGGATCCCGGCTCTGCTGCTTACTTGCTCTACAAGTTCCCGGGCCCTTTCTTTCTGCATTTGTCTGATGGCAATACCAATAGATCCTCCCTCACAGGGTTACACCAGGCAGTGCTGTGAGGCACTTAGCATGGGCTGGCACCCTGAGCATTAAAGAAGTGGTCACTTTTTAAACTTTTTATTATTGGTCATATGTTACTGAGCATTAGGTCACTGCCCTCACAGAGCCTGTGGTCAGCATGAGCAGATGGGCAAGTACAAGTTCAGAGACATCTGAAATACTTGGAGGCATGCTAAGTGCTGAGAAGACTTGATAGAATGTGTGGGCATGTGTGCATGCACACACACACACACACACATGTGCGTTTGTGTATGATCTGGGGAGGCTTTTAGGAAGGGCTGATTTTGGCCCTGGCCTTTAGGGATTGGGGAAGATTTCAATGAAAAGGCCTAGAGAAAATTGAGACACTTAGCCAAGTGATTCATGTCAATATCAATAATGATAAATCATGTTGATAGTATGTACTCTGGATGTGATATAATGAAAATGACATGTTACCCCTATGTCCCCCCAAAAGTTCATGTGGTAGGCAATGCAGCAATGTCCAGAGGTGGCGTTTTAAAGAAACCATGAGGCCTCCAACCTCATCAGTGGATTAATTCTTTGATGGATTAATAATTTGAATGGACTTCTGGGTGGTAATTGTAGGTAGGTGGGGTGTGGTTGGAGGAAGCAGGTCACTATGGGGATGGCCTTGGGGACAATAATGTGTCCCTGGTAGCTTTCTATCTCACTCTGCTTGCTAGCTGCCACAAATGGAGCAACTTCCCTCCTCCATGACCTTCTGCCTCACCACAGGCCTAGAGAAATAGAGTTGGTTGACCATGGACTGCATCTCTGAAACTATGAGCTAAAATAAATATAAATGGTTCCTTCTCTAATCTGTTCTTGTCAGGTATTTGGTCACAGTGACAAAATACTAACTAATACAACAGTCTAATCATGAGAAAAACATCAGACTAATTTCAACAGAGAGGCATTCTACAAAATACCCAGCAGTACCCCTCAATGTTGTCAAGGTCATTAGCAACCAGAAAAGTATGAAAAACTCTCACAGTCCAGAGGAGCCTTGGTAGACAGGACAGCTAAATATCCTGGATGGAATCCTGGAACAGGAAGAGGACATCAGGTAACAACTAATGAAATCTGAATAAAGTGTGGATTTTAGTTTTCTTTTTCTCTCTCTCTTTCTTTTTTCTTTTTTTAAAGGTTGTAAGCTAATTTTCTCTGAAAACGGAGAGGTAGAAAAACTTAGCACAGAATGATTCCAGAAAGTTATTAACAGTGGTTGAAGGCCAGAACTCCAACCATTGGTGTTTGTGATAATAATAACAACAATTATTGGCTCAGGATGTGGTGAGTTTGTGAAAAAGTCACAGTCTAGCTCGGGTTACGTGAGCCAGTGAACCCTTGGGGGCACCTGATCAGGAGTGCTGGTGAGCATGCCTGCAGGTATGCGGCAAGGGCAGCTCTGGGGCGCCCCCTGGTGTCAGTGCTCAGAGCTTCCCTTACTCAGACCCTGGTCACGCTGGGCTCTGAACAGAGCTCCTCAGAGAAGCCAGATGACAATATTTTTTAAAAATCAGAGAAATAATTAGAGTTTGGCCCAGATTTCTGGAACTGAGAGAGCAGCGAGACATTTGCATGAAGGCCTTGGAGGGTCTGGAGCTCTCTTCCGTCATTTATAGCTTTCCTTTTAATCGCTATTTATTTTTAAATATCTGTCTAATGTATAATACAAGCTTAGGCTCTTGAGGCCATCGCCTCTTCTTTCAGCTCTGTTTCTAAAATCCCATTTACAGAGGACAAATAGCTTTTGGGTAGAAAAATCTTTGCCTCTTCAAAGAAGCAGTTAGTGGCCCTGCTCCCCTGACTGTGCCTATCTGTGGTTGGGCAACACAGTGAGATTATTTTAATTCCATTTAAACTCTCTGGGGGTCTGGCTGCGGAGGGAGGCAGCTGCTGTCTTTGTTGACTTCTTTCTTCTTAGAAGTGCTGTGTAGGTTTCTTAGAGTGAGGTAGGGGGGCAAGTCACTGGCATCTGCAGGAGTCTCTCTCTACCCACTGGCCCCCATCAAGGCCTAGGGAATCTGCCCCGTCATTTCTCTGAACTTCAAAGGTTCTCTCAGCAGGAACTTCGCTGTCAGGACTCAGGGGTGTGTGTTTGCTGAGTTTGTATTTGTGTGTGTGAGTGCCCTGGGTCATGTATGTGCCTAGTTAGATTGAAGAAGCAAGACCCTTTCGTAAGCCAAAATTTAGGGAGCACAGACTGTACCAGTCACTGGCCACACAGAGATATCAAGTCATTTCTCAGTTTGGTAGGAGGTAAATCCTGCAAAGGAGAGGTGTGGGGTGCTATGGGAGTTCAAGAGAGGCACCTGACTCAGTTAAGGAAGGTTTCCTGGATTGAGCACTGAAGGATGAACAGAGGACACCCTTCTGGCATTTTCCTCCTCCAGAAGAAAAGCATGGAGCATTGTGTCTGCCATATGCAGGCCTGGCACCTTGAGAGGAATGCTGTGATATGGCCAGACATAGGTAGCTCAAAGGACTGTGGCAGCGACAGTGAGGGACAGCTGGCGCCAGAGTCCATTTGGAATGATGGGATAGGTTCAGGTGGGGGAGGGGAGAGTGGGAGGATTCCTTATCCTCAGAACCTGGGGCTAGCTGGGGCACAACATCATGTGGGAACAAATTGTAGCTGTTTTATTTCCCAGCAAGGAGGACTTGGCCAAGAAATGGCCTACTGGGAGGGAAGGGAATTAATTATCTTATTGACTTTATGAAAGACCAATAGGAGATTAGTGATGTTCCCATCTTAAGGATGATGTAGGGACGAGGGACCTCAGATGATCTCTCAGATGGACCCTCTGCTGGGGTCACTGGGAGATGGCATGGGCGTCAGGTTCATGTTCCCTTCGCAGCTGGTGTTACAGAAGTCCAGGGGTCCTTCTTGCCTTTGTTGAACCTAGAAGTGGCTCCTTCTGGTGCTTGGGGGCATAGGGTTCCTGGCTGGGGTTTGGAGGGCTTATGGGTGTCTTCTTTAAGAATGTGGAGACAAGTAAGCCAGACCCCTGGCTGGTACTCTACTATCATTATGAATAAGACAGCCCTTGGCCTTATGGCTCTCAGAGAGCCAGACCCTCGAGCTGTGTGTGTGGCTCTCTTGAGGGTGGGTCAGCCCTGGGACCATTAGTGCCCCAAGAGGGGGCCAGAGGTGGGCAGAAGCTCACCTGGCATCTTTTGGAGGGTGGCATTTCAGGACGAGGTGTTAGAAAACTCAGGCCCTGGGTCAAGGACTTGCTGGGTTCTATTGTCAGGTCACTTATCCTGGCTTCTCCTTCTGCCTCCCCCACTCCTTAAGTTTTGACATCTGTAAAGTGTGGGTAGCTAAGATTATATGTGGCATTCACATGATATGTGGCAAACCTCATGTCCCCACTCGCTCCCTTATTCTGCAATGTCCCTTCCCCCAGCTCCTTATTAGGCCTCAGGGGACCCAGGGAGCGACCAGAACAGAACACCCACCAAGACCCGCCTCTCTGGTGACTCAGCTCTTAAAGCACAGGAAAAAGTCAGAGCAAAGGATGTGAAGATGAACTCCACACAGAATCTCAAAATAACTCCTCTGACAGCTTGGGATGGGTGGGCAGCACTAATTTTATCTGCCTGCAGTTCCTCGATTCACAGTGACAGCAAAGTGCCCTTCCCAGATAGGGCCAGATGGTTCAGGGTGGTTTTAGAGTGGGGATAGAGCCCTGCCCCCAGCAGGCTCTGTGTGGACATAGAGACCCTCCTGTTTGAGTCCTATGGTAGGCATTTCTGTTCTATAGAAGCCCAAGTAGGCAAGACCCAGAGTCCTCCTTGGATTTTTGGCCCAGTGATGGGCAGGCATTGCTTTCCCTATTTTATAGGTGGAAAGTGCAAGATCCAGAGTTTACCTGATTCTTTAGGCCACACGCTGAGTCAGAGGTAGGGCTCAGTCTAAAACCTAGGTTTTTCTTGTATTGTCCCCAGGTGGGTCACAGTAATGAACTCTTCTCTTCCTTCATCTTCTCATCTTCTTTCCCTTTCCACTCATCCTCTGGAGTTGTGCTGTCCAATATGGTAGCCACTAGCCACATGTGGCTACTGAGCACTTGAAACATGGTTTATCCAGATTGGTTGTGGTGTAAAGGCAAATGCAGACTGGAATTTGGAGACAGTACAAAAAAAAGAAAAAAAAAAAAAAAAGAAAAGATTATCTCATTAGGGATTTTTTTTTTTTAAATGCTGATTATATGCTGATGTGATTCTATTTTGGACACACTGGGCTACCTAATATATATTTTAAAAATTACTTTATGGTGCAACTACAAGACAATTTAAAATCATCCACGTGCTTTCCCTTCTGTTTCTGTCCAACACTGCTGTTCTTGAGCCTTGCTACTCAAAGTATGGTCCATGGACCAGCAGTGAGCACTGTAGACATCACCTGGGAGCATGGTGGAGATGCTGGACTCAGGGGCCAGTCCAACCCTGCTGAATCAGAATTGGCACTCTGGTGGCATGCTTAGGTGATTAATAGGGTCACTGTAGTTTGAGAAACTCTGAGCTTAGCTCCAGCTTGATAAGACACTTTTACTGTGAGTCTGAGCTCACCTGTGAAATAAAGACTGTGCCCCACAGATCCTTCTAGACCCTCAAGTCAGCACAGCAGTGGATCAAGGGCTATGGCTTCTGCTCTGAGGGGCTTTCAGCTTGGGGACGTGGAGTGGGAGGTTGGGAAGACCCCTCAGGCCTTCAGGACTGGCGTGTGAGGTGGCAGAGTCCTGAGGAACAGTGCCTCCCTCAGGAGAGGGAGGGACAATACAGGCCTGGATCATTTCAGTGCAAAGACCTTCCAACCAAACATCCAAAGGATTGTGGCTCACTGGTCTTCAATGGAGAATTAACAAATTAACCCAGCTGTGTCAACCATGATCTCAGGCTTTGTTGTAACAAGTAGGAACTGTGCTTGCCGGACACCCCCGACCCCTGCTGCCCTGCCCCTGTGAGTTTCCCCAAGGTGTAATGAATGAATTGTTGGGTTTGACAGATGTAGACATGTACTCTGAATCCTCAGATCCTGGAAGATGGGGAAAGTTGAATCCATAGCTACACAGTGGGGCAATGGGTGGCGGGGCTGCCACATGCAGCCACCCCCAGGACTCCTCCTAAGCCGATGCCCTTGCAGTGCCCTCTGAGATTTCCCCAAAGGTTTGGGGGTGATTTGCTACAGGATAGAGGTGCTGATGCCCAACAGCTTACAGACACCTGATAGTCATGGCCATTTTTTTTTTTTTTCAAAGTCAGGATTCCTTGCTGTGGTACATGCCACCTTTAGGGGTGAGGTAAGGGTTTGGAGTGAGGATACCACCTGTTGAGAATATGTTCTGAAGAAGGAAGCAGAGGGAGAAGTCTGGTCACCTGTGTCTTGCTCTCTGATCTCAGACTTTGCAAAACCTAATGGTGACTCCAGCCTTCCAGGATTGCTTCCCAGGACTGAAAAGAAGTGTGTACACAGTCCTTCAGGCTGTTGAGATGAGATTGTGGAGCAGGTGACTTCTACCCCAGGAGAGGGAAGGCTGGCCTAATCTCACTGCTGGGGAGACACTATATCAGAGTGTGTAGGGGAATAATGGGTTTAGCACAGGTGAGGTACTAGCTGGGTAGGGCCAGGCCTGAGGGACTGCCCACGGAACACCTGTCCCCAACGACAGAGGTGGCCTCCAGGAGGAAGACCTCTGCAGGTCTGGGGGCCCTACGTGGGCCTGGCTAGGTGCAGATGCAGACCCATCTCCCACCACAATCTGAGCAGCTGACCTGACACCCCAGCTGACAGGGAGGGGGCTCAGCTTCCATGGTTGCTAGGCCCAACCTTAAGGACACTGATGAATCTAAGACTGGAAGAAAACAACAACAACAAAAAAAATGTGTATTCTTTTTGTTCTTATGTGTTTGCATTTATTTTTATGGGTTCTGATTTTTCGCTGAGTTTTCTACTGTGGCTCCTTTTGATAAACTCAAAACTGTGTCCCTGCTGCTCTCAGATGGGGGAAAGGAATTTGCTTCCACCTGGGCTGGGATAGTGGGGCAGGGTGCACTGTGGGGACCTTCCAAAGTGGACACGGCACAGTCAAGTGGAGTTCCCTATCTTGGGGAGAATAGCAGGTGTGACATCTGGAGAGGCCATATTTTCCATAATATCATCTTTCGCCTCTATAAATCTGCTTGACCTTCTGTGCCAGCTCCATGCCCCTTCCTCCTGGCCACAATCTCTTTCACCAATTTTGTGCTAGGTCCTATCCTAAGTGATTTACATGTGCTATCTCTTTAATCCTCACATCACTTTATAAGGTGTGATATAGTTATCCCCATTTTCCAGATGAGGAGACTAAGACTCTGGAGGGTAAAGTGGCCCATTCAAGTTTTATGTGCCTGCCACATAGTTGAACTGAGATCCTGTCAGGACATCCACTGCACAGAGCAGATGCTTAATATGTTTTGTGTCTCTCTAGAATGGATGCTGATTTCTGAGTTTCTGTGTCAGGTAGACTGAAGGGAACTAGGCCTGAGGAACTAGATGTGGGTGGAGGGGTCTTGAGAGAGGGCCACAGTCCTGTTATCAGGAGCATGGGAGGCTGGGCGGGTTACTGGAAGGCTGGCCCTTAGTGTAGTCCTGGATGGTGCAAACATCCCAGGCTGAATTTGGGGTCTCCTGCCACTGAGGGAGTAGGGGATGTTGCACACTCAGGCAGCCCCCTAATTGGTGACCTTGGCTACTGACAACCCCCTGACCTGTAGGCAGGAATTGGTGTGTGAAGAAGCTTCTATGTAAATTCACATTTTGCCTCTCAATCTTCAGGTCTAGTTCTCATTGGTAATTTCTCTAGGATGAGCCCATCATGGAAAGAAAGATAAGGTTTGGACTGCATCGTGTTCCCTTGGCCAGATATAGAAATTTCAGGCTCCTGCATCTACTTGGTGATTAACCATTACTGAAGGTGACTTGAGCTGTTGTTGGTGGGTGCTCGACACCATTCTGTGTTCCTCAGGTGAGGTGGGCATAAGGGACAGAAACATGTCCCCCTCTGCTCACTATGACCTGGAGTTCTTAAGCTGGAAGGGTCCTATTGACCACCCTTCTGCCTTTACTGACCTAGCCCAGGAGGGTGATCTTGGGGGACACACCCCATTCTTCCCTCTATGACCTGTCCATTGTCTTGTTGGGACAGTGGTTGGCAATCACTTACTTGGTGGAGTTGTGTAGGTAAGCCTGTTTAGTTACATATGATATGTTTATTTATCCATTTAATAAATGTCTGCTGAGTGCCACCAAGGGCCTGGCTTCAGGCTGGTCAGTAGAAGACACAGAGCTAAACATGACCTTGCCCACAGCAAACCTGGTTGTGATACAATGTCTAATGAGTGCTATGATAGAGATAAGATAACAATAGTCATGACTTAGTCATCAACAATAGTCATCATTTCATGTGAAGTTTCTTCATTTAATGTTGTTTTTTTTTTAAATCACTTACACTTTATAAATATGGAAAGCAAAGTTCAGAAAAGATAAGAAACTTGCCCAAGTTTATACGGCCAGTAGATGAAGAAACTGGGCATTGAACTCAGGCATGTGATTCTAGAGGCTACACTCTTTACTGAAGGACTGGCAGAGCACTCTAGCAACAAAGAGAAGGGAGGCATGGAAATCAGCCTAAGGTAGCTGTGGAGGAGCTGAAAGTCTATTTGGGCTTTGATCTGGCTGTCCATTACAAAACACCTGAACTTAAGGGTATAAAACCATACTAGTTATTTCCTACTATCATCTCTCATGGTATTGGAGACAGATTGGGCTCATATAGGGTTCCTGTCCATGGTCTTTCGTGTGGTTACAGTCAGATGGTGGCTGGTGGGGAGTCAGCCTTGAAGGCTTCCTCACTCACGTTCCAGGAGTGGAGACTGGCTGTTATCCAGATCCTCAGCTGGGTCTTGATCACCTCTCCATGTTAAGGGGGCTTCCTCACAACATGGTGGCTGCTTTACTAAAAGAATCTTCCTAAAAGAGAGTTGGGAAGAAGCTGTCTGGCCTTTTATGATTTAGCTCTGCATATCTTCTGCTGTACACTATCCATTTGAAGGGACACACTAAGACCAACTCTCATTTGCAGAGAAGGAAATTAGACTTTGCCTTTCCTTTGGAGGGGTGGAAGAATAAGTAAGAAAATAAGTCACAAACTGAGAAGGGAGTTCCAGGCCGAGGGGACCTTGAGAGCAAAGACTTGTCTGGAAGGCCACAGGATCATTTGGGACCATGATGGTATAATTCTGATGTGTACATTTTCATGTAGACCTGATCCTTAAAACCAAAAGCCAGTCTGCCTTTGGTACTCACTGGCTTTCAGGCACTTTGAAAAGCAGACAGACTCAGGGCAGGCCCCAGGCCTTCTTAAGAACTCAGCTTTGGGAGCCTCTCTGACTGGTAATTTATAAAGCAGGTACCATTGCTGAATCCACTGACTTGGGGTGAGACCTGGGAATCTGCACATTACCTCTGCTCCCCAGTGCTTCTGAAATATTCCTCACCCCTTGCTGGTATCCTAGTGAAGAACTGCTCCTGGGTGTCCAGAACCAAGGTAAGGACACAATCCAGTGGGTATTGGGATTTGCTCTCCCTGGAGAGGATGGGAAAGGAGCAGGAGGTCTTTTGAGGAGAAGCTGAAAGGTGTCCTGAGGAAGGACTTCTTTTGGGTCAAATATGAATTACTGCCACTTGGTGAGGAGGCTGCTTGTGAAAATACTCCTTCTATGACGTGCTCACCAGAGAAGGCTGCTCCTGCACTCAATGCCTTCCTTGCAGGTATCATGGGGCCTGAGCTGGCTGCTCTCTGACTGTCCTTTTCACCCAGCCAGGAGTGAAGGCTTGGTCTAGTGAGGAGCACCAGACCCTCCAGGTCTGGTGTGTGGGAAAAGGAATTCAACCTAAGGCCCAGATGCTGGAAGAAACGCCAGCAGGGATAGCCGAGAGAAGGATGGATATCACACTCCAGACATGTAGTGGAAGGTTGGAGTGAGAGTCCCCTACTGGCTTTGAAGAAGTAAGCTGACATATTGTGGAGGGGCATGGGAAGCCCCGGGGACCTGATGATAGCTCCAGAACTGACAGTGAGTCCTGGCTGACCATTAGCAAGGAAGTGGGGGGTCTCAACACTGGATCTGCCAACAGCCTGAATGAGTCTGAAGTGTTTCCCACTCAACCTCCAGCTGAGAACACAGCCAGGTGAACCCCTTGACTCTACCTCATGAGCTTTGGAACACAGAATCTAGTCCAGCCATGCCTGGGCTTCTGACCTGAACAACTGTGAGATTAACTCATGGATACAGTTTCCAAGTTTATGGCCATTTGTTAGTTAGTAATGGAAATTGAATACAACAGGGAACACCTCTGTCAGTTTAGGCAAATCTGGGCCTGTGGCAGTCAGGGCTGGCAGGAGCCATGGCCCTGGGTGTGACTTGCCCTGTGGCCACAGTGATTCAGTTCTTGGTGGCCTCTTCTGGAACACTGGCTCACCTCCCACAAAGCCCCCAATTACATGACAGCCCACTTTTTATGGCTGGCACAGCCACATTTTATTGTTGAATTAGCAGGAATAACAGCAGCATTTTAGTGGCTGATTGGGAGCTGTATATTAGTGATCGTATTAATAAGTGCACAGTGACAGGAGACCAGTGAGAGTCAGAAAATGAGACATTGTATTTATCCCCAGTGCAAAATCTATTTTATTATTAAAGACACTGGGTTAACTGAGGATAGATTTAATGCCTGCTGGTAATTTTATTGGATAAGCAGCAGCCCAGGTCCTCACTGCAGCCTCAGCTCTGGAACCCTCATCTGGGGCCATTGGGGACCTTGGAAAAACTGCGGGGCTGGAAAGTTGCAGATACGGCCACTTGCTTGGGACTTTCCCCTGGGGCTTCTGCTCCCTGTAGGTGGATCCTGGGGGTCTTATTTAAGGTAGGGCAAGTCCCTCACCCATTTGGAGATGAACAGGGGAGGCCAGTGTTAAGTTCTGAGGCATCTGAGGATGATGGTCAGAACTAGTGCATCCTGACTTGGGACTCACTGCTGGGAGTTTTGTTTCTCTAAGGGGAGCTGCTCAGCAGAGGGCCACACACCTGCAGGGTCCTGCATTTGGGACAGCCAGCCTCTGCACTTCATCTGTGCTCTGTTCTGTCCAGTGCCTAGCTGGGTCTGCTTCTCCAGGTGCCCGACCTTGGAGGGGGACAGGAGTGCCTGGCACTGGCTAGAGGAGCCCTGGTGCTAAGGACCACCCGACAGGAAGGGTTTGGGGTGGTTTCGGTCTCATTGGTATTTGGCAAGGGGACTCTACTTAAGACCTTGCCAAACTCTTAGTCTTCAGAACAATGCAAAGATAGAATAAGAGCCAGGAGAGCTGGGGGTGCAGTTCAGGGGTAGAGTGCTTGCTTAACACGTGCAAGGTCCTGAATTTAATCCGCAACACTGCAAGAAAGAAAATAGAATATGAGACAAGCACAGAATCTGGAAATGTTGGCTTGCTTCTGGACAGGCAAGTCCCCTTGAGTGGGTGTTTCTTTGGTGCCAGTTTAGATTCCTTCACTGCTTCTCTGTGGGTCTTCCTAGCATCAGTCCCTCCTATTCCTGGATCTTCTCAAGGACTCAGGAGCAAACCTTCTCTTTGTACCTTCTATCTCCCTCTCAGCAGAACCTGGGAAGAGAAGACAAGAGCTGGCAGGTGAGGGGCCCCTGGGGCACAGAGGATGGGAGAAAGAACACGGGCTTTGAACACCACTGGTGGGCTTGTTTCTGGCCCTGCTCTGTGCTGGTCATGTGATGGCTATCCTGGGTGTGCCACTGACCTCCCTGAGCCTTACTGCCCTCGCTGTCAATAATGACCACCATCTGGACCTCATAGGGGCAATGGTTGTAAGGACCAAAAGAGAGAATGAATGAATGCCTGTTGAGGCTTTGTAAATTGGCACTTCCATGCTACTCAGAATGGAGTACACTATTATTTCTAGAAGGATTAAGAATACTTTTATATTCTTGGAAGAACCTCCTGGCATATATAGAAGTCAATTTGTCCATTTATTCTTTCTGGAAGCACTTGATGCTGTGTGTTGGTGATATTGTGTGTGGCCAATAGGTGCTCAGTAAGTATTTATTGACTCAGTAAATATTATTGACTGGATGGACATAGAGATTATAGACCTATGTATATATGCATATATATGTATACAGATTATATATGTGTATATATGCAGATTTTAGTCTTCTGTATTTAAGGGACCTTAACCTGGGGGTGGGGGTAGTGGAGATATCTCCTAGGTTTCCTTAGGTCAGTTGATCTTGTTCTGATGCCCAGTTTTAAGGAAGCCTTGAAGGTGGACAGCAGCCAGGAATCGTGGGAGAAGCTGACTCTTCTTAGCTATGACAGGGAGATTGCAGTACCCGTGGACACAGCTGGTGTTTCTCAGCCTCCTGTGGTCACTGGAAGGCCTCCTTCCTCTCCCCAGTGGTGCAACTCCCCTGCCTCCATTAAGCCTGGAACAGACACAAAACTGTGCACAGCAAGTGCTCAGCTGAGAGATGAGCAGTCATTTTTGGAAACTTTCCACGTGCTGCTCTGGAGGGCCCGAGTGAACTCCTGGGAGGGGGCCCCCCTGCAGGAAGGCCGACGAGGGACTGCTTTGCTTCTCCGTACATTTTGGATCTTCTTGCATCTTTTTGGTCCTTACCTCCACATTGTGGTCCCCATTCTCAAAGCCTGTGTAGTCTTCTGGCCTGGCTCTTTTCTAGCCTGAATAGCCAGAAGTCCCTGGGTAATAAAGGTTGGTTCTGCAGCCCACTGCACCTAAAGTTGAAGAAAGCAGATGGAAAAGTGAATAAATGCAACTGGGCTGGGCAAGTGAGCCTATGGAGGACATCTCAAGGGTCCAGGAGCAGGCAGCCTTTTAGGGCCACAAGACTTTCACCTTCCGAGACTAATTGTGCAGAGACTAGCAAGAGCTCAGGACCCTGTGATGCTTCAGTCATTCCGGGACTGAGGACTGGAAAATCTGTGTGATTGTTTATTGCCTCCATTTTTTATTATCAGCAAAACTTTAATTACAGCTCTCACTAAACCTACTACCTTCTGCCAGCATTTACAAGGCAATAAATTTCCTCTTCTCGCCTTACACAATCTGAACCTCCAATAGGGCAGTGCATATGCACTAGAAGATATTGATTCCCCAAAGAAATTATAACAGCATTTGTTCTCAAGTAAACACACAGAGAGGCTATTATAACACCGAGGAAGAGTCGATTGTCTTTGCTTTATTAAACAACACCGTGCTCAATTGGAAGCACATCTAAATTATCAAGAGGTTGGTAGAACAGACAGGCAGCAGTGCCTGGAAAGAGGCTTCCAGTGGGAGGACTCTTGGATAGAGGTTAGACAGAAGGCTTTGTCTCTTTCTCCTTGTTTTTCGCTCCCTCATCAAAACACCCTGTTCCCCCACCACTCACCCCTGCAGTCCTTAGCATCCAAGGGCATTGATCGCGGCGCTGAGTGAGGGAGGGGGCAGCTCACTGCAAGCTGGCAGAAACGAAGCCCGCGCAAGCCCTGCCAACTGGCTAATGGCCCCATGTGTATTGGCAGACAGTAAACAAAAGCCTTTTAAAAACTTCTTGTTTTGTTACTGGCAGGTAGAAAAGGTTGATGCATTTATCAGCCTAATTTGGAAAATGGTACATGGCCCATCCTGACTTTGGAACACCCAAAGATTCATCCCACTGAGCAAAAGGGTGATCATCCATGACCTCACTCCCATAGGGCAATTTGAGGCAGAATATTTTATTGTGCACAACTTAGTCTACAGTCCCGCAAGAGCGGTGGTGGATTGAAGCTCTGAGGATGCTGTGTATGATGCTGGTGTTCATGGGGTGGTAACTGGTGTCCTGTTAAGAAACAGATAATTCCCTCTTAGAAAAGAGGAAGGGGACAGGGGAAGGGTAGGAGAGGGTGAGAGTGGGTAATGGGGCCCAGGAACAATCCAAGTACGTTACATGCATGTATGATATGCAACAATGAGATGCATTATTCTGGATAATTAATATGCCCTAGTAAAAAATGAAAATAATTCCCCCAACCCACTTTCCATGATTAAATATGTTTATAGAACATGGAACAAAGTTAAACAAATTTCATTCTGCAGGACTTTCAGCGATTTTCTGCTAATATGCATTATGAATCTGGAAGAGAAGGAAATGATACGTAAATTTGTCTGACAGTAATTTTTTTTAAAAGCAGAATTCACAAACTGGTAGGGCCAGGTGTTATTATTTTTTCCAGAATTTTTTTTTTTTTTTTTTTTTTTTGTAAAAAATGGCCCATGGGAATAAAGCAAAGGTAGATAGACTGTGAGAAGAGATCTGGATATTCTTTTCCCTGATGGATGAGGAGAACCAGTTTTCTGAATGAGTCTGAATGTGGCAGCAGGAAAGTCTGGCTATCCAGTGGCCAAAACCTTGCTAAAATGGTGCCTGAGTCCTTATAGTGACTGCGAGTTGCCTGCCATTGACATGGTGGGTACTATCTCCCTGGAGGGTGGGAGAAGCTGAGCCGAAGCAAGTGCTTCAAAACAGAGGTGTCTCTTACCAGAACACAGTCCTGGTTATTTTATCTCCATTCAAGACAACTCCATGTTAATGGCGAGGGGATTTTCTACAGTCTGGCTTCTTTGAGGTCGCTCTGATCCAAGAACAGCTGGAGAAATAGTGACTGTGGTATTTTCTGAATGGCTGCATCACTAGCTCTCCCATGCCCCAGGCCCATGCATGTCATGTCTTCTTACGGCATGACAAGGAAGCTCTTGCACTGAGAAGTGACCTTTGTGTTCTTTCCCTTCAATATGACCAATGGAATACTGTGGAAGTGAAGGAGGATGGTGTCTGTGGCTGCCATAAAGCTTCTGCGTGGCTTGCCTTCTCTCCCCTAGGATGCAAGCCTGGGAGCCCAGAGCCAACTTGTAAAAGGCCAACCCCTTCTAGGGTTGCACCCACATGGAAAAATGACAAAAGTTAAGAAGAGAGGCTGGAAGAGCCTGTCTTCCCAGACCAGGGATCAAATGTGTAAGTAAAGTAGCCTTTGAGATAAACCCAGCCAGCTCTATCATGTGACTACAACCTCATGAGAGGACCCCAGCCAGAATCTCCTGACTGAGCTGCTCCTGGAGTCCTGATCACAGTACCTGTCAGAGGTGATACTTGATTGATGTTGTTTAACCACTAAATTTTTGAGGAAGTTATTTGATAGCTATCATAACTGGAGCAGAGCTCCACAGAATTGATGTTGAAGTCTTTGAAAAGCTATCAAAATGACAGACTTGGCTCAAGGGGCCAAGATTCTTGAAAGACAGGAGACCCCATGGGGAGATCCAGACATGTGGTGCCACTTTTACTCCCAAGGTATTTGCTGGCTTGGATACAGCTATTGAGAAGCTGAGCAGAAAGTATCTAAATGTCTAAGTGGAGCACAAATTGGCATTTATATGGGACTTTGGGGAAAATTGGGGCTCAGGTCCTGAAAGGTGGGAAGCTCCCTGGTAAGCACCCCTTGACTTTCAGTTGCCACTCCTAAGGTTAAAGTCACACTTCAAAGAGATCAGCCCCACCAAAGCTGAAGGTTACCTTTAAATCAACTCAGTTGTTCACTAGATTAAGGTCATCCATCCCTCCCTCCTCTACCACCAGAAATGAAAATGAATTCTCTCTCTCTCTCTCTCTCTCTCTTTTTTTTTTTTTTCTGGGGGGGGGGGTGTGCTGGGGATCGAACCCAGGGCCTTGTGCTTACAAGGCAAGCACTCTACTGACTGAGCTATCTCCCCAGCCCCTGCATTCTCTATTGAGCAGGGAAACATCATTCAGAAACTCACATTATCTCTACAATATCTGGATTTTCTAAAACTGTGGCTCAAGCCCAGGGATGCTCTACCACTGAGCAAAATCCCCAGATCTTTTTGTTTTTCACTGTGAGACAGAGCTTCACTAAGTTGCCTGGGTTGATCTCAAATTTGTGATCTCCTGCAACAGCCTCCCAAGTTGCTGGGATTACAAGCCCAATATCTGGATTCAATTAAAAACATAGTTGTGCATCAAGATAGAATTGACTGAAAATCAAGAAAGAATACACATTGTTGAATAGACTTATGGGAAGTCTGATAGTGGAGTTATCAGACATGGACATCAAAACAACTGTGATTGATATGTGCAAGAATTTGAACAATAGCATAAAGAATTTCTGTGGAGGGCCAGGGAGATAGCTCAGCTGGTAGAGCACTTGCCTTGCAAGCACAAGGCCCTGAGTTTGATCCCCAGTACTGCAAAAAAAAAAAAAAAAAAAAAGAAGAAGAATTTCTGTGAAAAACAGGATACTATAAAATAGCCAAATGGAAATTCTGGAAATGAAAAAGCAATAACTGAGAATTTAATAGGGGGAATTAGTAGCATATGAGACACAGTGAAAGAGCAGATTAGTGAACTGGAAGAAAGATCAATAGAAAATTTTTAGTATGAAGACAGAGGAAAAAAAGATAGAAAACAGAAAATAACATAAGAGATATGGGGCATGGTGAAACAGTCCAATAAAGAGTTCAGAAAAGGAGAGGGAGAGGGAGAAACCATATTGGAAAAGATAGCAGCCAAGAATTTCCCCAAACTGATAAAAACATCATGCCAAAGTTTTCAAGAAACACTATAATTCCCAAGTAGAATAAATTAAAAGAAACACAACTAGACATACCATAGTAAAATTATTCAAAGTCGAAGAAAAATGAGGAAATCTTTGTTTTTTTTTTTTTTTTTTTTTTTTTTTTTTTTCCTTTAGGTCTTTTATTTGGACCCAGGTTTGGAGCTGGTTTACTCATTTGGGAAGCATTTGAGTTCCTACCATGTACCAAGGTAATGAACCAACAGAACAAAACGGCTGGAGCGCCTGCCTTACTGTGCTTGTGCCTTAGTGAGCAGGAGACAGATGATGTCAGAAGAGTTGAAAATGGAGGGCAGGTGGGAGGTGGGAAAGTGTTGGCACAGGAGAGCTGTCATAGAGGGTGTGATTCAGGTTTGGGGACAAGACATGGCCTCCCAAAGGGAGAAGTGGAGGCAGATACTGGAGTTCCTGGGAAGACCCTGGGTGCGGAGGAATCCGATGTGTTGGAGACACTCTATAAAGGAGCCATGCCCTCTCAGTATTTGGAGTTGAGCTCAGGGTAGCCACCTGCAGAGGCAGTGTTCTTGAGGAGGTGGCTTAGACATCCACATTGTTGAGGAGCCGAGGGAGAGTATCCACAGAGAAGTGCCATCTGACCCCTTTCACCTGGCCCTTCACAGATGGACCTCATCTCTGGCCCTTCTAAAAAGAGGGAATCTTAAAAGATTCAAAAGAAAAAGGGACAAATTTCCTTCTAAGAGCAACAGTAAGCAAGACACTGATTTCCAAGAAACAGAGAATGTTGAAGCCCATGGAATGATATTCCAACCTAAAATTCTATACCCAGTGAAGGACTTCCTTATATTTTCAGATGAACAAAAATTATGAGAAAGTTTCATTATCAGATTTGCCTTAAAGAGGATAATAAGATTTCTTAAGACAGAAAGATATTGATCCCAGATAGAAGTATGAAAGCTGGGAAATGAGTGAAAAGCAATGGAAACTTGTATGTGTATATTTGAAAATCTGACCAGTTGCGTCTTGAGGTTAAAAAATTGTAGTTAAAATACACAACAAAAAAGCACAAAAAAGCAGTAAGGTGGACATAAATGAAATTACTGTTGTAAATTTCTTCACTGTTCAGGAAATA
This sequence comes from Sciurus vulgaris, assembly GCF_902686455.1. Lineage (NCBI taxonomy): Eukaryota > Metazoa > Chordata > Mammalia > Rodentia > Sciuridae > Sciurus > Sciurus vulgaris. The sequence continues at coordinate 32,326,386 of NC_136466.1, read as the reverse complement.
ATACAAAATGCTAATTTATTTTAGTCTTTCACAAGTCAGGAATGCATTTGAATTAGGGTAGACACAATAAAGTTTGTAAAATAGCATATAACAAACCAAGAGTGGAGAAAAATGAAGTAATAAAAATGCTTAGGCCAGCTGCAATCCCAGCTGCTTGGGAGATTGAGGCAGGAGGATTGCCAGTTTGAGGCCAGCCTGGACCATGTGGGGAGACTTTCCCTCAAACTTAAAAATAAAAAAGGACAGGAGATGTCATTTAGTGGTAGAGTACTTGTCTAGTATGCAGGATGCTCTGGGTTTAATGCCCAGTACGTGGGGAAAAAAAAATCCTAAAGAAGATAAGAGAGAAAAGAAAAAGGAGGGTTGGAGATACGGCTCAGTGGTAAAGTACTTCCTGAGCATGCACCAGGCCCTGGGTTGGAGCCCAGCACTGAAAAAACAAACAAAACCAACCAAAACCAAAAATAAAAATGTAATTATATAAAATGTAAATAGAGCAATATTCTAATTATAAGGTGAAGATTATTAGAGTAGATACAAACAAAACAATACTTCTTAAAGGCATGTTTTAGATTGAAAAAAATGATATGCTATGTGTGAGAGGGACAAGGAGAAAAGAGATGGGACAAAGAAAATGATATACTATGCAAACATTAATCAAAGAAAGATAGCATAGCCATATCAATACTAGTAATACTGAGACTCATTACTAGAGATAAAGATAATCATTTCATGATGACAAAAGGGTCGATGTCTCAGGAATTTATAACAGTTCCAAATTTATAGGCACTTAGATTCATAATAAATAAAGGAAAAATCGTGAGACTTAGAAGGAGACTAGACAAATTTATAATCATGGTGGAAGATATTTCCCCCCAAGTTAATGGAGAGAATATTCTCAACTTTAAATTTTTTTTCATTAAAAAACTTTGCTTTTTTTCTTTCCTACTGCTAGGGCCTTAGCAAGCTCTAGTGAAGACCAAGTGAACAGATCAAAACAAATACTAGTGGAAAATGAGCAGAGTGCGCTGGGCTTTCCCTAAGAACTTGCTTTATTTGAGGTGTTGACCTTCATAGGAATTTCTGTATTACGTGTGAATAGACTGGTTCCGGCTGGAAGAGGACTTTCTGAGTCATACAGTAGTGAGTGCACTGCTCTGTCTAGGTACTGTGCAATAAGCACTCTGCTTCCTGATGTCTAACTGCCTGGCAAGTTTCAGAACTTGCTAAGAACTATAAAGAATGCCAAACCTCCACTTTTGTTCACTTCCGGAGCTTGCTCTCCCTACTGCCTGATATTTTATGGCAGATGCAGAACAATGGAGACTGACCTGGGCTGATAGATAATGGCCGTGAGATGTTCCCAAAATCAAGAGACAGAGCATCAGAATCAGGACCCTTGTGGGTTAGTAGCAATAGACTGGCATGTCCCCAATCTCATGAGTGTCGTGGGCTCCCGATGCTCTCAGCCACCACTTCCAAGGGGCCTGTTCTGCTATCTTTTACCTGTGGTTTGTCTCCATCAAAACTCATGTTTAGGTTTAATTCCTCAATGCCTTAGTATCAGGAGGTGGGACCTTTATGTGATAATTAAGTCACCGGTTGTGAATGGTTTCATGTTGTTTTGTAGTTTGAGCTCTCTGAGACTAGATTACTACTCTGGAGAATGAGTTGTTATTAGCATCCAGGTCACTTTGTCCCATCTCTTTTCTCCTTGTCCCTCTCACACAAGCTTCCACCATGATGCCATCTTCCATGTTGTGTAGCCAGAGAGCTGACCAAATGTGGTGCCTTGTTGTATGGACTTTCCAGCCACCAGAATCATAAACCAACTAAACCTCTTTTTCTTTATAAAGTGTCTAGCCTCAGGTATTTTGTTATGGCAACACATATGGACAAACATAATTTTTGTTTTGGAGAATAAGACTAAAATGTATCCTTTATACAATTGAAGTTTTCTTTTTAAGTAAGACATCAAATAATGTATACGACATATGCAATTGAAAATATATTATTTGATGTCTTACTTAAAAAGAAAACTACATACATTATTTGATGTCTTACTTCAAAAGAAAACCAATTGTATAAAGGATATATTTTAAATTCAAAAAATATACAGATGTATACCATTTTACTTTTAGTATTATTTACTTTTTAAAAAATTCTGTAACAATATGGAAAGAACAAAAAGATAGATTTCAGAAAATTAGTATTTGGAGCATTAACTACTACTTTTCTTTTCAGTGAAACATTTCTAGTTCTTTTTCAATGTATGTAATTTTTACCTTTTTACCCTCAAAACAAAATTATGCATGGGAGCTTTTGTGTTTCTGATGGTTGAATAGAGTTCTAGTGTATCAAGTTTCCTCTTTTCCTTTATATGGTTCTTATCTTGGGTCATTTACTGTTTCTAATTTGTTTGGTTGTTGGAAACATCATTATGTTGCATCCCTAAGTTGTGTTATCTACATCTTGTGTGATAGATATAATAGAATGGCTTGATGGAGGGAATGTCTATAGACAGGGCTTTCTGTTCACATTGTCAAGTTGGCCAATGTCTGTTCCCATCAGCACAGGGCTCTTTTACTCCCCACCTCCTCCAACAGGGGATACGATCCCCCTATGAATCTTTGCAAAGTTAGTAGATGGAAAATGAGATCTTAGTCCTTAAATCTGCCTTACTCCATCTCTAGTGAGACGAACCTCTCTCATGTGTTCATTGTTCATGTGTGTTTCTTCTGTTGTTAATATTATGGTCATTTTAGGTTAATTCAGTAGGATAAAAATAGGGCTGAAGGTTCTTGTACAAAATAGATTGAGATGGGTCCAAAGGTCCTTTTAATCTTATTTTTTGTAGTCTGATCCAAAAGCGTTTGTTTTAAATTGTAGGTTTGAAATTATATCTAGGTTTAGATATCTGAACAAAAAGAGCTCAGAGAGGGCTGTATTCCATCTCCCAGTTTTACAGATGGGAAAATGGAGGCCCAGTGAGGTCAAGGGGCATGTCCAAAGTCATAGGGTGTTAACTTTCTGCTCCAATCTGCCTCTTTCTTTCTTAATCATGTATTATGAAAATACGCTATTTGGAATGTTTCATTCTTTCTGGAAACATCTTCTGTTTTCCCCTCATCTCTGGGCTAGAGAAGGCTGAGATTCCGACTGTCAATCTCATAATGTGCCAGATTAAGAGAAAACCCAATCTAAATGTGAATATACTTGAAGAAGAAATGAAGAATCCTGACTCTAAAAATCCACTGTCCTTCTAAATAGACTTAGGAGATGTTGTCAAGTTTTTGCATATTAAGGATTTGCTTTAATAAACAGATTAAAATCTTTTGTGTATAATTTATGATTTGAATGAACATGGTACTATGAAAGATGTTTAAGTGAAAATAATTTCTTAGTAAACCTTTTATATGGCCATTTTGTCTATTCCATTAGTTCTCTTAGAAAAATCTCTCATATTGTTTTGGAGGCTAGGTGCTACAGTAAAAACCCCGGAATTTCAGTGACTTAAACAATGGAAGTGTATTTCTTGCTCACTCTGCATGTCCAGTGGACCCCTGCTGTTGGAGGATTTGCCTCTGTGAGATGAAAATTGATATAGGTAATCACCCACTGATTTTTTCTTCTCTTTTAAGGCAGAGGTTATTAAATTATGACTTTTGGGCCAAGTCTGACCTACCACCTGTTTTTGTACATTCTGCAAGTAGGAACTTTTTTTTTTTTTTTTTAACATTTTGAAATGGGTAAAAAAAAAAATCAAAACGAAACTAATATGATACATAAAAACAATAAGAAATGCACATTTCAGTGTCTATAAATAAAATTTTAGGAACATAGATGCACCTATGTTATTACAGGTTATCTATAACAGCTTTGGTGCTACAAGAGTGGAATTGCATAGTTGAGACCATGATGGTAAGGCCCACAAATCTAAATATATATCTGGCCTTTCATGGAAAATGTCTGCTGGCCCTTGTTTTAAAGCAGTTACCTGGAAAAGCACACGTGTAATTTTCATGCTCACGTTTTATTGGCCAAACGTTTTATTGGTTCTTGCTTAACTTCAAAAGAGATGGAGAAATGCCTAGGAGAAGAATGGGAAATATTTGGTGAATAACAGTGATGATTACCCCATAGGCAGAGGAAAGGTAAATTCCTACCTAGGATCTGGCTGAGATCTCATCCATTCTTAATTAATTGAATCTGAACTAAGGATAATTCATGTAACTGTTTGTCCAAAGCCTCAATTGCTTATGCTCATTCAGGCCAGCCCTCCTGCAGAATGACTGCAATCGATCTGTGATTATTCTCATAACTGCAATTTACAACTTGATAACAACAGCCGGAGAAATTTATAAGCAACCCAATGAGCAATTGTAAGAAAAAAAAAAAATCAATTCTAGTTCTCCAGAGTGCAAGGGGACATTTAATACTGTAAATTGTCTGATCTCAGCTAGAAAAAGAAACAAGAAAAGCATTTATTTTCTTATTCACAGCCTCCTTCAGAGTAAGTGCTTTTGACCCTTATTTGGGAACCGCGTTTCCCCCAACAGTGCGGGAGGAGAGACGAGAGATTGCTACTGCTTCCTGACACAGGGTGAACTCCTCTGCACCCCCAGAAAAGAACAGTCTATTCCATTAGTGCTAAGCAAACCATACAGTCAATAAGAAATGTGAGCAATTTAAAATAATGACGGCCGGGATGCTGGATTCAGATCCCCCCACCCGCCTTGAGCCAGAGGCGCATGCGTGCTCAGCCTTCCTCCTTGGATTTCTGCCACCAATGATATTGGGATGTTCAACACCGCAGGAGCAGCAGGGGCGTGCCCTACCCCGGCCACTTTCTGCCCCTTGGACACTCTAGACGGCAAGCGCAGGAATCTGCCCAGCAATTCCACCGGGTCAGCCTCTCTCGTAGCTGTTTAAGCTGTTTTCAACTCACTCTGCTACAAATTACAATTCCTCTCATTTAAAAAAAATCTCCAGATAGTTCTTGTGCTATTGTGCACCACAATTATTCGTAATGAATCATCCCCAGAGGGTACGTCTTCATGAAGTCTTTTCTACTTCTTTCTGGTTCTGGCAACTGAGTAATCAGAGTATATAAGAGCCCTTGTTCCCTGCCATAAAATAAGTTTATAGAGATATAATTAGCAAGAGTATTATCTTCATTTGGACTTCGCCGTGCTAAATGTCCTATAAGGGTTGTTTATGAGGCGATATGAATGGTTATGGTATTAATAATGTGATTAGCAAGAAGTATCAATATTTCCCACCACTTAGTCCTCCTAATGAGGTTGCAAGAGTAGTTTTGGGGTGGGGATGAGCTGGTGGATTTATAGAAAGCTGTAAGGAAGCACTTAGGAAGCATTAAAAGGAATTTGGTAATCCCGAAATGCAGGGCCCTTGCCCTTTGAGTTAGTAGCTCAGGGTCGTTCTCCATGTACAAGTCCTAGAGGCCCAGGACATGCTGTTCTCTTTGAGATGTCCTTGCAAAACTCCTTCCAGGACCCCAGCTCTCTGGCGACTTCCTCCTCCTGGAAGCACTCAGTACTCATTGATTTCAGTGTCTTTTATTGTGCTGGGGCAGAATAGGCTTGCGTCCCTTCACTCTGAAGGTCCCATCCTTGTGTTTTCCAGCACTTTGGCAGGTCCTGAACATCTTGTAGATGCCTGGAGACTTACAGGGAGGAGAGTTGGGGAGCCTTAGACACCATTTGGTCCCATTGGCCACTTTACTGATGGGCAGGCTGACGCTCTAACAGGTGGTCTGTTTTGCCAGAGTCCCCTGTGGTGAGAGGCAGAGCTGAGGATGTAGCTTTTCTCCCCCAGGTCCTAGGTCTGGTTTTTTAATTGATAGATGGGGTGGGAGTAGAGGCACCAAGGCCCAGGCAGCAGGTGGCTCAAACCATGTCCCAGAGTCTCAGATGTTCCTTCTGAGAAAGGTTTTTATGGGTTCCATAGTTAGATGTGGGGTACAGGGGGTGGGTGGGAAGAGCAGTAGGATTGGCAGGGCCAGCATTAGGTGCCAGATCTCTTAAGTTTGGCCAGGCCTGAGCCTCAGTTTCTTCCTCTGGGAAGTTGGGATGACTTTCTGTCTCGATGGCCTCCCTGTGTGCTGTGTGAATCATGTGGAAGACTCCTGAGAAAGGGCTTGTGCATCTGTACTTCCCTCCCTCACCTAGACGGGGCAGGCTGCGGGCGGAAGGGGAGTGAGTATGGTGAGCAGGCCCTCTCCCACTCCTGTCCCCTTGGATGGCCGTAGTGGCTTCTACTTCCTCCATGAGGTGGATGGCTCTTCCAGCCCAGGTTCTAGCCACGCTGTGTGTTGTGAGGTTGGCTTCTGTGCTGATGCATCCTCCTGATCTGTGCCTGAGAAGCCTGTTCATTCGGTGATTAGCTTATCACCACACGGCTCCAGATCTCTGCCTTTTGGATCCTTTTGCCTCCCCTTGGGAATTCAAGCCTGAGCACAAAATGAAAACCCAAAGTTGCTGATTAAGGCTCTTGACAGTTTCCTGAGCCTATTTGTCCACAGAGCTGGGCACATGCTTGTTGATCTGGTCACTGGGGACTGCATGGCAGGGAAGCTTCCTCAGAGTGATGTAGGACAGAAAAGACACCAGAGCAATTTTCAGGAACCAGGTTTATTGGCTGCAGGGTCCAGAGGGGCTATCACCTAAAAAAATTCTCTGGACCTTGAGTCAGGAAATTCTTTGAACTTTATACCAGTGGGAGGAGGGGTTTGAAGGTTTATGTGACAAGTGTTTTTTGCCTCATATTTTTAGATTAATCAGAGGTTTTACAAGTTTTATCCCCAAAGTAGAGGTAACATCGACCAGTCTGTGGCCCAGCTTAGCTTTTGTAAGACTGAGAAACTTAGTCCTCACAAAAAAATAGGAAGTCCTATCCCACTTTGAGTTTTTTGCAGAATCTTTTTCTGATATTCTGTTATAAAGTTTTCTGACAAGAAGAAATTATATGTTACAAATATGGTGGGGGTTTCTGCTTAATTATGTATGGTAAGGGTCTTCTGGGTGCTAGGTGGGGGGGTGTCTCTGGTCTGCTTCAAGAATACCTCAGAAAGCAGACCTGGGCCCACCCCAGCTATCCTTGCTGGGGACTCTGCTCTCCATAGGGTCTCATTCAAGGCCTCTCGGGGAGTCTTAAATCAGGGTGGGTTGCTGGTCCCTGCTCATCACAAAGGTGCTCTAATGCCTGGAGCAGAGGCTATGAAGGTGGGGGAAGGATGGCTGGCTCCCTGGAGCAAGTTCTGGACCTCTGGGAAGGCCTTTGACCTCAGGTCTGGCTTTAAGGCCCTTCTTTTGAAGACCTTTGGGAATTGACAGTTTGAGCTCTTTTCTAACCCTCTGGGGTCAGCAGGGATGGCAGACCCTTTGCCCTTTCTCCTCTTCCCTTGACAACACCAGGAAAAGAGCTGCCAGCTTGTGAACCACTGAAGACTGTCCAGTTCCTCTCTGTACTCACCATGGTGGACACAGTAGTTGCTGAATAAACCAATGTGAGAGGAGGGCACATGGAAGAGAGGCTTGGGTTTTGCTGTTAGAAACAACCAAACATTTTTAAATATTTTCTTGGAGGAAAGTGTGACTCCCTCTGAATATCCTGGAATAAGATGGCATATTTCGGAGGTCTTGGAGGAGTGGTTTGTGGGAGAAGCACATGGCGTGGGTAAGCCCTTCTATGCTTTAGGCCACTTGCCCCTTTGACGTCAATACTGCCTGTTTTCTGTTATATGTCTCTTCTTAGCCCCACTCAGATTCTATTACGGCAGCATAAATTGAGTTACAGCATTGAAAGCTCTTTGTTTAGTGAACCAAGCACTTTGTATTAGTTACTACATCTGTCTTGTTATTTTGCATCATCTTTGCCGGGAGCCTGCATGCGTGTCCTCGAGGAGGATGCTGTAAAGACTAAGTGATTTATGAAATCTATTTTGTTCTTTTGGTTATGCTTAAATGGGATAAACAGTGGTGTTGGGGTTCCAGCATTTGCAGGGGAAGAGGACGGATGGTCCAATGTCCCTGTTGGTCCTGGAGGATCATGGTGCCCATGGTACCCAGTACACAACTGGCCAAGGGTGCTGCTGGGATTTCTCTATACTAGAAACTGCTGTGAACAGTTAACAAATAGGGCCCAGCTTAGATGCAAGGATATGAGGTTATTAAGATGGCCAATTCTTTGTAAGGTTTAAAAAATAGCACTTTCCCCCCATTATAGAAGTAATACGTTTTATATTGTAGAAAATTTGTAAGATAGAGACAAAGTGTGGTAGAAAAACAAATTCCAAACCCCAGCACTGAGGATGGAATGCTACTAGCACTTCATTGTGCTACTTTTGATTCTCCCAATCATGAGTGTGTGTGTGTGTGTGTGTGTGTGTGTGCGTGTGTGTATTCCTACACATGTGTACTTACAATTTTCACAAGAAAGAGATCCCAGCCATGGTGTCTCTTGTTCCCCAGGAGGCTTACTGACCCATCAGCTTGCTGAGAGCCTTCCTTGCTCCCTGAAGACTGAAGACTGACCACGTGACATCCCTGCACCGGGAGGAGTTCCATGCAGCCATTAGTTAGGAATCACGGTGGTCTACCTCTAGCTTTCCTCAGTGGCTTGGTCACTCAGGAGATACCGGGCTGTTCTGAGTCCTGTGTCTCTTTCCTGCCTAAGTGTCTGTGTGGCTGTTCTCTAAGATTTTAGGCAATTCATGATTTTTGAGACCTGCAGGACCCCTGTTATGCCCAGGCCTTCTGCTCTGGCCTTTGTCCCCAAACTTTGGGGCATGTGGCAGGTTGAACAGGTGTCTCCCCATCCAAAGATATGTCTATATTCCTGCCCCCTATAAATGTTATTTGATGGTCTTTTTCTGCTTAAGGATGGCCCTGGGAAGGTGTGTGACCAGCCTTGTACATGACATGCAGTATTAGGGGTGAGAAGGTGGAAGGAAACTGGCGGGTCTCGGGCCTTTTCTTCCTGTGAAGGAAAAAATAAACTTGGGTGTCGTCTCCCTGGCCTAGAGACTTGAGATTTCCACTCTTCATCATTCACAAGTGATGTCAAAGGATCTCCAACCTGGTGCTGATACGAAAGAATATTTGCTCAATGTCTGCTTTCCAGTTTCTCAGCAAGATCAATCCTCCTGTCAGAAACAGTCATCCTGAGACTGTATCTGTATCGAAATCAGCTGACCTCAGGGGCAGTATGTGTGGGGGGGCAAGGGTTTCTTGGGTGGGGCTTGACTCTGTAGTCAATATTCTTTGACCTCTGAGCTCGCCCTGGCTTTGTTCAGTTGATCCTCCTGCTGCTGTCATGAAACCTGTCCTTGAACATGGCTGAGCAATTCATTACCTGGCAGGGGCAGCCAGGTGTGTCTGCACATAGCCACGCGGGGGGCTCCTCTAGTTGGCTTAGTAATTAAAAGCAAACAAAGCCCGGATGGAGCCCTACTGGTGTTGCTGGGAGCCCTGAGGCAGAAACAATTGAGAAAACAGCCAGGTGCTCCAGCCAAGAGGGTGCAGCCTCCTGAGAGGTGACAGAGAGAGTCGCGAATCCCCGGAGTCAGGGACAAATGGCTCCGTTTGTTCGAGGCTATCTTGTTGGACCCTTGAAATTCCTACTCTCATCTGAGCCCGGGGTGGAACTGTTATTGAGCATGCAGTTGGGCTTTCTGTGGTGAGAGAGACAGAGGGCAAGGCCTGTTCTATCTCTGCCCTGCTGGGCCCCTTTATTGAAATCAAAGTGGGTGTTGGTGGCATCCTGAGAACAGACGAGTTTTAGTTATTAAGTAAATGGTAGAGCTGCAATTCAAACGCGAGCTTCCTGACTCCCAAGCTGTGCTTGTGCTCTCTTATCCATATCTGGGGGTGTGTGATAGGTTGCACCCATTGGTGCTTCCCTGTCCAAAGATATGCCTATATTCCTGCACCCTGTGAATGTTACCTTACCTGGAAAAAAAAAAAAAAAAAAAAAAAAAAAAAAAAAAAAAAAGGTCTTTGCAGACATAATTAAAGATCTTGAGATGGAATGATCACCCTGGATTACCCAAGTGGGTCCTAACACCAATGACAAATGTCTTTACTAGAAGAGAAAGGTCAAGGGGGACTGGAGACAGAGAGAAGAGACAGAAGAGGTGGCAATGTGACCAGAGTCAGAGACTGGAGAGAGGTGACCACAAGTTGAGGAAGTCTGACAGCTGCTGGAGGCTGGAAGAGGCAAGGGATGGATTCTTCTTAGAGCCCCTGACCTTCTCCCTGTGGCCCTGTAGGATTTTGAACTTCTGGGCTCCAGAACTGTGAGAGATTAATTTTCTGTTGTTATGAGCTACTCAATTTGCTACCACAGCCACAGGAAATCAATATTGCAGGGCTCAGTTTATGCCAGAAACTGGGGATTTAAAGTCCCTTTGCAACCACTGAGGCATCATTTTGCATGTTAGAGGTCCCTGTTGGCTGTGGCCTGGGTGTGGCCTTGGGGCGCCATCTGAGTCCATCTCTCTAGGCCTCTCATGACATTGCAAGCTGCCATAGTCTCAGGGTCCTTCTCGTGTACCCCAGGGTCCCTGGTCACAGGGCCCAGTGAAAGCTGACCTGATGTTGCTTACATTTTTTATGAATGGATTTTGCTCAGCTTGGAGGTTGCCTGCCTTTTGCCTGGAGGAGGTGGCAGGAGCCTGGTGCTGTTTGGGGCAACCTCACCCACAGTTGACCTCACAGGAAGGTTATAAATAGCAGCCAGGGATGGGTTCTGAGTGCCTCGAAGTGGAAGCACAATCACTTGATGACAGGTGAGCACAGGGGAGACAGCGTAACACTGGGGCCGTCGCTTCTCCTCCGCTCTGACGGTAATCAGAACAGGCAGATGTCTCCAACAGCTGGGGCTAATGGGCTGTCAGACAGGGCTCAGCCAGCCTGGGACATCCGTGCTCCCTGGCATGGGTCCAGGCCAGACTGTGGGCGCTCAAGCATGGAGCATGGGAGGGATGGACTTGGTACTTCCTTGTGGAGGCCATGCCCCTCCGTGCCCAGTGAAGACTCACCAGAAATGAGAGTCTGTTACACTTGTTCTGGACAGCTTTATTTTTTTCATTTATGGGAAATGGTCATTTGAATTATTGATGAGAGATTAAAACTAAGCTAATTCAATTCAATTTCTCCGATAGATAAAACTATTTATAATTAACCTAGAAGCAAAGGTCAACACAGTGGTAAATGGCTGTGAGGGCAGGGGAATTGCAATGAGGAGCTAGTTCATGTTAAGGTAGAAATTATAGAAGAAAGTTCTTGAGCAGCACTTGGAAATGAATGTGTGAATGGACACCAAAACTGGGTGCCACACGAAAGACCATCTCAGCCTTGGAATTTTTTGAGTAAAGCATTGGTAGAGCTTGTTTCTTGAATTGGTGTCCCTTCTAGGACATGTGTGCTCCTAAGTGGAACTACGGCAGTGGGGCAGGGAGACCTGAGACCTGGTTTTGACTCCCGAGTCTCTGTGTGAGCCAGGCAAGGCACTGAGTTCCAGAGTGACTCAGTGCCTCTGCCACCCAGACTCTTGCTCTGTGGTTGTCATGTGATTCCAGGCCATGGTAAGAAAGGGCTGGCTGGCACCTGGACTGCCCCTGTCTTTCCACACTCAGCCACCCCTGAAGGTGAGACAAGCATGTTCCTCAATCTGCCTGCCAGTGGAGTCAGGTCTTGGTAGGAGTCCTGGACTCAAGTACCATTTGGTGATAGGGTAAAGGACTCAGAAATCTAGCAAGGCAGAAATGGTTTTTCTGGCACATTCCTACCTTTGCCTGTCCCCAGTTCCAAGTCTACCAGCATGCTTTGGGCAGAAAAAGTCAGGATTGGTTACTCTGGCAATGACTATTCTGGGGAGGAGCTGACATACAGTGGGTGTTTCCAGCGTTTCATAGAAAGGAGCAGGCCTTCTTTGCCCTGAGTCTTTTTGCTTCCCTGATGGAGATGAGTGATGAATTGCCTCTTGTTTAATGGTGGTAAAACATATTCAGGTATTGTGAGATTTCAAAATATATATTTACTCTTTGCTGTAGTTTGGATCTGAAATGTTCCCCAAAGGTCCATGTGTTAAAAGCATGATACCCTGTCCATGGCGCTTTAGGAAGAACCTTTAGGAGGAGGGACCTAGTGGAACAAAGGTAGGTCATTGGGGATGCGACCTTGAAGAGGATGCTGGGATTTGGGTCCCTTCCTGGCCACCACGAGGTGAGCAGGCCTCCTCTGCTACACACTCCCACCATGATGTACTGCATTCCTACGGGCCCGAAGGAATGCAATGGGGCTGTGCAGCCATGGACTCAAACTTCTGTAAATGTGAACCCAACTGATCCTTTCCTCTTTTCAAGTTGATTATCTCAGGTCCTTTTTCACAGTGACAGAAAGCTGAACAACACGCTTTTCATTCTAATTTCCTGGCACAGAGCTCCAAAAACCCTTGCAATCTCCAGAGTGGATGAGAATGTGTTCTATATGCTAACGTGATGACTGGTGCCTGGCGGCCCCTAGCTAGCCTCAGGATGGGGACTGCTGGCCAGAAAGACCAAGGCATAATTAGAGGCTTGAGACTTTGTGCCCTACCTCTAGCAAGGGAGACCGGCCGAAGGTTGAACACTAGGAACAATGAGTTGCTTGGTCATGCCTATATAATGAAGCTTCCAAAACATCAAAAAACAAAAACAAAAAACAAATGAAAACAAACAAACAAAAAAAAACAAACAAACTGGGTTTTGGGGGCTTCTGGATAGCTGAACCCAGGGAGTCCTAAGGTGGCACCCCTTAGGACTAAGATTCCCTTAGAGCACAGGGAATCTCCACGCTCCTTCCCTCATGCCTATCCTGTGCATCTTTTCTACCTGGGTTAAACTGGTAAAGTAAATATTTCCCTGAGTTCTGTGGACCATTTTAGTACATTCATTGAGCCCGAGGTGGGAATTGTGGGAGCCCCAATGTATTGGTAGGTGATCAGAAGTATCGTTGACAACCTGTGACTAGCTTGCCACTAGTGACCGTCTTGTGGAACTGAGCCCTTAGCCTGTGGGATCTGATCCTATCTCCAGGCAACAGTGTCAGAAGCACATTGAATTGGAGGACACTCAGCTAGTGTCCCTGGAGAATTGCTTGGGGGGTGGGGAGAGAGAGATAGAGAGATAGAGTGTGTGTGTGTGTGTGTGTGTGTGTGTGTGTGTGTGTGTGTGTGTGTGTGTGAACCCCCCACATCTGGTGTCAGAAGTATTATATTGATGGTGTGGGAGGAGAGGGAAAGAACACTTTGGTTATTTTCCTATCTCTCTGGATGTATAACATCTATCTAACTGTAAAACTTAAAAAAAATTAAGTTTTATGAGAAGATTCAATATATATGTAAGACAAATGAAAAGGGAGCTTCTCTCCAATGGGGGAGTTGTGGTCCTACCCATCTGGCCCTTTCTTGCTTGGGGGAGGATGACCTCTGACGGACCATGAAGTCTATTCCTGCCTGGCTTCCAATTCTGGGGTGTGCTGACTTCCTCACTTTAAGAGGGACTGAGGGTTGGGGATATAGCTCAGTAGGTAGAGTGCCTGCCTCGAAAGCACAAGGCCCTGGGTTCAAATCCGCAGCACTGCAAAAAAAAAAAAAAAAAAAAAAAAAAAGAGGGATGAGAGGGAACTAGTGAATTCATCCACATGCCCCAGTGGCTTCTGGCTAAGCAGGGCTCTCCAGGTTTCTCGCCTGGTGGAGGAGTGGGGAAGGAGTGAGGAGAGAGGTGGTTTGTCCATGACACTCTACTGCCTCCCTCAGAGCTTTCTTCTGCAGGGCATTCAGGGTTTCTAGTTTCCTGAGAAAGTGGCTTCCAGGGCGATCTTACATTCTCTCTCTTAATTTTGGGCTAAGGCCTCCCTATGCCTTCCCTCTAAGGGAGCCTGAGCCAGCCTCTGTGGAGGAGAACAGAGGGGAGGGTTAGTGTGATTCCTGGGGCAGGAGCGTTGTCTGGAAGAGCTCTGGGATCCTGGCCTGTGGAATGTGCTTGTAGCTCAGGGACCAACAGGCTGCCACAGGACAGGCTCTCCTGATGTCTTGCTTTCAACTTGTTTCCTGAGAGGATGAAGCTGATTTTGGAAGGAGCTGGTTGGGACCTAGGGGTGACCCAGGAGTGCCTGGAGTGGACCGCTCCTGTCCTACTTTCTAACTTTCTTCTTTGTTGTTTCGGATCCTGCAGGAACTCTTGCTTCTTGACTTGTAGAGTCAGCTCCCATTTGTTTCCTGAATGCCATGGTGCCTAATCACCTTGCAATAGTTCAGATACTTTACCTGTTTATTAGGTCTCTTGCTTGTGGTCTGCTTCTCTGCCCATGCCCAACCCATTCACATACCCCCAAATGCAGGCCTGTCCAGGGCATGGATATTGTCCATTTTGTTCCCTGATGAGGTCCAGGTAAGATCTCAATAGCTATTGTTAAAAAGGGGATTAATGAATGAATAACCTGTCCTTTCCACATACCTGTGGGCCTTTGGCTTTTCTCTCTGCTTTATTTATTTATTTTTTAATTTGGCCTCTTTTTTTTTGGATGGATTTAGGTTCATGGGTTCCAGGAATGTCTGATGAAAAATTAAAGCTATTTCTTAAAGATAGGATCCATATTCTTTTTGAAATAATGTCTTCCCATGGTAGCCTGTCTATGTTCATTTCCATGACAGTCCCTAGAATATCAAGGTCCTCAGTTTCCCAGGCTCATGTGGGACCCTGTATTATTTCGTGTGTCTCCAGCCTTACCCTTCTTAGATTTCTGCAGTTTCAAAGTCTATCTCCCCTTTCGGTAATGAAGAAATATGTAATTCTGCAGTGTGTGACCCCTGATTTTAATTGGGTTTTAGAGTGGTTTTGAATAAACGAATGAACGAATGAGTGAATGGGGTTTCTTTGGCTCTAAGAGCATGTTCTCATATAATGAGCCGAAACTATTACATTAATTTCCTAAAGACCTCTGTTCAGATTATTTGCAGACACCGGTCAATGCCGTATATAAATTGAGGTCTTGAAAGGCTAACTTAACAATTAATCAGAAGCATCTCCAAGCCCCTCAAAATGGAAATAGCCCCAAGATTGTAAGAGGAAATCTACCTTCTGAGACCTCTTGTTATTGAAGATGTGCACTTTGGACACATTCAGGGAATCTGGAGTGAACTCTGTTTATAAGGGTCTAAAGGGGTGAGGAGTGTTCATACATCAAAGGCATAATTCTTAGCATTTTGTCATATCAGCTTTTCTCTTTCTTCTTCAATGAGAAGTCGTGGAGGAAAAGTCCTCTCTGTCACTCAAGGAGTGCAGCAGATCTGATTTAGAAACGTGCATGAGTGTGACCCCCACGGTTGCTTTGCCTTTCTCCTGGTAGCCACACACCTGGCCTCTGATACCCCTGCCTTTCATGGACCTTCCTCCTGTATCATACTCCTGGAATCTACATTTCAGAATGACTTCTTACTTTTAGTATCTCACTTCTCATCCTCCTTTCTGTGTGTGCTGCCTGATTATCCTGCTCACGGAGTCCTCAGTTGACTCCCTCTGGCTTCTCCACTCCTCCTCAGCTCCTCCACTCTGGCTTCCGGGTCCTGTTTGATCCAGCCTGGTGCTTCTACATGGCACCCTCTCCCCTTTCTCCAGTTGTGCTCAACTCTTACTTGGGCTGGGCTCTTCCCAGCGCCCTCATCCCTCCCTCCACACCCTCTATCTCTCTCTTTCAATTTCTGTTTCCAAACTCTCACTGCCACTGTTATTATTGCTACCACCCTAGTAACAATAATTGGGACAACATTATTGTCCCAGGCAGGATTGTTTTGATAACAAGAGGAGATACTATTAATAATTGTTTTGGGGCTATGGGCAAGAATCGGATGGCCCCAGGAAACTCTATCATGTGGTCACCTTAGCTGTATTAACTACATCCTACCCTTGTTCTCATTCACTTTCCATCTCTATTTTCTCTCCATTACTAATTTCAACTCAAGTCTCTCTTGTCCTTGACAGCTTGTTTCCAGGAAGCTGGAAATAAGCCGTTTCCAGCTTGTTCTTTTGGTTAAGTCTGAGTTTCTAAGTGGAGGTTATAAGGCTGCATGCCAGAGGCATGTCTTCCCTGGCTCTATGTTTATTTTCTGGTAACTTCCTGCAGGTGGGTGGTGGTGTCCAGATTCAGAGCATAGTTTTGGTAGTAAGATGGGGCCTCACTGTTAGGGCCAACACATGGGCCACAGGCAAGGGCACAGTGTCACTCAGTTATGTATATTTGTGTACATACATGTTTTATTTGTCATCTTATTGGCCTTCTGGATAGCCTCAGGGAATTTCCACTTTTTTAAGCAGAGATTTTTTTTCTTACTATATGCAATTAAAAATACCATGTAAGTATTTTCTAGCTTCCCTTGCAACCTGGGTGCAGGAAAGGGCATCTGGACACCAGTCTGGTGAAGATGGCAGCTGCGACAGTGGGCAGTGGTCCTAATGGCAGCGTCCCACAGCAGGTGTTAGTGGCAACTCCAGCTGAAGTGTCTGCACCTGGCTCTGTGGCCTCTGTGGTGGCTCCTTGGGACCAGTTCTGGAGCAGACGTGAAGGTCTGTTCATGGTGCTATGCCTCTTGGACTCTTCTCTGGGCCTCCTGGTGGCACTTGGAATTGTTTAGCATCCTTCATTACAAAAAATGTTGATCATAGCAAAAGTACAGAGAGAAAAACCACATAAGGAACCCTAACCCGTGCATAACCACCAGGCAGATTCAACAGTTATGAAACATTTGTTCCACATTCTTCTTCCTTCCCCCATCACTTCACTTTTTTTTATCTAAGGAATTTAGATATTTAAGAATATTTTATTCATAATACATATTTCTGTATGAATCTCTAAAAATAAAGACATTTTTACATGACTTTATTGTTTTTCATCTTCTCTACTAAAATTAACATCAATCCCTTGATTTTGTCTCATATTCAGTCTATAGCCCCCGATGGACTCAATAGTGCTTTTTAATAGTTGCATATAAATTGGGATTCACACAGGTCTACACTTCATGTTTAGTTTTTGTATCTCTGAAGTCTTTTATTTTCTAATATCTGTGACTTGCTTTGCAGAGGAAACCAGCTTTGTTTTCCTACGAGATGGCTCACATTCTGGATTCATCTATTTGCTTCCTCATGGTGGCATTCCAACTTGTCCCTCTATCCCTGGCATATCTTAGAAGCAGGAAATTGATCTGAAGACTTTATTAGATGAACTGGGCAAGAATAGTTCACAGTACTGATGTATACTTTCACTCTGCATTGTATCTAGGAACTCATACTGCCTGTGTCCCCGCTTTCATAGCTACTAAGTTGGATCAGTGGGTTCAGTTGGTGGCAGCCTGAATCCTTCATTGAAAAATTAGGTTGTTGTCAAGTTAAGTGGATTTAGAGACACCTAGAAAATTAGTTAAATACACTTCTGGGTGTGTCTATGAAGGTGTTTCCAGAGATGATTGGCATCTGGGTCAGCGGACTGAGAGAGGAAGACCCACCCTGACTGTGTGTAGCACCAATCAATAAGTTAAGAGTCCTGCGGAACAAAGTGGAAAGAGGAAGTCTGCAGGGTGTGTGAGCTTGATTCTTCCTGAGTGGGTATGTTTTATGTTGCTGTTATCACCCAGGGACAGCAGACTCCAGCTTCTTCAGTCTTTGATTGACTCACACCTGTGACTCTCCAGGGACCTTCTAGGCCTTCATCCTTGTATTGTGACTACATCATTGGTTGCTCTTGCTCTGAGGCTTCAGCTTCTTAGACTGAGTGGCTACTGGTTTTTCTGGCTCTCCAGCTTGCAGATGTACAATGTGGGCCCATCCAGCCTCTGATGGTGTGAGCCAATCTAATCAATATCCTTTTATAATTATGTACGCAGTCAGTTGGTGCTGTTCCTCTGGACAACCTAACACACTGACTGTATCTGGCTAGGGGGAGACTGCAGAATGGAGAAGGCACACCAGCTTCTCACCTGCCTTGGTCTAGAGGTCACAATCATTGCTTCCTTTCTTGTTCCTTTTCTAAGAATGAGTCACATAGCCAGTCCAAGATACAAGAAGGACTGAGAAATGGAGTCCCTGGGTGGGTAGCTACTTTCCAGGGGAGCTACCATGGAGCCAGGAGCATCTTCTCATGGACAATTCTGCCGTGACTCTTCCTTGGTTTGTCTGGGGACTGTCTTAGTGATGTAATCCACACATGGAAGCTTTGGGTGCAAAAGTCCTGTAGATGCTCCTTTTGTTACAGCTTTGAGTGCAACTCGTTGCCAGTTGTAACTCTTCTTGCCCTCTGAGTATTCCTTTGATGTCCCAGTGACCCAGAGAGGGTCTGCTTTTCGCTCAGGCTTGGTAAGAACCAGATGAGAAAAGGATTGCCACCTTTTGTTGAAGGCATGATGATCCTCAAGAAGTTTTGTTATTAATCAGCAAAAAGTTCTTTTCTCTTAAGAGAGGACCTTCTTCTTTTAATCCATGTTTTCACAATTTAATAATTTCTTTCTTAACTTATGAATTTTCTAAAGTTTGATAGTGGGCTATAATATAATTTGTACTAAACTTTTAAAAGGATGCATTAAAACAAGTTTTCAGAAAACCTATAGTTTTTAAACAGAATCAATGGTTTATCTTGTAACTATCCTGAAAAATTTAAATGTTACAATTATTGCCCTTTTCTGAGAGTAGTACTCTATTTATTAGAACATACTATTTACTAATGTGGTATATTGCTTTACTCTCTAATAGTTTAATATGTCTTTTTTTTTTTCCTCCAGCAAATTTAGAAGTCTCTGGGGAGAGGAGAGATTATGTCCTTGGCCCAGGGCTGGCAACAAATCTTGCTTGGTGGATTGGTAGACAGTCTTTGGTTGCCTTGAAAGAATCCTGAAGTATAATTACTAGAACTTACAAAAGCTCAAGCTGTCCTTGGTTTTGGGTTTGGTGGTGTGTTGTAGATTTGGGGACCTCTGTTCTATTGTTCCCCTTCCAAAGTAACTTGGTTTCCTGTCATGCAGAGTCTAATAGAATGTGTAACATAAATCATGGACCTGAAACAAAATATCATTTATATATTCATAGGAAAAATGTGCAAGCACATCTAGTGGCATTGGGGACAAGTAGGTAATGTTGCTACCAGATGAGCCTCTGGTTTTGACTGTGCTTCCTGCCCGCAGGGAAGAAAACCAATGTTGTAACCAGGAAGAATGCGTCCTGCATCTGATGGCCCTGTAATAGCATAAACAATGACAAGTTCCATAAACATCACGGATGGGGGAATTTGCCTTGAAGTTCCTTCTGGGATCTAATTTGAAGGCACATCGTGGTGAAACTGAGGTCACAAGGGAAGCAGAAATGAGTGGAGAGAAATGTGGTGTGACAGCAAGCTGCGCTGCTCCTTCCTTGGGAAGGGTTTCTGGGGAAGAGGCATTAGTGGGATGTGACCCTGGAAGATGTGGATCAGGCTTGCTGACACCAGGTACCACAGGACAGGAGCTATGCTGTGCTGGGTAGAGAATGTAAAGCGAGAAGACATGAGTTTGAGTCTTATCTGAGTCGTTTACTGTAATTGAGTGACCTTGAGCAAGTCACTGTGCCTGTGAGTCACCATGTGAAAAATGGAGCTGCAGGGATTAAAGGCAATCACATCTGCAAGGGTCGAGAGGGGGCTTTCACATTGTCATTTGATCAACAAGGAGGTGCTGACCAGGGACAATTAATCTTGGGTCATCCAGCCTGAAAATTCCTCATGTGCAAGTCCTTATGTTACAGTTTCTGAGGAAAAAAAAAAAAAAGAATTTTCATTTTTAAAACCAGAGTTGGAAATCTGAAGTTGGAAATAACTCCAGGGCTTATCTAGAGCAATGCACGTGGGCAGTCTGTTTCCTCTTGATCTGTGAATGTATTGTGAATTTCTTAGGTCACCTAAACCTGTCTGTGACTTGTCACTGCCTGAGTTTAGCAAGTAAAGTGCACACAGAGAGTCACTTGAATTAGAGCTGGAGCTCGAGGAGGCCCTCAGGCTGTGTCATCCTGCAGATCGGGTAAGGTGCCTTGTGTAGATTGCAGGAGGTCAACTTAGAGGTTCCCACCAGCTCTGTGATGGTGACACCTCTGTTCTTTCCAGCCACTGAGCAGAGCACGGAGGCCTGGAGCTCCAGGTGTCACTGGAACTGGCTATCTAAAAATTGTCACCAGGAAAGTTTTCCTCCTAAGGGCCCTACGCCTCATGCTATTCCTGTCCCCACCCAGCTGGGGACAGACAGAGCATCTGTTTACTTGCAAAGTAAGGTTGACTTCTTGCTCCTGTTCCAGGTGGTTCTTATTTTAGTCAAACTGTGTGGTGTCTCTTCTCGGGGCTGGAGGGAGGTGTACCTGCATAGGTGAGACAGGGACATAGCATGAGAGAGGATTGGGGACACTGTGTGTTTGGGATGGGCAAGCTGGTGGCGGGCATCTGTGGTCTTTTGGTTCTTAAAATCCTGTTGATCTTCCTAGAAATGACGTGTATGTCCTTTGTCTTCAGACCCATCTTTTCTGGCGATTTGTTGGAGGGAAGAATTGGGTGGGAGCTTGAACCTAGTGCTTTCCTGAGATGGGCAGAGTCCTCTTTGGGCTCACAATGGTGGTACAATTCCTCCTCCTAGAAAGGAGTCTGGGAAGAGGGAGGATCTGGCCTGTGATGGGAGGCATAGCGCTGCCCAGATCTGCTCTTTAAGGCAGATTGAACCGGAGCCTCCCTTGGAATCTGTGGGAAATGTGCGCATCCCTCTGTGGTTTGGAAGATTATGCAGCTCACACAATGCGCTCTGTGAGAAGGCTGTGGGAGCTGGATTTAATTTGATGTCTGTCGGGAGACTCCGGCAGTGTGTTTCCGTGGTGCGGAATCATTATTTACAATGAAGCACTTACAGAGGAGTAGTAAAGTTAATGGGGGTTTCAGTGGAATTAGCCTTGTTAAGATCCCTAGCGACACAGCCGGCTCCCCTCTGCAGTAGCCGCATCCAGGGAGGAGGTGGTGTGCAGAGAGAGCGTTTGGAATGTGGAAGAAATCCAGAGGGACCGGAAGTGGTGAATTCCAGGCCTTCAGATACTGGCCCGTGGCTAGACTCCATGATGAGGCTGCCTCTCTGGTCGACAGCCCTGCACAGCCTCACAGTGGGCTCCTGGCCCTGCAGAGGAAATGCTGTGAATTCCACTGCCCAGCGTTGGATCTTTCTGGTGCATGAGGAAGGTTGGGAGCTGCAGCATGTGGGCGGTGAGCTGCCAGTCACCCCTGAAGGGGCAACCAGGCTGCACCACATGGAAGGTGACTTTCTTAGGTGGGTCATGTGCCATGAGAGTCTTGGGTGGAAGTTCCCCCAACTCACCCACAGGTGTGGTTGCCATGTCTGCCCCCAATTCCCTGGACTTAGGAGCCAGGCAGACAGGGGTTTGAATCCAGATTCTACTGGATGACCTTGAACTTGTTATGTAGCCTCTGGAGCTTAATTTCCCTTATCTCTAAAACTGGAATGATCATCATGCCAGTGATGACGTAAATGGTTAGGAGGACCCAGTCACTTATGGGATGAGAAGCCATAAGTGCTGTGCCTGAGCATGGTCCTTCACTTGCTGTCTCTGCTTCTGCTACTCCCCTGTCGTCCACTTTTCTGGGCCAGAAAGTGTTCAGATGACATTTCCCACACTTCCTTTCCAGAACAGAGGGTGGCCTTGGTTCTTCTTCTTTGTCTTTTTTTTTTTATTATTAAATATTTTTTTAGTAGTTGATGGACCTATATTATATTATTTATATGTGGTGATGAGAACTGAACCTAGTGCCTCTCGCGTGCTATGCAAGCGCTCTATCACTGAGCCACAACCCAGCTCCTTCTTCATTGCTTGCTCTCTTCCTTCTCTTTCATTGGTCTAGGGCAGGGGCTGCTAGGGAGGTGGGTCCCTTCCTCATGCTCCCACTCCTCCCTCCTCTCCAGGTCTAGGAAACACCCTCTCCTCTCTCTGACTCCCCAGTCCTGAAGGACATATTGGCTTCATGTATTTCCTATTCTCCTGGTCACCTCATATTCATCTTCCTGTCCTGGCACCTCTGTAAGCAGTTTGCAGTGCTGAATCTCCTTTGTTCAAGGGCTTAGCATGTTTTCTGTCTCCTTGATTGGACTCTGATGGATACTGTGGGACTCCATTAATCATAACAAGAGCTTGGCCTTGGGATCAGATCAGGCAAAGTTTGCACATCCTGATTTCAGTCCTTATTTCCTGTGACCTGCGCCCTCATGTCTGCATCTGTAAAATGGGGTTGCTGATTGACCAAGCTTCAAAGGGTTGTTTCCAGGATGCGGTGAGGGAAGGGTGGAAGCAAAAACCTTAACACAAGTGCTCATGGGCAGCAACGCAGTGTGAGGATATGGTTCTATGAGTGTTTGCTGTTTTCTCAGGTTGGCCCAAGGAGTGCTGGGGAATACCACAGCACTGGGGACGATGAGAACAGGGCAGGTAGGATGTTGGGCCTGGGCTGGGGTATCCGTGGGCAGCAGGGAGCTGCAGGGGGCCTGGTGAGACCCTGGATTCCTGGAGAAATCTTTGTATTCCACCCCTTCTGCTCTCTGCCAGTTCCTCCCAGTTTTGCTCAGAGGCCCAGTGAAGTCACCTGGGGTCACCTGGTAGAAAGACTGCATAGGTGGTATGACCTTTTCTCTAAGTCTCCAGAGCTCAGTTAAGTGAGGACAAGTCAGTGTCCTCAGTCTGAGGAGCCATGGGTAGCATGGCTTTAAAATTGACTTATTCATTTTACCTAATTAGCCAATGACCTAATACCAACCTATAATGTTATTTTCTGCTCAGAATGACACTCGTGGGGTTTAGAGAGAGAATATTTTATCTGCTACGTGATGGCCAAACTTCCAGCGGACCCGCCAGTGTGGATTGGTGGCACCGGCCCCGCCCAGTGGGTTATCTGAGCGTTGCAGGGCCAGGGAGCCAGTCAATGCGGCAGCCTTCAGTCCCTGTGGAGTGCCAGGTCAGCATCCTTGCTGTAAATGGCTTTCCTGGGCTTCCTATCTCTAGAAGGGAGAGTCACACTGAACAGACTGAGACTTGGCAAACCTTGGAAGAATCTGAATCAGCAGAAACAACTTGCATCCTAAGCAGGTAATCTGGATGGTGTAGACCAGCCCACCTGGCTATGCTCTCTCAGTCCCTGACTCTTCCCAGAGCGGTCCTGGGGAACTGCAGCTGGGGACCTCACATTCAGAGGAGTTGCAGTGGCTATGGTGAAAGCGCCTCTGCATCTGCCCTCACAAATTGGGAGTCCACCTGCCTCGGGGGCATCCACTCCTTCAGCCAGCTTCTGGGTACACATTTCTGCCCCCAGCCTTTGTCCACTTTTCTCCCCTTACTGAGAATGTTCTCTCTCCATGAACTCAGGTCTAATTGTTCTCTCAGGCTCTAGGGGCTGTTGGAGCCTACTCTCCTCCCTCCTTCCTGTCCTCTGTGCTGTGTAACAGACTTGTCATTGTGAAGTGGTTCTCCAGGTCTTTGCAGATGTCAGGACAAAGTCCCTTTGTAGGTCCCTACAGTGCATGGGGTGGCATGACCAGCCCTATGGGGTGTGGATTTCCATTTTGTGCCCCTGGTACATTTCTGGGTACTCATACCAGGAAGGTGAAGCTTTCAGGGTGTTAACTGAAAGGGCCAGTCAACTTGACTTTGGGAGGTTTCCAAACCTGACTTTGTATCAGAAATACCTGCAGACACATTAAAAATGCAGTTGCCAGACTTCACCCTCCAATAGGCTGTTTTGTAGATCTGGAAATGTGTGTTTTTAAACCAGCAGAGTGTGGGATTCTGATATCCAGCACAGCATGGGAACTCTAGCATGGACTGACACATAGCTAGCCAACTACCCTCATAACTATGTCACAGCCTGCTCTCTCTGGAAAGACTCATTTCACATATTCTATCCTCTGCTCTCACAAGCCACTAGTCCATAAGCCCCTGGGTTCTGTTACCCAAGGAGAGTTGATTTCCCCCACTTTCTTTATTTTCAGTGCTGGGGGTTGAACCCACGGCCTTGGGCTTGCTAGGCAAACGCTCTACCTCTGAGCTACTCCCCAGCCCTCAGTTGGTCTTGAGTGAGTTGGTTCTGATGTGCTCTTGGGATCGTGAAGAAAAATCACTGTGAAACCACAAGCCAGACTTTCACCTACATGTGTGAGGTACGAGAGGGGATGAATTACAGCAAAACTGATGAAAATGTAAACCCTTAGGCACACTTAAGAAATTTTACTACTAAATTCTAGTTATTGGTCATCATCCAGATTTCTTATTTTTTCCAGATAATTTTTTTTAATTTAAAAAAATTTTATAATTGTAGATGAACGGCATGCCTTTATTTTGTTTATTTTTATGTGGTGCTAAGCATTGAACCCAGTGCCTCATGAATGCTAGGCCAGTGCTCTGCCACTGAACCACAACCCCAGCCTCAATAATTTTAAACTCTTTCTCATTGTATCAATTTGTTTCAAAATGACACCTTGGTGCCCTCAGAACCCTGCTTGCCGCCTGTGGTGAACCTCTGAGGACATAGTTGATCTGTTTACTGCTTTCCTTTAGCTTTGCTTTGCACAGTGTGAAGCTTCTCTATCATGTATGTATGTATGTATGTATTGCCACAAGAGGAAGCTTAACTTTCTGCTTCCCCAAGTTATCTGATCATTTTCTTTCCAGAGCATCTCAGAGACAAGAGAGGAAATCCATAGGCACCTGTGTTTTTCTTCATTACCTCTTCCATCTGAAGCATCTCCTGGGCTGGGTGATACAGCTTTCTCCAAGATGTGTGAGTGGCACGACCATCCATCAATACACTGACCCCCACTAAGGCCTGACTACCCAATCCAGCTTCCAGAAGAGGAGCATGTTCTTTTTGCTGAACACTGGAAGATTTTTGCTATTTTATACCATGTGTGGCTTCCTTACAATCTCCAAATAGAGGGTGCACATCTTGCCTATCTCTCCTTTTCTTCTCCTGCCCGGAGTTGTGTGTTAAGACCTGGCTGGCCCTCAGGAAACATTCCCGTATTAAATTCTGTTGAATTTCTCACTCTTCTTTCACTGGGTCCACCCTCGGAGGCAGGCACCAGGAATATTAGTGTCAGGTTGTGTGTTCTCACTTCTGCAGGGTGTCGCTGGCCTTGTTGGTGACACTCTCTGGTTTCACAGCCCCTGTTGTAGGATGCTTGCCCCAGGACAATAAGCTTGTTGAAGGAGCCAGCAATGGAATTTGTTAATATGAAGGTGTGTGATTCCAGCACATGCTCAGACTTCCAAATAAGCATATTGTCTCTTTGGAATGGAATTGCTTTCACCCTGTGCAACTGGTTTATAGTATTCATTAATTCTACTATTAGAAACAGATCCTTATTAAAGTCAGTTAATAAACTGTGATAGTCTCTGGGTGGACCTAGAGCCAGGAAATTCTGGACCCTGATAATAGCAATGCCATGAGGGTGGGGGACAACACTGTTTCTGCAGGGGGCAGCTGGCTCCAATCACATATGCAGTGAATTCAAGGCACCGTGAAGGAATCTGTTGCAGAAATATAGAGAAAAGGAAGAAAAATCAATGCAACCTTTGTGTTTTTAATCTCAAGGCAGGAAAACCCACATTGTGTACTAAACATAGGAGAACAAAATGCACCCCTGACTTGACATTATGCATTTCTCAAATCCACCATGCATGATGCTTGCTTGTTCTAGGCCCCCACGGTCCAATACATAGCCACCAGCTTCACATAGCCATTGAGCACTTGAAATGTGGCCGGTCCACAAGTACACCAGCAAGTTTGAAGACTTGACACAAAAAATTTGTAAGGTATTCAATTATTTTACATTGAAATGATGTTTCAGATATATTGAGTTAAATAAAATATATTATTAAAACTAATTTCACATTTCTTTTTTTCCTTTTAAAAAAATGTGGCCAAGAGACAATTTGAAGTTACAATTGTGGCTTGCATCAGTGGCCTACATTCTACTTCTGTAGGGCAGTGTGGAGGGCAGATTTACCCCTTGACTGATCAGGAGGCAGATGATTTCATCTAGAAGTGAGTATGAGTCTGTGGTCAAGATGCTTATGGACCATAATGGCTTCTCCTTTGCTCAGAGTTTAGTCTTCCTGGAAAGTCAACAGAAAGTTAATGAGAGAGCTCAAGGAGAGCCATCTTCTGGTGACCTTTCCAGTATTTTTATTCCTCGTTCAGACCAGAAGTGTTATCACACATGACCCAACCTCCCCACCATGTTTAGAGTACAGGAAACACTCAACAAACTCATATGTTAAGCATATGCTAAATTTCAGGCACTGTCCTGGGCACTGAGATGTGAAAGTGGACATTGCAGCCAGGTTCTTGCATTTCTGGAGCTTGCATTCCAGTGATGGAGACAGATTATAAGTAAGCCTATAAATAAATAAACAAGATGCCTTTGGGCAGTGATGATTGCATGAATATAAAATACAGCAGGGATATTGAGTAAAAAATGGTGGTGTTGAAGAGATACCTTAAATTGGGTGGTTGGGAAGGCCTCTCAGTGGAGACAACATTTAAGCTGAGATTTGAATGAAGGAAGGAGCCCAATAGAGAGACGTGCAGGTTGAATGTTCTAGGCAGAGGCAGCAGCTTGTATAAAGGCCCTAAGGCTGCTTGATCAACTTGCTGTGTTAGGACTAGAAGCCAAACCCACAAGAGGGGGAATGATAAGAACTAAGGCCAGAGAAGCATCAGGGAACAGATCACCAGGGGCCTGGTAACCATGTTGCGAAGTCCTGATTCTAATCTAAGAGATGCTGGGAACCCTGTGAGGTTACCAGCAGGGAGTGACATGGCCACTGTGGCTCCTCTGTGAAGGATGGACCCCTGAGAGACAAGCACAGAGCAGGAAGACCAGTGGAGATGGTATTTCCGGGAAGGGATGGTAGTGGTGAACCAGGATGATGGGGTGGAGGAGGAAATTGGCCGCAGTGCTGTTTGCCTGTGGGGTGTGAGGAAAAGAAAGGCATATGGTTGACAACTGGGTATTTATCTGAGCAACTGGACATTTGGATGGTGGAGTCCTTTACTGAGCTGAAGGAATTTTGTAATAGGAGGGAATTAAGAGAATTATGAAGAGTGCAATTTCAGACATTCCTTTAGATATTCCAAGTGGAGACATGGAGGAAGATCTTGGGTCTATGACCCAGAATAGTTTGGAAGCCATGGGCTCCTATATGGTATTTAAAGTCACAGCTCTGGATGAGATCCCCAGGGGTGCAAGGGAGATGGGGAATGGAAGAGTCCTGAGAGTCTTGGGCCTTGTGGCCCTCTAGTGTTTTAAGGCTGATCAGAAGAAGATTTGGATGGGGAGCAGAGAGGAAAAGGCATGCTTCCTGGGAGTACTCCCGGCAGCAATCCTTTTGTCTCTGACAAAAAGGAACACCCAGGATTGTTCAGGGTGGAATGTTAGGCAGGTCCTGACTTATGAGAGCAATCCAAATCAACTTCGTGGACGAGGTAAACCCTGAGCCAGCCTTGAAGGGCAGGGAAGATTAAGATGGGAGAGGGCCCCGTAGGGGTGAAAGCAGCTCTTGAGGTACGGGAGCCCTGGGGAAGTGGTAAAGAGGAAGGGGATTATGAAGAGTCCTGCATTAGACCAATGAGGTGACTTGTCAGAACTCAGTGACATTTCTTTCTCAAAGTAGGTGTTTTGTGTGGGTGTGTAAGTGAAATACAGCTGCACAGACCCACTGGCGCCCACTTGGAAATAGTGCCAACTTTTTGAGGAGTGGAATGATGAGATTAAATGGCATTTGGGGCTGGTGCAGCTGTCAGGGGACTATGGAAAAGGCAAAATAATTTTTGAATTACAAATAGTATAACTATCACGTCTAGCAGAAGTTAGTAGGGCTGGAGACAGATCTCTAGAAGGCTGTGCCACATGAGCCAGAGAATTATGACAGTCTGCTGGCTCTGGATTGGGTTGTCACCTATTAAGAGGGGCAACCCCAGTTGCAGCAGCTCCAGGACTCAGATCCTCAGTAGCCAGAAGCCCTGCACAGGCAGGTGTGTGCAGAGGGAGTCCTGACTTTTGATTCCCAAGCTCTTCTTGCTTTAGAGAATGGTCACATCTGTGGAAGGCAAGTGCTACCAAGCATGTGACATCCCTTACAACCTTGAAGTACCTATCCCTCCACCCCTCTATCCTATGGGCATTGCTTCTATTTGTGTCCTTATTTATCAAATGTCTCTATCCCTAACTGCCAGACTGCCATGGGGCAACACTGGTCTGCCTTTGTGCCTTGTGATTCTTCCAGACTCCAGTATGGGAGCTGGCAAGCGGTGGCAGGAGCTCAGTGGTGTCCTCTGAGTCTGGCCTGTCAGGGCGGGATCACCTCAAACATAAGGTGAACCCTGCCTCCCATTTTCTAGCAGCCTCTGACAGTCTCAGGTGTCTGCTGTGAGTCTTGCATTTGCCATCTCTGATAGGGTGGTGTCCTCAGGCTGGTCCCTACTCCTTCCTGTCTCCTTCCTGTGCTGGGGGATGGTGTCATCTGAGTGCATAGTAGTTTTGGATTTGTTTCTATACACTGTTCTTCTTTTCTTTTTTGGTGCTATCCTGACTTGGCTTTGAACTTTTGAAACTTTACATCTTGTTGGTTGAGGCCAATTCTATTGAAAGCAGTGTGCAGTCCTGGGAGGGGCTGCTGGAACATACTAGACTGA
Source organism: Sciurus vulgaris (assembly GCF_902686455.1). Lineage (NCBI taxonomy): Eukaryota > Metazoa > Chordata > Mammalia > Rodentia > Sciuridae > Sciurus > Sciurus vulgaris. Next base: position 32,297,581 of record NC_136466.1, on the reverse strand, counting down.
GCACTTGGTGGTGGTTAGATATACTCCCGCATTCCCCTGCCCCTACACCAGCACCAGCAGCTCTGCTCCCTCTGAGGCCCTCTTACCTACTACTAAGGAAGGACTCTCCTTGCTCTGGCCTTTGGCTTAAGTTCGCGCTACCCATTCAAAGCAACTGCCCTTGAATGAGCAGACTGAGCTACTGTGCATCCTATAGACCAAGTGATCCTGGGAGCTTTACTGGATTCATCAATTTTCTGCTCTATTTTCCAGGTTTAGTCAGGTTTCATTTGTGTGCATGAGGGCTAAGGAGTGAGTGAAGGGCATGTTGTCCCTTGTGGCATTTGGGTTGTCACATAAGCCCCAGGGTCTCTCCATCTTTTCTTTCAGCACAGAAGCACAGAGGGGATAGCCAAGTGAGATCCCAGCCAGCTTGTTCCTGGACGTCCTCTTTCAATGACCTTGGGGGGAGGGGAGGTGTGAGGGAAAAAGAATTCCAGAAGGCTTGGTTTCACCATCAGGCTTTCAAAGTCATCCTGAAGGATACAAGCCAAGATAGCATACTTAACTTTTCTCTTTAATTTTTTGATTTTATTTTTAATACTGCGAAGTTCACACAGAAGTCCCTTAACATCTGGACTTCCAGCTGCAGGTGTTCTCGTTGGTTCCCAGGCTCACACTGGCCCTCAAGCCTGGATGGGTTTGAGGACAAGATGACCAGAGTCATGTCTGATAGCAGTTAATTGGCTTGGACCGTCAGGACTGGAGCGAGAGCTTGGCCAGATGTGCCCGGGATTGAGCGACAGGGCTGTGTTCCATTCAAGCCTGCCCTGCCCTGGGGCTGTGCCCTTCTTCTGCCCGATCTCCTTGCATCTAGCCCTGTGGGTTCCACACTCACTCATCACCCTGGCTCTTTAGAAAAGTCATGTGTTCTGTTCTGTGGAAATGCGCTAGTCTTAAGGTGGGAGAAACTTACTTTCTAGTTTGGAGTGAGCACATTTATAGAAGTTGAAATCCTGGGAGGAAAATTAAGTATTTGACTATATTAAGAAATAAAACCTCAGTTGAGGATTTCATATTTTATGCCTTAAAAACTGGAAGTTCAGGTTGTAACCCAGCAAGGGTTTATTTGAGGTTGTTTGGTGGGGGAAATCCTTTCTTTCAAGGAGTTGATAGTGTCTGGTGGGTAGAGGGACAGACAGAAACTCTGAGGTGGGTGACCCAGTGGTTCAAGTGCCTGAGAAGCTGAGCACAGGAAGTCTGGGGTCAGGGAGGCTTCCGGGTGGAGATGGAGAAGATTCTCTCAGAAGCTTCTATCCAGAGTGCATGAGAAGAGCCCTCTGTACCAAGATGAGCTCGGGAGCTGTCAGCGACTGCCATCTAAACATGTGACTTGAGTCTCCCTTGGTTCCATTGGCAGTGAGAACATGTGCCCCTCTGTCTAATGAAACTTCAGAAGGCAGCCCTGTGGTCCTCCTTCCTTCCCTGGCCTCTTTATCAAGGCCTCTGGTTTCCACGTTCTGCCTCAACAGCCCAGGTCTACAGCTTTTTGCTGTTACAGACCATCATCACTGGGTTTCAGAGGCAACATCCAGCTGGTGGAGAGAGGGCACAGAGTTCCAAGGGGGAGAACCATCATGACCAGACTCCTTAAACTGTGAGCATCCTTCTGTGAGCTGAAGAATCTGTTTGCAGAACATCCTCTTTGATCATTTCATTTGTCCTCCATTGAAATTGTAAGGAGTCCCCTTGACCCTAGTCATAAAAGAATGTTTTAAGGAAAACTCTCTGAAGAAGAATGCTATTTACAGAAATGCAATTTGAACTCAGTCTCCATCTATACTGCAGGGTGAGGCCAGCGGTGCTCAGGGGGGTCACGCTTACATTTCAAAAGCAGCTGCCTCCTCCCAAAGCCCCAAGCATTTTAACTACAAGAAGTAAATATTAGCCGGGTCTTGCTGTGCCCATACTGAAGAACAGAGAGGCCAGGGAACGTGCACTTCCTTTCCCACCTCCTCTCCGGACCCAGTGGATCACTTGATATGAAAAGGCCATTTGACAACAAAGAAATCCTACCATTGTTGTGAGGAGGAACTTGGGGTGCTCATGACTATCCATGGCACTTACGCAAATTCCTGAGTGCAGGTGTGATGGACAGCCCTCACCTGAAATGTTTCCTGGGGCCAGGTGCCTGGGCAGCTTCTGCAAGGATTGGGTTTCCTAGGGTGACATCTGCCTACAGGTTCCCTTATGCACAGTGGGTGGCCCCATCCAGGGTGCTCCAAAACCTGTTTGGGAAAACAAACATTTCCCTGCCTCCCTGGTCACAGGGCAGGATCACTGGAGCCAGAAGTTGGTATACCTGGTGCTGCTACCCAGCAGCACCCAAGGATTTCTGGGGGGCAGGAGTGCTTCCTGTCCTCCATCTGGCTTCAGCCCTGGACCAACCTCCCTGTACGTGGAGCTCAGGAAAGGTTTTCTCCTGCTGCTCCTCACCAGTGACTCTGCCTGGGTTCTATTAATAAGAAAAATGTTGCCTAAAAGGGGGTTCAACCTGTGAGAATTGCAGAGCTTTCTGTGGGGTGGAAAAACAAATAATCAGGACAAAATATACTGTGAGAAGGAAGCCTGCCCTTTTGTTTACTGACACGCATCTTTGCTTCAAGCTATTTTAAAAATGACTATTTCATTTGCAAGGTGATAAAAGAATGAATGGAAATTTACTTATGAACGTTGCTATAATTGAGTGCCTATCTGCAGGATGAATAGTGGAAGCAAATTATCCACAATGGGCCAACTCTCTGCTTTCCTAGGACTGTACATTCTATTCTTCCTGTTCAATAGAGGACGTTGTCTACTCTACCAAATTAGCCAAACACAGATAATGTTGTCAAAGGACGGCTCCATTAGATTTCACAAGACGCCTGACACCAATACAAAAGCTCTACCCTCACAGCTTTTCAACTTCAATTTTTTCCGACATGACTCAAAAAATAAATTTGTTTTGTAGGCCAGAGATGATGAGTTTGACAGGTTTTCAGAATAGAAGATAAAAGAAAAGTTAACAGTGGGTGATTCCAGCAAATTCCGTTAGGCCAAATACCATCCATGGGGAGGCAGGAAACTTGGTGACCTGGAGAGGACTTTTCAGTTGGGGTCGAGGGCTCTGGTCCCCAGTCATGACTGTGATTTTGGCTCAGTTCCCACATTGGGCCACAGAGATGATGGCACTGAGATCCAGAGCAGCGACTGAGCTCAGAAGTCTGGACGAGAGTGAAAAGCTGGGGAGGGGACACACCCACCATCTCCATATGGTCCAAACCCACAAGAGTGAGCAAATGCCAGCACCGCAGAAGAGTCAGCTTCCCGATCTAGAATGGGTCACATAAATGAGGGTAGGGCCAGGACTTTCTGGACGTGGGCTGCTGTCCGGGAAAGGAGATCATGCTGTGTGGATCTGGGGACTTGAGCACTCATATGGCACTTCAGGAAGACCTAAGAGTGGTGGCGGCTTTCTATTTGTTTACTTTATTTTTACTGAAGAGATCTTATGATTACAGAATCTTAAAAAAATAACCCCACGGTCTCACCACTCGGATCCGACCGTTCACGTTCTACTTGCTCCTTTCCACATGCACATGTGGTAAGTTGGGTTTTCCATTCCCTCTTTTCCACTCTGTCGCTGGAGCATGGAACACACCTCCCTTTGGGGGCATATGCTGAACTGGGACAACTCAAGAGGACACTGGAGACAAAGGCTTTCTGCCTAAGGGTGTGTGGGATCCTGCCGGGGCTGGATTATATGGCAGAGCCGGGGCTTGTTTACTGGGTGGATGACGGTGAGATTACACTCTCTTGCATTCTCTCCCAGGGGCCTGGCTCTCCAGTTCGGTGAGAAATGGGTTGGGAAATGTGCTGTGTGACCTGGGGGGTGAACTGGATGAAGGAGTACTGAGCCTGAAGACCTTTGAGGACAAAAGTGGGACTCATAAACTGAGGGACTTAAGAAGCAAGGAAGAAATAGGGTTGGGTCTAAGAGAAAGGTGATACTAGGAAGAAGGCTCAGTGGGGCTCTGAAGAGGGTCCCAACATAAGCAGTTCTGAGAAAGAGAGTCGAGAAGTCCCAGCCAAGGAAGGCTTCCTATAGATAACAGTGGGAGACTGGTGCTGGTGGAGATGACTCTCCTGTGCTTCTTCCACACATCAGGCAAATGAGTAGTTAATTAGCTATTGGACAGTTTTATGATAGCTTGCCCTTTCAATATTTAGAGGCCAGGGATACAGTTTTGCTGTGTTTGTGCATGAGTGTATTTTCAGGCATAGTTCACCCATTAGTCTGAGTTCACTTGTCTTGTCCAGTGTGATCCTATGAGGGTGTGCCATGTTCTCAATAGCCATGCAATCTGTGGTTTGCTCTTTTGTTTTGGTGTAGTGTGTACTACACCTTATTGGTGGTGTAGTGTCCTGGCAGACTCTGAGGACAATATGACCAGGCAAGGCTTTTCTCAAGAGTACCAAGATGGACACATCTTTTCATCTGGGTAGCTGTGGGAAGGCCCAGGTCTTGCTGTCTTCACAAAGGGTACAGGCAAGTTCATTCAGGGAAAGGGCTCATGGGAACCACTCTAGGTATCTTGAGCAGAAAGTGATTGAATATAAGGATTTAGAAGCTTACCCAATTATTGGAGGTGGGATGGGGGAAGTAAAAGTCTGAAAGGCTACATTCAGGAAATGCGGAAATGGAGGAATTTCATGGGAAGCCGCAGCTGATAGTTTCAACTGCCTGTAGCATCGAAGTGGGAGATGGTTAACTAAAACCTGGAAGCTACCAGCAAATTCTCAAATCACCTGCTCATAGCATCTGCCTGAAAATCAGGACTCCTCCTCTTCTTCCTTCCAGATCTCAGGGGAGCTTCTTGCATTGGCAGAGTTTACCTGGAAGACTGCTGACAAGGGACTGTGGTGCTCGCCTATGATGTGGGAGAGTATAGAAGGGGGCACAGTGATGCCAGGTAGAAATAGCTAGCTTGGTATAGGATCCTCATAGCCCTAGTAGAGCTCTTGATACAGCAAAGGGACTAGACTCATGTTTACTGAGAGCATTAAGACTGGGTATAAGTAGCACTGAGAGGGGCATCCCTATCCTGCTCAGAAAGACCATGCTTCTTCCTTCCAGGCCAGGGTGAGTGGTGGACCTCCACAGGTTCTACTCCCATTTAGAATGAGTGAGGGGGTGGGCCTGAGGAAAGGGAGATTGTGGCTCTCGTGTGGATAGCTTCCTGGTTCCAGAGTAGTAAACACAGGGCAGGGGACTAGGTTGAGGTATAGTGGCTGGACACAAGTAGGATTGCTCTTCTGCCTAACTGTGCTGTGGCTGGGTCTTATATGTAGACTCTAAGCTTAGACATTTGGTGTATAGTTGTAAGAGACAATTTGTTCAAGGATACATAGGTCACTCTGGGGAACTACTGAGCATGAAAGCTATATTCATTTGACTCTTGCTTATAAACAATAGGAAAATTCAGATGTGTGCCTTCAGGCAAGGTTGGATCCAGCAACACAAGCGATGCTCTTTCTCTCACTTTCTCTTTTCCTTGACTCTGTTTCCTCTGATTGTTAACTTCTCCCCTGATGCTTGGGGGCTTACTTTGTATGGTCAGGGAAGATGGTGACATGTTTGCAGTTCAGTAAATCAGTGGAAAGCAATCTTTCTCTCCATATATAAGTAGAGGAGCCAGAAAATGATCGGTCTTACTCCCTTGTGTCCATCTAGGCCAATAACTGTTGGGAGATGCGATATAATTGTTTCAGCTTGGCACTCCTGCTCACCTCTGTGGCCAGAAGCTGGAGGTAGGGGAAGGAAACTATGATTGATAACCCTGTAAGACCACAAGGAGAGCAGGGGGTGGGGGCTGGTTCCCCAGAGGAATAAAAGTTGCAGATAAAGCAACCTATTTCCAGAAGCAAAGAGAACAGGAGGAGGCTTAGGCTGGGATGACAAGGCCTCTAGGCAGAGAAGAAATGCCCTGTGAGGGACCTCTGCATGGTCAGCATTATCATCCTACATGCGTGGACCTGGGCATCCAGCCAAGCCCTGCCCCAGCCCTGGGAAGGCTGACCAGCCTCCAGCAGTGTAGCCGGGGATGCAGCTAGACCTGCTCCCCGGAGCATTATGAAGGCTCTTGCTTCCCTCAATTACATTACATTTGCCATGAACTTCGTTTTAAATGTCATATTTGCTTTTTCCCTGGATACTGTGTCTGAGGATAACTAGACTTTTCCGCTGCATGGGCTTTATGTTGAAATACACCCATCCAGGAGTGATCTGATATTCTCCTTTTCTTTCCTTCTAGATGCCTCAGCTCCCACCTAGGAATTGTAGAATTCTGCATTTACCTGGTCAACATTTACCAATAATCTAACTGTGTGCCCTGGAGATTGGCCTCAAACAAAACAAATCCAGTGCTGGCCCTCACAGAACTTAAGGACCAGCGGGGGAGTCAGGTGTGCCACTAAAACAAAGACGTTGCCCAGCCGGTTAACACATTGCTTAGTGGTAGCACTCCTAAGGTGATGCGCTGGGGAGCTGAGACAGCTCAGGCCTGACCTGGCCCAGGGTGGTGGGGGCCAGTCCTCCAGAAGGTGATGTTGGGCTGAAAGCTGAAGGATGGCCTGGATTTTGGCTTTTGAGGCAAAGAGGCTGGGAAAGGGGTGAGGGGAGGGGTGTTCAGGTGCCAGTGCTCTGCGTGGGGAGTGAGGGACTGCGGCTCAGCAGGGACCAGCCATGCAGGTGGGAAGGAGCAATGCGAGGGTCCCCACATGCTGCCCCCAGCTCCCCTGGGAGTAGGAACTTGGTTCTATTCCACTAGAGCTCTTAACAGTGATCATGAAAGGAACGGTCACTGTCCCGCTGCCCCAGCTTCCCCAGCTCCCAGACCACCTGGTGGAAGGGAGTACGTTGCCCTAGCTGCCCTTGGGATGCACCTCTCTTGTCAGGCTCTGCCTGGCGCTGGGATGGGGCTGGGCTGTGATCTATAGTCGTGGAACCTTTGCCCCGGCTGCCGGCTGCTGGAAGAGGCAGGGAGAGAGGCAGCTGGGCTGTGGTGTAGGTGAGAGAGGGCAGTGCTCGGAGGAGGAGGTGGCCCCATGTGACTTGGAGGTAAAGCCAATTGAACTCCTGGCTGGAGGTGGATGGGCGGGGGCACAATAATGCAGAGAAAGAAAGGGGTCAGGGTGAGGGCCAGCTTGTGGCCTGGAGGGATGGGAGTGCCATTCACTGAGGTGCAGAGACTGGGAAGAAACTGACTGGAGCAAATGGGCACAAAAACTTGTGTTCTTGAACATTTTAAGTTCAAGGAGACGCCAGGGAGGCAATTGGATGCAAGAGGCGGGGCTGTAAGCACAGGATGGAAATCATGTGGGGTCAGGAGAGGCCAGCCCTGGTTCCCCAACCACAGAAACCATTGGAGGTGGGTGAGAGGAGAGGCAGCCGGTGAACTGATAAACCCAGCCAGGTGAAGGCGCAAACCTGCCTGTGATAAATCATGCCAGTGCAGCCTGGGCTGCAGATGTGTGCTCTGAGGACCCCTGGGCACTCAGGGCCTGTCGCTGGGTGATGGATGACGCCGCTCCCCACCTACCCAGCTCCCGCTGGCGCCTGCTTCCTGCCACCTCCATGCAGTCCCTCAGGAAAGGAGGAAAGAGCTGAGCAGGCTCTCCGTGACAGCCTTTTAAAAGTGACTTTTAAAACTTCTTATAATTGTTGATTAAAAGGCCCATTGCTCCAAAGGCTCTGTTTGTGGTGGAAGCAGGAAAGTCATTTGAGAAGAAATTTCTGGGGAGGCGAAGCGTTCCAGTAAATTGGCCAGGCGGCATTTTCAGTTCCAGGCTTATGTTTCAAAAGCCATTAAAAACCCCTCAAGAAAGGACTGCAAAGTAGTTGTTTCGAGAAGGGGAAAGACTTTTGAGGGAGGAGAAAATGCCAGCTGGGGGCTTGTGGGAGCAATGGGAGCCGGAAGCGGTCGGCCTCCACCCACCTGAAACTTGGTGCAGGGCTGTCCCCACCCCCACCTCAGCCGGAAGGGCTCTACCTGTCTCCTCACTGGAGCGGTTCCTTTCCTTGTATCCCACTTTGTCCTTGCTTCACTTCTCCCGCATTGGGAAGGAGCAGCCTGCAGCCCCATCCTTTCTGAAGTTAACCTATTTTGTAGTTTCTTTCTCTACATCTTCTTGGCCTCCAAGAGCCCTCTCTGGATCCTCTAGCTCACAACATCTGAATTTCTGAACGTCCCCTGAATTTCTGTGGCCCATGACAACTTCCTGGGCTTGGTTGTGACCAGGAACCCTCATGCTGCTCTCTCATGCAGGTCTCTGGTCACACAAGCTGGAATATATGTTGACAGAAGTGTGCCCAGGGTGCTGGGGATGGGATTAATCCTTAAACACCACATGGCTGCTTGCTAAGTGGCCAAGCTGTTGTTGGGGAGCTGGTCTTTGGCATCCCATCATCTCTGTCCTGGTTCTCATTAAGCCCCACATGGGGTGGCCCTAGCAAACACAGGCCGGGAGGCTGAACAGTGGTGTGTGTGTGTAAAGCTTTCTCTCTAAGCCTGGCTTCATTGCTGAGCTAACTTAAAATCATGTCCAGGAGCCATGTATTTGAGAAAGGTCCATTTGTTTGCAATAATAAAATCTGGTATTTTTAAGAAAACTTCCCTGCACGGACCCCTTTCCAATTTCATTCCTTTGGCAAACTAGGCTGGTGGGTGAGCTGAATTTCAAAGATTAGAACATTCCGAACCTCCAAGCCCATCTTTTGGAATCCCAATGGGTGTGAATTAAAATATGGTTTTCGGTTCTTTTCAGCCTGAGGAAAAGCCTCTACAGGAGCAAATCACCCTCAAAAGAATGTGAGGAGCCAGAGTGGTGGGGTGGGCCTTGACTACGCATGAGCAGAGGGGTGGTGAGAGTAGACACGGTGAATCTCAGCTCCTGGGGAAGCAGAGGCAGGATTGCAAGCAAGCAGGGTAACTTAGCAAGACTCTGACTCAAAAAAAAAAGGCTGGGGATGTAGCTCAGTGGCAGAGAGCTGGAGGCCCTGAGTCCAGCTCCGAGTACTGCAAGGAAAAAATCTAAACAATAAAAGTGAGAGACACTCTGAGACTACAGAGAGGATCTCAGCTGATTGCCTCAACCCCCACCCCGTGCATGCCTGCCTCATATGCCACAGGTGTGCTGGAGCACCAGACTTTGGGCCTTTCCCAGGTATGGAATTTAGGTTTCACAGAAGGGGAGGCCAAATTTCCCAACCCTCATAGAGATTTGGCTCCTGTGAACATTTATGTCTCCTTGGAACCTCCTCATACATTATTTCACTCCTTTCCAGGTCCTATAAGATGCTCTGTTAAAGCTGCTTATGGCAGGTGGATAATACTAGGAAATTCCTCATCTGTGCTTCCTTTTTGGAGATTCCCAAAAAACATTAGCATTTCAAAGGTTCCAGAAGACCTTCTGCAAAAGAAACTTGTTAAACTTTAATCCTGTGTTTCCTCAAGTTACTTGACCACAGATCCTTTCTGTTACAGAAAGTCAAAGAAAGTCCTTGGGCGTCTCCTGTACACACTGCCGGCTACTCTGGTTACTTTATATTCTCATGCTAACTGCCTTGTAGACTCACCAGTTCTAAATTTCCTCCCACAGTGAAATTTAGGCAGGGTGTTTACCATCTGGCCTGCTGTGACCTCCTCCGAGCCTTGGGCAAGCCTGCTAGAGCCAGCGTGCAGACGCATCTGTTCACCCAGCACCGCTCAGAGGCCCCTCTGTGGACTTGCTCATGGACCTGCACTGGCAGGCTAATTGCTTCCTGGTTCGTTCGGAGTGTTTGGCTGGATGACCAGTCTGTACATTCACCTTCATGGACAAATAAAGCTCACCTGGGCCAGGAAGTTCCGTGGAGGGTAGCATGTGAGCAGAAATACTCCATCTGTCGAAGCCCCTCTTCCCTGCAGCAGCTCTGGCCCCCAGGCTCTGTTGACTGCCTGTTATGCACATGGCAATTAAATATTAAGGTAGATTCTTCTAGTTTTGAAAAGCTTCTTTTTCCTCAGGTACCAGGGCAACCTGAACATGTGACAGAAACCCACATGGAGCTTGGAGAGAGGAGCTTAAGGACCAGCAGGAATCACTTCAGAGGTGGGACTTCCATGAGAGGAGCCAGGAATGGCTAAGGGGCAGCCATCTTCTCTGCCTTCTTCTGCTGGCTGTAAAAGGTGGGCCCTGCTGGCTTGGAGACTTGGAGGACAGAGTTGTGGTGAGTGCTTGGACAGAGCACTGGATTGGGATCCTTGTGTCCTTGGGCATGTTCTCATCCCTCTCTGCTTGAGTTTCTCCACTGACAGAACTAGGTGGGTGACCAGATATCTATTCTCTGGGACTTGTCATGCATTAAATATTACATAATAAATGTTTTCGGAAGATTCTACTTGGAAGTTGGTTTGCCTGTAAACACATTTGTTACCAATGCTGTCTTGATTCCTATTGGGATAAATTGAAGCCAGTGGCCATCTTAGAAGAGAAAGCTACATGTACTGGGCATACCTGGGTGTGGCCTGCTATGGCTTGGGCAAAACCCAGGCTTTCCTGACTACAGAGATTTTGCTCAATCTGGGCAATCTGGGCATCAAAAGTCAGTGTGGCACTTGCCCCCCACAATTCCTAGCTGGTCTCCTGGGAACAATCCTGTGATTTGGTTTCCTGTAGTGCTACATCTGCATCTCTGTCTAGTCTGGGGTGGGGTCCACCCTGAGTACAGACACACCAGCAGCCCCTCCATGGCCTGTCCGGGTTTGGCACAGTCAAGTCCTCTGTCTTAGATAGGTCCTGATCTGACCCAAGTAAATGATAACCTCAGAATGGCCAAAGCATCGGGAGGTCCTGAATCTGTCTCTCTCTGGCAATGAAGGCCCAAAGCTCAAGGGCATGTGCACACCAGTCTCCCAGGGAAAGAATGAGCAGCTCCCCTTTGGATGATTGATTAGCATCTTACATTTCTGTTTGCCAAGGTGTCTCAGAAGCACACGAGCAGATGGCTTCTCGGGAATTCCTCTGGGGAACCAGGCTTTTACGAATCCAGCACCACGTGGAAATCCAATATTCAAATGAGAGAGGAAATTGGGAAAGAAAATATGCTCTCTTTTCCTTGCTCTAAGTTAAAACTTGGATGCAGAACTAGAGGGGTCACAAATGGCCTCCTCATTCCTCTGGTTTCCTCCCAATCAGAGGGAGAAGAACAAACCTGGGGCTCTTTCTAGCAGGACCAGCAATGAGGTCATGAGACCTGAGGCTGAGATAGTGGGCTTCAATTCAATTCAGGGGACTTTGCCTAAGCAGCCGGCGTGTGCCAGTCCTGGCCTGGAGGCTGTGGGATCAGATCAGATTATGCACAGTCTGAAAACCATGACTCCTGGCATAGACCTGGGCATGGATCCCTGGCTCTGTCATGTTCCAGATGTGAGATCTCGAACCAGAGCCTTAGGCTTTCTGAGCCTCGCCTGTCCTCATCTGTAGAACGGAGATCATGGAGCCCATCGTTGTTCAAAGGATCAAATGTGTTAGTACACACTAGCTCGTAGTATGCTTTCCTTTCTTTTCTTTTTTTAAAGATTCCCTTTAGAACTTCATAGCTATACATAGTAGTTGGGTTCATCCCAACAAAGTCATACATGCATGGAAATCAATCTCAGTTCACGATCCCCCCGTTTCCCTCCCGTCCTCCCTCCCTTTCCCATCCTCCTTCCTCTACTCCACTGGACTTCCTTTCGCTTGTCTATTACTTTGTATTTGCTTGCTTCTTTTTTTTTTTATTGTAAACAAGTGGGATACATGTTGTTTGTTGGTTTGTACATGGGTTAAAGGCATACCATTTGTGTAATCATAAATTTACATATGGTAATGTTGTTTGATTCATTCTATTATTTTTTCCCTTCCCCCCCACCTCTCCCACCCCTCTTTTCCCTCTAAACAGTCCTTTCTTCCTCCATTCGTGCCCCCCTCCCTAACCCTAACCCTAACACTAACTCCTCCCACCCTCCCCCTTATGTGTCATCATCCACTTATCAGCGAGATCATTCGTCCTTTAGATTTTTGAGATTGGCTTATCTCACTTAGCATGATATTCTCCAATTTCATCCATTTGCCTGCAAATGCCATAATTTTATTGTTCTTTATGGCAGAGTAATATTCCATTGTATATATATACCACAGTTTCTTTATCCACTCATCAATTGAAGGACATCTAGGTTGGTTCCACAATCTGGCTATTGTGAATTGAGCAGCTATGAACATTGATGTGGCTGTATCTCTGTAGTATGCTGATTTTAAGTCCTTTGGGTATAGACCAAGGAGTGGGATAGCTGGGTCAAATGGTGGGTCCATTCCAAGTTTTCTAAGGAATCTCCACACTGCTTTCCAGAGTGGCTGCACTAATTTGCAGCCCCACCAGCAATGTACAAGTGTACCTTTTTCCCCACATCCTCTCCAACACCTATTGTTGCTTGTATTCTTGATAATCGCCATTCTAATTGGGGTGAGATGGAATCTTTGGGTAGTTTTGATTTGCATTTCTCTTATTACTAAAGATGTTGAACATTTTTTCATATATCTGTTGATTGCTTGTACATCTTCTTCTGTGAAGTGTCTGTTCATTTCCTTAGCCCATTTGTTGATTGGGTTATTTGTATTCTTGGTGTAGAGTTTTTTGAGTTCTTTATAGATTCTGGAGATTAGTGCTCTATCTGAAGTATGAGAGGCAAAGATATTCTCCCACTCTGTAGGCTCTTTCTTCGCATTGCTGATAGTTTCCTTTGCTGAGAGAAAGCTTTGTAGTTTGAATCTATCCCAGTTATTGATTCTTGCTTTTATTTCTTGTGCTATGGGAGTCCTGTTAAGGAAGTCTGGTCCTAGGCCGACATGTTGAAGATCTGGACCTACTTTTTCTTCTATAATCTGCAGGGTCTCTGGTCTGATTCCAAGGTCCTTAATCCATTTTGAGTTGAGTTTTGTGCAGGGTGAGAGATATGGATTTAGTTTCATTCTGTTGCATATGGATTTCCAATTCTCCCAGCACCATTTGTTGAAGAGGCTATCTTTTCTCCATTGCATATTTTTGGCACTTTTGTCTAGTATTAGAAAATTGTATTTATTTGGGTTTGTGTCCATGTCCTCTATTCTGTACCATTGATCTACCTGTCTATTTTGGTACCACTACCATGCCGTCTTTGTTACTATTGCTTTGTAATAAAGTTGAAGTTTGGATATTGCGATACCTCCTGCTTCATTTTTCCTGCAAAGGATTGCTTTAGCTATTCTGGGTTTTTTATTCTTCCAGATGAATTTCATGATTGCTTGCTCTATTTCTGTAAGGTACAACATTGGGATTTTAATTGGAATTGCATTGAATCTGTATAGCACTTTTGGTAGTATGGCCATTTTGACAATATTAATTCTGCCTATCCAAGAACATGGGAGATCTTTCCATCTTCTAAGGTTTTCTTTAATTTCTTTCTTTAGTGTTCTGTAGTTCTCATTGTAGAGGTCTTTCACCTCTTTATGTTATCTTATCCTTCCCTCCCGCTTTTCTCTATTTTACTCTTGCTTCCACATAGGAGAGAAAATATTCAACCTTTGAGTTTCCGAGTTTGGCTAATTTCACTTAGCGTGATATGCTCATTTCCATCCACTTACTGGCAAATGCCATAACTGCTATTATTTTGATGGTGAGTAGAGCTCCATTTTATTATCTATCTACCTATCACAATTACTTAATCCATTCATCTCTTGACAGGCATCTGGGCTGATTCCATAATTTAGCTCTTGTGAATTATGCCACTATAAACATCGATGTGGCTGTGTCATTGTAGTCAGCTGATTTTAGATCTTTTGGATGAATACTGAGGAGCGGGATAGCTGGGTCATCTGGTGGTTCCATCCCTAGTTTTTTGAGGAGTCTCCATACTGCTTCCCAGTGTGGTTGTACTAGTCTGCAGTTCCACCAGCACTGTACAAATGACAGAGTACACTTCCATTGAACACATGGTGCTTTGGGCCAGCCCCAACTCCCCACAGCAGGTAGTGGACATGTGTCCTGTTTCAGGGATGACAAAGCAGGGTGTAGGAGAGGTGGAATGAGCTTTCCTAAAATCACTTGGTTTGTCACTGACCTGGGAGAGACCGGGCTGGGGCTCTCTCAGTTGTCTGTTAAGGTGTTCTGCCCGTGCACCCCAGGAGGTAGTCCCTCGGCAGGTCTAGGACTGATTTGGAGTGAAGAAGAGCCTTTGTCATCACTGTTCTTTGGCAGAGGTCGACCATTAGAAGCATGCCTCTTGTTTTCTTAAGTTTTTCTTCCCCATCAAGAAGAGCACTTATGGAATTCCAAGGAATTTAAAACCTACCCCATCCTGTGCCCTGAAGCCAGCAAGGACAGCCCATCTGTGAGGGCAGATTCTGGGAGCCCCCTTTCCCCACAGCTCTGACCTTTCGCCTCCTGCTCCGAATCCATGTTTTATAATGTCGCTTGCACTTTCTGGCATTTGGCTTTTCTTGTTCCCTTCCCTGAGATTTGGTCCCATTAATGTTTATGAGCAAATAAAACTGGGATTGCTGCTTTGGGCCGTGGGACCACTGCCGACCTGGGGAGGGACGTCCAATTTAACCTGTTCCTTCTTCGACTTTCTGTAACTTCCCCTGCCTTCTCCTCCAAGAAGATGAGTGAGTGGAGAGAAAACATGATTATGACAGAAACTTCGCCTCCTTCACCTACCCTAAGTGCTGTCCGTTCCTTGCTCCAAGTGGGAGCTAGAGTCATCGAGAGTCTCAAGTGTGGGAAACATGGCTGTTTTTTTTTTTTTTTTTTTTTAAATGTTAATTCACATGTGGGCATGCATGGTTCAAACAGCCTTTTGGGACACACAAGCTCTGGGGTATCACAGGTGGTGTGTTACTGGAATTCCACAGGGCAGGCTGGTGGGTATGCATGAGGATGCCTCATTTCTTTCTTTTTTTGGAGCAAGGAATTGACCCACATTGCTTCAAAAGTAAAACACTGTCCAACTAGTGTGCAGTGCCATGTAGACCCCCATGTTTTTAGCGAATGTATTATTTTTCTATATGATGCACATGATCCTAGGTGGGATTCTTTCTCATGGGCTGGGAGGAAAAGTCTTAGTGGAACCTGGGGCGGGAACCAGAGGTGATGGAATGAGGCACAGCAGCTGCATTTGCTGGGAGGCTATAGTTGGGCTTCACTGTGGGGCTGTATCCTCAGGGAGGGGAGACACATTCCTTCTGGGGCTGTTGACAGGGCTGTGAGCCAGGCAGGAGGAAAGCAATTATATCATTACATGCCACTCTTGTCTCAAGGGTCCAAATTAGCTGACTCTCCAAAACTAGGGTCTACTTTTGACTTTTTAATTTACAGGCTGATGCAGATGCCTGCTAGTTTGCTCTGAAACCTTCCTAGAATAGCTGCGGTGTGTCTGCCACAGCAGGCTAGGGTGAGAGGAGTGAAGTGTGGTCCTGATATTGAGTATTTCACAGGTTTTCAGGAACATAGGACAGACCAAAACCTGGATGGTGACCAGCAGGATGGGAAAATGTCGGGAGGAAAGACTTGGACAAACTTAAGGGCAAGTCCCCCAAGTCAGATGCAAAGACTTCACCAAGGAGGAGGAGGAGAGCTGGTCTTAAAAGGTGGATAGGATTGTCACAGGTGGGACTGGGGTGGACAAGGCTTCAGGAATGGGGCATCCAAGACATAGGTAAGTGGATGGAAATGAGGGTGAGAGGTCAGCAGAGTGAAGTTGTGGGAAAGCAGTTAGAAAGGGCTTTGAAGATGTTCAGGGGTACTTGGAGAGTAATGCTGTGAGTGAATGGGTGGGCCTTCATTCATTCAATAAACATTTACGGAGTGACTTCCATGTGCTAGACACCATGTTAGGGACTGGTTATATAGCTGTAGAAAACCCCAGAAATATCTCTGTTGTGCAAGCATGGGTGGACACCAACAGCGTGCACATATATGTGTCCATGGGTTGCAATTTTGACCAGGGTAGCAAAAGAGACCTCTTTAGAAAGATGATTTCTGAGAGCTTTGAGAAGGATGTAAGGAGCTAATCAGGTGGCTGTCTGGGAGAGGAGCACTCCAGACAGAAGGAAGAGCAATTGCACAAAGAGCCTAATGCAGGAATTTGCCTGGTGAGCTGAGGAGCAGCGAGGAGGCCGGCAGGGCTGCAGCGGAGGGATGAAGGAGACAGTGGTAGAAGACCAGAGAGGCAGTGGAGGCTCCTGGGCTAGCACAGGCTTCGGGCTTCATCCTGAGCAAAATGGGATCCTAGAGGAATTTCGAGCAGAAGCCTGATATGATGTAATTTTTGGTTTAAAAATGATCATCCTGTATGATTTGTGAAAAGATGACCATGGGCAGGGGCAAGGGTGGAGGCAGGAAGAACAGTCAGGAGGCTGCTGCAGCCTCTAGGAGATGTGACACTGGCCTGGGCTGGAGGACCGGTGGTGAGAAGTGACTTTATTCCACACATGCAAGATTTCTTTTAAGAAATATTTTATTTTCAGTTAACATGCATTAGTTATACATATTAATGGGTGCATCATAATATCTCAACAAATGCAAATGATATGCAGTGACTAAATCCAACCTCCTTCTATCCATCCCCTTACTATTGACATTCAGTTCAACCTTTCTTTTCTTTTCTTTTCTTTTTTTTGTTTTTTAAAGTTTCCACAGATGAGAGAGGATGTGTGGTTCTTGTCTTTCTGTGTCTGGCTTATTTCATGTAACATAATGTCCTTCAGTTCCATCCATTTTGCTGCAAATGACAGGATTTAATTCTTCTTTATGGTCTAATAATATTCCATCTTATATATGCACCATATTTTCTTTCTCCATTGGTGGCTTCCTACATTGATTTCATATCTTAGCTGTTGTGAATAGTGTCAACATAAACATGAGAATGCAGGTATCTGTTTGGTATGCTGATTTCATTTCCTTTGGATGTATACCTAGAAGTGAGATAGCTGGATCTTTTTTCTTAAAATTATTTATTTATTTTTAAATTTTTTACAGACTGCATTTTGATTCATTTGTACACAAATGGGGTACATAATTTCATTTCTATGGTTGTACACGATGTAGATTCATACCATTCATGTAATCATACATGTACATAGGGTAATGATGTCTGTCTCATTCCAACATCTTTCACAACCCCCTCATTTCCTTTTACATAATCTAAAGTCCCCCCATTCTTCTCTCACTCTCCACCCCCCCACCCCCATTATATATCATCATCCACTTAACAGGGAAAACATTCAGCCTTTGGTTTTTTGGGTTTGGCTTATTTCACTTAGCATGATATTCTCTATTTCCATCCATTTATTTGCAAATGCCATAATATTATTCTTCTTTATGGCTGAATAATATTCCATTATGTATATATACCACAGTTTCCTTATCCATTCATCTGTTGAAGGACATCTAGGATGGTTCCACAATCTAGCTATTGTGAACTGAGCTGCTATAAACAATGATGTGGCTGTGTTTACTGTAGTATGCTGATTTTAAGTCCTTTGGGTATAAACTGAGGAGTAGGATAATTGGGTCAAAAGGTGGGTCCATTCCAAGTTTACTGAAGATTCTCCATACTGCTTTCCAGAGTGGCTGCACCAATTTGCAACTCCACCAGCAATGTACAAGTGTGCCTTTTTGCCCACATCCACACCAACATCTATTATTGTTTGTGTTCTTGATAATAGCCATTCTAATTGGAGTAAGATGAAATCTTAGAGTTGTTTTAATTTGCATTTTTCTGATTACTAGAGACGTTGAACACTTTTTTATATATTTATTAATTGCCTGTGTGTCTTCTTCTGTAAAGTGTCTGTCCAGTTCCTTGGCCCATTTATTGATTGGGTTCTTTGTATATTTGGTGTAAAGTTTTGTTAAGTTCTATATAAATTTTGGAGATAAGTGCTCTATCTGAAGTGCATGTGGAAAAGATTTTCTCCCATTCTGTAGGCTCTCTCTTCACATTCTTAATTGTATCCTTTGCTGAGAAAAAGCTTTTTATTTTGAGTCCATCCCATTTATTTATTCTTGCTTTGATTTCTTGTGCTTTGGGAGTCTTGTTAAGGAAGTCTGATCGTAAGCCAACATAATGAAGATTTAGGCCTACTTTGTCTTCTATTTGTTGCAGGGTCTCTGGTCTAATTCCTAGGTCTTTGATACATTTTGAGTTGAGTTTTGTACAGGGTGAGAGGTAGAGGTTTAATTTCATTTTACTGCATATGGATTTCCAGTTTTTCCAGCACCATTTGTTGAACAGGCTGTCTTTTCTCCATTGAATGTTTTTGGCTCCTTCGTCTAGTATGAGGTGATTGTATTTATGTGGTTTTGTCTCTGTGTCTTCTATTCTGTACCCTTGGTCTGCCTGTGTATTTTGGTGCCAATACCATGCCATTTTGTTGCTATTGCTCTGTTGTATACTTTAATGTCTGGTATTGTGATCTTCCTGTTTCACTTTTTCTACTTAGGATTGTTTTGGCTATTTGAGGTCTCTTGTTCTTCCAGATGAAGTTCATGATTGTTTTCTCTATTTCTATGAGGAATGTCATTGGGATTTTAATTGGAATTGCATTGAATCTGTATAGCGCCTTTGGTAGAAAGACCATTTTGACAATGTTCATTCCTCCTAACCAAGAACATGGGAGATCTTTCCATCTTCTAAGGTTTTCTTCAATTTCTATTTTTAATATTCTGTAGTTTTCATTGTAGAGGTCTTTCACCTCTTTTGTTAGATTAATTCCCAAGTATTTTATTTGTTTTGAGGCTATTGCGAATGGAGTTGTTTTCCTCATTTCTCTTTCAGAGGATTCATCACTTATGAATAGAAATGCATTAGATCTATGTGTATTGATTTTATATCCTGCTACTTTGCTGAATTCATTTATTAGTTCTAGAAGTTTTCTACTGGAGTTTTTTGGATCTTCTAAATATAGGATCATGTCATCAGCAAATAGTGACAGCTTAAGTTCTTCTTTTCCTATTTGTATCCCTTTAATTTCTTTGGTCTGTCTAATTGCTCTGGCAAGTGTTTCAAGGACGATGTTGAATAGAAGTGGTGAAAGAGGGCATCCCTGTCTTGTTTCAGTTTTTAGAGGGAATGCTTTCAGTTTTTCTACATTAAGAATGATGTTGACCATGGGCTTAGCATAGATAGCTTTTACAATGTTGAGGTATGTTCCTACTATTCCTATTTTTTCTAGTGTTTTAAGCATGAAGGTATGCTGTATTTTATCCATCACTTTCTCAGCATCTATTGAAATAATCATGTGATTCTTAACTTTAAGCCTATTGATGTGATGAATTACATTTATTGATTTCCAGATGTTGAACCAAACTTGCATCCCTGGGATAAACCCCACTTGATCATGGTGCACTATCTTTTAAATATATTTTTCTATGCAATTTGCCAGCATTTTGTTAAGGATTTTTGCATCTATATTCATCAGGGATATTGGTCTCAAGTTTTCTTTCCTTGATGAGTCTTTGTCTGGTTTTGGTATCAGAGTGATACCAAATGAATTTGGAAGGGTTCCCTCCTTTTCTATTTCCTGGAATACTTTGAGTAGTACTGGTATTAGTTCTTCTCTTTAAAAATCTTGTAGAATTTGGCTGAGAATTCATCTGGTCCTGGGCTTTGCTTGGTTGTTAGGCTTTTGATGGCTTCTTCTATTTCGGTGCTTGAAATCGATCTGTTTAGATTGTGTACATCTTCCTGATTCAGTTTGGGAGGATCATATGTCTCTAAAAATTTGTCAATGTCTTTGATATTTTCTATTTTGTTGGAGTATAGATTTTCGTAGCTTCTAATTATGTTATGTATTTCAATGGTGTCTGTTATGATCTTTCCTTTTTCATCACAAATTCTAGTAATTTGAATTTTCTCTCTCCTTCTCTTTGCTTCTCTTCTCTTCGCTAGGGATTTATCTACTTTGCTTTTTCAAAGAACCCAGCTTTTTGTTTTGTCAATTTTTTTGAATTGTTTCTCTTGTTTCAATTTCATTTATTTCAGCTCTGATTTTAATTATTTCCTATCTTCTACTATTTTTGGTGTTGATCTATTCTTCTTTTTCTAGGGCTTTGAGGTGTAATGTTAGGTCATTTAGTTGTTGACTTTTTATTTTTTTAATGTATGAGCTCAATGCAATGAACTTTCCTCTTAGTACTGCTTTCAGAGTGTCCCAGAGATTTTGATATGTTGTATCATTGTTCTCATTTATCTCTAAGAATTTTTAAATTTCTTTCCTGATGTCTTCTGTTATCATTGCATCATTCAAAAGCATATTATTTAGTCTCCAGGTGTAAGAGTAGTTTTTGTTTGTTATTTTATTGTTTGTTTCTAATTTCACTCCGTTATGGTCTGATAGGATACAGGGTAGTATCTCTATTTTTTTGTATTTACTAATGGCTTCTTTGTGGCATAGCATATGGTCTGTTTTGGAGAAGGATCCATGAGATGCTGAGAAGAAAGTATATTCGCTCAATGATGGATGAAATACTCTGTAAATGTCCACTAAGTCTGTATCATTGATTGCATCATTTAGTTTTATAGTTTCTTTGTTCAGTTTTTGTTTGGAGGATCTATCCAGTGGTGAGAGTGGTGTGTTAAAGTCCCCCACTATTATTGCATTTTGGTCTATTTGATTCTTAAAATTGAGAAGGGTTTGTTTGATGTACACAGATGCTCCATTGTTTGGGGCATAAATATTTAAAATTGTTATGTATTGCTGATTTATGCTTCCCTCAAGCAGTATGAAATGTCCTTCTTTATCCCTTCTGACTAACTTAGGTTTGAAGTCCACTTTATCTGATATGAGGATGGAGACCCCTGCTTTTTTACTGGGTCTATGTGCATGGTAGGTTTTTCCCCATCCTTTCACCTGTAGTCTGTGGATGTCTTTTTCTATGAGATGAGTCTCTTGAAGGCAGCATATTGTTGGGTCTTTCTTTTTAATCCAATCTGCCCGTCTCTGTCTTTTGATTATTGAGTTTAGGTCATAGAAATTCAGGGTTATTATTGTGATATGATTTGTTTTTAACTTGACTTGGTTTCTCCTTTGATTGACTTTTCCTTTAGGGTAGTTCCTCCTTTGCTGACTTGTATTGTTGTTTTTCACTTCCTCCTCACAAAATGTTTTGCTGAGAATGTTCTGTAGTACAGGCTTTCTATTTATAAATTCTTTTAACTTTTGTTTATCATGGAAAGATTTTATTTCATTGTCAAATCTAAAGGTTAGTTTTGCTTGGTATAGGATTCTTGGTTGGCATCCATGTTCTTTCAGAGCTTGAAATATATTGTTCCAGGCTCTTCTTACTTTTAGAGTCTGGGCTGAGAAATCCGCTGATATCCATCTTGGTCTCCCCTTATATGTAATCTGATGTTTTTCTCTCGCGGCCTTTAAAATCCTATCTTTATCTTGTATATGAGGTATTTTCATTACAATGTGTCTTGGTGTAGATCTGTTGTAATTTTGTGCACCTGGTGTTCTGTAAGCCTCTTGTATTTGATTTTCCATTTTATTTTTCAGGTTTGGGAAAATTTCTGATATTATTTCATTGAACAGGTTGTTCATTCCTTTGGTTTGTATCTCTGTGCCTTCCTCCATCCCAATAATTCTTAAATTTGGTCTTTTCATGATATCCCATAATTCTTGGAGATTCTGTTCATGACTTCTTAACATCTTCTCAGTTTGTTCAACTTTATTTTCAAGAGTAAATATTTGTCTTCATTGTCTGAGATTCTGTCTTCCACAAGATCTATTCTGTTGGTTTTAAATTAGATCTATTCTATTGAGTTTTAAATTTGGTTTATCATTTCTTTCATTTCAAGTATTTCTGTTTGTTTTTTTTTTTTCTTCAGAATTTCTATCTCTTTATTGAAGTGTTCTTTTGCTTCCTGCATTTGCTCTTTCAACTGTTTACTGGAATGATCATACATTGCCTGCATTTGCTCTCTTATCTCATCTTTTGCTTCACACATCATTTTAATTATGCAGATTCTAAACTCTTTTTCTGTCATTTCTACTGCCATGCTGCCATTGGATTTTATCACAATAGCATCTTGGTTTGTTAGGGACACTTTCTTCCTCTGTTTCTTCATATTGTTTCTATATATTCCCCTCTAGCAGTGAAGATCAGAGGTACTGAAGTTCCCCCCTGCAGGCTTATTATGACCCTGCAATTTTCCAGTATCTCTGCTTTGAAGGGGAGATCAATACCCGTAACATCCAATACAGAGAAAATGCAGACATGAACCAGATAGCACCTATAAAGACTTTAACATTATTGTAATGAACAGGATGAGTTCGATTACTATTTATAGTGTTTCTAGTTGTGAACAAGAGAATGAGGAAGGGTGTAGGATGTAAGTGAGTAAATAGAGGTACCTGTCAAAGGGCCTCCAATCTCCTGTAGTTGTCTCAGGAAGGGAGATG
Source organism: Sciurus vulgaris (assembly GCF_902686455.1). Lineage (NCBI taxonomy): Eukaryota > Metazoa > Chordata > Mammalia > Rodentia > Sciuridae > Sciurus > Sciurus vulgaris. The sequence goes on along the minus strand of NC_136466.1, from coordinate 32,275,039 downwards.
CCCTTTCAATGATGATGGCCATGCCCTACATTAGCCTCCAAAGATGCTGGGGAGACTCAGTGAGGGTGTGCCGAGTCAGCACTGAGGCAGGCGCAGTGTCCCTCTGTGGTGGGGGGACCAGTAATCATCTGTGGTGGGGGGGTGGACAGGGGGCCGCTGAATCTTTTGGTAGATTCATTTGTAGTTTTCTGAGGAACCTCTGTACTGTTCTCCATAGTGGCTGTACTAATTTATATTAGTGTGCAAGAGTTCTTTTTTCCTCCATGACCTGCTGTCCTTGCTATTTTTTGTTTTTGTTTTTTGATAATAGTAATTCTAACTAGGGTGGGATGACATCTCATTTTAGTTTTGATTTGCATTTCTTGGACGGCTAATGATACAGAACATTTTTTTTTTTTCATATATGTGTTGGCCATTTGTGTTTTTTACTTCGAGAAGTTTCTATTCAGGTCATTGGCTCATTTTAAATTGGACTGCTTGTGAATTCTTTGTTGTTCAATTTATTGAACTCACATGTTCAGGGTATTGATCATTTGTCAAATGAATAGTTAGTGTTTTCTCCCATTCTGTAAGTTAGCTCTTCACTCTGTTGATCATTTCCTTTGCTCTGTGGCATTTCAGTTTGATGCCTATTTTCATTTTTGTTTTCTGTTTTGGGATCATATCCAAAATCATTGCCCATATGAATGTCTTAGTAGTTTCATAGTTTCTTTCATTTAGGTTTTTGATCCATTTTTGCACAGGGTGAGAGATAGGAGTCAAGTTTCAATCTTCTGCAGTGGGTATCTAGTTCTGCCTGCATGCTTTATTGAAGAGGCTGTCCTTTTTCTAGTATATGGTTTTGGTGCCTTTGTCAAGAACCAGTTGGTTGTAGATGCATGGGTTTATTTCTGGACTCTCTTCTATTCCTTTGGTCTCTGTGTCTGTTTTCGTGACTGTATCATACTGCTTTAGTTACTGTGATTCTGTAGTATGTTTTGAAATCAGTATCGTGATGCCTCCAGTTTTGTTCTTTTTGCTCAAGTTTGCTTTGACTGTTTGGGGTCTTTGTATTTCTATATGAATTTTAGGATTGTTTTTCTAGTTCTGTGAAGAACATTATTGGTATTTTGATGGGGATCGCATTGAACCTGTAAGTTATTTGGAGTAGTTTGGACATTTTAACAATATTAATTTTTCTAATCCATGAACATGGGAAGTCTTTCTATTTTTGTGTGAGTGTGTGTCTTCTTCCATTTCTTTTATCAGTGTTTTATAATTTTCATTGTAGAGATCTTTTACTTCCTTGGATAAATTTATTTCAAGTATTTTAATTTTATTTTATCTTTTCAACTATCATGAACAGGACTGCTTTCATGATTTCTTTCTCAGCAATCTTGTTATTGACGTATATAAATTCTACCTATTTTTGTATTTTGATTTGTGTCATGCATCCTAACTGAATTCCTATCAGTTCTTAGAGCCTTTTAGAGGAAACTTTAGAGTTTTCTGTATATAGAATTGTCATTGGCAAACAGGGATAATTTGAATTTTCCCTTTCCTATTAGTATGCCTTTTATTTTTTTCTCTTGCCTGTTTGTTCTGGCTAAACCTTCCAGTGCTATACTGAATAAGAGAGGTAAAAGTGGATACCCTTGCCTTGTTCCAGATCTTAGGAAAAGTTTTCAGCTTTCCACCATTCAGTATGAGGTTGATTGTGTGTTTGTCATGTATAGCCTTAAATATGCTGAGATATGATCCTTCTATACCTAATTTGTTCAATTTTTTTATCATAAAGAGCTATGGAAATTTATCAAATGTTTTTCTGCATCTATTGAGATTATCATATAATTTTAACCCTTCATTCTATTGATGTATTATGTTACCTCATTTATGTATATCAAACCATCCTTGTATCCCTGGGATAAATCTATCTTGGTCATGATAAATGATCTTTTTCTTGTGCTGTTGAATTTGATTTGCTAGTAATTTGTTGCGAATTTTTGCATCTATGTTCATCAGGGATATTGGTCTATAGTTTTCTTTTCATTTTGTTATGTTCTTATCCATTTTTGTAGTAAGGTAATGCTGGTCTTGTAGAATGAATTTGGAAGGGTTCCTTACCTTTCAGTTCTTTGAAATTGAGAAGAATTGACATTAGTTCTTTAAAAGTTTTATAGAATTCAGCAGTGAAGCCATCTGGTCTTAGACTTTTCTTTGTTGAGAGATTTTTCACTGTTATTAAATCTCAGTAATTGGTCTGCTTAAGTTTTCTGTGTCTTTGTGGTTCAATTTTATTAGGTTAAATGTGTCTCGAAATTTCTGCATTTCCTCTAGGTTTTCCAATTTGTTGGCGTATAGTTGTTTCTGATGTCCTTTGCATTTCTGTGCCATCAGTTATAATGACTCCTTTTTTTTCATCTCAAATTTTATTTCTTTTATATCTTCTTTTTTCTTAGTTTAGGTAAGATTTGTCAAATTTCGTTTCAAAACCAACTCTTTCACTGATCTTTTGTATTCTTTTTAGATCATTTTGTTTATTTATCATCTGATCTTGTTATTTCTTTTCTGCAACTAATTTTGAGCTTGGTTTTGCTTTTAGTCTATTCAGTCAATGTCTTTTATTTGGGAATTTTAGTCCATTATCATTTGTGGTAATTATAGCTGTGTAAAGACTTACTCTTGTCATTTTGTTAAATTTCTTCTGTTTGTTTGGAGTTTCATGTTTTATTCTTATTCATCTGTATGGCTTGGTGTTTTATTGTATTGACAAGTTCTGATTTTTTTCTGTTTCTCCTTTGTGCATCTACTTTGCCAGTGTGTTTTATATGTCCATGTGTTTTCATTATGATAGTTATCTTTCTTTTGCTTTTGGATATAGGACTCCCTTAAGCATTTTTGTAAAATTCTGGTGATGATGAATTTTACTTTTTTCTTGTTCTAAAAGTCTTTCTTTCTCCTTCCTCTCTCGGATGTCATATTCTTGGTTGATAGTTATTTTCTTTCAAAACTTGGAATATGTTATTCCATTCCATCTTGGCTTATAAGATTTCTGCTTGAGAAATGTGCTGCTATTCTAATGGAGGTTTCCTTAAATGTGACTTGGCACTTTTCTCTTGCAATTTTTAGAATTCTTTTTTTTTTTTTTTCTTTTGTAGTACTGAGGATTGAACCTGGTTGTGTTCTACCACTGATCTACAACCCGAGTCCTTTTTTATTTGTTCTAATTAGTTGCACATGACAGTAGAATGCATTTATATATTTTGACAGATCGTACATAAATGGAGTATAATTTCTCATTTTTCTGATTGTGCATATTGTAGGATCAAGGTCTCACCAAATTCCCAGGCTGGCCTTGAATTTGCAATCCTCTTGCCTCAGCCTCCCAAGTAACTGGGATTACAGATTTGCACCCATGCATCTATCTTCTTTCTTTATCCAGTACTTTCAGTGGTTTGAATATAATATATCAGTGTCAGGATCTTTCCTGTTCATGTCTATTTGGTGTCTCATGGGTATCCTATACCTGTAAGTCCACATCTCTCTAAGGATGAGAGATGTTTTCAGCTATTATTTCATTGAACAGTTTTTCTATGCCATTCCCCCTTTTCTTCTCTCTCAGGTACTACTAAAATGTAAATATTTACCATTTAACGGTGTTCCAAAGGCCCCAGAGGCTGTCTTCATTCTTTCTTATTGCTTTCCTTTTTATTTTATCTGACTAGGCTATTTCAAAAGACCTGTCTTCAAGTTTGGATATTCTTTCTTCGGCTTGATCTAGTCTGTCATGGAGGCCTCAACTATATTTCTTATTTGACTTATTGAGCTCTTTATTTCCAAGATTTCTGTTTGGTTCTTTTTCAAGATCTCTATCTCTGATGAATTTTTCATTCATAATATGCATTGCTTTCCTAATTGTGTTCAACTGTGTGTTCATATTCTCTTCAGTTTTACTGAGCTTCTTTATGATAGTTCTTTTATCCTTTCTCAGGTATTTCATTTATTTTGATATTTTTGGCGATCTCTTGCTAGGGAGTTATTGTGTTCTTCAGGAAGTGTCATGCTACCTTGTTTTAAAAATCTTTCCTATGCTCTTACATTGAGATTTGCACATCTGGTAGGTCAAGTATTGCTACTATTTTTATGAGGCAACCTTCAAAGTAGACTGCTTTCTCCTGAAGAGGGGGAGTGTTGGTTTTGCATACAACCTGGTTTTGGTGTCGGCTGGGCACCATAGTGTAGTCTCCTTGTAGTTTCTGTGGTTTTAATGACTGTGGGTATTGTGTGTGCCACATCAGGGTTGAAGACACCCATGGTCTCTGGGGGCCGTGTAGGGGTGGGACACACCAGCTGCTCATGCAGGTGTGGTGAGCACGGCAGTGGGTGTGGGGTGCCCACTGTGTGGTCACTCTGACAACTGAGTGGTGGCAGCAGTCAGGGGACAGGTGTTCCCTCAGCACTGCTGAGGTGAGCTCTGTTGTTGGCAAGAGGCTCTGGCCCTGGCAGCCCCAGCAGTAGTGGGGGGCTTGAAGCACTGGCCCTCAGACCAGGTCTGGTGTGGGCCCAGACCCTGTGTGAGGAGAGGTGGTGGTGGGAACTACAGTATCCTCTCTGTGGTGCTTGTTCCTGGCCCTGGCAGCAGTGTGTACAGGCATGGCGGGGGCGGGTCTTTGGCAGTTGGGACCACAGGGACACCTGCTTTCATGAAGCAGGTTTGGACCACCTAGTGCAGAAAGAACCCTGAGAATGGATTTCTCCAAAAGTTGAGGACCAAGTTGTGGCAAGTCCAGTGTTATGGATTGAATGTTTGTGTCTCCCCCAAATTCATGTTAATCCCCAAGCCCAGTGTGGCTGTAGTTGGAGGTGAAACCTCCGAGGAAGAAGTTCAGGTTAAACAATATAAAAAAGATGGAGCCTGATCTGGTAGGATTAGTATCTATGAGAAGAGTCACCAGAGCTCCTCCTGCCCTTTGAGGGTATGGCAAGAAGGTGGCCTTCGACAAGCTAGGAAGAGAGACTTTGACTGAAACAGAATTAGTCAGAACCTTGATCTTGGTCTTCTAACCTCTAGAGAGGAGACAAATGAGAGACAAATGTGAGAAGACAAATGTCTGATATTCAAGCCACCCAGTCTGTAGTATCTTATTGTAACAGCCCTCACGGATGTACCCATTTCTTTGGTATCCTGGCTTTTTCTAGAACCATGTCTTTTGCAATTTTCAGGTCCCAGCATTTTAATAATTGGTCCCTTAAGGGGCTTTTCCCTCTCTAAACAATTCAATAGATTTGAATAGACCAGAAGAGTCATTGAACAATTATCTAGTGATTAGCTTCTTTGTGGAGTCCAGAGAGAATTGCTGGAAGAAAATGGGTAAATTCTTTTCATTCTTAATAAAACCTAACATTATCTCACTAATGCCTGATATTAAGAGTTCAAAGTCATCTCTATACCATTGATCTTCAAAGGAAGAGAGTTCCTAATTTATTTGACAAGGCCTGAAAAGATGTGGGTGAGGCTTCCTTGAGATGGGGATTTTAGAACATTGAATGAATTTGTAACATGGCTGATGCCCCACCACCACCCTTGCCACCCCCTCCCTTAGCTCCCTTTGAATCACTGGGTTCACTTGGAGCATGTACCTCCTCAAGCATTATGAGCCTGCTGGGGGGAAGGGACTTCCTGAGGCAGTTGGTGTCCTCATTTCCATCTCTGGTCTGAAGAGAAGCAGGTCCTGTTGCTGCCATTTGATGGAGCTACTTTTAAAAGAGGGGCAGAGAGGGTGCCCATTGTGGTCAGCCTCTTGGGGTAATGGATGTTTCTGAGGTTGTAATGTTTTTCTCTCCCTTTCCTGAGGAAACTCTCCCCCCATAAAAATGAGTTGTCAGCTGCTCTTGAGGCCCTATAAATTGATTTTGACTCTGTCCATTATAGGTAGCTTCTGTGAGAGGAACCAGTATAAATCTCACTCAGTCAGGGAGTGTTTAAAATGGCAAACTTCAGAGTAAAGGTTTAACAAAAACCATAAATAAAACTTCAGAAGTAATGGAAGTGTTTATAAGCATCTGTGGAATTCCGCACAAGAACAATGAGCCTGGTTTGGGTGCCAAGAGATTGACTGAGGTGTTGTGTTCGCTGTGAGAGAGAGAATATCCATCTTTCTTTGGCTTTGGCTCAGGGCAGCAGGGCCTACAGAAGCCACAGTGATGTGAGCCGTGCCCCATAGCTGGGCTCCTGGAGTGGGGGGTTCATCACTGTCAGGGCAGTGGCAAGTCACAGCATGGGAGGCTGCTGGAGGGCGTGGACCTTGCCAAGGACCAGTGTCTCGAGTTACCCACACTTCCAGCCTTCCGTTTGCCTTGCATGGTGGGAAAGTAAAATATTACAATGATCATATCATACATTCAGAGCGATGTGTCCGTATCCTGTTCTCCAGTTAAAGAAACCAAAGTAAAGAGTGGCTTGTGACTTTTTCAAGTCCCAGAAAAAGCTATCCTTAGAAGCTGGAGGAGATGCCTGGTCTCTCTCACCACACCTGCCATCCCCAACTATACCCACTTCTGCATCAAGTAGTTATTGAATCTGCTCCACGCCAGGCCCTGGCCTTTTTGCTGGGCATGTGGAGACACCTCAGTGTGCACCTGTCTCTCTTGGGCTTTCACTCTGCCTCCTCTGATGTCCCTCATGAGTGGTGATTTCAATGCGATGATGCCTGAAAATTGTTAGTGCCGTGCCGACGCTTAGTTTCAACAGAGTGGTAGCTGCTATTATTATTGTGTTTGTTGTTGTCATTATTGCAACCCGATGGGGCCACTCAGGTGCTCTGCAGCTGCCCCTGGGAAGTCCTCCCTGCTCCCTCAGTCACTGCTTTTGTTCCTCCAGGCAGGCCTTTTTTGGGGGGAGCTTCTCTGCCCATGCCTTCCCCCCCGGGTGTGTTTTCCAAGCCCAGGTTGGATTTGCTTGGATCCACCAGGCTTCCATCCCCACCTGGAAACAGTCCTGCCTCCATCCACCTAGTGCAGGTTAGTTCATGCCCACAAATACAGCTTGGGTAGCAAATCCTTTGGTAGACTTTGTAATGGGACATAGATCATTACAGATGGGATTCAGGTTTTACAAAATATTTTAGGAGGTAGATAAATTAGATCATGAAAAGTGCATAAGGGACATCAATTATGCAGGAGCCAGAAGAATGATTATCAAGTGGTCTGGCCTTGGTTTTTGCCCATGAAACATTTAACTGTGGCTGTTAAAAGAGAAACCACCCCTTGATCCCTACTTCAGAAGAGCGGGCTGGTCCCAGATGCAGGCTTTGCTCAAGGGAATCATAAAGTATGCGTTGGCCTGCTTTGCTTGTGGCACTTGACGAGTAAAAGGCCACCTGGGACACGTAAAAGACTGGAGTGGGGCTTGTTTAGGTGACATGATTCCAGAGGCTCTGTGAGTGCAGGGCCTGCCCAATTTGGGGTAACTTTTTCGGCTACTCTGACCCAGGGAAGAAAGGTACACACCAGAACATCACAGGTGAATGGTTAGGGACATTGTGACTTGAGGGTCCTTGAAAATCCCCCAAAGGTGTCATACTTGTCCTACCCCCTGTCCAGGAGCAGCACAAACCTGGTTCCAGCTATGCTGACATCTGCTGCACCATCCTGGTTTCAATGCTTCTGGTGACTATGGACCTCTGGGAGAAGTTGATCATGACCCTGTGAACTGTCCTTGTTGCTGTCCCCACCAGGCTTCAGCAACTGTGGCTGGTTCCAGGCAGGGCCATGATTTCTGTCTCTGAAAGAAAGCAGACCTTCCTCTGAGCTGCACCACTTGACCCTTGATTCTGCTCTGCATGCAGGGCCCCACGAGTATGCTCCGCCCCACTGGACCATGTGCTGTGCTTATGGAAGGTGGGCCCCTTCTTCCTCCTTCTCCTCTTGTCTCAGTGGGCACTGAGCTGGACATGTGGATGTCCATCCTAAGCTTTTGGGGGTGGGTGAGGTGAATTACCTGCTGAAGACATGTTGCCAAGCATTCCTACGCTCTCCTTCCCTGTGGAGGGTCATCGTGGGCCTGTCTGGTATCTTTTTCAATGAGGGTGTGTTTCTACCTGGAGGTGGTCTTTTGGTTGGTAGGACTTTGGCCTATCTGTCCTGTAGGGTGCAGCTATAAATAGTAATCAGAAGAATAGGGCAAAACAGCAGTGACCTCAGGACATGATGTCCTCAGCAGTGTGACCTCAGTGGGAGAGCTGAGCACTGTTTGGGAGCCTGAGTGTGCTTTGGGAGCTGAGCGCTTTGCAAAGGGAGGTCTAGCAGGTAGTGGGTGATAGGTGGTGGGGATAGATCTGCCCCTTCTTGAGCAGAAATATGTTCCTCATGGACTGGGCTGTTATTATCACCATGGCCCTAGTCTTCTGGCCCCTGTCCTTCCCTTGATCTCTAAAGTCTCCATTTCACTGAGTCCTGTTTAATTCTCCCTTGTCGCCCAGCAAGAACAAAAACTCTATCGTGGAGAGTGAAGGAAGAAGGGATATGACTTACTAACATCACAGGATTGGGATTTTGACAGATTAAAAACCCTGCTTTGTTGTGTGACCTTGAATAAGTTACTTATCCTCTGTAGGTCTCAGTTTTCTTAGCTGCCAAGTGGGAATGTCAGCGATGTCTATCCACATCATGCATATAAGGTGAATTCTCTGACCAGTAGTCTTCAGAGAATGTTGCTTTCCCTAGGATGGACAGATTGGTATGGGGACTTTAGTCCTGCTTGGACTTTTAGAGTTTGGAATTTGGGGGCAAACTTGGTGTTCCTGGCTTCAGTCTATGCATCTGTGAAATGGACTTAGTATATAGTTAGGTTATCCATAAATAGCAGATCACTTTTTCAAATGCTGAAGCTATTTCTCACCAGGGTATACCCTACCTATCTATTTTATACTTGCATTGTTAGATCATTACTATTATTAATGACAATAGCTAACATTTATCTGAACCTTCTCCTGGTGCAAAGTTCTGGGCAAAATGCCTTGGATACATTCTCCCCTACTTTTAAACTCATAACTCAAATGATGCAGCTGAGCCCAGAGAGGTGAAGCAATGTGCCCAAGGTCCCAGAACTAGTTGGTAGAAGAGGCAGAGTTTGAACCCGGGCAGTCTGACCACAGAGCAAAGAAATAACAGGAAGGCCTGCACAGTAGGAATTTCCCTAAGCCCTACCTGTGAACCCACCATTCTAGAATGGGGCTGACTAGAATGGGGGTGGGAAGGAATTTCTTCTGTTCTCTGCACACCTGGAAAAGGGAGCCCCACAAAGGGGATTTCATTTTCTCTTGGATTGTGACAAGTCTAGTTGTTGGAACTTTCACTGAACTGAAGTCTAGTCTAGAGAGAGAGAGCTCTCCCCAAACCGCTGAAGGATGCTCGCCTGCTAAAAAGGACAAGCCACATCAAAAAACTAAAGGACGAATGATCTCGCTGATAAGTGGATGATGACACATAACGGGGAGGGTGGGAGGAATTAGTGTTAGTGTTAGGGTTAGGGTTAGGGTTAGGGTTAGGGTTAGGGTTAGGGTTAGGGAGTGGGGCAAGAATGGAGGAAGAAAGGACTGTTTAGAGGGAAAAGAAGGGTGGGAGGGGTGGGGGGGAAGGGAAAAAATAATAGAATGACTCAAACAACATTACCATATGTAAATTTATGATTATACAAATGGTATGCCTTTAACCCATGTACAAACAGAGGAACAACTTGTATCCCATTTGTTTACAATAAAAAAAAAAAAAAAAAAAAAAAAAAAAGGACAAGCCACAGACCAGGAAAAGGGCACAGGCTGGCTTGCTCATTCTGTGAGTTGATGACCAAAAAGAGGTTGGATTTTGCTTCTTAGGCATTTTGCACACAGTGGAAGGAAAGTTTGAAAGACATTGCCTGAGGCTCAGACTGGGCAAGAGATTCCACCATGTTGAAGGAAGCTACGGTCATGTGAGGGTATATGTCTGTTGGGCTGCAGCTGAGTTGTTTACAGATTTATATATATATATATATATTTTATAATTACAATTACAGATTTATATATATTTTATAATTATAATTACAGATTTATATATATATATAATATGCATATTATATATATATATATATAAAACTAATTCATCACCCAAACCAGGATGCCTTTGAGAATGAAAGAAGGTGTTATTAATAATTATGCTAGGATAATAAGCATCACATTGGATCTGTCCTTGGATATTATTCCTATTATTCATTAGCAACATTTCTGGCCTCTGATGAGCAGGATCCTATTTGTCTAGTTTGAGTTATGACCATATTTAGAAGTCACATAATAGATTTTCTTCATTGAGGCCAACTATTAAAAAGCAGAGAAGGTATTCAGAAGAGCAAAACCATGGAGCTCTCTGAAAGGTTGTGAGCATTGTGAATTTCTGTACTTGGGTTTCACTCCTTTGAAATCGTCAGCTTTCCATTATTGTAACAAATATGCCAGATAGATAAACTTACAAAGTCAAAAGGATTATTTTGGCTCAGTTTTGGAAGTTTCAGTCCATAGTTGGATGGGCTTATGGCTTTCAGGCCTCTGGGAGGAAGAGAGGGATAGCATATCATGGCAGGAACATAGTGGGCAGCAAAATGATTCATCTCATGGCCAGGATGTGGGGAAAAAAAGAGAGAAGAGAATGGGGTCTACAATCTGCTTTGAGGACGTGCTCCAAGGATCTAAAACCTTCCATGAAGCTCTACCTCTCAAAGATTTCACCACTTTCCAATAGTGCCAGAGGCCAAGGGCCAAAGCTTTAACACAGGGGCCTCTGGGGGTATTACAGGTCTGTATTAGTCAGGTTTTTATTGCTGTGACCAAAATACCTGGCAAGAAGAAATTAGCAGAGGGAAAGTCTATTTTGGTTCATCGTTCCAGAGGTTCAGTCCATGGCCAGCCAATGACATTGCTCTGGGTCCAAGGTGAAGCAGGACATCATGGCAGAAGGGCATGGTTGGGGAGCATAGCTCCATTCATGGTGGCTAAGAAGCAGAGAGAGAGGGGAGGGGAGGGGGCTGCAGGGACTCTTCCAGGCACACCCCCAGTGACCACCTCCTCCAGCCACGCCCCACCTGTCTACAGTTACCTTTCGGTCCGTTCAAACTGGGATGGACTGATTAGGTCACAGTTCTCATAATCCAGTCATTTCCCCTCTGAATATTCCTGCATTAACACTGGGGCTTTCGAGGGTCACCTCATACACAAACTGTGACAAGATTCAAACTATAGCACGCTAAGGGGTTTCCAGAAGTTGGAAATCACTTCTCACTCAGAGAATGATGTTGCTAAACAATACTTGGGATGCTGATGGAAGTGTGTTCCTTGGCTGACCTTCCCCAGCAACCTGGCGGAGGGAGGTAGCAGGCAGGGCCCTTCTTCCCTCCCACAGAGGAATGTGAGGGCCAAACTCAGCTCACTGTGTGCATTGCTCTCATGATTGGCATGGGGTGAGACATCAGGCAAACTGCCATCTTTTCTGATGGAAACAGGCAGGGGCTGATGGGCATGCCCGAGTGCCTGTTTTCTGTTGTGCATGAAGAAACCCTAACCTGCTCTTTCTTCCTCTAGGTCTTGGGTTGTTCAAACTTGTGTTTGTGTCACAGTGAGTTTGACAGTCTCACAGAAGTTCTCCTGGCTTCTGTCTCCCAGCTCTCCCACTTTCTGATCCCAAGTTGAAAGAGCACAGGGCGATACTTTGTTAGCCTGGCTGACTGGGCCATGGGCCTGTCCCTGAGCAGTCACCATGGACAGTGAGGCGGGGGCTCTACGACAGGACCATCTTTGGCCAGAGGTGTACTTCTGGCCATTCGCTGTAGCTGCAGTTGCCAGGAAGAACAAAAATGGTAGCTGCACTTCCTACTATGGGATTGTAGAAGGAAATGACTACTCCTGGGAGGAATGCATTTTCTAGAAGAGGGAAGAATGAGGCAGACTGACTCTCGTAGCCTAGGACACATTTTTACCAACAGTAGCAGACTTGGAGTCACAAATAAGTCTTTGCTGATTTAATGGTAGGAACGCTCTCTGGATTAAATGAAGGTTTCTTGATTTCTAGTGAACCTACATATTTTCCCACGGGTTGCTCCCAGTATATTTCTTTTCTTGTGAATCACCTGTCTGTGGCCTTAGCCCACCTCTCATGGCTGCTGTTGAACATTTCAGGGGCGTGGAGGTGGGTGAGTTCAACATCTTCTATGGCTTTTGGTGGGAATTACATAGACTGTATTCACTCCTGTGTTGAGAGATCAGTGTGAAAATCCAAGAAAAATGCTCTGTCGTTAATCAAATTTTGTGTATTATGAATGGTTATTAAATATTTTATGTGGGAATTATAATTACTGATTAAAGCCAATATCAATAGCCTCAGATAATCAGTGTGTAACACTAATTAGAAGGTACCTAGTAACCCCCAATGAATTGTCTACGGCGGTTTAAAAATTGCTCTAATTGTTGGCAAGCTGAGCCGGGAGATGAGCGTGCTGGGTGGGCGGTTGTGCGTGTCCTTAGCTGTGCTGAGTTGATGGGCAGGTAAATGAAGTGTGGTAGGACTCACTTTGTTGATTCAGGAGTTCACCAGGTTGGCTGACTTGCCTAGTGGGCAGCACAGTGAACTGCACTGCACCCTCTGATCTTTGGTAATGTGCTGTCTGGGTTGATGAGGTCTCACTCTGAATGGAAGGAGATCTTTAACCTGAGAGATAGGACAGTGATCAGAGACTCATCTGTTTGTGCACATGTTCCTCTAGCCCCTCCTCCCTGTTATATACACATACACATACATGCATGCACACACACATTCACATGTCCAGGATGCTTCTTTTTTCATTTTAGAAAACTCTACATAGAGTGATTGGGTATATCTGTTGGTTATGATAATTCAGTACAGGTATACAGTATGCAGTGGTCAAATGAGGGTAATCCTAAGAATCTTCCTCCTTAAACATTTATCACTTCTTTGAGTCAGAAAGCTTTGAACTCCTTTCCTCTAGCACTTTAGAAGATACATAATAAGTTGTGGACTATAGTCACTGGATTGTCTGTAGAACACAGAACTCACTCTTTTTTGAAACTGACTTTTTAATGGGAAGCTTCTTGTCTTTGGGAGTGTTGCTCTACCTCTAGGTGGGCAGCAGCTCCATGTGCTCCAGTGAGGGCCACTGGCTGAGAAGATCCCGAGTCATGTGATCAGCCCGCTGGACCCACCTGATAGGTCTATGGGGGAGGGGAGAGGGAGAGACTTTCCCAGCCACAGGAAGGTGCCTTCTTCCTCCCTGGGAAGTGGGCTAGAAATGATCCCAGGGCCCAAGGCAGAGGGCAAAGAGCACACAGCCAGGAGCCAGAGGGTGGGGGACATGATATTGGGGTCAGAATCCCGGCTCCCCTAACCACCAATTCTGGGGCTCTGGAGACACCTCGGCACCTCTCTGAGCTGCAGTATCCACCCACACCCCCAGTAGAGGATGCTGACTCCTACTGCAGGTCACCAAGAGAAGCACAGCCCTGTGAGAAGCATAGCCTGGAGCCCTTGGTGCTAGGTGGGACATCCTACTCTATGTCTCTTCTGAGCCTAAGGTCCTTGAACAAGTGACTGAATTTCTGAGTCTCAGTGTCCTGAGGACAAAATGTGGATAATAATAGTATGGCCTCACTGGGTTGTTCTTGGGATGAAATGAGTTGTAAGGGACATACCATAGTAAATGTTACACAGGTGTTATGAAGTAGAAGTCAATGAACCCCTGATGTGGGCTAGGCGGCACCAACAGAAAGAAAATGCTCAAAATGTCCCCTGTGCTAAGTACTGGGGATAAAAGATGAGAACAAGGCAGACTGGGTCCCCACCCTGCTACTCCAGTGGGTGACACTGACAATACACAGGAGGGAAACAAACATGCAGGATCATTTCCAGTGGTGGCTTGGGCCCTGAAGATCCCTGACTCAGGGCAAGGTGAAGAAGACATCCGGGTGGGAGGTAAGGTCACTTCAGGCAGATGGAGCCAGCGGCATTGGTGTGGACATCTGCACGGAAGGACGGGGTGAGTCACTGAAGGAGGCAGAGAAACAAGCAGACATAGACCTATTGCTGAAGCTTCTCTGCCCATGTCCCCATGTCCCATTCCCCTCCTCGTGCACACCCCCACCCCAACAACCCTGTCCTGGCCTGTGGCTCTTTGTTGGACTGACCTCAGGCTGTTGAGACTGTTGTCCCTCCGCAGAGAGGAGGAGCTACCTGGGAATTTTCATCTCCCTTGGGGACAGCCTGAACCGAGGACTGATGGATGCATTGGTGAACACCTGCCAGCCCTTGGACCCTTGATGGAAACGGACCCCAGAAGTTACTCAAGGATTGAGTCACAGTCACAGTGTGGGACTTGGCTGGACAGTTCTCACTCCCTTGGCTTCTTTCCTTCCCCTCCTGGTTCTTGCTCGATTCCTGATTGATTTTTTCATGGAAACATTTCCCTAAAAAATTAACTTACTTTTACAGGAACCTCCTCTTGGGTTCTGCTTCTGGGGAACCTACAACAGTCTCTGAGTCAGGGACAAGCCTGGGTCTGTTGAAGGGACAGTGAGAATACCAACAGAGAGCTAGGGAGGCGGGGCTGAGGGTCGGGCAATGGTGCTGTCCTTTGGCCTCAGAGGCTATGCCAAATTTGAATTATTTTCAAGAGCAATGGAGGTTATTGGACGGTTTCAGGCGGGGCATATTAATACATTCATAATTTATTTTGTAAGGAAAGACCTCTGTGGTCACTTTGTAGAGAGTCAACCTCTAAGGGACTGGAGGGGAAGCTGGGCTGGGCACAGAGGTGCACTCGTATAATCCCAGTGGCTCGGGAGGCTGACAGTAGGATCTTGAGTTCAAAGTCAACCTCAGAAAAAGCAAGGTGCTAAGCAATTCAGTGAGACCCTGTCTCTAAATAAAATGTGAAATAGGGCTGGGGTTGTGACTCAGTGGTTGAGTGCCCCTGAGTTAAATCCCTGGTAACTCCCTGCCCAAAAAGAGAAAAAAGAAAAAGGAGGGGAAGTTGGGAGATGAGTTCAGAGATTGCATTTGTCACTCATCTAGATTAGTGGGCTTGAACTAGGAGGGTAGCCAAGGAGATGGACTTGGGATTTGTCTTGGATGATTGGCAGTATGGACTCAACTTTATAGTTTGCCTTAACTCACAGAAAGTCTAGGTTCCAAATGGGGACTATGGGCTAGTGTTGATCCACAGTGGTTCTACTCCATGGGTCCTCCCCTGCCCTGCTGTAGACATAAGGAGTGGCCTTTCCTCCTGAACCTAGGAGACTCTTCTCTGTGTCTATTTTACCATGTTGCTTTGTACCTTGTCCCAGGTACCCATACCTGCCTTCATTCTTGCTTTCGGGCTGTTATAGCTTAGATATGAGGTCCTCCAAAAGCTCATGTGGGAGACAATGCAAGAATTTTTCAGAGCTGAAATGATTAGATTATGAGATTATGAGAGGAACACCTAATTCGTGGATGAATCCACTGATATGGATTAACTGGGTGGTAACTGTAGGCAGGTGGGTATGATTGGAGGAGGCAGGTCACTGAGGGTGTGCTTTTGGGGTTTATATTTTTGTCCCTGATGAGTGGAGTGCTCTCTTTGCTTCCCGATTGCCACATTCTGAGCTGCTTTCCTCCTCCATGCCCTTCTGCCATGATGTTCTGTTCTCAGGCTCAGAGCAATGGAATCGGTTGACTATGGACGGAGACCTCTGAAACTGAGTACCAAATTCCCTTTTTTTCCTTCTAAAATTGTTCTTGCCAGGTCTTTTGGTCACAACAGCAACAAAACAAAACAAAGCAAAAGAACTGACTAAAGCAGCCCGTTTGTGTGTTTCTGAACTGGGTCTTGTTAGAGGACTCATGTGTGAAGAGCCTGGGCAGGATGGTGAGGTCTTGGGCAGATGTCTGCTCATCTCTGGGACTAAGTCCTTGCTTTGAAAAAAGGAAGTCGATGCTGGAGTGCCAGCGCCCTTCGGAGGCCTAGTCTAGGGCCTTTCAAAGGAAGAGTTTGGAGGGCACTTTCCCTGGGATGTGAAAAGCCAAAGGTTCTCTCTCTCTCAAGGGTACCAGCTCAGACACATCTTCTGTAAGGCAAACCCAGTGGACCAGGGTGCCACCAGCTTACACAGGCTGGGAATTCCAGCAGGGGACCCTTCCCTGAGCACAAGGACCAGACAGACCCTATGTTCGCTGTGACTGGGCTGAGCTGGGATCCATTTTGCTTCTACAAGTGAAGAAAAGATTTCCTCGGAAAGCAATCATAGTTGTTCTATTATGTTTCTTCCAGAAATAAAGTATCTGGAATATTAAGATGCCTGGCTCTGACTTTCGGCTTCTGAAGAGACAGTTCTTTAGAGAAACTAACTCCGTCCCGCATGAGACACAAGGGACTGCAATGAGTTTTAGTAGGTGGTGGACTTCTCTCCACGCCCTCATGCCAGGCTGTGCATCTTTTCATAATCTGAATACTAAATAGGATACTGCAGAGGCTGACACCAGGCAGGGACTGTGCCTTGATCCAGAGGACAATGTAGTCGGCAGATGTGGTACATCTATGTTTCTGGGTGGGCTGTCCCTCAGTTATCCCGAGGACCCCAAGGAAGCCTGAAAGCCCCACCTTGGTAGCCCTAACTCCCACTCACCTGCATGGACCCAGCTACTTCACCTCCTGAAGTAGCTTCTGGTGTCTGATTTGTCTATGGGGACTTTTAAACTATGCAAAACTCAACTAGAAATTCCACTTCATAGTGTCTATTCTAGAAAATAGTCCTCCATGTGTGCAAAGAGATATGTATGCAACTATTCATTGTAATTTGTTTTTAACAGTGACAAAACAAAGTGCCTTAAATGTCTAGAATATTAAAGAAATGAAGGAAGAGCCATTTTAGAACCTTAAACATCCTTATGCTGAATATGTATCTAGTGTTGTGGAAAGTTCCCAAGCTTTATTATTAAGTGAAAAAAGTGAAGTTGTAAAATAATTTGCATAACATACCATTTATGTTAAAAACCTCCCATACATATAACTTTCCTTGGCCATGTACATAAGAAACCAGACAAAGCAAACTGAAAATTGTCTTGGGAGAGAACTGGGATTGGGTGTGGCATGCTTAAGGGGGCCTTTTGATTCACACTTCAGTTTGAATATTTAAAAATATTTTGAAAAATACTTGTATAATTAAAAGATTGCAATTAGATAGAATGTAATTTTTGTTGATTATAAGAAAGTTGTGAAATACAGAGAAATGTCACTCTGCATACCATTATTAACATATGGTACATTTCCTTTTGGTACAGTCCCTTTTTCCCTCATGCATTTTACATCATGTTAAGCATAGTATATATGCAATTTTGTATCTTTCTTCCTCTTAACATTTTGTCATAAACATTTCCTAGACTGTTTCAAACTCTCTATAAATACGTGTATGTAATGGTTATATACTTTTCCATCGTAGGTATTTCCATTTTTCCTTCTCCTTTTAAAAGGGATATCTATTTGCCTGGTGTGTGACAAAATACCTGAGATAAACAACTTACAAGAAAGAAAGGTTTATTTTAGCTCATAGTGGTTTCCCTCCATGATCAATTGACACCACTGCTCTTGGGCCTGTGGTGAGGCAACACATCATGGTGGGGAGTGTGTGGTGGAGCAAAGTTGCTAACTTCATGGCAGCCAGGAAGAGAAGAGAGAGGAAGAGGAGAGGCCAGGGACCCCATATCCCCAGGGCATGCTCCCAGTGACCTAACTTCCTTCTACTAGACCCTACCTCTTAAAGGTTCCACCACCTCCTAATAGTGTTCAGGCTGATGACTAACCCTTTAGCACATAGAACACTGGGGGACACTTATCCAAAAATGTAGCACCTAGGAAATCTTTCACCAGTCTTGTGATATAAATAAAATTATTAATATCTCCATGTCTGTTACATGGGGAAGTCTGTGTGTGTGTGTGTGTGTGTGTGTGTGTGTGTGTGTGTGTGAAGAGAAGAGAAGCTAAGACACTAAGGGGTGGGCTATCTGGCCCCTCCCCCCTGGGGGGAGTCAGGCAGGCAGAAGGGAGTGAGGCCACACATTGAAGCAGAAGCTGAGAAGCCAGGTGAGTGGCACCTTTTAGTCACACAGGCCTCTTCTGTGAAATCATTGACAGTGGATGGTGTGGATGTGATCTGTACTGGGGCCCTGGAGGCCAGACGTGGTGCTAACTCTGTTTTCCTCTCTGTATATCTTTTTCTCCAGTCTGCAAACCATTTTGTGATCTGAACAAAGATAGGGAAGTTTCTGGAGGTCTGCCCTCTGTGTGATCTGGTCCCCAGAGTGCCTTTTATGGGCAGTCAAGGAGGGACTGGGCCCATTTCTCCCTTGGGTCTTAGTTTTCTGCTTTGAGAAATTGAGGTAGTTGTATCAGTTATGGTCTTATCAGGAAAGAGTCAGAAAACCCAAAAGAGCAACTTAAAGGAGATTAAAGAAGGGACTCTTTCTAATGGTGTGGCAGGATTGAGGGACCCAGCAAGAGAGAATGATGTACCTGCACTGAAAACATGGCTGCCCTTAGGCTTGATGGGGCAGGAGAAGTTTCTGGAACTCTGGGAGAGCTGCAGTCAGTTCAGAAAGGCTTCAAGCAACATCTGTGACCTTATGCTATTATCCTAAACTGAGACTTGCCATGTAGACCGCTGGGGGAATGGACATCCCAGTCTCTCTTTCTTTCATTACAGTCTCCTGCTGGTCCTGCCCATTGATAAATGGACCAAAAGCCCAGAGAGCAGGAAACTTGGGTGATACAGTCTGTGTAGACTAGTCCCCACCTTCTCCCTGCTAGGACACACAGCAGGGTAGAAAACGTGGAGAGTATCTCTGATGAAAAGTAGAAAATATTCATCACACTCAGTCCTTGCACTGCTCTTTTGGAGGGAAAATCCATGGCCCCAACATAATAGAAACACAAAGCCCAAGTGCTATTGGCTCTCTCCATCGTATGTCAACTCAGTTGTACTTCCACCAGGAATTGAATTAAAATGCTAACCTTTGCTTCTGTCCTTTGTATATGGTGGCAGGGAAGAAAAAGAGAATAAAACAGACAATTAACATGAAACGCAGGTATTGCCATCTGCTCTGCAGCTGGTCAGGAGGCTTCAGTCAATCATCATAGCTTTGGCTTTTCATCTACCATTCAATATGTCATTGATCCTCAGCCAGCACCTTGACTGTTTGTTTATTATTATTTTTTTAACCTGGTGGTGTGGCCCAGACATTTGTTCCCATAGGATTAAGATAGTGCTGAGTTTTGGATAGTTTTTCTCCTGTCACCATGGCTACTTTGTACATGAGCCTACTGATCAAGTAGAGGGGTGACTTGGGGAGCAGGGGACTGGCATACCCATGGGCAGGCCATTTTGTTCATCTGATTATTGGGAGCTTTCTGTGCAGGGGCGTCCTCTGGTGGGGAATGTGTGGGTTGTGGACATCTTTTCATGCCATGGCTCACTCTGGGCAATCCTTCCTCATATCCATCTTTGTTGCCAATGTTTCAGCCTTGTTCTCTCTATATTCCTGAGTCTACTTGTTAGTGATTCACTCCAAATCAGGGTAGTGTTGCAGGCTATTTCTTCCTCCATGTGATGTGGACAACTACATGTACTTTCTGAGATTCTGTCTGCTGGGAGGATTTCTCTTTACCATTGTCTTTCAGGGTCACTCTTGTGTGAGATTGCAATAAATTGTCCATTCTGACTCACTTAGCACATGCATCAGGAAGCCTGGCCATGGGTTTCCTTCCTATTTATTAGTTATAAGGAGCTCCCTATGCGGAGTGGGATGAGATATGGTGAAGCAGTAAGAATAACAAACATGGGATTTGAAGCCACCTGCTGTACAATCTACTCTTACCCTCTGGACCTGTTCAGGCTTGATCTTATATCTGTCATTTGCATTTGACAATGGAATTCTGCCATGTACTTCCAATTTTATGATTCAGTGGATCACATAATGCTGAGTTCATTGTCACTTGCTGTCCCATGTTCTGTGTTTTGTCTTGAACAGGGCTTAGAAAAAGTCAAAAGCTGCCTTAAAAATGGAGAACTATTAATACCAGAATCCTTACTCTAAAACCTTTGTATTCATACTATGGTTTTCCTACTAGGGCTTGCTGGAGGCTTTATCTACTACAGATATTTCTATTACAATTGGACATGCAGATCACCAAATAATAATGCAGTTTATAGCCAGGACCTTCTGTAGAAACAAACTTCTTTTGATTCAGACCCTTCTAAAAACTAGAAGATTTACCAGTTATCTAGCAAGAGGTTAGAGTAAGATGCCCAAATGTGCCGTTCCTTCCACAATCCAAAGAGACCCAATTAAGCATTGTGCTTTTCTTTGCAGTAAATGGTGGAAGGAAAAGCAACATTTTTTTGCCACTTTACAGAGACTCTACCTATATGTTCTATATTACCACACCCTTAGAAACTTCACTTATAGGTCAGATCCTTGAATTTTTGCAGGTTTTTTTCATACATTTTCCAGCACATATATACCTTGCTAAATTATGTGTTCTACTCACTCATTCCTGCTCCCTAGGTCCAATCAGCATAATAATATAAATCTGACAGACTGTTGTAGTCTTCTAGAGGTTAACCATACAATTAAGAGGATGTTGCAACAGATCAGACTATGTCATGACAGAAAACAGGAGAGTTGACTAACTTTCAGATAAGACAATGAAGGTATACTGCTATCCTTGCCATGTGAAAGCAAATTCTTTCTGATTATTTTTACAGACTTGGACTTGTATTAAAAACTGAATACCGTATTTTTATGAAAGGGAAACATGACTTTCTTGTACGGGGAAAAGGGTCTACTTCAATGCTACAGTCAACAAAAAAGCTTCAAGAATATTTAGGGATTAGAGTTTTCATCTACCTAAATGTCCCTGTCCCATATATCTGGGACTTACATCTTCTCCACAAGTGCCCTTATCTTAGCACAGTGTTTCTTAACATTGGCACTATTGGTATGTTGGGCTAAATAATTGTGGGGGGTTATTCTGTGCATTGTAGAATATTCATACCACCTCTGGTTTCTACCCACTAGGTATCAGTAGTGCTACCCCCAGTTGTGACAACCTCAAATATCGCCAAATGGTTCCTGGGAAGAAAATCCCTCCTGGTTGAGGACCAGGCCACTGCTTTAGCATAAGTGACCTGGTCACTGGTCCTGCAGTTCTGCACTTACACTTAGGCTTCATGGGACCTTCAGCCATAGATTCCCTGCAACTGTAAATGATGAGGATCCATTTCAAAAAGACTGTCATGAGACGGGGCGATCCAAGATGGCGGACTAGAGGGTGACTGCATCTCCAGTCACTCCAGAACCCAGGATTCAAGAAGGGGAGGCATTGAGAGACTCGGACTAAAATAGAGCCTTGGGGTGAGTCTCCCCCACCCAGTGAAGCGCTGCCCGGGCAGCAGGCCCGGATTCGGGTGGCTTATTAGAGTAAGGCAGAGCAGCTAGAGTCCTCCCCAGGTGGCCCTGCGCACTCCAGTGGTGGGCTCCTCCCACAGGGCCAGATTCTCCAGCATCTCGGACCAGGCTCCCCTGTGAGAGCCTTTCTGCACAGAACCAAGCTTCAATTCCCTGAACCAGGGCGGCGAGTTCCTGCCCACAGGTTGCTTCAGGGACCAGGACAGGGCAGCCAGGGACTTCCCCAAGCAGCCCACAGCCTGGCCCCCTCGGCGGGAAGCGCCTTTCCAGGCTAGCTTCTTGGAGCAGACCTCCCAGTGAGGGCCTTTCCACACAGAGCAGCCACAAGTCCCCAAGCCAGTAGTGACCTCCGGCCTGCAAGCAGCCTCTGGGACCAGGGCAAGGCAGCCAGAGACCTCTCCAGGCAGACCTGCCCCCCGGCCCCCACCCCCGGCTGCAGGCTTTTTCCACAGGGCGATCCAAGATGGTGGACTAGAGGGTGACTGCATCTCCAGCCGCTCCAGAACCCAGGATTCAAGAAGGGGAGGCATTGAGAGACTCGGACTAAAATAGAGCCTTGGGGTGAGTCTCCCCAACCCAGTGAAGTGCTGCCCGGGTGGCAGACCCGGATTCGGGTGGCATATTAGAGTAAGGCAGAGCAGCTAGAGTCCTCCCAGGCAGCCCTGCACACTCCGGTGGTGGGCTCCTCCCACAGGGCCAGATTCTCCAGCATCTTGGAGCAGGCTCCCCTGTGAGAGCCTTTCTGCACAGAACCAAGCTTCAATTCCCTGAACCAGGGCGGCGAGTTCCTGCCCACAGGTTGCTTCAAGGACCAGGACAGGGCAGCCAGGGACTTCCCCAAGCAGCCCGCGGCCTGGTCCCCTCC
Source organism: Sciurus vulgaris (assembly GCF_902686455.1). NCBI lineage: Eukaryota > Metazoa > Chordata > Mammalia > Rodentia > Sciuridae > Sciurus > Sciurus vulgaris. Next base: position 32,252,658 of record NC_136466.1, on the reverse strand, counting down.
AGCAGGAAGCGCCTTTCCAGGCTAGCTTCTCGGAGCAGACCTCCCAGTGAGAGCCTTTCCACACAGAGCCAGCTCCAAGTCCTGGAACCAGTAGAGGACTAGGGGCAGCTTTCCTTGGAAGCACTGCATTATCAAGTTACTCCAAGACTTCAGGCTACTGAAGGCAGGAAGGTGATATACTGGAAATCTACAGGGACAATATAAGCCAATAGAAGAATTCTGCAATATCACAAAGTCCCACTGATATCTGACCAATATGAGAAAACAAGGGAAGAAAATGTCCCAAACAAACCTAGATACTATATCAATAAAACCCAATGACAGCACAGCAGAAGAAATGTCAGAAAGGAAGTTCAGAATGTACATAATTAAAACAATCAGGGAAGCAAACGAGGAGATGAAAGAGCAAATGCAGGCATTAAATGATCACACCAATCAACAGTTAAAGGAGCAAATACGGGAAGCAAGAGATCATTTCAATAAAGAGTTAGAAATATTGAAAAAAAACCAAACAGAAATCCTTGAAATGAAGGAAACAATAAACCAAGTTAAAAACTCCATAGAAAGCATAACCAATAGGAAAGAATACCTGGAAGACAGAACCTCAGATATTGAAGACAAAATATTTAATCTTGAAAACAAAGTTGACCAAACAGAAAAGATGGTAAGAAATCATGAACAGAATCTACAAGAATTACGGGATATCATGAAAAGGCCAAATTTAAGAATTATTGGGATTGAGGAAGGCTTAGAGAAACAAACCAAAGAAATGAACAATCTATTCAATGAAATAATATCAGAAAATTTCCCAAATCTGAAGAATGAAATGGAAAACCAAGTACAAGAGGCTTATAGGACTCCAAATATACAAAATTACAACAGACCCACACCAAGGCACATTATTATGAAAATACCTAACATACAAAATAAAGACAGAATTTTAAAGGCCACGAGAGAAAAGAATCAAATTACATTCAGGGGGAAACCAATACGGATATCAGCAGATTTTTCAATCCAGACCCTAAAGGCTAGAAGGGCCTGGAACAACATTTACCAAGCCCTGAAAGAAAATGGATGCCAACCAAGAATCTTATACCCAGCAAAACTTACTTTCAGATTTGACGATGAAATAAGATCCTTCCATGATAAACAAAAGCTAAAGGAATTTACAAAAAGAAAGCCAGCATTACAGAACATTCTCAGCAAAATGTTCCATGAGGAAGAGATGAAAAACAACGATGCAAATCAGCAACAGGAGGAACTAGCCTAAAGGAATAGGCAAATAAAGGGAAAACCAAATCATGTCAAAAAACAAAAATGAGTCAAATGACTGGGAATACAAATCATATCACAATAATAACCCTGAATGTTAATGGCCTGAACTCATCAATCAAAAGACATAGAATGGCAGAATGGATTAAAAAGAAAAATCCAACAATTTGCTGCCTGCAAGAGACTCATCTCATAGAAAGAGATATCCATAGACTAAAGGTGAAAGGATGGGAAAAAACATACCATGCTCATGGACACAGCAAAAAAGCTGGAGTATCCATCCTCATTTCAGATAATGTGGACTTCAAGCCAAAACTAGTCAGAAGGGATAAAGAAGGACATTACATACTGCTTAAGGGAAGCATAAATCAGCAAGACATAACAATCATAAACATCTATGCCCTGAACATTGGCTCATCCATGTATGTCAAACAAATCCTTCTCAATTCCAGAAATCAAATAGACCACAACACAATAATACTAGGCGATTTTAACACACCTCTCTCACCGCTGGATAGATCGTCCAAACAAAAATTGAATAAAGAAACCATAGATCTCAATAACACAATCAACAATTTAGACTTAACCGACTTATATAGAATATACCATCCAACAAAGAACAAATACACTTTCTTCTCAGCAGCACATGGATCCTTCTCTAAAATAGACCATGTTTTATGCCACAAAGCTACTGTTAGCAAATACAAGAAGGTAGAGATACTACCTTGTACTCTATCAGATCATAATGCATTGAAATTAGAAATAAATGACAGAATAAAAAACAGAAACTTCTCCAATACCTGGAGATTAAATAATACACTATTATATGATGAATGGATAACAGAAGACATCAGGAGGGAAATAAAAAAATTTTTAGAAGTAAACGAGAACAAAGACACATCATATCAAAATCTCTGGGACACTATGAAAGCAGTACTTAGAGGAAAATTTATTTCATGGGGTGCATTCAACAAAAGAAGTAGAAATCAACAAATAAACGACTTAACACTACAGCTCAAAGCCCTAGAAAAAGAAGAGCAGACCAACACCAAAAGTAGTAGAAGACAGAAAATAGTTAAAATCAGAGCCGAAATCAACGAAATTGAAACAAGAGAAACAATCAGAAAAATTAACAAAATAAATAGTTGGTTCTTTGAAAAAATAAACAAAATTGATAAACCCTTAGCCACACTAACAAAGAGAAAGAGGGAGAAAACTCAAATTACTAAAATTCGGAATGAACAAGGAAATATCACAACAGACACGAGTGAAATACAAAACATAATTAGAAGCTATTTTGAAAATCTATACTCCAACAAAACAGAAAACCTCGAAGACATCAATAAGTTTTTAGAGACATATGAATTACCTAAACTGAATGAGGAGGACATACACAACTTAAATAAATCAATTTCAAGCAATGAAAGAGAAGAGGTCATCAAAAGCCTACGGGACCAGATGGGTTCTCAGCCGAGTTCTACAAAACCTTTAAAGAAGAGCTCATTCCAATACTTCTCAAAGTATTCCATAAAATAGAAGAGGAGGGAACCCTCCCAAACTCATTCTATGAAACCAATATCACCCTGATACCTAAACCAGACAGAGACACATCAAGGAAAGAAAATTTCAGACCAATATCCTTAATGAACATTGATGCAAAAATTCTCAATAAAATTTTAGCAAATCGCATACAAAAATATATTAAAAAGATAGTGCACCATGATCAAGTGGGTTTTATCCCAGGGATGCAAGGTTGGTTCAACATCCGGAAATCAATAAATGTCATTCACCATATCAACAGACTAAAAGTTAAGAATCACATGATTATTTCAATAGATGCAGAAAAAGCATTTGATAAAATACAGCATCCCTTCATGCTCAAAACACTAGAGAAAATCGGGGTAGTGGGAACATTCCTTAACATTGTAAAGGCCATCTACGCTAAGCCCATGGCCAATATCATTCTAAATGGTGAAAAACTGAAAGCATTACCCCTAAACACTGGAACAAGGCAGTGATGTCCTCTTTCACCACTTCTATTCAACATCGTTCTTGAGACTCTAGCCAGAGCAATTAGACAAACCAAAGAAATTAAAGGGATATGAATTGGAAAAGAGGAACTCAAACTATCCCTGTTTGCTGATGACATGATTATATATTTAGAGGAACCTGGAAATTCCACCAGAAAACTCTTAGAACTCATAAGTGAATTCAGTAAAGTATCAAGTTACAAGATCAATGCTCATAAACCCAATGCATTTTTATACATAAGTGATGAATCTTCAGAAAGAGAAATTAGGAAACTACCCCATTCACAATAGCATTGAAAAAAATAAAATACTTGGGAATCAATCTCACAAAAGAGGTGAAAGACCTCTACAATGAGAACTACAGAACACTAAAGAAAGAAATTAAAGAAAACCTTAGAAGATGGAAAGATCTCCCATGTTGTTGGATAGGCAGAATTATTATTGTCAAAATGGCCATACTACCTAAAGTGCTGTACAGATTCAATGCAATTCCAATTAAAATCCCAATGGTGTACCTTACAGAAATAGAGCAAGCAATTATGAAATTCATCTGGAAGAATAAGAAACCCAGAATAGCTAAAGCAATCCTCAGTAGAAAGAGCGAAGCAGGGGGTATTGCAATACCAGATCTTCGACTCTGTAATAAAAACGGCATGGTATTGGTACCAAAATAGACAGGTAGATCAATGGTACAGAATAGAGGACATGGACACAAACCCAAATAAATACAATTTTTTCATACTAGACAAAGGTGCCAAAAATATGCAATGGAGAAAAGATAGCCTCTTCAACAAATGGTGCTGGGAAAACTGGAAATTCATATGCAACAGAATGAAACTAAATCACTATCTCTCACCCTGCACAAAACTCAACTCAAAATGGATCAAGGACCTCGGAATCAGACCAGAGACCCTGCATCTGATAGAAGAAAAAGTAGGTCCAAACCTTCAACTTCTTGGCTTAGGATCAGACTTCCTTAACAGGACTCCCATAGCACAAGAAACAAAAGCTAGAATCAACCACTGGGATAGATTCAAACTAAAAAGCTTTCTCTCAGCAAAGGAAACTATCAGTAATGTGAAGAGAGAGCCTACAGAGTGGGAGAATATCTTTGCCACTCATACTTCAGATAGAGCGCTAATTTCCAGAATCTATAAAGAACTCAAAAAACTCTACACCAAGAATACAAATAATCCAATCAACAAATGGGCTAAGGAAATGAACAGACACTTCACAGAAGAAGATGTACAAGCAATCAACAGATATATGAAAAAAATGTTCAACATCTTTAGTAATAAGAGAAATGCAAATCAAAACTACCCTAAGATTTCATCTCACCCCAATTAGAATGGCGATTATCAAGAACACAATCAACAATAGGTTTTGGTGAGGATGTGGGGAAAAAGGTAGACTCATACATTGCTGGTGGGGTTGCAAATTAGTGCAGCCACTCTGGAAAGCAGTATGGAGATTCCTCAGAAAGCTTGGAATGGAACCACCATTTGGCCCAGCTATCCCACTCCTTGGCCTATACCCAAAGGACTTAAAATCAGCATACTACAGAGATACAGCCACATCAGTGTTCATAGCTGCTCAATTCACTATAGCCAGATTGTGGAACCAACCTAGTTACCCTTTAGTTGATGAATGGATAAAGAAACTGTGGCATATATATACAATTGAATATTACTCCGCCATGAATAATGATAAAATTATGGCATTTGCAGGCAAATGGATGAAATTGGAGGATATCATGCTAAGTGAGATAAGCCAATCTCAAAAAACTAAAGGATGAATGATCTCGCTGATAAGCGGATGAGGACATATAAGGGGGGGGTAGGAGGGGTTAGCGTTAGGGTTAGGGTAGGTTTAGGGTTAGGGATAAGGAGGGTGGTAAGAATGGAGGAAGGAAGGACTGTATAGAGGGAAAAGAGGGGTGGGAAGGGTGGGGGAGAAGGGAAAAAAATAACAATGAATCAAGCAACATTGCACTATGTAAATTTATGATTTTTAAATAAAATAAATAAATTAAAAAACAAAAGACTGTCATGAAATCTTTGTGGTTTTCCACCTGATTTTTTTTTTTTTTTTGCTCAGGAATTCTGGGTTTTAATTTTTGTTCTTTTTTGTTCTTTTGGGTGAGTGTTCTCTCTAGTCATCAGAAGTAATGAGCCTACTGCTACTATGATGAAAAGTGTCAGTCACTTCCGCTGCCAGCACCTTGTCTTCTACCTGTGCTCCATCAGGTGCCACCACCAGAGGATCTGAACTCTAATGCCACAGATTATCACAACCCCATCTAACCTTAGGAAGAAGTTGGTTTATATTCCCATTCAACGAATGAGTAACCCAATTCTCAAATTCCATTTTAGGACCTGTTTCCTGGGGCCCCTGCCAGTACTATTTATTTTAAAATTTAGGAGAATAATGGCATACTCAAAAGAGTAATGAAAGAGAAGTTAGGACTGGGGATGGAGTTCAGTGGTACAGTGCTTGCTTAGCCTCTGCCTGTGACTCTGGGTAAAATCACCAGCACTGGAAAAAAAAAAAAAAGTTAATGGAAGGACTATGTTTAAGGATGTGAGGACAGTGAAGCACCCAGGATCAAATAGGAGCAGATGTGGTTACCTGCCCTAGACTGGCAGAAGAACTGGTAGGAGCTCTTCTGGGACCCAGTGGAAGCTGTTGACCAGGGGAAGAAGTCTCTCAAGTTATTGTAGCCTTAGGTAGAGAAATGTAGCTACTGTTAAATTGATGCTTGAAAGGAGAGGAGGTAGGAAATAAATATTCTAACCTCTTTCCCTTTCTACCCTGGTGCCTCCTATTGGCTGAACTGGAAGTCAGAGGGGAAGAAAACCCCCTTATGCCACTTATGTGATCACCATTCAGGTCACAGAGCAAGAGTAGAGGAGTGATAGGAATCAACTGGTTCTTAACTTCTTTTTTTTCTCAACCCTTTTTGGGGTGGGGAGTCATAGAATTTCCATGGCAGCAATTTAATCTCCCAGCCACTATATGAATTTTCAAAATCTTTTCATCAACTGGCTGGGATGTAGCTTGGTGGCAGAGTTCTCATCTAGGATGTTCATGGCCTTGGGTTAGATCCCAAGACCCACAAACATACAAACAAACTAAAATCACTTAATCATTTTTTGAGTGGTATACAATAAAGACAAAATTTTAATTAAAAATTGAGTTTCATATTGTTAAAGTTTATATTATAAAGTTTTTCACAATAGCATTTAATAATATTAATTATATATTAGAACAGACTAAACTCTTTCCCATTTAAAAATTGATAATAATTTTAGAATTACAAAAGGAATAGCTAGCATTTATTTTGTTCTCTATGCATTAGGTGCCACAGTAAATGCTTTGCAGGCATTAGTTAATTTAATTTCTTTTTAATTAGTTATGCAAGAAAAAATATGCTTTGCCAACAAGTCAAATTATGACATATTTGTTGGGAACTAAATATATATTAAAATGCAGATTGAAATTTAACTATGTGGCTCAACATCAAACAGACAACAGCTGCTTTCATGACCTGGTATGTTGGGTTCTTGCATTTTGCACTAAAAAACATAAATTGGTCTATTTTTACAATGTTTGCATTGTGTTTCAAATGACAAGATAAGAGAAATGGCCTCATGCTGTTATTTGTAAGCACTTTGCCACAAATAACATATTGCATGTGTGGGCTATCTTTATTACCAACAAATGAAAAGCCAAACTGGGTATAATTGTCACTGTATTTTATATTTTAGATATTCTAATTTTGAAGTACTAAAGACATCTTGATGTACTTTATGTGATTTCTGATCAGATGGATGCAACTTACTTGTGTGGCAAAAATCATCCTGGGGTGATTTTGCATAACTATTATAATTTTTTACGGTCTTCATTAATTTGTTGTATTTTAACATCAGTGTTTCTTATGCTTCCTGACTTTAACCAATGGCCCATTGTGAGTATAAATTAAATAATGTATGACTAAGAATCAGGGCATTTAAAAAGAGTATAATGATCAAATCCACGATGGCAGTTAGCACTTGTTCAGCTAAATTACAAATCAATTTCAAAACTGATTTGTTAGCAGGTTCTTCTGATCTCCCCAAATTGCCATTCTTGCTGCCTTGTTTCATATTAAGGAGATCTTTAACTTTTGAAGAATTATTTCAGTAATTTTTTTAAAGAATTGGGAATGGAAATTCTTGCTTAAGGATGTGAACCCTAGCTATCGTTCATAAACCTGTAGAAGATTTGGAAATGGTGATTTGTGTTGGGCAGAACAAGGGAATGCTTTGCTCTGGCTTTGCTGCCGCTGCTGCTGTGGGTCACAGTAGCTCTGGAGGAGGCTGGGCAGGGATAACCAGGCCCCATAGAGTGGGCTTCCAGAAGATCAAGCATTCAGCACGACAAAGCTGGAAGAGACACTGGGATCACATGGTCTCTATCTCTGAATATTTTGAACTGAGGAGGAAACAGAATCCTGGAGATTTACCAGATTCAGAGTCAAGATGAGAACAAGCACTGTCCCTTCTGTCTTTAAAAATCATTTCGGAAAATGTTTGCTACTGAGCACATTTCCCAGGCCCCGGGATCACTTGTCCTCATTTCCTGGGCAGGCATGATAACTTTCTAGGGCAGTTGGAACAAGTGACCAGCTGGGGCTGGGCAAGTGGGAGGGATAGGCATTTATGTCTGGAGCCCAGAAATTATTTCAAATTCTGGCCTCAGATGTGTACCTGTGCCAATCAAGTTGACTTAGGTTTTCTTCCAGATTTAGAAAGCATTACCCCCCAGAGTCTTCACTGAAGCCAGAAGTTGCTGGTAAGGTCAACAAGCAGAAGTGGAGATGCCCTGATGTCTTTTGCAACAGGCTTTATGTCCTCTTTGGAGAAGCAGTGTGGATTTTCACACAATAGTCTTTCTGATCCATAAGACAGACCCAGAGAACCTTGAACACCTGATGTAAAATGCAGGAAATCATGGCTGTCTTTCTTGAACGTCAAGGTGCCCCAGCAGTGGCACTAACTTCTTTGCCTGGCAACATTTTCAAAGCCTTTTTAAATTGGAGCTTTAGTCTCTCATCCCTTTTCCATAACAGAAAGGCTGTCTGTTCTCTGAGGAAAGATTCAGGGTAATCTTTTTGCTGCCCAGTGGCTCTGTCTGCAGCCCTGCATAGTAGATAAGCCAGGTCGGCCGTGGTCTTGGGGCAGGCACAAGAGCAAACTTAGTCAGAGATGAAACTCTTATGTGCAGATGTGCCTGCAGCAGTGGCAGGTCAAGTTGTTTGACTCTGACAGTTTTCTGTAAAGTATAGGGAAAATTCCATTCCCGTTCATTCAGGGGGGTCTCTGGCCTTCCTCTTGCTATCCCACCTCAGGCGAGGACTGCGTGTGAGTTAGGGTGGCCGCTTTACCTGTTCTTTGGTGCCATGGTTCTCATCTTTTGTAAGTTCACAGCCTTTTGAGAATCTTATGAAAAGGATGAATCATGGCCTCCACAAAATGCTTACTGCAGAGGTACGTGGAATTTTGTGAACACTTTTGGTAGGAAGTTCATAGACATTTTAAAAATGCTTTATTAGTACACTATAGTTATACATAATATTGGGGTTCATTTTGGCATAACCACATAAGCATGGAATATAATTTGCTCCTCTTCAGTCCCCAGAACTTCCACCTTGCCTCCTCTCCTCCCTCTGCCTGTTCCTCTTCCTCTACTCTACTGATCTTTCTTCTATTTATTTATAATTTCTAAATTATGTTTTATAGATGTACATAGAAGTGAAATTCACTGTGGTATATTCATAGACTTTCCAGAAATCTGTACACTTGAGGTTTGGGATGTTAGAGTATGACTACATAGATGACATACATGATCCTGGGTGGCACAGTTGGACTCATCAAGACCCTGGGCAGACTCCCTGCTTCACCTCGAGTGGAGAGATAGGTGCAGGGCCTGGGTGTGTGCCCCGTGTGGAAGAATATTCCATGTGGGCAAGAGTTAGCCATTAAAGTCCTATTCTTGGTGTTTCTTCTTTGGGTTCCCAGCCTTTTTCTTCTGCTTTGCTGATTCATGTTCCTCCTCCTCTTCTGCCAGCCATAGTAGTTTCCAGAGTTCTGATCTTGCTTTTGTCTCTTTTGTCTAAATTCTGTCCCTGAGTAATCCTGGCCTTCCATCAACCTTTGTGCCACGCATTCCCTCCTGAACGCTCAGTCCTGTGTTCTCCCTTGAGCTCTAGACTCCTTTCTAGTTTGCTGCAGAGGAAGATGTGGCTCAAATCACTGTTCCCACTTCTAGGCCCATCATTGCCATTTGCCATTGAGCACATTTTCCATGACCTCTCTCTCTATTCCTCTCTCTGTGCTTCTTTGCTTAGCTGGCTGCCTGCTAGAACAGTGGCAGTCACCACTGATGGCCTCAGAGCGTCATGGTGCCCACATTACCTTTTTTCCATCTCAAGTATTGTGGCCAAGCTCTGCCTCCATTCTCACCCATCTAGAAGCTTACAGAATCCTTCCATGCATCTCTCAGCTCACTCGTTCCTGGAGTCACATGTACTAAGGTCCAGTAGCTTTCTAAGCTGTGACCATGCTACTGCCAGGCTTAGAAACTTGTTGGGGCCCATCCCTGCAGACCTATGGACTCCCTAGCATAGACACACTCAGGGCTGTCCACAACCAGGACCGAATGAGGCAGATGCTGCTGATGCCCTGCTCCTACCCCTTGGGTCTTACCCTATCAGCACACACAGGTACTCCCTCTGCTTGCCAATAGTGGCATGTTCTTATGTGAAAGCTTGCTGGTGTAGATCTGCAGAGTCCAGTTTATCATCTGCCAGGGCAGGGCAGGTGACCTGAGACCTGAGAGCAATCCTAAATAAAGAAACCACTGATGGGAGTTGATGTATGAGTATCCCAGCTTCCTGTCTCTTGGGTAGAATAACACTGAGGTGCCAGTTCTGCACTGGCTCCCAGAGTTACCTAGTGCAGGAAAGCCCTCAGTACCGGTGCTTCCCGGGTCTACCTTCTAAATATATAGTACTTGCACCTCAGTGTTCATTTCAAGGTCAGCTTCTTGAAGAGCCATGTTAAGTCACCTTCTCTGTCTCACCCCACCAATGCCTCTGCCTTTACCGACCATCTCCTGGGTTCTCCCATTTTTGCATCTTAGTTCAAGCCAGGTCCTTGACCTGAGTTGTGACCCCATCTCTGCCCTCACAGTCCTTTTATCTCTAGGTTCCCCTGGAAGCTGGTCTCTCCCAGGTCCAACCCAGGGCCAGCATTTAGCTCTCATGTTGAACTTTCTGCTGCATCTCCACATTATATTTTCATCTGTTACATTTGATGTCTCTCTTTTCCTTGAGAATGAGGCCTTTTTGCATTTATATTCCCTGCAAAGCCTAACCCAGAGTTTAGCACATAGGCCTTCAACAAATGGCTGCTGAACGAACAGCCCACCCCAGCTCCTCAAAATCACTGTGACCCTCTCCTTTCACTCACGTTGCCAAGATACCCATTCTGAGACTCAGTGCACAGTGCCCTGAATTCTTTCTTTGGAGGTAAGTTGAGAGTCTTCTTCCGAATGGTTCTCCAAACTAGAGACCAAGAAGAGCTCTCAAAATCCACTAGGCAACCAATATATTCAGACAGCAAACCATGTAGAAGGCACAGTGCCTAAGACAGAAAGTCCAAGGTGAGCCTTACATTCCACATGCTGACCATTAGTTCAGGGGCAGGCATGCTTTTTCTGTAAAGGGTCACATAGTAAATATTTCTGGCCTTGTGGGACATGTATGGTGTCTTCTTTCCCATCTCCCCATCTCCTCCTTCATACTCTTCTTTTTCTTTTTAAAACCCTTTAAAAACATAAAAACCACTCTTAGTCCTTGGGCACTACAGAAACAGACCATGGGCTGAACTTGACCTGTAGGCCTTGGTCTCCTGGCCCATGATTCATCCATCCAGCATTTATTGAACACCTATGCTGTGCCTGGCATCTGCTTGGCAAAGTTACTCCTCTATGGATCCCCCCATGCCCTGGCCCCTGTCTCAGGCTGGGTATGTATCCCACAGGTGTTTGGAATATTCCTCACAGTGTTCACTGTTGTCCTGGGCTGGGGACTCATTCCTGCACCTCTTTTCTCCATCGCTGGGTGGCTGTGCTCTCTCAACAAGGTTCTCTCAATTCTTGATTGCAATTTTAATTTTAGCTGGAGCTCAGCTGTCTCTTTGTTCCCACATGGCCGTTCCTCCTTACTGCTTTTTCTCTGTAATAGCATTGCCTTTGCTTTTTAGTTAGAAACTGACTCTGTCTTAAGCTCCTAATGGGCTCCAATCCTTTGCCTCTTCCCCACCATGTTTGCAAATGCCCTTCTCCCATTATGCCAGCATCCCCTTTGGGCTCTGCCTCTGGGTTTATCCACTCTCCTCTCTTTCTGCCTACCAAAGACCTTCCCAAGAATCACTGATAGCCTCTCTACCTAGACACAAGAGTCAAGTCTCTCCGATGGTTGGTTCCTGAACTCTGCCGTGGCTCAGATCCTGACATCGTATGCCAGAAGTCATAGCCAGTGAGTAGCTGAGGGGTCATCTGCTTGCTTGTTGCAATCTGGTGCTGTTTTGGATTCAGGGATTTTGGAGAGTCAGCCCTGTCTTCCTCTGTCCACCATGGTGGATGCCTTCATGATGAATTGGATCATCTGTGTTCTCTTTACATCAAAGGATTAAGTTATTTATCAGTTGTTGGTCTTTGCAATAGATAATGAAAATACTATCTATGAACAACTCTTCTTTGATACATAGATACATGATAAATAGAAACCTTATGGCTTAAATCCTCCTGCCCCACTGGCATTCTTTACTTAGAGTTACCCATTCTACAGAAATCAATCCAAACAAAGTGGAGACATAATTTGCACATTGCAAAGTTTGCCTTGCTTTGCAGAAGAATTCATTGCCAGCTTTTATAAAGTAGTGAGCTCCCTTAGTGCATGTTAAGTGGTTTTATTTGCAAGGTTTTGATTCAGGTATAACTTTTGAGCAGCATAGGGATTGCATAAATCATGGCATATTCATGCTCACCTGGAGAAAATTGTTACCCCATGTATGTGAGGAAAAGGTAATTTGCAAGTCTGATGTGGATCTTCTACCCTCAAATCCCACAGGGCAGTTAGTTCAGATTTCAGAATGCAGATTTCTCTTACTCTTTTATCTTAAGAAAGTCACCTGTAAGAATCTGCCTTTGGAAGGCAGCAAAGTCAAGATCTGAGGCTTGGGGTCGAATGTGATTATGATCCATTGAAGAAACTGGACAGATCATGGTGGCATTTGAACAGAACCCTCAGGGAGCTCCATCCACTGAAGAGGACCCTGTACCCAGTTTCTCTTTTCCCAGAGGCATTTGACTTGGTGTTCTCAGAGCCCAGGGGTTCCATCTGTGGGCTTCAGGGACTTACCCACCCTCTGCAAAGGTGCAGTTTTTCATGCCTGTGTTTATGTGCATTTTTTTGGTGGAGAAAACCTAGTGCTCTTCTTGGATTTGCAAAGGACTTGGGAACCAGTTCTCGGGCTCACTTATGGGATGGATGGTCTCAAGAGACAAGATGGATGGACTTTTGACTTGTTCTCTGCTGGATGGCCAGCTCCTGGTGCACTGGAATTCCACAACATGCATTTGTGGGTGAAATTGATTCAGTATGTGAGCAAGTAAAGCAGCTGCCCCAGGACGTGAACCTGGGTGGCTCTGCTCCCAGTGCATTCTGTTCAGCACCTTCCCAAAGGAAAGGGGCTACTCTGGTTTCTTAGGATGCCTGGCTGAGAGCTGGGAGCCAGATAGAAAAGTCTGTATTCACCAAAGACCCAAACTGAGAAACAAAGACCCAAATCGCTGCAAAAGAAATCTCAAAGCAATAACCAAAGCAAAGACTGCAAGAGGAAAGACAAATTGGATTTTCTGAGGCTGGCTCTCTAAGCAGTTACCTCTGAGCCTGGGGAGGGTTTGCACTCTGGCCAGCCCTGGCTGCCGGAGGGCTGGGACTGTATCACAAAGTACTTCTGAAATGACCATACTTATGTGGTGGAAAGCAGCTGCCTCAGGCCGGCAAGGGCTTGGGCTTGGTTTCAGTAAACATAGCATGGGACAGGCTGCTGCTACGTTCTTGTGTCCAAAAGTACTGCCAGGGGCTGCCTTGGGAGTCAGGGGACCTGGTGTTAGGGTATGACTCTGGCTCTTGACATGTGTCAGATTGCTTGCCCTTCTTTCTGGACTGCAGTTTCTCTTTTACCCTAGAAGATTAGCAGTGTCTGCTTTTCCTCTTGCCAGGATTGTTTGGGAGAGGCAGTGAGCAGTTGGTATATGTATAAAATGGGCTTTATACACTATAAAATGCAGAAGGCACTTGGGGAAATAGGGAGCCAGCTGAGCATGCTAGACAGGGTCCTCCCTTCTGGGCTATGGAGTCTGTGTGGTTGCACCCATTGGTTAGCTGGTCCAGAAGATGCTGCCAGTGAGCAAGAACTGCCTGGAAGGGCATGGGCAGTTGAAGTCGGCAGAAGCCTGGGAATTCATGCAGGAGGAGCTGAGGGACTGTGAGACTGTCCTGGAAGCTCATCTGGGACTTAGATAACAGGTGAGGAGAGGATGGGGGAGCTGGGCTCCATCTGTGCCCTAGGCTGATAATCTGACCCTTTTTAGACAGTAGGAATTGGTTACTTAGAGCCACTTAATGAATGCCAAGATGCTGGAAGGGCTGAGCTGAATGAGACTGGCTTAGCACACTCACCATGGCTGAGCCAAAACTGGCTCTTCTGGAGGATACAAACCGCCAGGGACTTATCCTCAAGTTACAGACACACCTGCGAGGGCTACTGGATGTGTTTCAGTTGATGGAGGATTCGTGTCCCAAGTGGCTGGTGATTTCATAATTCACAATTTCAGATGGGCAATGAATGATTCTCAACATTTCTGGGACTTCTGAAGTTTGGCTTAGACTGAAAGACACTGCAAACAGTGCTCTTTTCAGAAGCCCTTTCCAAGGGAGAGGGCAAAGCTGTTGGGAAGGGGACAAGGGTTAGGGAGGGTGTTTAGTACCATTCTACTCTGAAGCAGGACCAAATGGACATTGTGACTGGCCATCTTCCATCCAACACTCTCCCAGGCCTGGTAGCCTCACGGTTAGGTGGCCCTGATTGGTCCAAGTCAGTCAAAGAAATCCACACAGATGGTTCAGTGAGAACAAAGCTTAGAACTTTAGTTCAGTGGTCTGGGAAATGGCACTGTCTTTCTCTTTGGATGTAAAAAGTGAAGGGTGGAGTCTTGATTGCTGTTGGCAAGCATTTTGTGACCAGGAGGGAAGTTGACAAAATTAATACACAGAGGGCAGAAGAGCCCAAAGGATCACAAGCAAATGAAGCTGAGATTACTGAAGAGATAGGTCAAAAAGTTTCCCTTATAGTTCAAATCCATTTGAGTAGTCTTTTCTGATTCCTGCATTGAGTCCTTTCTAGCTGATTCATAGAGCCAGGACATGTTGGTTTCTAAGGATTCTCTCAGTCCTGGAAGTCACTGACTCATCTTGATAGTCTGTGCCTGAGATCACAGCCAAAAGGAAGCGAAGATGAAAGTTTGGGTCTATAATTTGAGGGCTACAACTCTGCTTGAAAACTCAGAGGCTGGCATGCTATGAGTTGACCTGCTGGGCCCCTGTTTGATCCAGTCATGACAGGACCCTTTAAAAGCATGGAGAAGCCCTTTTTGCTTTGCTGGGCATGTCAGTCTAGGGGCTGATCTAACCTATGGTTTGTTAGGGGTTAAGTATGGTCTATATCTAGAAGAATCCAACCTGAAGATTTGAGTTTGTTCTTCAAATGGTCTGTGGATTGAAAACTGCTAGTGCATTGAGAAAACACTCTTTCTAGGTTGTGTTCTTGCCTCTTGGAGTCAATTATCTGTAAGTCATACAGCTCACTCTGGTACTTAAAATTGCACAGTTCCTAAGCCCATGTATTGGGGGGAAGCCAAACAGACAGGTTTCCATTTTTACAAATCCTCAGACATTTCCACAAAGGCTCCCTTAACTGTCTCTGACAGTAAGAAAATTAATAGATGCAGCTGACAATGTGTAAAATGATTGTGTGTCGAGGTCTCAGAGGATAACGTAATGTCTTCACTAGAAATGACTGGTGTGATGGGGACTAGTAGCACAGGAGATGGATGGGCAGGGAGCCTGCCATGGGTTAAATGCCATCATTATGGGCTCTTTCAATCAGTAAATAGCTGTCAAGCACCAGTAGCCTGCCTAACATTGGTCAGGTACCCAAGAATCCCGCTTGCAGAATGATGTTAAAGAAAAAGAAGAATGCCCTTTGACCTTGAGGAGCTGCCTCATCAAGCTGGGAAGAGAAGGGACACATACCTAAGAACCAGGACACAATTTCAGGCTGTTCAGAAGATGGAAGAAGGAAACAATTGCTGGGGTCCAGGCTTTCTCAGGGGAAATGGGGCTTGAATTAGACTTCAAAGGAATGGAGCGAATCATTATTTGGAATGGAATTATGTATTATTGAATGAACCTTGAAGCAGCCATTCATTGGTTGGGGCTTGGAGATTTTTATTTACTGAGAATGTTGAAATAAAAATTTATTATATCAGGAATTGGCCTGCCCTATATTTGTCCTATATTTAAAACATGTAATTTTTCACGGTAACAGCAGAGAACATGAAATTTAAATGTGGGCTTCTTTATGGAGTCTTGGAAATGACTTCTTCCTGGATGGAATTGGACTATTGACTATGTTAGGTTTGGAGGTGATTGAGCAAATAGTATTTTCTATTTGATCTTATTATATTTTAATCACATTGCAAGAAATGTCAGAATAGTACAAAATGAGAAACTTCACAAGCTCATATTTCATTATGAAGTCGGTTTGTACAGAGCTTTGGAAAGGACCTCACTTACATCGATTTGCTGCAGCGATCAATTATGGCTTAGCTCTAATGGCAGGAAGCCCATGTGCAAGGAGTTTCCGCCATGCTGGGCCTGAAGGTCACTTCTCCACATCCCTCTGCCGAGCCGGCCATGCTGTTCTGTTTTATGGTGTGACTTGAATCTGAAGGTCAGCGGATGAAATACACTCACTGTTCCTCTGGCGTGCTAACATATCAAGCCATCATGTCTGAGCAAATATTGCCTGTGGGTTGAATCATGTTCTGAGATAGTCTCCCCTGGATCCCAGATTTTCCCTTTCTACCTTCTTCCCACTCTAGCAGGCAGCAGGCTTGGAACTTTGTTGCCTCTGTGGAAATGCATGGCCAGGCTGTAAGCAGAAGTCCCTGTTTGACTTACTGGTGTAGTTTTTTTAAAAGCCCAAGCCACAATGTTGAATAGAATTTTAGAGCAAAGAAGAGGCAGAGAATTTTCCCCAAATTCTTTCTTTTCTTTTCTTTTCTTTCTTTCCTTCCTTCCTTCCTTCCTTCCTTCCTTCCTTCCTTCCTTCCTTCCTTCCTTCCTTCCTTCCTTCCTTCCTTCCTTCCTTCCTTCCTTCCTTCCTTCCTTCCTTCCTTCCTTCCTTCCTTCCTTCCTTCCTTCCTTCCTTTCTTTCTTTTGTTTTTTTAGTGCTAGGGATTGAGCCCAGGGGTGCTTAAACACTGAGTCACATCCCCAGCCCTTTTCATTTTTTATTTTGAGATATGGTCTCACTAAGTTGCTTAGGGTCTTACTAAGTTGTGGAGGATGGCCGTGAATTTACAATCCTCCTGCCTCAGCCTCCCCAAGTTGCTGGGATTACAGGTACGTGCCACCATGCCCAGTTCCCCCAGTACTCTTAAGTGGAAATCGCCCTCTCTAAGAACCTGGAGGCATGTGTCAAATCCCAGATTTGGTGCCTCTGTGGAGATGGGGCTGCAATATTAGAGTTTCATGACTCTGCATGATTGTCTCCATAGCAGAAAATGGAGACCAGGAGGAAGTCACTGGCTAGTGAGCAATTCCTGGGAAGTAGAGACTCTGCCCATTTTGCAGGAACTGTACAATTCTGGTGAGTCTGGGAGGATTGGAACCCCAGGATGATGACCTCTATGGCCCCTGGACATCCAGTGATGCTGGCTTCCAGTCACCACTCAAAGGACTTACAGTTAAAGCCAGCCATTCTGGAGTCCCTGGTTTGATCTCCCTGAGGGTCTGGTGCCTCCTTGGGATGCAGCCATGACAGGGCTGTTACTCTTAGGGTAAGCTGTCCCTGCCAGCCCCATGCAGGTACTGGAAGTGGCCCCTTTTTCTTACTGTCTGCACAGACTTTCAGCAAAGTCCAGGGAATCTGGGGTGCAGATGAAGAGGGGAGTTGGAGAAAGAAATGCTTAGACTGTCTGGCTTTTCCACAGCAGCCAAATACAAAATACCTCTTGGCACCTAATGTTATTTTTCTGCCATTCTTTTAAATAGAGAACCGTAATGGAAAACACAAAAATTATCACTCATTTCATCTACAAAAGAATATAGAATCATCTAGTGTTGATACTAGCAACTCAAACTGGCAGCTCACATGGTATCCAACAATGTGAAGTAGCTAGCACTGTGTCTCCTTCCAAATCTAAAATATCCTGTGACACCAAATGAATTTCCTTTGCATCTTGGATTACCTTGGTACACAGTTTGAGAATCGTGGGAATAGGATTGTTTTGTAATAAAATTTTTTTTTTTGTAACTTGAAAAGTGCTCTATTTGTGTATTGCATAGTACTGGACCCTACTGTTGGGCTTTCAGGTCATTAATAAATTTTCTCTATGATAAGCATCACGACAATAAATAGTTGCCTAGGTAAATCTTTGAGCACATTTCTGGTTCATTTGTTCAGATAAATTCTCAGAATTGGAGTAATGTCTTTGATAGCCTCATGTTAAGTGTTGTTGATACGAATCATCGTATTTCTCTGCAAAGGGTGTGTCAGTGGATGCTCCGGCCATGTGTATGGGAAGGCCTGTTTTCCACACCATCACCAACACTAAGTATTGTCATTTTTTTTTTCAGTCTTTGCCAGTCTGGTTGCAAATGCTTGCCAAATTTACATTTCTTTGGTGATTAACAAGCTTAGAATTTTTCATATTTCTTATTAGTCCTTTTTGAATTTCCTGTTTATATCTTTTGTTCGTTTTTCTGTTGGAGTATGGTTTTAACACATGCCTATACATCTTTGACATTTTTCCTTTCAACAAGTGGAGGCTAATTCCCATTCCTGTGAATGTGTCTTGGGCTTAGACACACTTCTTAGGGAGAGAGTCTGGCAGAAAAAAAATGATGTGGGGCTTCTGAGTCCTGGCCATAAAAGGAATCATTGCAGTTTCTACTCTCTGGAATCATTTTCTCTAGGGGAAGACAACTACTATGTTGGGAGATGCCTGAGCAGCGTGATGGAGAACCATGAGCCACATGGAGAGGGACTGAGGTCTCCTATCAACAGACAACCAGCCAGTCCTGCCTGTAGCTGATGCTAATCCTGCCTGACATCCAACTGCAGCCTAATGGGAGACCTAAGCCAGAGCTGCCCAATTTTAAGCCTTAAAGACTGTGTGAGATAATACATGTGTACTGTCATCTCAAACTGCTAAATTTTGGGGTGAATCATTATGCAGCAAGAGATCACTAATACAGAATGTTTGTCTGTTCCTTATTGACTTGTAAGGGCTTTTTATTTACTAAGAATATCAATTACTCATAGACATATGTTGCAAATATCTCTTGGGATTTTCATTGCATATGCATTGAATTTATAATTATTTTGGGGAGAAGTAGCTTCTTTACCTTTACTAGGAATTGACTCTTTTTGTTCAGGGACATGGATTTAAATCTTCTTTTACATCCTGTAGTAAATTTGGTTTGGTTGTTTTATTTGTTTAGGTCCTGCCACATTTTTTCCTTATGTTTCTTCTAGGGATATTTTATAGATTTTTGTTGATGTGGTAAGTGGGATATTTTTAAAAAATATTTTTGATTATTAATAAGATTACTTCCTAAGAGAAACAAACAAACAAAAAAAATCAATGAACTCAGTGATACATCAATTTTCAACCTGCCTGGGTGAAAATTTTTGAATCTTGGTTGCCGCGTCTGTAGAATGGGAATAATAATAGTATATTCCTCAGTGGGTAGATTGTAAGGATTAAGTTAAATAATCTATATACAGAATTGAGTGCAGGGCCTGGTACGTGATAAGCATTAATATTTGCTGCTATTATTTTTATTCATAATCAAAGGAAATAAAATCAAATATTACCCTACTACCTCCCTTGACCCAGCATAACCAAACTGTACATTAATAATGTGTGCATACAATATGCATAATGAGTCATTACACTAACTCTGTCAGGGCTCCAGGCTGCCCTTGTTCAATAGCAGTGAGATTTGATTGTCTCACAGATGTGTCAAGTCCTTGGATTTGAAATTCTTGTAAGTTGTACAAATTAGTTAGCTTTATTTTACATTGTACAGTATGTGGAGCAACCACCTCTTGACTTCAGCATTCAAATTTATGTGAAACTCATGCAAATGACACATCCCTGAATCACCCAGTGCCCTGGGTGTCTCTGTCTGAGGTCTCTACTGCCTCACTCTCCAAGATCCATCAACTCATCCCTCTGAGAGACTGCTCTGGGCACCTCCAACCATCCCCCCAATTCTGTGTGCTCTGTAAGGGTAGCACTGCTAAGCTCAGTTTGCTCAGCAAATTTTTATACCATGTCAGACTCTTCTTGTTTTCTCAGAGGTTAGCTAAGACCTGCAAAATGAATAGGAAAGTCTTAGCTGAGAAGTACCCCACATTCCAAAGCAAGGGGCTAGACCTGTATTAATCAGCCACTACCCACCATCACTGTTGAACACCACAATGTGGCTAGTCCAAACTGAGATGCACTGTGAGTATAAAACATGCATTGGATTTTGAAGACTTAATGTGGAAAAAAAGAAAAGAATATAAAATGTCTCATGTTACATTTTTATGTTGCACATATATTGAAATGAAAATATCTTAAATATACTGAGTTAAACAAAATAAATCTTCAGGTTGAATGTAGTTCAGTTCATATAAGTTGCATATGGCTGGGCACTTGGAGGCACCCCAAGCTACAGGTTGGATTCAGGTCTATTCCATTTGTGTTCCTCCTGGAGTCCTGGTTCAAGGGACTCAGACAGTCAGCATGGGCTCTTTCCATAGTGGATTATGAGCATGGGAGCCACACTGCACTACTTATGCATATTTAAGGCCACTACTCCTGTCACTTCTGCTAACCTTCCATGGAGCAAAGCAAGTCACATGCCAACACCACTGGGGCAGGGCAGTACTCTCTACTCTCTGTGGGAGAAGGAGGAAATGAACAGCAGGTGATCACAGTCCACAATTCAGAGAAAAGCCTTACAAGGTTTAGAGATCAGGGATTTGGTCTCAGGCATTGGCAAACATCTTTCTCAGAGAACGTGGAAGGATGAAAAATGGCCTCAAAAGATGTCCCTGTCCTAATCCCCAGAGTCTGGGAACATGCCACCTTACATGGTAAAGGGAACTTTGCAGATGTGATTAAGGATTTTGAGATGGGGAGATAATCATGGGTTGCTTGGATGGGCCCTTCTAAGATAGGGACAGGAAGAGTTTGAGGGAAGAAGGCCAGGTGATCATGGAAGAGGAAGGGAGAAGAGCTGGAAAGAAGTGGCTATGCTTCTGGCTTTGAAGATGAAGGAAGGGGCCATTGATCAAAGAATGTGAGGAGACTTAAGAGCAAAAAAAAAAAAAAAAGAAAAAAAAAAAAAAGAAGTTGGAAGAGGCAAGAAATCTGGTTCTCTGGAGCCTCCCGTAGGAACCAGTCCTGCCAACACCTTGATTTTAGCCCTGTAAGAGTCATTTCAGATTCTGACCTTGAGACTGTTGAGAAAACAATCTCCTTTGTGTTTAAACCACTGAGTTTGGAGTAATTTGTTATAGCACCAACAGGAAACTAACAGAAACCTTTCTATTTTGGCAAGTTTTAATAGACTCCAAACATTGAAGATACAGAACATTTCCTAAAGGTTGTAGTACTGGGAAAACTTGATGACATGTTTTAGGATATGTGTGGGGCAGGGATCTTGGCAGTTTTTCCTATGTCATACCACACAGGAGTGCTGACATGCTCTTTATTTGTATCTTGCTTCTTCCAGCTGCAAATGTGGAATAATATAGTCTCTCCAGGAATGGTGGCTAGTCAGTTTTCCTTTGTTCGAGGTGGGTAACTAGCCATATTTTATATTTTTCTTGTTGGCATGAGCTTAAAATCTTATTAGTTTATGCATGCTATAGTGTTCCTACTTCAGTGGGTATATACACAGCTGGAGGTTATGTTGAGTTTTATAGATGGGGGAGTCTGGATAAAGCAAGAACTATAGGGGGTTATAACTTAAGAGCTGTCTTCTGAGCTGTCACCTGACCAACACCACACACACTAAGGCATCAGAACCTGATCCAAGACACTAGAGGTTCTTCATACTTCCTTCCTCCCCCTCTCTCTTTCTCTCCCTCCCTCTGTGGAGTAACAATAATATGACCCATTTTTTTTAAAAGCCAGGTAGCTGGGAACTGTGTGAGGGATGACCTGGGGTAAATCTAGTCAACCAACAGGGAAGTTGGCATGTTCATCTGGTCAGGAGGTGATTAGAACTTCAACTAGTGTACAAGTGGGAAGAATTCTGGAGTTGAATGGTTAGGTCCAAGTGAGTTTGGTTTTGGATCTACAGTTCGGGGCATGTGATAAATACTGGCTAGAGATTTTCTTTCAGGATTGAGGACTTGTTCTTCCAGCTGCCCTGAGTGTACATTGATCATGGTTCACAGCTGCATCCCTTTCTGGGACTTGCCCTTGGCCTAAAGGAGCTGCATTGCCCCAGGGGCTATGGAAATTTGGCAAGATATCGTTCCCAGGAAAGAGTGACAGGCACAGAAGGCGGTCTGAGAATTTTCATTTGGTTTGACAGAATGGAGGTTGTTGGTAACCTTAAAAGGAGAAGCTTATGAAGAAGGGAAAGGTCTGGATCATAGAAGGCTGGAGGCCACAGGAGGCAAGAAGGAGGATCTGGACAAGGGGAGGAAGGAAGTGGGGCATGGGAAGAACTGTCAGGCAAGGGGGATGCTGTGAGTGAAGAAGTTGAAGCTGAAGGTCATCCAGTTGGGACCAACTGGATTCAAGGGTTGGGGAAAGATGGGAGGGATGGCTGGAAAAGTAGATGATGCTCATAGTTGGTGGGTGGGGATGTAGAAACATGGATGGATCCAGAGTTGGCTATCTTAAATGGTAGGCTCTGGAGTTAGAGCACAATCTACCAGGTCAGCTTTGTGTACTGGCCTGAGCTCCACTGGGGTCAGGATCCTGCCCTCTAGTGGGCACTAGACTTAGCCATTCACATGGATGCTTTGACTCTGGTATCTTGAGTTGGTATTTATTGATACAGAGGTAGTGAATTTTCTGAAAAGAGTTTCATTAGCTATTGTAACTTCTTGATCAGTTTCCCCTCCTGCCTAGTAAGTTTATTTCTAATACTTTTTTATTTTACTAAAATTATTTCAAAGAATTTAATCCTATTTTCTGTAAATTGTACAGAAAGGATTTAATACATCAATCAAATTGTATCCATTATAACTTCTGCCATTGTGAATGTTCTTTTGTGACCATTGTTTCTATCAAATCCAATTTTCCTGGGCAAATATTTGCAGATTGAAATTCTATCAAGACAATTTAATCTCTCTTTGTCTTGCTTCCTTGATATATATATATATATATATATATATATATATATATATCTCAAATTGTTCAATGTGAAATTTTAACCATTATCAGTTCCATTTTGAGATTATTCCTTTTAATAAAATTCCTATGACAAGGATAAAAGATGATAGCCTATACTTATTTCCTTGCTAATTTATTACAAAATTGTGAGTAGGCTCCCTGGGATGGGTCCAGTTGGCGCTCTTGTCCAGGGTTGCTGATTGAACTGTGAGTTTAATTCCTCTGTCTATTTCGGATTCTTTTGTATAAATTGCCTCCTCTGTTGGCAGAGCACTGTGGGTCAGGATACCTTCAGGGCCAACATTGCACTGTGGAACTTCCAGCCTGGGTCTGTGCTGTTCATCACTGTGCTAATACCTGCACACTTTCTTATTGCATCCTCCTTACCCTGTTTTATGCAGGTGGGAACTGCAACTTAGAGATGTTAAGGGACATAACGGATTTGAATCCAGGTTTGTATGAATCCAAAGTGCACTTTAAGCCACTGGGTTATGCTGTAATTCACTGTATTTGGCATCCAGCAGGTGGCTGCTCACCGCCAAATGCTATAGGGGTGGGTGGGTAGGTAGAGAAGGGTTGGTTATAGTAGCAGAATGTCTGGTCCAGACCCTCCCTATCATTACACACACACACACACACACACACACACACACACACACACACACACATACAGACCCAAAGGGCCAGGGAAGAGAAGGAATAAACACCCAGGATCAAAGAGTTTTTGAGTGACTTAGTTCCCCATGCCAGTTCCTGGTGGTACTTTCCTCCTGGCCTAGCTCAGCTGCATATCTGTCTGTGAGTCATCCCCATCTCACTGGGTGGATGATTTCATGGGGGAGTCAGATGTCTGAGTCCCTGAGACTGAGGGATCTTGGATTCCAATCTCCTTTTCTCAGGGGAGTTGAAAGAAAATGTCCCAGTGATGAGAAATGTAACATTTCTGGCCAGAAATGACCATGTGAGCCAGTTGCCGCATGCCTGCCCATCCTGAGTTCATGTGGCTGTGAGTAGGGTCTCATTTCTTCATGGGAAGGAGCCAAGTGAGGCCTCTGGACTGTTTTTCCCTGTTGGTAGGATGCTGAGCAAGGAGCAGAGGGCATGCATTTATTGACTTTTTGGTCTCTCCTGTGAATTGTGGACCTCTGATCCTGAAATGACCACAAAAGAGGCCTTTCTTTTGTGTTGTTATAGCATGTTTACTCTCTCTGTTTTTAATAAAGGAAGCTGGCTCATTGTGGTGCCCATAATGACCATCCTAGTTAGAATCATAATAGTATGAGAATCCAAAAGAGCTCTTGTGTTTTCTTTTCTTGCAAGTCCACATTCACACAAAGAAAGGAAGTGTGGGGCTCAGAGAATGAGAAAATAACTGCACACTTGACCTAATTAGAAGGGAAGGAAGCTGGCTGACTGTTTGGAGACTGGCAACTTTTCTCCATGTGCTCTTTGGAGAATCTGTGCATGCAGGGTTGAGCCTCAAACCTGACTGTCCCCCATGACTCCTGCACAGAGACAAATAATCACTGTTATATATGGAACAGAAGAGGACTCTTAAAACTCAACATGTTAGTTATCTCCCACGAGGGAAAGAAAAATCTGCACTGGAAAGGGGGATCATGGTCTGTTGTTCACTGGGAAAACCATGGACTCAGCAGATTGCTGTTGCCCTTCTCCTGACTTCCAGTGGTCTGGGCCAGGGGCCCACAGAGGTGCTGGGTTAATCCCACGCTGGTGATTTTACTCTTTGGAACCATAGATACTTCTTTGGTTTACAATAATCTACACAGGACGTAGCCCCAGTCCAAGGATTCAGTTCTGATAGAATGAT
This sequence comes from Sciurus vulgaris, assembly GCF_902686455.1. Classification (NCBI taxonomy): domain Eukaryota; kingdom Metazoa; phylum Chordata; class Mammalia; order Rodentia; family Sciuridae; genus Sciurus; species Sciurus vulgaris. The sequence goes on along the minus strand of NC_136466.1, from coordinate 32,227,716 downwards.
TTTGCAGTTTGGGCAAAGGAGATCCCATTCTCTTGGCTGTTCGTGGACCCTTGTTTGCCCGAGCATCTCAGGTGGACAGGCATCTCAGGAGTGTGCCTGGGAGAATGTGGCTCACACAGTGACAGCCTGGGCTCTGGCGGTGTTTGCTATCTCTGGAGACTCTAGCCTCCATTAGCAGCAGAGATGGAAGGGTGATACCACTGACCCCGTGAACCTTCCATTGTTCGAACTCCATTAGCAACTGACCCATCAGCCTTTGCGAGAGGAAGATTCCAAAGCCCACCCGCCACTCCAAATAGCTCTCAGCAGAAACAGGTGGTCTGTGTTCCTCTTGGAGATGGCTTTGGGCGGAGAAAGGAGAAATGATTGTTGTGTCTCTTGAAAGCATTTTGTAAAAGGACTATTTATCCTAGGTACAGTCTATTTTGCCCGACACCTCTCAGACAGTCAATAATTCCAGTTTGTTTATGATTATCCACGCTCCCTCCCCCTCCATCTGCCACCAGAGTTTGCGCCTCTCACTGCAGCCGTCCCACCAAACGTGGGAGCATCTGTCTCTCTAATGACCGGCCGTGGCAATCTCCACTGCTCAATATGGCTAGATGAAGAAAACATTTAATTCCCACTCTATGGGGCACTCCGAAGCCAGATTTGACAACTGTTCCATTGAACACTAGTATTTCACAATTTCTTTAGATAAGTACTAGAAATAGTTCTTACTCTCAGAGGAATATATTTACAAGATGGGGAGTTGATAACTAGGCCACTAGAATGACAAATAGTTCTGAAATACTCTGAGTGACGACTTTGATAAACGTGCACGCCTTCTGTGAGATGAAATTCTTCCAGCACGTCTTGTTCTTAGCCTGAAGGGCCTGCAGAAGTGCTAGCAAGGAGTGAGGGCCCCATATCCTGCTTCCCTTCTTAGAGGTTGAGGAGCAAGAGCTTTTGCTGGAGGGCCTCCAGGACCAGTGTGAGAGACAGGGAGGATCTCTGAGAAAGGGATCTCCAGAGGGCTGGAGTTGGGGGCAGTCGAGTTAGAAAAAGCTTCATGCAGAGGTGGGGTATACTCAGGGTGGGGAGGTGGGAAGACCTGGAAGAGAAGGACAGCTAGGTGTTTTCTGCAGCAAAAGTAAAGAGGTGTCCAAGCAGGAGCTGGGTGGAGAGGGTGGCTCTGTGGGCAGAGAAAGGGGCAGTTCTCAGGGTCATCATCTTGTGACGGTAGCTAAGATCCACTAGGGGTCATGAGAAGCAAGCACAGGGGAGTTGCATCCTGTGCTTGGCTAAGCTTCCCAGTTGTGGAGGGAGGGTCCTAGAAGCAAGGACTAAGAACAAGGATGGCCATGTTGAGGCTCACGGTGTGGTGGGCACTGGCTTCAACTTTGGATTGCCTTTATAGGAGCAGAGAAGGGAGGTGGCCAGGCTCCTTAGAGCCCCCTGGAGGTGAGGTGCATGTTCCTGTTCTAGGGACTTGTTTTCCCTCTTGCTTCTTCCTCCTCAGGCGCTGTGACTGGAGCCTGTGATCCAGGGAGGCCAGCTGGCCTAGCTGGTGACTGCTTCTGCTAACGTCAACTTGTCCCTTTCAGTTCTACACACCAGAGACCTGGGCTGGGAGAGAGGGAGGGTGAGCTGGAAGATGGAAAATCTCTTCACTTTGTGAAATGGCAAACCTCCTTGGAGACCAGGACAGGGAGGAAATGGGCACAGAAAGTGTGCCACGATTCTCCTTCCACCAGTGCCTGGCTGCAATTCCCTGCTGCTTTGGGCTTTCTGAATAATTAATTGGTGGAGGAAGCACCTGCCCTGAATTTTGTAGGTAATTAGTAGGTCAGGCATCTACCAAAAAGATGATTTCTTGGTGTCCCTCTGGGTTTTGCATCTTTTCTGCATTGCCCTCTCCTGGAGTTGCTTTGAGAAAAAGTCGCCGAGCTTCCACTGGCTTCTTGGCTCAAAATATATGATTCGCTTCCCCCATCCTATCCAACACCTCCTAATAATCTGTAGTCAGCTCACATTGTGGAGGAGTGAATTCCTACAGATGAGGATTGGGAAAACCCCTGAGGAAAAGAGGTTTTTGAGGCCTGTTCCCTTCTGCAGAACACATTTAACTTAAGAAGGAAGTGGATTAAATACATTTTGTTATGAGATTTTCACAATGTCTCTTGAGCTGTTATAATACCAGGCTCAAGCATTTCTGCCCTACACCCTACTTAAGTCATCTTCGAGGCTCAGGGTGATTTAGTGATGATGCGATGCTTTTATTTTTGACACCTCCACTGTGCAACAGGATGGAGAAGCGGGGCAGGGTGGTGGGAGGGCAGGGCCTGGCTGTCAGATATTCCCCGCAAGGCTGGTTCTGTGTGCAGTCTTCTCGTCAGTTCAGCAGGCCAGTAATTCCCACTTTATCACCTGTGCTGAATATCAGGGTGTGGGAGGCTGGAAAGGGGTAAATGTGAACGTTTTAGGAGTTGGCCTCATGTGGGTGGGCCTCCTTCATCCTGTGACTGTTAGTTCACTTAGCATCTGAGCACTTGAGCAGGTTGTACACTATTTACAACCCGAGGGGGTCAATACGAGGGCTGCAATCCAGTCCTCACTGTCATACCAATCTATGTGCCTATAGGGCTGACTTTGCTCAGAGGGGTACATTTTCTGACTCATACACTGAATCGGCTGTTGGAGGCACTGGCTGGGAACCTCCAACTGGTCTCAGAATAAAGCCTGATCTCTTCAAAGTCCTCACTTTGTGAATCTCTCCAGGAGAGAGTCCTCATTTCTTAAATCTATGTACTCTGGCTTCTCGTCTGCCACTTCCCCAATCTGTCCCCTGCCTATGGTTCTCAGTGTCCCTCCTCTGCTGTTCATTTATCATTGCATTCCTTAATGGACCTGGAGCCTGGTGGATGATTTCTGCTTCTGGGTGCTGACTGATCTAGATCAGTTCCTCTGATCCATTATCTACCCACACCACCCACTGCTGGAGAGCATCGTGCACCTCTGATCTTAATTTCCTCCAGCCCTGCAGCCTGGTCCTGTCACCAAATACCCCATCCTTGAGAGGAAGTTCTGTCCCCATTCTCCACCTGTGACCCCTGGGTTTGCATGTCCATCCCTAACGACGACAAGAACTGTTCTTGGAGATCTCTCAATCATAGTCTCAACTCTCTTTGTAATTTTTTGCCTTTTCCCCAAATGTTTGAGTAGGCAGGGCTGGGGCTGCTGCCCCGCCCCGCTTCAGGACACCTGACTAGATGATGATGTTGAGTTTGCCTGTGTGTCAGGAGATGTGCTTTATGGTTGACTGTACTATCTCTCACACAGAGCAAGGGTTCTTCTTTACCAAGCCATTCTGTTCAACTCCCTGAGCAATTCACCAAGAAGGGCTGCAAAAAATCCAGTTAACAATTTAGTAACTTCTTTTTGCCTTCTAGGCCTAAATTCCTCCCAGAGATTTGGGAGCTAGAGTTTGAACCCAGCTGAAGGCAGAATTTGTGGGTTTAAAACTGAGTACCTCAACAATTTAACTGTCTTGAAGCTTTTCACCCATTACACACCAAGTCAATCTATAACCATGCTCCAGCATCAGCCCAACAGCAGCTAGGATCTAGGTGAGACCTGAGGTCAGATGGAAGGAGGAGGAGATAGTCCAGGACATGACGATGTTTTCCAGTAGCTCTGTAGGTGCTAACAAAAAGAAAATTAACAAGATTCATTCTCTAATCACTAGGCCTTATTAGAGCCTGATTGCATAATCTATCTCAGTTTACATACTCTCTTAACCTGCTTTTTTAGTTGATGGTAATAGGCCTTGAGAGCATCATGTTGGACTCATACATCCAGCTGGGGTAGATGGGCTAAGGCAATGTATTGTAAACATAAATCTGAGAAAACCATAACTCTCTGTACAACAAGAGGCTGTTACGGTTGTTGCTTTGTGTTATGGGATTTGCAATCAGGATTGACCAACATTTCAATAAAAGGTCTGTAAATTACCAAGTGCCAAAGTCTGATAGAATCATTGGGTTTGAGTTCTCTGGGGGTACTCCCTTAATGTCCATAGGCTTACCAAAGTTAGCTAGAGAAACTTGGGAAGGGAAAACTTTATCTTTGTATAGAATAATTTGAGCAGCAAGTTTAGTGCCCTGGTTGGTTTCTGTGCAGATCTGCACTGGGATCCCTCTGGCAGAGAAGAGGTTTTTTTGAAGCCCTGTCATCTTTTATTCCACTGCTACAGAGGGAAGAAGGCCCCCATCTCCAAAAATGACTGCACAAGAAGGCCCATGTTAGAGGCATGCCAGAGAGCAGGTATGGTCTTTAGGCTGGCTGCTCTATTTTTCACAGTGCCCCTAGTGGGGACTTATGGGGTGCATTTCCACCAATTTCTCAAGAAGCCTCACCTGTTGTGTATTCTCAGATCTGGACTAGGCAGTTCAGTGGTTGGCAATTGTTATTTTCAGTAGTGGATTTTACCATTTCATTACCTAAATACCGATCCCACTTCTTTTTGATTCCTTGTGGTGAAAACAGTACAGATCTTTGTGTATTGTTGATGTCTCTTCACAATACTGGTTTTCTGTGTACTCTGGTTCTTGTTCATTTCATCTGGAATTGGTGTTTTGTTTGGTCACTGCCAGCAGTTTGTCTGACTTTTGGGGCTAGAAATGATTTTTGTTTTCCTACCTGGGGAAAAAAATGTCACTGTATGTGGAAAGTCATTTCCTCAGATTCAGGAAACAAACTGACTTTTATGATTCAGATATTAAATGCATTTTTCTTTCACTTTGTAAGTTTTTAATTTTCCTTTAGGATAAATATTCAAATAGCTGTCTGCATATGTCTTTCTGAGAGAAGGACAGAGCCATGTAGTTTTATGAAATTTCATTTATGATCTCCAGTGGACTAAAAAAAGCGACTTGCACACACTCAAGTGGGCTTGGTAACTGATGTGCTCTTCAGAATGATATATGTATCACATGCTTTTGAATCTGTGATTTGTAGATCTCAAATCCTTTGAAACAAGGAGTGACAAGATGGGCCTCTAGTACAAAGCCTCATTGTGAGTGTTTCAAGGATAATAGGGTTGTCTCAACTCAGTGGAGTCCTTAATATTAATTTCCTTTGCTTTATTTTTCAAGACATTAAAAAACTTGTTTTGCCTAATATATTAGCATTCATTTCTAGGCTTTGAAAACTAATCCTACTTTGAAAGGAGAGTTTTAAATTTGAAATATGAGGTCTGTATAGGGGTGCCTTGAAATCATTAACTGTCCCCTTCAATATTAATTGCAGGTATATCCATCATGGGGAACTTGTTTGTCATTAACGTGAGGGGGATGCAAAAGCAAGAGCTCCTGGAACCCCTCCAGGGGTAATGCTGTCATTCAAAACTTTGTTCTGGAATCGATCCGACCTCAGAAATGGGCTGTTACCTATTGATGAAATGACAGTTCGTAGTTTTAACCAAGCTGAATGGCAGTTTTAGCAAATGAAGCAGGAGCTGGTTCCTGAATCTGCCAGACAACGTTGGCCCCGAGCAAAGCTTTTATGGATGAGTTTGATGATACTGAGGGGTCAAAGGGCAGGGCAACTTGGAATCCATGTTTAATTCCATGTTTGTGCCAGATAGAGTTTATTGCAATGCAGTGCACCTGCCATAGGCTTGGGCTGCTTGGGAAAGGTTTGTTTGGTTCTCTGGGTACAGGAATATTAATCTCTATATATACTATACATATATTGGTTTTCAAATTTTTACATATCCCATTCACCTCTTTCCAAGAGCTCCTGTGGCTTGTCACCCTATATGCTTATTGACTTATATGCTATTGATTCCCTGTTGGGGCTGGTGCCTTTTCACTTTTTGCTCTTAGCCAGTTATTTTGCCTGTTAAATTCTAATCTGGGTCTAAAACATTTTCCAATAAAGGCAAAACTTGAGGATCTTCCAGTTGGAAGGGATGCTCCATCTATAGAGGGTCCTGTGGGTATTTGCTGTGAAAGGGCTTTTGTTGTTCTAAGGGAGGAGTTTCCTCACTATAGAAATGTTTCTGCAGTTCCATGGCAGGATGGTCCAAGAGTGAGCATCTTTTTTTAAAATTGGATTTTTTGGCATTCTGATCTAAGTTTCTGTGGTTTCTTAAAGAATGACGCTTCCTGGTACAGATGAGGGAAGGTGGCCAGGGCTAAATCCTCATTCCTGAAAACAAACAGCTTTGACCCTATTGCTGGGAGAGAATGGCCCTGCCTCCCTCTCCTTGATTGCCCCTTTGATGGTTCAAAGACTTTTCTACATAGTCCAGGTATGGGAAGATCCAATTCAATTTTACTCTTCCATAAATTCAACCCAACAAATACCTATTGAGTGCCAGCTCTGTAAAATTACCATGGAAACCCAAGTGGAATCTTTCAAATGTGCTGTGGAAATGGCTGAGAGTTCCCACGTCCCACCGACACTTCAGGGAGCAGGAAGGGTGCATCTCAGTCCAACCCATTGCTCGTCTGCTTGTGTTCAGTTAAACAGCAGAAAGGGAGAAACAGATGGAGGAGAATTTGTAAAGCAGGTTATATGGCCTTTTGTCCTGGGTGTTGTATTATTGTAATCCCAGGGAGAAGGGTGAGGAGCCAGGACTTTGATTTTTATTGGAGCAAAGAGCTGGGTTCAGTTGCAGCTGCCTCTGCTTGACAGTGTCATCGCCCACACGCTCTGTGGCAGGGCAGGACCTACAAAAGGATGTCTCGGTGCCTGGTGACAGCCTTGTCTGACGTACCTTGCTGCACAGCAGGGGCTGTGGACTTCAGAAGATCAAAGCCTCGATTATGTGAGACACTCATCACAGTGGGAGGCATGCTCTGCCCTGACAAGGGCTGGAAACTGCAGAACTGTGGTCCTGATCCAGGTCTTAAAGGAATCAGGGGACCCCACACTGCTTGTTCTTAAGTAAGACAGTAGTTCCAACTGTGCTTAGAAAAGTTCTGACTAAGAAAAGAGCAAGGTGGGGCTTTGTCATTGAAGATCATTGCATTGGTTATAAATCTTTAGGTTGCAAGTGACTCCCTCTGTCCTTCCCTAGAATAAAATTGGCTTAAACCGTGAAAGACATTTAATATTCAGTTATAAGGAAAGTCCAGATGCAAGTTCAGATGAAGGTTCACTCAGGAACTGAATGATGTCACTAAGGACACAGTTTTGCTCCTAGATGGGTCCAGCTGGCTGCCAGTCACCCCTACGTCTGCTGGCTTCCTCTTCTATGTCTAATAGAAAGTAGAAACATCTTTGTCTCAACTTTCCCAGCAGTCCACCAACTGACTTGAATCATGTGATCACACCTGTTCCAATCTCTGGGGGCAGAAGGAATTCATAAACTCTCTCCTTTTGTAAGCTTTTGGGGAGTCAGTTGGAAACGAGGAGCTGTTTCAGGGAACAGATTCAACAACTGTTCCTTACAGTTTTACAAAGGACATGACTTGAGTTTACCCTTACTTTTGCTTCTTAGTTTCTGTTTACAGATAGTTATAGTAACAACTTAGATTCATAAATGTCACCAGCTACCATTTAGTTGAGAATTTACCATTAGATCTCAAAGACACCTATGTGTTGAGCACTTCATATAAATTTCATTATTTAATTCTTATATAACCCCCTGATATCATTATGACCTATCGACATCAATCTTTTTGTCCAGGTAGAGAAACCAAAGTTAGAGAAGAAAAGTGATTTGCCTAAGGTCACAAAAGCAATCAATAGTGGAACCAAACAGCATATGAGCCCAGGTCTGTGACTCTGAAGTCCTTGCATTTAAAGGAACCATACCAGAGCCACTATGATATATATAGTGCAGGATAAAAATTTCCATCAACCAAGGGTGTGTCTTTCTATGGAAACTGGCTCTTTCAGAGAAGTGGCTTCCAAGTTCCTGGATTCCAGGCCTGGTCTTGTCATTCATTCACCTTTAGATTGTGGGTCCCTGCCTGCCCTGATCATTAGCACCCTCATTTGGTGAAGGACACCTTGGACTGCATGATCTCTGGGATGTTCTCCACCTCAGACAGCCTGGGACTTCCTAATTCTGAGCTATGCCTAGATTTTCATGTTCCTGGGAAGCAAGAGAGGGATTCTCCCCACCCCCGGTGTAATTCATCCTGGGAGAGATGATTCTTTTAATATGCTCTTGTTTTGAAATGAAAGGAATATCCAAACATTTTCCTTGCTAATCTCAGGGAATCTCAAAGCAGCAAATCATGCCAGTGAATGACTTTCTGGTCATCTGTCTGGATGATGGTAAATCCATTGGAGATATGTTCCCTTTCTGCCTGTGGAATTTCATTCTAACAGTATGCGTGCCTGTCATTTAGACAGACACTCACCCTGCCATGCACACTGTTCCTTTGGGAACACTGAAGAACCCACACATCCTCCAATTCATTGGGTCAGATGGAAGAGGCACTCCCATCTTGATCCCTAGAGGAGGAAACAGTTTAATTTTCAATAGCTCCTGGTACTGTTTGTCTGGTTTAGCCTTCGTGATGTTCCTTCTACCTCTCTGTCTCCTTAGGGCCACCCACTGGGGGACGAAGGACTGATCATTCAGCAAGATAGGTGTCACATTTGTCATTATGTTTCTCTGTATGCATCAACTTTGTTTACCACTGAACATCTGCCCGGAGGCAGTACCTCTGAGATTTCACTTTCTCTCCATTTGTGTGGGTGACCCATCACCAACCTTGCAAATAGCTTTTGTTTCTTTATATATCATCTCTCTTTTTGTGTGTAAACCCTTCTTTTTGTTTCCTCTGCATGTGTCTGCCTTGATGTGGTGGTGAATGACTGTGCTCAGCCAGTGTCCACATGCCACCAGGAAGATGGGATGTGGGGGAGCATGAGGTGACACTTGTGACAGTGGCTGAGTGTGTCCAGCCCCAATGTTGGCCTGCTCAGCCACTCCACAGAGTAGCCTTGCTTGTTCTTGGCCTCTGATGGGCCAACCATCAGGATGATTGACTGTATTTGTGTTCAGATGTAAGAACTGCTTTGTCACTACATGGACTTGCTGGAGGTTAGAGTGTACCAGGTGTCCAAGGCACTGATGTAGTGGCCCCCATGCAGGAAGGCCATGTAGGCAGAAAGCCATGTGCACATTTCCCTCTGTAGGGTTTGGAGGCAGAGGTTCATCCATCATAATGCAGGACATTTGTCCTAAGGATGTGATGGCTCTAGGAGATGCAGGGTGATGGAGTCTTCTAACAATGTCAAAAGCCAACTCTGAGGTATGAAGTGTGGCACTGAATGTCTTCTTAAAGATATAAACATCTCCCCAACCATGTCTTCCACCTACCCTTGGTCACGCGGGCTGGCAGAGAGAGGACACACTGACTGCCTGTCCTCTTCTGAACTGGCTCTGTGAAGAATGATCTGGGAACAAGGATGTGCCTGAGAAGGGAGGGGGGACACCTGAGTTTTACTGTGACAGTCTGAGCCTCAATTTTTCCACCGGAGAGAGGAGGGCTCTGTGGCCTCTCAGGGCTTTCTGGCTCCTGCTATCTATTATGTGATGTGGGGGATGCTGTTGGTGACTGTCCTGACACCCTCCTGCTGGTGCTCCCATCCCTGGCTGCTGTGGGTGACGGCTGAGATTGCCCTCTGCCAAATGGGAGCTCCCTTGCCCAGGGAGTTTTGCCACCTCTCCCAACCTCCTGGGTCAGGGGATGGTCCACAAAAAATAGTTGGTTAATAAGAGGGTACAAAAGACCAGGCCACTTGCCTCAAGTGGGGGGGGGGGCAACTTTGTGGGGCAGTTCTTCTTCAGAGCACACTGCAGGATCAAGTTGAGGCCAGACTGCAGTTGCAACTGTGTTATTGTTTCTTGCTTCTTGTTCTATCCATCCCACTTCCCTTTCTCTGGAAAATGTTTGCTTAGTAAAACCACACGAACTCAAATCCTTCTCTTAAGCTCTGCTTTTGGGAGTCCAACTTAGGATACATGATCACTGTTAACCCAGATCCTATCACCAGCATAGAATTATTTGGAAAACAATTAACTGGGAGGGGGTGGGGGGGCTCTCCTCCTTTCATTCCATCCATGCCAGCCCATTCTCCTTCGCCTTTCCATCCCTTCCTTCTTTCTTCTCCCTTTGCTATTTCATATGCGTGCTAGCAATATGCCCAGCTACGCTTCTATTCCCCCGACCATCCACCCTTCCAAAACTGATCTATTTTTTTGGTACCAGGGATTGAACCCAGGGTGCTTAACCTCTGAGCCACATCCCTAGCCCTTTTTATTTTTCAAGACAGTGTCTCATTAGGCTGCTTATGGTCTCACTAAGTTGTTGAGGCAGGCTTCAAACCTCAGATCCTCCTGCCTCAGCCTCCTAAGCCACTGGGATTACAGGTGTGCACCATGTGCTAGAAACTGATCTTCTACCCTCCCCATGAGATAGAAAGATTAGGGTGTAGACTCTTACAGATGGATGCTACTCAGGCCCATTGAACTCTCCTAGGCTGAGCTGTGTGCCTTTGCTTTCAACCCAGAAGAATTCCTATCTCTATAAAGTGGGCAATGGCGTTGTGGACCTGGTACTGATGCACCTTTTTTTCTCGCTGTTTCATGAGCTTGTTTTCCTCGAGGCTCACCACCTGGCCCTGGGCACTGGCAGGAGCAGGCCAGGGAGTGTTTTTCACTTACAAATGGTGTAGGAAAAATCGAGGTGAATTACCAGGCTGCTGCATGAGTGCTTTATTGATTACAGAGTGCCAACCAAATTAGCTGTTGGAAGAGAATGCAGATGGCGCCACATGGAATGGATTTTCTATGTCCCCTAATTGCATTATTTCAATCAGGGGGTGAACATTGCATGGCCTGTGGTGGGGTTGGGGTGGGAGAATGGATGGGTTGATACACTGGGCCAGGTTGAGGATAGGGGTTTGAGAATCACAAGCATTTTAATATCAAGATTGAGGCATTAACAAAATGAGTCTGGATTGCTTTATGGATTAGCTGGAGGGCAGGGGGAAGCCTTCAGGCATATGCTTAGAGAAGAGACTACTTCCCCAACCCTTGGAGTCTGGAGATATGTCAATCCCAGGTACAAACAGATTGAAACAACTCCCTTCCACATTTCTAATGTGGTATTGCTGAGCCCTTAGGTGCTCATGTGCTGGTCCAAACTTCAGTTCTTCTCCTTACTATCTGAATGCTCTTTGGCAGACTACTTACAATCTGTGAGCCTCAGTTTCCTCATTTGGAAAATGGGGCCAACTAAGTGCTTTTCTCATAGTAGAAAGGAATTATCATAAGGATTAGAGGAGGCGGTATTGAAGGTGATCAAATTGTTTAGTGCAGGCTTGCACATGCTCTGTGCTCAAAAAAACATGAATTCTTTCCGAGGGTCATTGCTTTTCTTTTGTGCACTTGAAAATTTATAACAGTTCAAAAGTTAGGTTGTGGGATGTCTGGTTTAATGATGGAGAAAGAGCTAAATGCATCATTTCTGCTCTTCTCAGAAATTCTTTTGTTAGGGTGGGTGAAGTTTGGATTTTCCTCTGAGAGTGAGAGACACATGGAGATTGTCCCGAAGGCCTCCATGAGTGGAAACTTTGTTCTCTGCTGGTGGTGGGTTTGCTTTCACAGCAGTCCCTCATCTACCACTCATTACCCAGTTCCCACTAGTTCCATGATCAGGCAAGGCTCACTGAATCACAAAACCACACTGAAAAAAATCAAAGCCCTTATTGGCACCTTAGCCTCTGAGTGGCATATTCTTGGAGGATCTATAGTTTATGATCATTTGTGGTTCTCCTTCTGGGTTTGGCAGATTTATGTAACTAGAGTTGAATCTAACAAGAATTTGGATTTGGTGCTCGGTTAAAAAAAAAAAAAAAGGCAGGCGTTTCTTAGGCAGCTATGCACCCATGGTGCTGCCCGGGGGCTCTGAGGAGCACAGTTACCTCTTTTTGGGGGTGCTCCTAGCTAAAGGCAGCTGATCAGTGAATACCAACTCAGCAAGGTCCAGGGCAGCAACTTCTTTCTGCACAGGGGCTGTTGCTGTTCCCAAAGACCTCTACAAAGCCCAGGAAGAAAGAGCCATGTAAAAGTGAGGAGGAAATGTGGGTAGGAGCTGTGGTGTCCCAGCCAAGGCTCTGTTGCATCACTGAAGTGCAAGCTCCATGGATCACCAGCCTTGGGCCAGGGTTGGCCTCCAACTTGAACTCTGGGATCTTTTCATTGTCCATGTTGTGGTCACTCATTCCTATCATAAAAACATTTCTTCATTTCCTCTTTCAGCCTCATCTGTAAGCTTTATCCTTTTTTGGACAAGTGCATTATCTCCCTGAGGAGAATGGAGGTGACAGGGAAGGGGCAACCATAAGACAGCATGATGGACCAAGTTGCCACTTAGAGAAGCAAAATAAGTTCTTTGGGTTAGAAGCTACTCCCATTACCAACACAGTCCAGTGGAATGAGTTGGGGAAAGCAGAGGGTGGACCCTGTTCAGGTTGGTAGACTCGTTCATGTGACCCATCCTCTGTCACTGGGAACACAAACATGTCTAGGTCACTGGAGAAGAGAGGAGAGACCTAGCCCAACTTCTCTTTCATGCTGGACCCATGTGGAGACCAAGGTCTGGGGTACGAAATGCTCTCATAAGAAAATACATACACAAACCCCAGTAAGTTCAGAGTTCAGAATACTGAACATCTGGAGAGAGAAAATGCCAAGGAAATTAGGAAGGCTGTCATCAGGCATATCTGTGTTCTGGGACTGTGTAGGGTGGAGGTGGGAGGTAGAAACCCGATGACTTGGTACTTCTGGCTTGGCATGAGCTGTGGTGAGGGCAGCCTGGCTGGGTTGCTGATGAGGTGCTTCTACTCAAGGAATGATGAGGCTTCTACTTAAGGTTGAGCACTTTCCCAAGAGCGGTCTCCAAGCCTGGAGAAATGTAGACACTGCCAAGAGAGTCCCCAGGAAGGCCCTGCCTCCTTCCTATGCATGGTGAGACCCAGGTTCTCCTAGGCCTTTCTCCAGTGATACCTTGCTGACTTCCCCCAGGGTCAGCCTTTCATTTGTTTGGACCCATTATGGATACTGACATGGCAAGAATCCACCTGCAAATCTGTCTCCTTTACTCCCTGGAAACCAAGCCACAGGTTGGACACCATCAAGTCACATTTTCAGGTGAGGGACTGGTTAGCAGAACCAGGAGGACCAAGGGTCATGATGCTATTTCCTTAGCTTGTCTCGAGTCTGCTTCCCTCTTCCCTCTCTAGTGTTCCCCTGGCTCTGCGGGCTCTCAAACCTCTGGCATCTCTTGCCTGAACTGTGATGCTGTGGCCTGCTCACTGTGCATCCAGATGGGTGGTGAGAAGTGTCACAGAGAATGTATAATAGATAACCCAAGCACCAGTGTTTCAAAATAATTTACTTTTTTCCAGAAGAGCAGATTCAAGTTGTTGTTTAAATCTCATTTTCCTTCTTCTGTTGTTTTGATGGAAGATGGGAGGTGACAGGACAGAAAGGGATTGGGGAATTTCATGTGTCCTCTGGCCTGTCTTACCTCCACTACAGCCTGTGTTCCAGAAATACCCACAGTGAATTGTGCATGTGAACCCTGACAGAATCAAAGAGGTAACTGGTATCTTGGATTTTATTTTACTTTTTTGAAACCAGTGCCTGAACCCAGGGGGTGCTTAACCACTGAGCTACATCCCTAGCTCTTTTAATTTTTATTTTGAGATAGGGTCTCACTAAGTTGTTTAGGGACTTGATAAATTGCTGAATCTGGCCTTGAATTTACAATCCTCCTACATCAGCCTCCTGAGCCTCTTGGATTACAGGCGTGTGCCACCACACCTAGCTCACCCTGGATTTTATACTACCCCTGAGGAGGCCTTTTTGCCTTTCGTCTTTTTTCTTCCATTCCTTCCCTTCACACTGTGGCTAGAAAGATTTTTCTAGAATACAATTAAGCATGTTCTCTGTGGCTTCCTTTTCCTATAGAGCAAGACCCACTCTCTTCACAAGTCCCCTTGGCATGGTCTGCAAGACTACAAGACTGGTTTCTGGTCCTTTCCAGCCTGCAGGCACATCTAGTCCCATGCCTTGTCACCTGAGAGTGTAAAGGCCGGGGCTGGTGGAACATAGGCAACAAACACTTCTACCCACTGACTGTCTTCCTTTGCACCTGAGGCATAAAAGGCTGCATGCAGTCTTGTCTGACAGAGTTGGAAAATCAGTGGTGGAGAAATGAATGTTCGCTTTGGTGATTCTGCCATTGTTCGGCTTTGTTTTCTCTCTCCCTCTTTCAAGTGAACTGAACACCAGGGCAGGTCTTCAGGAAAGTCTTTCTTTGATGCTTAGGGCTACACAAATTGTAAGGTTGTAAAAAGTCCACACTGTGATGAGAGGTAAGTTACCTTGCCGAGGCTCCATCTTGCTTGTGAAAAAATAGACTTTTATTGGCAGTTGGCAGACATGTTTTTCTATTGCTGTAATTGCAAAGAAATCCTTAGATGCTTGTTAATACCAATTGAGCATCTCTAATCTGAAAAATTTTAAATCCAAAATGCTCAAAAATCTGAAACTTTTTGAGAGCCAGCATGATGCCACAAGTGGAGAATTCTACACCATGTAATTTTGTTTCATGCAGGCGATTATTACAAATATTGTACAAAATTTTCTTCAGACTTTGTGTTTAAGGGATATACACATTAAAAATAAAGGAATTTTATGTTCAGACTTGGGTTGCATCCCTACGATATTTCATTATGTATATGCAAATATTGCTAAAGCCAAAAACAATCTGAAATCTGAAACACTTCTGATCTCAAACATTTTGGGTAAAGGGATGTTCTACCTATAGACTCTGACTCAGCAAGAAGGGAACAGCTTTGATTTAAAAGGCAAAGGTTAGGCCTGGGGGCGTGGCTCAGTGGTAGAAAATTGCCTTGCAATTGTGAGACCCTAGGTTCAACCCCAGCACTGGGAGAAGAAGAAGAAAAAAAAAAAAAAGGTAAAAATTGCTCGAGGGACCAGCAAGCATTTTGGCAAAGAAAATGCTTCTGGGGGTTTTCCCAGGGGACACATTCTGATGGCTATTCATGAAAAGGGATTTTCTGTCCACATTGCCCCCAGCCTGTCAGAGAGGAGGGAGATTATGAATGGCACTTATTGATAAGATGCCTTGACTGCCAGTCCCCCAGGGACCCCTATTCCTGCATCGTGCGGCCTGACTCTTGCTGGAGGTGATGTGGAAACATGTGGGTGCTTTCCCTGAAGACCCACGTATCTGCGAGAAAAAAGGTAACAGACAGGAAGGCTGAGGATGGAGATCTGACACGTGGGTAACCAGGGCTCTAGGAGCAGAGAGCAGAGCAGATGAGATAGAAGAAATAGATATGCTAGAGGAAAACATGGAGTTGAGAGCAGACCTGTGTGTACAAATTGAAATGGCCCACCATGCTCCAGGCACAGCAAGTGAAATGAGACCTAATTCTAGCTAATGCCTGGTTGTATTGGAAAAAGGTTTGTACTGTAAAAAATTTCAATCATACAAAAAATAGAGAGTACCATGAGGTCCCTACATGTCCTGGTCACTCAGATTTTAACAGTCATCAGACTTTCGCCATATTTGCTTCATCCATCCCTTATTCTTCTCTTATTCTCTCTTTTTCTTCTTTCCTATTGTTTCCCTTCTTTTAATTTTTGCTGAAGTATTTTAAAGTAAATCTCAAATGTCATATTATTCCCTCTATATTATTTATTATATATCTCTTAAAATGTGGGTATTTTCTCACATTGCTACAAAGCTATTATCATATCTAATATAATTAGCAAAATAGTCTTGGGTATATCTAATATCTAACCATAATATAACTTTTCTGAATGTGTATAAAATGCTTTTATGATCGGTTTATCATAGTCATGGTGCAAAGAAAATTCATGTTATATTTGTTTGCTTCAGTGGTTTTAATATGTCCTCAAATTTTTGACACCCCTCCTTTCAAAAGATGGGGACTAATTCCCCTTTCTAGGATGTAAACTGGATTTAGTAACTTTCTCTTCACAAAGAATGGGGAAGAAGTAACAGTACATGACTTCCAAGGTTTGGCCATGGAAGACACTGGATCTTCCACCTCATGTTCCTGTGAAGAGTTCTTTGTGGGGGAAGCCAGTTGCCACATCACAAGGACATTCAAGTAGTTTGTGAAAATGTCCAGACGGGGAGATACTGAGGCCTCCAACCAACAACCGGTATTGACCAGCCATGAGACTGATCCCACTAGAAGGAATATCCTAAATTCTGACCCATCCTTCCTGTGAGTCCCAGCCCCAGCTCACACCTCCACTGAGCCACAGCCCCCAGCTAACCCACCTCTAAATTCTTGGTTCACAGGAGTTATGAGATAATAAATGTTAATTTAAGGTTCTACTATTTGGAGTCATTTGTTATGCAGTGATAGAAAACTGATGAAGTTGTTATTTTTTTAAAGTCTCTTTTAATCTGGGCCACAGCACCATTTGAATTTTTGTCAAGTGGTAGAAACTGAGTCAGTTATTTTACAGAATGTACACCATTGGTATTTATCTGTTAACTTCCCTGTAGTGTCATTTAAGTTGCTCTTCTGTCCTCTGTGTTTCTTGCAAATGGAAGTCAGTTCTATAAGTTTGATTTGGGTCCAATATTTCTGGCAAGACTATTACATAGTGGGTGTTTGGTGCATGTCATTATGAACATCAGAGGATAACTGTGTCTGGGTGTATCATGTTTAGTATTTAGTAGAGAGACTAATCAGTGGATTCTGGTGGTCTGGCAACATTTTTTTAATTTTATGACTGAGGGGGAAAGTCCTAAATGCAAGCATGTGGTCAGAAAAACTAGATTACCCACCTTGGGACACATTAACAATCTAAGACTGTTACAACAAACAAAGCTGGTGTTTTTATGTGAGTGAAGACAACAGAATGAAACCAATTTTGATATATAAAGTTTAAATAGATATATATATATCTATTTAAACTTTATATATATATATATCAAACACATTCGCATCTTAGGGAAAATGCCTAAAGGATATATATCATTTATTCATGTATCCACTTGGTAATACAACAAATATTTGAAGACCTCCTACATACCCAGGCACAATGCCAGGGAAAGGCTAGAACTTGAGCTGTCCAGGATAGAATGAAATTATGGACTTGAGTGTAGAGAAGCCATGCGTGGAATGAAGGGCCAGGTGGTGAACCTGAGCCAGTGACACACAGTGAGAAGTCAAAGCCACCTTCATCAATCTGCTTGTCTGGATCTGGCCATTATTCAGAGGCAGGCTGGATGGCCCCTCCTTCACAGCTGTGTGATAGAAGATGGGGATGGGGACCTTGGGGATCCCAGTCTGAGGACAGTGCAGGCCTGGGATAGACTTGTGAGAAAGAAAATAGCATTATAATGGCACAGTGTAGGATCTGGAGCTGGGCAGGTGGTGGGAAGTGAGAGGCTGAGTAGAAGCAGTGAGAAGGGAGCCCAGGAGCAGGCTGTACAAAAGGAGGCCAGCAGTGATGGGGAGAGGGTGAATTTTGCTGGGCGTGGTGGGAGAACAGAGCCTGCTGTTTGTTGAGTAGGCTTTCTAGAAATTTCTTATCCTCTTCCTGGGGCTGGACTAAGGATACCAAGCAGAAATTGAAGAATCTGTGGAGATGGATACCAGAGATGTGCCCTCTGGTTCTGCCCTGTGTCTCTTCTGCCCAGAGTCTGGGGTCCAAGTTCCCCTTGTGCAGAACCATCTTCCTCAGTGCCCAGTACAGGTCCAGCAGCAGTCAGGACACAGGCTCAGGTTGGTCTCCTCAACCATGGCAACTTCTCCCTCTCCCTCTAGTAATCAGGCCCAGGAGGGCTCTAGGGGGCTTCCCACTGCCTGATAGAGGTTTCCTGCCCCTCTGGGCTGGCAAGGGCAAGGTAGAAGAACCTGGCTCTAGATGGACCTCCAAAGTGTCACCTCAGGAACCTATTGAGGAGCACATTGGCTCAGTACCACCATCATCTGGAGGTAGGGGTGCTTATCAAATGGAACCAGGGTTGGGTTCTCTCCTGCCCTCTGAAGAAAGGGCTGGGCGAAACTCGAGTGACTGGCATCTTAGGATGAGGGAGAAGAAAAAGCACCAGTTTTAGAGATAATTAGAAAATTATTATTTCTCTTGTAGTAAATCTATGTCCAGATTTAACAGAAAGCTGTCATGCCCTCTGCAGATGGAGCCCATCTCCTTCTCTTGTGGGTGAACTGCTCTTTGTACCCTGGGGTAATGCTGTACAGTGGCAACCCGCCCCCTGCCAGCAATCCCTCTGGCCTGCTTGATATCTTTTCCTGTTTTATTTATTGCTTCTCTCAAGAGGTGATACAAATGCAGTGACCCCCTAACTCCCTTGGCCAAATTCCAAGCTCCAAATTTCCAGTCTGTTTTTTCCCCCTGCACATTTATAAACTTCTAGCCCATCCACTGTCTGAGAAATCTCCTTCCCACTTTATGGATGCTGTGTGCAAAGAGAG
The DNA here is from genome assembly GCF_902686455.1 of Sciurus vulgaris. NCBI lineage: Eukaryota > Metazoa > Chordata > Mammalia > Rodentia > Sciuridae > Sciurus > Sciurus vulgaris. The sequence goes on along the minus strand of NC_136466.1, from coordinate 32,209,185 downwards.
TTGGACCAGATGTCAGAGTGTTTGTGTCCTTCCCTTGCAGTGTAGCCTGGGACTGTCTCTTGATGTCTCTGGTTTTCTATAATGTTCTCATCTTAAACCAGCTGTCTCTTCCATGTAGGCTTCTATGTGGATTGATTGAGGTGATGTCTGATATCTTTTCCAGAGTGTGGATGAGTTGCTTTGTGCCTGTCTGTGCCTTTAGTTCAGGTTGCATCCTGTTCAGTCCTAATCAGATCCTAATGTGAATCAACTATTACTGGAGTTTCCAAGAACACAGTTGACTGGTCTCAAACTCTCCAAGAGAGTTACCCAGTGTATCAAGGGACATTCCCACCCTAAATTGTCCCTGTTGTTTGTCTCTTCTCTCTGCTGCTGATAAAAAGGGTCAACAGGCCTGCTCTCTGCCTGCCCCCATGTACGGACTGCCTCTGTGTCCCAGAGCAGATCAGAGTAGAGCAGCCCTCTGGCCCTAGAGCACCCTAGTGAGGTCCAGAGTCTGTGCGCCCCCTTCTCAGGGGCCACCTCCCATCTCTATTCTTCCCTTGGATACATCCAAGGCATTAAACACCCCTTTCTGGGTTTCATTTCTCTCTTTCTCTCTGTTTTGTTTTATGCCTTTCAAGTTCTACTGTGTTCTTTAATTGCTCCAGAAGCTGGACAGATGGGCTGTTTTCTTTAGCCAAGATGAAATTTAAAACTCATCTCAAAGTACATGGGAGGCTCAGATGTGTCAGGCATCTCTCCTCGATGACTGGTTTGCCATCCCCAAACTTTTGGTTTCTAATACACCATCTGGGCCTGGCCATACTTCTCTCCAGGAGGTGTCTAGCAGCTTTGCTGGACTTGATGAAGGACCCTGTTGGCTAGAAATGGTTGGCTGGAAAGTGAGTCTTCCCAACTCATGTAGAAGCAGCGGTGATTCTGCTGGGGAAGGGATGTCAGGTCATCCTGCCCTGCACATCCATTGTGTGGCAGTGGAAGCTGAGGATCAGAGGGCAAAGAGTGCCCTGGCAAGAGGAGCAGAGCTGAGCATCTAGAACTGTCACTCCCCCCATCTTGGAACTCTAGCCACTGCCCTATAGGTAAGAAGTGGACAAGGCGATATCTTTGTACTTCACTTTGATATCAGTTCTTTAGTCTCCTGCCTCAGAACTTTAACCTGTTCATAGAAGACAAATCCAAATCCTAACAAAGACTGCTTCAGCCAGGCTAACCTCACTTGTACTTCATTCAAGCTTGCGCTTCCAAGGTCAATGGACTGCCCATAAGTGGACAAGTGGTTTACCAGTAACCAGGTAGCCATGTCATGCATTCCAAGACCACTGAATGACACTAATCATGAGAAGGTTATCTGGCGAGCCCCAAGTGGGAGCCAGGAGTGTTAGGTGTGCTCAGAAATGTTCCCACTGAGCTCACCCCTCTGCTGCTGAAGCTGTCTTCTAAAGCCCAGAGCCAGGTGTTTTTGGAATCTGACATCTGCCCCCTGGACTGGGGAGGTAGAAAGAACAGGACTCTACCTACCTCACTTTCTGAATCATATAATCTTGAAAATTTCCTTCTTTTTCTTTTTCCCTTCTTCCCTCATTTAGTAGGGTGTGTTGGTGGTGGGTAAATTTACCATTATGTCTGTAGGTGGTAGAATATTGACGTGGGAAGAGGGAATGTTACCCAGGGATCTTGGGCTTGGAGTCGGATGCAGTAATGACTTGGGGCTGTTTCCTTCTGAGAGGGGTTGAGATGGTAATGTCAGTTGGGGGAATTTTTAAACGTATGCGTGGGAAATCTCCACAATGAACACTTACTTACCGGGCACTTATTGGGTGCCAGGCACTGTGCTGAAACTTCTCATGCATTATCCTTCTGGCAACTCTTAATAGGAATGTTATCCTTGCTTCACAAGTAAGGAGCGTTCACATGAAGTATAAGCAGCTCTCCCAAGGTCAAGCATTAGTCAAGCCATGCATTCAAACCTTGCCATTTTGGTTTCAAAACCCTTAAGTTTTATGCAGTATGGACAGGTGTGTGTGGGAGGTGGAGACAAGCTCACGTGTCAACACATTCTCTGATCTGCATATGCAGGCATGCGTGTACCAGGCAGCCAGGGGTTTGCATGTGACGAATTCATTATTTCAGCTACTTGGCCTCTCTTTTCCTTTTTCTGGTAACAGTAACTTGCTCACACCTCAGCATGTGGCTGAAGCGAGCCTATCAGACACTGTTCCCAGGACTTAGAATCTGGAGTGGGGTTGTGCTGAGGGCTGTTCCCCAAGGAGGTGGCCATGCCACGTGGGGCAGTTCCTGGGCTGAATTGGAATCTTTTCCAAGGACTCCCTTTGCCTTTCCCTGCCTTGATTCTGAGTCATGCTTTAGCCTTCTGACAAATTCCTCTTTTTTTTTCCCTTTTTCTTTTCTGTTTTTCCCCCTTTCTTTTTTTCCCACTTCTTTCTTTCCCTCTGTCCCTTTCTCTGAGCTTCCTCTTCCCTCCCTTCTTTGCTTCTGATATTCATGGCTTGTAACTGAGGTTCTTCTCCTCACCTAGTAGTCCAGTCTGATTATAGACCTCTGTATCTCAAAGCCACTTTGTGCCATGTTTCCACTCCCCAGAGGAAACTTGCATGTGTCCTGGCTCCTCTGCCTGTCTCCAGCCTCCTTGTTGTTCTCATGGTGCTGTGTCCCAAGGATTTATTTCATCAGAAGCAGGATGGCCTCTGATCTGCTTTTGTTAAGCTAGTGTGGAGTGGTTTCTGGGCACACTTGTCTGCCATGCAGGCTGACTCCGGGACATTTTGATTAAGAACCTAGAAGTTCTATCTTTTTCTCAGGTCTATATGTTTCAATCCTATGCGTCCATTCTGGAGGCATCTCTCTCAGGAGTATGGCATCCTGCTTCCAGTGATGAGTCAGGGGACCTTATTTTCCTCAGTGCTTGAGTTTCCAAATCATGTGGTAGAGTGAATCCCTCTGAGAGGGTCTTCTGGGGCTGCTGTCCTGATCAAGGGTGCTCAGATCCCTGGGCATTCTGGCTGCAGAAGTGCTGACTTGGACCCTGAGTCTGGGACAGTTTTACCCTCCGCCCCCCGCACCCCCCCGGGGTTCTCTTCCTGATCCTTGAGCAGTGGTGGCCATTTGGTTCCACAGCAGTTGATTACTGACTACACCTAACCTGCCGAGGGCTAGCCATGAGCCTTAATTACTTTTCTACTCAAAAGGCTATGCACAGGCTTGGAGCAATGCCAGTCTGTCAGCTCCCTCTCTGCAGGCTGGAACCCTGTCTCCTCTGAGGGCCTCTCTTTCCTCTGGGTCAGGCTGTGACAGAATGTCCCAAAGCTGGGCCAGCTGCCACCCCCACCTTGACCCTTTTCCACTCTTTCCTTATTGCAAAAAGGACCAGCAGAACTTGTGTGCGAGTTCCCATTGCTCCTCCGCAAGCCCTTCCCTGCCGGACCCCTAGTTCCTGATGGGACTTTGAGGGCTGGCAGTGGCTCCCCTGCAGGAAACTGCCCAAGTCCTCTTGGTTTCCCTCACTCAGTGTCCTGGAACCTCTACCTGTCTCCAACTTTCTCACTGTCTCTGTACTGTGTTCCAAGGGTTTATTTCAGCTGACTGAAATAAGATGTTTCCGATTTATAACTGAACTGCCATTTTTAAGCTAGTGTGGAATGGTTCCAGGGTCTAGATTTGGGAAAGAAGTCTGCATCCTGCTTTGCAACCTTCTTGTTTTCCTTAACAGTTACAATGTTATCTGGGTCTGTCCCTCTCCTGTCCTGAAGAGGATTCTTGTCCCACCTTGACCTTGTAGAGCAGACTCACCCAGTCCCTGGGTTCTGGAAGAGGTCATCCATAGGATTGTTCCTTCACTACTAGCCCCACACCACAGCCCTGGATGACCAGTCCCCAGGTCTTTCCAGTAAGACAGTGGATGTTGATGACTTTCTCTTGAAGGACTTTAAGTGCATGAACTGCATAGAAGCAGCTCCAACAATATGACTTCTTCGAGGACAGGAGAGGCCGTCATGGTATTTTCTTTTTTCTTTTTTCAAGTTTTACTAGTGTTCTGATCTGTCTGCTACAATTCCTGAGCCCCTCAGGAAGTAGCCATCTCTATTTCAACTTCTACTCGGATCAAGCTAAATCTCCTTATCATCGTTAAAATGCCTTTTGTTGGTGCAAAGTTTGCTGCCTGCTGGAGCTTTTCCTTTTCACTTTCTGTTTTGCTACTTCTGAAAGTTGATGGCTCTTTGGGTTCCCGTATCTTCTCTTTATCTGAGACATAGTTAGCTCTGGATGTGGGATGTGGTTCGTATAATGAGAAGACATGATGAAGAATAAAGGGACGGTTCCCCACCTGCCACCTGGCTTTCGAATGCAGAGTTAACACACTGACATGCTACTGGCTTCAATTTGCAGTTCGGAAATAATTCAAACATTAACATAGGAGGCTGCAGACTTTGAAAAAGCTGGAACTGCTTTCATTTGAAACAGTGCTTTATCTTGAATGTGAAGTGGTAATCTTCCTTTCTTAATTTCATTCAGCAAAGGAGGGGAGTAAAAGAGAATTGTTCAGACTGGTTTTATTTTCATTATTTGAAGTCTGATTGGTTTTACAAATTGAATCCCTTCAACCCTTTTTGAAGCTGAAGGTGTATTATCCGGCTGAGATCCTCTTCCTGCCCAAGGAGTTGTATTTGGAGCTGACAGCCATTCTCTCTTCAGTCTATCTCTTCATTTTTGCAGCACCCATGATACAAGAATGTATTAAACCTCATGACTGAAAGGACTCCCCAAAAGAAATGCCCCCAGAGCCACAAATAAGCAAACAAACAGAACCCCCTTTGCATCTTCTTTTGGCTCGTTCCTGAGGACACAGGAAGTTGGGATAATTTCGGAAGCAGTATTATTTCCTGGAGGACCTTGAGGAGGGTTGTGCCACAGGGAGATGAAGGAAGAATGTGGAGGGAGAAGTCTCCCTTCCCTAGGGACAGGGACCCACCAGCTTCAGGGCCACCAGTGTAAAGGAGTCTGGCAGGAACTCATCTGTGCTGTGCTCTGGGTGGATGCTAACCCCTGATACCAGGTATGTCTAGCATCCCACACGGCTGAGTGTACTAGGGTTCTAGGTGTGGTCTCAAGGAGTTCCACGGCTGACATGGCACCTCTGATGAGCCTGATTTCCCTCTTGTATGTGTGGGTGAGGTGGGCTTGGCCCCAGGGGTCAAGTCTAGGAACACTGAATTGCTTATATGGGTACCAGTGCCATGGGGTGGGTTAGACAATGTTAGCTTCCCCTGGACATTTTCTCAACTGACAGGGATCAGAATCACTCAGCATTCTTGAATAGGTAAATGTAAGAAGCTTCGTCTAGTGATAACATTACACTTAGCTGACTTGGTCTGGACTCTGCTTCAGCACAAAGTCCAAGGGAGAAAGATGATGGGGAAGGGTGATTATCCTTGCAACTTTTGTCTTAAGAATGATATGGTGCTGAAAGAATTCCTGATCCAGACCCTGCCTTCGTGTTTTTACCAAACTGTGTCCCCTGATGTCAACAACAGAAGTCCATCTGGTGCACAACATGAGATAAAACACCCTTTTCATATGATTGACTGAAGTTTTGGGGTCGTGAAGATAGCTTTGATCTCAGACATCCACATGCCTTCCCTCAAATATCACAAAGGGTGCTATTAATAACATGGCCTAGTGCTTTGTCCTCTTCCAATCTCCACATCGATCATGGTGTTTTATTATCACTCTGCACATTCCTGCTACAGCCGGTGTGTGGTCCAGGCCATCTCACCCAAAGTTGAGAAGACTCCAGCTGGTAGCCCAGGCTGGGAGCCAGGATTTGGTTAAAGACAGGAGAGAAGCAGAGGGAGGATTTTGACGATGATTGTCTCTATGATTAACAATCTAAAATCATGACGTGTTCCTGAAAGATATTCCTATCCGAAGCAAAACAAATCAGAGACCTGAGGAGTGGGAGGCTCATGGAGAACGCATCTCTGTGCAGAACCATCGTCTACTGACACAATAATGCTGCGTCTCAGTAATAGGCCATTTTCCCCATCACTGCACCAACTAACCAACCTCCAACTAGTGTCTGAGTTTTCTTCTCTGGCTCTGATTTGAGTTTATTCCCCCCTAGCAAAGTCAACATGGTGAAACTGCACTCCCAAATACCCTCTAAAGATGTATTCCAGATTTTATATAAAAAAGGAAGGACTGAGAATAGCTAAAACAATTTTAAAAAGAGGACACATTGGAGGGCTTACATACAATTGTGAGACTTGCCATAAAGCTACAGTCATCAAGAAGGCAGACACATAGATCACTGAAGCAAAATAGGTCCAGAAATAGACCCGTGCATTTGTGGTCAGTTGATTTTTAACAGACATGCCAAAGTAATTTGATGAAGAAAGAATCTTTTCATCAAATGGTGCCAGAACAGCTGGATGCTTGTAGAAAAAAATGAAACTCAATCTTCACCTCATGCTGTATACAAACAATTAATTCAAGCTGGATCACAAGCTTAATATAAATGCTAAAACTATCAAATCTCCAGGAAAATAGTAGAAGAAAAAGATCCTGACTTTTGGATAAACAAAGATTCTTAAGACACAAAAATCATGAGTAAGAAAAGTAGTGGAAATTTGACCTCATGAAAATTAAAATTGTTCTTTTAAAGAAACTGTTAATAAAATGAACAAGCCACAGATTGAGGGAAAATATTTTCAATATGTATTGTTGACAAAGATATTATATTTAGAACATATAGAGAATAGCCTTAACTCAATAATACAAAGAAAGAACAACCCCATTTAAAAAGAAATGAACAGGGATGGGGATATAACTCAGTTGGTAGAGTGCTTGCCTTGCAAGCACAAGGCCCTGGGTTCAATCCCCAGCACTGCAAAAAAATAAACAAATAAAATAAATAAATAAATAAGCAAAAGGTTTGAACTGATACTTCACATACAGAGAATATACGAGTGGACAATAAGTACAGAATAAGATGTCCAACATGATTAGTCACTAGAAAAATGCAAATTAAGACAAGGAGATACTACTACTATCCATTCAAAGGAATGGCTGCAATTAAAAAATACTATGCATTATGAGGGTGTGGAGCAACTGAAACTTTCATACCTTGTTGGTGAGAAAGTACAACAGTACAGTCACATTGTAAAACAGTTTGCCAGTTTCTTATAAAGTTAAAAATATACTTACAGTAAGATCCATCGATTTCAATTTCAATTCTGGTTATTTATCCAAGTGAAATGAAAATATGTTCACCCAAAAATTTGTACTTGAAAATTTATAGTATATTTATTCATAATAGTTAAAGGTGGAAATCCAAGTGTCTATCAACAGATACATGGATAAACTGTGGTGTCCATACAATGGACTACTACTCAGCAATAAAAATAAATAAATTACTGATACATGTAATGACATGAATGACATTCAAAAACATTATGCTGAATCAAGGAAGCATGACATAAAATAACATAAACTGTAGGACTGTATTTAAAAATTTAAAAAAGACAAATCTGATCCGTAGTCACAGAGAGCAGATCAGTGTCAACCCAGGATTGGTGGAACTGAAGGGTATGGGGCACCAAGGGACTTTTTGCTGTGATGGACACTCCATATTTTGATTGTGTACACATTTGTTAAAATTCATCAAAGTAATGTTTAAAATGGGTACATTTTACTGTATGTAAATTATAGCCCCCCAAAGTTAATGAAGCCAGGCAATGTGGGAAATGCCTATAATCCCAACAGCTCAGGAGGCGTAGGCAGGAGGATCACAATTCAAAACCAGCCTCAGCAACTTAGCAAGACCCTAAACAATTTAGCAAGACCCTGTTTCAAAATAAAAAAAAATAAAAATAAAAAAGGCTGGGGCTATGGTTCAGTGGTTAAGCACCACGGGTTCAATTCCTGATATAAAAAAATTAATTTAAAAAAGAACAAAGCACACTTACAACAATGAAAAGGACATCATATTTCTGTCATCCTAATGAAATAATAGAATTGTTCTGAAGAAAAACAGTGTTTCTCCCATAGGCCTCTTTCGAACTTCTGAAGTTAGGGCCCTATAAGGAGTCGTAAGGGCCCTTTTTATAGTTGAGTAGTATTCCACTGGATGGATCCTAATTAGCTCATCCATTCGCCTGTTGATGACATTTAGATTGTTTCCCAATTTTAATTATTTCAACTAATTTGAATATTTGTTGGTGTTAATGAAACAACAGAGTTTGCTCTGTGGATGGGAGCCAGAGGAAACCTTTCATAGGTCAAAGAGTTGCTGCCTGAAGGGTCTCTGTGGCTTAAGACAGACTGATTTTCAGTAGCCAGGAAGGGGATTTGCCAAAGTCTGAGACGGAATAAAACACTGGTTTGGAGGACGTCATCCAATTCAGTAATTTAGAAAGTGCTCTAAAGTGTCCCTGTTTTAAAAAACTGGAATTTGATTCTGTGATCACAGGACTTAAGTATTTAGGATTGAATTCCACTTGACTATAAACTTTAGGAGGGAAGACTCCATTACTCCTGCTCACTTCTGCCTTCTGAGGACCCAGTGCAGCGAGGGCACATGGTGGCTGTAAATCAGTACATTTTGAATGATGGCATGAATATATGAAGTCAGGATTCATGTGGTTTATCCAGTGTATTAGTCAAGATAAAACAGGTTATGCTGCAGTGACAAACATCCTCCAGAATTCAGTGTGATTAAATGACAAAAGTTTATATTTCACACTGAATTACTTTTATGGCCTTGCCTGACTGCAGGGGGGCTGGAAGTACAGTTTTCCATTTTCCCAGAAAAGGAGGGATGTGAAATGAGATTTGGTGAACGCATAGCATTACTTCTGTCACACTAATTCTAGAGTAGGTTATGTTCACAGCTTGACGCCCATCTCTGTGGATGGCCTGAGGTTTTTGGAAATGTGAGCCTTGCATGAAATGAACACAACTCTTCCTGAGAGTCTACATCAAATGCCATGCTGACTTGTGCTTTTGCTTGTGCAGTACCTTCTATTTGGAATGCCTTCCATTTTTCTTGTTGGATGAACTAAAATTCTGACCCATTCTTAGATAATCAGTTAAGAGTTATTTCTTTTAATGATCCATCTGGAAGCCACAGCCTGTCTAACTCTACACACATTTGGACACTATCTTAGTCCATTCTCTGTTGCTATAACAAAATGCCAGGTAATTTATAAAGAAGAGAAGTTTATTTGGCTTACAGTTCTGGAGGCTGGAAGTCCAAGAGCATGGGGCTGGCATCTGGTGAGGGTCTTGTACAGCATCATAACGTGATAGAGGGCATCACGTGGTGAGATCCAGCAAGTCTGCTAGCATAGGTCTCTCTTTCTTCTTATAAAACCACTAAATCCCATCACAGGGCCCCTTCCTCATGACCTCATCTAATCTTAATTACCTCCCTCCAAGCCCACCTCCAAACACCATTAACACATGGATTTGGCAATTAACTTTGCAGTACATGAACTTGTGCAGGATACATTCAAATCAGAGCAGATGTTTAACTGCACTTTATCTAGCACCTGCTTATATACAATCACATGGTTTCCAACAACATTGCATGTCTTAGAATTCTTCCCTCAATTAGTCCACAAGCTCTTAAAGAGCTGGCACAGTGCTCCTTCACCTAGCAGAGGACTAAGTGGAAGGTGGATGATCAATAAATTTGCATTTTCCATAGTCATCAGTTGAACAAACCAGGGGTGTAGAAATGTCCAGTTGGCGGGGAAAAGAGAGTAACCCATTTAGCAGGTGTTGGCTAAATGCTCCTTGTCATTCTTCCTGAATGTTGTCTGGTTGGGGAAGATTTCACAAGGTCTTCCATCATGTGAGTGAGGGCAGAAAAATTTACCTGTCACACACATCTCAGTTACCACTTAACAAAAACCAGGTAAATCCTGAAAAATAAAGTCTTGTGGGCCATGACTTCTAGTTCTTTGAGAAGTTTAAGAGTTCTGGCCTCAGGTCCCTTCCCTTCATTACCAGTCTAAGTGAAGTTAATCTGCCTTCTTTCTCCAAAGTCTATGCTGGAGCATAATGAACAAGAGGCATAATCACTCTGGTATCGAGATATTCCTCTCTGTCTGTGCAAATGTTCTTGGGTGTGTAATGTGAACATGCTGCACTCATTTGGAGCCATTGTTCTCTCTAAATGAGAAAATGCAAATGAAGCACTCAGGGTACCGTGCCATAACTCGCTGCATAAAATTCTTGACATCAACACGAAGCTACTTAGCATAATTTTCCTGTTAATAAACTGCCAATTTAGTCATTTAGGTTTCAGTTTCCAAAGAATGCAACAGCATCAGGCTGGATTTTTCCCCTCCCCATACATGCCTGAGTTTATTATTTTGATGTTTATGTTAAAACATAGGAAATTGGAGTTTATGTGATTATTTGGAGATCTTCTACTCTAATTTGTTTGCTTTCATCGTTCCCGAAATCTTTGCTCATTTGAAAGGCAAAACATAATTTTTCAGAGTATTTTCTTGTGTTTAGGACAAAATTTCCATATTTAAAATGATCAAAGAACATTTTGAAGATTTGACTGAGTAAGTCTATCCAGACCAAGGGGCTGCACCTGCAGAGATCCTGAAGGACACAGGGAATCTCAAGGGCACGAGCGGTCCCTGTGGCTTCTGGTCACTGCAGAAGCCTTATTTTTGGAGCCCTGTCCCTCTGCTGCCCTCTACCTCCTGCCATGCTCCAGCCACACCAGCCACCATGCTGGTCACTAGTCTCTTAAGGAATATCCACTGTGTGCTTGCTATGAGCCAGTCATGGAGATGTTGCTGGATCAACACACCCTAATGGGGAGACAGATGTGACTCAGTGACTCATATAGCCACAGTTGAATATCTCAAGCAAGAGCAACACATGGTGCTCTGGAAGGGTAAAGCAAGAATCTGACTCAGTTCCCGCCATTGAGAGCTCATAACCAAGATTTACTCACATATCATGGCTTGGCAGAAGTTTTACAAAGCTTAGATTACCTGCCAAGTTTCTCCAGTTCTTCAAGTTGTTATGAAATGTAGACACAGCCTAACTAGAAGCAGCAGGTATTTTGAGCACTCATTCTGTGGCAGATACCATTTCAACCACCAGAGGTGCAAAGCTTGGGGCCGAGATGGCTGGGCTTCCGGGTCCCGCAGATAGGAGTTAGAATCTGGGGCTACTCCATTTACCAGGCCAGCATCTTCCATTTGTGAAAAGAGTGACTGAGCTGTAGAGTTGTTGAGAAGACTAAATCAGCTGGTGAAGCATAGTGCTTGCCCTGTGGAAAGGGCTTGATAAGCCATTGGTATTTTATGATGTTAGAGAGGAGGGACCTGATTGCTCAACAGTCATGGCTGGTATATATATATATATATATATATATATATATATATATATATAAATATATATATATATATTTTTTTTTTTTTTTTTTTTTTAATTCCACTTTGTGTTTAGACTGGGGCTAGGTCCACACTACATCCCAGTCAGAAGGAGAGCTTTATGGAGGTATCTCTGCCCATGTCACTGTATGACTCAAACCTGGAGCCCATTTGGGCCCCTGATGCTGTGTCTGCCTTCTTATTTCTTCTGAAGGTCAGTGGCAAAGGCCTGGGAGAAGCAGGCTGCACTTGGTGAGTGCTTTGTCACTATGGAAAACTCTGGCAATGACTCTCTCTCTATCTCCAAAGTTCTAGCTGGCAAGTGGGGACAGCATCCAGACACTCTTAGTGGGCTGAACTGTTTGAGATTCAGTGTTTGTGGATGTGCACTGTCCACCACAGCAGTGTATGAAGGGCTGAAATGGCTTCACCCTGGTTTCTTCCCTGATTTCAGTGTTGAAGAAGGCAACAACCTATCCCATCTCTCTTGGTTTTGTCGGTTCTCTTCTCTGAAGTCCTCAGATCTTGCTCAGGCAGAAAGATTAAGACTCTCCCCATTGCCTCCCATCTAGAATCTAGTCACTTGGTTCAGTAAGACAAAGGCTACCTGGCTGGAGGTTGGATTGGACCAAACAGTGAGTACCCTGGGAAAATGGAATGAACTCCCCAAAGCTGACTTGAGCTCACAGTTCTTGACTCAGTGCATCTGTCCTCCCTTTGTGGGAATTAGTTGTTTCTCTTTCTGTCTGTATCACAATTTTTGTGTTTGTTCTCTATGGCACAAAAGTGGTATCAGTTGGTTCCAGACTGCAGTGAGGGGAAGCCTGGCAGGCCTAGGGCAGTTGAAGTCAGGCAGGGAGGGAGGACCTGCATTGTTTCCCTCCCATCAGAGCATGTACTTTGTTTTTATTATGGGCCTATCCAACGCAAATTTTGGAAGAATCGTGCAAACCAAGAGTTCATTCTTTGTTAATGCTAACAATTAACAGAGTTGAAATTATTATGAATTTTAAAATAAAGCTAAAAATGAGCATAACTTGACCATTTTTAGTGTTCTGTGATAAAATCTCAATAAAAGCTTTTCTTTAGGCTAGGGACATAGCTCAGTGGTAGAGCACTTGCCTAGCATGCATGAGGCCCTGATGCCCTGGGTTCCATTCCAAGCACCTTAAAATAAAAGCATATATTCATTATGGATTTTGACCATTTTGAGTGAATTCACAAAAACCTATTTCTGGTATCTATTTTCTTTGAATAACAAGGATTGCTTTCTATATTTCTTTTAAAAATATCGAACTATTGGTTCAGTTCTAATGTCAAGAGTAGGATGTGATTCTAGGCTTCCAGTGAGTCTCAAAACTATTTTTTCCTCCAAGTGAAATTTCTTTAGATTTGATTTTCCCCCCAATTCAATTATAACTTCAACTAGAAGCAAGTTTCAGACTAAGTCCTAATTAAAGCAATTTTCAAAACTTAAAAATTTCACAAATTTCCAGGCTTACTGGGCTAAACCTTTCCTTTTCAGGCAAGATTACTAAAAATGTCCCCAATACTAATACAACACTTAAACTTAGCATTTTTTCTCCAAGGGGAACTTCTCCAGATTTGATACAGTACATTCATCTGACTGGTGGCAGGGGAGAGAACCAGGTGGAAATGCTTTACAAACTACCTGCAACCCACAGGCTTCCTGCAAGGGCTGAGCTGGGTGGCAGGTAACCTCCCACTCGATTTTTCACCCAACCTCATGGATGATGGTCTTCAAAATAACCCCCTCAGCAATCCTGGTTATCACTCCAACTGAGCTTTGGTGTTGAAATTTGCCTGGATGGTCTCCAGGACAAATTTGAGATCAACCTAATGACTTCTAGCTTCAGCTGTGTTTGTAACCAAATGGGATCATAAATGGTCTTCAAAAGTTTTACCTCTTAATCAGGCACTGTTCTCAGGGATCATAGGTGTTAACTCGTTTAATCTCCATTTTGCTACAGAGGCTTGCCAGGCCACATGCCTGGGGAGAAGGGTGGCTGGATTCCAACCTGGTTGGCTTGGCTCTGGAATCGCCTCTCTGGGGGCACTCTTCCCCTGGCATGAGCACCACAGATACAGGCTGCAGCAGGCAGGCCTGCTCTACTTGTCTTCACAACCCTATCAGGCCACTTGCAAAGCATCACGATTGCCATATCAATACTGGGATGATGCCATCGATTTTAGTGGCATTTAGATCACAAGAGGCTGTCTAGAGCTGCGCCCCGAGATTTATGCTCCCCACATCCATTAGAGCTAATGGGAAGCGTCTGCATAAATCATGAGTGGTGATGGGGAGTTATAGCTCTGAGTTGCCCTTGGTGTATTTTAACTTCCTGCTCTGAATTGAAATGCTCACCTTTCTAGTTATCATGTATCCCCTGGTTAGTTTTCTAGGGACATCTGGGAATGGGGAGAAAAGTCCAAACCCCTGGGCTGGATATTTTGCAGCTATGTGTCCTTGGGTAATCTATGTCGCCTCTCTGAGCTACACTCAGTTTTCTCATCCACAAAATGAAGCAGTGTCTCAGGACTCTGTTGCCAGGAAAGTTAAAGCCCTGAGACCAGCAAATGCCAGCACTCCTTTCCTCTGACCATCTCTTCAGGGACTCTTCACCCATGGGTGGGTCTAGGTGGGTTTTAAACCCCTGAAATGGAAAGCAGAAAGAGATTTGGGATTGTAGCCTACGGAAGCATTATGGTTGGGAGCAGGGTCCCTGTTTGCTTGTTTATTTATTTAGTTTTAGTTTTCTCCAAAGGGTTCATGACCCAGAAAACGAGGTCAGGCCAGGAACTTCTCAGGGATGGCTTTTCCTTCCCTGTGACCTCAGTGCTGAGCCTGCCCCTAGTATGTGCTGGAAGAGTGAACCAACACACAGTTCCTTTTGTTCTGGAGTCCTGAGCACTATGTGCTTCCAGATGAGAGATGTGCACTGGCTTTTCCCTGTGGGAGTTGTCCCCTGACTCATCTGGACTGTCTTCCCCAGGGAAGAGGTCCTGTGCTAGCTGTCAAATCCACTGGGCTGGCAGGGTCACCCCTACCCACTACTGCCCACCTTCCTTGGACCCTTTCAGAAACCACCTGGGAAGGTGCTCCTGGCTTTCCTTTCTGTTCCTTCTGGATGTCCCTTCAGCGTCTGCAAGCTGATGAGTAACACTCTTCTTGGTCTGTTTAGCTGGGGGCTTCTAACCAGTCTCTGTACCACACAGGACATTAACAACTGCCCAGTCTGTCCCAGGACCATGTGACTAGGTGTCTAATTGTGAAAGCTGGATAGTGTTCAAGGTGAATTCCATCCCAAATGCCATCGTTCCTCCTCTAGGAATGGAAGCCCCTCATTTTTCTAGCACTGGGCCCCAAGAGAGTTTGTACTGCTCTTTGGTTTCTAAATTTCCTGACTGAAAATTGCCAGGTGTACGAGCTGACTCAAACCTGGTGAGGCTGTGAAGCTCATTTTTGTGAGCACAGAGCACAGTTAGAGAAGTTCCCTGTGTTCTCTTGCTTATTTGTTTACCCGTTCATTCTGCAAGGTCTTATGGTTCCTCACAGTATTGAAGTGTGGACGAACATGAGGCAGTGGTATGCTCACTTCATGAAAAAATGGTTCCTCCTATGCTATGAGATTGTCCGAGTCACTCAGCTGTCTTTAAATCCACAGATGCTATAACTGGTCCTCAAAGGTTTGTTCTTTACCTATTTGACTGTGATTTAAGCATGTTTGTACAATAACATGTTTGTACAACCAGGTTGCTGGTCAGGTACCTAGGCCCAGGGCAGGCTTTTAAGCCAGCTTTGTGGGCACCTCTGCCAGGCTAGGACCAAGAACTGCAGAGGTAACAGTGGATGAGAAAGGAGAAGCTGTGGACTCCATTCCCTGGTTACCTGCCAAGTCCCAGGAAGGTGGATTTGAGTCCCTTGAGGTAATGCACGAATCTGTGAATGTGATGGAGGCAACTGTATAAGGGTCCAGGGAAGGAAAATGAGAGAGAGAGAGAGGGCACTTGTCTCAATTATAATCCCAACTAGGACACTTGAGTGACAGGGGGCAGGTACTATTAATAAATATGATGGACTATTAACAAATAGGTGCGAACCAGGACTGACCTGGCCAAATGAGACATTTGGCTTTTATGTTAGTGTTCCACTGCTGTAACAAAATACCTGAGAAAAATTAACTTAAAAGAGGAAAAATGTGTTTTGGTTCAGAGGTTTTACTTTGTTTCAGAATTTTCAGAGTGTGATTGTCTGGCTCTGCTGCATTTGGGCCTGTGGTGGCATAAAGCATCATGGCAGGGAGCATATAGTAGAGCAGAGAGAGGGAAGAGCCAGGGTGCTCATATCTCCATCAAGGGCATGTCCCCACTAGGCTCCACTTCCTAAGGGTTCCGCCACAGCCCAATAGCTCCACAGGCTGAGAACCACGCCTTTAGCATCTGAGTCTTTGGGGGACATTTAAAATCTGAACCATAACAGTTCTCTTGTCATTTTAGACTAAGAACTAGGGAAGCCTTCATGAAGTGGGGAGTCTTGGGCTGAGCCCAGTGGAGAGCAGGACTTTGTATTCAGATGATAAATCCCTAGGAAGGAATGGTATGGTCAGATGCTACCAACTGTCATCATGGTGAGCACTTTGGAGAGTCCACTTTTCTCTTTTCCTAAGGAGTAGGCATCTTGGAGGGCTGATGGCTGATGTGTGAGGCAGAGAGGAGCCCCGTCTCCCCAGGTGGTGGACTGCAGGGCTGGTCCTGCCTCCTTACCACCCACACCAGCCTTACTTCTGCCTGAGAGCTTCTGCTTGCAGTTCTTCCTGGATTGCAGAGCACGGAAGGAGACACGTGGACTCTGCATGAGTTGTTTCCTAAAGCCAGTGTCTTTCTGGTCCTCCTGCCAAGCATGCCCCAGGGAGAGCACTTTGGGCTTTCACAAATTTACGGAGAGGTGTCAAAGACCCTTCATCTCCAAGCCAATAAAAATAAAATTAATGGCCCTCATAAAAGTGATAGTTTTCCTCTCAGATAACTCCTTTAGAGCTGGCTGGGGGCATGAGCATTATGGATGAGCCTTACGCTGTGTCTGGAATCTATTTACCCTGGGGTCTCTAGCTCTTCAGGTGGCTGGAGATAGAGATGCCATTTCTCTGGGCATCTGGGCAGTGAAGGGTGAGAAGACTGAAAAGGCAGCATAATCAGGGCAAGTCACTGTCCCAAGGAGGTGGACACAGGAGGCTCCGCCTGCTCTGAGATACTCCAGAGTGGGGCCCGAGTACAAAGCTAGGAGCTTGATGGCTGCATCTCTGTATTTCATTAGACAAAATAAACATCTCCGAAAGTGCTCTTCCTGCTGCCAAGACAGGAAAAATATACTGAAGAAGCCAGTGTTTTTAGAATAAGGGAAGCCAGCCCTTGCAGAGCACATATCTCAAGTAGAAGTCAAATGTGGAGTTTGTGCATAAGGGTAAAATGTGGTTTAGCTGACAAGACTGCCAGCTGATATCTCAGGATGGGAGCAGATTCTAGTGAATAGACGTGCTCTTGTGTAGGGGACAGCGGGTCCAATCATGATGAACCCCCTCCATTTCCTCCTCTGTCTTCTCAACTCCTCCTCAAGTGGTTAGAATGGGTTTGATATGGGTGGTCTGGTCATCTGGAAAGGTTTCCTTCCTCCTGTTTGTGACAGCTGTGCTTCACTTTCACATTGGCCGTGTGTCTAAAATTTTGTGAATAGAATGATTTGCAAATTGAATCCATTTTCATTCTCCAGGGAAATTCATTACAGATGGATACTATAATCAATAATGATAGGAATAACTGGTAAATAATAATGATAGGCGATATTTATTGAGTGTCTACTATGTGCCAGAGCCTGCCTGGGTGAATATACTGGTGAGTACAATATCCAGGCTTTTGTTCTCATGGAATCAGTTTTCTGGAAATGTCATCAGCTTTCCTTTCTCCTGGAAATTAAGGCCAGCTCTGCTTCTTTCCCAGCCCTATCTGGGAAATGCTTACCAAGGTGACATCCCACATCATAAGCGACTCTCCCTGGCCCTGCCTACACCTGTGCCAAACTAACTGATCAGTTCTCACATCTTGAAAGGAGAAAGGAACCAGACATGAACGTAATACCAGGGGACAGAGCTGCAGCTGCTTGGGCTGGATGCTGGGGGAGCACATGGTCAGGGGCCTGAGTGGCCTCTCCTCTGTGATCCTCAGGTCTCTCCCATGTGTCTGGAGTTCACGAGCAGCCTTTGGATCCAGGTATGTCTGCCATGATGAAGCAGGACTATGCCGGGTCTAGGTCAGGCCCAGTGGGTCTGCTTTGATGTCTCAGGCCCAGCAGTGGTCTGGCTGGAGTGCATCTACATATCTAAGAGCAAGGGCCACATGGGGAGAGGTCCCAGTAGAGCATCTTGTCACTCCCAAGTAGGACAGAGAGACCGACCCACAGGAGGAGAAAGGAAAGGGTGGGCCCAGGAAACTTCCCTTGGAGGGTCTGCTGACATCCAAATAAATGCAAGTTACCTCCTTTTAGAGGGGAGGACACAAGTGTACTGCTATCCCGCCCCTTTAATTAAATGAGTTTTAATTTGTCTCTCCTTCTCTATCTTCCCTTCTTCACGTGTCTTCTTTCCCGCTTCCCATTCCCTCTCCCTCCCTGCCTTCCCCATTTCTTTTCCTCCTTTGTTCTACCCCACAGTCATTCGTTGGCAATAGCACGTACTAGCCTCTGTTCCAGGCACTGGGGATACACATTCCCAGCTTTCAAGGAAGCCACCGACAACTTTTTAACCTGACAAACATGCCTGCCAAGAACAAAGAACGACAGTGCCCAGTCCTAAGCAGGACTTGAAGGCTGGGCCGAGGGAGGGGCTGTGCAGACAAAGGATTCCCGGCAGAAGCAGATGGGCCCATTTTACAACCCACCTGGATGGCTGCAGCCTCCAGCCAGAGCTCCCAGGGGCTCTCCATAGAGCTTTACAAACACTGGTACCTGGCCCCACCCGCAGATGCTGGTGGGATTGGCCTGGGATGTGGCTTGAGTGCCTGGGAGTTTGAAAAGCTCCCCCAGGTGATTCTAACTGGGCTGGCAAGGAGGTTACTGTGAGCAAGTGAGAGGTGAGGAGGAGGCCCTGATTCTGCAGAAAGTGAGCTGGGCATGGGCGAAGGCCGGACAGCCGTCCCAGGGAGGAGGATGGGTGGGGCTCCTTCCCGTTCAGAAGGTGAGAAGGCTGTAGACAGGGGAGGGGCTTTACGATGAAAACAGTCCCAGAGTCACCCCATCCTCCCTAACCAAGGAGGTAAGCTCAGTCGTAGACCTCCAGCCTGCTGTGACCAGAGCCTCTGGAGATGCTGTGGAGATGGGTATGGGGCATATGAGAGGCAGCCCCTTGCTGTAGACCCACCCCCAAAGGTGAGTCCTATCTTATCTCTCCTTAAAATACTGGAGGACAAGGGGTTAAGTCTGGGGTGTGATGGGATTTTAATTCCAGGAAGAAAGTGATTGGCTGGACATGTTAGCCAAATACCAGGTCACCAAGCATCTGTGTACTAGGCCCATGTGGGGTGGGAGGGGGAAAGAGCATCCAGCACATGCTTACAGAGCACTGGCCTGGGGTGGAGGGGGAGAGCGACAAGGGGTGCTGGGTGGAATGGGGAGGTGGGATGCCAGAAGTGAGCCCAGACAGTGGCCAGTGCGTGGCATAGGTCATCACAGGAGACCCAGGAGAGGCAAGTGTTCCCTGGAGTGAGGAGGTGGCAGGAGGTGAGGAGGTCTCTCAGCATGGCTGCCCCCACACCTGAATAAGGGCATAGACAGAGCAGGGTACCTCTCAGCTTGTCCTGACCACTGTGTCTTGTGCAGTGAAAACCACTCCACAGCCTCTCGGATGGTGGCTTATCTATAGTTGTCCAGGTGGTTACTGTCTTTTCTTCTTCCCTGGTCCTGGGCAGACAGCTCCCTGGCTCTTTACCTCATGAGAAATAAGGTTCAGGACCTTCTGCCTTGTATGAGGTGGTTCCCCACTATGAGCCAGAAGCCCTTGAAAGCAGTCTTTGGGGCCTGGTGTCTCCTTTATATAATTCCCTCTGGCTTTCTATACTTGTTCTTTGGAGAAACTTCTGTTTCTCCAGAAGTTTCTAGATGGCACAGCACCATGGATTCAGTTCACTTCATCTTTGAGGTCCAAAGAGGAAAGGGCTTTCTCAGGACTATTGACAGTGATAGGATTCAAACCCAGAGCTCTGGGCTCCAGGGCCCTTCTGCCAGCAGCAGGCTGGAGGGATGTTTTCTAAGCCTTTCTTCTGTGTGCACATCATTCATTTTCCCCAATTGTTTGGCACTATTTGGTTTTATTGTTGCATTTAAGTCCTGGGAGATGATTCCGTTCCATGAAATGGAGTGATTGATTGACCTTTTGAAATGTCAGCAGCCGCTCCTGGCTCCAGGGGACTCTGTGGGCCTTGTCAGCCCACATGAGCAAACCTCTTCCATAATCGGCAAGACAGCTGAGAGGGGAGCTTCTGGTGGGCTGTGGAGCTTGGCAACAGCTCACAGGCAGGATCCTGGAGGAACTGGGGCACAAAATCATCCCTATGATTTAGACAAACCCTTTCGTGGGTTTGGGTTAGGGCACAGGAGAGCGGCAGCAGAGGATAGCGAGTCAGATTTGTTACTGAGCTGGGTGCTAATTTGATTCCCAACACACTTCCTTGTAGAAGAGGGGCACTTGCCTAAGCCTGGTGATCATCATGGATGCTTAGTTCCTGCTAAAACAGTGGCATTGTCTTTATGATCCAATGGCGATGCACTGTGAGAGAGCCTCCCCTGGTCAGCCACTCCCAGGCCTCCCTGGGCCTCCTGCATAGGTGGGTTTTGGCCTGTCCAGGGCCCAGTCAGGGCATGATGGGCTGCCAGAAAATTGCAGAAGTTGTGGTTGGGTGGGGGCCTCTGGGCACTGCTTTCAAATTTCTCCTGTAGTCATCCTTACCCTGAGTAGTATCCGCTGGCTTCCAAATTTGAGGACTCTGGTGTACCAAAGGGGAGGGAACCATCCTGCTTTTTGGTGCCTTTGTGGGAGTTCACCAAGCTGAGGGGCAGCAGGTGATGGAGAAGAAGTGTAGGAAGGCCAGGTCAGACCTCAGCTCCTGAGCCAGGCAAAGGATGCAGGTGAGGCTTGTGTCTGAAAATCAGCAGAATTCAGCTCTGCCTGCACAAAATCAGCTTTACCTACTCTGTTGGCAGACTTCATGGAAGCAATTGTAGGAGTAGGAGGACTCAGCCCCTGCCTCCAGTCTTGTTGGGGAGATGACCAAATAAAGAGGAGAAATGCAAATACAAAAAAGGTGTTTGAGGTTCCTTGTCATTTGAATGACTCAAATAGCTAAGGGGTGTGTGTGTGTGTGTGTGTGTGTGTGTGTGTGTGTGTGTGTGTGAGGGAAGCTTTCTGGACAAGAAGCAATTTGCTTTAGACCCTGAAGAATGCAAGGGAGATGGTGGGAAGATGGGCAAGTGCTCTGGCTGGAGACCCAGAGGACCCATCACAGGTTGGGAAAGAAGATTGAAGACACTTCTCGGACAGGTATTGGATTTCTGTCTTTGCCAACGTGCATTTCCCCATCTTGTTTTGTTGTCCCTGATGAATCCCCTAGGAGGGTCCATACAGGATTAGGGGAAAGCACAAAGTGTGCCTGGATCATGTGGTGGTTTGCAGGATCCCGTGAGCTGATTTGTGGCCCAGCTGAGCATCCCAGAATCAGGAAGGGATCAGAAATCTGGTAACCAGGGCAGGAAGTGATGGGGTCCCCTTTTTCCAAAAGGAGGTATGTGGATCCTGCAGGCCTCTTCTTTGTTATTTCCCTAAGCATGGCTAGAATTCACCTATAAAACACATAATCCACTAACCTTCACATTGTACCACAGCATCAGGCACTTTGGCACAGTGTTCCAAATGCCTGTGCAGTTCAGCCCCATAGGAAGACTGTATTGTCATAACCCTCCCTGAGTGTTCCAGTGCCACTTCATGCTTCCAAATCACAGATGAGCCCTGACTCTGTTGATCTCCCATTTCAAGACAGTAGTGGGTGCACCATTATGATCCAGCATGTGGCCTCCCAATATAATACTTGGCATGTAGCAGAGTCATCCACCAGCAGGACTGACCCCTGCCTCAGTCACATGAAGTTGTGATGACAGATACTTGGCACACTCATGGAGGTGAGACATTACTGGTGACAGTGGCTGACCAACCAAGACTGGGAAGCTCCATGGAAGAACCCTTGAGCTGTTGTGAATCTGGATCCAGAGATGCTCTCGCTATCTTTGAGTATCATCGATATGCTTCTTGAATTCTATGAACCTAGGCAACCTTATACTTTTGGGCCCCTTTGGTGGGACTGGTGTCCTATGCCCTGGCTCAATCTGTGCCAAATATTTTAGGTCTGTCTTCCATATATGGACCTGAGCCCTTAGTCACTGTGACCCCAGCTTTGACTTGCAGGGAAACACAGGAATGAAGAAGTCTTTCTCTTGAAAGGATCTCCACTCATTGCTCTACATCCTTCATTATGACTTTGCCCATAGAATCCCAGAACTGCCAGTCAGTTCCTTGAAGCCTTTGGTTCAATTTCTTATGTATATCAGGGACAAAATCAGAAACAACCCTTTGAAAAAGATACGGAGCTGAATTTTCTGGTTTATTCCTTCATCGTGCAAGTGGAGTTGAGTTCTGCTGATTTTCAGTCACAAGCCTCATCTGTAGCCTTTGCATGATTTTCCTGGCTCAGGTGCTGAGGACTGACCTGGCCTTCCTTTCCATCACCTGTCTCCCCTCAGTTTGATGAACTCCCACCTGTCCCTGAAGGAACAGAGAGACCCCTCCTGCTGCCAGCCAAGTGCTTGTCTTCGATAGTGTTGGAGGACCCTCCCTGTCCCCATTTCTTGCCCCTCCACCCTTGCAGGGTCCTATGCTCCTAGCACAGTCTGGTTTCCAGATGTGCTAAGTAACAGCTCTCCGCAAGTGTGTTTGGAACACAGCCATTTTTCTTCAGAGACTTTTTCCCTATGTTGTTTTTCAATGGAAAACAAAGAACCTGCAATGAATGAAGATCAGGTCTTGCCACCTCTGCTGGCTGCCTGTCCTGGAGTAGCAAGGATGGCATCCCTTGCTGGTCCCTGTGATCACTACCCTCTCCCCAGGACTCTCCTCTGTGAAGGCCCACCAAGCCTTGCAGGTCAAGGAGCAGCATTGGTTTCCTCTGCTAGTTCCTGGCCTCCCCTGCCCTCCTGGAATCTTGCAGAGTTTCTATCACATTTTCTGTTTCTGTATCATTCTGAGTAGGAGCCTTTTGCAGGGGCTGGAAGATCTGCTTTCACAGAGGTACCATCTCCTTTCTAGAAGTTTCCCCAGGCACAAGTTCTTTTCCATCCTTGCTGGCCAGTCTGTCTGACCAGGGTTGACTGTGGTCATTTGCATACCTTGCCCAATTTATTACAGAAGTGTCTGGTGAAGAAGGGTTGGTTAGGCCTATAGTAGTGTCCAGAAATGGCCCAGATGGGTATGCATTTAGCAGAGACCCTCCTGGTGTCTAATTTGGGCTCTCATCTAAGCAACAGTCTATGGACAGACAGTAGAGCCCTGGGAGGCTGTGGTTGAGACTGACCCTGGTTTTGTAAACGCCTTCTTCTTGCTGCCTCCTCAAAGTTGATGTCCACGCGGGAGCCCCTTTATTATGATCTAATTGGAATGGTAACGGATGTAGCATTCGGCCACAGCTAACAGCGAGATTGGAATTTGAGAAGACGCAGAGACAAATTACCTCTGAATTTTCTTGCAGCCATAAAAGCTTTTACTGTATAGTAATTTTCCATTTCTGGTACAAGCATATTTGCATATTGCTTAACAATTTATCTTCTGTCATTTGTCAGATATTATCCATCTCCTGTTAATAAACTAAGGCAGGTCATATAAAGACTTTGCAGGCCTCCCAGGTTCACGGCATCAGCTTGGCTCCCCTGCCCACAGGGCCTCCCTTCATGGGAGCAGGCAGAGCATGACAGGGTAGCAGACTGGTGAATTCAGGGACTCTGTCCACAGCACCTCCCACTCCTGTGCCCATGTGGAGAAAAGAGCAGCTATGGATGTGTGGTGCCCTATCCGTGCCTGTGTCTCTGATGCCTTCCAAGGAAGCTGTGGTCCCTCAACTTTTCAAGTGAGAATGGGGTTCCATGTGCAAATAGAAGCAGCCCTTCCCCAGTTTCACTTGGCTCTGGCTCCCAGTCTGCCAAAGATTTTGTTAACTCCTTTTCCTCACTGGAACTGTGTCTCCACTTTACAGCAAGAACTCTAGAACAGGTTAATTAACTAATTCACACACACACACACACACACATACACACACGTACATTACACATATTACATACATGTATATGTATGTATATATGTATATGTGTATGTATATATACATATATATGTTTAAGTATCCTTCCTATCAAACTAAAATTCCCATGGAACCCCAGTCTGTAGAATAGGCAAGTGGTGAATGGACTTGGGGAAGTAGAGGGTGGGCCCTGCATTCCTGCTTATTTCCACTGAACGCCTTGCCCCCCATGCAGAGGGCCAGCTCCTGGACAGCTATCCCCCACCCCCAGCCCCCACACCCTTGCCCCTGTGGAGCAGAAGGGCCTGGCAGGATGTTCTTGGCTCCGCCTCCTGCTGGCCTTCTGAAGTTCTGGATTATCTGCATATTCTCTTAGCACCCACTGCTGGCCCTGTGCTCAGGCTGGGAATGAGAGTATTTTCCAGTTCTTAATTAAGATGCTAAGACTCTGCTCACTCTGAGTCCCTGATTGGTAGCAGGTTTAGTTGGCCATTGGTGGACAGATTTTGAGAGGAAAGAAAAATGGTTTGAAGCTGAATGTGTGATTAGATTTGCATAATTGAATTGAAATAGAATTAAAGGGTCGTATGTTTACACAGCGATGCCTAAAATCAGATTGCTGTGATGTGTGCTTAGTACTAAAATGGGTTGCTTCAGGACACATGGATATCTGTTTCCCAGAATCTACCCAAGAGCTGGAGAGAAGTCGGGGGCTGGAGGATGGTTTCTGGGGGGGTGCCCATTAAGGAGGACAGAGGGGACTAATAACAGTGGCAGAGTTTACTGAGCACATCCAGGACATGGGCCATGTGCTATGTGATTTACATGGATTTTCTTAGTGAATCCTTACATCTTTTGAACCCATGCAGGAATACTACAGCACATGTTCTCTGTGCAGCTGAGTTGGGTGAACTCAGGTATTTGCATGGAGCATTTACTCATGTCTTTTACTGGCAAAGCCATGTTCTACTGTGTGTACTTTGTGACCAACCCTGGGCTTTCTTTTGTTTTGTTTTGTTTTGTTTTTCTATGTATTTGCTTCCATTTCTGTTTATAAATGTGGTCCCTGCTGCTACTTTGATTTGAAATTAAATGTCAAAATGTACTAATCAGATGATGTGTGCAGGGCAACTAAGAATCAGTGATGAGCAGTGACAGATTATCATGCAGTAAGAACCAAACTGTATTCTCTGTGATCAACTGTGTTCCCCCCAAAATGCCAGTGTGTACACAAACAATCAGGGAAACCAAAAGCTGCTGCTGCTGCTGCTTTGTATGTGTGTGTGTGTGTGTGTGTGTGGCGTTTTTGACCAGGTTCTCACCTGGTTTTGGTATTCAATGTGAAATGTCTTCCTGAAGGCCAAGTCTTGACAGTTGTCATAATCATGATAGAGACAGTGACATTTCTCATTCATACAAAATGTGCCTCAGGATCAGTCTGTGTCTGAGCTGACAGAGGGAGGCCCATCTTTCTCAAAGCTGCAGGATGGCTCTGCCTTTTCATCTCTCTAACACTGTCAGTGTCTAAAAAAGAGTCAGAGTCATGTGGACTTTCCAAATGGGGGCTGGGAATGACTTCTTTCAAAATGGAGAACTGGATCCCCAAAGGGTCATCTTTCCACTTAACCCTTGGAAAGTCTAGGAAAGTAGGTCATGTTAGACTCAGTGTGTGGATGAGAAAACCCCTGAGAGGTCACCCAGTAGCTGAGAGAGCAGAATGAGAATGGGTTTCCTGGTTTCACCTCTTGGTTCTACCACTTGGGAGCCATTTGGCACAGTTTGTTCTCCTGTGCCACTTGATCTATTGTTTGAAAGCTCACACCAGACAGCTGCTAATCATGCATCAGGGGCTGCAGAATGAAACCTGAGGGCAGGTATGACTCCAGGGAGAAATGTGGAAGCTTTTCTGGTGTAGCCCAGCCCTGGTTAGTTTAACCAAATGGTAACCAACATGCAGACCTGGCAAAGTAAATGTACAAGGCACTGGGATTTTCGAAGTTGTTGCTTACACCATGAAAATACACTAGCATCACTCCTCAGGCAAGTGACTAGCTCCTCTCATGGATTAAAAAAAAAAGCACTAACTCCAGCCTTGTAGACTAGTTGCAAAGGTTAGACAAACACAGTACTGGGATGTAGTAAGTACTTGCATCTTGAACAGGCAGATCCCCCAGGATGGTTTTTGATGCTAATGGTGTTGGTGGCAGATGGGGAAGCCCTGACTCTTGGGCAGAAACTGATTCTGGCTGGTTTTGCCCATCCTGGCTTCCCAGCTCCAACGAGCCTGGCTCACTCGCTGGAACACACAGGGTCTGGCCTGGATTCCTCAGATCCTTCCCAGGACACTAGTTAGCCCGAATGACATTATGGCAGGTGTCCGGGTGAATGCATCTTTGTTCCTTTTAACTATTTTAAATGTCGCAGCCTTACCCTTGAAAAGTAGAGGGCTGGCCAGAGGGCTGGAGTCTAGGCTCTAGACCTCTGGAACACCATTGGCTCTCTTTTCCCTAGCCGTATTGAGATGCTATCCCTCAAGGCACTGACCTTGTCTCCATTATCCTATGAGAGGTCAGAGTTGTGATCTTAACTTTAGGAAGAAATTGGTCCCTCTGAAGAGAAAACAAAGGCTATGTGCCTGAGTGTTGTGGGTTCGTTCTTTTGAGGAAACCTACCAGGTTGGGCTCCCTGGGTCTCATTCTACTTTGTAACCATTAGTCCCTCTAGCTCTGTAGTAACTTGACCATCTTTGTTGTAAGTAGCTTGAGAGCTCCAGACTTTCAAGGAGCTTTTTGGATGACCCTGGGACCATCTCCTAACAATGGGGTCATCTCCCATGGGTGGTGCACTGTATGTTTCCAGGTGTCATGTCAAGTGTGTTATACATGTCATTGCACGTAGCAGTCACATTGCTCCATCATAGTGTGGAAGACCGAGAGGGACCAAGTACCTGGCCAGCGGTCAGTGAACATGAACATAGCAGAGCTGGGATCTGGACCAAGGTCTGTGACTTCATGATGGGTTCTTCCTCACCACAATCACTGTTGCATGTGATGACTTGTGTAGTAATGCTGGGCACAGACCTGTAATGAGGCTCAGCCCTTCGGGACAGATGTTCTTGTGCTATCTCTACAAGTTTTTTGACTTCTGAAACAGGGTTCCTTCTGTCGCCATTGGAGGTGCTTCTTGATGCTTTTTGTAAACAAGCCGGGTAGAAGTTGTAAGTAAGGGTATAAGGAAGTCATCTTCTGTGTGTCTTTGGCTTTGGCAGTTGAGGGTCAGACTGTTCTCCCATTTGATTTCTGCCAGGCAGCCATGCACACAGTGGGTATTTGATAAATCCCCATTGAGAAATATTAAAAGGAAAGAAAAGAACCTGTCCTCAAGAAAGTGCTAGAACTCAATTGGAAATAAAGCTGTTATACTGAGAGTAAAGATTTAGAGAGGAGCACTTGACCACTGGAGTGGTCCCTTTCTGAAAACTTCTCTTCCCTGGTGACAGGAACAGACATGGGAAGAATGCAATGAGATAAGTGTTCTCCAGCAGGAAAGGAGCTGCAGAGAATCACAGCTTGTCCTCGCGCCTTGGTGACTTTGTAAAGCTGTGCTGGTGGATAGTCTCACAGCATCATCTGGATGATGGAGACCTTTCCTTGGGCCATGGGCAGCTGGTTCTCACTTTCCCCTGTTCCTGTGGCGTGATCACTGAAGGCTGCCATGTGCGTGTGGCATTCTGTCAATGCCAGAGGGGGCCCATTTCAGATTGAGTTTATAAATTTAAACTCTTAAAAAGAAAGAGTTTCTGACAAGTGGGGCTTCCGTTTTCACTCCTCATTAGCTACTGATGTGATGTGCCTTGAGTTTTCTTGGGAAATTCATGTGAACGGGGGAGGGAATGAAGACTGTCTTTCCTTTGCTTCTGAGACAGAAGGCGAACATGTGCTTTCATCAGAGGATGGATGTCAGCATTGTCTGGGATGGGGAGGAGCCTGCTGGAACCATATTCTGACTGCTCGGTGTGGCTCTGGAGGGGTTGCTCTGGGGTTGGGGTGACCTTGGCTAAGTTGACCTTGGCTTCAGGTTGCCTGCAGCTTCCTTGTGGTGGTGACTGGGAAGAGCGGGGTTCTCACATGGTGCCTCCCAGCCCTTGGTCCACTAGCAGGGCGCTCAGCACCAGCAGAGAGCACATTTACTGCTTATATAATGCCTTTGCTATTCATTGGCAGGGACAAAGAGGAGAGCTTCACAAAAGATGTACCCACAGTTGCCATGGTGGTTTCTAAGCCCCCCTCTTGCCCTCAGTTAATTCCTCCTAATCATCCTGTGTTTCAGGCTCTGCAGCTGAGGTAGCCATGTCATTTGGTCCCAGGAACTTGTGCCAGGGTATTGGAGCTCCTCTTCCACAGAGGTCCCTCCAGGGCAATCTGGGGATTAATTTAGGCTTCAGAGACTGAGGCTGCAACTCAGAAAGGGCCATCTATAAACCTCACACTTTGATGATTTCACACCTGATTTTTCAGACCCCTTCTCCGTGTGTGCTTATGTGCACACACACACACACACACACACACACACACACACACACACACTCACACTCCTAATGCAGAGACTGTTTGGGGGTGCCTACCCAGATGGAGCTTTGTCCTCCTTCTTCCTATTGGCCCTTCTTGCCTAACCCAGATAAACTAGAACCAATGTGAAGAATCTCCCTGCATCTGCTCACCCATGCATGTGTAGTTATTCCTTCAGCAGGTACTTTTTTGAGGTCCAGTCAAACACCTAGACAGGTGCAACACAGAAATGATCAGAATGGAGCTTTCAGCAGGGGGGACATGAGCAGTTAAAACAGGGAGTACAACATGCCCAAAGGAGTCTAAGATAAAGGACTTGGAAGCTTAGAAGGGACAGATATCAACTTGAACTGGACTTCTATAAAGTTCTACAGGAACCAAAGTAGGGCAAGGGGACTGTAGGCACAGGGTCAGCATGACCCAGGGCAGTAGGCACAGACCCCAGGATGGGTTCTAAGGGTAATCAAAGAGGTCATCGAGTGGAACAGACTCCCAGAGGATAGCCACAGGACCTCTAAGGTAGAAATCAGAGCCTTGCACCAAGCCAGGACCTGACATGCGGGGTGATGGTAACAGTTTGGAAGCCAGAAGGGAAGAGGAAAATATGCTAATGAAGCTCTTTGTGGATGGTGCTCAGAGCTGGTAGCTGTGATGGTATTCATGGTGGTGCTTGTGAGGGAAAGGTGCTGAACGAAGAGAGTTGCATCGACCTGCATGCCTGGTGGTCTGTGGTGTTCACTTCTATGGTTGTTGGAAAGCTCAGGTCTCTGGGGTGGAGGGGTCCAGGGGTTCCAAGCTCTCATCTTTGCTACAACATGGTAACTTTAGACAAGATGTATGGACTGAACATTTGTGTCTCCCCCAAATTCATATATTGAAACCTGTATTAGGTGGTTGGTGATTAGGTCCTGAGCATAGAGTTCATGGTGGGATTGGTGCCCTCATCAGACAGATAGGCAAAAGCTATTCCTTCTCTTCACGCTATGAGGATATAGCAAGAAGATGTCCACCCACAACTTGGAAAGCAGGCTCTCAGAGATGCTACATTGACTAGCATCTGATCTTGAACTTCCAGTCTTCAGAGCCATGAGAAATAAGTTTGCATAGTTTAAGCACCAGTACCTGCCATTTTTGTTGTAGCAATACAAATGGACTAAGATCTAAGACAAAGGATACAATGGAAAGAGAACAAGAAGCAGGGGCACTGGGAGGGCACTCTGAGCCTTTCCGGGGACTGTGCATTTATGAGGAGGATGTTGAGCAGTGTTCATCTTTCCTGCTGGACTGTAAGCCTCAAGAGGGCAGGAACCATGTGTTATAGTTTGAATGTGGAAAGTTCCCCAAAGGCCCATGTGTTAAATACCATCACAGCTACCAGCTCTGAGCTCCATCCACAATGAGCTTCCTTAGCATATTTTCCTCTTCCCTTCTGGCTTCCAAACTGTTACCATCACCCTGCATGTCAGGTCCTGGCTCATATTCATGGTCTGCAGTCCTTACACCCAACATGACAGCCAGCACCCTCATCCCACGCTGCAGCCTGTGGCACTGTTGGGAGGTGGTGGAACCTTTAGGAGGTAGGGCCCAGTGGGAGAAAGTGAAGTCACTGGGGACATGCCATTAAGGGGGATATTAGGACTCCAGTCCCTTCTTGTCTGTCTCTGTTTCCTGGATATCATGCTGTAAGCAGTCTCTTCTTCCTGTGCTCCCATCCATGATGTGCTGCCTCACCACAGGCCCTTGCAATAGGGCCAAGTGATCATGAACTGAAACTTCTGAAACTGTGAGTCAAAATAAATCTTACCTCCTTTTACATTAACTGTCTCAGGTGTTTTGTTACACCAATGAAAGCTGAATAGCAGATCATGTTTCTTTGTACTTCCTATGGTGTCCCTAGGACTGAAAAAAGTACTTGGCATAAAGTGAATGCTCAACTAATATTTCATGGATATTATTGTTGACTAAGAGGAGATGAGGGGATTTCTATGGGGCAGGGGTGCACAGAGAACTGGGGATCATTCATGTAATATCGGCCTTTGGTGTCTAGGTGTATCTGGGACTTTGTAACACTCACAGTTAGGACCCATGGTGGGCCCTGGGAGACAATGGAATATAGATGTGACCATTTGGAAGGATGTTCCTTGCTTTCCTCTCCCAAGTAGTTTCCCCTTCCTGGGCATAAGTTTTATCAGTCAATGCTTTTTATGACTTTGCTGGAGATGGAGGGAGGTCTTTGAGTCCAGTTTTTGGAATCATTGGATCTCCACAAAGAATTCTGATAGTATTCATAATGGCTGTTCCAGGAAGCATTTAAACATATGAAGACAGCAGTCAGAGCCCTTATGAATACAGAGCTGGGACAATAAAGTCAATCAAAGTACCAGTAAACTATAATTGCTGACATTAATTTTGATAGTCAGCTTTCCATCACTATGATGAAATACCTGAGAAAATCAACTTAAAAGAAGGAAATTTATTTTGGCTCACAGTTTCAGAGGTTTCAGTCCATGGTGCTTGGCCCCTTTGCTTTTGGGGCTGTGATGAGGTAGAACATCAGTGTGGAAGCATGTAGGCAAGAGCAGGAAAGTGGCTCATTTAATGGTGACCATGAAGCAGCGAGGGGTGGGGGGGGGGGGGGAGAGAGAGAGAGAGAGAGAGAGAGAGAGAGAGAGAGAGAGAGAGAGAGAGAGAGAGAGAGAGAGAGAGGAGGAAGAAGAGAGAAGAGGAGAAGAAGAGAAAGGGACTAAGGTCCTAATATCCCCTTCAGGGGTCCATCCCCAGTGACCTCATTTTCTTCCACTAGGTCCCACTTCTTAAAGGTTCCACCATTTCCTAATAGTGCCACAGGCTGCTGGTCAAACCTTCAACATGTGCCCTTTAGAGGACTTTAAGATCCAAACATAACACTAACCCATGCTGATTTCCTTCAAAATGTCAAATCAGAATCTCCTCTTCCCTTTGGCTGGAAACAGATGCAGTTTTCCCCAGGAGATGTTTAGGGTATTGTAATCTGGGAGGATGCAACAATTTTTTTTTATAATTGTATAATTTGTATATAGTTCCTTGTAATAAAATGTGATGATACAGTCTGTTCTCATTAAAGTCTCCCCAATCCTCTAATTATGAGGACATGTTATCTGAGAATGGTCCATCTTGAAGTTTTTCAATTTTTGAATTTTTTATGAGAGTCAGTGTAGAGTTGGAATTCTTCTAGCTGAACATTTTTCAGTGGACTTGGATTCTCCTCAAAAAATCAGAAGCAATGGGCCCTTCCAGGCTTTGTCCACCCAGGGGAGTGAACCAGGAGAGAGAACTTTCTTACAAATGGAGGTCCCTCCCTATCTGCTAGAAATATTGTCACCAACAAAGTATTTTTCTGTTCAGGCAACACACATTCCTTAATTACCCACTAAAGGCTCAGCCGCATTAGAGATCTGGCCATCCCATGGAGCTCTCTGCAGAAGGGTAAGGGAGACATACAGGAAACCATCCCACTAAAAGATGAGTCATTTCAGCTATGAGGTGAGCTGTGGATGTGAGGTGACAGGGCAATGAAAATAGGTGGCAGTGGAACTAACCCGATCAGGGAGGTCAGGGAGGTCAGGGAGACCCTCTGGAGAAAGTGACATTTGAGTAAAACTGTGAAGGATGAGTAGGATGAAAAGAGGGTGGGTGGGGTCCTGTTGTGATTTGAAGATGAGGTGTTCCTCAAAGGCTCATGGGTGAGATAATGCAAGAAGGTTTGGAGGTGAAATGATTGGGTTATGAGAGCCTTAACCTAATCAGTGTATTAATCACGATAGGGATTAACTTGATGTAACTGTAGGCAGTGGGGTGTATCTGAAGGAGGTCAGTCCCTGGGGGCATGCCTTTGGATTTATATTTTGTCATGGTGAGGAAAACTCTCTTGCTCTACTTCCTGGAGCCATGTACATGACCTGCTTTCCTCAGCCACATTCTTCGGCCATGATATTCTGACTCCCCTCAGACCCTGAGGAATAGAACCAACTGTCTATGGACTGGGACCTCTGAAACCATGAGCCCCCAAATATACTTTTCCGTCTCTAACTGTTCTTGTTGGATCTTTTGGTTACAGCAATAATAAAACTGACCAAAACAGGTCCCAAGCTAAGGGAGTAGCATGCAGTGGAAAGAGTCTGTGCTCTCCTCTCTGCTCCACTCAGAAGACAACAGTGTCTCTCCTTGCTCCTTGTGGTTGGAGAGAGGAGAATCTCATCTCAGAGCACATGGTACTTGTGTCTCCAATGGAGATGTTCTGTTTACTTTGCAAGCTATGGTTCTGGGAACTAAGTCCAGCTCTTGTCGCATCTCTCTCCTGGGTTTAACAATAGCCCTCAATCATCCTTCATAGCCAGAGGGATCATCATATAGGACAAATCTGAGCACAACACACCACTGCTCAAACTTCACAGTTGTTTCCCACTACCAAAGATGCATCTCTGCTCAGGTTCCACCAGCTTTGAAACTCCCTGTGTCCCAGGGTCTCTGTTTCTCACACTCCAGTCACCCATCTATGCTTGGGGTTGTGGGCATGCCCCCATTGCAGTCTCCTCTGGGCCTTTGCACGGGCTATTTATTCCTTTTGGAACATTCTTCCTGACCCAACAGGATCCCACCTCCTTATTCATCTGCAAACTCCTTCCCATCCTTCAGTTCTGATCTTGAAAGTCACCTCTTCAGGGATGCTTCCCAGCTCCTTGCTCTATGTCTTTGTCACATTCGGTATAGTTGCTTGTTTAGCATATGTTTTCCCCTCTGGACTGTAGGTTCCATGAGACCAAGCACAATCTGCCTTATTAATGTTATAGCATGCCATGAATGTATACACTTCCACATGAGGGTCTACACACTGCCTGGCCCATGGTAGGTTTCAGTAAATAAGTGAGTGAAGTCATAGCTTGAGTGTCCTGCCCCACCCCTCTCACTCATGGAGATGTTCTTGACTACTGTGGAATGGTTTCTTTGGGGACAGTTCCCACAGACCCTATCCCTGCCTGGGATTTGGGCTACTGTTGATATTATTTACAGAGTGGTTCATGTGTGTATGTAATTTTTCTTGTTGAGTGAGTTGGTCTTGGGGAGAAGAGAGCTTTTCCTCTGTTTACCCCATCCTCGAGAGTCCAGCCCCGCATGGATGGGTGTGATTTCAGTTGACACAGGTTCCGGTAGGGGGCCTGAACTGAGGAGGACTTCAGTGGTGGCTCAGCCTTCATTCCTTCTTGGAACAAGGTGAACAATTCTGAAGAAATCCAGGAAATGATGTGAAGGGTCCACAACCCTGCGTTTTCAGTTCTGGCCAGTTCAGGACTTCGAAGTGGTTCAGAGCCACCTCTACAACCAGAGCTGACCCTCCAGGAGAACAATCTGTTGAGACTCTAGCTTGGGCTTTGCCAGCAGTGTGGATCCCCAGGAGAAAGCACTAGAGACCTATTGTTTCTGGAGGCTGTAACAGAGTATATGGCTAGCAATTATGTATTTCTGATCCATTAAAGAATGCTTTGGCATAGGAAATAGAGATTAGAAATGAAATTGCAATATAATCAAATTGCATTTTTATGGAAAGTACTACATTTTCCTCTAAATAAAATTCAGTAACAAAATTTTATTTGCTTTACCCAAAAAATGCCTTTCTAAATTGATTTTTCAGAGAATTTGTGAAAACCAATGTGGATAAAGGGAAGAAAGGTCTAATTCACTGGTCTTGGATCGAAGCATGGTATGGGTGTGATTGGTGAGCTCAGGGTACCCTTGGCTCAGTGCTTCCCTGACCCTGAGGTCTTCTCAGCTAGTTAGCTCATCTTTCACAGAGTTTTCTGGGAGATGGTATAAATCCTGAGATGCCCCTACCAGGGCCAGGGAAATGTGACAGCAAGAGATGGCTTGTTCTTTTTGAGTCATCCCTTGTTAATGGAGCAGCAGGCAGGTGTGCAGAGGAAAATTATCAGAAGAAGCAGATACAAGGTTTTGAGTTTGGAAACTGCAAGAGAAGAGGATTTGCAAACCACTGTCTCTATGGGCACAGGTTTACAAAAAGGATTTTAAGTGGTGCATGCATAGCCCCCAAATATTCTTGTGAAAAGTCAAAAATTCAATTCATCCAGCCAGTTGTTTGCTCTGTGTCTTTATATTTGGAAACAGCTGGAGCATCGTTGGAATTTATCATCCACCCAGATGCTTGATATTCCCTACATGGGGCTAGCTGTATGCACACAGGCAGAAATTGAAAATGATTTATTCTTTCTCTAATAACTATAATCAACTGCCAGGTTTTCAATAACTGTAATCAACCATCAGGTATTTATTGATCTCTCATGCTAGGCAGATGCAAGGTACAAGAGACATATGTCATGATCCTTCACTTGAGGAAAGTGGCATCTTGCTTGAGAAACAAAATCAGCAATTGTGGCATAATTCAAGCTTGGTTCTTTCCTGTTCTATGAAGTTCTTCCTGGGCATATGGTGGTGTGATCCAGGGAAGGCTGGGAAGCCAAGAAGTCTTCTTGGAGGAGGAGGAGAACTAGAACCACATTGGATGAATTTAGGATAATGGATGGGAAGAAGGGTCCCTTGATGCGAGAGAGAAGATGGGCATGTTCCCAGCAGGGCAGAGGTATGTAGGTGAGGGTGACAGGTGAGAATGCTGAAACCACTTATCTGATTGTGAGTGAGATAAATTTTGGGAACAAGAAACAGTAAGCTTGAATATTGAATATGCAGGGAAGAGCCAGATGGAAAGGGACCTGGACCCTCAAAGAAAAGTTTTTCCTTTATTTAGGGGCCTATGGTTCTCCAGCAAGCAGCTCAGAGTTTGCATAGAGGATGCTGTCACCTGTATGCCCAGCACAGCATACGTTACTGTCTATAGAGGGAGTACATGACAATTCTCGCACGTGTACCCACAGCAGTCCCTGAATATGTTTGAGGATTTTGTGGAAAAATATGCAGGTTTATTTTAAAGATTTACTGAATTGGAAGTAGCTGCTTAGCACTGTGGTTGTCTCAAGCAATGTTTTATGAATTTACACAATGACTTTGGAGTTTAGGAATTTGTTCCTTGTTGCAGGATAAGGAACTTCTGGCTTATAGGAAGGCCACTACCTGCCCAGGTAGAGTTGGCACAAGAAGCGTTTAGACAAGGCATGGGATGCCCAAGATGGGCTCTAGGGAGATGACTCTTAAGTTGAGTCAAGGGCAGATGGGAGAGATGAGGGAGAGGAGAGTGGCTGGCCAGAAAGGCCACTATGGAAAGAATGGGGTGAGGGGCTAGAATGTGGAAGAAGAGCAAGGAAAACCTCCAAGGACCACAGGGAGGACAGGCAGTAGGGGTGTCTTCAGTGTTCTGCTAGGGAGCCAAGCCAGGAGTTGGTACTTTTAGTGATGCTCCAATGCAGGCCATGACACCCACACCTGGGAGCTAAAGAACCCAGATGCATCAGGGTTCTGTTTTCCAGGCTGTGAAATTTGATACCTTCCCCTCTGCCCCCAGCTTGGTGCTATAGCTGATGGCATCAAAGACCCTGTAGGGGGACTACATGAAGCACTAATTTCTGGCCTGCAGATCGTGAGGACCATGGTCCCTGTGATAGTTTCCATCAAAGTCACTTGTTTACCAAGGAAGTCAGAGTAATTAAATTTAGAAAAAAACAAGTCTTGACTCAGATCCATTTATCGCCATTGAAGGTTAAGACCAGTCATCTGGCTTTTGTGGGAGCTCTGTGTGCAGAATCTCTGTTCTGTCCTCAGAATGCTTGGGATGAGAAAAGTGGAGAATGATGGTTATTCTGATGTTACGTCACCAAGCATTTTCAAGTCAATTACAAAGCACAAAAGCTTTTTTTTTTTTTTTTTTTTGGCCAGAGAGAACTGATTGTTCCCCAAGATTGGTTCTCTTCTTGACAACCATGGGTAAGTATCTAGCAGGACACATGATTTCCATTCCCCAGCCTTCTGACTGGGGAATGGAAGCTGGATGGGGCTGAGTCCTAGACAATGAGAGCTGTGTACAGTGATGTGAGCCATTTCAGGATGTTTGCTGAAACTCTGTGCCTTTATTTCCCTCTTTTCTCTTCTGATGTTGGTTGGAATGCAGTGTGGGAAGGAAACCATCTGGGACCCTCAGGAAGGTGGAGTGGTCAGAGAGGAGGGATCTGGGCTCCTGACATCACGCAACCACCACACCAACCTGGATGGATTGTGACCAAATTGTTATGCAGAGAGAAATAGCTGTCTTTCTTATTTTGGCTATAATTTTTTTTCCTGGATCTTTTCTCACATAACTGCCTCTAGATTCTTGTTTATAATTTTTTAACTTGAGAGTTGAATGTGTACAGTTGGAGGAGAAGGAGAGTCCATAAACAAACCACCTTAAGATTTTGGCAACTCACAAATGTTTGAATTTGTTTCTTGGGACATTCCTTTGTGAGTAGGAAGGAGGAGAGTCTTCCAAAGACCTGCCAGTCTGCAGAGTTTGAAGTCCCCATCCTGTGACGCCCTCTTGAATATGCACAAGTTTTCTTCACCCTCCGTCTGATTATTACTACGCTGGTTGAGAAGCTCATCACTTCTTGCTGGATTAAAACATAAACTTCCAAGAAGACACTGCTTCCTTCATGTTCATCCTCACACCACCAGGAGGACCTGGCAGATAGTAGGTGCTCACTGAGTGCTCATCGAATTAATATCGACACAGAACTCCAACCTGAGATCTTTTCTCTGCCTCTGAGCTCACCACTCTTTTCCCCAATCTAGTTCACACAATCTTTTTTCCTAATCTTAAAATTTCATAGCTCCTACCATATAATCCAGATCCCTGTAACTCCACATGTGACATCGGGCCCCTCAGGATCTGGCTCTAGCCTCTAATTCAGTCCCGGTCCCCCTGCGTATGCACCTGCGTATGGGGTCCGTCTGCTGCTCTGCCTGCAGCTCTCAGGCCATGGGGCCAGTCCCCACTTCTGTGCCCGTGCTGGCATTCTATCACACTTGCATTGCCATCCCCCACTCCTTCCCTTGGTGAATTCTCATCCTTCAAGAATCAATCCTTGCTTTTTTCCACCCACTGCTGTCCAGGCTGAACCTGCCTTGCAGCTCCCACAGCGCAATCCTAACTTCCGTTGCACAATTTGCTTCTGTATAAATCAGTTGCCCACTCTCTCCAGGGCTGCCTGAGGGCAGGGACTGGGTTGCCTACCTCTACCTCCCTGATGTGCAGAGTAACAAATGAGTCAGCTGACCCTGGTTTGATTCTATCCTTATGACTTTGAATAAGTCATTTCCCTTATCCCTCTGGCCTTTGTCCCTTTATGTGTGAAATGAGGACAGTGATACTGTTGCCCATCTCATGTGGCCTCTTTAAGGAAATGTGCACAGGTAAGTGCCACTTCTGCATGAATATGCACATACAGATCAGTTAGGCAAGCTATGTGAATGGGATGGCTGCAGAACCACATCCAACAGATATGCTCATTTCTGACACTGAAACAATGAACTGCCCAAGGGATGGGCTTCACTCATTTATACACTTATGAAGTACCTACTGTATGCCAGACATTGTTTAAGCAATTTTTTTTTTGTACCAGGAATTTAAGCTGGGTCTTTATCCCCAGCCCTTTTTAAAAATATTTTATTTTGAGACAAGTTTTCACTAAGTTGTTTAGGATCTCACTGAGTTGCTGAGGCTGGCCTTAAACTTGCAAACCTCCTGCCTCAGCCTTCCAAGCCACTGGGATACAGGCATGCACCACCACACCTGCTATTTAAGCATTTTTATAAAATTACCTCATTTGATCTTATCAGCCAAACTGAGGAGGGTGCTTCCCTTATCCCCATTCTAAAGATGGAGAGCTGAGGAGAGGTCAGAAACATTGCTTAAGCAGCAGAGCTACTAAGTGAGAGTCTGGGTTCTGGACACAGGTAGCCTGACTGTGGAGTCTGAGCTGCTGATTTCTGCACAAGCTAGGGAGGGTCAGAGGGATGGTAGTTTCATTATGGAAAGTGTGTGAGATGCTCACAATTGTGATTTTCATTTGGAATCAAAGGAGAATTCCCACACAGAGTCCTACTTGCTGTCCAGTGGGCTCCTTACAGACACAGTGCGGGTGATTCCACAGTAATGAATGCAGTCCTCTTAATCAGGGGATCTGACAACTGCACCATTTGCCAGGGAAATTATGCCCCTCGGTAAGAAAAATAAACAAGTCAGGAGTATATCAGAGCTGATAAGCTTCAGGGACACTGCTAGAACACAGTGAGGGTGGGGGAGTTTAAAAGCAGTCACTGGTAGAGCAACTGGGATTGGTTCCATGGGCTTCCGTCACTGGGGAAATGGAGCCCACCTGCGTCCTGCCAGCAATGGTCAGGAACCCACATCCTCTGGCTTAACCTGCTAGTGACCCCACACCTCCATTACTGTCATGAGTACCACACTGGGCTTGGATAGTCCCACTGAGTGATCTGTGGTGGAAGAAGAGGAGAGGCGAGTCAGTTCCATCCTGGGTGGGGCTTACGACAGCACCCGGAAGCAGCATAAGTGTTTGCACAGCATCTCAGTTTCCAAGTGCTTGCATACCTCTCATCTGCCATGTTCTGTAATTCCGTTTGTTTTTTCTCTCTATAGATACAGCTTGGCTTGTGCTCGGCCCCTGGTGGCCACTGCTGTATACATAGAGATTGTCTCTGGACCCTTTCAGCTTCTCCTTCTCAACACAGCTGAGCCTCAGGGTTCACTGCTGTGTCCTTTCTGAGGTACCATATTAAAGTACAATCCCTTTAAACCCAACAGGGAAGGGGTAGTGTTTGTCATTGCAAAGCTATATTTCTAGTAACAGAAACACAGTGACCAACCATCCAGAAGAGTGGATGGACTCATCCCAGGGGAGCTGCCGCAGGTTCCTGATCATGCCTAGCACCAGAGGAGCGGCTGCCCTAGTGCTTTGAAAATGAGGACTGTGTGTTTCTGTTGTACCTATTGGTTGACCCTGACAGGCCCTGTTGACATGGTCTAGAGCTGAACACTACCTACTGTTTGTTCAAATAGAATTTATAGGCTTTTTGGAGTAAGTCCTCTGGGTATAGATATGGTGACAGGTCTGCCATTTAAATTTTGTCACAAGTATATCTCAATCCCTGGAGCTTCTCTTTGGGAAGAAGCAGGATGCCTAATAAAACAATGAATAATAATTTGGAGATGTTCATTATTTACAGTTGCCCCAGGTCATCTATGAATTATGCAGCCCTCAATTACGCTTGATTTCTTCCTTACACGGTGCCATCTCTCCAGACTGCCGTCACCGTGGGTGATATCCATGCACCAGTTAATTGTACCATGAGGACAATTTCCCATTTCTTGAAATGCTTTGAGTCCTGTGGTTGAATGCTTATGTTCCACAAACTCTATATGTCAGTGATGAGTCCCCGGATACTCAAAAACAGAAAGACCAAGGATTAGGCTTGACAGAGAACCTGTGCATACCTTTCCCTGCCACACATCAAAGAAAGGCTTCAGTGGGTACTTGGAGGGGAGAATTTTGAAGTTGGTTGCAGGAGTGGTAAGGGGTGAGAGAGAGGTCAGTACTAGCGGCTGCCTGTCTCTGCTTGGGAAACTCATGGTGGCTTTGGAGACTGGTTGAATCACTTGCCCAGAGACATACAGCCAGTAGGTGGAGGTAGGTGCCAGTCTGGGCTCCTCAGAGCCAAGTGCTCTCCCCTCTGCATCCAGCCCACGTTGACCTGGAAGGGTAGGCAAGGAGGACAGGGGAAGGGGCGTCCAGGGCAGCAGCTGGTCGGGCAAGGTGAGCATCCCCCGATTGCCTTTTGCTTACCCATCACTTCCAGTCCCGCGCCAAGCATGTAACTGAAAACAAGACCTTTCCCTAACGCAGAGTTTAATGATCCCTTTAATGCCTAAGCAGTAGCATCACTTCTCTCTCTCTCGCCTGTTCCCTGTCAGCCATGGGGCATTAAACTGGTGATAAAAATCCCTTTTTGGTATGGTCCACAAACTCACCAAGAGGCTCCCGGTAGCAGTATAGCCATCCAGCATGAAATCAAGAGGCAATCACCTCGGATGAGGCGAGCTGAACTGCGTGCAGGAGCAATTAGCAGAGCTGCACGTCCTGGGTCCCGTCCTTCACCATCTCCTTGTGCCCACACCGCCCGCCTTTGCCCCAGCAGGGAGGAGTCCACCCACAGCCCCGCAGCCCAGGTCCAGCCCTGAAGCAGGTGCCCTTCTTTTCTGCATTTAGGGAAGCAGAAGAACCTCATCATATTCTTTAATTATATTGAACACAGCATTCCCGACCCATGTGGCCCCTGGGAACAAATGTCCTTGGTTATGTTTTCAATCCAGAAAACATAAAACCCAAAAGAGAGAAAGAAGGAAAAAAAAATAAAAAAGGAAAGAAATGCCCAGTTATGAATATGCATTAACATGATGCTGTGTTTGGAGCTGGAAATGTGAACCATTTATTTTAAGCAAATCGGATCTTGATGCATGGCCCGTGAACGTGCCGACTTCTCTATCACACAAACATGCTGGGCAAGTTTGATTTATATGCTGTGGCTGTGAGGTTTTTTTTCCCAATTAAAAACGAACGGAGAAAAATCATTAATTTAACTACTGTATATTAAATTTGCATTAAAACATCCGTTTGTCTATATTTATATGTGAGTTATTGAAAATGTGAGCTCATGAATTCTAATTTTTGAGATCACATGCCAAATATCAAAGATAAATTTTATTTATTTCTGCAATTAATTCTATGAGAACAAATAGCTCTAATTTAGGGGATGGCAGATGTAACTGTCCGCTGGTGCCCTCCCTGCATAAAAAACATAACATTCATCTTTTCTCATTAGGGTTCTCCTGTGCCTGTAGCTGGTCTCGAGATATGCAAACCTTGGCTATCTTTCTGTACCTTGTGCTTCCAACTCTCCTTGGCTGACATGACCAGAAAATATTTGGGAAAATATGGACCGTGTCAAATCTCTTTTTCTGCTTCTCTGTGATGTGCAAAAGCTCCCACCATATCCCAAAGGCTAAACAAATATTTTTTCCCAAGATATCTTGACATTAGCCACTTGGGTTTCCCATCAGTATGGCTCAGTGGTGCCCAAAGCAAATCTTGGCAGGTAACTGTACACAGGCTTTACTCTGCTGAGGAGGATGTGGTAGTTTTTCTATAGGGCCACTGCTCCCATGCAGGCCTCAGCATTAACACGTGGATCCTACAGAAGGAAAATTGTGGCTCAGCCTCGCTATCTGAGCATCAGGATTGCTGGTTAAACATTAGATTTTGTACCCCCTGCTCTCTTTCTGTAGGAGACCACCCTACCCCTCCTGCCCGCCTTCCCTGGCTGGGCTGATTGGGTTGAGCATGGCAGGATACAGTGTAGTCATAGCAGATTAGGGCTCCAGTCGTGAGGCTACAATGACAGGTGACAATTTGATTGGATTATTCTCAGAAGCTGTGCCCCCAGATGTCTAGAGGGCAACTGCATCTTTCCTTGAAGTCCTTTTGGTAGATGGTTGCACATGCCACCAGCATTGGTAGTTAGCACTGAGTCCTTCCCACCCTGCTGTATTTTGGATATTGAATGCCCCCCAGAGACCTGTGTATGTGTTAAAGGCTTGGTCTATGTTTTGGACCTTATTATCCCCAAAGAATCCTTTGTCTCCAGTGCAGTAGCTTTCAGAAGCAGAGCTTTTGGAAAGTGACTAGATCATAAAGGCTCTGACTTCATGGGTGATTAATCCACGGAGGGTTGAATGGACTACTTGGAAATGGTGGAGGCTGTGGGAGGCAGGAGCCAATTGAAGGGACTGGGTCTTTGGAGGGTGTGCCCTTGGGGACGATATCTTGTCACTGGTTCTTCTCTCTGCTTCCAAGCAGCCATGAGTTGAGCAGTTTTCCTTCACACCTTTCTACCATAATGTTTCTTGCCTTGGACTGAAACCATGAGGCCCAAATAAATCTTTCTTCCTTTGATGAGAGGAGTATTTTGGTCACAGCAACAACAACAACAACAACAACAACAACAACAACAAAAACTAACACACCAGCATAGCACTATTGGGAAGTACTATGGACCTTTTGAAAGAGGGACCTAGAGGGAAGTCCTCAGGTCATTGGAGGCATGACCTTGAAGAGGATTATGGGGCCAGGTCCCTTCCTCTTTCTCTTTTGCTTTCTGGCTGAGAGCTGAGCAGATGCTGCTCTATGCCCTTCTTGCCTTTGCCATCCAGCACTCCTATCAGAGGCTAAAAGCAATAAGTTCCTCATCATAAACCAGAACCTCTAAAACTGAGCTAAAATAAAAATTTTTCCTTCATAAGCTGATTATCTCAGTT
This sequence comes from Sciurus vulgaris, assembly GCF_902686455.1. NCBI lineage: Eukaryota > Metazoa > Chordata > Mammalia > Rodentia > Sciuridae > Sciurus > Sciurus vulgaris. The sequence goes on along the minus strand of NC_136466.1, from coordinate 32,166,424 downwards.
ATTATGTTGTAGTGATGAAAAGCTACTAACACACTCATGTTTATATGTGTATGGGGAGATTATGCTTTTCTTAGTCATTCAAGTCACTCTCTACCTTCAAGGAGCAAAGCAGACAGTGACAATGCTGAGTGGTAGGTGCTATTGTCTGAGCCAAGCTAGGGGTTTGGAGGCAAGAATAGGGAGAAGTTCCTGTTCCCACCTGGCAGGCTGTCCCTGAAGTGTTTTCACAGCATCAAAGTTCCACTCTGATGGATGTCGTGTCTGAATAGGGGCTGATCCAATGCATCCTCTCACTTCTAGATACAGAGAATTACAGGTGGGACTATCTTTGTGCAGAGGATGATGGGTGGATCAAGAGAAGTTATGCCACACTGGAAGCTTTTCTATAAAGTGCCAAGAGCCTCACTTGCCCAGTGTCCACTCTGCAAGTAGGATAGGGGCCTCTCCTTCACAGTCCAACACCACTGGGACTCACCAGCAAGAGGCCACTTTCTCCACGTTAGGAGCTCATTCCTTGGGCATAGCTTGGTGGTCTTATCTTCTTGGTCTGATTCAGACTTGACTTTGGTCTTGATTACAGGCAAAAGGTGACTTCCAGCAGTCACTTCTATCCAAGGGAACTCCAAGACTGAGTCCAAGATGTTGGATCCTTCAGAGACCAGGCCTACTCTGTAGGGGGTGAGGGGCAATAACTGCTTTCCCATGGCAGGGAGCTTCCAGCAAGCTGGAATTTCCCCTGGCCTTGCTCCTCCTCTCCTAGGGAGGCCCCTGATTCCTCCTGATTAGCAGCATTTCTAAAATCATATTTTGCAATAATCCTCCACAGTAACATGCAAGTCAAGTATATTTCATTATCAATGACAATTGTCATGTCAAGTTTTTTTTTCTTTTCCCTCAGTAACACTCTCCCCTTTGATTTTAGATGAGAAAATCACGTTTGCATTTTGGCTTTAGAATATGTTAACATATTCAGAAATGAATTATAGGCTCAATGGGGGCCGTGACCAGGTTCTTCTGATGGCTTCAGGTGGGAAACATCTGACTCAGGTTTGTTGGAGTAAGGAAGGGCTACACCAGTAACCATTTATTTTCTTGCAGTTGGAGAACATATGTCCATGGGTGGAGGTTTGCTCTGCTTTCCTTCCTGTTCTGGGCCTTACCTCACATCATCTAGGGATGGCCCAGGGGAAGCAGGTGGTGGGTCAACCAAGTGCCAAGGCTGGCCCATGGTCCTACCTCTCCAGACAGTTGGGCATCAGAAACAAAGCCAGAAGGAGGCTGAGATGGAGCCTTTGCCAGCCCACCTGCTGTCTGTCTCTCCCTCCCAGTTTTCCATCTCCTCCAGGAAGCTGGGGCTGCACCATTAACTATAGACCACCAGAACTTGGTAATTCCTAAAGGAGGCATGCCCAGGTGGGCCTGTGCCATGCTCCCCTCTGCTTGCCCTGGCTGTTTCTGCTTCATCTGGCTATCAGATGCCCAGCTCCCAGTAGGAGGCCACAGCACACAATGGGGGAGGGCCTGGTCCTAAAGTCTCCCAGGTCTGGGTTCAGTTGTGACTCTGTCCATGACTGACTGAATCTCCCTGAACAGATCATTTGCCTTTCTAAGCTTCAGTGTCCCCACCTGTACCAGGAGACATGCTGGTAAAGATGTTAGCACAGGACAAGAAGCACTGCAAGTCCTAGACAATGGTGACTGATGTGATGTTGGTATTTATTCTGCTGTAATCAGATAATGACATGAAATTTGCATCCACCCCGTCTTCTGCCAAAGGGTGGAGACAGGGTGCCTGTGAGGAGGGGCCTTCTCCTGTGGGACCAAGGAAGGTTTCCATTTAGCAGATGGGTATTGAAGACCCAGGAGAAGTAAAGCTCTTCCGTGATAAAGAACATGGGTTGCTCCTTGTCCCATATGAGATCATGGTTGACAGGAGATCAGAAGGTGAGACAGAATAATCCTCTAAAGAGGGTAGGCCAGGGGTTATGGGGAATCTGGATGGGGACTGCTCACTTTAGGCTACGAGATTCCCACAGGAGAAAGTGGTGGCATGAGGGACAGGTGGAAGGTGAGGCCCATCTGTGTTTGGAGTTGCACACCTTCCCACCCTAGCTCAGGGGTTACACACATGGAGGAAATTCCTGGCTCAGAGGTGTTCCTCCTCCTTAACTGCATGCTTTGGAACAGGGACAATGGGGTGCTCTCTGTGTACCTCCAGAATCCAGCACAGTGCCTCAAGGAATCTCTAGTAGTATTAAATAAGTGAACAAACACATGAACAAATGAGTAGAAATGAGAGTGAATGAGTGAATGGATGAGAAGACATAAAAGATTATGTCATATTGTGAATTGTAATATGGGCTTTAGGATGTAGACTTTGGGGAGTCACTGAAGGATTTTTGAAATGATTAGAATTTATGACTTGTAGGATCAAAATAAAAGAAGACACCTACCTGCCACTTTGACACCCTGTCTCAAATCACTGAATTGACTTTTTTGAGTTCTAAAATAGTTTTATCCATGGCCACACATGCATCTTACCTAATGTGGTCACCAGGGAGCCAACTGCTTAGGAGTTTGGTGGCAAGATAGCTCTTGATAGGAAGGAGAGGGAGGCTGGGTGCCCAGAGGAAGAGATGGGGGACTGTTACCATAGTTCAGGGAAGTAGGGATTGGGATCTTGGTGTGCCTTCTGTAAGAGGGGAAAAATGGAGCTAAGAAGAAGGAGGGGACTATGTGTGGAGTCTTGCAGAGAAGGACATACCCCACCTGCTTTGGACCTGAGTGGGCCACCTGCTGTGCAAACAGGTGATGGTCTGTGACTCTTTTGGGGTGCTCTCAGAGTTTACTTTCGAGAATTTCCATGTGAGGCCTGAAATTAATCCAACCACTTTCTAACTATCTGAGTCTTTGCCAAGGAGGTAACTTCTCAGCTGCCCCAAAGTCTTGAGCCCATCTTACAAGACTTTTCAAGGGTTTGGGTACTCAGCTTGCTAGGAAACATGAGATCAGAATGGAGTCTTTGGATGCTTGAGGGAGCTCAGCTCTCACTGTGCAGCAAGGAGTTAGCTTGGTAGGCTAGAGAGTGCTACCTCAGGCTACTTGCAAAGCTGCACATAGCTGGTGTCTAGGAACTTTGATGGTTCACAAATGATAAGTGTGGCTCACTGTGCCTAGACTGTACAAAGGATGTGGTTTATGTGGAACCCCTGCTCTCCTCTGGGGAGTGGTTTTTTTTTTTTTTTTTTGGTGCTGGAGATTGAACCCAGGGCCTCAATGTGTTAGGCAAGTGTTCTACCACAGAGATATACCCAGAGGCTGGTTATCAAGACAACCTCTGCCTACAAAGTTCCATGTTCTTGGGGAAAGAGTAAGCTCCACAGGGCCCCTCACGGGAGGGAGCGAGCACATGGGAACCAGCTCATGTGTCCCTCCAGACTTTCCCTGTGTCTTTTCTCTTACTATGTCATTGTAACAAATCTTAGCTCTGAGTACAACAATTTGCTGAGTGTTCTAGTGAATCTCTGGACATGGGAGTGGTCTTGGGGACCTCTGATAGATCACCAGCTTCTCTACCTTCATCTAGGCCGTGAATGCCTGAGGACAAGGAGCTTAACTACCCTCATATCTGTACCCTCTTGTAGCTAGACCATGAATACAATCATTGTGCATTGAGTGAGTCTGATTGCTGAGGGTAACTTTGATGATGCCACTTTGAGGTGGGGCCAGACAGAATCTGTCTCGCAGAGGAAAGCAATAGTAATAATATTAACAGTTGCCATCTGTTGAACACTTACTCTATGGAGAGCACTGTGCTAAGGTCTTTGCCTCCAAACTTTCAAAACCAAGAGTCAGTTCTCAGTCCTTGGCTTATGCAATCTCTGAGCAGCATTTGATAAAATCAATCAAGTTCTACAAGCTTGCTTCTTACAGGACTTGCTTCACAAAAAGGCTGGGTCAATATTGCCAGAGCTCAGTCAGGATTCAGTCAGGAAAATGGAAAATAGAACAGGGTGTTTTGTTGTATACAATATTAACTGCAGGAAGCAATAGTAGCCCAATGTTGGGGAACAAAAGGAAGATATGGAAGTTGCTAGAACTTAGAAGCTTGGATTGAGGGGATCCTATGGAACTGGAACTCAGATATCTGAGGAGGAAATACTGCTCAACTGGTGGAGTAAGCTGGAAACTGGATTCAACTATCACCATCAAGGTGAAGGCCCTTGCTGGGATGAGGCTAATGGGAGCAAGGAAGTTGCCATCCACCTTCCCCCTTTATAGGGCCTCTACAGGAAGTACCTAGCAGGAATACAGGTGGCAAGTCCTATCTCAAGGCCTAGCACCAGTCTCCTAGGGCAGAATCTAGAATAGTGACTCAAGGACTGAGCGTCAACAGCTGATTCACCAACAGTGTCCTCCCCTTTGGTAATTCTGCATCCCCGCATCTTTGAACTTTCACATACCAACGTGTGTGCAGCTAACCAGATGCAATTATCCTTCATACAAACAAACATGTTCTCTTCCCCAAAGGGAAGACACAAAGTCCCAACTGTCACTGGATCCATCTCTGGTGAAGTTAATTATTTTTCTAATTCAGTTACGGTTCCACAGAAATATCTATAATGTAAAGACTACATCTTCACTAATCCCTCATGTAAAGTAATGGGAAAGAGGAACAGGAAAGATAAATTGGTCAACAACTACACAAACAGAAGAGAGAACAGGCTGAATTACTATAGGCATTGATTTTGGTGACAAGGCCACAGTTGACACTCTCTTGCTGTCCTTTACATATTCCTTCACTCCATCTGATTGGGGTACTTTACTGGTAAGGTATCCCAAAACTTCCTTCTATAATGGCCCTGCCTTTTATGGTTACAGCAGTTCTCCATTAACTTGGGATAGACATGGAAATCAGTACAAATAATTCACTGGGTTTCAGACATTGTCTTTCCAGTCACTGCTGTACAGTCGCAATCAAATTTCTCCTTGGTGAGCAGGATCCATCTTCCCAGTAAAGCTTAGTTTACTTGCATATTTGTCAGGTTAGTTGCATAAGAAGCCCCCTTGGCCAGGGAACAGACTCTACTTCCAAGTCAGGGGTATTATTTTTGTACTTCCTGGAAGAGATCTTCCCTTGAGTACCAAGACTTCCAAACCAGGAAAGATCAAAGTAGCAAGGATGGAATGAAACATTCTGTGAATGTTTTGTTAAGTGTAATAATGAGAGGAGTCCTTCCCTTTTCCATCCTTTGATTCCCAGACCCATGTGTTCCGGCCATGGGGAAAATGGTACCATGTAGTGGGTACCGATTCAGTGCATATATTGGATACTGTAAGTCAGAATTCGAAACTTACTAGGTGTTTTCTCCTAACTGATGCCACAGCTGAGTCTGGGGGTGCTATTCCACTATTCTCTCAGACCAGCTACTTCTTTTCATGGAATGTATGTTAAGACCAATGCATTGCTTGTATCTGAGCCCATTTCTATACTTTTTTTTTCCTATGAAATAGGATCCCTGATCAGAAGCAGTGTGGTATGGAATACTACAGTGATGCATAAGGAACTCTCTTGGTTTTCCCTCTCTGTCCTTACCCTCCCACTACTACCCAGCTACTTCTCTCCTTTGTTGGCTCTTTTATTTCCCAACAGTCTCTAAACACTGCTATGTCCAGGTTGTCATATTTGGTTCTGTTTTCTTTTAAATCTCATCTAGTCTCAGGAGTTTTGATACCATCTCATATCTGTATCTCTCACCCTGACTTCTCCCCCTAAAGTACAAATGGCTCACATATCCATTTGCCTTTTCATTGGTTCTACTTATGCATCTCATATGCATCACAAAATAAACATATCCCAAACTGGACTCTTGATTTCCTCTTCTGGACACACCCACATCCCCATACATGCACCTGTTCCTCTCCTAGGCTTCCCCATTTCAGTAAATGTTTCCAATTTTTACTTGGTCACTGCTTGGATCTAAAACTGTGGGATTTTCCTTGCTTTCTTGTTTGATTTTACTTATACTCCACCCCAAGGCCTCAGTACATTCTGTCATCTTTGCTTTAAAAATAAGCCTAGGCTGGGGATATGACTCAGTTGGTAGAGTGCCTGCCTTGCAAGCCCAAGGCTGTGGGTTCAATCCCCAGCAACCCCCCCAAAAAAGAAAAAAAAATAAGCCTAGAATCTGACTAGTTCTTGTTCCCCCAAAGTGTAAGCTGCCATTATTTTTGGCTTGAATTATTATGACTACCCTGGTCTCCCTTACTCTGCCTCCCTAGAATTTTTCTCAACACCATAGCCAGGTGATGCTCTTAAAATACTTCTTCCTAGAGCTTACCACCGCCCAACATAGTCTCCATTTATTTGCTTGTTTGTTACCTGTATTCTTGCATTAAAATGTGAACTTCATGTACAACATGGTGACTATAGTTAATGACAATGTATTGTGTTCTTAAAAATGCTAAGAGAGCAGATTTTAAGTATTCTCACTCCCAAACTGATAACTGTGTGGGTGACGCATATGTCAATTAGCTCAATTTAGCCAATTCACAATGTGTGTATGTTTGAAAAAATCACGTTGTACATGATAAATATATACAATGTTATTTCACTTTAAAAAAATAAAACATTAAAAAGTGTGAATCTCATGAGAGTGGGAACTTCATTGATTTGTTCACTGCTATTTTCTCCACTTCTAGAATAGTCTAAGGCATACCATAGGATTTTTTGCAGGGAGGATGCTGGGGATTGAACCCAGGGGTGCTCTATCACTGAGTAACATCTTTACCTTTTTCTTCTTATTTTTTTATTTTGAGACAGATTCTTGCTGTGGTTAGCCTTGAAATTTAGATCTTCCCACCTCGGCCTCCTGAGTAGCTGGGATTATAGGTGTGCATCACTGTGCCTGGCTATGCTATAGTTATCAGTAGATATTTGTCAAATAAGTAAGCACACACATATTTAATCCTTACAACAATCTTTTGGAGGCATAAAAATTCAGATTTAGTCACTTGACCAAAGTCACTGAGCTATTAAGTGGCAAATTCAGGATTTGAATTCTCTGCTGAGTCCAGAGTTTTAGATCCTGATGCTTTGCTAGACTCCTTACTTCTGGATCTATTTGCAAGGTTGCTCAAAGCCTAGAGAGAATATTTTCTTAGGATCAGAAATTAAGAATGCAAATCCCTGTTTAGGAAACTCTATTCACTTGCAGATTATTTTACAACTCCTAGATCAGCGTTTCCAGGGGATGGAATCAACTCGGCTCCTTAACTTAATGGTCTTTCCTCCTGAGGTTTTTCTGGTGTCATGCAGGCCCATTGTTCTGAAGGTAAAGAGCATCAGAGACCACAGGTGTCATTAATATGTGATCACATGAACTGTGAGGCACCCCAGTTCTATAGCCACATCCACCCAGGGGCCAAATTGTGCCCAGTTCCCATGGAACCCAGCTAGATGACCGGCAGGGCTCAGCTCAGGACATGGGGCTCTAGATTTGTCTCTCTGGGAAAAAAATTATAGCAGGAGAATTTTTATTCCAGGGGAAAGTAAATGTTTTATGGATTCAGGCTGACGTGTGTGAGAATGATTCTCTATTTGAGGATTTCTGCTTTTAAACAGAAGCACAATTTGTCAATTTTGGTTTCAGTTTTACAAGCACTATCTTTTCCGAAGACTAAATTTGTGTGAGCGCGAATATACTAATGAAACATGACATTTTCGTCTATTAAATGCACCTTCTCCAGGGAAGGGCTCTAAAAGAGTTCATAAAACTTCTCATGGCATCTGGGGAAGCACGTCATTATATCGATAAATGTTTGAAAGAAGGATTAAAACCCTCATGGTGGAAAAGTATTCAGAGTAATTTAAACTATTAATATCAAAAGACTAAACAGAATTAGGCAAGAGAAGTAAAGGGCCCCCCTTTACCAGTTCCTGATAAGTGACTTACAAATATTCCAATTGACAATATTCACAATTTAATTTTTCAGCTGATATAAAATTAACTAAGAAGTCCCAAAGAACAATCCATCTTTCAAGCATCTGAGCCTGTAGATGAAGTAAAAATAAAAACTTTATGGTGTTCTTGCATCCTTATATAAATAGAAAATGGGCAATGTTAGTACTTTTTGCTGCTGGGATTTTTTTTTTTTTCTTTTTTCTTTTTTGTAGTCAGGTACTCTACCACTGAACTACATCAGCAGTACTTTTCATTTTATTATGAGACAGGGTCTGGTTAAGTTGTCCAGGCTGGTCTTGAAGTTGCCATCCTCCTGCCTCAGCTTCCTGAGTTGCTGGGATTACAGGTGTGCTCCACGGTATCTGGCCTCCAAATCGGTTCTATCAGATTCTTTCTAAGGCTAAGAAAGAAGGCTCTTCTAAGAAAAAGAATAACACAAGGAGAAGTTACATTTCAAAGCATTTTTGGAGAATTGGAATCTTGAAAGAAGAAATTAATTAATAAAGAGTCTTGTTAAAAGCAGGATTACTTTCAGAGAGCTAAGAATACATGGAATTTAAAGTGTTCTTAACAAAAGGTATTATTGTAAGATTTTTCCCTCTATCTGAAAAGGCCAGAAAAATCCCGGAGGTAGTGTTAGTCCATAGGGTTACAAGGTAGAAAAGAAATGTAAGCCTCATTTGTCCATACTAATTTCAATGTTGGAATCCTCTTGTTTTAAAAAAAAATTCTTAGGATAAGATATTTCTTGGAAAACAAATACAAGGAACAGAATTAATTCCCCTCATCCATTATTGTCTCTCTAATGGCTTTTATATCCCTTAGTCCGGTAGAAAATATTCTGCTTAACCCATTTATACATGTATGGATGCTCTGCCCCACCCCACCCCACCCCAGGGCCTGGCCATGGAGTCCAGCTGTGTCTGGATGACAGTCACTGAATACAAGCTGTGGAGCATCCCAGCTGGTGCCAAGGCCTTCAGACTCCCCCAACACCCTCACCTACCACCTACCACTGCATTCCTGCCTGACCACAAACCCAGAAACCAGGGCTTCCCCTGCCTAGGTTGCCAGGAGACAGGGGAGGCTCCTTCCTGTCTTTCTGCAGTCCCTTAAGATGTTCATGGGGATCCACCAGAGTGAGATAGGAGCTTAGTCTTACTGACCCCCTCAATTTCTGTGTACTCCTCATGTTTGTGTATTCCAAATCCCAGTCAATTTAGGGTGATCCTTGTGCGCTTATTTTGCAAGCCAGCCTCAAAGGGTTAATTCTCGGGCCCTTGGGCCAGACTTGGCAAAGGGCCCACAGTTGGCTGAGCCAGACCCTGTCCTTGCCGTAGGTCCTGCACCAGGCAAGGCGTTGACAATCACCAGCACTAACACCGTCATCTCACTGGCTCCTCCTGAGTATTCCTGTGGGCAGTGATGTTAGGGCAGAGAGATGAAGGGCTTCCTGAGGACCATGAGTGTCTGACCCACATCTGTCTACTGCCTCCCTGCCCAGCCACTGTCACCTGGGTGCAATGCAGGGGTGGTTGTTAGGATTGTTAACGTCTGCACACTCCTTCAAGGTGAGATTGGGAGATATTGGCAACAAATCTTTCCCTCTGTCTGTCCATGTCCTCCCTTACTACCCACCCCCCCTTTTTTTTTCCCTTCCTCTCTCTTTTAAATGTCAGTTGACAAACATAGTTCCCACCTTTTAAGTCACTTTATGTTCCCATTTCCTCTCCTGGCCCTTTTCACTTCAGATCCTCTGTGCTAGCTATTCCTTCTGCCCTAATGCTTTTTCTTTAGAGAGAATGGAAAAAAATCTACCTATCACTCAGATCTTCACTTAATGTCATTTGTTCAGAGAGACTGGCACAATTCCCTCTGCCTGGCACTGTCCTATCCCTGTTTTATTTACTTTATAGAAAAATCATAACCTGATTTTTAAGAGAATTTGTTTGCTTCTTCATTATCTGTGTTACCACAGGATATAGTTTCCACAAGGGCTTGTTCACTACAATAAGCCCAATACCTAAAACACTGCCTGAAACAGCATAGACTCAATAAATGTGTATTGAAGAGATTTCTTGGCTAAATTGTTGAATATGTGATTCTAATGAGAAATCTGCCAGCTTATGTCAAGAATATTCAATTTTCTACCTTAACATCTATGGACAGGTTCACCTTTCTTCACCCACACAGCTCATGTGATTTTGCATTTATTAAGCACCATTGTGTACCAGGTATGGTTTTCTGATATATACTCTCTGTGATTTCCAGGCAGCAGAACAAGAAAGATCTCTTTCTCAGCTATATGGTTTTGTTAGTGCACACACACAGCAAGCTCCTTGGTCTGACTGCTTTATTTTCTATATTATTTGCCCAGGTCCCTGTTTTAGTGGGATATGAATTCATATAGTTTACTTTTTTTATTATTGTAGCATTGAAAGACCCTATCCTGGTTACTTAGTGTATAGATCTTCATGGTTACCAGGAAATGAGGAATAATAATATTACGATCCCCATATTTCTAAAGGTCAGAATTGCAGTGGCCCCTGCCATTAAAAAGATATTCGAAAGCTTTGAAGTAGGTGGAGAAAAAAAGATATCCCTCAGAGGGCAAGATCATTGCCATGAAGGAACTGTATTTTACTTAGTGGGAAGGCAGAGCATCCCTGGGTAACCAGACGGTGTGTGACTCACGTTAGCAGAATAAAAGCAGTGATCTGCAGACAATAACACATGGGGTCCTTTGCCTGCAGAGAAGGGGACCCAAGTGCTCTGAGACAGTGCGGTGACACCACCCTTCCTGCAGTGGGTCCCCTGTTGGTGTAGTATCATAGCCTTGTTCTATAATTATTGCTATAGTGATTATCAGAGTCACCACAAAAGTTTTATTAGGCTCTTAAGAATACTCACAGCCAATGCACAAACAAGAATTGTGTCGAAGAAAAGTAGACTGAACACAAACACTCACATGACCAGCCTTGACACTTAGAGGAAATTAGAGAGTTTGAATCTTGGCCCTCCCTGTTTTCTCATTGCTTCTCTCCCTCTATTACAGCTCTTATCAAACTTTGCCTGAAATTATGGTCTTTTTTACTTGTATCTTTCTCCTTCACTAGATTGCGAGTCCCTGGAGGCAAAGAGGATGTTTTATTTATTTCCTGGCCATGGTTCTGTGCACATAATAGGCTCTAGATAAGCATTTGTTGATTTGCATAGAATTAAAGTTTGATATCTGGAAAAGTCACTTAAATTGGAGAACTCAAAGTAGAGGCAGATGAATTGAATTGGAATCCAAAATTGCTGGTGGGCAACATGGGATATCAAATTAAGGATCTGGGTTGGTTAATTAGTTGATCTTGATTGCTTCTGTGTTGGTAGCTTTGAAGTGCAGAGAAGCCATCTTGTTCCATCTTCTTTTAGGGGAAGAATATTCAGTATTGAACAGTAGCCTGTCTGGCAGAGCCAGGAGGAGAAGATATTCCTACCATGGAAGGGACCCTACATGGTTAAATCTGGGGCTGCTTCTCTGACCTGAAATAGCTGAGGCTCTAAATCACAGAGAGGGGCTGGCAGTGCACACCTGTCCTCATAGCCAATCCTGATATGACTGCTTTGAGCCAATTCTTCCAGATACCTTGGGATGGGAGATGGAAGCCAGGTGTCTCCTTACCCCCAAAATACAGCTCTGGAGGGCTGAGAACAGGAGGAGCCTCATTTCTCCACATCTCCCCTAGATGCTTTGAACTCCGGATCCTAATGCTGTCCCTCTGACTTCTGTTGTCTCAAGTACATCAATTTGTTGTTATCTTTATTTTCCTCTCTCTTTTTTTATTTCAGTTAGTATTGTTGGTCTTTTCCTTTGTATAGAAATTATCAATTTTATTCACCCATTCATTCTAGAATAAGAGTTTGGATTTTGGAGTTCCATACATTTGAGTTTTTATCCTGGCTCAACCACTGTCTCAGACAGGATGGTCTAGAATATGCTGTGGTGATTATCCCAAAATCCCCCCACCATAGATAAAATATAAACCCAAGGGCACACCTCCATCAACTCACCTGCTCCAGCCACACCCTACCTGCCTTCAGTTACTACCCAAGTTAATCTCTATCGGGGATTAATGTACTGCTTAGGTTAAGGCTCTCATAAACCAACTATTTTACCTCTAAACTTAATTACATTGTCTTACACATGAACTTTTAGGGGACACGTAGTATCTAAACCATAACAGCCTTTTTCCTGGATGTGACACACATTCCTTCTACTTGAGTTTTATTGTCCAGAACAAACTCCAAGCTTCCCTTCAACTCTAATCTCACCAAGTACTTGGAAGGAATATCATAATGTTGACAAACAACTCCGATGTCTAAAAAGGTATTGCTAGCTGTATGACCCTAGACAGTCAAGAAACTTGCACAACAAATTTTTACTTAGCTCACAGTTTGTAGCTTGATGTTTCTCTAGACAGTTGTTCTGATCTTTGCTGAATTCTCTCATTCATGTGTGATCAGCTCTAGGTAAGCCAGGTGACTCTGCTTTTGTAAGCTGCCTGGCTGTCTGTTGAGACACCTCAGCTCTCTTTCACAGGATCTGTCCCCCTTTAGCAGGCTAGTCAGGTTTTTCTTATGATGCAGGCAGGGAACCAAGGAAGTAAACAAGAGAATAGAAGAAATCTTAAAACCTAGGATTGGAACTGGCATACCATCCTTTCTTCTGCATCCTATCTGCCAAAGGAAGTTTACAAATTCAGCAAACAAAGCTGTGAGCTAAAAAGTTTGTTGTTTAAACCACCAAACTTTGGGACAGTTTGTTACACAGTACTTGCTAACAGATACACATGCCTCATGTCTTTTAATCTCACAACATCCAAAGAGAAATGTTCTGTTCTTATTCATGTTTTATACTTTCATGGAATCCAGTTTAGCAATTTTTTTCTTTTAAGGACCATATGTTCAGCATTGTATCTAAGAAATCTGCGTACCCAAAGTCATGGAGATTTTTCTTGATTTTCTTCTAGGAGTTTAATAGCTTTAATTTAAGTCTATAATTAATGTCTTAATTTTGGGGAGAGGGAGGATATGATCCAAAGTATAGATCAAGGGTCTTTTTATTTATTGATTGATGGATTGCATATGGATATCCAGTTGTTCCAGCCCATTTGCTAAAAAGACTAACTTCTACCCACTGAATTAGCTTTGTACTTTTGTAAAAAATCAATTCACTGGCAAGAGTACATCTTGACTGGCAGGGTTAAGGACCCCTGAAGATCTGCTACAACATAAAAGCAATAAAGCTGGTAGCACTTGTTCACATTACTGTTTTCAGAACTGTGGAAAAACTAAATCTTACAATATGAAGAATGCTTATTAAAGAAAAACAGTAGAATTTCAGCAAAAGTCAAATTTGTTGCAATTCATCTTATTCTATTCCAATCCCATCCTGGATTTAATCTGTAATTCCAATGACTGGGAGCCAAGAGAGGAGGGCTGTGTTGGTAGAGGAGAGAACATGGAATTCTGCAGTGTGGGTATCTTGGGAGATGAGTGTGTAGCTAAACACAGGGGCCTTGTGGGAGTGTGTTAGCCTGAGTCAGACTAAGATCTCACACAACTAGCTATTCCAGGCCAGGATTCTTTTTTAAATTTTCGGTATGGGGGATTGAACCCAGGGGTCCTTAAACACTAAGTCACAACCCTGGCCCTTTTAAAAATATAAGGACTGTGAAATGGGACAGACATCATTACCCTATGTACATATATGATTACACAAATGGTGTGAATCTACATCATGTACAACAGTAGAAACGAAAAGTTGTACCCCATTTGTGTATACTGAATAAAAACACAGACTGTAAAAATAAATAAATAAATACATAAATGAATGAAAAAAAAATTATTTAGAGACAGGGTCTCTTGTTGAGCTACTTAGGGCATTACTAAATTACTGAGACTTGAACTCACGATCCTCCTGCTGGGATTACAGTTGTGTGCCACCATGCCCGGCTTGGATTTGGGTCTTTATCTTGCAGCTCATGGGAAGCTTTTGATGACTTTTATTTTGGGAGAGGAGAGAATCTAAGCCTAGCACTTTGGAGGTCCCTCTAGTTGCCATGGGAGGCCAGCCTGGGACATGGATGGGGTAAGGCATTCTGAAATAAAATCACCTTCCCTGAGATAGGTTTTCAAAGGGAACCCTCAGAATTATTGCTTTATCTGAGGGTTATCTCCTTGGGACTTACCTGGTTCTTAGTTATATTCTTGTTATGGTTTGGATCTGGAATGTCTCTAAAGGCTACGTCTCCAGTGCAGCAGTGTTCACAGTGGGGCTTTTGGGAAGTGATTGGATCATGGAGACTGACCTCATTGGTGGCATTATTGAGATGTGGTAGAATTTGTAGAATGTAGGGCCTAGTTGGAGGAAATATGTCACTGGGATGGAGAGGCATACCCCAGAAGGATATATCATGCCCCCAACTTCTTCCTCACTTTTTCTCTGCTTCCGGGTTGCATGAGGTAAGCATTTCTGTTCTGCCAGGTACTCCCGCCATGATGTTCTGCTTCAGCGCAAGCCCAAAATGATGAAACCAAGCAACATGGACTGAAACCTCTGAAACCACTACCTGAAATAAACCCTGTCTCCTTCAAGTTGTTCTTTCATCACAGTGACAGAAGGCTAACACAAATGTGAAGGGTGGGCACTTTAGATCACATAGTAACAGGATCTTTTACTCAGTCTAGAGGCTCTGTAGGAACTTGGCTGGAAATAATCAGGTGGGCCCTCAGTCACACCCCAGGCCACTGCTGTCAGACTGAGCTGGTGGAGGGCAGGACACATTCCAGCCCTTCCGATGCCTTACATGTACCAATGCAGGACAGCGTTAGCTAAGGAATGTCATACTGCACATTTCTTGCCATCTCGCCTTTGAACTTATTCTGTTTTGAATAATTGAGATAGAGACAGCACACTGTCTTCCCAAGCGCTTTATGTCAGTCTTTGAGGACACTTTGAGAATACAGCCTCTTGTGGTGTGGGGTGTCCACCGAGAGCCTTGCTTTCCCTCTCATTCTCACCCCAAACTCAGGATGTAGGGCCTTCATCTGCCCCACCCACTTGCCAGGAAGACTCAGGCCTCAGTGGCTGAGTCCCTGGGAAAGGAGGTTCTAGAATAGAAGCCAGAGAAGGGTCAGGCAGGTGTAACCCTAGTGGGTGAGCCCAAGCCTTTGGGGAAGTGGTTTTGGTGAAGGATATTTTTTTTTCTGGCGCTTCTTAAATCCTATCAGTGAGGCATCCAATTATGCCACTTATCTTAGGCTATAATTATTAAAATATCCTGAATTGTGATGCTAATAGCAAATTTGCTAAATGGAAATGAATTTTTAATATCATAATTTGCCTTTTCCTTTTTATCTGATTAATTTTCTCTCTAGATGTCACTTCCTAAGAACGAATGAAACACAGAAACATTTCTTGCCCTTTCTGCTTGGGACATATTTAGCTAGATTTCAGAACATATCTGAGTTTTTCAGGATCTACCCGATGGGCCTCTGCTCCTTTGTTTTGATGACCATTCACTCCTCCCTGGTAGCCTAACCTGAGGTTTGATGATGCCACAAATAAGGCATTCAGGGCACCATTGAGGCTAAAAATGCATCTAAAAGAGGCTGACGTGTGTGCCCCCAGACCCAGGCAGTCTGTGGCTGTTAGCAAGGTCACATTAGCAGCATAACCCACAGGTCAAAATGTCTTACATGCCCCTGGCTGCTCAGGCTCTTAGCGTGTCCCTTATGTTCTGGATCATACCCTGGGAGTCTCTCTTGGGCTCACAGACTAATTTTCTCCTGCCCATCACTGAGTCTGAAGAAGACAGAGCTGTTGAGACTGGGATAGGGGCAAAAGTTGCTTTTCTCCTCTCATACACATGTCCACAGGTATGCTAGTGTTCAGCGAAATCAGCATTTTGACTGAACAACCAAGGGTGTAGGAGAGTGGCTGATTTCCTGGCATCCATGAAGCTCTGTTCTGAATCGCCCCTACCCTCTGACTCCTGAAACTCTATCTTTCCCCAAGGAATGGGTGGTCTCCCTGGGTTGTCTCAGTTCCTGATGTGATAGACTTATGCTGACTCTCACCCTCAGTCCTTAATCATGCCTGTGACTGACCCTGTGCAGTGAGCCCAGCTCAAGAGTGCATTCCAGGCGCAATACACAAGAATATTCAGATGTGAAATGATCCTTGAAGGCCTAGATCCCAGGTCTAGCACCTCTACCACCTGCTAGTCCTGTCGTGAGAAATCCCTCAGCCGGTCACTGGTTCAGTCACTGCAAATACGCAAGTCAGAAGTGTTATCAGGCATGAAAAGTGAGCATGAGTTCCTGGTTTAACCCAATACATTGATTTGCCACAGAATACAACTTTGTTCATTCAAGTATTGATTAAGTGTCTACTGTATGTGCCAGGAACTGTTCTAAGTGAGCAGACATAAAAGCGAACAAAGCAGAAAAATATCTGCCCTTTTGGAGTTTATATTCCAGGAGGAAAAAGAACAGATAACAAACAAATACAATACGAAGTATGCGAGGTGACCACGAGCAATGTGAAGACAGTAAGAAATGTAAAGAAAGATGCAGAATAGAAGGGAGGGGACTAGCGGAGAGGAGGCTTCCACTGGAAATAGGGAGGGCAACAGTAGGAGATGAGACCAAAGAAGGTCTTAAAGGCCATGTGAGGACTTTTCTTTGACACTGGGTGAGATAGGAGGCCACAGAGGGCTTAGAGCTTGCAGTGACATGATCTTCATTATGTTTTAAAAGGATCACTCTGGATACAGTGTTAAAATTAGACTATAGGAGGACAAGGACAGAATTAAGGAGAAGGCTATAGCAAAAATCCATGCAGGAAAGGATGGTGGCTTGGATCAGGATGATAATGGTGGAGGTGGTGACAACTAATCACATTCTGGACATGTTTTAAAGACAGGCCAACAGAACTTAGCTGATGAGTTGAAAGCGAAACATAAAGAAAAAGCAGAATGGAGGTAATTGCAATGCTTCTGCCCTGGGAACCTAGAAGCACGGTGCTGCCCTTTGTTGAGATGAAGAAAGCTGGAGAAGGGCAGCTTTGAAGAAGATCGGGAATTAGGTTTTGGACATGCTCAGTTTGTAAATGCCTATCGGACAACCAAGCGAAGGCATTAAATAGGCAGTTGGTTGAGCCTGGAACTCAGGAGTGGGAATCATCTGCATTTTGATGGCATTTTTAGCCAGGAGACTAGAATAGAATATAATTCAGATATTGGATAAATAATGATCCTTTAAAAATACATCCATAACAATATTTTTACCAAGTAAAGGTAAATACTGCTGCAGTGTTCCCTTCTCAATATGGGAACAACTTAATTTCTCTTTGGTTTCTTTCTCCAGTCATGTATTTTGATTCTGAATAAAGGGGGGAAAGTTTTTACTGTTAAGAGAGGGAGATTAATATAGAATTGCTTCAAAATGGGATTCAAACTGTGGATCCCGCTCAAGTTGTTTCCAAAAAGTGCAGCCAGGAGACAGTATTGCCTGGGAAGGTCCTTGCATGCACTTATGAAAGAGGAGAACACGGTGTTAAAACTTCCAGGGTTCTAGAAATAGACTTCCTTTTTTTTTTTTTTTTTTAAAGCAGTGAACAGTTGAGAAAAAGCTTTTAACATTTTAAATACCCTTTAACCAGGGATATTTATTTCTGTGAACTGATTTACATATAATTAGAATACCTACAGTTTCTAAGGGGAAAATACATCCTTTTTCTGAGCTATAGAATACAATGTTGGAGGCTTTTCAGGGAATAGGGAATAATAAATGGGAGAAAAATATCAGAGTTCAATTTCTTTTATAATTCACCAATATTTTCAAGGCTTCCAAATAGATTTTTTAAAAAGTAGCTATGGGGCAGTGGTTCTATATTTTCCATCAATTCTCTAATTAAAACAGGATTTGGAAAAGAAAAAAAAAGTGCTTTGTTCACTGAAATGATTCTTTACATTGAAGAGGCTATAACGGGAATTCCATAATAGTATATAATATATCTGAGCAGCTCGGTAGATTCACGTGCAGATGAGATTCTGCCAGGTCTTGGAAGCTATTCCCTGGTGATTACCTTTCCTTTTCTTTATCCCATTGGTGAGTGATAAAATAGGTGGGGCACTCCCATGCCTGACTTTCCTAGGGGTACTTTAGCCAGCATGAAGTTGGTGGGGTCAGGGCTAGAGAGAATGCTGCACCTGAGCTGCCCCAGGCCTGGTGGTGAAGGTGTGTGATGCTCCAGGTGCTACAGTAGCCCGGCCTCCCTGATCGTTTCAAACGGAGGGGCTCCTGAGCAAAGGGCTATGTGGAGTCATGGTTGGGCTCTCTTGTTCCACATTTGCATGATGAATGAGTGTTTTCAGATTTAGAATGCAAAGAAAGAGGAAAGGAGGAAGAAGAGACAGAATCTCAGTCCCCGCAGTCAGTCAGATGTTCCCAGGTCCAGCATACCTAACTCTTGCTTTTACTTCCAGAGGAGGCTTTCTGGGCTGTGGAGCCAAGTTCCTTTTCAGATACAGAACTGAAAGTTACTTATGCACCAGAACAAACTTGGGTCTCAGTGACTACCAGCTTGACAGAGAGACAGGTCAAGGTGTAATATGGACATTGAGAAAATTGTCTTCAAGGGAAAACCCTGTGGTAGAGACACCTTGTACTATATTTCTCTGACCCTCTTGCATTTAGCATCTGGCCAATCGGTAGTGAGTAAAAGCAAAGGTGATCACTTTCAGGCTCTGGCATTTAAAAGTGAGTGTTGTGAGTGTGTGTTTTAAATTCCTGCTGTAACAAGATAGAAGAGAGCTAGATTAATTATTGAGTCATCATGAAATGTGGTCTGACTAAAACTCTTTGAAACCTGAAGATTTGTTGGGGTAAGTCACTGAGATTTAAGGATTTAATTGTTACTGCAGCATAGCAGAGCCCATCCTTACTAGTATCATCCCTAAATTTTTAGTCATTTACATAATTCAGGGTGTCTTAGTCACTTGTGTGGTTTGGATCTAAGAAGACATATGTTTCAGAGAATGAGCCTCATTCTGCCTTGTTTAGGGCCATTACAACCCTATATGTTGGTGATGAAAGATTTTTTGAGTGGTGGTCACCAGATGGGAGTTGGAGTCAACTTCTCAACTTTCACCTGGTTAGGTACATGGATTCTACTTTCTATAGTATGTATGAAATTAAATTGTTCTCACATCCTAATCAAGGAGACACAATTTTCCTTAGAAAGAGCAACATCCCATATAAAATTGTGTGTATTGGGTCATCTTTCATCTACCTTTGAAGTGATTCATGACTCTCTAAGCTAATAAAACACCTTGCTGAAATAAAACGATCCATCCAAGCAAATAAAAACCCTGACAGAGTTACTATATGGCATTTTCTAGGGAGCTATAACTGTGATAGCTAGTTCATTGAGAACTAAGTAGAAAACCCAAACGCTGGCAAAGCTGCAAAGGAGAAATGAATCACCATGGGGGGGAGTCTGTGCCAGGAAGCACTCTCAGGTCATCAAATATATAGACTCTCAGAGTGAGAGGACTTTGAGCAGGCAGCCAGGCTGGCTTCTTGCCACGGGCATGCGAGGGCTGTCATCCATGGGCTTTAGATGTTTGCAGTGCTTCGCTTCTGACCCACCTCATGCCAGACTCCATGCAGAAGAAGCAATAGAGGTCAATCTTCTTATTAGGAGGCCTGTGGATCTGCTAGGGAGGTAGGGTTGTTTGGGGACATCCTAAAACACTGAAGAGTTAATAGGTTTAGGAAATATTAGTGAGTTTTCAAAATAAATATAGGGAGACCCTATTGAATCCTGTCTCCAGGTCAGCATTTCCCATCCCCTGTGTCCTCGTTGTTGGTCTCATCCTCTTAGAATGGGACTGGGACCCTTTGTCTGGGTCCCATTATAGCATTCTCAACAGGTGGTCATTTGATCTATGTTCAATAATTTCCAGTGTCTGGGAGCTTATTGCCTGTCCAAAGAAGGCCTGCTGGACAATTCTCTATGATGTGTTGAAACCTGCATTCACCTACAGATAGAACACCTGCCCTCAGGTCTAATGCCATGCAGGTCCACTCTTGCTCCCACGCAACAGCCCTGGGCCTTTGCTCATGGCTCTCAGACCACACCCCCAACTTGTACACAGGGTTCCCTAACACCTTCTCTCCAGCCCCAATGTCCCATTTTACACAGAAACGTGGACATGGCTTCTGGACCACTCTCATCTTGGATGATTTCTCTGACTTGTTCCACTGTGAAAGGCCCAGGTCTGAGGCCCCCACTGGTTATATTTTCTCTCACTATCACACTGCCTGAGGTGCACCACCAACCCAGAGAAGGTGGTGGTGGGTTTTGGCCTTGAAAGTCTCCGTCTTCTAACTTCTCTATCTCATCATAAAGTCATTGGAAAAACCCTCCTTTGGAACTTGCTCCTATATCAACCAACAATGACAGAAAGGTGGGCCATGATAGCAAACCCACGTGTTGTGGCAGTTAGCACACTGTCCTCAGGTCATCATTGCATAGACCAGGCTTGTGTCAATACCTCTGTTTCTTCAGTAAAAAAACTGGATAGTTCAGAGTATTAGCTGTTCTCTTGGTCGGTGAAAAGTCACTGGTAAGGAAGAACGACTCATTGATATCTCTTTTGAATTATATTTTTTAAATAGTTAAAGCCTCACAAAAAATTTCAGAATTAGTACATAGAATTATTTCATGAAACTGTGGTATATATATACAATGAAATATTACTCCGCCATAAAGAATGATAAAATTATGGCATTTGCAGGCAAATGGATGAAATTGGAGAATATCGTGCTAAGTGAGATAAGCCAATCTCAAAAAACCAAAGGACGAATGATATCGCTAATAAGTGGATGATGACACATAATGGGGGGAGGGAAGGGTTAGTGTTAGGGTTAGAGTTAGGGTTAGGGAGGGGGGCAAGAATGGAGGAAGGAAGGGACTGTGTAGAGGGAAAAGAGGGGTGGGAGGGGTGGGGGAAGGGAAAAAATAACAGAATGAATCAAACAACATTACTCTATGTAAATTATGATTACACAAATGGTATGCCTTTACGCCATGTACAAAGAGAGAAAGAAACATGTATTCCATTTGTTTACAATAAAAAAAAGAATTATTTTATGAGTCTTCCCCCAATGATATCTTACACAGCCAGAGTGCATTGTCAAACCAGGGAGCTGATGTAGGACAAGACTTTTAACTCAGATACAAACCTTATTTGGATTTACTGTTTCCTTATTGAGTGTGTATATTTGTAGTTCTATGAAATTTCATCACTGTGCAGCCTTCACCACCAAAGTAATTCTCATTATCCCCCTGATAATCACATCCTTCCCCAACCAGTGACCCCTGGCAACCACTGTTTCCTTCACTCTAGTTTTGTCACCTGTGAAAATGCTTTAGAGAGAAGAGAGAGATGAGAGAGAGAGGAGAGAGAGAGAGAGGAGAGAGGAAGAGAGAAGTGTGTGTGTTTCAACTTAGCATAATGCCTGTGGATATCTTCTGCTGCCATATACTCATGATCCTAAATTACTGGATGGTTTAGTATTTTAAACAAACAATGTGACAAGATCTCCCTAATGGGTATGGTTAAATCAATAAGCCATTGGCTTACAAGTGGAAGAGTGACTCTTGCCCCTAAGGCCAGTACATGGAGGGATCCCAAGGAAGCTCAGGTATAGCATAGCCCTGAGCAGATCCTTTGGACTCTGGGACTAGAAATGGGCATAGCTGGCTTTCTACTTTCTTCTACCAAATACCTCTGTGATTTCAGACACTAACATTTTTCATAGTCTAAAGATTGCAGCATTGTTAAAAGGTGGGAATGAAAATCAAGAGTAATTAAACTTGTCATGATTTCTTTCATAGATTATGAAATCTTGCTGTAGATTTCTTTCAGGGAAACATTTTATAGGGGCAATGAACAGTCATGTTTTCCAATTCCCTCCATGACATATGCCTTCAAAAGGTATCTGTTTTTTGGTTGTCTGACCTAGAGAAAAGTTTGTACAGATTCAGATTTCATTCCACTTCAGTAAACTTGGAAGCTATTAGCCATGGAAAATATCTAGTGTAATCTGGCAAATATTAATATCGCTGTAGAGCATTTCATCTGTAAATGGGAAAGTAAAATATGTAAAAATTGAGGATTAGATAGAAAAGCAAGCTTCTCATGTTTTGGGAATGTAAATGGTTATTTAGTGAGCTTATCTGCTTATAACACTACCACCACATGGGGAATTGGACTCTTGTTATTAAACCTTTCTAGAAACTTAGAAAGTTGAATAGGAAGAAAATTTTCTAAAACAATCTTCAAGAATTAAAAATTCATTGGCTATAGATCTGCTGATTTGGTCACAGAGTTTAAGCAAAAGTGTTGATTGTTTTTTGTAAATATAATTGAACATGTAGATATGGTAGTATAATTATTTATTTATTCAACAAATATTATTCAATGACTATTTCATGAAAAGGCTTCTCTGATAGATATCCAAACATATTTGTTGAATAAATAATAAATAATGAATGAATGAGTGAGTGAACAAGGAAAAGTTAATTAAAATGTGACTACATGATTTGGAATTCTTAATGAAACAAATCTTAGGATAACAGATGTTCAATAAAGAATCTGTTGTAATGTCTAAATTACACAATTATCTTTATGAATAAGAAAAAAAATTTTTTTGGTGTTGCTGGGGAGGGAACCCAAGGGCACTCTACCACTGAGCTACATTCCCAGTCCTTTTTATTTTTAATCTTGACAGAGGGTCTTACTAAGTTGCTGAGGCTGGCCTCAACTTGCAAACTTCCTGTCTGAGCCTACCAAGTCACTGGAATTACAGGTGTGTATCGCCCTGCCCAAATATGAATACAATTTTGTATGTTATCTAAATCAATTCTAGAAATGATTATTAAATACTATAGGCTGTATATTATACATACATTGGAAGTCACTTTCTTTATTCTTCTATGTTTTGATTACTATAGATGGTATACACAAATGGTATGAATCTACATTGTGCACAACCATAGAAATGAAAAGTTGTACCCCATTTGTGTATAATGGATCAAAATGCAGCCTGTAAAAATAAATATATATATATATATACTTCTAACCAGAGAAATCAGTGAAGACATTATTCTTCATTAGTACTACCAGGTCAGTCTGCAACATATTACTAATACTAAGTTAATGTTTATGTTAATTTTAATGTGAATACTCAGCAACTATCTTTTTGAGCCCTTATTAAGTACCAGGCTCTGTAATCACATGTCATAAGCTTGGTTGTATTTAATCATCACCACTACCTTAAGAAGTTATTGCACCATCTTTATAAATGGTGAAATTGAAACTCAGAGGACTTCAATGATTTTCCCAAAGGTCATAGTGACAAGAAGTGGCAAAATCAGGATTTGAACACAGGTGACTTTCTCCAAAGCCAGAGCTCATCATCTCCTCTACTGTCTCCATACTGTTTTAACTCCTATCTGTTCATTACAGTCACTGTGAATGGTTCTGGAGATGAAGCCTTTCTGGATTTACTGTAGCTTCTTAGAAACAATGGTAACTGCTTTTTTTTTTTTCCTTCAAAGATTTGCTCCCTCCATCTGTTTGAATCAGTATGATCATGCAGAAAAGAAAATTAAGTGATGAGCTGATTTAAAAAGAGAAATATTAGGCTTCACAAACCTGGTAGTCACAACCATTGGAATCAGTTCACAGTGACTAGGAGGTGGGACAAGGGTGGGGACCTTGGGAGTCCTTGGGCACGTGCCCTGAAAGAACCTCGACTGGTTCCATGCCAGTGTAAGCACTGTGGCCTTGACCACATCCAGGGATGCCTCTGCCCATAACTCCACAGGATGCAGAGGGCCAGTAGCCAGCAGGAGGGCAGCAGTTAGGGCACCTCTCTTGCCAACCCATTGGTAAGGAAGTCAGGGTATTCTAATGCCAGCACTTTGTACAGGAGTCTTCCCTGATTCCACGGAAGTTCCCGAGGTGCCCATGCACTTGTCCTACTCTGTGGAAATTGCTTTTTAGACTGTTCACATATCTGCAAGCGCTCAAGGGCAGGAGAGAGTCTACTTGCTCACTGCTTTGTCCCAGGCATGAATGAGGGCCCAGAGCACAGTGACTGCCCTATAAGTAATCACTAAGTAATTGGAATGTTTTCCCAATCAAGAGCAGAAAAACAGTACCTTGGGGAACATTATGTAAAGGAACTGATGAGGTCTAAAGTTTTTCTTGCGTCTGAATTCACGTCGTGTAAGCAAGTCTTCTGGTTTCATTCCCTCTGACCTGACCTCCTTTGCCAACTTAACGTTCTCTGTTCTTTTTCTGCTCCTTGATGACCTTTTGCTTCCTCCTTTATTTCCTTGCATTTATTCCTTCCTTCCTCTCTGTCACTTTGGTTGGTTTTGTCTATTTCTCTGAAATTCTTTTTAAGGAGTAGATGGCAGGGGGAAAAGTATAGTTCTTAATAGCTTAAGGACAACTCCAAGAAGAAAACAAGTAGAATGTTAACCTTCCAAACCAGCAAAGAAAATTCTATCTACCCAGTAGACTATAACAAGGATGGATAAAAAGAAGGTATGAAAAATAGAAAAATAAAAAGGCAGAAATAAATGTTAATGTAAGAAGAATTAGGATAATTATAAATCGCTTAAGTTCATTAATAAAAGTATAATGACTCTACTTGAAAGGATAAAAATCAGGCAATATGTTGTTTTTAAGAAACATTAGAAAAAAAGGGTTACAGAAAGGAATAATGAAAGATTTGCCAATAAAAAGCCTGGATAAAAAAATTTAATATCATAGAAATCATAATTTAAGGCACTAAATATTAGAAGGAGAAAAAATGAGGATATTCTATATTGGCTGAACAAATAATATATTGAGAAACATAGTGATTATGAACACGTATGTTCCTGACAATATACATCAAAATACATAAAAAAACAACTGACAGAGCTAAGGAGAGAAGTAAATTTAAAAATCATAGTTAAAGGTTTAAATGCACTCTCTTAAAGACTAGTAGCTAAAGTATACAAAATGAGCAATGATATAGAAGACGATTATAATAAAATTTATCTGTCCCTATCTATCCTGAGAAACAAAATATTTTTTGTTCAAATGCACATAGAATGAACACAAACAAATTATGATATGTTAGACCATAGACAAGAGGGTCTGTTTTCTGTTACTGTACCAGGACACCACAAGCTGGGTAATTTATAACAAATAGAAATTTATTGGGATCATGATTGTGGAGACTGAGCAGTCTGATTGCATGGTGCCAGCATTAGGTGAGGGCCTTCTTGCTGCATCATGACCTGGCACAAAAGAGGCACATAGAAAAATCATCACTCATTCTTTTATGAGGAGCACACTTCCTTGATCACTAACACATTCTTAATATAATAACCTTAATTTATTTATGAAGATGGTGCCCTCATGACTACTCATCTCTGCTCCACCTCTTTTTAAATAATTTTAAAATTTGTTCTAATTAGTTGTACATGGCAGTAGAATACATTTATACATTTTAATAGATCATACATAAATGGAGTGTAATTTTCCATTTTTCGGATTGTACATATTGTACATGTTGTAGGATCACATTGGTCATACAGTCTCATATATGTACCTCATATATGTACATGAGGTAATAATGTCTGTTTCACTGTACTATCATTCCTACCCCTTTATTCCTTCCCCTTCCTTCATTCCCCTTTACCTAATATAAGTAACTCTATTCTTCCCCACCCACTCCCCTTTATTGTGAATTAGCATCCACATATCAGAGAAAACATTTGGCATTTGGTTTTTTGGGTTTGGCTTATTTCATTTAGCACGATATTCTTCAACTCCATCCATTTACCAGCAAATGTCATAATTTTATTCTTCTTTAAAGTTGAGTAGTATTCCATTGTGTGTATGTGTATACATATAATATATACATATACATATACACACATATATATACACATATATATACATATTACACACATATATATATACATATACATATATACCACATTTTCTTTATCTATTCATCTATTGAAGGGCACCTAGGTTGGCTGCTCCACCTCTTAATACTGCTAAGATGGCAATTAAATTTCAACAAGAGCTGTGGAGGAGACACTCAAACCACATCAGCCACAGAAGAAGCTTTCTTTGAATTTCACATTTGTAAAAGAATTAACATCACACACACAGTGCTTCTGACCTTGATGCCATTAAATTGAAATTTCAAACTATGTCTATAAATTTAAAAGTACTACCAAATAGCTCAAAGTGAATGGCAATGAAAGTACCACATGTCCAATTTCATCGATCACATTCAAAGCAGTACTCAGAGGTAAATTTATAGCTTTAAATAAATTTACCAGAAATTAAGAATGAATGCAAACGAGAGAGTTAAGCTTTCAACTTACAAAGTTCAAAAAAGAAGTAGGCTAAAGTCAAATAAACAAGATTGAAGGACACAAGCAAGAAAATAGGCAGAAATCAATAAATCTAGAGAACTAAAACAATAGGAAATTAACTGAAGGTGTTCTTTAGAAAGACTAATAAAATAGAAAAGCCTCTGGCAAGACTTAGAAGAGAGGAGGAAATACAAAGAAACAAAATATGAGACACAAAGATGAACTAGATGAAGTTCTGGAAAAGCGTAAAATCCCTAAGGTGGCCCGACCTTAGAACTGTTAACTCTTAATGAAACTGAAATGAGATCATCATCACATTTTTAAAAAAGCCCTGTCTCCAGATCATTTGACAGCTTTGTTTAACAACACACTCCAGGAAAGGGAAAGCCCCACCTTAAAACATCACCCTAGGAAAACAGAAATCCAGGAAAAACCACTCATGCAATTTTATCTGGCTAGTATAACTTTGGTTTCCAAACTGGATGAAAGCAATTCAGGAAAAGAAAAAATTTAAGTCAGTTTCCCTGTAAACACAGATGTGAAAAAGTCTAAATATGTTATTAATACACAAATCTAACATTTTTGTCTTTTAAAACACATATAATCAAGTTGAGTTTACCCAAGAAATTCAAGAAAGCTTAAGCACTTGATAAACCTATCAACGTGATTCAATTTATTAATGGAATAAAAGAGAAAAATGTTGTGACTATTTTCAGAGATGCAAATGAAACATTTGATAAAGTTCAACACCTATTCATTATTTTTAAAAATACCTCTAGAAAACCCAAATGAAAGGGAAATTTCTAATATTAACCAAGGCTATCTACTAAAAAAAAAATCTTATGTGCTATTTCTTACAGCCATATTTATGAAGGAGGAGTTTGAGACATCCCAGGTGACCCTCATTAAGAGAATGGATAAGAAAATGGAATCTATATGTCTGGTTTTGTTTATCTTTCTTTTTTTCAGTAAAACTATATACAAAGAGCAATGCAAATACATCTTAACATAGTGTTGAGTCAAGAATGAAATTTATAACATTTTGAATTATAAAGACAAACATAAAAGACACTTCATATTTTTCAAAGATACCCGCTATCTAGTGACATCAATTAATACATTAGAGAGGGTGCCTTTGGGTAGAGAGGAAAAATGGAAATAAGAAACTAGAAGAAAGAACAAAATAACCAAACCAGTTAAGAGCCCTGCATGGATCAATGAGGATTGTGTGCATTGAACTGGGGAAGGAGGTTCCTTCCACTCCGCACATTCATGGGCCAAAAGGAAAAAAAAAAAAAGCCCCTGTTCAACCCATATGATGTGGTAACCTGAGTGGTGACTGTGGTAACCAATAGCTCCTGGGGCTAACTCTTCCCTGGGTCATCTCAGGCTCAGAGTCACTGATCTTGCTACTTTCTGGCTCTCCATGGTGCTTCTGAGCCCAATACTCCTCACCCAAACTGGGCAGCCCCTCTATACCACATGCTGAAAACTGCCCTGAGTGTCTAGGAGGCTTACAAGGGAAAGTGGGTCACAGCATTTCAAACTTGATCTCTCATTTGGCCTCTAGATTCCCGCATTCGAGACTCTACCTACTAATAGTCATCTCAAATATATTAAATGTCCAAAATGGACTTCTGGATTTTCCCACGGACTGCTCCAAGTTTGCATTCCTTTTCCTCTTGTCCATGGCAGTAAATGACTCCCCTGTTCCATTTTGTTATGGCTCGGATGTGAGTTTTCCCCCAAAAGCTCACATGTGAGACAATGCAAGAAGGTTCAGAGGAGAAATGAGTGGGTTGGGAAAGTCTTAACCTAATCAGTGAATTAACCCCCTTGATGGGATTAACTGAAGTGGTAGGGTGTAGCTGGAGGAGGTGGGAATTGGGGTGTGACTTTGGGGTATATATTTGTATCTGGCGAGTGGAGACTTCTCTGTCTGCCTCCTGATCACCATGTGAGCTGATTCCCTCTGCCCCACTCTTCTGCCATGATATCCTGCTTCACCTCGTCCTGAGGAATGGAGCCTGCTGTCTATGAGTTGAGACCTCTTTAACCATGAGTCCTCAAATAAACTTTTCCTCCTCTACAATTGTGCTTGGAATTTTTAGTCGCAGTAGTGAAAAAGTTGACTGACTGAAACACATTTATAACTTGTGACATCTTTTTTTTTTTTTTGGTGCTGGGGATTAAACCCAGGGGCACTTAACTACTGAGCCTGTCCTTTTTATATTCTATTTAGATACAGGTCTTGCTAAGTTACTAAGGGCCTCACTAAGTTGCTGAGACTGGCCTTGAATTTGCAGTCCTCCTGCCTCAGTCTCCCAAGACGCTGGGATAACAGGTGTGCGGCACTGGGCCTAGCTCCTGTGACTTGCTAATTATTATCAAGTATGACTTTAAGCTACAGCCTGAATCTAACCTCTACTAAATTTCTAACCTAGTATAAACCATCACATCTATCACTAATGACTTAGTTTCTTAACTGCTTTTCCTTCTTGTGCCCTATAGGCTGTCCTCCATCCAGCAACCAGAATGATTATTTAAAGATATACATCAATTCACTTTCCTGCTTAAAAGTTCCCATGGCATCCCCATCACACGTGGAATAGAAAGCCAATTCCGAATCAAGACCCACACACGTTCCTACCTGACCTGACCTCTGGCACCCTGTGGCAGCCATTCCCACCACTGCTTTGATCACTCTGTTACGTAGAGACTTTTCTTGGCTCCTGGGCATTCACACTAAGGTTCTTCCCACCTGTGAAACTTGACATGCAGTGTCCCTTGTGCTCTGGATGATCTAGCAGGTGCTCTTGGTGCCTGGACCATAACGTATTCCTTGATTCTCAGTGCTTCTGAGCACATAGCCAGATTTCCCCTTGCCAGCACCTGTGTCCTCTTGTCTGAGTCTTTTCTGCAGTGAGCAACTTCTCTGACTATACCAATGTCAGGTTACAAGTGCCAGAGAGTTAGTGCTCCCTGATAGAAGCCATCTAATGAGATGGTAATTAGAGTATAAATACCCCAACTCTCTCATTCCTTTCCGTGGGACAGGGTCTTAGAGGCATGTGTCTTACACTGGATCCCAGGATCCCTGGCAGTGGTAAGTTCTAAAGTGGCAGTGGTCCACAGTGGCAACTTGCTTGATGACTCTACATTTATTAACTTCCTTCTTTTTCCTTCTCTCACTTTCCCGCTCCTCTACCAGCACCTCCTGGGACCAACCTCTCAGACAGACTACCTGCCCAATAATTCTTTGTTTCAGGTTGGCTTCTGGGAGAGTCCAGCTAAGATGCCACCCATCCTATCAGGGCTCAACTGAAGCCTCCCCTCCTGGAATGAGCAGCTCAGCAAAGTGTTCAGGAGGGTGGCATCTGGGATCAAATTGCCTAGGTAAGAGCCTGACTCTTCTGCTCAGTAGCTTTGTGAACTTGGGTCCTTGTGCTCAATTTTCTCATCTTTCAAGTGAGAAGTAATAATTGCAAACTACCTCATTGGGTTGCTATGACAATTAAATGCATTAATAAATATAACACACTTAGAACAGAGCCTGGCTTGTAGTTAGCACTTAATAAGCATTATCTTGCAATCCCTGAACATGCCAACTAAAATAGGTCTTGACCTTGTTACTCTTAATTCCTTTTCCTAGCCTTTTTCTCTCTGAACACACCAGTATCTGATATTGTATTAAATTCTGTTTGTTCATTGTCTGCTTTCTATCTTGCTTAATAGGCCCCTTCGTGTGTGAACACAAGGACTCAATAGTAGTCGCCACCATACCTCCCAGATCCTAGCACAGGACCTGACTCACAGCAGATACCTAAGGGATATTAATCTTGTAAATGACTCTAGTTAACACCATTCTTAAAAGGCCCTGAACAACCCCCCTACTGTCTCTCAGGGGCCAAGTAGTCTAGGCAAACCTGTTCCCTTCTCCAATCTCTCTTTTTCAAACAGGGTGCTTAATAATCAGAATGGACACCAATTTACTGTCTGCACTGGGCATGACACAGGGCCATACATTTTGTGCATCTCATTGGCCAAAACAATAGCATAGTTTGAGAAATTGCTGTGGATATGTGGGGTGAGGGTGGCATTTATGGGTTTGGGGCAGGAAGTGACTTGATTCAGGATTGTGTTTGCAGAAGCTTACTGTGCAGTATGTGTAGTTAAGGGGGTGGTTAAGAAGGAGGACTCTCAGTGGCAATTCCCCATGTTCAGTATTGAGGTGGTTCCTGAAGAGTCCTGCCAACTGCATTCTGGAGAGACACACAAGTGTCCATGCCCTGGTGGCCTGTCTCCCACGCTGATCCTAGTGAGCTGGGAGAAGTCTTCAGTCATCACCTGCAAGGCCAGAGACAAACATACCCTGAATGAGGACCAGCTGGGAGGACTACAAGCTGGTGCAGGTTATCTCGGGATGACAGTAACGAGAATTAGATGGTGGGGAATCTGCCAGAGCTTTGAGATCAGCATCACGCCCAGCCCAGGGTCTGAAGGTGACAGCCAAGGAAAATACAAAAACAGTGTGGGATGGGCATTGTGTACATAGCAACCTGCCCTGAGGTAGCCCTGGATGCCCCCCAGGATCTCCTCAATGCCCCAACAGCTGCTGGACCTTTCCATCGTGTGTCCCTCCCCTCCATGTGAATAGGCAGTTGTGAATCTAACGTCAGTGAGGAGCAAAGAGATAAGGCTCATTCAATGTAGCCAGGAGGCTGCATGGTTCACAGGAAGTGATCCTTCCTGGCTAAGGTGGAAAACGTGTGCTTCAGATGGAATCAGCACTGGGGTGGACTGAAGCATCACATGTTAAAAAGCCATGTGGATGACATGAAAAACCCACACGATAGAGAGTCAACCAAATTCTAGAATTTGGAGAAAGGACAAAATAAAGAACAAGGACAGGCTGAAACAGCCAGTCTAGGGACCTTAGGTAAATTCTAAGCCTTTGTGCCTGTGTCTTCTTCCCCAAAGAATACCAGAATAGTTGGCAGTTTGTCCCTAGATAAGAAATGCATTAAACATACATGTGCTACAAAGGCGAACTGTAAATACTGTCATCACTGTTTCCTTTCCAACGAGCCAAACAGCCATGCTGGGCATCAGCCCACAGTCATCAGTGAGACCACTATTGCTGGGAATTAATTGTAAACCCTCACACAATTTCATGCACCATTTTTGTTAGCTCAGGTAGATGGGACCCCCATCTTACAGAAAAGGGAGGCTAAGGTCCAGGGAGTCTAAAGAAGTAGATTCTGAGGTACACAAGTCTGGTCCAGCATTGGTTGAGAGCAGGCTCTAAGCCAGAGAGGAGTGGTGGGAAACAGGAGTCCAAAGGATCCTGCAAGCCACAGTCCAGATTGCCTGCAAGTCACGTTTGGAAGCATCCCTGAACCTCCGCACAGGAGGCCTTGGGTAAGGTCTGTCCTTCCTTGTTTTCATTCTTAGTAGGGAAGCATTCAGGAGTTGGTCTGGATTCTAGAAAGCTTGTACCAGTTGGAGGGTCCTGACCAGCAGTGACAGCATTGTGGACAGAATAGGGTGTCTGTGTTATTTAATTGTTCATCACTGTGACAAATGCCCGAGAAAAAACCACTTAAAGGAGAAATATTTATTTGGCTCATGATATCAGAGGTTTTAGTGCATGGTCTTTGAATCTGAGGTGAGACAAACCATCATGGTGTAAGGACTTCACAGAGGAAAGATAACAGCTCATGGTAGCTAGGGAGTAGAGAAAGAAGAGGAAGGGACCAGGGACAAGATGTAGTCCCCAAAGGCATGTCCCCCACAGATGTACTTTCTCCAATTATGTCTCAGCTATCTCTAAGGACCACCACCTCCCAGCAGTGTATTCAGCTATCAATGATTCAATCCACCGCTGAGGTCACAGCCCTCACCATCCAATCACTTTCCAAAAGCCCCAGCTCTGAACAGTGCTGTACTGGAGACCAAGCCTTCGATACATGAGACTTTCAGGGACATTCAGTTCCAAAGCATAAACTCTTTGCCAGCTCCAGGCTGAGCTGGGATCTTGAGGTATCAGCACAATGTGTCCTCAGGTAGGAGTCATTGAGAGGTACCCTTGGTGGTCTTGAGGCTTTATGAAAGGATCTCAGATCTGTGACTCAGGCCTGTCCCCAGAGGAGGTTCTCCAGTGGTTGGGGGCGGGGGGCTAAAGGAACCACATGAGCATCAGTAACCACCTCTCTTCCTCTCTGCCAGTAGAATTAAAGATCCCCCCAAATGCCAGCATGTTCTAGGCCATGAACTCTACTGCCATTATGACTTTGTTCTGAAACAGTGGACCTTCATCACAAGGGCAAAGATCAAGCACAGAGCCAGTTCAGCTCCCCTCCTGTGAAGCAGAGAGGTTCAAGATTGCCAAGTGCACCTTCTAAGAACATCTCACCATGGCTGACTGACTGAAAGCTGAGCACTTCCAGACTACAGTGACTGAGGTCAAGCAGTCCTTTTTTCTCACCTGCCATCCTAGGCCATCCCAAACAGACTACTTTCACCCCAAACCTCTTCTGTTGCCTGGATGGACACCTGCCATTCCACAGGCTGACCTGGCCTTCATGGACTACCTTAGGTGTTCTGGAACCAGGGGACTAGCTGACCTTTGCCAAGGAACACTGTCAACAGGCATGGTGCCCTGACTGCACCCAGGCATTGCCCTCTGTGACACCTTCCCAGGTGATAGTCATTGCCCTGGGGTGACATTACCAGGCTTGCAGGGTGCCCCATTTGTGGCTTTGGTCCCTGTAGTTCTCTCCAGTGCTCCTGGACACTGACCTGGGACCTCTTTGGGGGGTCCTGGTCCCTCCTCCCCTTCTCAAGCTGCACAATAGAGATTCTATCATCAGGGTCTCAAGAGAATAAGGGTGTCTTGCCTGTCGTGTACACAGCCCTCCCCAGGAGCAAAGAGAGAAGCTCTCACATGGACTACACTTCTAACCTGGCCAGTAAGGACAATTCCATTGGGGTCAAGTTTCATGCCACTTAAAGTAGCATTCACTACTGCATTCTGGCTTTTCCAGATTATGAAGGATGGGTGTTTTTGGTGGGAGGAGCTAATTTAGGGGATGGACAGTGCAATTTGAATATTTGCATAAAGAACAAAAAATGTTTCCTGACAGAGGCAAATTTGTTGTAAATTGAAAATTCTAGACTTAAGTATTATATGAAAATCCTCTTTCTACTTTTAAAAAAGAACAGGGCCTCTGAAATTCTGCCACATGGGCCTAAAATTCCTATTTTATGGCCTGATGGCTTTGGGAAGGTTGTATAACTTCTTCAAGCCTCTGATTTCTAGTATATAAAAAGAACAAGATCACTGTACCCTCTTCAGAAGGTTATAGTAAAAGTTACTGGGATAATTCATAAAGTACCCTGTGTTGTGCCAGTGTGTAGTGAGTGTCAGTACAACGGTCACTGATAAGATGACTAAATACCCCAGTTCTACCTTTGCTCATAGGGAAAGAGATTGAAAAAGGGAACTGGTTTGTATAAGGTCACTTGGCTCTGAGAGGCACAGTTGAAGTTATTAGGAATTGCTTGAAATATGTATTTGGATTAGTTATTGCCAGACTATGTGGTGGAAATTAGCAAACTTAGATCTTCTGGAATCTTCTTCCTATCCAGTACAAGGCCTTTTTATAACACAAATGGAAGCTGATGAGGAAAGTCAGAATGAACAAAGGAATAAAGGAAGGGGAACCTCCTGCTATGGCCTGTCAGTGCTGACCTTTCTTTTGATTCCACACTGTGAACTGCTCGAACTGAGTTTACAATGCAATCTGGCGCAGTCTCCCATTAGCGGATGTGTGTGTGGGTGCGTGTGCCTGTGCGTGTGTTTATTGAGATTAACATGGGAAAAAATCACAGATGTTTAATCTTCTTGGTCCCTGACAGGCCAGTTAAGCAGAAGTTATCAAAGACATAATTTAACTTGCATTTCTTTTTGGCTTCCATCAATCTCAGCATGGACAGTGGTGGACTGCAAAGTGCCTCATGAATTAATAAAGAGACATCAGCTTATCCAGCCTTTACTGCTGTATTGACTTCATTTAGGATTTTGACCACAATAAACAGCAAGGAACTCATTTCCTGCCCAAGATGCAGAACAGTTAATCCTCAGCAGGGGAAAGAAGATTCTAGGCAGGGCCTGAGTTGAAGTAGGGAGGGGTACATTCCTGAGTCAGAGAATCCCAGAGCTGATGTTCACACCACATCTCCTTGTGACTCCAGTGTTTGGGACTCTATGGAGGCATCCAGCTTGACTGGGGTACCTTGTGGAGTGTGCATCACTGTAGAAAGTTTGTCATCTAAGGAGATGAGGCTGCAGGGACAAAATTACCCTGTGAACTCTGTAAGTCTGCCAGTTGGGATGATGATACACTTGAACTGGACTTCCTCCCTTCCCTTCACCTGAGTTTCCCTTGGGGAGAAGTTCAAGGAACATCATCACTCAGGCCTTCTAGCATGAACAGTCTACAACCTGATTCAATGTATTCTGTGGATAATTTAATAATAAAAATGAAACCCCTAAAAAATGGAATGTGGGAAGGACACCTATTGTCACCATGAAAAGTGTGTATACTTCTAATTGATCATGTCTTTTGACAGTTGTGTTTATTTGATATGCCTGTGGCTTGATTCGAATACTGCTTAGATATCAATGTTGATCAGAATAAGTGTGGAACTTTTTCTAATTTCAGAAAGTTGGCACTAAAGAATATACATTTTTTTCATGCTTACATGGATTATTCACCAAGATAAGTCATATTCTGGACATAAAACATACCTTCACAAATTCAGAAGAATAGATATGATACAATGTCTGGTCTCAAACCACAGTATAATTAAATTAGAAATAAGTAACAGAAGGATAGCTGGAAGATCCCAAAATACTTGGAGATTAAGCAATTTTTTCTAAATAAATTATGGATCAAAGCTGAAATCTCAAGAGAAATTTAAAATATTTGAAATTAATGAAAATAAAAACATAACTTACCAAAATTTATGGGATATGGTAAAAAGCAGAGCTTGGGAAATTTATATAACGAATATATATGATTAGAAAGAATAATGATTAAGAATCAGTGATCTAAGCTATCACCTTAGGAAAATAGAAAAATAAAAAGCATTAGGCCCAGAATATGTAGAGGAAAAGGAAAAAAACAAAAACAAAACAAAACAAAACAAAAAACCTGTAGCAGAAATCAACGAAATTGAAAACAGGAAGTCAATAGAAAAAAATCAGCAAAACCAAAATTTGTTTCTTTCCAAAGATTAAAAAAAAAAGAAAAAAAAAAGCCTCTATTTAGGCTAATAAAAAAAAAAAAGACACAAACCATTCACATCAAAAATGAAAGCAGGTCATTAGTACAGATCTGATGGCCATTCCAAAGGTTAATCAAGGAATACTCTGATTATTTGTGGAATTGTCCACAAATGTGATAGCATAGATGAAATGGACCAATTTCTTGAAAAGCAAAGTCTGCCAAAACACAGAAGAAAAAGACAATCTGAATAGTCCTACATATCTATAAAAAAAAAAAACCCGATTATAATGTTTCAAAACATAAAGCACCAGGCCCAGATGGATTCACAGGTAAGTTCTACAAAACAATTAAGGAAGAAGTCATTTGAATTCTTTAAAATCTCCTTCAGAAGATGGAGGCAGAGGAAATACTAACTCATTTATGAAACCAGCTTTCCCCTAGTACCAAAATTTGACAAAGACATTACAAGAAAGCTAGAAAACTCTGATGAAAGAAATCAAGATAGAGGTAAATGAAAAGATATTCCATGTTCATGGGAGGAAGACTCAATATTGTCAAGATGTCATCCTTCCCAGTTTGATATAGAGAAGTTTTTTTTTTAGATATTGAGAAACTTATTCTAAAGTTTTTACAAAGAGGCTAAAGACCCAGAATAGCCAGCACAATAATAAGGATAAGAACAAAGACAAAGAATGACCTGCTTGACTTTAAGACTGTCTATGAAACTACAGCAATCAAAAAGTAGGTATTGGCTTAAAAAAATGACAGAGAATAATGGAACAGAATATTAAGAAGTAGACCCACATAAATGCAGTCAAATGATTGATTTGACAAAGGAACAAAGGCAATATAATAAACAACGATAACCTTTTTTTTAAAAAAACAAGAATTTAGACAGACTTTACAACCTACGCAAAAATGAATCATAGACCTAAATGTAAAATGCAAAAGTGCAACATTCCAAGAAGATAACATAAGAGAAAAGCTATATGATTAGTCTGCTTTTCATCACTGTGACCAAAATACCTGACAAGAACAACTTAGAGGAGGAGAGATTTATTTCAACTCATGGTTTCAAAGGATTCAGTCTATGGTTGGCCAGCTCCTTGGCTCTGGGCCTGAGGTGAGGCACAGCATCATGGAAGGGTATGGCAGAGGACAGGGAGAGAGAAAGAGGGAGAAACTATGAACAAGATAAATCCTTTCCAGGGCACACCCCAGATGATCTACTTCTTCCAGCTAGGTCCTACCTCCCCATAGTCCATTCAACTATTAATGGATTAATTCATTGATGAGGTCAGAGTCCTAATAATCCAATCATTGTATAAAGTCCCACCTCTGAACCTTGCTGCATAGGGGACAATGCTTTCAGTGCATGAGTTTTTGGGAAACATTCCAGATTCAAACCAAGTTTACTAAGTGAACTTGGGTCAGTTGATGATTTTCTACATATAACACCAAAGACACAATCCATGAAAGAAATAACCAATAAACAGAAATTAATTAAAATGAAAATTTTCTGCTTTACAAATAACACTGTCAAGAGAATGAAAAGACAAGCCACAGACTAGGAGATGGTATTTGCAAAAACACATCTGTTAAAGAATTGTTACCAGAAATATGCAAAGAGTTCTATAAATTCAATAATAAGAAAACAGTCTTCCTCATTAAAATAGGACAACAGTCTTAACAGACATCTTACCAAAGAAGGAATATATATAGCAAATAAGTAAATGAAAAGATGTTCATTGGGGTCATCAGAGAAATAAAAATTAAAATAATGACGCACTACTGCACATTTATTAGAATGGTCAAATCCCATACATTGTCAACACCAAATGCTGGTGAGGATGTGGAGCAATAAGAATTCTCATTCCTTGCTGATAGAAATGTAAAATGGTACAGCCACTGGAAAACAGTTTGATAATTTATTACAAAACTAAATATGCTTTCCCCCCTATCTAAACATACTCTTACCATATAACCCAGCAAATCACATTTCTTGTAATTTACTCAAAGGAGTTTAAAACTTTTGTCTCTACCAGAACTTGCACATGGATTTTTATAGCTGCTTTCTTCATAACTGACAAAACTTGGAAACAACAAAGATGTCCTTCAGTAGGTGAATGGATAAACTGTGGTATATCCAAACAATGGAATTATTCAGCACTACAAGGAAATGAGCTATCAAGTAATGAAAGACATGGAGGAAACTTAAATGCATATTACTAAGTGAAAAAGCCAATGTGAAAAGGCTACATACTCTGTGATTTTTGCTTGATGACAGAATGTGCAGAACAGAGTTGAATAGGCAGAACACAGTTTTTAGGGCAGTAAAGTACTCTGTACATTACAGACGTATAATGGATGCATATCATTATATATTGGCTTAATCTCACAGAAGGTACAGTGCCAACAGTGAGCCCTAAAGTGAATCATGGTCTTTAGGTGATGATGGTGTGTCAGTTGTACCAAACGTACCACCCTGGTGGGAGAGATTGATAGTTGGGGAGACTGTACACGTGGGAACAGAAGGTATATGGGAAATCTCCGTACTGTGTGTTCAATTTTACTGTGAACCCCAAACTGCTCTAAATAATGAAGTTGTTTTTTGTGTGTGTGTGTGTGCGCGCGCGCGCGTGTGTGTGTGTGTGTTTGTGTGTGTGTGCGTGTTTAAGTCAGCACTGAGTTGCTTTCCTTGGTCTGTAGATGTCAGTATCCAGCAGACTCTCTGAGGCCAGGGGAAGCGTGGCTAATGAGCATCCCATGACTCAGGAAACAGCTGCGTTAATCTTTCCAGTCTTAGGATTGTGCAAGGTGCCCTATAGGTGGTTGATAAATGTCCTGCTTTACTGAGCTGATGTGTGAGCTTTCATTTTTTTTTTTTTTTTTTTTTTTTTAGTGGGACTGAGGATTGAACTCAGGTGTGCTCTGTCATTGAGCTACATTCCAAGCCATTTTTAAAAATGCGATTTTGAGACAAGGTCTCTTTAAGTTGCTGAGGCTGTGCGCAAACTTGTGATACTCCTGCTTCAGCTGCCTGAGATGCTGGGATTACAGGCGAGCGCCACTGCACCCAGCAATATATGACCCCTCTTGCGGACAGGCATAGGGGTATTCCAGAGAGTAAAAGTTTACCCTGGAAAAAGTAAGGCCTGAAAACTGAAGGCAGAGAATTCCAAGTCCTGTGCTTGGGATCATCATTTATTAAACCACACAGCAATTCAGTGCTGCCCTCTTGGCTACTGAACTGAATTGGAATACTTGTTTTGGCACTATTTGGCTCCAGATTTTTCTAATTATGACTTCTGCTTTTTAATTTCTCATGGTTTTAACTGCTACTCACTGCACCTACTGGCTCTAGAATTATTTCTTTTCCTTTTGTAGTTATTATTGCTAGTATTTTTTGTGAGTTGGAAAGTCACATCATCAAGAATGCTAGAATTTGGCATGACCTGAAAATAAGAGATTAAGTAACCCCCGATGAGGGCATAGAGAGAGAGACTAGAGCAAATGGATTTCTGGCTTTCTGATGAGATGTGCATAAACCTTTAGCTATGGCTTGAGGCTGTGTATGCATCCCTGCCTTCTTCTTGGTTCTTAGCGGTCTTAGCTGTGTGCTGTATCCTAGAGAGGAATAAAGAAATAACCCATGGATTTTGGAGACGATTCTTCAGATACTTCCCCCAGAAAGATTGTCATCTAGGATTTCTATATAAGACTTCAGAGCTGTCTGGAAGGCCCTGTGCAAGTTCCATCATCACACAGCTCCTGAGCTCCACTCCCAGGAAGGAAGGGGAGTCATTGAAAGTGGTTTAGACCATCCTATCCTTTCCTAGGACCACTTTTTTTTTTTTTTTTTTTCTTTTTTCAGTGCTGGGGATTAAACCCAGTGCAAGGCAAGCACTCTACCAACTGAGCTGTATCCCCAGTCCTAGGTCCACTTTCTGATAATCTTTCTCTATGGAAGGGAAGGGGTGGTCATCATATGAAACTCAATTCATTGAGTTGACATTGAGGAGCATTCGTAAGGGGCGAGGTATTGGAATTTTCAGGGGTATCTCTCAACCATTTCTTCTCCATATCTTCTCATGGTGCCTTTGACAGCATCAAGACTGTGGAGAATGAATGATAGAGCCAACTATGTGGGGTGTAGACATTTTAAAATTAGATCCTAATTAATAGAACTCCCAATTTACAGTGGATTTATTGTCATGCAGCATGGGAGATAGGACAAATCTACCTTAGACAAGACCCTACTCCCAACTTCTGCTGCTTTTTTTTAATGTGTGTGTGCTTTGTTGTGTTGTATTTTGTGTGTCCCAGGAAGATCACATCTGGGTGACCAATGGTCCCAGGACATCCTTTGTAGGAACCAAACACTTTTCCTTGGGCCCCTAAAACAACAGAAATGGTACAGCTTTTTCTGTCTTGGAAGACTTTGGCAATGTAAGGGACTCAGAGGACACCTCCCAGACATGTCTCACTTGTTGTCTCTTTCATTCCTCATCTTCTCATCTCAATAAAAATGGCACAGCTTCCACCCAACCACTCCAGACTAACATCTTGGTGTCATCCTGAACTCAAGCCTTTCTCCATACTCCAGATCTATCAGTTCTTGATACTTTTGTCTCCAAACTATGCCTTCAGTCCATCTCTCTCCGCCTCTAAGGGAACATCCTCACCCATCTCTCTGGCCGGCCTGGAAGGTTGGGACAGTCTACTACCTGGTCTCCATGCTCTGCAGATCAGCCCCCATTCCAGGATGCTCCCCAGCAGTAAGCAGGGGGAATCAATATAAAACTTTAAATTGGCTTATGGCATTCCATTGCTCTCAACCAATGGATGTCTTCTCACCAAAGAACAAAATCTCAAGGCCTCAACATTGTCTATAAGTCCTGGGTTCTGGTTTTGCTTTCCTCCCTGATCTCATTCCAACTATATTGGACACTTTGTGTTTCTCAAAAATTCTATCTGGGGCTGGGGTTGTAGCTCAGTAGTAGAGCACTTGCCTAGCATGTGTGAGGCACTGGGTTCCATCCTCAGCTCCACATAAAAATAAATCAATAAAACAAAGGGACTGTGTCAATCTATAACTAAATATATATATATATTTAACAAAAAGAATTCTATCTGTGTTCCCATCCTAAGATCTTTAACTTACTTTCTTCTTAACCTGGACATTCTTCCTCTATAGCTTCGTTTGGCTGGTTCCTCTCCTCCTTTTAATCTGAGTTCACAGGTTGCCTCCTCAAAGATTCTTTCTCTGATGCCCCAGGTCTAATGTTCTTCACATTTTCCTCCATTTAAGCACATCATTGTACTTATGACTGTTTGTAATTATATATATATTATATTTTTTTTCTTCCCTTTGTTCATTATCTGTTTGCTCCCTAGGAGGGTAGGTACTCTATCTTATCACCATTACATCCTCAGTGCCTAGTCATTTCCTAGGGTGGCCATAACAAAGTGCACACACTGAGTGACTTAACACAGCTGGAATTTATTCTTGCACAATTCTGAATGACAGAATTCCCAGCAAGACCATACTCACTCTGAAATCTTTCGGGGAGGAAACTTCCATGTCTCTTTCAGCTTCTGGTAGCTCCAGGTACTCCTTAGCTTGGTCTGCATCACTCCAATCTCTGTCTGCTATGGTCATACTGCTTCTTCCTCTTCAAATCTCCCTCTCCCTCACTCTTATAAGGACAGTTGTTATTGGTTTGGTGCCTACTTAGATAATTTAACCAACACTTCCTCTCTGAATCCTCAATCACTGATTTTTCCATAGAAGGCAATTGCCAGAGGTTCTGTGGATAAAGACAAGCATATATCTTTTGGGGACTACTAGTCATCCCACTATACTTAGTGAAGTTCTGGGGCCTAGTAATGCTTGCTGCATGCATGAATGAATAATAACTAGTTTCTAACCGGAGACACTAGCCAGTTTGCCTCAGTGACCCCCTACCCTTGATTAAAAATAACTTCCCCTTGGAGGTGTTTTCTGAGCAGATGCCAAGAATCCTGCATCTATCTGGCTACACACTTGTGGTGCGAACTTCTCTTATCATCCTGGCACTGTAGGTATCTCTTGGGGCTTCTCTAGTTCAGCAGC
Organism: Sciurus vulgaris; assembly: GCF_902686455.1. Classification (NCBI taxonomy): domain Eukaryota; kingdom Metazoa; phylum Chordata; class Mammalia; order Rodentia; family Sciuridae; genus Sciurus; species Sciurus vulgaris. The sequence goes on along the minus strand of NC_136466.1, from coordinate 32,124,532 downwards.
AATAGATGAGGTGTGTAACCAGCTTCTGAGACCTTCAGCATTCTCCTGGGGAGGAAAAAGCAGACCCAGAAGCAAAAGGATGACAGGCATACTGGTTAGGATCTTAAAGGTAATGGGGTTTACTCACTGGGTCAAACGGACTTTATTGAGAAGACTACATAGTTAAAAAGCAAAGGGAAAAAATAAGAGATGGTGAGGTCTCCAGTGGAATGTTATTGCTACCATTAGGACCAAAGGGGCAAGGGAAGAAATAATGTTGACAGAGCCCCGTGAGTGCTAAAGCTGGGGAGGAGGGCCACCTGGCAGGAGCTACAGTCAGAAAGATCGAGCCAAAGCAGGTGGGGAACAGAGAGAGAACACCCCATCTGCTCCTCCATATCCAATCTACTGGTGCTTCCTGTCAGAAGCCAACTGGAGCAAGAGGAAAAGGGAGCTTCTGGAGGCTGCCAGTAGCCCATAGAGGTCAGTCTCCTGGGCCCGGAGTCAGGAAGAGAATGGGTATGGGTCTGAGTAGGCAAATGGCAAATAGCCAGCAGAGCAGGTTCACGGCTGTGCCTCTGTGGATGAATCAGAGAGGCAGAAGAGGCAGTCCTTTGGTCATATGTAAGTGAACAGTAAGAAACTCAGGGTTGGGCTCTCCTCTCCCCCGCTATGGCCACCCCTCCATGTAGCAGGTTGCAGCACCTCTGCTGTTCCCTGCACCCTCCCTCATCTCAGTAGATGCCCTGCTATTCTTACTCCAGGAGCCCAGCCACTGAGCCTTGTTTGCAAAGTCTCTGGAGAATGAAGATGCTAAGCCAATAAGAGGGGCAGAGAGAGAGAGAGAGAGAGAGAGAGAGAGAGAGAGAGAGAGAGAGACTTATAGAGAGAAGGGGCTAAAGGCCACCAAGATATTAAAGAGCGGTAAGAGAAAAATGGAGGAACTTTAGATTACATAGAGAAAAATGAGAGGTGGGAGTATGAAAAATGGTAGAATGAGGCAGACATCATTACCTTATGTACATGTATGATTACACAAATGGTGTGAATCTATATCATGCACAACCCTAGAAACTAAAAGATGTACCCCATTTGTGTACAATGAAGCAAAATGCAGTCTGTAAAAATTAAAAAATAATTAAAAATAAAATAAAATAATGAGAGAGAAAAAAAAGTAATTTACTATTTTTTAAAAAATAGGATCTTAGCAAGAGCTTTAATTCCATGGCAACATGGTTCAGTCCTTGCCCCTGCCCCAGGGTTAAAAAGAAAACTAATTTTTTTTTTTTTTTTTTTTTACTTACCAGCTGCTGGAATAAAGGAAAGGGCAAGAACTGGAATGGTCTTCTTCAGCACAGCTGCAAACTTGAACTCTAGTGACCAGAAGGGTTGCTTCAGCTGAAGCACAGATTACATGTCTCTGGACAACCAGGCATCTGAGCTCAATGAACCTTCTTTGTGCCTAGCATAGGGCATCCCTGTGGTCCTGGGAAGAACACATTTTTGCAAAGTAAAATCCCTCCAACCCTTTGATAACCACTCAAATTCAGGAGATGATTATTATTATTATTTTATTATAATCTACTAGAGGAATAAAGCAATGTTAGGAAGGCTAAGTTACCTCCCTGCACAGCACTAGAATAAGAGCAGCTTCATCCTGTCCTTGGGATCTTTGCACTGTCTTGCCCCTTCCTGAGTAGCTACCAGCTTTCACCTGCCCCCTTTTGAGCCTGGGGGTAATGCTATTTTCACCCTATTTTCTCTCTGATTCTTGTGAGTTCTGTGGCCTGTGTACCATTTGGGGCAGGATCACTTAATGAAGCAGGACTACCAATTAGTTTTGCTCACGCCACACTACATGACAAGGCAATGTCTATTAAGACAGGAAACAGTTCCTACATCTATTGGCAGCTCCATGGGAGGAGTTCCTGTCTGAGGAATCTGCTTGGCCTAGAGTGGCAGGTGGAGTCCACTGTGGATTGTGAAGGACTTCAGAGGACCACGGCCATCGCATGAGTCATCCCCTAATCTTTGAGGCCCAGAGAGGAAGCATGGTGGGCACCAGATCACACATCAACCTGAAAGAGGGTCATAAAGAGGGTTCCTGAGACCCAAGTCTGAGGCTCATCACCACAAAATGACCCTTCTGAAGGTCATTACACCTTTCCTTCACAATGTATGTACTTTTAAGGTATTTGTTATGGTCTAGGTATGAGGTGTCCCCCAAAACCTCATGTGTGAGACCATGCAAGAAAATTCAGAGGTGAGATGATCAGGTTATGAGGGCCTAAACTTAATCAATTCATTAATCCACTTGAATGGATTAACTGGGTCATAACTGTAGGCAGGTAGGGTGTGGCTGGAGGAGGTGGGTCCCTAGGGGTGTGCTTTTGGGGTTTATATTTTGTCCCTGTTGAGAGGAACATTCCCTCTCTCTCTCTCTGAGATTCCTGGTGCCATGTCCTGAGCAACCTTCCTCTGCCATGCCCTTCCACCATGATAGTCTGCCTCAACTCAGGCCCAGAGCAAAGGAGTTGGCCATCTGTGGGCTGAAACCTCTGAAACTGTGAAACCCCAAATAAACATTTCCTCCTCTAATTGAACTTGTCAGAGCTTTTGGTCACAGTGGCAAAAAAGCTGACTAGAACAGTATTTGATGATTCTAACAGTATGTAAAACTTGCTCATTGCAGAATTTCAAACAATCCAAGGAGACATGAAATAACAAAGAAAATCCCTTTATCATACCAACCTGCAGAGGTAACCACTTTTTAGAATTTACAGGGTATATATACAGATTTTTTCTATCTAAAATACATGCAGCTATGTATGGTTGAAAGTTGGATTCAAATGTATACACTCTCTCCTGCATCCTTCTTATTTACGGAGAATATACGGCAATTTCCTTTTTTCCACACCTAATGCATTTCTGAGAAAAATGTTCAAAGTTAAATATGCAAAAGTGAATAATAGACATCCATTTTCTAATATGATTGCAATCTCAGAGATCTAAATTATTCTGGCATCTTACTCACATTCTTGCATTCTGTTCTTACGCTTTGCAGCTGAATGCCAAGTGCGCCAGTTTGTGTCCCCCGAGCAGCAAGTCCAGGCTTGGGGCTTTCCCCTGGTAGGGCCCCAGTGACATCATCTCAATTTTATGAAAGCCTATGAGACATTGTTTTCTTGTTGAAAATATCAACATTTTAATTTCTTACTATTCATTTTTGTAAGACCACAAGGGCACAAGACAATCAAATATTTGAGCATAATTGTATGAATATGCCTGGCTGAGCAGAAACAGTCATGCTCCTTAATCTGGATTGGGGGACCTGTATGCAATGACACCCTGCAAAACTTGAATACGCATCCTTCCTCTGAGTCCCAAAGACCTAAATATGGCATTTGAATCACGGCTTAGAAGATCTCCGTGTACAACAATGGGGACCATTCAAAAGTTGAAATGATAAGTCATGTTTCATGTTTCATGAATCTTTCTGGGCAATAGAGGCTCATTAACCCATCGACTCCCAAACTTTCAATTCTGCGAATATTTCAACAAAATTGACACAGGTGCATTAAAATAGGCCAGGAATCATAATTTGAGCTTATTACATATTTTGATATCATTAATAAGATTAATGAATATTATCATTAATCATTCACCTATAGACTTTTCCCAAAAGAATAAAACTTTAAAAACAAATATTTATCTCAACTCATAAGTGGCATTTTTGTTGCTCAATTTTTTTATTTTAGGTGTTTCATAAATGGTACATAATGTGTTAAAAGGGAAAGGAGCTCACTGACAGGAGACTGGGCAGCTCACACAGGGGCCTGAGGGCCAGGGAACAAGGTTTGGAGTTCTGCTTTGAGGAACTATGGCCAAACCTACCCTGCAGAACTCTTGTTCCAGAAAAGCTACTGCAGTGACCACTGCTGCCACCAGGAAGCCTTAGATGCCCTATATGGCTCTGCTGGGAGTTCACTGCTGAAATTCCACCTGCCACACACACTGGTACCACTCTATGTCAGAAGCTCAGCCTTCCAAGAGCTAGTGAAAACTGTCCTGACCACAGTGCTCCACGGCCAAATGCCATTCCTCTCAGAGCCAAGCTGACTTCCTTTTGGAAATCTTGGACAGTGTCTCCTCAGCGGACCCAGTTCCACACCTTTGTTCTAGCTGCAAAGGAAGCTGGGAAACAGAGTTTTCTTTGAGCTTGAGAAAATGGCATCACATGACAGTTAATTTCTCAAACATTAGGGGGGTATTAGGGGGGTTTGTGATCTTCTCAGAACCCGGAAAGAAAGGAGGAAGAGCATGTGTGTGTGTGTGTGTGTGTGTGTGTGTGTGTGTATGTTGGAGGAAGGGAGGAATCTTCTACAAATACAACTAGTGGATTCTTTAAGTTCATTGTGGTGGATTCTTTAAAGACTGCATTTCACTGTATTTCACTGCATGCATGTACACATGTGTATACTATAATTTATTTAGAAAATCCCAAATATATTCAGATAAGTTCCTTTTTTTTTTTTTTTTTTGCTATTAAAACCCATACAAGCTGGGTTGTGGGTATGGTGGCACATGAATGTAATTCAGCTACTCCAGAGGATGGGGTAAGGGAATCAGAAGTTCAAAGTCTACATGGGCAACTTAGTGAGACCCTCTTTCAAACAAAAATGTATTCACACATACATACAAAAATAAGCAAATGTACCTGTATACATTAGCTTGTTTTCATAGGATCAGCTCTGTTTTAGTCAGCTTTTTTGCCGCTGTGCTGTGACTAAGTGGCCCGGCCATCACAACTATAGAGGAGGAATAGTTTATTTGAAGGCTCATGGTTTCAGAGGTCTTAGTCCATAGAAGGCTGGCTCCGTTCCCCAGGGTTTGAGGTGAGGCTGAACATCACAGTGGAAGAGTGTGGCAGAGGGAAACAGCTCTCATTGGGATCAGGAAGCAGAGAGAGACTCCACTCGCCAGATGCAAATACATACCCAGAGCCACACCCAATTCCCACCTCCTTCGGCCACCCTGCCACTTCAGTTACCACTCAGTTCATCTCTATCAGGGGATTAATTCACTGATTGGGTTAAGACTTACAACCCAATCAAATTCTTAAAAGTAGAAGTGCTGTTCACAGGGTATTAAAAACCTCCCACTTTAATAAATATTATAACACTGTATTCCAAAGAGCTTGCTGAAGAACTACTTTTCAGCAAGGAAAAAAACATGTTTAAAGGAGTTGCTAATTTTAGGGCATTTTAATGGTGTTCAAATACATACACAAAACCATTGGTAATGCATGCATTTCTCTATGGTAGTTTACTAATGGAAATATCTAGAATACATGGAATAACACCCCCCCCACCATCCTACTGAATCTAATAGAAAGTTAATTGTTTTAGTACTTCATGATATACACATGGATTTTCTAGGCTATCACTGTGGGCAGAATGTGACACTTGTGACATTCCATGAACCCTTAGGATACTAACTCCAAGTTACTCAGTCAGTAGCAGGGCTACATCATTCTCAGATGTACTGTATCAAAATCTAGTCTATGGGAGTTGCGCCCCTGGAGTTGTGTCGTATATAATCCACACAATAGTACATAGCACTCCTGCCAAGCAAAGCAACAGGGGTCGTGTGGAAAATCTTCCAGTACTCCTAATTCATTTGTTTAAGGCAACTGATTATGAAGCATTAAGCCCGGTTTCCCCTCCAGAGCAGTGAGACAGCCCTGGTGACAGCTCCTAAGTACATAAGAAATGGATCTTGAATCCTGTGACATTTTACATTCCCAACTTCGCCCAGCGGCCAGTGGTTCCTCCTTCCAAGTGACATATTGATTGTACATACATGCAGGGTGAGTATGATTGTGTTCAGTATTTTGAGCTCATCATCTGTTATCCATTCTTATTGTCATCCCGGGCCCAGACAGTATCAAATTGGAAGCAGTAGTGTAGAAAATTACGAACAAATCAAAAAAGACTACAGCTGTGAAATGAATCAGGCCAGTGTTCTACATTTAGTGTTTCTCCTGATGAAAACACCCCTGCTCCCTTTCTTCGCCCTGTTGGCAGGTCTCAGAGTCACGAGTGCACTGGGATAATTAGAGATCCACTCTGACCTTGCTTTGAAGTGACGTACAAGTTGTCCCTGAGAGCAGCGGATTCTACTGTCCTAGAAACCATGTCACATCTTGGAGGCTACAGGGTGGCTCACCAAGGTGTGACAGCGAGGAAGCAAGGATTGACACGTGGTGATTAATGTGACTGTGAATGGCAATTTCACTCTTCCAGGGCACCAGGGATGGCCCATTCCCCCAGGGTTTATGAGCTTCTCATTAATCACACCCCTCCAGGTGGATTTGTGACCAAAGGGGTAATGAGAGGATGCCACGTTGCCAGCTGGCACGAATGTAGGTGCGACTCTGTCAGGGTGGGTAATTTCATGCATCATCAGAGTGAAAAGCCTTAACAAATGGCATGTGGGCAACCAGTGCCTTGTCACCATGATAACTGCAGGCTCCTCTGTCCTTGCGCAGGGACCTGTTGTCATTTTTGTGTTTGTTTAACATACCTGTGGTGGCTGTGAATGGGGCTTGCATTTTAATGTTAATCAACGAGTCTAGTCTTTCTTCTTGTTGTAAAAAGTTAGCTCTGGCCAGGTGTGGTGGTACATACCCAGCAAATCAGGAGGCTGAGGAAGGAGGATCACAAGTTCAAGGCCAGCCCTGGGCAACTTGGCAACTTAGTCTCAAAAATGTAAAGGGTTAGGAATTTGGCACAGTGGTAAAGCTCCTCTAGGTTTTAATCCCCAGTTCTGCAATAAATCAATAAATAATAAAATTAAATTTAAAAACGACAAGTTAGTCCTCACTCTTTTTCCCAGCTCATAGAGAACCTGGGCCAGGAGAATGGGGTCTAGAGAATGTTCCTGCCTCTGTTCTGTGTTTGTCTGCTTTCTGTTGCTGTGACAAAATATCTGCGGTCAATCAATTTCAAGGAGGAAAGGTTTATTTGGGCTCATGGTTTCAAATTTCCAGTCCATGTTCTTTTAGCCACATTGCTTTGGGCCAAATATCACGGTGGAGAATCTCATGGTGGCTTGGTAGACAGAAAGAAAAAGTTTGCTTTTATAAAAAGCTCCTCCCTTAAAACCCATTGAGCTATGAATCATAAGTCATGAGTTGTGAATAAGTGGATTAATCCATTCTTGAGGTTAGAGTCCTCATGATCCAATCACCTTCCAAAGCCCCGCCTCCAAACACTGCTATATTGGGGACCAAGCCTTCAACAGAGGAACTTCTGGGGTACACTGAAGATCCAAATCATAACAGGTAGATCTTCAGAGTCTTTGGGGAAGATCACTGAGTTGGGTGATCACATTTGTTCTGCACCCAGGCTTAGCCTGTGCTGGTGACACAAGATGACAGGTAAAAGCTTGTTTGTTCAACTTGTCATGGACATCTGAGTCTAGGTAAGGAGAGGAAGTAATCCCCTCAAAAAAGTCCTGTGGGCCAGGTGCAGTAGGGCACACCTGTAATCCCAGTGGTTGGGGAGGCTGAGGCAGGAGGATGGCAAGTTCAAAGCCAGCCTCAGCAACGTAGCAAAGCCCTAATAAACTCAGTGAGACCCTGTCTCTAAATAAAATATAAAAAGAATTGAGGATGTGACTCAATGGTTAAGGGCTCCTGGGTTCAATCCCTGGTACCAAAAGAAAAACCTCCTGGTGGGAGGCTCCCTGCCCTACCCACAGGGCTCCCCCAGGGATTCTTCCCTGTCTAGAATCTTGCAGCATGACTTAGAGTTTTAAGTTTGCTTGGGAAGTAAAGTAACCTATAAGCACTGGTGATAACCTCTCTCTGAGAAGGATCAAAGGGTATTTCACTTTCTTGGGAAATCCTGTTCCTCTTTATGCATACCCTATGAGTTTCACACATATTATTTGTTCATTTGTGGTTGGGGATAACCTGATGGGCTGGCCACAGACCCTACCCCTACACACCTAACAAAGGCTAAACAGGGAGCCCAGATTTCCATACTTATTAGTCTGTAACAAGGTACCCCAGTCCTTCTACCAAACTAGTATCAGGGAAGGCTGTGTTAGTCAGATTTCCATTGCTGTGACAAAATATCTGAGGAAATTAATTTATAAGGAGGAAAGGTTTACTGTGGTTCATAGTTTCAGAGTTTTCAGTACGTGGTCAGTTGGCCTATTGCCTTTGGGCCTGTGACAAGGCAGAACATCATGGCAGGAAGTGTGTGATGGTGTGATGGAGCAAAGCTGCTTGCCTCATGGTGGCTGGAAAGTAAAGAGAGAGGGAGAGAGAGAGAGAGAGAGAGAGAGAGAGAGAGAGAGAGAGAGAGAGAAGGGATGGGGTCCCAATATTCCTTTCAAGGATATACCCCAAATGACCAAACTTCCTTCTACTAGGCCCAACCTTCTAAAGTTGCACCACCTCCCGACAGCATCACCCGCTGGGGACCTTTGGGGGATGCCTCCAACCAAGTAAGAAGCCTGTACTTCCACCCATCCAGAAAGAACAAGGCCCCCTTCCTGTTCCCAGTGAGGTGATATCCAGGAGGTTGAACAGAGAATCAGGACCTTCAATACCACTTCCTCTCCCTCGGCAATATGGCCATTCCCTCCACCTCCCCCAACCATGATGCCAGTGAAGGCCATGTGGCAAATGGTAACGAGCTGCTCCTATCCTTCCTTATCAGAGGGTGTCAGCAGAGGACTAATGAGATGGAACTTCCACCCTGCCCAGTGACAACAAGCTCCCTCTCCTCAGGTGTCAGTGGAAGCTGGATATTAAACCTGGGCTTCTACTACTCGGCGGTTACACAGGCTCACCTCGCCTCCCCTACTAGAGCAATGTCAGAGGAAGCTGGCTAAAAACAGAAGGTTTAAATAAGATCCAGAGTCTCAGAACATAACATTCAAAATGTCTAGCCTTCATTCAAAAACCATTCATCATACAAACAACCAGGAAGATTTCAAACAATGAAAAGAACAATCAATAGATGCCAATGCTGAGATGGCAGAGGTGATAGAATTATCTGACAAGATTTTAAAGCAGCCTTCATAAAAATGCTTCAGTAAGCAATTACAAACACACTTGAAACAAATGAAAAAATGGCCTCTCCAAAGAAATAATAGATATGAAATAGAATCAAGTGAAACTTTTTTTTATTTAGAGAATACTTTATTAGTTTCTGTAATCAAACCCACGTAGATAAGACCTTACATATTTAATACAGTGCGTTACCCCTGTACAAATGGAAAAAAATTAAGTTTAACGTTTCTAGACCAATATGGCTGTTAATTTCTGTACAATGCCAACTCAACACGGTAAACTGGGATACTTTTTCCAAAGTTGACAGCACAGCTAAAGTTTCCAAAAATTCAAATTATATATATATGTATATATATATATTTATATTTATATAAAAAGACCAATAATAGCAGTATGTTATGCATCAATAGCAGCAATAGCTTTTCCAGAGAACCAAGTGAAACTTTTAATGCTGAAAAATATAGTAACTGAAATTTAAAAATTAATGAATGAACTTAATAGCTCAATAACCCCACATGGACATAATGGAGAAAACAGACTGAACCTGAAGGACCTGTTAACGTTATCGGGGTCCTGAAAGGAGAGGAAAAAGAGGGCAGGGCCATGACAGGACTAAAAGAAGTGATGACTGAAAACTTCTCAAATATAGTATAAGACTCAACATATGAATTCAAGAAAGTTAGCAAACTCTAAACAGGATAAATGCAAATGAGTCCACACCAAGATAACATTGTATTTAAATGTCTAATAGCTAAAGGCAAATAAAGCCTTAAAGGTGCAAGAGACAGGACAGGCTGTATGGCAAAGCAAATTTGAATGACCAGAGAATTTTCTATCAGAAACTGTGGAGAAGGATGTGACCCACCCATTTTCAACTAATGAAAGAAAAGACCCATCAACCCAGGATCCTACATCTGGAGTAAATATCCTTCAGAAATGAAAGAATAATCAAGGCATTCTTAGGGAAATGGAAAACTGAGAGAATTTATCTCCAGAAGAATTACTTTAAAAGAATGTTTCAAAGAAGGTTTCTAAAAGGAAAAGAAATACTAAAAAAAGGAATTTGGGAAAATCAGGATGGATACAAGAACATGGTGAACAGAAATATAGATAAGTGTAACAGACTTTTCTTCTCCTTTGGAGTTTTCTAAATTACATTTGCTGTTTGAAGCAAAAATTATAACATTGTATGATGTGGTGCTAAATGTATGAAGAGAAAATATTTAAGACAACTTTATTATAAACAGGTACATTTATGAAACCAGTAGATTTCAATAGGTTATATACATATAATGTAATTTTTGGAGCAGTCATAACAAAGCACTATAAAGCATCAAGATTGAATTTGAAGATAAGCCAATCTCAAAAAACCAAAGGCCAAATGTTTACTCTGATAAGTGGTTGGTGGGGGTGGTAAGGGAAGAATTGAGGAATGTTGGATTGTGTAGAGGGAAATGAGGGGAGGGGAGGGGACAGGGGAAGGAAAGATGGTGGAAAGAGATAAATATCATTACCCTATGTACATGTATGATTGCATGATGGTGTGACTCTACATTATGTACAACCAGAGAAATGAAAAGTTGTACCCCATTTGTGTACAATGAATCAAAATGCATTCTGCTGTCATGTATATCTAAATAGAACGAACAATAAAAAGAAAAGGTGTAATTTGAAGAGAGTACTCGAGTAACCCACAAGAAGGCAGGAACAAGAAAACAGAAATTTAAAAAAGGGAAAGAACAAACCAAACAAAAACATCAACATATCAATTGATTGTAAATGGTCTGTATACACTAAATTTTTGCAGAATGAATTTAAAAAATATAACCCTACTATGTGTTTTCTACAAGAAATTCACTCCAAATATAACAACATAGGCAAGCACAATGTAAACATTATTACATTATTACATTAAGCACAATAAAAACATTATTCAAAAAAATCCAAAGTAGCCAAATTAACAGCAGATAAAGTAGACTTCATAGCAAAGGAAATGGCAGAGATGGAGCAGGACATTATACAGTGATAAAAGGACCAGTCCATCAAGAGGGCGTAGCAATTCTGTGTATGCACCGAAGAACAGAGTTGCAAAATGTGTGAGGAAGAAACTAAGAGAACTGACAGAAGAAACATAATCATCATTGGAAACTTCAAAATCTGCCTCTTAACAATCAATAAAACAACTAGATAGAAAATCAGTAAGGGTTTAGAAGAATTCAAAAATATATCATTGGATGTAATCAGTCAATAGGATCTAATCTACGCTTACAGAACACCCTACCCAGCAATGGGCAAAATACACATTCTTTTGAAGTATGCACACTTCAAAATAGAGCACATCCTGACCACCAACATATTTGAAAGAATTTAAATCACAACAGGGAGTGTTCTCCAAATGCATTGGTATCCAAGGAAGAATCCATAATAGAAAGATAGGAAAATTTTCTAAACACTTGGGAGGAAAAAAAAAAAAAAAAAAAAAAAAAAAACCAACAAAAAATTTAAATACACTACAGGTACAGGTCAAAAAGAAAGTCTCGAGAAATTTTTAAAAATTCATTAAACTGTGTGACTAAGTAAACACAGCATGTGAAAATCTGTGGGGCATAGAGCAGTGCTGAGTGGGAAGTTTATAGCACTGAACGTGAAAAAGAGGAAAAGACCCCCATCATGTCAACTCACACCTCCTGAAGCTAGAAAAACAGCCAAATAAACCCAAAGCAAGCAGAAGGAAGGACATAATGAAGACAGAACAGAAATTGATGACATTGAAAATGAGAAACCAATGGAGAAAATCAATAAAACAAAGTGATGGCTCTTAGAAAAGATCAATAAAATTGACAAACCTCTAACAAGACTGACAAAGAGAAAAAGGGACAAGGCACAAATTTAACAATATTGGGAATGAAACAAGGCCTATTTCTACAGACCCTGCAGTCATCAGCTGGAGAATAGAACAACACTATAAACAATCAGTTGAACAAAGTTTACGAAATGGGCCAATTCTTAAAACAAAACAAAACAAAACAAAACCCAACTTTCACAATTCACCCTTTATAGATCATTTGAATAATCCTGTAGCAATTAGTAAATTGAAATAACAATTAAACACTTCCCAAAGAGGAAATCTCCAGCTTAAATTATTTAAGTGGAGGAGTCTACCAAATATTTAAAGATGTAACACCAATTCTAAACAATCTCTTCCAGAAAACCCAAGAGAAGGGGATATGTTCCAATTTGTTTTATGATGTACTATTCCCCTGATACCAAGAACAGACAAAAGAGAAAACTAGGACCCACATCCCTCATGAATATAGACACGAAAATCCTTGACTAATATTAACAGAAAGTTTAGCAAAACATAAAAAGGATTATATGTACCAAAACAGAGAGAAAACTACAAAAAAATGCAGATGATAGAAACCACAGATGATCTAAATAAATGGAGAGACATACTCAACATAGTAAATATCAATTCTCCTCAAATTGATAAGCAAGTTTAACACAACTCCTAACTAGAATCCAGACAAGATTGCTGATAGATATAGAAAAGGTCATCATAAAATATATATGGAAAGATACAAGACGAAGGATAGCTTAAAACAATTTTGTAGGAATCAAATAGGAAGAATCAGCCCACCTGATTCCGAGATTTAGATATAATAAGTAAGACTATATGGTAGAGAAAAAGACACAGAGGTCCGTGGAACACAATAGAGAACCAGGAGACAGATCTTTAGAAATATGCCCAACTGGTTATTTTCTTTTTTATTGAGATGGAATTCATACAAAATAAACCATTTTTAAATGAACAAACCAGTGACAGTTAGTAGATCCACAATGCTGTGAAACCACTACCTCTGTCTTGTTCCAACACATTTTCATCCCCTCCAGATAAAACCCCATACCCTTTAAGTAGTTGCTTCTCACCCCTCCCTCCAACCATCCATCTATTTTCTGTTTCTGTGGATTTACCAATTCTGGATATTCTTTCACTTAACACATTTTTCTGGTTCATCCACGGTGTAGCGTACTACAATATTTTTATGGCGGGATGACATCCATTGTGTGTTTATACCTCGGTTTCTCTATCCATTCATCCATTGGGGGACATGTGGGTGGTTTCATATAGTACTGCTAGGAACATTCACCTGCAAATCTTTGTGTTCTGGGTTACAGGATCATTCCATACTTAGCTTTTTGAAGAACTACCACACTGTTTTCCACAGCAATAAAACTATCTTTATGTTCCCACCATTAATGTATGAGATTCCCAGTTATTCACATCCTCACCAACATCTATTTTCCTTTTTTAAAGAAATATTATTATAAGCACCTGTGGATGTAAAGTGGTAGGTGATTGTGGCTTTGATTTTCATTTCCATTAGGTAAATTTGGGGGCCTTTGTATATTTGCTCTGGAGAAATGTTTATGAAAGTCTTTTGTCTTGTTTTAAATTGTGTTGTCTTTTCATTGTGGAGTTGTAGTAGTTCTTTATTTATTCCAGACAGCAGTCTCTTATAAGATATACGTTTTGCGAATGTTTTATTTTCTGATTCTGTAGTTTGTATTTTATTTTCTTGATAATGTTTTTTTGATGCACAAAATCTTTTAATTTTGGTGAAATCCAGTTTATTTTTTGTCATTCATGTCTTTGGTGTTCTATGTAAGAATTTGCCACCAAATCCAAGATCATGAATATTTGCTCCTGTGTAGTCTCCCATGAGTTTATGATTTTAACTCTCATATTTATGTCATTATCAATTTAGCTTCATTTTTGTGTGTGGTGTGAGGTAAGGATCCAAGTCTATTCTTCTGTCAGTTGCTCAATGCCACATATTGGAGACCCTGTTCTTTCCCCATTGAATGGTCTTGGCACTTTATTAAAAATCAATTGGCAATAGGTACATATTTCTGAATTTAAAATTCTATGCCATTTGTCTATATGTCTACTCCTAGGCTAGTACCACACACTGTTTTGATTTCTGTAACTTTGTAGTCTGTTTAGAAGTGTGAGTTCTCTAACTTTGATCTTCTTTCTCAAGGTGATTTTGGTTAGTCAGGGACTCTGACCATTTCTGTCCAAATGATTTTTGACAAAGTTACAAAGCAAGTCAATAGAAAAAGATAGTATTTTCAATAAATGGTGCTAAAATCATTGAACAACTGTAGGAAAAAATTGAACCTTGACCTAGTCCTGAGACTTAGATCTGGCACCAAAATTTGCTCAACAGGGATGACAAATTTAAATGTTAAACATAAAACTCTTAAACTTGTTTAAAAATGGGAGAAAATTTTAGGAATCTAGGATTTAGACTTGACACCAAAAGTGAGATCCATAAAATGAAAAATTGATAAATTTGACTACATCAAAATTTAAAACTTGTTTTGCAAAACACCTGTTAAAGGGGATAAAAGAATAAATAAACATGCTATAGCTTGAACAAAAACATTTGTAAACCACATGTCACCTTGAATGTATAAATAATTTTCAAAACTCAATAGTTAATAAAAAAAAAAAGTCCAATTAGAAAATGGTCAAAAGACATGATGGGACATCTCACCAAAGAGAAGAGAAAAAAGATGTTCATTGTCTTTAACCATTGGAGAAATGCAAATTGAAACCACACTGAGCTATATCACTCTACACCTGTCAGAACCACTCAAAGAAAAAATTGTGGCAATGGGAAAATGTGGGCAAGGCTGCAGAAAATAGAACCACTCATGTTGCTGCTGGGAACATAAAATGTTATAGCCATTCTGGAAATAGTTTGGCCAATTCTTTTTTTCTTTTATTTTATGAAACATTTTTATTCAAAATTGGCCATTTATTTAAAAAAAAAAACACCTAATTATTGTACAAACCAGCAATTGCACTCATAGGCATTTATCCCAGAGAAAATAAAATTTATATTCACATAAAAATTTGTACACAAATGTTAATAGCAACTTGTTTGGACAAGCCAAAAAGATAGAACCAACCCAGGTGGTTAACAAATATGGTACTTCCATGGATGGAATATTACTCAGTTATACAAAGGGGCAAAGTATTGACACATGAAATGAACAGTATGAATCATGTGGTAATCGTGCTGAGTAAAGAAAAGTCAGACCTCAAAGGTCCATGCTGTGTGATTCCTTTCATAGCTTTCTTGAAATGACAAAATTGTTAGAAATGTAGTGAGTAGTGGTTACCAGGGGTCAGGGATGAGCAGGCGGGGCAGAGGAAAGGATGTGATGGGAAGGTTCTTGGCTATATCAAAGTCAATATCCCGGGTGACACTGCACACATTTTGTAAGGTGTTACCACGAGGGTCCCTCTGTATCACTTCTTACAACTGCTGTCAATCTACGATTATTTCAAAGTAAAAAGGCTAATGAAAGGAATCAATAAGTGATATGTCATTTGAAAGTTTTTTCATTTCTAACAGCCACGAGTAACACACAGTGGTTAGGTGCAGGTCAGATGAGGATGTTCATGATTCCTCTTCTCTATTTTTCTTTGAGCTGAAAAGCATTGACTGCTGAAGCTCGAGACTGTCAGAATTCTAAATTGTTCTTCTCCTTAGTCATATATGTTTGATTTGTGCCCATAATAGACTGTGTTTAAGGACGAGAAACGTAAGGAGCCTGAGGATGAAATACAAGATAATTAAGAGTAAAAAAAAAAAAAAAAAATGGCAAGTCTACAATTCTGCTTCAAAATTACCTTCACCAGTCTGTAGATTACATTCATCTGATAAAAATCCTTATATAGAATATCAAGATGTCTTTGGTACTTCAAAAACAGTGTTAAAAAAATAGGGTGACAATTATATCCAATTTGGTTTTTCACTTGTTGGGAATAAAGGCTCTATCCACACCTACAATGTGTTATTTGCAGAGTGCTTTCAAATAGTGGCCTGAAATCTTTCCCCTTCTGTCATTTATAAATAAAACATAGACATTTTAAAAATAAAACGGTGTTTTTAGGCATACAATTTCAGAATTTTAGACATCAATTCTTAGAAGGTAGTTTTGGCCTGTAAATAATTTTTAGTATACCGTTAGTCCCTAAAGTAGATATGATATTGATTTTTATATTGGTCAGAAAATTATGCATTTTTTCCCATAGGATTTAGTGAAAACCAAACGTATTTTTTTGTTAAGTGATACAAAATGAAATTTGTCTGTAATGTCTGTAGTATGGATATTATTACTGATTGCATTAGACCAAATTTCAGAAGACAATATATACTCTGAAGTAATTTGTTTAAAACTGCAAATCATTCCTTTATCACATACTATGAAAATGGCAAAACTATTTTAAATTGTTTTGAGCAGGGTTGTAGTGAAAGGCATTTGCAAATCACATATGGCTAGGCAAGGCTGATGTGTATGTATGCATTTGTCAGCTTTAAAGCATCCTGTTCATGTCAGTTGTTATGTACCCACAGTCTTCATCTAGTACAATTAGGAAATAGAGGGTCCATAACTGAAAATTGCCATCATCCGAATGCTGGGTTGGAGTCCAGAGACTGCAACCTTTGACTAGTATGGGATACTTGGCAGAGAGAGCTCACAGCACATCCCCACATTCAAAGCAGGGATGATATCAGTATTAATAACACCTGCCTCCTATCCCACATTCCTGAAGCCAAATAATGCATCAGTTTTTTTTTTAATTTATGTTTGGCTTCTTTCCCATTTTTTTTTAACTTCAGGCAATGGAAAACCTTAACCCAATGGATTTAAGTAAAATAGGAAATAAAAATCCCAAAGTACAACAGCTTCAAAGTTGGTTATTTCAGCTGCTTGTTAAGGACATAGGTTCCTTCCCCTTCCTTATTCTTCTTTCCTCCATGTGACACCTTAGCTATTTCCAGGATCACAAATTTGTGGCAACAGGTCTAAAAATCCCTTTTAGTTAATGATAGTACCAAGAGGGAAAGAAGTGCCATCGTATGTACATCTCTTTAATCCCCCATGAACTTTCTCTCCTCACTCCTTGGCTAGAACTGGGCCCCTGCTAATCACTTAGCTAGTTTCTGGCAAAAACTCCATAATTGGCTTAGACTATGAGACACCTGAACAGAATTGATGTTCCATGGGTGGAAAAAGAAGAAAGAAATGTGTTTTGAGTATACATTCAACAAGGTCTACCAGGTCTCCAAGATCAAATGCTTGGTTCAGGATGAGCACAATTAAGTAAATATGCCAAGAGGTTCAGCACAGAAGGTTGTTGTTCGGGCACCTATTTGTAGGACTTGCATTTTGAGGTATGTGTTAGCTGTCACACGTGTTAGCTGTGTGTTACTGATACAGAATTGCCATAGCGATTCTAAAGCGATTGGGTTCCGAGTCAAATCCTGGCTTTTCCATTTGCCAGCCAAATTGCCTCAGATGAGCTGTGTACCTTCTTTGGGCTTAATTTATCAAAATGGAGATCTCACAGGGTGATTATGAGGATTAGGCAAAGAAATACATATAGAGGGCTAGGACTGGCGCCCAGTGCATAAATAGTGATCCATAAACATTAGGTGCTGTGTGATGGCATTGATGATGAGAATGGGCTACACATGATTGTGCCTTTGCACAGGTGAACAGCTGCTCTCTTCTGCTTTCCTCTTGACACTGGCCACCATCACTTCTTCCAATGTCTATTCTCTGTATAGCAACCAGAGTGATCATT
Source organism: Sciurus vulgaris (assembly GCF_902686455.1). Classification (NCBI taxonomy): domain Eukaryota; kingdom Metazoa; phylum Chordata; class Mammalia; order Rodentia; family Sciuridae; genus Sciurus; species Sciurus vulgaris. The sequence continues at coordinate 32,106,794 of NC_136466.1, read as the reverse complement.
AAAATCATATAGTAGATAATGCCATTGTCTTGCTCAAAACCCTCCAGGGGCTCCAGTTTACAACTAAAATCAGATCTCACATCCTTCTTTAGTCTCAAGTCCTTGCCTCTCCCTCTGCCTACTACAGCTCTTCACCTGGATCCTTCTGCTTAACCATACTGGTGTGGTTCATATCAAGCCAGTTCCCCATCATGTTCTCTATGCCTATTGTGACTCTCCACCTGAGTGCTTTGCCCACAGGATCTGCTCTTTTCTTGTCTTCCTATCTAGTCATCCTTCTGCTGTAAGCATCTCCACAGAGAGAACTTCATCCTTTTCCCTCTCTAAAAAACAACAGGGGCAAAAGCTTGAGCACTAATGCTTTATCCAGAAGGAGTACAGTCCCAAGAAGAAACCCTTGAGTTTTGTTTTCCCTTTTGTATTAGTTTTTGCATCGCTATGACCCAAATAACTTACAAGAGTAATTTAGAGGAGGGAAAGTTTATTCTGGCTCATGGTTTCTAAAGTCTGAGGTCTAGTCTATGGTGGACTGAGTCCTTTGCTCTGGGCTCAAGGTGAGGCAGAACAGCGTGGCAGAAGGGCATGGAGAAGCACTGCTCATCTCATGTCTGCTGGGAAACAGAGAGAGAGAGAGAGAGAGAGAAAGGGGAAAGGGACACAGATAATGCACCCTGCCAGGGTACACCCCAGTGACACACTTTCTCTAGTCATGCCCACCTGCCTTCAGTTACTAACCAACTAATTCAGTCAAACTAGGATGGACTGATTAGGTTATGGCTCATACAATCCAATCATTTCACCTCTGAATATTCCTGCATAAACACCAGAGCTTCTGGAGGACACCTCATGTCCAAACCATAGCACTTTTGAATAAAGGAAGTTGGTCCCTCCCTTTACTGTCCTGCTAGGCTCCAGCTGTGGTCCCTCTTTTCTGCCCTGAGCAGGTTGTGGTACTTGAAAGTTTGGAAGACTGGACTTCTCATCCCAAATTCTACCTTGTGCACATTGAATTCTTAGAGTAACAAAGCTTAGCTTCCTCCTATCACTGGTGCCTTTCTTGGGTCCCTTAGACCATTAATCTAGTCCTGGGAGTTTGATGGGACTTTTGTCTCCGGAATAATGCCATAGAGAAAGCTTTCATTGTTCATTTCCCTCCACTTTTTCCATTCACATCTCCCTTTCTATCACTGCATCTTCTCAGTTATCCCAACTTCTTAATTAAAATTCCAACTCGACACCACTTCTTCATTGCTTTGAAAAATTTCCCCAATCACAGTTATGTCTTGAATGAATACTTATCTCTCTGCTGGACATTGTTCTATCTAAACCAAAGCTTAAAACATTTATTTCTGAATGCAATTTTAGATCTAGGATTTTGAATTTATTGCCTGTGTTCCCTGGATTTCTGCATGATTCAATGAATCATCATTTAAGAAATCAGCATTAATATCAGACTCAGGGGAAAGGTTTAACATCATAGCTCTTTTTTAGATCAGAGAAACCCAAACTTCTACACATGCTAAGCAAAATAAAAATGTGAACTTTTAGAATAGAAAATGGTCTTCAGAATTCATTTAGAATGACTGCCTCCCACTCCATCCATCCTCAACTTCCTCATGAAAGAGGAAGAAACAAAACCCTGAAAGTGTGTGATTCTTCCAGCCTCAGTGGGCCCAAGTGGCACAGGCAGGAGAGGGGCCCAGTGCTGGTAACTCCCTGGCTAGGGGTCTCCTAAGCATAAGACTACTTCTTCAATAAACAGTTTGGTTGGTTTGAAGATTTACAAAGACATTTTTGGACAGGTTGCAGAAAGTTAATTTATGTGAGACAAGGAAAACTGTTTTCTGTCTTTTCCTGCATTTTTTCATGACTTCTTAGTCTGACTTCTAACAGATCCCTGAGCACCATCTGCCCTGTTCAGTATGGGTCCCCAGGTGAAACTAATCCACAGCCAGGGGTTGAGTCTGGAGGAAGTGCCTTCTTTCTTTCTGATCCCTATGACCATGTTACATCTCTGGGTATCCTGATGTGCAGCTATAATCTGAAATGACCTATGGGAGACTCACACTGTTTGGTAGCAGTTTTTCATCGAAATGATAGTCGTTGAATTGAAAAATTCAACGAAATTGAAAAGAATTGAAATAGAAAAAAAAAACTTGAAAATGATAAAAGTAAAAAGGATTTAGCATGTTTAAAATTCTTGATCTTGTAGAAGTGTGTTAATAAATCTGTTTTGTACATCTAAATCTGTATGGCTGAACTTACAATAATTTAGGTCAAGGGCTAGAGGCAGTATTCTGAACTTATGCTCACAGTTCCTCCATTGCAAATTTACAGAATTGTGTGAAATTCAAAACTTAACCATTTCCCACCCCCTCCAAGAATCCCAGTTGGCTACTAAGAAGCAGTGTGCTTGTAAGTTCTGAAACAGGGTTTCAAGCAAATTCTGAAATTCTCAGTGTGAAATCTAGCCTGTTTTCCAATTTGGGGAGTATTATTGAACCAAGAATTGCCCTGGCAATCCAAAGAGGTGTCAAAGTCTACCGACATCTGATGCTCCTCCCTGGAGGTTTGTTTTATTTCGTCATTCACAATTCACCTCTTTATTCCAAGGTGACTTTAATTCCACTCTTATTTTATGCACAGTAGTCACAATCGCTCACTTCAGATGTTAGCATTATCTCTAAGGGATAGTCCGTACATCTGGTTTGCAGCAACTCCATTCTCCCTCTTCTTTGGGAAGCTTGAAGAAGCACAGTACATTAAACATAGCTATTTCTGATTTTGGTCAATCTATTGACCTGACTTACATACGACCTTGAGTTATTAAAAAACAAAAAACACTCAATGTCCTGGCTTGGTTATGTAATACAGCCACTAGGCTGACTCAGGGACTTTGTGTTTGGAACTGTGAAGAGAAATCTGCTTTGCCACACACCTCCACATCTGAGAGATGCTGAACCCAGCTACTAAACTGTGGTGCTCCATCTTGACCACAGACTTAGAATTAAGTTTCAGAGGAAGGCACAGCACATTTCCAAATGTCCTTTCTCCCTTTTAGATCCAGGCTTTCTTTTCTTTTTCTCAGGATGAAAACTACCTTCCTTCCCTAAATCCAGCTGCAGAGAATCTGGCTTCCAACCAGCCTCAAAGTTATGTGCCGCTTTGTCAAAGATTCATGGTCAAATCTGAGAAAGCATCATGCTGGTAATGCCAGGGGTCACTGAGGATAAACTAGTATTTATCCTTCTGAGTACAAGTCATAGTATCCATGTGGGAAGTTACTCCCAGGTCTTAAAATGGGAGTCACCCAGATCTTGCCCAACACCTCATTTTACAGAAGGGGTAACTCATACCTACAGCAAGGATAAGACTGGTTCTGGGCAGTGGTAGAAGGAAGGCTAGATCTCAGACCAAAAATCTATGCTGGCCCATGCACTGCTATATCCCCATTAAGCAACACAGTACGTAAGAGGGGCTCAGTCAAAGGAAAGAACAAATGTAATACATCTTCCACACCAGCCCTATATTATTCTTCCCCTTCTCATGATATTTAACTAACTTCTTCTCCAGAAAAGTCCTGCTGTCCCCTGCTTCAGGCCAGCAGAGATCCCAGGCCTAGACAAGATATTGTTCCCTTAAGCCAGGAAGTCGTCTGGCACCCAGGAGATGTACCCTCAGAAAGGCTCCTGGTCATCACCAGGTCGGCCTGGCTGGGCTCTCCATTCCCATCAATGCCAGATTGAGGCTCCAGTATATGTATTTGGGAGATAGGTGGCTGGTAGTTATAAAGGTGTTTCCAATTTATTTGGATCTTAAAAGCAGTTGAGTACTGAAGAGATTCAGAGAAGTTTGGGAGCTCCGGGCTTGAGAATGGTGCCAGGACAGAGAAAACGTCTTGTTTTGGGGATGAGAAGCGTCCTTCTGGTCTCAGCTTGGTCAGGCTAGGCCAACGTCCCCTGGGATTGCCCCTGTATTCCCAGGATCTCTTAAGTTTCTGTGGTTAGGAAATGGCAGAATCAGAAGAGAGAGAGAGAGAGAGAGAGAGAGAGAGAGAGAGAGAGAGAGAGAGAGAGAGAGAGAGAGAGAGAGAGAGAGAGAGAGAGAGAGAGAGAGAGAGAGAGAGAGAAACAACTTTGCTATTTCACAGATTGTTGACTTTCAATGGAGGGGGAGTGTCACCGGACTTTGACTCCAGGGGTAGGTGTCTTGGTGTGGTGTGCTGACCTGTTTGGACTCCACAGGAGATGGCAATCCATTGAGACCAGTTGTGCGCCCTAAGAGCACAATCTTGAGTAACCTGGACGGGAAAGGAGCTTGGAGAGGATGGGTCGGGACAGAGGGTCGGAGGAAGAGGTTGTCACCTGCTGATCTCCACAAGAACCAGTGGCAGGAGCGCTCCTCTGCCCTCTCCCCCTACGGGACAAAGAAGTCCCCAGCGTACCCGGAGTCCTCGCGCTCAGCGTGCGCGCCCTGCTGCTCCGCGCACCTGCCGTGGGCGCCGCGCGGGTCTGACCCGCAGGCAGGCGGGCGGCGCGCACAGGTGGCGGCGATTGGGCAGGCGGGGCCCGGAGGGTGACGTCACGGGCTCCGGTCCCGGCGGCAGAAATAGGGCAGCCGCGGCGGCTGTGGCACAACAGCGGGTAGCGGCGGCTCAGAGAGCTGGCGCCTCAACATCCTCCAGAGTGACCGAGACCCGCGGACAGCCAGAGACCAACCAAAGGACGCGGGGACTGGTCGCCGCCGCCGCCACGGGGCGCTCCCTCTCTCCCGCCTGAGTCCGGCCCCCTGGTCTTTCACTCGGCCCCGGCCACCTCAGGTAAACGGGTACAGCTCCGGAGAAGGCGCGTGGGGGTGTGTTGGGGGGTGCCAAGCCAATGCCACGGCCGCCAACTGGTCCCGCTGCTCCCCCCTGGAGTCCCGGCGCCTGCAGCTCCGCGTCTCGCTGCAGGGCCCGGCGCGGACGCTTGCTTGTCCTTACTGCCCGCGCTGGGAGAGCCAAGTTTGCCCGCTTGGCCGCAGGCACCAGACCACAGGGCCGTGGTTTGGCGGGGCTGCCGTGTCTGGGATAAGACCCGAGGTAAAGACTGGGGCTCTGAGGCTCGTGGCCCGAGTCTGCAGGGGGAACCGAGCGACCCTTCTCGCGCGCCAGGCGCACGCAGAACCGCTCAAGCTGAGCCCGAAGCTCGCGCCAGGCTGTGAGAACCCCGTAGACGCCGATCTTTGGCTCCAGACCCTAAGCTGCCCCAGCGGACCCAGGCGAAGCGCAGCCCATGGGCTCGGACCCCCAGTGCCCTTAGCTCCAAGCTGGGACGCGGGGCGGTCATCCTCAGCATCTCCTTTCCCCGGCTTTGTGAGGAAACTTGAGTCTCCTCGCTGCCGCCTAAAGGGCCTTCTGCGCCTCGCCTGGCCCTCATTACCCGGAGGTCCGTGTTATAGGAGGATGGAGAGGAGGGAACCCGGTTTTGGGCAGCCTGCGGCCCTCGTTCTGCGGGCTGGATAGCTGTTCGGAACTGGCGGCTGGTGTTAACCGGCTGGGGTGTCTCTAGGCTTGGCCCTAAGAGAAATTGTAATGTGAGTGATCTCTGTCCCTCTTTGCTCCAGCAAAGAAAATAATTCATTTCCAAGTTTCAGGAGGACCTAGGGGATGCAGGCAGAGCGCTCCGTTTGGGGAGCATGTTGCCTTGAGTTTGGTGACAACTGAGCGCGAGCCTTCGGGGATCCCTGCCACTGACAAAGTGGCGCCCCACGCGTGTTTGCCCGAGGCCTGCCACCTGAGGACTGCGTGTCCTGCAACTCTTGCACAAGCAGAAACCCTCTACCAGCACTAGGGTTTCACACTATGCCCTGAACATCGGTCTACTGCAACTTGCCGGGGAGTTGAGCTTGACCAGGTCTGCTTCAGGTTCCGGAGAGTTTGTCTCCGGATGCGCTGTCCAGCAGACTTCGCTCCTGATAACTGTCCCCGACGCTGATGAATAGCGCTTCCGCAGCCTCTTCTCTACTCCCCTCTAGGTGTCGCTTCCGCCGAGGTTTCTGATAAGTGAAAAACAGCGCCAGCATCTTTGGTCTGTTCCTTAGTAAATTTGTTGCAAACCTGCGCGCCAGGAATTGTACTAGATGGGGCCCTGAGATATCAACATACATTCATGTTCTCTGGGCCAAACATAAACAGAATTTCAATAAGAGGTGGCAAGGTAACTGCTAGCCCAAACGTGCACCAAAATCCCCACCATTCTCTGGGGGTGGGAGAAGAGGAACCCAGAGATTAGGACTTTTCTTAAAAGTCCAAAGTTATTTTCCTACCACCAGCCTTTGAGGAAGTCAGAGATGATTTTTAACAGTGTCTTAACGCCAGAATGAACCAGTGTCTCAGCTGGCGCCTTCTGGCTCCCAGGACAGACTCTGCATTTGGGCAGTGACACAGCAGAAGGTTCACCTGAGAAGCAAATGATCAGGGAATGAGTGATATGGTTTCTGTGACACCAGAGCCCCGGCATCTCTCGAGCTGTAACTCATCCCTTGAGTCAAAACCCTGCAGGGCTCAGATTTGCTTCCTGGCTCAGTTGCAGGAGGAGGCACTGCAGCACCATCAGCCCATTTCTGCCATCCTCAGCTGAACGGCTTGCTTTCTCCCATGCTGGAAAACAAGAGCACCCTCTCCCAGGACTTCAGATTGAGCCAAAGGTCATGTAAGAAAATAGTCCAGTTGTTGTAATGTATTCAAATTCCTCATTACATTTGTCCCAGTAGCCCCTGCCCCTTAGAATTTTATGTTAATTCCAGGCAGGCTATTTTTCATCCAGGGAGGGGACAGCTTATTTTTCTGTGCATTGGGACAACTTTGATCCTTCTGGCCCTGTAGGTGGATAAAGAAGGGAAAGGTTGAGTGTCCTACTGTGACTCACTTAGTATTCTTCTTATTTTTACTAGGGGCTGTTGGAATTTTTAAAAAGTGACCTTATGTTGTGATCTTTTGTTTTGTTTTGTTTTTTTGACTGAACTCTGTCTTTTAGACACAGGCATCGAGTGGTCAGGATTTCATAAAATCTATCTTGATTCCTAACTTGCCTTTTTTTTTTTTCTGCAAATGCAGCCGTTTTGTGTTATATGTGGTCACCCCTCCCCCACCCTGTGTTTCCTAACTTAATGATAAGATAGTCGTTTCAAGAGCATACCTTTTCTTATACTTTCTGTCTCTTAATGCATAACACAGAGCATGGAATGTCAAATAAAATAGAATTGTAGTCCAAAGAACATAGAGCTTAAAAGATATAATCTAAGGTTGGAAGGGTAAAGGTTATTGGAAGCCATGTGTGTGTTAAACTTAGTGGTAAATAGGAATGCCACAGGTTTATGCATTTCACATAGAAAAATTTAGGCATCTACTTTATCATTGGTAAAAGATATAGAATAGATAATTGATAGAAAATGCAATCAAACTTCATTATGGCTTGCTACAAGATTAGCCTGATGTATTTCCATACCTGTTTTCTCTGGGTTGGTGTTTTGGGGATTATCTTAGGAAATTTGAACCACTTTTCTTAAAAACACTCACAAATCAAAAATAAAATCCTAAGCCTTTCAGAAGAAATTTTCAGAGAGCCTCCTGGCTTCAGGTTGGGGTTGATACTTGCCCCCTTCAATGTTGGTAGACATGCAGAAGAGGATGGCTGGGGTTTGGTGTTCCTTGGTTGATTTCCGTTTGTCGATTGCTAACATGCTACATACAAAATGCAATACACTTCAAGTGATTTGCTAGAGCAGACACGTTTTCAGTTAGGAAGGTTGGGAATGCTGATCCCTCAGGGTCACAAATCTGACTGCTCTCCGAAGATGCTAGTGGCATCTACCAAACCATCTTTGTAGTTTCTGGTCCTGTAGTTTACCAAGAAAAGTTGTTTTTGTGACTGATCATAAGTACTGGTCTGGCCATGTTACTGTGTTCTGGAAGAGAGGGCAACAGAGAGAAATTGTGAACAGTTTTCCCCAAATCCTGAGGGCTGAATTCTCACTTCTCTCAACAGTGCTGGCTCATGGAATAAAAGAGTTGACTTAAACCCATTGCCAGTGTAATGTCTGTGCTTTTCTCTGGCCACTGATTCTGTTCAATAAAGACAGCTTATATGCTGGTGTGTGTTCTCTAAAATTATTCATATAAATACCTATTTGTCTCCAACAAATGCATTCTTGTGTTACACTTTTTCGATTTTTTCAAAAGGCAAGTTGGCATTTGGAATGTTATGTCATACTAATGCCTCTAAAATTGAAATAATAATTTTAAAAAAGCACAGATCACCTTATTTTAGAATCAGAAAATCCTGTGGTTTTCACAAGGAGAGGGGAGGTGATCTGGTAGGGTTTCTTCAACACCAGAAAAAGTGGAATCTGTCTATCTAGGCAACGCCTGCAAACTTATATTCTATATGTAAATTTACAAAAATCTAAGAAGACAAAGAGTTGCTTAGAAGGCAGGATGCTGGGATTTCAGTCTAGGTCTGGCCACCAGCTTGGTGACTTCCACAACCCTGTGGTCTCTTGTGTCTGGTGTCAGAAGCAGTCAGGCTAGCACCTGCTTCTCCTGGCCACTCAGGAGTGTTGTGGAGAACCACGGAGGAAGAAGGGAAGTACCTCTGCTAAACAAGATGTCTTAACTTGTACTTCATGAGTAGTTTGGAAGGAAAGGTAGTTCCAACTCTTCCTTTGAGGACAGTCCTGCATGAGTTTATAACTAATGCTTAGGACTCAGTCAGGATCCAATGAAACTTTTAAATCTAAATTTATCTCAAAAGGAGCTCCAGATTGAGAGACAGTGTGTGACCTTATGAATGGCACTTTCCCAGTTCTCTAATGGGAATGTTCTTGTATTTTCCTCATTCTGAAAGCCAGTAGGGCTATTTGACTTTGAGGAGTAATTAATTTGGTAACAAATCTACTTCCTCAAAGCTGTGGGTGCTCCTTGTGAACTGAGGGACATTCCGCATCCTTGCTGACTAAAATTCTATGAAATTTCTCCTGGATTTTTTCTTGATTACATTTTTTTTTTCTTGGTCCATACATAAAGCAGCAATGAAGAGTATGTGCCAAGTGGCCTTCACCCTGGGGCAGAGTGCAGGAGGGTGACAACTTGGCTCTTTCCCCTTGCTCTGCATCTTTGGCCTTGGGTAGAGCCATGCCAACTAGAGGAGGTCAGGTCTCAGCAGATTTCAGAGGAACAGAGAGAGTCAGGGCTCACAGCTGCCTATCTTGCTCTGTATAGATTTCCCCCATCACCTAAAAACAACTGTTTATCAAGATAAAATATTGCTAAGGGTTGAGAGGTGGCATAGGATGGGGGTAAAACACATAGACCATGGTTTACCTGCCTAGCTTGGAATCTCAATGCTGCCACTTATTTGCCACAAGACCTGGACAGGGTACTTAACCTTACTGTGACCCTGTCTCCTCTGTCTTTGGTTGGGGGGATATTCATTGCCCTCCTCATGGAGTAGAAAAAGAGGATTATGAGTTAGTACCTCTAAAGCATTTAAACAGTGCCTGACGCATTGTAATTGCTATGTAAGTGTTAACCAAATAGATAGTCTCTATTTGGTTATTAGACAGATCATCAAAATTGATTTAGACCTAATATTAATTCTTTTTATGAACCGATCTGTCATAAAACTCGAGTTGTAAATTTTTAGGCTGTTGCTGCCATAGATGGAGTGAATTGTCAATCACCATAAGTATAAAATGACATCTAAGGCACATCCACTGTGCAAATGAAATTGGAGCTGGTGGTGGCCAAACAGAGCTCAGTTTTACAAAGAAGCTCCCTAGGAGTATCTCAGGGATTAGCCCAGTTCCTAGTTTTCTCTGTCTTCAAATAAAAACTTAATAGGGACCCTCAGTGCAAACCAGATAACACCAATGACAACTCCAGGTAAAGCAGGGGCTGAGTTCAGGGTTTCTGAAATGCAATTCAGAAATCAGTTGATTAATACCCTGAAGGTACCTCTTAAATGAAGTGATATAGTACTTGCCAAAATGACAATTGAAATGAAAGGATTTTATTTGATGCTATCCATGAATAATAAAACATCAGACATAATTGGCCTTAGATTACTAGACCAATTGAAAATGAAATGCTAGACTTTGTAATTTGTTTATTTCATAACTCCAGGAATTGACATCTGTACATTAACTAGAATAAATTCTGATTATTTTGCTGTTTTTAGTTTGTTTGGGCTAGGAGGCATAAAAAAGTAGAAAAGGGAGACAATTTTAATATGTGTGCTTACCCCATGAGCAATGTTTGATAGTGGATAAGTAGGGAAAATTTCATTAAAAAGCAGGAAGCAATGTCTTTTTAGTTTTAGCTTGAGATATTATGGCTGGCTCTTAAAAAGTACAAAAATCCAGGCTCTGCAGTGTCTGGAATGTGTCTGTGTGTTCAGAAGAAGATAATTTATGAGGAGTAGGGAGTTGCCCTATTTATTTTTAGAAAAACCGGTTGCAATATGGGAAAGATATTTTTACTCTCTTTTAGTCCTGAGTATGGCTTCTTTCCCCAACAACCTCATCTCTTAGAATTCACCCACCGAGCCAGAGCACTGGAATTGGGAGTGTAGAGCTGGGTGGCAGTTAATGCTACAGGCTGCACCCAGGTAGCAGCTGAAGTTGCACAGGTCACTCCACTCTGCTGTCCTCAGGGTGCGGAGCAGGTGTTGAGGCTGTGACCTTCAGGTTATATTGACTGGCCCCCTGGACTGCTTCCCAAGCAGCTCAGCTTTGCAACAGATATCAAAGATGAATGACCAAAAAGGTAGATGTAGGAGTGGGAACCTCTGTACTCTTTGAAACCAGGAGACCTCTTTTCTTAAAAGATAGCCATCCTTTATAACCTTGCCTTTTCATAGGCCAGTGTTATATACGTATAAAATTTAATCTGACTTCCCTTCCCTGTGGGCATTTCTGTTTAAAACTAGGGACATAAAGCAAACACAAAGAGGCTACTCTATTTGGGTGTGGAAAGCGGCCAAAAGAAACCCAGATGTGATGGGAGTACATTTGTTTAGTGGCCCTGGCCACAGCACTAGCGATGGGGTGACAGTCCCTGTCCCTTGTCTAGAGTAGGTATCCTTCAAGCTCTAAGGTCCCTCAAATACCCAGTTGTTTCTGACTCAGACACCTGCTGTGGCCTAGTCCCCGGCCAGGTTGTACCAGGTGTTAGCCTCCAAGGAGTTCTGTCTTCCAGCTCACCAGCCAGGATCAGGGTACAGGATGGACCACATGCAATTAAGCACTAAATTGTGTGGTGAATGCAGAAATCAATAACCCCTAAAGTTGCCTGGAGTAAGAGCTGTAGGTACTATGTTGTGAGTTCTACGTGGCTCTGCCTTAGATATTGAAATTACAGTTGGAATATATTCGCAGTGGAAACCTCTTATTTACAAAGTCCAGCTAATTGGACTAATTGCATAGTACATGTCCTCATTACCCTAGCACAATGCTTAGCACATGATAGGAACTTAAACATTCTTGGTAACCAATCCTTGGTTTTTCATCCATGTAATTATTTGATTACCTTGAATTGCTCATCTCTTTTCTTGAAGGTCTTTAGACAAAAATGTTAGCAAGGGAGTATCAGGAAACACCTTAAAGGTTATTGAAATTCCATCATCATTCACTGCTTAGGTTCTACTACAAATATCATTGGTCTTCAAAGTAAAATATTTGATCTTATGATGCCATTTTGAACACCATCATCTGTAAACTGAGGTGTAATCTACAAACAAGTTGCCACAGATTAATGTAATTTCTCACGAGCATTTCTTGAGCGCTAATTGTGTGCAGTCCCAAATGCCTTCCAGGAAACTGAGGTATAGATATGCCTAATGCAGGTAGTCCAGCTGTCTCATTCTGGTTTCTTCTTACCCATGTAGTGGTGGATGGTATTTCCAAGTGGAACTCCGATATACCTACCAGCATTTACAGAGTTCTTACTATGTGTGTAACACCAGTATCGATTCTCACACCAATCCTACGAGGTACACAATATTGCCCCCACTTTAGAGGTGAGCAAACTAAGGCATAGAAGTCACGTTATCTTCTCTAAAGTAGGGTTGGTGCTGGGCTTTAAACTCGGGTTAATCTGAGTCTGAACATGTACTAACTCATTGTGACAAAACACATTTACATTCTGAAAAACTCAGCGCCAGACGTTTGTCATTTTCTTAACAGACTGAACAAAATGAAACCAGGAAGCTTTTGGCTGCATCTCACACTTCTTGGGGTCTCCCTGCCGACTGCGCTGGGATGGATGGACCCAGGGACCAGCAGAAACCTGAATGTGGCTGTGAGGGAGTCCCAGGTGGAGGTATGTTCAAATCACTGCCGACATGACATTGCCAGTTGATTGCTTTTCCATGTTATAGTATCTGATTTCCTTTCCACCTTTCATTGAGATCATTTAGACCACTGTGTGAATTAAAATTGCACTCCCTTTCTGGTGTGGGACAGAAGGCAGCAACATGGATTGATGCGGACATGAGGCTTGTATTTCCCACACTACAAATTCATTCCAAGCTTTAGTTAACATGGCTAGTCTTTCACAAAGACCCTCAAGAGAAAGACCTTTCTGTATATTTAAAACAACTCTGAAAATGCCGACTAATTGGTGGAACACACCCATGCGAACTAATGAAGTATTTGAATTATAAAATAGATTTTAAAAGAAATGGATGACTTTTCAGGTATATAGATAAAAAAAAAAAAAAAAAAAAAAACAGGCTGAGAAAGAATTGGCAAGTCAAGATCCTAAGGGAGACTGGTTTAATGAACAGATAAGAATGATTAATGGCATGTTAGGTATATATAAATGCTTCTAAAGTGCTTGAAAAACTTGTTCTTAAATACCTCCCTGGAGGGTCTGGTTATACAGCTAATTGCTTAGTGAACTTGTCTGAAGTACTGGAGAGGATTCATAAACTGCAACCTCACTTTGCTCAGGGTAGTGGGTCCCATGAATTGGAGGTTCGTGGGGAAGCAGGTTTTCTGCAGAAAATGCTTTGTGTGTGCTAAACCTTAGGAAATGACTTACACCTTTTCATTAAAACCACCTAGGATCTTCTGTATGCAGTGACAGATACTAATTCTCAGGGGGCTTTTTTACTTCCATTTTCTTAATGCATGCCCATCTCCTTCTCTCTATAGTTATATCTTGTCCTGAGGAACGAGAAATAAAAAATACCTCGAAAAGTCAACATTGCCAGGGAGTGAATAACGATACACAGTGTAGAGTAGGATTAATGCGTTATTTGATCAAATGACATGACTTCTCTTTCATTATTACTTAATTGTCATGCAATCCCCATACGGCAAGCCTTAGTCTTTGGGGAGCTTCAGAAGTAATTTAGCACACACTTCCTGCTGATGTTGGTGTGGTGTTCTTTTGTGGCCTGCTGATGATTAAATAGAGTCACTATCTTTCCCATCTAAATCCATGAAGGACGCACCGTAATGCTCCTTTGAAAGAGTCTAGTGGCCTACGTGCAGGTGAGAACAGCGTTTCCCATGTGGAAAGGGCTTAATCATTAGACTTATATCCAGACAAAGGAAAAATGATTGCCAAAATCCTTAGCTATATGTGGAATCTTTTTTTTTTTTTTTTTTTAATTGTGGAGTAGTTAACAGCAAGGCAAACCTACAGAGAGGCCCAGGCATATTGTGGGGCCTCACTGGCTCACTGTCTTCAATCACATTTCAATTAAGGGTCAAGCCAATTAAGGTGGGATGTAGCTGGAGGTAAATGGAAGGTAAGTTAATACCACCTAGGGCCTTTTCATCTGAGCAGTTTAAACTTGAATCTTAACACTTTGTGTACCAACCAGAACCAGCTGCTGCTCTCCTCTCCGGCAGGAAGGAAGGCTTTTGTGTTAGGAGTGATTCTGTCCCCCAGCTGTTACCTCCCAAATGACTGCTTCAAGGGGAGTGATGTCTCTTCCAGATGCAGAAACGACTGCCCTATTGCTCATACTTTTTGGCTCTAGCTTTCATTTTTGTGGTGTTTTAACTTCTACTCATTGAGTCTGTTTCTATCCACGATGAATGAGGTGACGATAAAGTGAATGGTCATAGTACATAGGATGGTCTCTGTAAAGGTTCAGCTCCAGTGAGCAAGACATTTATTTTAGTGGACTTGGTTGCTGACCCTGGCCACGACCTATGCATGTCCCCTATGCCCTTACTCACTAGGGTCCTGATGTGCCATCCTGTCCCTTCTTTCCATATGTCTGAATCTTCCCATATACCAAGGTAAATTCTGATTCTAACCTTTTCTCTAGAACCTTCTTTGACTCCTCTTTGTCACCTTTGGAACCTTTTTCTGAACTCTTGGTCTTTCTTCTGTTCTTCCTTTGATATTTTTAGTTTAGCATCTGGATGAAACCTGTCATATTTATCTTTCTCTTCCTCCCTGCGTCAAATAATTTTATGAGGAAAATAGAGGCTTCCTGTGTTTCAAAGTCAATGAAGACTTAATGCAATGCTCAATCCTGGTCATGAAGTCACCCCAGAGCTTCCAAAATTCAGACTAGACCATTAGGCCTTTAAGTGGTGACCTGCTTCCTGCACCTGGTAGGTTTATTTCTGATGGGGATGTGAATGGTCTCCCTGCAGTCTGTGAGCTATTAACATACCTATAACTCACTGTCCAGATCCAATTACAGTTCTTAGGCAATTTCCTCAGACACCCTTATTTCCTGGAAGAATCACAACCAGAGTTTCCTGAGACTCAAGTAAAAAAATACAAACACTTTTTTAGCAATAAATATTGAAATGTTTCCATGAGTGTTTTCTTCCTCATAGGAGTACCTCGCAAAATATCCCTAAAGATGTTTAAAGTACTTAAAAAGCATTAATAAGATTTGATTTGTATTATACCAATTACTTGAACGTTCTAAGGGTAAATAAGGATTAAATGACCAATATGTGTGTGTTTGCATATTTTAAAAGCAGTTATAGCAAGTGTGAATTTTATTAAATTATTGTTTTATGTACAAAGACCACAGTTGAAGTTGCTTCAAGGAGTTTATCATTTTACAGATGAAGATAAAAAGAAATGTGGCTGGGTGGAGTGCTTCTTTAATAAGAGCTGAGGAGAAGAACATGGCTTAAAATGCTAATGCAATTCTGGAATCAAAGGAAACAATTCTGAGAGATGCGACTTATTAAAATTCTAAAATATCATTATATTTTCCTCTTTTTCCCAACACTCTGGCTAAAATTAATATACTATAGGCTAAGCATCCCTAACCTGAAAATCTGAAATTTGACATGACTTGTTGGTTGAGGGCCAACACCACACTACAAATGGAAAATTCTTTACCTGATCTTGTAGTTCACATGCAGGTGCATTAAAAATACTGTACAAAATTGCTTCAAACTATATAGATATGAAACAAATGAAATCCACCTTCAGACATGGATTCTGTCCCCCAAGATATTTTTATGTGTGTGTGCATGCAAATATTAAAGAAAAATTCAAGATCTGAAACAGTCTTGGTATCAGGTCTTTTAGATAAGAATACTGAACCTGTAGTAAAGTCAATTATTAGAATTTCATATTTTGGGGGAACCAGGAAAATGTGAGAAGTGATGTGGTGATAGATGCAGACAGCTGTCCTTTTCTTGAGAAGTAGGCCTTTATGGCAGGCTCTTGGCCCTGAGTGTTCCAGCACCAGTGTCTGGCATTGAATGGTGACTCTTAAACAATTTTACACACCCTTCAAGCAATTCACTAAACTTTTCTAAATCATTCTTGCCATGGGGTATTGATACATGCTAAGCAACTATAAATGTAAAATGCTGATATTTGTTTGCTTTTTAAATTGTTCACCTCATATGTCTCAGGCTTATAGAGCAGAGCATTGGGATCAGATGCCAGGTGTTTTCAATATTTTATTAAAACTTTCTCAAAGGAAAGTTTATGAGGGACATATGTGGAAGATGGTATCAGCTAACTTCAGCATGGTTCACCTCCTTCCCAGACTGACGGTCAGCCTAAGAAAGCCTACCCTGGCTGACGGGCTGACCTCTTTTGCAGGTGCCAGTCCCAGACATAGAGTACAGAGGTACCACTCCTGTCCCTGCCAGGACAGCTTCAAGTTGTTGGCTCCCTAAAGCGCTCGGGTTTCCTCCTGCCTTGATGGGCATTCAGGAGTACATTAACCTTTTAAAAATATTTCTGTATTCTTACACATCTTATTGGCTTTAAGAAAATGCTACTCACCCTTTACAGCAAAGTCCTTCCTGGGATTTCTGGGGCAAAGCCACTGGTGGTCTGTGAGTTTTGAGATCCACCCTTTAGTATCTCGAATCACCCTTGTCCTTGCCCTGTCTATGCACATGAAGAAAGAAACCTCTCTCCTGCTCATAAACAGATGGGTTCATGCTGGGTGCTTAGCATATTCTTACGTCTCACCTGCAGCTCTGACCTACAAGCATCTCTTGTGTGTTTCTATGGTGATGCCTGTCCTAAGCATCACCGTCTGGACTGGAGCACCGTCTGGACTCACTTTCAAAGCGTCTGTGAGAGGTCCCTCATCACGAGGTAGAATGGCTCTAGGGTTGCCAGATGCACCTTATTCTTGAGGATCTGCACTCTGACTGCAGGTGTGGTGCCCTGGCAGGGTCCTATTCTTGGTCCCTAGCACTTGGCCATGGCTCTCTGCTGAATATTCTGTGTCAGAGTGTGTTAGACTGGGTATGTTAACTTCCTGTCAGTGTGACAAAAATCCCTGTGAGAAATTAAAGGAGGAAACATTTATTTTGGCCCATGGTTTCAGAGGCTTCAGTCCATAGTCACTTGGCCCCCCTGGCCTGTGGTCTTGTGGTGAGGCAGAACATCATGGCATGGGCTGTGGTGGGTCAAAGCGTTTCACCTCAAGGTGGCCAGGAAGTAGAGAAAGATAGGGAGTATCTGGGGTCCTAATATCTCCTTGGGGGCATGCCCCCAATGATGTGCTTTCTCCAATGAGGCCCCACTCCTGAAGTTCTCACTGCCTCCAAATAGTGCCATCAGCTGGGGACCAAGCCTTTAATCCATAGCTTTTGGGGACATTTAACATCCAAACCATGAAACAAGATGGGGATTTTAGTTTCTCAGGTAAAGTGGGGAGGTTACCACCTCCCACCTGCAGACCAATGAGTACATCCATCATTTTTAAGGTGAAAATGGCAGCAGATCCTTCCAAGTGTGTCCCACTTGCAGAGTTAGTATGTGCCGTGCCGTGCCCCACTGCATCCTGAGTCTGCCCCAGAGCCTAACAAACTTCAGCTTGCTTGCCAGCTGCTTGGGTTCTTGTTGCAGTGCGGATTCTGATGCAGTAGGTCTGCACAGGTCCTGAGAGTTTTATTTCTCATAAGCTCCAGGTGATGCCCATACTTCCCATTCCAGGAAATGCTGGGCAGAAAATACCCTAGAGAAGTCCCAGCCTCCTTCCCCCACATGCGCACACAGGAAGGAGAACCCTGGTTGGATTGATCTTCTAAGCTTTTGTGAATGTGATGATGCTTAGTATGACCAATAAAGTGAGAGAAATGGGCAGGCTGTACTCATGCTGCTAAACAGCTTGACTAGACTGGGAGAAGAGGGTAGGAGAAGGGAGAGGTAAACTTAAGCATGCTGGGTTCCAGAGTTATTTTTCCCTATTTTCAAGCAGGTGCACAGGTCACTTCGGATCTTTGAACCTAGAGCTCCTTTTTGGCTGCTCTGTTAGTGATTTTAAATCTCAAAGGAGGTGATTCTAAATGCTGAGGGTTGTCACAGCTCATGCTGCAGGGCATCCGCCATAGAGCCCAGACTGGTGCCTTCCCACCTTTTCGTGCCCAGTCCCAGCCAGGCCCTCTGAAGAACACCTCAACTAGTGGTCTCGTTTTTGGGTCTTGTTTTTATTTTATTCTTGGGTAGGGAAAGTTACTGTCTTATAATTTTTATATTGGATATTTCTCCTCTATCTCTGTTCCCAGTAAGCCCTTCCAAACTCTGTACCAGTTAGCAGACTGTGTGTTCTTTTAGTATTTTGAGATCATAGTTGACAGAGTTTTAATTGGCCTTGAAAAATTCTGTAACCCAGGAAAATAAGCATTTATGAGTTCACAGAAAACCATTATTTTTCTTCCTCTTAATTTAGCATTTACTCATCTAACTATTTATGCTGCTCCTGCTAAATAATCCATCTCCTCTAGGAAGCTTCCCAGACTCGTAATCAGGACATCAGGACCTGCTTGGTTGATGGGCTACAATCTCCATTTGTCGGGGACTTGGGAGCATCAGATCTGCCAAGCCCCAATCATCTGCTTGATTTATCCTCCATGACTTGTGGGTTATGGCTCTGCTTCCCATTTAGAGAGAAGTGAATGTCACATTGTATCAGACAGACTCTAACAGGCCCCCACCAGTGGGCTCTACTTTTCATGCTGCCAGGCTAGAGCCGTTCTCCTTCTGCCTCTACTGCTGTGGTCTCTGCTATGAGGCTCCTGGGCCTTGTCTTGTCACCAGCCATGTAGGCAGTGGAAGGACATGGGATGATGTGGACCCATGTGCTCTGAGCGGGTGACATCTGAGGAGATTGCTGTGGGAGCTGGCACGATGGTGTTGGATGGAGGAAGCCAAGGGGCTGATAATTCATCTGCCTGTTGGGCCTCAGCTCTTGGGAAGGTGGCCATGTGCCTTTCAGCCTGAGGCATTCCCTATGACCTGGAGCACCTTCAAACCCAGATCTTTCCTCCTTATACAAAGCAGCCTTGTTTTGCTTCTTGAACGAGGAGGAAAACTAGCAGTGATGCTGGTGGCTGGAGTGAGGCCAGGCATGTGGTGGCCTGTGGGGCTCAGGTCTTCCCTCAATCTAAGGATTTGTTGCAGCCTGACTCTGCCCGGGGAAGAAGGGGATTAACCAGTGTGGATGGCAGGCTGGTGCTGGACCCAAGACTTTGTTGGGGAACCACGTGAAAGAGTTCTCTTCCATTGTGTCAAGGGGAGTTCTGGGCCATGGCTGTGTTTGGTGCCACAACCTGAGATGGAGCCCCCTTACCTTAGTTTTTCCTGTTCTGCATTCCAAGAAGGCCTTGCATTCAAAACAAAATCCTTCTGAAGTCTTAGCCAGAGATGAAAGCTACTACTGTTGCTTTTGTTAAAGTATTTGAAAGCTTGAGTTTTTATATTATTTGGAGTCTGGTTTGGGAGAGAGAGAGAGAATTGTGTGTGTGTGTGTGTTCTTTTTAAGAGTTGTGAAGGGAATTTATCTGATGAACCTGCCAAATGGCTCAGGGACCCACCTCTGCTGGTCTACTTACCACCTATGTGGGAAACATCTAGCCTCTGAGGGGACAGGCACCATGATGACCAGTCAGGCTTCAGCCCTGGTGAGGGCCTGGGCCTCCGGAGCTTGACCTGCTCCTCTGATGCACATCTCTTCCCACTCTGCTCAGAGTCCTCTGTGCTTGTGGTGGCTTGCATGGCTGCTGGTGGGCTATGGTGCCTGCCTCAGGAAGCTCTGCAGCTCTTGCTGACCCTCACCCTGGATGTTCTATGTTCCCACTTTCTCCTCCAGGGTACTTGTTATTGTTTTCAATAAGACCCTAGCTGACTTTTCCTGCTGGGGCTGAATCCCCTACTTTTCAAGCTGCCTGCCCAACCAAGGTGTCCCCAGTGCTGCCTTTGCCTCAGGGTACCCTCAAGTCACAGAGCCAGTGGCTCACAGCTGCTTTTTCCTTTGCCAGGTATGTGGCTGAGGGTCACTTACCATCTCCATACCTCTGGTCAGCATGAGTAAAATGTAGGCAATAATAGTCCCATTTTCAGAGTTGTTACAATGACTAAGATGTGTGCATGTGGTGCCTAGTGCAGAGGGGTGCTCAGAACATGGTGGTCAGAGCTGCGGCTTTGTGTCTATCATCTCAGAACCCCTCTAAGTTTCCTTCAAGATACAACTCATAATGTAAGTAAACCGTCTTTTATCATGTATTTTGGTATCATGTAGAGTTTAGATAAGGTTTCTTGAGTTTCTAAGACTCCTTACAGAAGAAACCCCAAGGGAAGATCTCTTAACTTCCCTTGGCTTCCACTTCCAGTAGAGTCTCCATCAAAGTCTCACCTTCCCACATCCTTACTGAAGCATTAGAGGCTGAAAAAGTCCTATGGGCTGTGTGGAGGGATAGGGTGGGACCTGACTCAATTGCTTTTCCTTTAGTGGTGGGTAGGTTCACCTGGCTTTGGCTGTTCCTTCCAGGAAGAGGCCAGCATCGTTACTGTAAGCACACCAGACCATCACCAAGAACATGAACCCAAAGAGTAAATCATGACATCCAACAAATTAGGATGCTCTGTCATGCTTAGAATATTCAGGGTCGATGGAAATAGCTTGTGACCCCTAACAAAGGGAAGGGAGGACTTAAGGGTGGAAGGAACACTCTCTTCTGAAATGTCATTTAGTAGGCATAAGACTCCTGATAGCTTTTCTTCATGTTTGTCTTAGGATTACATCTAAGCTTGTTCAAGGCCTGCTGTCACTTAAAACCTACTTTTTTACTTAAAGAAAACAGAACCTTTCTCCTATTTTCCTTTCTAGGCTTGCATTTAAAACACTCTTGAAAACTTTCTCCACAGAAGAGACCTCAAATTCTGTGGTTCTGCTGAGGCAACCTTTGGTGCATCCATTCTAGGCAGATAGATTTTCATGTGGGGATGCTGGAAGATGTCACAAAACAGAGACCACCAGGTGGATGCTGCAGTTGGAGTGCTGCTAAATTATGCCCCTCCATGCCTCCTCTTTCTCCTCCGCTCTCTTCTGTTTGGTTGTCAAATATGCTGCCCTTCTCACATTAGCTATGAAGAATGGCTCCTCTGCTTTGTGCTTGCATGTTCATGCCTGGCAGTTTAGGTTTATGTCTTTGTGTCCCAAAGTAGAACTTCTGATTTGACCTCTTATAACCTGCCTAGATGGGTCTCTGAGCAGGTCAGCTGGAGACACTTTGTGTCTTAAATCTTAGTGATCAAGAACTCTCCATTGAGTACTCAGCTGTGTGCTCAGCCCTGTTCTAAGCTTAGCCACATGGTTAAGAAGTGATTGGATCTTTGCTTGGTTCCATTCTGGGAGTTTCAGGACCAGTGGGGTATGAGAGCTGGATGGGGGAGCAATCGGTTGTTGCAGAACGGATTCTGCGTTAGCAGGAGGGATTAAACAACTATGTTAATGATCTTTTCTAACACAGAAAAGATACAATGACTAAATTAAGTGTTCAACTTTAGCCTAAAGAAAATTAGGTCTATTTATTGAGTAATAAAGGAAGAAAGCCCCTGCCTCCCCCACTGCTGCTTCCAGGGCAGGGTGCTTGTTATCCAAGTTTAGATATCCCCCTTCTCAGGACGCAGCGGTCCAAGAGCAGATCTAGTGTCACATATTTCTCCTGGCCCAGGACTTAGCTGGTCCGAAGACCTCAGAGGGTGGGTTGGGGACTGGATGAAGCTGGGATCTCTGAGTGTCACCTGGGACACTGCCAAATGCAGGAGCTCTGTGGGTATTCCAGTCACCTTCCTTGACCCCAAGACTTGTCCACCAGGGCCTAAACTCCTCTGGGTCCACCCTTCTAAGGTGGCTCCATCTGATAGAACTGTGTCCTTTAGTAACTCCTAAGTCCCACTCAGGGAATTTGGACAGGTGATGGGATGGCCATTCATGACTGCTGTTTGCTCTTGCTTAGGGTGCAACATGTCCTGTTACACCTTAGTGACCCAAACTCATACCGGAGGTCATATCCCTTGCTGTAGGAATCACATCTTAAGCCAGGTGTCCATCCTGATCCAATTGATGTAGTCAACTGTGCAGTAATTCTTGGGAACAAAAATCCTTCTAAGGCCAGGCTTACGAGCACAGAATTATCTGTGAGTTATTATACATTCTAGATGAAAATGAATATAGATTTAAATCTAAACTCTTTCAAATGACTGTTCTTGTATTTTGAGTCAAGATGGTCATGAGCTATATTCTACAGGAAGTTCCTGTCCGTGGGCTGATAGCTCATGAGAGAGAAGAAGCCATTGCAATTTTTAAGAAATCACCTATACACTTGCTAAGTGTATTCATTTAGCCATGTGGGCCATGCTGTGGGTGAGCAAGAATGGAGAGCAGATGTGCTGGGAGTGGGTGGATTGCTAAGGACTCTCTTAGCGATGGAGGGCCTTGGAGAGGGTAGCTGGGATCTGGCTGGGCCGAGTGTTTATTTAAGGAGGAGGACTCCTTCTAGTTACAGATGTGGGATGAACTAGGACCATGCCAACCAGAGAGAACAGATTGACCTGGCCAGGGTGGCTATCTGGGCCTGTTGTCTAGTGACCCAGTAGAGACCCTTTGGTGGCCACGAGCAGAATCACTTGCTAAGGTGCTGGTGTACAAAAAAGCCTTATCATTAGGCCATGGATGTTCATCCAGAAAATAGCACAGGATGCTGGGAACATAGAGCAGTTGGCAGCCTTCCCTCATCTCTCTTCTTTTGAGCAGCACCATCTCTCACCTCCATTTCTCTCTCCTTTGCCTGTCTTCCTTGCAGACTGGCCTTTCCATAGAGCTGTGAGGCCCATCTTGCTGCCCCAATGTGTCATGTAGTTGGTGGCCTTGGCTCTGCCACCACACAAACTTACAGCTCTGGGTCCTGGACTGTCTCTCTAGGGATCTGATCTGTGTGTTCAAGAGTGAGAACTATCAGTTCTGGTCCAGTTGCCTGTGGTTGGGGGTAAGTACTAATATGTCAGGTGGCACTCAGGGACTTGTAGGAGAGAGTGTGGGTACAGGCTGGGGCAGGGGTGGGAGAGACTACTGTGGGTGGTAGACAGTGGTGAGACAGAAAAGTAGCCTCAAGTTTCTGAAAAAGCACTGGGGGAGATGTGCACTGAACCATTAGGACAGGTACTTTATGGAGTGGAGCTTTCAGCCCTTCCAGGCTGGAACTTAAGTGGGTATATGGTCTGGCAGGAAGGAAATGAGCTTTTCATCTTGTCTCTCTGCTTTGCCTGGGTACCTTCCTCTACCTGTCTCATTAGTATCCTCACCACACTCTCACCACACCAGACTGCTCCACCTGCAGCTGGAGGTTTAGATGGCTGATATGTTTGTCCCTAGGACACCTAAGCAGGTAGGTTAGGCCTGGCCTCTGCAGGCTGACTTGAATCTTGCCAGTCACCATTGATCCTCCCCTGCACTTATCCTGATGCCTATGATCCTGGCTCCAGGGTCTGTGCTAGGTTTTGCATGTGTCCCCCAAGAAGCATGCACTGAAAACTTCAACCCCAATACAACAGTGTTGAGAGGTGGGGCCTAATGGGAGGTGGTTAAGTTATGAATGGATCAATGCCAGTTATAAAAGGCTTGAATCTGTGAGTTCACTCTCCTGCTTTCTCATGCCCTATCTTTACCTTTCCACCATGAGATGATGCAGTAAGAAGGTGTTTTCCAGATGTTGGTCTCTCCATCTTGGACTTCCCAGCCTTCAGAACTGTGAGCCAATATATTTGTGTTCATTATAAATTTCCCAGACTTCGGTGTTCTGTTATGGGAGTACAAAAGGAAATAAAACAGCTTATATCCCTGTACTACCCATCCAATTGACTAAAAGGGAGCAGGCTTTGGGGATCAGATGTGATTGTGTCATCCAGAGCCACATATCCTGGGGCTATAGGGAGCTCCTAGGGCAACTGATTTGGGGTTACATTCTTCTTGGGAAGAAAGAAATGCTACATAGGTGGGGAGTTGTAAGTTGACCGCATTGCCCCTTCTTAGAGTCTGCCACCCTGTGGAATCCAGCAACAGTATTGCAGTGGAGCTATTGTGGGGTGATTAGCCCCATCACCAGGAAAGACAAGATGGGATAGATGCTCCCTCATCTCTGAGGCTCAACCCTACTCCTAGCAAGGTGGCAAATCTTGTTCCACCGGAACTTGATTTTTGTTATGGCATCTGTATAATCAAGGGTCAGACAGCATAGAGAACCAGGGCTGCCTCTAGATTGGGGATGACAGGAGAGTAGCCTCTGGAGGTCCAGGCTGGGGTGCTTAATGGCTTTCCTTATCCTTTGCTTCAGGCATAAAGAGGAGATTCCCCATAGCTATCAATAAGAGCATTAACAAACAGCCACTATTTTATCAGAGTTTTTTTGTGGATTACTTTGTTGACTTCTCAGAAAGACTCTATGAGGCACTTTAGCTTGCTTACTTTACAGATGGGGAAACTGAGACTTCAGGATGGTGTGAACTGGAGGGGGGTCTCCCTGTACCAAGTGGTGGAGCAGAGATTGCACCTGGTTTCTCATCCCAGGCTTGTGCTCCTAACCTCAATACAGTACTTTTACCCCCAGTCCTTATTTTGGGGGGGCCGGGAAAAGGACATTAATGCCACTGATCTTTGAAAGGGCAAAGCAGACAACATGATCAGAGAAGGCATCCCACCAGCTGGAGAGCAGCAAAACGTTAGGTAGTTTCTGGGAGCCAGAATGTGTGTAGCCTCTTGACCTTCCCAGTAGGAGGGGTGAGCTTTGCCCCTACTCACTCTCCTCCCCTGCACAGTGCTGGGAAGCTACTGAAACCCCAAGAATTAACACCCCTTTGGTTATTTCCTTGCACTTCTTCAAAGGTGCCAGTGGGGACTTTGTTGCCTTCATGCAGGGCAGGGCCTGGCCTGGCCATCGCTGTATCTGTGCACAGGAAAGGTGTGTTTTGGCTCTGGGTGTACTCCTGAGTGTGATGGTGTGTGGTGGCCCTGGGAAGTTCCAAAGGGTTGACAATAGCAGTCTCCCTTTCAGAAGTGAGGGCCTTGGGCCTTGACCATAAGGAAGAAAAATGCCCAGCATCAGCAACCAAGTTGCTGACTGTCAGATAAAGTCTTTGGGAGGGCCAGGCCCTGCAGTGAGAAAGTGCTGGTGTTTGCTGACTTTTCCACAGGCTACTGGAGAGAGCAAGGGGTGGCACTAAGCCAAAGGCCAGCCTCATGTGGAGTTGCTGGCATGCAGCCAAGGACTCTTCCCCAGAGGTAAGAGTGGGACATGCCCCAGGCACAATGGGCACCAAGCTTGGCTAGGCTGTGGTAGTGGGATAGTGGGTAATGGGGCTCCTTCAGGGCTTACCCACCTCTCTGGGTGTGTGGATGGGGCTGAGGAGATCAGGGGGACCAGGAAGTTGTACCACTGCCCTATGGATGAGCACAGTGAGTGCTCAGAGCCCCTCAGGAGTGAGGAACTGGGGATAGCTCTATGGACAGGCAGCCTGAGATATGTGAACCCTGGCATTTAAGTAGATTGGAGCAAACAAGCCAATGAGCAGCATAGAAAGATAAGAGAAAGTGACGGGTGACAGCTTGGATTGGGTTAAAAAGAGTTGTAGATAAGCAGCCTGGATCAGTGTTAATATGGTTCACAGGTCAACCCTGGACAAACAATGAAGCCTTTCTCTCTACCTTGTCTTTCCCAGTCATTGCCCACTGGCACTGGCAGAAGGAGCAGGTCCTTTCCTGCCCCAGAAGCCTAGAAACATTAAGGAGTACCTCTTTCAGTCTGGCAGCTCTGCCCAGTGCCCAGGACACAGTGCTTGGATGTGCCCAGCATTAGCTAAGGTACTGTCTGTTTGAGAACCACTGGGTTAGCTGTGGAGGAAATGCAGACAGAAGGCCCACCTTCCTTGAGGAGAGAGTTGGTTGGGGTATTGTTCCATGTGCTCTTGCCCTAAGCACACAGCCCCTCCTGGGAGCTGTGGGAGGCCAAGGCTGGAGGTGTTTCTCCAACCCGCAGCAACACTGTATGCTCTCTGACGTCCCTTCATTCTGTGCTCTGCACAATCTTATAGGCACTGCCCTGAATCTCATCCTCAGTTGAGGAAACAAAAGCTTTCAGAGTTCCCACCTAAGGCCCAGGGAGAGGATAGGGAAGAAAGCTGTTGTTTTTCCTTGGATTCTCAGATGGGCCAGGTACCATGTAAATACCAACCCAGCTCTGCTGACCATTGGTGCCTTTCTTCCTTATGACTCTGTTATAAAAGAAAATTGAAAAGAGCCTTATTGTGCCTTCGAGGCTTTTTAATTAAATATAACTCATTTAATTTAAACTACTTTAAGTTTCATTTTTAATATAAGTGTTATAGTAGCACAGTGAAAGTGCCTTCTAATCAATGCATGGGGGGTATCTCCTCATACACAAGCAGATGCCCATGGGCACCCACACCAATTATTTATTCAGACAACAATCAAAAATCACCAAGTCCTAAGGATAAGTCATGCTGGGTGAAGGGAAGTCATGCCTGGGAGTGGGAAGGAGTCAGAGCTAACTCCAGGGGCTGTGGAGGCTGAAGA
Source organism: Sciurus vulgaris (assembly GCF_902686455.1). Lineage (NCBI taxonomy): Eukaryota > Metazoa > Chordata > Mammalia > Rodentia > Sciuridae > Sciurus > Sciurus vulgaris. The sequence continues at coordinate 32,080,425 of NC_136466.1, read as the reverse complement.
AGGGGACTGTCAGGAGGGCTCAGGGCAGCACCCGACATGAAGCTGGAGAAGGAGGCCTGCTTGGTGGCAGGAGGGACTAAACCATCCTAAATAGATGAATGGCTTGCTCCCACCTGAGCAGGACCAGTTCCATCTCTACCCCTCGCAGCTGTGGTACCAGAAGTAAGAACCAGCAGTGGCCTTAGAAATGGCAATGAGTACCCCCATGACAGCATCCACTCACCATATGCTTACCCATGTGGGTGCTGCCCAGCTGGGGCCTGCAAGTGGGCCTCCCCAGCTTGTTCACTCACCTTCCCTGCCCTGCACTCCCTGACTCCAGAATGTTTTGTATGTTTATATCATATCTCCTCTCTTGACGCCCTCACTCCATGTGCAACAGCAAGAATGGGAAGTAGACTCCAACTGGAGGACTATGCCAGAGGGCAGCCTTTCTTCCTTTTGTGTCTTTAATTTTCTAGGCACAGGATATTCTCAACCTGAACTTGGGCTCACATCTGGTAGAAAGAAAACCAAGTGGCAGATTAGAATATTAAGTTAAACAGGTTGAAGTTGTCATGTCATCCGTTGGATGGTACTTGGAGGGGATCACAAATAATTAAAACATAAACACCTATCCTTTCCTCCCCAGGGATATCTGACCTTGCTCGCTCTTCTTCCCCCTGCCCTCAGACACTTACAAAGTGGCCTTGATTTTCTTAGGGAGTGTAGACAGTTGTAACAAAGCCAGCATAGGGGAGATGCTTGCTAGTTTGTCAGGACACCTAGTGGACATGAAACTGCTTGGAGTGGAGAATGTATCACAGAGTGTCCCTGGGCTTCTGTGGAAACTTACCTATAAAAGGAAGAGTATAGACAATCAGGCTTCAGGGACAGTCAGTCCCATGAGCCTCATGAAAACTTGACTTGCACCAGTATTCTTACCAGGAGGTCTTTAAATGATCTGGTCTCATCCCAGCCATAAGATGTGCTTAGAGCTCCTAGGAGGAGATGGTGTAGGCGTAGGTGTGGACTGTGGTGGGGTGGGGTGGAGATGTGCTTGGGTCTTCAGTCCAGCTCTGTGTGGCTGAGTGACTCTGCACAGAATGGCTTATGTTCTGTCAAGCCTTGCTAGTGCTGGTGGAAATGACGTGTGAAAGAAGTGGTCCCTGCTAGATCCCCCAGCTGCTATTAATGATAGTCCCGGATGTGGTTATTACCTCTTCTGAGGAAGAGTATGGGTTACTTTCCAAATCAAAAAGTTTATTAGTTTTTAATTTGTTGGGTTGTCAGAGAGATACAAATGTGAAGTTTCCTCTTTCCTTCATGGTCCTTCAGTCTCGCTGTGTGTGTGTGATGATGTTCAACAAGGCGAATGATCAACTGGTTATCGACATTTACTCCATAAACGCAACTTGGTGTCCACTTGTATTGTCACTTTCGTAGATTTATTGCACAAGTCTGCCTTAAATTCAGAGCTAACTTTTCTTCTTTAATTGTAAATAAAAAACATAATATAAAGCTTTAAATGATATCAATAATTTAAACTCATTCAATCTTCATTTTTTTAAAATTATTTACTTTTGAAAGTGAGAAAATTAACACCCCAATCATCTTATCCAGGAAGGCTGGAAAGTATCCCCGAGCCTTTCTTTTTTAAATCTGTCTGATATCTGGAAATCACTGTTGATTCCATTTCTGTTTAGTGTCATGTCTTTCTCCTTCACTGATCACTGTCTGCTCCTCATTAGAAAACCCTATACAGAGCCTATGTGGACCTTGCCCGTGTTTCTGAGATAGATCCCGGTTACTGAGCCATCTATCTGCCCATTTCACAGAAGTACAAACTGAAGCGGGAGGTATCTGGGGCAGCTCCCTCATGGTGCCACTGAGGGAGCAGCTACTAATAAAATAAATTATTCAGACCTAATGGAGGTTTTGAAGGTTCATTTCAGTCTCCTCCATAGACATAATAAAACTTAAGTTTTCCTGTGAGCCCACAGGGATGCTATTGATGGGTCTATCTTGGTGACTTTTTTAAAAAAATAGTCAAGTGGAAGAATGTCTTAATAGTAAAAGAGATTACTTTGATATTTTTTAAAAGTCATCCATACATGATATTTTTTGTCTCACTAAACTTCCTTTCAAATTCTCTACCTTACTTTAGACATCCCAGTCCTGCATGAGCTCTGGATTCCTTACACTGGCCCATTCATGGTTAGATAGGAAATAGAAGGCACACAAAACTGTGCACCATACCTTCTGAATTTCAGCATCAGTGTTAGAGAATCACACTTTGTCTGACTGTGTGGCCCTGTTCAACCCTCCCTGCTTCAGTTCTTAGTCTCCTGTGGCACTGCAAAAAGGCCAGGGAGGGGTCACTTGATCAGGCAGTATATGACAGGGCCGATTGACAGATGCAGGGCCATGGTGTGTGGAATTTCCTCAGCTATCTAAGTATATGATGGTTCATATTGTCAACTTCACCCCTCCTACCTTGACCTGCCTTTAAGGCAGTTAACCAGTGGACCTGGAGTACACATACCTGTCCCTAACCCCAGAGAGTTCCCAGGGACTCTGAGGCTATTCTCCGTGAGGCAGGAGGTAAGCTCTGACACCTCAACCTGGTAGCATTTCTCAGCAGCCTGCCCTCCTGAACACTTGCTGAAGGCTCCACACGACTAGAATGAGCCAGGTTTGTTCAGCTTCTCCCCCGGAAAATTCTCTTCCTTGCTTGGTTCTCTCCAGCAAGCCCTGAGTTTAGGGGTAATCCCCCACCTTCTCCATCACTTGGCTTTGAAGACTTGGACATGATGTACTGGGAAACCTATCAACTCAGTGGTTTTACTTCTGCCTTTAATTCAGCCATATAAATGAGATAACGTGTACAAAATGCTGGGTGTGTGCTGGGTGAGTGGGAGCTGGTAATGGAATACATGCCACAGAAGGCATCACTTTATTTAGCTATATTCTGTCAGTCCAAGTGAAGAGTTTAATTGCAGAATGGTGCCTTCCTAGCAAAAATGAGAGTCGCCAGAGTTAAGTTTTTAAAATTCAAATGAATAAATGGAAAAATTGTACAGAGGCTTGTAAAGAGGCATTAGTTTTTTAAGAGCATCTCAGAGATGAACAACTTAGAAGTTGGATGTCAGAATTTCAGTAGCAATGGAGTTGTTAGCAAGGCTTCCTCTCCTTTGTACTTAATGGTTTCTCAACTGAACATGTGAACTTCCCTTTGTAGCTTGGGAAGTGGAGACCCGAGGAGCCCTGAAGCTGGGAGCTCCCTCCACCCCTCTGCTGCCAGATAGAGGAACTTACCATCAGGGCCCATCATCAGGACACTCAACATGGAGACCTCCACAGTCCTGGCCAGTTCATGGCAGGCTTGCTTTGCTCAGTCTGCGTAGACCTGGTCATATTGAGTTCCAAGGAGCTTCCCGTTTCATGTCTTTTTCTGTGTGGATATTTTGAATCCCCACTTTCCTAACCCACATAACCAACGTTCTACCGGATAATACCTTAAGTGACATGAGACCTCCCCGCGACACAGACCCACTGGGGATGGCTGGCAGCATGGATGAGGAGTTGTGATGAGAGTCTAGGGAAGGCTGCACCACCCCGTTCCCTGTGCCTCATCCTCTGTGCCCACTGGACACTGGAAGGCTCTAGGGATGGCAGTTGAGGATCTGCATTCGAACTCTTACAGTAGCTCTTGAACTGCTTTTTGGTAACTGAGAATCTGTAATAGACTTTTGGATTATGAAAAATATTACTCAGCACTCACATTATATTGATTCAAAAATAAAGATTATGCTGTTCAACTGCACAGTAAAATAGAGCTTTATGGAATGGTAATTTTTTACTTAAGTTCTACATTATAGTGGGAGATAATGGATTCAGGAAGGGTACAATGAGGAATAAAGCTGTTGTATTGTATTGGTTAAATGACATTTAAAATGATTTGGCTGTCAAATTCATGGAAAGGTTATGAACAGTGAATGAAAAATCTAAAATTAATTCCCTACTTCAAGAAAGTATGATTATACCATAATAAAATTAGATTTTTAGTTAAAGAAATTTAGTCATTAAGTAATGCCCGTACGCTAACTCTCATTTATAACCATCTGGTTTGAAGCTTCTGCAGAAAATAATTTCTTCCTTAGGCAATGCATCCGGGGCCTTGGTGTCATTTATGTCAATGAATTTCGTTCTGTATATTTCTGCTTCAGCTTTTAGGGAGTTGCTTTTCCAAGTACTGGAAAGATGAATTCTTATTTAGACTTAATAATTGAGGGAGTCAGTGAACCTATTTACCTCCCCAAATGGTCTCTTATCTTTCTCCCTTAGTTATTTTCATTAGTGATGATCATGGTGATGATGGGTGATGTCTGAGAACTGTGTGTGCCAGACACCTGCTAGGCATGGCTCAGAATGATTTTTATTTCATTTAATCATCACAACTGCTCTATGAGGAATGAACTCTTCCTATATGAATTTTACAAATGCATAAACTGAGGCTTAGAAAAGTTAAATCATTTAACAAAGGTGAGTGCCATACAACTGGTGGGGACAAGCCTTGATACAGCCTGAATCCATCTGACTTCAGAGCCCAACTCTTAGTCTCTGTCCTATTTTTCATGAATGTTTGTGGATTAGTTACTTTGAGGCAGAAGAATGTGGGGCTGGGACTTCAGAAACTTGAGCACAGTCCTGGCCAGGCCACTTCATCTCATGTGATACACAATAGAATCGTTTTAGTTCATTTTCTGCTGCTACCACAGAATACCTGAGACTGGGTCATTTATAACTGCTTCCCACAGGTCTGGAAGCTGGGAAGTTCAAGAAGGGGACACCAGCATGTGGAAAGGTCCTTCTTCTTTGTCAGACAGAGTATCACAGAGAGAGGAATTACATGCTCAAGATCCGGAAAAAATCAAGCCAAACTTATCCTTGTGTCAAGGATATTATTATTCCCATGATAATTAACCATTCCCATGGTAACACGCTTAATCCATGACCTAAACACCTCTCAAAGGTTCCACCTCTTCATACTTTCCCAGGAGTTGGAGAATATCACACTAAGTGAAATAAACCAAACCCAAAAAACCAGAGGCCAAATGTTTTCTCTGATATGCAGATGCTAATTCACAATAAGGAGTGGAGGCTAAGAAGAATAGCTGTACTGTAGATTAGGTAGAGGGGAGTGAAAGGAGGGGAAGGGGTATGGGGGTAAGAAAGATACTGGAGTGAAACAGACATTATTACCTCATGTACATATATGACTTATGACCGATGTCATCCTACAATATGTGCAATCAGAAAAATGAGAAATGATATTCCATTTATGTATGATTTATAAAAATGCATAAATGCATTCTACTGTCATGTATAACTAATGAGAACAAATTTAAAAATTCAAAAATAGATATTTTATATTTTATACACACAAAAAAACTTCAACATGAGTTTTGGAGGGGATATTCAAACCATGGCAAGAACTTTCTCAATCTGTAAATTAGGGACAGAGGGTTCTTTTTCTATTCAACAAACTTCTGGTACATACTCTTGGGTACTTTGTCTCATTTTATTTTTAAATTTTTTATTGAAGCATATCAAATAAAAAGTGCACATATCTCAAGTGTAGAGTTCAATTAACTTTTACAAAATGAACACATACAGAACATTCCCAGCATCCCAGAAGCCACCCTGTGCCTCTCAGTCATTAAATCCCCAAAGGTTAACCACTAATCTATCGCCAGAGATTCTTTTTTTTCCTGAAACTTATAAAACTAAAATCTTAAAATTGTGCTCTGCTGTATCTGCCTTCTTTCATTCTCCATCATTTCTGAGATTCTTTCAAGTCATGGCATTTTGCAGAATTCATTCTTTTGCATTGCTGTCAAGTTTTCGTTATATGGATCTGTCACCAATTTCTCCATTCTATAGCTGGTGGGTATTTGAGTTGTTCACTATTCTTGACTGTTGACCTCAGGCTGTGATTAGCGTTCTCATGCGTGCATTTTGGTGCTCACATGACCATACTTCTGTCGGACATTACCTAGAAGTTGAATTGTTGGATCAGGAAAACAAGTCACAATAGTTATTTTAACAAAATTTAATATCAGAAATTGGTTTAATAGATATTGAAGGATTAAAAAAGCTATAAGGGACACGCTGAGATAATCAAGCACAATACCTGCAGGAAGCAGCTCTTGTCTCCAGGGGAGGAGGCACACAGAACTGAGGACTTGGACCAGCGAGTAAGGTCCTGCCGGTGCTAGTTCCTCTGAGAATAGGAAAATTATAGTTGCTCTGTATCTTGGTAAACATTGATATCATCAGGTTTTTATAATGCTATCTATGCTGTGGAGGTGGAGTCAAGTCCTATTGCAGTTCAAACTTGTGAAGTACCTGTTCAAATCTTTTGCTCGTTTTTCAGTTAGGTTATTTGTATTTCTCTTATTGATTCGTTGGAAGGTACTTTATATATTCTGAGTGAGTCCTTTCTCAGACAGATAGACTGCAAATATATTCCCTTAATGACTTGTCTTTTCACTGTTTATGTATCTTTGATGAACAGAAGTCTCAATTTAGCAAATATCATTCCTTTCCTAACGGTTCTGCTTTCACATCTGTTTAAGAAATTTCCCTCTATTGAAGGTCATGGAGATGCTCTTTTATGGCACTATCCCAATGTCTTACCTCTCACCTTTAGATCTACAATCCACCTGGAAGCGATTTGAGGTTTTTTTTTGTTTTGTTTGTTTTTTCCCTCCAATGTCCTACTGATCTAGTTGCCAGCAGTTGAAAACTCATTTTCCCCTACTATATTACATTGATGTCCAGAAACTGAACATGTGTGGTTTGTTGCTATCTGTATACCTTTTCTTATTCTTAGGGATTTATTCAGTTATTAATCTTTTCAAAAGACCAACTTTCATGGTGCAATCCCCCCATTTTATTGATTTCTGCACCTATCATATTTCTTTTGTTCTACCTCTTTGGGCTTAAATTTTTATTTTTCTAGTTTCTTGAGATAGATGTTAGTTTATCTCTTTTCAGCTTTTTATTTTTTCTTTCTAAAAATGCATTCAAAGCCATCATTTCCCTCTAAGACTGCTTTAACTATATTCCACAATGAAAATGTTATAATTCAATCGTCATTCTGCTCAAAAATGTTATTTCTTTGTCAGGTTTTTTTTCCTATGGAAATTATGTGATATGCTTCTGAATCCATGGATCAAATATTTAGAGATTTTCCTTAACATCTTTCTGTTACTGATTTCTACTTTACTTTTATTATAACCAGAAAACTCTGCATAGTCTCTACACAATTTTAATAATTTGAAACTTGTTTGTGGCTTAGCATATAGTCACTTTTTATAAATGTTGAATGGACATGGGATGAATTTGTGGTATATATTTGCTGGATACTGTTTGGTGTATATTAATTAAGTCGTATTGGGTTATCATAATGTTTAACTCTTCTTTATCCTTACTCAGTTCTCTTCTACTTGTTTGATCAGTTAATAACAGATTTCTTAAATTCTCCAACCATTATTGTGGGTTTTGAAATTTCCCTTCTTAATTCCTCCATTATTTCCATTATTCCATATACCTTTGTTTTGTTTTGTTTTGGTACCAGGGATTGAACTCAGGGGCACTCAACCACTGAGGCACATCCCCACCCCTATTTTGTATTTTATTTAGAGACAGGGTCTCACCGAGTTGCTTAGTGCCTCACTTTTGCTGAAGCTGACTTTGAACTCAAGATCCTCCTGCCTCAGCCTATCTTTGAATAATCTTTATTCCCAACTATATCAAGATGATCCTCCAATGTTCCATCTATCAAGAAAAAGTAACACCTCAATGGAAGGTTATAAAGTCATTCCCAAGGCTTTTTATTTATAATCTCAGCATCATATGTGGAAACAGCATCAAATGACAAAATCCAAGGAAACAGGCAACAGAAACAGACCCACAGCCTATCTAGATCCTAAAATGAATGCACACATGCTTTAGGATAACTGTGACTAGTACATTCATGAAAATAGGAAACAAAATGCACAATAAAATTAGAATCTACTAGAAAAAATTCAAATGGAAGTTCTAGAACTAAAAATTAAATAAATAATCCAACAAATAATTTGATAGCTGATTCAACACAACTAATAATATAAGTAATCAGATGAAAGGTAGATCAATAGAAAATAACTAGACTGAAGACATGAAAGGAAAAAAAATGAGAATGAAAATATAGAAAAGTGGCCAGACATGGTAGGGGCACACCTGTAATCCCAGGGGCTCAGGAGGCTGAGGCAGGAGGATCATGAGTTCAAAGTCAGCCTCTGCAAAAGCAGGTCACTAAGCAACTCAGTGAGACCACATCTCTAAATAAAATACAAAATAGGGGTGGGGATATGGACTCATTGATTGAGTTTCCCTTAGTTGAATCCCCAGTACCAAAACAAAAAAAAAAAGAAAGAAGAAAGAAAGAAAGAAAAAAAAAAAAAAAAGAAAATACAGAAAAGTGTATAAGAGACATGTAGCATGGTGTAAAGGTCTAACAAGCATGCAATTGAAATTTCAGAGTCCGAGAGGAGAAGAAATTGGTCTGAACCAGTATTTGAAGAGATATTGGTTGTGTATTTTCTAAAATTAGTGAAAGGCATCAAGCCAGAAATTTGAGAACCTTACAAACCCCATGCAAAATCAATACAAAGAAACCCATCCATATATATTCACAGAAAAATGACTGAAAATCTTAACCTAGCTGGAGGTGAGTGGTGGCAATAGAGCAGCAGTAAGAGTGATAGCTGACATTTCAGGAGAAAATAATGAAACCCTAGGACAATGGAATGACACCTTCAAAATTCTGGAAAATAAAAAACCCTTAGAATTTAATATCCACTGGAAATATAGGTATTCATAAAGTAAGCTAAATTAAGACAAATAAAGATACATTTACAGAACAAAACTGAGAGAATACATCACAAAGAGATTAACACTAAAAGTGACGCTAACAGGAACTCTTTAGGCAAAAGAAAAATTCATTGAGATGAATGCATAGTTTTGCAAGAAGAATGAAGAGCACCAGAAAAGGTAAAAAAAAAAAAATTAAAATTAAAAAAGGATAATATAAATACATTTTGACTGACTGCTTAACACAATAATAATGCCCTATAATGTAAAAAATATTTGGTGAAGTAAATTACATGACAATATGATTACAAAAGGTCAGAAGGTCATGGAATTGAAATGTTATAATGTCTTAGAACTAACCAAAAAAAAAAAAAAAAAAAAAGCAAAACTAGTGCTATGAGGTCAAGGAGATGGAATGACAATAATAACCAGATTCCCCTGGGCAGTGGCTAAAATGGGGATCCCCTCAATGAACTTTCCTTCTCTCCAAATATTGACCTTTGAGTTCCTGATGCCTTGGTTGCTGTTGGAGGCCTTCAAAAGCTTTCTTAAAAGAAAATCTAGCTGTTACAGTTGTTCTTAGTAGAAGAATTAGTCCAGTACAAGCTATTCTTCAATTCTAAAAGGGAAGTGTATCTCATTTAATTTTCACAATATCACCATGAATAAGTACGTTAATTTATTTGTAAATATGGATTGTATTATATGAATAGGCTTTAGAATGTGATGTTTGAGATTGGATTCAGGCCACTGATTGAACATGCAAGATCTTTTCTTTTTAATTAATATCGGGAAAATGAAGTGGGAAAACCTTGAAAGATCTGATGACCCTAGTTTTATTTAAACTATTCCAGAACTTAGTAAAGGAAAACTGCCAAATTCATTATATGAAGCTGGCATCATTTAAATTCCTAATCTGTAAAAAAGATGCACCAATATAATTTATGGATATATATACAAAAATTGGTAAGACCAACAATATAAAAACATGAAAAACCTATCAAACCAGATCCAGGAGCACATTTTAAAAGTATATCATGGCTAAGAGAAGCTAATTTTAGAAATACAGAGAGTGAAATATTATGAATTCCACTGTAGAAGTCATCATGTTAATAGAGCTAAGAAGAAACTCATATGATCATCTCCATAAATGCAGAAAAAGTACTTGATAAGATTCAACACATATTTTGCTTTATTTTTATTCAACAAATGTGTATTAGCATCGGTTCTATTATAGCACTGAGGATACAAAGTGAAAAAAAAGATACTGGCTCTATCCTAGCTCTCATCCCAGTGAAGGGAGAGAGTCAATAAATAAATAAGTAAGGGAACAAGCTATTTTAGTTAGAACATACCACTTATATTAAAAACTCAATAAATGTATATTGATTTCATTAATAAAATAAAACTCAGGCCAAAATATTGCATTTTACTTAATAGGGAATAATGAGATTTTCTTCTGAATGTTGGAAACAGGATAAAAATGCTCACCATGTTTACAACATTTAACATTAGATTAAAGGATTATTTGAATCAGTAAGACAAGAGAAAGCAATTAAAAGTATAGGAATCGAGAAAAAAAGATCATGTCCTTTACAGATTATATAAATATGCAAATAGGAATCCCCAAAGAATCAATGGAAAATCTATAACAAACAACAAAAAATTAAGTGGTTATAAAATCAATATAAAAATAAATTGTTTCATCATATGTATATAAACAAAAACCATTTCAAAGATGTAATATAGGACAAGATTCTATTAATGATGACAGAAGATATACAAAAAAGACATATTCAATATGTATGTATAAGGAAAATTATAATACAATCCTTGATATTTATCCTAAAGAACTACAATCAGTATGCTATAGTGATACAGGCACATCAGCGTTTATAGCAGTTCACAATAGCCAACTTAGAACCAGCCCAAGTGCCCATCAACAGAAGAATACATAAAAAAAATGTGGAATATATACAAATGGAGTTTTTCTCAGTCATAAAAAAGAAAGAAATTGTGGCATCTGCTGGAAAATGGAACTGGAGAACATTATGTTAAGTGAAATAAGACAGATTCAGAAAGTCAAGGATGAATGTTTTCTGCTATATGCAGAAACTTGACCAAAACAAGGTGGAAAGTGGGAGGGAGCAGTATTCTGGAAGTTCATTTAGTTCCTTGAGTTATTTGAAGGGCTGACAGCCCATAACATGGATCCTCCATCAATCTCCACTTAGGTTTTTTACTCATTAGAGAGGTACAGTCAGGGAATATAACTTGGGTGGGGCCCACTCTTCAGTGCCTCCTAGCTTTCATCACTAAGGTTGCCTCCCTTTCCTGATCTCAAGAGGATGCTAGACAAGAACGCAAAGGTCTGAGGGACAATGCTACTTGCTTGAAAATCACTAGTGCAGAATGATCTTGGTTGCAGTGGTGAGGCAGTGGCTGTTTTTGCTTCCATGGCCAGCATGGACTTTCAACTTATTTTCAACCTAAAACTTTTTATCCTAAGCTGGTCATTTGTGATAATTTTGTTAATAATGAATACACAGCTTACATTTCCAGTTTTTTCCCTTTGTTACTTCTCACTGGTGCTTTTCTCTCATCCTGACCTCCCCAGCACTATCCTACCACTTCCCTTTTCTCCTGCTATTCTCTCTTCCTGTATTCCTGTCTGAAAACAGGAATACTGTTCTTCCTGTATTCCTGTCTGAAAACCTGCCCATTCTTTAGTGCTATTTTCAAAGGTTCTTTAAAAAGCACTTTTACTTATGTTTCCAGCTGAATGCAAAATAATGGTATTTATCATGGCAAATCACCCTTTGATTTCTCAGTAATTTCTATTTCTTCTGTATTTCCCTGTTCAACTGTGAATATTAATGCAGAGACTCTGTTGTACCTGGGTAATTTCTGAAATGGTTTGCTTATTGCACTGCACATAGCTGGCATCAAAAAGATGAGACTGAATTATGCAAATCTAAGGACTCAAATTGGTCCAGTGGCATGGACTGCCTCTCCAAGTTGTCCATAAGATCCGGTCTTTGGACACTATGAGTTGGGTATAATCAGTCATGTGATGAGGTCACTGACTCACGTGGAAGCAATGGTGATCTTTGCTATGACACCACAAATTGGAACCTGCTTTTGGTTATATAATCTTGGTCTCTAAACTACCTACAGACCAGGCAGAGAGGTGATACTTCAATCTGGAACAGTATCTGTCTTAACACTTGGGAACAGCCCAGATTCCACATAAGGAAGACCCTGAAAATTAACTTAGTTATTAAAATTTGCATATAATTAATTAATATGTATTTGTGTAAGCCCCCATGGCAACAAGAGGTTTACATTTATAGGTGTGTGTGTGTGTGTGGTGTTGTGTGTGTGGTGTGTGGTGTGTGAAATTGTAGACCCAACATTGCTGCATGTCATGTTCTTACTAGCCTGTTCACCTTTTGTGAATATGTGACTAAAAAGAAGTGAGATATTTGCAACAATCTATAAATATAAATCATTCTTCAAAAACACAAGTCTCTCTTTTCTTTCAGGAATCAAGAAGCTTTGAAGTCACAAGAAGAGAAGGTAGGGGAAATATACTCATTTCCATTTCACTCTTAGTGTTGACATTTGAGAAGTAATTTGCTGAACCTAAGATGAACTTCAGACTGTGGACAGCCTGTTCTTTGAAATTTCATGTGGCCTTTTCTGGGAGCCGAGTGCTTAACATTTGGCTCTAGAGACTCAAGACCTGCAGGACAGGTTTGCCTGTGAGAACTATGGCTTCCATCTTCAAGCATCCAAGGTAGGGCATGGGGAACTGGCTCACTCATGAGCATGACCATGGTCTCTTAAGAGAAGCCTTGTTTTTGCATTTAATTTGCAGTCATTATTTGGATTCAATAAATGAAATCAATGTCAATAACAGCAAAAATTGGTTTATAGTTTGAGGTATTTCAATATCTGGAAAGAGATGCCACTGTGAAAAATATCTGTGATTAGATTTTTACAGCTTCGGCTCAATTTAAGTAGAAATAACCAATTAATTTTCCCTTTGAAAACAATTCCATGATGTTCCTTTTTCCTTGCTGACATTCCTCCAGCACATTTGTTTTTGGTCTCTGAGGTAAGCATATGTGGCTGGTAATTTCAGAAATCTTTTAGTGGAAATAGAAATTTCCCTTATTCACTTTCAGTAATAGTCCCTATTAAGAGTATGTCTTTTGTGTAATTTGTGGAATCATTAACAATCATCTCCTTTTTGTAGGGCTGGGAATATGAATTCAAAACCCAATGTGAGTTCTTGGTCAGGAGTGTGGTCCTTGGTTTTCATCTTCACTGCATCCTTCTTTGTGTTACCGTCTCCAAAAAGAGTGACAGGATTTTAAAAATATGAGCAAATTCCATATTGACTCCTAAATCTAGCACACATGCACGACCTTGTTAGTTCCTATGTTATTCAGCCCAATGAGAGACAGGCTGGTCAAATTGTCAATTTGTCTTTCTAGAGCTTGAGAACATAAACTTGCAGTATTATTTATAGAGTCCAATTGGTTGCTGCTGTCCATGGTGCTGAAATCCCAAATTTGAAGGATCTGAGTAACCTAACACTAGGATGAACTTTCCAGCTCCCATTCCCATTTGCCATTGTCTTTTGTTTTGGAACCATTGTCCTTTGAACTGTATCCGTAGTTGCTCCATGACTGCATTGTGTGGATATACATACAAAGTGAAACTGGATGAAGGTGGATGGGACAGGGAAGAATACTTTCACTGAAATTTGTGTTCATAAGGGAACAGTGACTGTAAGTTGTAGAAAAATAGCCTGAAGGAGAGTTGACATGAACTTTGGTTTTGAATTATATTCTTTTCATGTCAGAAACCCTGAGTGTGAATATTTGGAATTAATTTGCGTTAAGGAATCACATATACACTTAACCTTTTGGGAATCTTGTGCTACTGTCCTTGTGCTGTAAGTATCTCTAATAAAGCTGGGTTTGTGGAAGAACCAGATATATTTTCATTCAAAGGCTTAAAAAGTCATGATTGAACTTGTGACTTCAAATCTCCAGAAAAATGAGATTGTCCAAAGGAGGGACAAAGGCACAGTCAGGCTGTGCCATCCTTACCTACAACTTCCCTCTCTCTGGAAGCATCATCTTTTGCAGCTGGCTGACTGGGAACATATGCTTTGGGTTTGTACTGGCAAATTTGTCCTGACATATAAATTTCTTCCCTCCTATTATGAGCTAATGTCATTCCAGCTTGTCAAAGTTGAGCGTTTGAGTTCTTGAAAATAATTCAGTGGTTTGATGTCAATGCTTATAACCTGGCAGACAGGCAGGAAGGGTGGGACCCTATGGGTTAGTTCCAAATATTTGTGAGTTGACATTTCACTGACACGTGTAGTGGGATTAATGTCCAGAATAGTGTATGAGTGTAAAAATTATAGAAGCTCTATGACTATTTCAGTAAATGATTAATTCTACAAACAAAAATAGACCATTATTATCTAGCAACAGACAATTCAGAATGGTTGCTTTCTCTGACTTGGGGAGGAGCAGGTAACTAAACCTCAGTTCACCAGGCCCAAGAGAGTTCAGAGAGGTTCAGAGAATATCTGGGTCTGGTCAGGCAGCCTCCTGACCAAAGAACCTATGGCAGTTTCACATTTAGGCTTGTTTAGTTTCAGCTGACTCCTGACTCGGAGGAACACTCCATTTGAGGTTTAGTGTCATGAATGGGTGGCCCATTTCAACTTCCAACTGTATGACCTTTGGAAACTCTTGACAATCTATGAGAAGTGAGAGGAACTAAGATTAGCCTTGGAAATGGACTGTGGGAGCTGGGGTTGTTGGGGTGAAGTGAGTGCCCTGTGTGCCTTATACCTGATTTTTGCCTTATTGCCCTGTCTTTCCCCCCCAGCCCTAGGTGCATGGTGTAATGCTCCACAGGACAAAACCTAACCTTCTTGCATCTGAATTACACTGTTCCCACAGCCTCCATGCTTTGTCTTTCATCTCAAATCCAATTCATTTTTGGAGTGTGTAGTTTTCCCTAATTCTCAGACATAAGGGTTCCTATCAGTTATTCATTTCCTGAAAGCGGAAACCCTCCACTCCATCATCCCCACGTTCCTTACAGCTCCAGCCCAGAGCTAGCAATGCTAAGCAATTATTTCTTGAATTCAGCACAAACTACCCATCTTCATTGTGTGCATGGTCTTTTCATTCTGAGCCTGTCTTGGTGAGACACAAGAGAGGCACTGGAATCTTTTGTTCTTGAAGGGTACTTTTCAAGACCTATTAAGTGATGCCCTGATGAAGTGCTTCATGTCCAAATAATGTTCCTTAGTAAATTGTTGCAAACCTGCGCGCCAGGAATTGTACTAGATGGGGCCCTGAGATATCAACATACATTCATGTTCTCTGGGCCAAACATAAACAGAATTTCAATAAGAGGTGGCAAGGTAACTGCTAGCCCAAACGTGCACCAAAATCCCCACCATTCTCTGGGGGTGGGAGAAGAGGAACCCAGAGATTAGGACTTTTCTTAAAAGTCCAAAGTTATTTTCCTACCACCAGCCTTTGAGGAAGTCAGAGATGATTTTTAACAGTGTCTTAACGCCAGAATGAACCAGTGTCTCAGCTGGCGCCTTCTGGCTCCCAGGACAGACTCTGCATTTGGGCAGTGACACAGCAGAAGGTTCACCTGAGAAGCAAATGATCAGGGAATGAGTGATATGGTTTCTGTGACACCAGAGCCCCGGCATCTCTCGAGCTGTAACTCATCCCTTGAGTCAAAACCCTGCAGGGCTCAGATTTGCTTCCTGGCTCAGTTGCAGGAGGAGGCACTGCAGCACCATCAGCCCATTTCTGCCATCCTCAGCTGAACGGCTTGCTTTCTCCCATGCTGGAAAACAAGAGCACCCTCTCCCAGGACTTCAGGTTGAGCCAAAGGTCATGTAAGAAAATAGTCCAGTTGTTGTAATGTATTCAAATTCCTCATTACATTTGTCCCAGTAGCCCCTGCCCCTTAGAATTTTATGTTAATTCCAGGCAGGCTATTTTTCATCCAGGGAGGGGACAGCTTATTTTTCTGTGCATTGGGACAACTTTGATCCTTCTGGCCCTGTAGGTGGATAAAGAAGGGAAAGGTTGAGTGTCCTACTGTGACTCACTTAGTATTCTTCTTATTTTTACTAGGGGCTGTTGGAATTTTTAAAAAGTGACCTTATGTTGTGATCTTTTGTTTTGTTTTGTTTTTTTGACTGAACTCTGTCTTTTAGACACAGGCATCGAGTGGTCAGGATTTCATAAAATCTATCTTGATTCCTAACTTGCCTTTTTTTTTTTTCTGCAAATGCAGCCGTTTTGTGTTATATGTGGTCACCCCTCCCCCACCCTGTGTTTCCTAACTTAATGATAAGATAGTCGTTTCAAGAGCATACCTTTTCTTATACTTTCTGTCTCTTAATGCATAACACAGAGCATGGAATGTCAAATAAAATAGAATTGTAGTCCAAAGAACATAGAGCTTAAAAGATATAATCTAAGGTTGGAAGGGTAAAGGTTATTGGAAGCCATGTGTGTGTTAAACTTAGTGGTAAATAGGAATGCCACAGGTTTATGCATTTCACATAGAAAAATTTAGGCATCTACTTTATCATTGGTAAAAGATATAGAATAGATAATTGATAGAAAATGCAATCAAACTTCATTATGGCTTGCTACAAGATTAGCCTGATGTATTTCCATACCTGTTTTCTCTGGGTTGGTGTTTTGGGGATTATCTTAGGAAATTTGAACCACTTTTCTTAAAAACACTCACAAATCAAAAATAAAATCCTAAGCCTTTCAGAAGAAATTTTCAGAGAGCCTCCTGGCTTCAGGTTGGGGTTGATACTTGCCCCCTTCAATGTTGGTAGACATGCAGAAGAGGATGGCTGGGGTTTGGTGTTCCTTGGTTGATTTCCGTTTGTCGATTGCTAACATGCTACATACAAAATGCAATACACTTCAAGTGATTTGCTAGAGCAGACACGTTTTCAGTTAGGAAGGTTGGGAATGCTGATCCCTCAGGGTCACAAATCTGACTGCTCTCCGAAGATGCTAGTGGCATCTACCAAACCATCTTTGTAGTTTCTGGTCCTGTAGTTTACCAAGAAAAGTTGTTTTTGTGACTGATCATAAGTACTGGTCTGGCCATGTTACTGTGTTCTGGAAGAGAGGGCAACAGAGAGAAATTGTGAACAGTTTTCCCCAAATCCTGAGGGC
This sequence comes from Sciurus vulgaris, assembly GCF_902686455.1. NCBI lineage: Eukaryota > Metazoa > Chordata > Mammalia > Rodentia > Sciuridae > Sciurus > Sciurus vulgaris. Next base: position 32,063,254 of record NC_136466.1, on the reverse strand, counting down.
TGAATTCTCACTTCTCTCAACAGTGCTGGCTCATGGAATAAAAGAGTTGACTTAAACCCATTGCCAGTGTAATGTCTGTGCTTTTCTCTGGCCACTGATTCTGTTCAATAAAGACAGCTTATATGCTGGTGTGTGTTCTCTAAAATTATTCATATAAATACCTATTTGTCTCCAACAAATGCATTCTTGTGTTACACTTTTTCGATTTTTTCAAAAGGCAAGTTGGCATTTGGAATGTTATGTCATACTAATGCCTCTAAAATTGAAATAATAATTTTAAAAAAGCACAGATCACCTTATTTTAGAATCAGAAAATCCTGTGGTTTTCACAAGGAGAGGGGAGGTGATCTGGTAGGGTTTCTTCAACACCAGAAAAAGTGGAATCTGTCTATCTAGGCAACGCCTGCAAACTTATATTCTATATGTAAATTTACAAAAATCTAAGAAGACAAAGAGTTGCTTAGAAGGCAGGATGCTGGGATTTCAGTCTAGGTCTGGCCACCAGCTTGGTGACTTCCACAACCCTGTGGTCTCTTGTGTCTGGTGTCAGAAGCAGTCAGGCTAGCACCTGCTTCTCCTGGCCACTCAGGAGTGTTGTGGAGAACCACGGAGGAAGAAGGGAAGTACCTCTGCTAAACAAGATGTCTTAACTTGTACTTCATGAGTAGTTTGGAAGGAAAGGTAGTTCCAACTCTTCCTTTGAGGACAGTCCTGCATGAGTTTATAACTAATGCTTAGGACTCAGTCAGGATCCAATGAAACTTTTAAATCTAAATTTATCTCAAAAGGAGCTCCAGATTGAGAGACAGTGTGTGACCTTATGAATGGCACTTTCCCAGTTCTCTAATGGGAATGTTCTTGTATTTTCCTCATTCTGAAAGCCAGTAGGGCTATTTGACTTTGAGGAGTAATTAATTTGGTAACAAATCTACTTCCTCAAAGCTGTGGGTGCTCCTTGTGAACTGAGGGACATTCCGCATCCTTGCTGACTAAAATTCTATGAAATTTCTCCTGGATTTTTTCTTGATTACATTTTTTTTTTCTTGGTCCATACATAAAGCAGCAATGAAGAGTATGTGCCAAGTGGCCTTCACCCTGGGGCAGAGTGCAGGAGGGTGACAACTTGGCTCTTTCCCCTTGCTCTGCATCTTTGGCCTTGGGTAGAGCCATGCCAACTAGAGGAGGTCAGGTCTCAGCAGATTTCAGAGGAACAGAGAGAGTCAGGGCTCACAGCTGCCTATCTTGCTCTGTATAGATTTCCCCCATCACCTAAAAACAACTGTTTATCAAGATAAAATATTGCTAAGGGTTGAGAGGTGGCATAGGATGGGGGTAAAACACATAGACCATGGTTTACCTGCCTAGCTTGGAATCTCAATGCTGCCACTTATTTGCCACAAGACCTGGACAGGGTACTTAACCTTACTGTGACCCTGTCTCCTCTGTCTTTGGTTGGGGGGATATTCATTGCCCTCCTCATGGAGTAGAAAAAGAGGATTATGAGTTAGTACCTCTAAAGCATTTAAACAGTGCCTGACGCATTGTAATTGCTATGTAAGTGTTAACCAAATAGATAGTCTCTATTTGGTTATTAGACAGATCATCAAAATTGATTTAGACCTAATATTAATTCTTTTTATGAACCGATCTGTCATAAAACTCGAGTTGTAAATTTTTAGGCTGTTGCTGCCATAGATGGAGTGAATTGTCAATCACCATAAGTATAAAATGACATCTAAGGCACATCCACTGTGCAAATGAAATTGGAGCTGGTGGTGGCCAAACAGAGCTCAGTTTTACAAAGAAGCTCCCTAGGAGTATCTCAGGGATTAGCCCAGTTCCTAGTTTTCTCTGTCTTCAAATAAAAACTTAATAGGGACCCTCAGTGCAAACCAGATAACACCAATGACAACTCCAGGTAAAGCAGGGGCTGAGTTCAGGGTTTCTGAAATGCAATTCAGAAATCAGTTGATTAATACCCTGAAGGTACCTCTTAAATGAAGTGATATAGTACTTGCCAAAATGACAATTGAAATGAAAGGATTTTATTTGATGCTATCCATGAATAATAAAACATCAGACATAATTGGCCTTAGATTACTAGACCAATTGAAAATGAAATGCTAGACTTTGTAATTTGTTTATTTCATAACTCCAGGAATTGACATCTGTACATTAACTAGAATAAATTCTGATTATTTTGCTGTTTTTAGTTTGTTTGGGCTAGGAGGCATAAAAAAGTAGAAAAGGGAGACAATTTTAATATGTGTGCTTACCCCATGAGCAATGTTTGATAGTGGATAAGTAGGGAAAATTTCATTAAAAAGCAGGAAGCAATGTCTTTTTAGTTTTAGCTTGAGATATTATGGCTGGCTCTTAAAAAGTACAAAAATCCAGGCTCTGCAGTGTCTGGAATGTGTCTGTGTGTTCAGAAGAAGATAATTTATGAGGAGTAGGGAGTTGCCCTATTTATTTTTAGAAAAACCGGTTGCAATATGGGAAAGATATTTTTACTCTCTTTTAGTCCTGAGTATGGCTTCTTTCCCCAACAACCTCATCTCTTAGAATTCACCCACCGAGCCAGAGCACTGGAATTGGGAGTGTAGAGCTGGGTGGCAGTTAATGCTACAGGCTGCACCCAGGTAGCAGCTGAAGTTGCACAGGTCACTCCACTCTGCTGTCCTCAGGGTGCGGAGCAGGTGTTGAGGCTGTGACCTTCAGGTTATATTGACTGGCCCCCTGGACTGCTTCCCAAGCAGCTCAGCTTTGCAACAGATATCAAAGATGAATGACCAAAAAGGTAGATGTAGGAGTGGGAACCTCTGTACTCTTTGAAACCAGGAGACCTCTTTTCTTAAAAGATAGCCATCCTTTATAACCTTGCCTTTTCATAGGCCAGTGTTATATACGTATAAAATTTAATCTGACTTCCCTTCCCTGTGGGCATTTCTGTTTAAAACTAGGGACATAAAGCAAACACAAAGAGGCTACTCTATTTGGGTGTGGAAAGCGGCCAAAAGAAACCCAGATGTGATGGGAGTACATTTGTTTAGTGGCCCTGGCCACAGCACTAGCGATGGGGTGACAGTCCCTGTCCCTTGTCTAGAGTAGGTATCCTTCAAGCTCTAAGGTCCCTCAAATACCCAGTTGTTTCTGACTCAGACACCTGCTGTGGCCTAGTCCCCGGCCAGGTTGTACCAGGTGTTAGCCTCCAAGGAGTTCTGTCTTCCAGCTCACCAGCCAGGATCAGGGTACAGGATGGACCACATGCAATTAAGCACTAAATTGTGTGGTGAATGCAGAAATCAATAACCCCTAAAGTTGCCTGGAGTAAGAGCTGTAGGTACTATGTTGTGAGTTCTACGTGGCTCTGCCTTAGATATTGAAATTACAGTTGGAATATATTCGCAGTGGAAACCTCTTATTTACAAAGTCCAGCTAATTGGACTAATTGCATAGTACATGTCCTCATTACCCTAGCACAATGCTTAGCACATGATAGGAACTTAAACATTCTTGGTAACCAATCCTTGGTTTTTCATCCATGTAATTATTTGATTACCTTGAATTGCTCATCTCTTTTCTTGAAGGTCTTTAGACAAAAATGTTAGCAAGGGAGTATCAGGAAACACCTTAAAGGTTATTGAAATTCCATCATCATTCACTGCTTAGGTTCTACTACAAATATCATTGGTCTTCAAAGTAAAATATTTGATCTTATGATGCCATTTTGAACACCATCATCTGTAAACTGAGGTGTAATCTACAAACAAGTTGCCACAGATTAATGTAATTTCTCACGAGCATTTCTTGAGCGCTAATTGTGTGCAGTCCCAAATGCCTTCCAGGAAACTGAGGTATAGATATGCCTAATGCAGGTAGTCCAGCTGTCTCATTCTGGTTTCTTCTTACCCATGTAGTGGTGGATGGTATTTCCAAGTGGAACTCCGATATACCTACCAGCATTTACAGAGTTCTTACTATGTGTGTAACACCAGTATCGATTCTCACACCAATCCTACGAGGTACACAATATTGCCCCCACTTTAGAGGTGAGCAAACTAAGGCATAGAAGTCACGTTATCTTCTCTAAAGTAGGGTTGGTGCTGGGCTTTAAACTCGGGTTAATCTGAGTCTGAACATGTACTAACTCATTGTGACAAAACACATTTACATTCTGAAAAACTCAGCGCCAGACGTTTGTCATTTTCTTAACAGACTGAACAAAATGAAACCAGGAAGCTTTTGGCTGCATCTCACACTTCTTGGGGTCTCCCTGCCGACTGCGCTGGGATGGATGGACCCAGGGACCAGCAGAAACCTGAATGTGGCTGTGAGGGAGTCCCAGGTGGAGGTATGTTCAAATCACTGCCGACATGACATTGCCAGTTGATTGCTTTTCCATGTTATAGTATCTGATTTCCTTTCCACCTTTCATTGAGATCATTTAGACCACTGTGTGAATTAAAATTGCACTCCCTTTCTGGTGTGGGACAGAAGGCAGCAACATGGATTGATGCGGACATGAGGCTTGTATTTCCCACACTACAAATTCATTCCAAGCTTTAGTTAACATGGCTAGTCTTTCACAAAGACCCTCAAGAGAAAGACCTTTCTGTATATTTAAAACAACTCTGAAAATGCCGACTAATTGGTGGAACACACCCATGCGAACTAATGAAGTATTTGAATTATAAAATAGATTTTAAAAGAAATGGATGACTTTTCAGGTATATAGATAAAAAAAAAAAAAAAAAAAAACAGGCTGAGAAAGAATTGGCAAGTCAAGATCCTAAGGGAGACTGGTTTAATGAACAGATAAGAATGATTAATGGCATGTTAGGTATATAAATGCTTCTAAAGTGCTTGAAAAACTTGTTCTTAAATACCTCCCTGGAGGGTCTGGTTATACAGCTAATTGCTTAGTGAACTTGTCTGAAGTACTGGAGAGGATTCATAAACTGCAACCTCACTTTGCTCAGGGTAGTGGGTCCCATGAATTGGAGGTTCGTGGGGAAGCAGGTTTTCTGCAGAAAATGCTTTGTGTGTGCTAAACCTTAGGAAATGACTTACACCTTTTCATTAAAACCACCTAGGATCTTCTGTATGCAGTGACAGATACTAATTCTCAGGGGGCTTTTTTACTTCCATTTTCTTAATGCATGCCCATCTCCTTCTCTCTATAGTTATATCTTGTCCTGAGGAACGAGAAATAAAAAATACCTCGAAAAGTCAACATTGCCAGGGAGTGAATAACGATACACAGTGTAGAGTAGGATTAATGCGTTATTTGATCAAATGACATGACTTCTCTTTCATTATTACTTAATTGTCATGCAATCCCCATACGGCAAGCCTTAGTCTTTGGGGAGCTTCAGAAGTAATTTAGCACACACTTCCTGCTGATGTTGGTGTGGTGTTCTTTTGTGGCCTGCTGATGATTAAATAGAGTCACTATCTTTCCCATCTAAATCCATGAAGGACGCACCGTAATGCTCCTTTGAAAGAGTCTAGTGGCCTACGTGCAGGTGAGAACAGCGTTTCCCATGTGGAAAGGGCTTAATCATTAGACTTATATCCAGACAAAGGAAAAATGATTGCCAAAATCCTTAGCTATATGTGGAATCTTTTTTTTTTTTTTTTTTTAATTGTGGAGTAGTTAACAGCAAGGCAAACCTACAGAGAGGCCCAGGCATATTGTGGGGCCTCACTGGCTCACTGTCTTCAATCACATTTCAATTAAGGGTCAAGCCAATTAAGGTGGGATGTAGCTGGAGGTAAATGGAAGGTAAGTTAATACCACCTAGGGCCTTTTCATCTGAGCAGTTTAAACTTGAATCTTAACACTTTGTGTACCAACCAGAACCAGCTGCTGCTCTCCTCTCCGGCAGGAAGGAAGGCTTTTGTGTTAGGAGTGATTCTGTCCCCCAGCTGTTACCTCCCAAATGACTGCTTCAAGGGGAGTGATGTCTCTTCCAGATGCAGAAACGACTGCCCTATTGCTCATACTTTTTGGCTCTAGCTTTCATTTTTGTGGTGTTTTAACTTCTACTCATTGAGTCTGTTTCTATCCACGATGAATGAGGTGACGATAAAGTGAATGGTCATAGTACATAGGATGGTCTCTGTAAAGGTTCAGCTCCAGTGAGCAAGACATTTATTTTAGTGGACTTGGTTGCTGACCCTGGCCACGACCTATGCATGTCCCCTATGCCCTTACTCACTAGGGTCCTGATGTGCCATCCTGTCCCTTCTTTCCATATGTCTGAATCTTCCCATATACCAAGGTAAATTCTGATTCTAACCTTTTCTCTAGAACCTTCTTTGACTCCTCTTTGTCACCTTTGGAACCTTTTTCTGAACTCTTGGTCTTTCTTCTGTTCTTCCTTTGATATTTTTAGTTTAGCATCTGGATGAAACCTGTCATATTTATCTTTCTCTTCCTCCCTGCGTCAAATAATTTTATGAGGAAAATAGAGGCTTCCTGTGTTTCAAAGTCAATGAAGACTTAATGCAATGCTCAATCCTGGTCATGAAGTCACCCCAGAGCTTCCAAAATTCAGACTAGACCATTAGGCCTTTAAGTGGTGACCTGCTTCCTGCACCTGGTAGGTTTATTTCTGATGGGGATGTGAATGGTCTCCCTGCAGTCTGTGAGCTATTAACATACCTATAACTCACTGTCCAGATCCAATTACAGTTCTTAGGCAATTTCCTCAGACACCCTTATTTCCTGGAAGAATCACAACCAGAGTTTCCTGAGACTCAAGTAAAAAAATACAAACACTTTTTTAGCAATAAATATTGAAATGTTTCCATGAGTGTTTTCTTCCTCATAGGAGTACCTCGCAAAATATCCCTAAAGATGTTTAAAGTACTTAAAAAGCATTAATAAGATTTGATTTGTATTATACCAATTACTTGAACGTTCTAAGGGTAAATAAGGATTAAATGACCAATATGTGTGTGTTTGCATATTTTAAAAGCAGTTATAGCAAGTGTGAATTTTATTAAATTATTGTTTTATGTACAAAGACCACAGTTGAAGTTGCTTCAAGGAGTTTATCATTTTACAGATGAAGATAAAAAGAAATGTGGCTGGGTGGAGTGCTTCTTTAAATAAGAGCTGAGGAGAAGAACATGGCTTAAAATGCTAATGCAATTCTGGAATCAAAGGAAACAATTCTGAGAGATGCGACTTATTAAAATTCTAAAATATCATTATATTTTCCTCTTTTTCCCAACACTCTGGCTAAAATTAATATACTATAGCTAAGCATCCTAACCTGAAAATCTGAAATTTGACATGACTTGTTGGTTGAGGGCCAACACCACACTACAAATGGAAAATTCTTTACCTGATCTTGTAGTTCACATGCAGGTGCATTAAAAATACTGTAACAAAATTGCTTCAAACTATATAGATATGAAACAAATGAAATCCACCTTCAGACATGGATTCTGTCCCCCAAGATATTTTATGTGTGTGTGCATGCAAATATTAAAGAAAAATTCAGATCTTGAAACAGTCTTGGTATCAGGTCTTTTAGATAAGAATACTGAACCTGTAGTAAAGTCAATTATTAGAATTTCATATTTTGGGGGAACCAGGAAAATGTGAGAAGTGATGTGGTGATAGATGCAGACAGCTGTCCTTTTCTTGAGAAGTAGGCCTTTATGGCAGGCTCTTGGCCCTGAGTGTTCCAGCACCAGTGTCTGGCATTGAATGGTGACTCTTAAACAATTTTACACACCCTTCAAGCAATTCACTAAACTTTTCTAAATCATTCTTGCCATGGGGTATTGATACATGCTAAGCAACTATAAATGTAAAATGCTGATATTTGTTTGCTTTTTAAATTGTTCACCTCATATGTCTCAGGCTTATAGAGCAGAGCATTGGGATCAGATGCCAGGTGTTTTCAATATTTTATTAAAACTTTCTCAAAGGAAAGTTTATGAGGGACATATGTGGAAGATGGTATCAGCTAACTTCAGCATGGTTCACCTCCTTCCCAGACTGACGGTCAGCCTAAGAAAGCCTACCCTGGCTGACGGGCTGACCTCTTTTGCAGGTGCCAGTCCCAGACATAGAGTACAGAGGTACCACTCCTGTCCCTGCCAGGACAGCTTCAAGTTGTTGGCTCCCTAAAGCGCTCGGGTTTCCTCCTGCCTTGATGGGCATTCAGGAGTACATTAACCTTTTAAAAATATTTCTGTATTCTTACACATCTTATTGGCTTTAAGAAAATGCTACTCACCCTTTACAGCAAAGTCCTTCCTGGGATTTCTGGGGCAAAGCCACTGGTGGTCTGTGAGTTTTGAGATCCACCCTTAGTATCTCGAATCACCCTTGTCCTTGCCCTGTCTATGCACATGAAGAAGAAACCTCTCTCCTGCTCATAAACAGATGGGTTCATGCTGGGTGCTTAGCATATTCTTACGTCTCACCTGCAGCTCTGACCTACAAGCATCTCTTGTGTGTTTCTATGGTGATGCCTGTCCTAAGCATCACCGTCTGGACTGGAGCACCGTCTGGACTCACTTTCAAAGCGTCTGTGAGAGGTCCCTCATCACGAGGTAGAATGGCTCTAGGGTTGCCAGATGCACCTTATTCTTGAGGATCTGCACTCTGACTGCAGGTGTGGTGCCCTGGCAGGGTCCTATTCTTGGTCCTAGCACTTGGCCATGGCTCTCTGCTGAATATTCTGTGTCAGAGTGTGTTAGACTGGGTATGTTAACTTCCTGTCAGTGTGACAAAAATCCCTGTGAGAAATTAAAGGAGGAAACATTTATTTTGGCCCATGGTTTCAGAGGCTTCAGTCCATAGTCACTTGGCCCCCCCTGGCCTGTGGTCTTGTGGTGAGGCAGAACATCATGGCATGGGCTGTGGTGGGTCAAAGCGTTTCACCTCAAGGTGGCCAGGAAGTAGAGAAAGATAGGGAGTATCTGGGGTCCTAATATCTCCTTGGGGGCATGCCCCAATGATGTGCTTTCTCCAATGAGGCCCCACTCCTGAAGTTCTCACTGCCTCCAAATAGTGCCATCAGCTGGGGACCAAGCCTTTAATCCATAGCTTTTGGGACATTTAACATCCAAACCATGAAACAAGATGGGGATTTTAGTTTCTCAGGTAAAGTGGGGAGGGTTACCACCTCCCACCTGCAGACCAATGAGTACATCCATCATTTTTAAGGTGAAAATGGCAGCAGATCCTTCCAAGTGTGTCCCACTTGCAGAGTTAGTATGTGCCGTGCCGTGCCCCACTGCATCCTGAGTCTGCCCCAGAGCCTAACAAACTTCAGCTTGCTTGCCAGCTGCTGGGTTCTTGTTGCAGTGCGGATTCTGATGCAGTAGGTCTGCACAGGTCCTGAGAGTTTTATTTCTCATAAGCTCCAGGTGATGCCCATACTTCCCATTCCAGAAATGCTGGGCAGAAAATACCCTAGAGAAGTCCCAGCCTCCTTCCCCCCACATGCGCACACAGGAAGGAGAACCCTGGTTGGATTGATCTTCTAAGCTTTTGTGAATGTGATGATGCTTAGTATGACCAATAAAGTGAGAGAAATGGGCAGGCTGTACTCATGCTGCTAAACAGCTTGACTAGACTGGGAGAAGAGGGTAGGAGAAGGGAGAGGTAAACTTAAGCATGCTGGGTTCCAGAGTTATTTTTCCCTATTTTCAAGCAGGTGCACAGGTCACTTCGGATCTTTGAACCTAGAGCTTCCTTTTTGGCTGCTCTGTAGTGATTTTAAATCTCAAAGGAGGTGATTCTAAATGCTGAGGGTTGTCACAGCTCCTGCTGCAGGGCATCCGCCATAGAGCCCAGACTGGTGCCTTCCCACCTTTTCGTGCCCAGTCCCAGCCAGGCCCTCTGAAGAACACCTCAACTAGTGGTCTCGTTTTTGGTCTTGTTTTTATTTTATTCTTGGGTAGGGAAGTTACTGTCTTATAATTTTTATATTGGATATTTCTCCTCTATCTCTGTTCCCAGTAAGCCCTTCCAAACTCTGTACCAGTTAGCAGACTGTGTGTCTTTTAGTATTTTGAGATCATAGTTGACAGAGTTTTAATTGGCCTGAAAAATTCTGTAACCCAGGAAAATAAGCATTTATGAGTTCACAGAAAACCATTATTTTTCTTCCTCTTAATTTAGCATTTAACTCATCTAACTATTTATGCTGCTCCTGCTAAATAATCCATCTCCTCTAGGAAGCTTCCCAGACTCGTAATCAGGACATCAGGACCTGCCTTGGTTGATGGGCTACAATCTCCATTTGTCGGGGACTTGGGAGCATCAGATCTGCCAAGCCCCAATCATCTGCTTGATTTATCCTCCATGACTTGTGGGTTATGGCTCTGCTTCCCATTTAGAGAGAAGTGAATGTCACATTGTATCAGACAGACTCTAACAGGCCCCCACCAGTGGGCCTCTACTTTTCATGCTGCCAGGCTAGAGCCGTTCTCCTTCTGCCTCTACTGCTGTGGTCTCTGCTATGAGGCTCCTGGGCCTTGTCTTGTCACCAGCCATGTAGGCAGTGGAAGGACATGGGATGATGTGGACCCGGTGTGCTCTGAGCGGGGTGACATCTGAGGAGATTGCTGTGGGAGCTGGCACGATGGTGTTGGATGGAGGAAGCCAAGGGGCTGATAATTCATCTGCCTGTTGGGCCTCAGCTCTTGGGAAGGTGGCCATGTGCCTTTTAGCCTGAGGCATTCCCTATGACCTGGAGCACCTTCAAACCCAGATCTTTCCTCCTTATACAAAGCAGCCTTGTTTTGCTTCTTGAACGAGGAGGAAAACTAGCAGTGATGCTGGTGGCTGGAGTGAGGCCAGGCATGTGGTGGCCTGTGGGGCTCAGGTCTTCCCTCAATCTAAGGATTTGTTGCAGCCTGACTCTGCCCGGGGAAGAAGGGGATTAACCAGTGTGGATGGCAGGCTGGTGCGGACCCAAGACTTTGTTGGGGACCACGTGAAAGAGTTCTCTTCCATTGTGTCAAGGGGAGTTCTGGGCCATGGCTGTGTTTGTGCCACAACCTGAGATGGAGCCCCCTTACCTTAGTTTTTCCTGTTCTGCATTCCAAGAAGGCCTTGCATTCAAAACAAAATCCTTCTGAAGTCTTAGCCAGAGATGAAAGCTACTACTGTTGCTTTTGTTAAAGTATTTGAAAGCTTGAGTTTTTATATTATTTGGAGTCTGGTTGGGAGAGAGAGAGAGAATTGTGTGGTGTGTGTGTGTTCTTTTTAAGAGTTGTGAAGGGAATTTATCTGATGAACCTGCCAAATGGCTCAGGGACCCACCTCTGCTGGTCTACTTACCACCTATGTGGGAAACATCTAGCCTCTGAGGGGACAGGCACCATGATGACCAGTCAGGCTTCAGCCCTGGTGAGGGCCTGGGCCTCCGGAGCTTGACCTGCTCCTCTGATGCACATCTCTTCCCACTCTGCTCAGAGTTCCTCTGTGCTTGTGGTGGCTTGCATGGCTGCTGGTGGGCTATGGTGCCTGCCTCAGGAAGCTCTGCAGCTCTTGCTGACCCTCACCCTGGATGTTCTATGTTCCCACTTTCTCCTCCAGGGTACTTGTTATTGTTTTCAATAAGACCCTAGCTGGACTTTTCCTGCTGGGGCTGAATCCCCTACTTTTCAAGCTGCCTGCCCAACCAAGGTGTCCCAGTGCTGCCTTTGCCTCAGGGTACCCTCAAGTCACAGAGCCAGTGGCTCACAGCTGCTTTTTCCTTTGCCAGGTATGTGGCTGAGGGCTCACTTACCATCTCCATACCTCTGGTCAGCATGAGTAAAATGTAGGCAATAATAGTCCCATTTTCAGAGTTGTTACAATGACTAAGATGTGTGCATGTGGTGCCTAGTGCAGAGGGGTGCTCAGAACATGGTGGTCAGAGCTGCGGCTTTGTGTCTATCATCTCAGACCCCTCTAAGTTTCCTTCAAGATACAACTCATAATGTAAGTAAACCGTCTTTTATCATGTATTTTGGTATCATGTAGAGTTTAGATAAGGTTTCTTGAGTTTCTAAGACTCCTACAGAAGAAACCCCAAGGGAAGATCTCTTAACTTCCCTTGGCTTCCACTTCCAGTAGAGTCTCCATCAAAGTCTCACCTTCCCACATCCTTACTGAAGCATTAGAGGCTGAAAAAGTCCTATGGGCTGTGTGGAGGGATAGGGTGGGACCTGACTCAATTGCTTTTCCTTTAGTGGGGGGTAGGTTTCACCTGGCTTTGGCTGTTCCTTCCAGGAAGAGGCCAGCATCGTTACTGTAAGCACACCAGACCATCACCAAGAAACATGAACCCAAAGAGTAAATCATGACATCCAACAAATTAGGATGCTCTGTCATGCTTAGAATATTCAGGGTCGATGGAAATAGCTTGTGACCCCTAACAAAGGGGAAGGGAGGACTTAAGGGTGGAAGGAACACTCTCTTCTGAAATGTCATTTAGTAGGCATAAGACTCCTGATAGCTTTTCTTCATGTTTGTCTTAGGATTACATCTAAGCTTGTTCAAGGCCTGCTGTCACTTAAAACCTACTTTTTTACTTAAAGAAAACAGAACCTTTCTCCTATTTCCTTTCTAGGCTTGCATTTAAAACACTCTTGAAAACTTTCTCCACAGAAGAGACCTCAAATTCTGTGGTTCTGCTGAGGCAACCTTTGGTGCATCCATTCTAGGCAGATAGATTTTCATGTGGGATGCTGGAAGATGTCACAAAACAGAGACCACCAGGTGGATGCTGCAGTTGGAGTGCTGCTAAATTATGCCCCTCCATGCCTCCTCTTTCTCCTCCGCTCTCTTCTGTTTGGTTGTCAAATATGCTGCCCTTCTCACATTAGCTATGAAGAATGGCTCCTCTGCTTTGTGCTTGCATGTTCATGCCTGGCAGTTTAGGTTTATGTCTTTGTGTCCCAAAGTAGAACTTCTGATTTGACCTCTTATAACCTGCCTAGATGGGTCTCTGAGCAGGTCAGCTGGAGACACTTTGTGTCTTAAATCTTAGTGATCAAGAACTCTCCATTGAGTACTCAGCTGTGTGCTCAGCCCTGTTCTAAGCTTAGCCACATGGTTAAGAAGTGATTGGATCTTTGCTTGGTTCCATTCTGGGAGTTTCAGGACCAGTGGGGTATGAGAGCTGGATGGGGGAGCAATCGGTTGTTGCAGAACGGATTCTGCGTTAGCAGGAGGGATTAAACAACTATGTTAATGATCTTTTCTAACACAGAAAAGATACAATGACTAAATTAAGTGTTCAACTTTAGCCTAAAGAAAATTAGGTCTATTTATTGAGTAATAAAGGAAGAAAGCCCCTGCCTCCCCCACTGCTGCTTCCAGGGCAGGGTGCTTGTTATCCAAGTTTAGATATCCCCCTTCTCAGGACGCAGCGGTCCAAGAGCAGATCTAGTGTCACATATTTCTCCTGGCCCAGGACTTAGCTGGTCCGAAGACCTCAGAGGGTGGGTTGGGGACTGGATGAAGCTGGGATCTCTGAGTGTCACCTGGGACACTGCCAAATGCAGGAGCTCTGTGGGTATTCCAGTCACCTTCCTTGACCCCAAGACTTGTCCACCAGGGCCTAAACTCCTCTGGGTCCACCCTTCTAAGGTGGCTCCATCTGATAGAACTGTGTCCTTTAGTAACTCCTAAGTCCCACTCAGGGAATTTGGACAGGTGATGGGATGGCCATTCATGACTGCTGTTTGCTCTTGCTTAGGGTGCAACATGTCCTGTTACACCTTAGTGACCCAAACTCATACCGGAGGTCATATCCCTTGCTGTAGGAATCACATCTTAAGCCAGGTGTCCATCCTGATCCAATGATGTAGTCAACTGTGCAGTAATTCTTGGGAACAAAAATCCTTCTAAGGCCAGGCTTACGAGCACAGAATTATCTGTGAGTTATTATACATTCTAGATGAAAATGAATATAGATTTAAATCTAAACTCTTTCAAATGACTGTTCTTGTATTTTGAGTCAAGATGGTCATGAGCTATATTCTACAGGAAGTTCCTGTCCGTGGGCTGATAGCTCATGAGAGAGAAGAAGCCATTGCAATTTTTAAGAAATCACCTATACACTTGCTAAGTGTATTCATTTAGCCATGTGGGCCATGCTGTGGGTGAGCAAGAATGGAGAGCAGATGTGCTGGGAGTGGGTGGATTGCTAAGGACTCTCTTAGCGATGGAGGGCCTTGGAGAGGGTAGCTGGGATCTGGCTGGGCCGAGTGTTTATTTAAGGAGGAGGACTCCTTCTAGTTACAGATGTGGGATGAACTAGGACCATGCCAACCAGAGAGAACAGATTGACCTGGCCAGGGTGGCTATCTGGGCCTGTTGTCTAGTGACCCAGTAGAGACCCTTTGGTGGCCACGAGCAGAATCACTTGCTAAGGTGCTGGTGTACAAAAAAGCCTTATCATTAGGCCATGGATGTTCATCCAGAAAATAGCACAGGATGCTGGGAACATAGAGCAGTTGGCAGCCTTCCCTCATCTCTCTTCTTTTGAGCAGCACCATCTCTCACCTCCATTTCTCTCTCCTTTGCCTGTCTTCCTTGCAGACTGGCCTTTCCATAGAGCTGTGAGGCCCATCTTGCTGCCCCAATGTGTCATGTAGTTGGTGGCCTTGGCTCTGCCACCACACAAACTTACAGCTCTGGGTCCTGGACTGTCTCTCTAGGGATCTGATCTGTGTGTTCAAGAGTGAGAACTATCAGTTCTGGTCCAGTTGCCTGTGGTTGGGGGTAAGTACTAATATGTCAGGTGGCACTCAGGGACTTGTAGGAGAGAGTGTGGGTACAGGCTGGGGCAGGGGTGGGAGAGACTACTGTGGGTGGTAGACAGTGGTGAGACAGAAAAGTAGCCTCAAGTTTCTGAAAAAGCACTGGGGGAGATGTGCACTGAACCATTAGGACAGGTACTTTATGGAGTGGAGCTTTCAGCCCTTCCAGGCTGGAACTTAAGTGGGTATATGGTCTGGCAGGAAGGAAATGAGCTTTTCATCTTGTCTCTCTGCTTTGCCTGGGTACCTTCCTCTACCTGTCTCATTAGTATCCTCACCACACTCTCACCACACCAGACTGCTCCACCTGCAGCTGGAGGTTTAGATGGCTGATATGTTTGTCCCTAGGACACCTAAGCAGGTAGGTTAGGCCTGGCCTCTGCAGGCTGACTTGAATCTTGCCAGTCACCATTGATCCTCCCCTGCACTTATCCTGATGCCTATGATCCTGGCTCCAGGGTCTGTGCTAGGTTTTGCATGTGTCCCCCAAGAAGCATGCACTGAAAACTTCAACCCCAATACAACAGTGTTGAGAGGTGGGGCCTAATGGGAGGTGGTTAAGTTATGAATGGATCAATGCCAGTTATAAAAGGCTTGAATCTGTGAGTTCACTCTCCTGCTTTCTCATGCCCTATCTTTACCTTTCCACCATGAGATGATGCAGTAAGAAGGTGTTTTCCAGATGTTGGTCTCTCCATCTTGGACTTCCCAGCCTTCAGAACTGTGAGCCAATATATTTGTGTTCATTATAAATTTCCCAGACTTCGGTGTTCTGTTATGGGAGTACAAAAGGAAATAAAACAGCTTATATCCCTGTACTACCCATCCAATTGACTAAAAGGGAGCAGGCTTTGGGGATCAGATGTGATTGTTGTCATCCAGAGCCACATATCCTGGGGCTATAGGGAGCTCCTAGGGCAACTGATTTGGGGTTACATTCTTCTTGGGAAGAAAGAAATGCTACATAGGTGGGGAGTTGTAAGTTGACCGCATTGCCCCTTCTTAGAGTCTGCCACCCTGTGGAATCCAGCAACAGTATTGCAGTGGAGCTATTGTGGGGTGATTAGCCCCATCACCAGGAAAGACAAGATGGGATAGATGCTCCCTCATCTCTGAGGCTCAACCCTACTCCTAGCAAGGTGGCAAATCTTGTTCCACCGGAACTTGATTTTTGTTATGGCATCTGTATAATCAAGGGTCAGACAGCATAGAGAACCAGGGCTGCCTCTAGATTGGGGATGACAGGAGAGTAGCCTCTGGAGGTCCAGGCTGGGGTGCTTAATGGCTTTCCTTATCCTTTGCTTCAGGCATAAAGAGGAGATTCCCCATAGCTATCAATAAGAGCATTAACAAACAGCCACTATTTTATCAGAGTTTTTTTGTGGATTACTTTGTTGACTTCTCAGAAAGACTCTATGAGGCACTTTAGCTTGCTTACTTTACAGATGGGGAAACTGAGACTTCAGGATGGTGTGAACTGGAGGGGGGTCTCCCCTGTACCAAGTGGTGGAGCAGAGATTGCACCTGGTTTCTCATCCCAGGCTTGTGCTCCTAACCTCAATACAGTACTTTTACCCCCAGTCCTTATTTTGGGGGGCCGGGAAAAGGACATTAATGCCACTGATCTTTGAAAGGGCAAAGCAGACAACATGATCAGAGAAGGCATCCCACCAGCTGGAGAGCAGCAAAACGTTAGGTAGTTTCTGGGAGCCAGAATGTGTGTAGCCTCTTGACCTTCCCAGTAGGAGGGGTGAGCTTTGCCCCTACTCACTCTCCTCCCCTGCACAGTGCTGGGAAGCTACTGAAACCCCAAGAATTAACACCCCTTTGGTTATTTCCTTGCACTTCTTCAAAGGTGCCAGTGGGGACTTTGTTGCCTTCATGCAGGGCAGGGCCTGGCCTGGCCATCGCTGTATCTGTGCACAGGAAAGGTGTGTTTTGGCTCTGGGTGTACTCCTGAGTGTGATGGTGTGTGGTGGCCCTGGGAAGTTCCAAAGGGTTGACAATAGCAGTCTCCCTTTCAGAAGTGAGGCCTTGGGCCTTGACCATAAGGAAGAAAAATGCCCAGCATCAGCAACCAAGTTGCTGACTGTCAGATAAAGTCTTTGGGAGGGCCAGGCCCTGCAGTGAGAAAGTGCTGGTGTTTGCTGACTTTTCCACAGGCTACTGGAGAGAGCAAGGGGTGGCACTAAGCCAAAGGCCAGCCTCATGTGGAGTTGCTGGCATGCAGCCAAGGACTCTTCCCCAGAGGTAAGAGTGGGACATGCCCCAGGCACAATGGGCACCAAGCTTGGCTAGGCTGTGGTAGTGGGATAGTGGGTAATGGGGCTCCTTCAGGGCTTACCCACCTCTCTGGGTGTGTGGATGGGGCTGAGGAGATCAGGGGGACCAGGAAGTTGTACCACTGCCCTATGGATGAGCACAGTGAGTGCTCAGAGCCCCTCAGGAGTGAGGAACTGGGGATAGCTCTATGGACAGGCAGCCTGAGATATGTGAACCCTGGCATTTAAGTAGATTGGAGCAAACAAGCCAATGAGCAGCATAGAAAGATAAGAGAAAGTGACGGGTGACAGCTTGGATTGGGTTAAAAGAGTTGTAGATAAGCAGCCTGGATCAGTGTTAATATGGTTCACAGGTCAACCCTGGACAAACAATGAAGCCTTTCTCTCTACCTTGTCTTTCCCAGTCATTGCCCACTGGCACTGGCAGAAGGAGCAGGTCCTTTCCTGCCCCAGAAGCCTAGAAACATTAAGGAGTACCTCTTTCAGTCTGGCAGCTCTGCCCAGTGCCCAGGACACAGTGCTTGGATGTGCCCAGCATTAGCTAAGGTACTGTCTGTTTGAGAACCACTGGGTTAGCTGTGGAGGAAATGCAGACAGAAGGCCCACCTTCCTTGAGGAGAGAGTTGGTTGGGGTATTGTTCCATGTGCTCTTGCCCTAAGCACACAGCCCCTCCTGGGAGCTGTGGGAGGCCAAGGCTGGAGGTGTTTCTCCAACCCGCAGCAACACTGTATGCTCTCTGACGTCCCTTCATTCTGTGCTCTGCACAATCTTATAGGCACTGCCCTGAATCTCATCCTCAGTTGAGGAAACAA
This sequence comes from Sciurus vulgaris, assembly GCF_902686455.1. Lineage (NCBI taxonomy): Eukaryota > Metazoa > Chordata > Mammalia > Rodentia > Sciuridae > Sciurus > Sciurus vulgaris. The sequence goes on along the minus strand of NC_136466.1, from coordinate 32,045,366 downwards.
AAGCTTTCAGAGTTCCCACCTAAGGCCCAGGGAGAGGATAGGGAAGAAAGCTGTTGTTTTTCCTTGGATTCTCAGATGGGCCAGGTACCATGTAAATACCAACCCAGCTCTGCTGACCATGGTGCCTTTCTTCCTTATGACTCTGTTATAAAAGAAAATTGAAAAGAGCCTTATTGTGCCTTCGAGGCTTTTTAATTAAATATAACTCATTTAATTTAAACTACTTTAAGTTTCATTTTTAATATAAGTGTTATAGTAGCACAGTGAAAGTGCCTTCTAATCAATGCATGGGGGGTATCTCCTCATACACAAGCAGATGCCCATGGGCACCCACACCAATTATTTATTCAGACAACAATCAAAAATCACCAAGTCCTAAGGATAAGTCATGCTGGGTGAAGGGAAGTCATGCCTGGGAGTGGGAAGGAGTCAGAGCTAACTCCAGGGGCTGTGGAGGCTGAAGAAGGGGACTGTCAGGAGGGCTCAGGGCAGCACCCGACATGAAGCTGGAGAAGGAGGCCTGCTTGGTGGCAGGAGGGACTAAACCATCCTAATAGATGAATGGCTTGCTCCCACCTGAGCAGGACCAGTTCCATCTCTACCCCTCGCAGCTGTGGTACCAGAAGTAAGAACCAGCAGTGGCCTTAGAAATGGCAATGAGTACCCCCATGACAGCATCCACTCACCATATGCTTACCCATGTGGGTGCTGCCCAGCTGGGCCTGCAAGTGGGCCTCCCCAGCTTGTTCACTCACCTTCCCTGCCCTGCACTCCCTGACTCCAGAATGTTTTGTATGTTTATATCATATCTCCTCTCTTGACGCCCTCACTCCATGTGCAACAGCAAGAATGGGAAGTAGACTCCAACTGGAGGACTATGCCAGAGGGCAGCCTTTCTTCCTTTTGTGTCTTTTAATTTTCTAGGCACAGGATATTCTCAACCTGAACTTGGGCTCACATCTGGTAGAAAGAAAACCAAGTGGCAGATTAGAATATTAAGTTAAACAGGTTGAAGTTGTCATGTCATCCGTTGGATGGTACTTGGAGGGGATCACAAATAATTAAAACATAAACACCTATCCTTTCCTCCCCAGGGATATCTGACCTTGCTCGCTCTTCTTCCCCCTGCCCTCAGACACTTACAAAGTGGCCTTGATTTTCTTAGGGAGTGTAGACAGTTGTAACAAAGCCAGCATAGGGGAGATGCTTGCTAGTTTGTCAGGACACCTAGTGGACATGAAACTGCTTGGAGTGGAGAATGTATCACAGAGTGTCCCTGGGCTTCTGTGGAAACTTACCTATAAAAGGAAGAGTATAGACAATCAGGCTTCAGGGACAGTCAGTCCCATGAGCCTCATGAAAAACTTGACTTGCACCAGTATTCTTACCAGGAGGTCTTTAAATGATCTGGTCTCATCCCAGCCATAAGATGTGCTTAGAGCTCCTAGGAGGAGATGGTGTAGGCGTAGGTGTGGACTGTGGTGGGGTGGGGTGGAGATGTGCTTGGGTCTTCAGTCCAGCTCTGTGTGGCTGAGTGACTCTGCACAGAATGGCTTATGTTCTGTCAAGCCTTGCTAGTGCTGGTGGAAATGACGTGTGAAAGAAGTGGTCCCTGCTAGATCCCCCAGCTGCTATTAATGATAGTCCCGGATGTGGTTATTACCTCTTCTGAGGAAGAGTATGGGTTACTTTCCAAATCAAAAAGTTTATTAGTTTTTAATTTGTTGGGTTGTCAGAGAGATACAAATGTGAAGTTTCCTCTTTCCTTCATGGTCCTTCAGTCTCGCTGTGTGTGTGTGATGATGTTCAACAAGGCGAATGATCAACTGGTTATCGACATTTACTCCATAAACGCAACTTGGTGTCCACTTGTATTGTCACTTTCGTAGATTTATTGCACAAGTCTGCCTTAAATTCAGAGCTAACTTTTCTTCTTTAATTGTAAATAAAAAACATAATATAAAGCTTTAAATGATATCAATAATTTAAACTCATTCAATCTTCATTTTTTTAAAATTATTTACTTTTGAAAGTGAGAAAATTAACACCCCAATCATCTTATCCAGGAAGGCTGGAAAGTATCCCCGAGCCTTTCTTTTTTTAAATCTGTCTGATATCTGGAAATCACTGTTGATTCCATTTCTGTTTAGTGTCATGTCTTTCTCCTTCACTGATCACTGTCTGCTCCTCATTAGAAAACCCTATACAGAGCCTATGTGGACCTTGCCCGTGTTTCTGAGATAGATCCCGGTTACTGAGCCATCTATCTGCCCATTTCACAGAAGTACAAACTGAAGCGGGAGGTATCTGGGCAGCTCCCTCATGGTGCCACTGAGGGAGCAGCTACTAATAAAATAAATTATTCAGACCTAATGGAGGTTTTGAAGGTTCATTTCAGTCTCCTCCATAGACATAATAAAACTTAAGTTTTCCTGTGAGCCCACAGGGATGCTATTGATGGGTCTATCTTGGTGACTTTTTTAAAAAAAATAGTCAAGTGGAAGAATGTCTTAATAGTAAAAGAGATTACTTTGATATTTTTTAAAAGTCATCCATACATGATATTTTTTGTCTCACTAAACTTCCTTTCAAATTCTCTACCTTACTTTAGACATCCCAGTCCTGCATGAGCTCTGGATTCCTTACACTGGCCCATTCATGGTTAGATAGGAAATAGAAGGCACACAAAACTGTGCACCATACCTTCTGAATTTCAGCATCAGTGTTAGAGAATCACACTTTGTCTGACTGTGTGGCCCTGTTCAACCCTCCCTGCTTCAGTTCTTAGTCTCCTGTGGCACTGCAAAAGGCCAGGGAGGGGTCACTTGATCAGGCAGTATATGACAGGGCCGATTGACAGATGCAGGGCCATGGTGTGTGGAATTTCCTCAGCTATCTAAGTATATGATGGTTCATATTGTCAACTTCACCCCTCCTACCTTGACCTGCCTTTAAGGCAGTTAACCAGTGGACCTGGAGTACACATACCTGTCCCTAACCCCAGAGAGTTCCCAGGGACTCTGAGGCTATTCTCCGTGAGGCAGGAGGTAAGCTCTGACACCTCAACCTGGTAGCATTTCTCAGCAGCCTGCCCCTCCTGAACACTTGCTGAAGGCTCCACACGACTAGAATGAGCCAGGTTTGTTCAGCTTCTCCCCCGGAAAATTCTCTTCCTTGCTTGGTTCTCTCCAGCAAGCCCTGAGTTTAGGGGTAATCCCCCACCTTCTCCATCACTTGGCTTTGAAGACTTGGACATGATGTACTGGGAAACCTATCAACTCAGTGGTTTTACTTCTGCCTTTAATTCAGCCATATAAATGAGATAACGTGTACAAAATGCTGGGTGTGTGCTGGGTGAGTGGGAGCTGGTAATGGAATACATGCCACAGAAGGCATCACTTTATTTAGCTATATTCTGTCAGTCCAAGTGAAGAGTTTAATTGCAGAATGGTGCCTTCCTAGCAAAAATGAGAGTCGCCAGAGTTAAGTTTTTAAAATTCAAATGAATAAATGGAAAAATTGTACAGAGGCTTGTTAAAGAGGCATTAGTTTTTTAAGAGCATCTCAGAGATGAACAACTTAGAAGTTGGATGTCAGAATTTCAGTAGCAATGGAGTTGTTAGCAAGGCTTCCTCTCCTTTGTACTTAATGGTTTCTCAACTGAACATGTGAACTTCCCTTTGTAGCTTGGGAAGTGGAGACCCGAGGAGCCCTGAAGCTGGGAGCTCCCTCCACCCCTCTGCTGCCAGATAGAGGAACTTACCATCAGGGCCCATCATCAGGACACTCAACATGGAGACCTCCACAGTCCTGGCCAGTTCATGGCAGGCTTGCTTTGCTCAGTCTGCGTAGACCTGGTCATATTGAGTTCCAAGGAGCTTCCCGTTTCATGTCTTTTTCTGTGTGGATATTTTGAATCCCCACTTTCCTAACCCACATAACCAACGTTCTACTGGATAATACCTTAAGTGACATGAGACCTCCCCGCGACACAGACCCACTGGGGATGGCTGGCAGCATGGATGAGGAGTTGTGATGAGAGTCTAGGGAAGGCTGCACCACCCCGTTCCCTGTGCCTCATCCTCTGTGCCCACTGGACACTGGAAGGCTCTAGGGATGGCAGTTGAGGATCTGCATTCGAACTCTTACAGTAGCTCTTGAACTGCTTTTTGGTAACTGAGAATCTGTAATAGACTTTTGGATTATGAAAAATATTACTCAGCACTCACATTATATTGATTCAAAAATAAAGATTATGCTGTTCAACTGCACAGTAAAATAGAGCTTTATGGAATGGTAATTTTTTACTTAAGTTCTTCTACATTATAGTGGGAGATAATGGATTCAGGAAGGGTACAATGAGGAATAAAGCTGTTGTATTGTATTGGTTAAATGACATTTAAAATGATTTGGCTGTCAAATTCATGGAAAGGTTATGAACAGTGAATGAAAAATCTAAAATTAATTCCCTACTTCAAGAAAGTATGATTTATACCATAATAAAATTAGATTTTTAGTTAAAGAAATTTAGTCATTAAGTAATGCCCGTACGCTAACTCTCATTTATAACCATCTGGTTTGAAGCTTCTGCAGAAAATAATTTCTTCCTTAGGCAATGCATCCGGGGCCTTGGTGTCATTTATGTCAATGAATTTCGTTCTGTATATTTCTGCTTCAGCTTTTAGGGAGTTGCTTTTCCAAGTACTGGAAAGATGAATTCTTATTTAGACTTAATAATTGAGGGAGTCAGTGAACCTATTTACCTCCCCAAATGGTCTCTTATCTTTCTCCCTTAGTTATTTTCATTAGTGATGATCATGGTGATGATGGGTGATGTCTGAGAACTGTGTGTGCCAGACACCTGCTAGGCATGGCTCAGAATGATTTTTATTTCATTTAATCATCACAACTGCTCTATGAGGAATGAACTCTTCCTATATGAATTTTACAAATGCATAAACTGAGGCTTAGAAAAGTTAAATCATTTAACAAAGGTGAGTGCCATACAACTGGTGGGGACAAGCCTTGATACAGCCTGAATCCATCTGACTTCAGAGCCCAACTCTTAGTCTCTGTCCTATTTTTCATGAATGTTTGTGGATTAGTTACTTTGAGGCAGAAGAATGTGGGGCTAGGACTTCAGAAACTTGAGCACAGTCCTGGCCAGGCCACTTCATCTCATGTGATACACAATAGAATCGTTTTAGTTCATTTTCTGCTGCTACCACAGAATACCTGAGACTGGGTCATTTATAACTGCTTCCCACAGGTCTGGAAGCTGGGAAGTTCAAGAAGGGGCACCAGCATGTGGAAAGGTCCTTCTTTCTTTGTCAAGACAGAGTATCACAGAGAGAGGAATTACATGCTCAAGATCCGGAAAAAATCAAGCCAAACTTATCCTTGTGTCAAGGATATTATTATTCCCATGATAATTAACCCATTCCCATGGTAACACGCTTAATCCATGACCTAAACACCTCTCAAAGGTTCCACCTCTTCATACTTTCCCAGGAGTTGGAGAATATCACACTAAGTGAAATAAACCAAACCCAAAAAACCAGAGGCCAAATGTTTTCTCTGATATGCAGATGCTAATTCACAATAAGGAGTGGGAGGCTAAGAAGAATACTTGCTGTAGATTAGGTAGAGGGGAGTGAAAGGAGGGGAAGGGGTATGGGGGTAAGAAAGATACTGGAGTGAAACAGACATTATTACCTCATGTACATATATGACTTATGACCGATGTCATCCTACAATATGTGCAATCAGAAAAATGAGAAATGATATTCCATTTATGTATGATTTATAAAAATGCATAAATGCATTCTACTGTCATGTATAACTAATGAGAACAAATTTAAAAATTCAAAAAATAGATATTTTATATTTTATACACACAAAAAAACTTCAACATGAGTTTTGGAGGGGATATTCAAACCATGGCAAGAACTTTCTCAATCTGTAAATTAGGGACAGAGGGTTCTTTTTTCTATTCAACAAACTTCTGGTACATACTCTTGGGTACTTTGTCTCATTTTATTTTTAAATTTTTTATTGAAGCATATCAAATAAAAAGTGCACATATCTCAAGTGTAGAGTTCAATTAACTTTTACAAAATGAACACATACAGAACATTCCCAGCATCCCAGAAGCCACCCTGTGCCTCTCAGTCATTAAATCCCCAAAGGTTAACCACTAATCTATCGCCAGAGATTCTTTTTTTTTCCTGAAACTTATAAAACTAAAATCTTAAAATTGTGCTCTGCTGTATCTGCCTTCTTTCATTCTCCATCATTTCTGAGATTCTTTCAAGTCATGGCATTTTGCAGAATTCATTCTTTTGCATTGCTGTCAAGTTTTCGTTATATGGATCTGTCACCATTTCTCCATTCTATAGCTGGTGGGTATTTGAGTTGTTCACTATTCTTGACTGTTGACCTCAGGCTGTGATTAGCGTTCTCATGCGTGCATTTTGGTGCTCACATGACCATACTTCTGTCGGACATTTACCTAGAAGTTGAATTGTTGGATCAGGAAAACAAGTCACAATAGTTATTTTAACAAAATTTAATATCAGAAATTGGTTTAATAGATATTGAAGGATTAAAAAAGCTATAAGGGACACGCTGAGATAATCAAGCACAATACCTGCAGGAAGCAGCTCTTGTCTCCAGGGGAGGAGGCACACAGAACTGAGACTTGGACCAGCGAGTAAGGTCCTGCCGGTGCTGTTCCTCTGAGAATAGGAAAATTATAGTTGCTCTGTATCTTTGTAAACATTTGATATCATCAGGTTTTTATAATGCTATCTATGCTGTGGAGGTGGAGTCAAGTCCTATTGCAGTTCAAACTTGTGAAGTACCTGTTCAAATCTTTTGCTCGTTTTTCAGTTAGGTTATTTGTATTTCTCTTATTGATTCGTGGAAGTACTTTATATATTCTGAGTGAGTCCTTTCTCAGACAGATAGACTGCAAATATATTCCCTTAATGACTTGTCTTTTCACTGTTTTAATTGTATCTTTTGATGAACAGAAGTCTCAATTTTAGCAAATATCATTCCTTTCCTTAACGGTTCTGCTTTCACATCCTGTTTAAGAAATTTCCCTCTATTGAAGGTCATGGAGATGCTCTTTTATGGCACTATCCCAATGTCTTACCTCTCACCTTTAGATCTACAATCCACCTGGAAGCGATTTGAGGTTTTTTTGTTTTTTGTTTTTTCCCTCCAATGTCCTACTGATCTAGTTGCCAGCAGTTGAAAACTCATTTTCCCCTACTATATTACATTGATGTCAGAAACTGAACATGTGTGGTTTGTTGCTTATCTGTATACCTTTTCTTATTCTTAGGGATTTATTCAGTTATTAATCTTTTCAAAAGACCAACTTTTCATGGTGCAATCCCCCCATTTTATTGATTTCTGCACCTATCATATTTCTTTTGTTCTACCTCTTTGGGCTTAAATTTTTATTTTTCTAGTTTCTTGAGATAGATGTTTAGTTTATCTCTTTTCAGCTTTTTATTTTTTCTTTCTAAAAATGCATTCAAAGCCATCATTTCCCTCTAAGACTGCTTTAACTATATTCCACAATGAAAATGTTATAATTCAATCGTCATTCTGCTCAAAAATGTTATTTCTTTGTCAGGTTTTTTTCCTATGGAAATTATGTGATATGCTTCTGAATCCATGGATCAAATATTTAGAGATTTTCCTTAACATCTTTCTGTTACTGATTTCTACTTTACTTTTATTATAACCAGAAAACTCTGCATAGTCTCTACACAATTTTAATAATTTGAAACTTGTTTGTGGCTTAGCATATAGTCACTTTTTATAAATGTTGAATGGACATGGGATGAATTTGTGGTATATATTTGCTGGATACTGTTTGGTGTATATTAATTAAGTCGTATTGGGTTATCATAATGTTTAACTCTTCTTTATCCTTACTCAGTTCTCTTCTACTTGTTTGATCAGTTAATAACAGATTTCTTAAATTCTCCAACCATTATTGTGGGTTTTGAAATTTCCCTTCTTAATTCCTCCATTATTTCCATTATTCCATATACCTTTGTTTTGTTTTGTTTTGGTACCAGGGATTGAACTCAGGGGCACTCAACCACTGAGGCACATCCCCACCCCTATTTTGTATTTTATTTAGAGACAGGGTCTCACCGAGTTGCTTAGTGCCTCACTTTTGCTGAAGCTGACTTTGAACTCAAGATCCTCCTGCCTCAGCCTATCTTTGAATAATCTTTATTCCCAACTATATCAAGATGATCCTCCAATGTTCCATCTATCAAGAAAAAGTAACACCTCAATGGAAGGTTATAAAGTCATTCCCAAGGCTTTTTATTTATAATCTCAGCATCATATGTGGAAACAGCATCAAATGACAAAATCCAAGGAAACAGGCAACAGAAACAGACCCACAGCCTATCTAGATCCTAAAATGAATGCACACATGCTTTAGGATAACTGTGACTAGTACATTCATGAAAATAGGAAACAAAATGCACAATAAAATTAGAATCTACTAGAAAAAATTCAAATGGAAGTTCTAGAACTAAAAATTAAATAAATAATCCAACAAATAAATTTGATAGCTGATTCAACACAACTAATAATATAAGTAATCAGATGAAAGGTAGATCAATAGAAAATAACTAGACTGAAGACATGAAAGGAAAAAAAATGAGAATGAAAATATAGAAAAGTGGCCAGACATGGTGGGGCACACCTGTAATCCCAGGGGCTCAGGAGGCTGAGGCAGGAGGATCATGAGTTCAAAGTCAGCCTCTGCAAAAGCAGGTCACTAAGCAACTCAGTGAGACCACATCTCTAAATAAAATACAAAATAGGGGTGGGGATATGACTCATTGATTGAGTTTCCCTTAGTTGAATCCCCAGTACCAAAACAAAAAAAAAGAAAGAAAGAAAGAAAGAAAAAAAAAAAAAAGAAAATACAGAAAAGTGTATAAGAGACATGTAGCATGGTGTAAAGGTCTAACAAGCATGCAATTGAAATTTCAGAGTCCGAGAGGAGAAGAAATTGGTCTGAACCAGTATTTGAAGAGATATTGGTTGTGTATTTTCTAAAATTAGTGAAAGGCATCAAGCCAGAAATTTGAGAACCTTACAAACCCCATGCAAAATCAATACAAAGAAACCCATCCATATATATTCACAGAAAAATGACTGAAAATCTTAAACCTAGCTGGAGGGTGAGTGGTGGCAATAGAGCAGCAGTAAGAGTGATAGCTGACATTTCAGGAGAAAATAATGAAACCCTAGGACAATGGAATGACACCTTCAAAATTCTGGAAAATAAAAAACCCTTAGAATTTAATATCCACTGGAAATATAGGTATTCATAAAGTAAGCTAAATTAAGACAAATAAAGATACATTTACAGAACAAAACTGAGAGAATACATCACAAAGAGATTAACACTAAAAGTGACGCTAACAGGAACTCTTTAGGCAAAAGAAAAATCATTGAGATGAATGCATAGTTTTGCAAGAAGAATGAAGAGCACCAGAAAAGGTAAAAAAAAAAAAATTAAAATTAAAAAAGGATAAATATAAATACATTTTGACTGACTGCTTAACACAATAATAATGCCCTATAATGTAAAAAATATTTGGTGAAGTAAATTACATGACAATATGATTACAAAAGGTCAGAAGGTCATGGAATTGAAATGTTATAATGTCTTAGAACTAACCAAAAAAAAAAAAAAAAAAAGCAAAACTAGTGCTATGAGGTCAAGGAGATGGAATGACAATAATAACCAGATTCCCCTGGGCAGTGGCTAAAATGGGGATCCCCTCAATGAACTTTCCTTCTCTCCAAATATTGACCTTTGAGTTCTGATGCCTTGGTTGCTGTTGGAGGCCTTCAAAAGCTTTCTTTAAAAGAAAATCTAGCTGTTACAGTTGTTCTTAGTAGAAGAATTAGTCCAGTACAAGCTATTCTTCAATTCTAAAATGGAAGTGTATCTCATTTAATTTTCACAATATCACCATGAATAAGTACTGTTAATTTATTTGTAAATATGGATTGTTATTATATGAATAGGCTTTAGAATGTGATTTTGAGATTTGATTCAGGCCACTGATGAAAATGCAAGATCTTTTCTTTTTAATTAATATCTGGAAAATGAAGTGGGAAAACCTTGAAAGATCTGATGACCCTAGTTTTATTTAAACTATTCCAGAACTTAGTAAAAGGAAAACTGCCAAATTCATTATATGAAGCTGGCATCATTTAAATTCCTAATCTGTAAAAAAGATGCACCAATATAATTTATGGATATATATACAAAAATGTGTAGACCAAACAATATAAAAACATGAAAAACCTATCAAACAGATCCAGGAGCACATTTTTAAAAGTATATCATGGCTAAGAGAAGCTAATTTTAGAAATACAGAGAGTGAAATATTATGAATTCCACTGTATAAGTCATCATGTTAATAGAGCTAAGAAGAAACTCATATGATCATCTCCATAAATGCAGAAAAAGTACTTGATAAGATTCAACACATATTTTGCTTTATTTTTTATTCAACAAATGTGTATTAAGCATCTGTTCTATTATAGCACTGAGGATACAAAAGTGAAAAAAAGATACTGGCTCTATCCTAGCTCTCATCCCAGTGAAGGGAGAGAGTCAATAAATAAATAAGTAAGGGAACAAGCTATTTTTAGTTAGAACATACACTTATATTAAAAACTCAATAAATGTATATTGATTTCATTAATAAAATAAAACTCAGGCCAAAATATTGCATTTTACTTAATAGGGAATAATGAGATTTTCTTCTGAATGTTGGAAACAGGATAAAAATGCTCACCATGTTTACAACATTTAACATTAGATTAAAGGATTATTTGAATCAGTAAGACAAGAGAAAGCAATTAAAAGTATAGGAATCGAGAAAAATAAGATCATGTCCTTTACAGATTATATAAATATGCAAATAGGAATCCCCAAAGAATCAATGGAAAATCTATAACAAACAACAAAAAATTAAGTGGTTATAAAATCAATATAAAAATAAATTGTTTCATCATATGTATATAAACAAAAACCATTTCAAAGATGTAATATAGGACAAGATTCTATTAATGATGACAGAAGATATACAAAAAAGACATATTCAATATGTATGTATAAGGAAAATTATAATACAATCCTTGATATTTATCCTAAAGAACTACAATCAGTATGCTATAGTGATACAGGCACATCAGCGTTTATAGCAGAGCAATTCACAATAGCCAACTTAGAACCAGCCCAAGTGCCCATCAACAGAAGAATACATAAAAAAAATGTGGAATATATACAAATGGAGTTTTTCTCAGTCATAAAAAAGAAAGAAATTGTGGCATCTGCTGGAAAATGGAACTGGAGAACATTATGTTAAGTGAAATAAGACAGATTCAGAAAGTCAAGGATGAATGTTTTCTGCTATATGCAGAAACTTGACCAAAACAAGGTGGAAAGTGGGAGGGAGCAGTATTCTGGAAGTTCATTTAGTTCCTTGAGTTATTTGAAGGGCTGACAGCCCATAACATGGATCCTCCATCAATCTCCACTTAGGTTTTTTACTCATTAGAGAGGTACAGTCAGGGAATATAACTTGGGTGGGGCCCACTCTTCAGTGCCTCCTAGCTTTCATCACTAAGGTTGCCTCCCTTTCCTGATCTCAAGAGGATGCTAGACAAGAACGCAAAGGTCTGAGGGACAATGCTACTTGCTTGAAAATCACTAGTGCAGAATGATCTTGGTTGCAGTGGTGAGGCAGTGGCTGTTTTTGCTTCCATGGCCAGCATGGACTTTCAACTTATTTTCAACCTAAAACTTTTTATCCTAAGCTGGTCATTTGTGATAATTTTGTTAATAATGAATACACAGCTTACATTTCCAGTTTTTTCCCTTTGTTACTTCTCACTGGTGCTTTTCTCTCATCCTGACCTCCCCAGCACTATCCTACCACTTCCCTTTTCTCCTGCTATTCTCTCTTCCTGTATTCCTGTCTGAAAACAGGAATACTGTTCTTCCTGTATTCCTGTCTGAAAACCTGCCCATTCTTTAGTGCTATTTTCAAAGGTTCTTTAAAAAGCACTTTTACTTATGTTTCCAGCTGAATGCAAAATAATGGTATTTATCATGGCAAATCACCCTTTGATTTCTCAGTAATTTCTATTTCTTCTGTATTTCCCTGTTCAACTGTGAATATTAATGCAGAGACTCTGTTGTACCTGGGTAATTTCTGAAATGGTTTGCTTATTGCACTGCACATAGCTGGCATCAAAAAGATGAGACTGAATTATGCAAATCTAAGGACTCAAATTGGTCCAGTGGCATGGACTGCCTCTCCAAGTTGTCCATAAGATCCGGTCTTTGGACACTATGAGTTGGGTATAATCAGTCATGTGATGAGGTCACTGACTCACGTGGAAGCAATGGTGATCTTTGCTATGACACCACAAATTGGAACCTGCTTTTGGTTATATAATCTTGGTCTCTAAACTACCTACAGACCAGGCAGAGAGGTGATACTTCAATCTGGAACAGTATCTGTCTTAACACTTGGGAACAGCCCAGATTCCACATAAGGAAGACCCTGAAAATTAACTTAGCTTATTAAAATTTGCATATAATTAATTAATATGTATTTGTGTAAGCCCCCATGGCAACAAGAGGTTTACATTTATAGGTGTGTGTGTGTGTGTGTGTGTGTGTGTGTGTGTGTGTGTGGTGTGAAATTGTAGACCCAACATTGCTGCATGTCATGTTCTTACTAGCCTGTTCACCTTTTTGTGAATATGTGACTAAAAAGAAGTGAGATATTTGCAACAATCTATAAATATAAATCATTCTTCAAAAACACAAGTCTCTCTTTTCTTTCAGGAATCAAGAAGCTTTGAAGTCACAAGAAGAGAAGGTAGGGGAAATATACTCATTTCCATTTTACTCTTAGTGTTGACATTTGAGAAGTAATTTGCTGAACCTAAGATGAACTTCAGACTGTGGACAGCCTGTTCTTTGAAATTTCATGTGGCCTTTTCTGGGAGCCGAGTGCTTAACATTTGGCTCTAGAGACTCAAGACCTGCAGGACAGGTTTGCCTGTGAGAACTATGGCTTCCATCTTCAAGCATCCAAGGTAGGGCATGGGGAACTGGCTCACTCATGAGCATGACCATGGTCTCTTAAGAGAAGCCTTGTTTTTGCATTTAATTTGCAGTCATTATTTGGATTCAATAAATGAAATCAATGTCAATAACAGCAAAAATTGGTTTATAGTTTGAGGTATTTCAATATCTGGAAAGAGATGCCACTGTGAAAAATATCTGTGATTAGATTTTTACAGCTTCGGCTCAATTTAAGTAGAAATAACCAATTAATTTTCCCTTTGAAAACAATTCCATGATGTTCCTTTTTCCTTGCTGACATTCCTCCAGCACATTTGTTTTTTGGTCTCTGAGGTAAGCATATGTGGCTGGTAATTTCAGAAATCTTTTAGTGGAAATAGAAATTTCCCTTATTCACTTTCAGTAATAGTCCCTATTAAGAGTATGTCTTTTGTGTAATTTGTGGAATCATTAACAATCATCTCCTTTTTGTAGGGCTGGGAATATGAATTCAAAACCCAATGTGAGTTCTTGGTCAGGAGTGTGGTCCTTGGTTTTCATCTTCACTGCATCCTTCTTTGTGTTACCGTCTCCAAAAGAGTGACAGGATTTTAAAAATATGAGCAAATTCCATATTGACTCCTAAATCTAGCACACATGCACGACCTTGTTAGTTCCTATGTTATTCAGCCCAATGAGAGACAGGCTGGTCAAATTGTCAATTTGTCTTTCTAGAGCTTGAGAACATAAACTTGCAGTATTATTTATAGAGTCCAATTGGTTGCTGCTGTCCATGGTGCTGAAATCCCAAATTTGAAGGATCTGAGTAACCTAACACTAGGATGAACTTTCCAGCTCCCATTCCCATTTGCCATTGTCTTTTGTTTTGGAACCATTGTCCTTTGAACTGTATCCGTAGTTGCTCCATGACTGCATTGTGTGGATATACATACAAAGTGAAACTGGATGAAGGTGGATGGGACAGGGAAGAATACTTTCACTGAAATTTGTGTTCATAAGGGAACAGTGACTGTAAGTTGTAGAAAAATAGCCTGAAGGAGAGAAGTTGACATGAACTTTGGTTTTGAATTATATTCTTTTCATGTCAGAAACCCTGAGTGTGAATATTTGGAATTAATTTGCGTTAAGGAATCACATATACACTTAACCTTTTGGGAATCTTGTGCTACTGTCCTTGTGCTGTAAGTATCTCTAATAAAGCTGGGTTTGTGGAAGAACCAGATATATTTTCATTCAAAGGCTTAAAAAGTCATGATTGAACTTGTGACTTCAAATCTCCAGAAAAATGAGATTGTCCAAAGGAGGGACAAAGGCACAGTCAGGCTGTGCCATCCTTACCTACAACTTCCCTCTCTCTGGAAGCATCATCTTTTGCAGCTGGCTGACTGGGAACATATGCTTTGGGTTTGTACTGGCAAATTTGTCCTGACATATAAATTTCTTCCCTCCTATTATGAGCTAATGTCATTCCAGCTTGTCAAAGTTGAGCGTTTGAGTTCTTGAAAATAATTCAGTGGTTTGATGTCAATGCTTATAACCTGGCAGACAGGCAGGAAGGGTGGGACCCTATGGGTTAGTTCCAAATATTTGTGAGTCTGACATTTCACTGACACGTGTAGTGGGATTAATGTCCAGAATAGTGTATGAGTGTAAAAATTATAGAAGCTCTATGACTATTTCAGTAAATGATTAATTCTACAAACAAAAATAGACCATTATTATCTAGCAACAGACAATTCAGAATGGTTGCTTTCTCTGACTTGGGGAGGAGCAGGTAACTAAACCTCAGTTCACCAGGCCCAAGAGAGTTCAGAGAGGTTCAGAGAATATCTGGGTCTGGTCAGGCAGCCTCCTGACCAAAGAACCTATGGCAGTTTCACATTTAGGCTTGTTTAGTTTCAGCTGACTCCTGACTCAGGAGGAAACACTCCATTTGAGGTTTAGTGTCATGAATGGGTGGCCCATTTCAACTTCCAACTGTATGACCTTTGGAAACTCTTGACAATCTATGAGAAGTGAGAGGAACTAAGATTAGCCTTGGAAATGGACTGTGGGAGCTGGGGTTGTTGGGGTGAAGTGAGTGCCCTGTGTGCCTTATACCTGATTTTTGCCTTATTGCCCTGTCTTTCCCCCCAGCCCTAGGTGCATGGTGTTAATGCTCCACAGGACAAAACCTAACCTTCTTGCATCTGAATTACACTGTTCCCACAGCCTCCATGCTTTGTCTTTCATCTCAAATCCAATTCATTTTTGGAGTGTGTAGTTTTCCCTAATTCTCAGACATAAGGGTTCCTATCAGTTATTCATTTCCTGAAAGCGGAAACCCTCCACTCCATCATCCCCACGTTCCTTACAGCTCCAGCCCAGAGCTAGCAATGCTAAGCAATTATTTCTTGAATTCAGCACAAACTACCCATCTTCATTGTGTGCATGGTCTTTTCATTCTGAGCCTGTCTTGGTGAGACACAAGAGAGGCACTGGAATCTTTTGTTCTTGAAGGGTACTTTTCAAGACCTATTAAGTGATGCCCTGATGAAGTGCTTCATGTCCAAATAAGCTTGGTATTATAGATTGTCCCCAAAGAGATATGTTGAAGTCCTAACCCAGAACTTCTGAATGTGACTTATTTGGAAATAGGATTTTAGCAGATGCAACCAACTTAAGATGTATTAGGATGGACTCTAATCCAATGAGTTGCATCCTTATAAGAGGAGGAAACTTTAGATACAGACACAGTGGAGAATTCCATGTGATGATGGAGACAGTGGGTTATTGGCAACAGCCAGAAGCTCGGAAGAGGCAAGAAAGGATTGTCCCCTAGAACCTTCTGAGAGAGAGTGAGAGTATGGCCCTACCACCCCCTGATTTTGTACTCTCAGTTTCCAGAACTATGAGAAAATAAATATTTGTTGTTTAAGCCAACTGGTCTGTGAAACTTTATTATAGCAGCCCCCAGGACACTGATATACTTGGAAAATGCTGGATTCAATAACTTAAATTCATTTTTTGTCATTGTTTCTGTGATGTTTTGGAAGCAGAATCTCTCCTGGTTTTTCACATATTAAGTATGACTCGCAACAGGGAATTCAACATGCAATCACTTTCCAAAGTGTCCTCTGTAGGATTAAACAAAATGGACTTGGTTGTTTTTGGTGCTCAGGGTTAGCATTCCATGCAGTGCCCTTTGCAAACCCTGTTCTAGAGGGCCCAGGAAGGAGGAGAGCTTCCTCAGAATACCTCTTAGAGCAGAAATAAGGGAAGGACTTCAAGACCAATAGGGTGTCTCCTGCCAAGGTCACATGCCCTTCTCAGGAAGACAAAGCCATGGCTTCATGTGAAGAGTCTTACATTCACCTTTATCCTTATGCCCAGGATCTACACAGGCAAGGAGCAATGGTGGCTGTATCTTTTCTGCTTTTCAGCTCAGGTATTTCTAAACCTCTATTCAAACACCTAAAATTTAATTTCAACCCTTTATGAAGCTTCAGCAAGAGGTGCCAAGCTTCTCTCTCCAAAACCCTCCCTTTCCATTCTAAGGGCCCATGCTGATACTGACTGCCAGGAGTCATCTACTCACACCAGTACTTTTCTCTGACTGATTCCATCACATTGAATTACAGCCATGAGAGAACACTTGAGTGAGCTAAGCAAGTGGCTGGGATAATTCAGCCCTTGTCGGCCATCTCTGAGGAGCAGGGTGTATGAGAAGCTCCTCCAAATGTCAGTGATTGTGCTGTGATTAGAGACTGCAAGTTTTAGGATGGGCACCAATGTCACGTTGCATTATTGACCCTCCCAAGGATGGCTCACTCACTCTGGGTTCCAGCCCAGGCTGGCCTGGCCTGCCTTCCAGCAAGTCTGGGAGGGAGATTGAGAGGAGGGCTGCTAGGAAAGGGAAAGAAGGGAGTGACAGTCACACACAGCCCAAGTGGCTCTGGTTGCTCAGTCTGCTTAGCAATGCAAATCAAAGTAAACATAACCTGCCAGTCCTCAGTGGGAAACTAGAGGCTCACTTTCTGAAAACCTTGGAATTAGTCCCTATCTGGCAGCTGCCTCTAATGGCCCCTTTATAGTTCCCTGCATCTGGGTGAACTTCAGCTATCAAGAACTGCATCATGTTTACCATTAATTTTGATTTTGTTTAGCAGATGTTTTCTGGATCTCTCTGTTGCCTGCATAATCTATCTCAGTATAATGTGAAGTGGCTGACTCTCTTGGATGAAACAGATTAATAAACTCTTCGGTTCTTTTGAGGTAACTTCTTTAATGACTGCAGATGTAGGAAATTTAAAAGGAAGCCATCCAGAGTTGACGGTGCTTGGAGCAGTGGGTCTTTTTCAATTCAAGACTGCCATCTGGGGAAAGAGATGGAGTTTGCCTCCCCATTCTACCCTCACTTCTAACAGTATAGCATTGCCCATTCTTCTGGAGTTACTGGGCTAATGAAGTTGAGAGTGACATCTGTCTGTGCACACTCCTCACCCCACAGTATACCTAGTTGAACCAAGTTGAATGGGAAGTGGGTGGCACAACTGGGGTGTTCTGCTTAAGTATAATGGATCAGCATTCAGTTTTGATCATGATCAATGAATAGGTAGTAGCATCCCACCTCTCATTTATAATGTGACTTTGGGTACATTACTCAACCTTATCTGAAAACAATGGGGATGGTAATAGGACAGGCCATTGGTTTGTAGAAACCCAGCTTATGCTGACAGAAGCCTCACAGGCTCATGAAAGCGCAGAATCCAAGGGTGGATTGGACTTCCAGAAGAACTACTACAAGGGCTCTCACATTGTCCCTCGCCTTCCTTCTCTTGGCATGTTGGCCTCTTCCTGGCCACTTGCAGGATGGGTACAGGCAGCTACAGCTCTCAGTCTTGCCTGTTCACCAATGGAGAGGCTGAAACCATTTCCCTCAGAATGACAGAAGAAGAGTAGTAGCAAGGACTCAGATCTGCTAGGTTTGTATCTTGACTGTCTCTCTGAATCTATCACTCTGGCCAAGGGGCTGAGGGTGGTGGTGGGATAATGTACTGAGACTGACTGAGTTGGCATGTTCTCCCTTGGGGTTTGCAAAATCCTCCCGCTCCAACCACCGCAATGGAAGGAAGGATGATGGGCAGTCATGCAATCACAGCCTTCACATGGCCTCACAAAGAGGTTGAGGTGGTTGATGGTGCCCACGGAGCTCTTGGCACAGTGTGGGCAATGCTGATGGTGCGCCATGATTTGGCAGTTTTCATTATGTCTCTTCTCATCCTGCCTCTGCATATCTGGCATAGACATAGAGGACTTTCTTAAGTCACCAAGTCCATTCTTCTATCTCTAGATAGACTGACATGGGATTTTTGATGTTATAGCATGTTAAAATTTTCCACGAAGAATTATCTTAGCCCATTCTTATCCCTCTCCTCTGTCAAAGAATTTCTTCAACTTTCTGTTCAAATTATCTCATCACCATCTAGGTCACAATAAGAATGACCAAATCACATTCTTCTTAATGGTGCCTTAAAAAACATAAGGGCAAACACATATGAAACTTCTTACTCCAAATCAGGGTCTTTCTGGGTACTGGGGTCAGAAATTGTCCTCAAGCATCTCAGATACCAACTCTTCATATTTTATTTCAATTACTCTAACATAACAGACTCCATAATGGTGAAATAGTCTTTCCCAAGGACCATGACAGACAAGGACTTTTCCTAAAGACCTAACAGGGCATATGCTAGAGGGTTCTCCAGCTGCAAACAACTCCCAGGTTCTGTTCCATGAGGCTCTCCAAGGCAATCCTAAGTACCTGGACCTGGAAAGACCAGCCTGGACTAAGACAGCCCAAGTGAGCTGGGGTTCTCACTCTTGCCCTGTCCTTGAGCCCCTGATCCACAGGCCTTCCAGGTTCTGGATAAGCGACTATTCCATCCCATCCCCTGGTGAGTTTAGTGGACTTTGGGGTATACAGCTCAGGGTTTCTGATGGAGCCACTCACCCAAGACCACACAACACTCACCTGGGTGAGGAAACCTTGGTCTAGGGGCAGCTCTTCTGCTGTTGTGTAGGTATGAGTCTTGGAAAAGCAAGAGACAAGTCACTTCTTTCCAGGGTCCCCTGTTCCTGATGTATCTCTATAGAGTGGGGACTAAAAAGGCCTGATCCAGCTATGTCACATCTCCATTCTTCAGTCTGGTGAAATCATAGACATGGGACTTCCAGGTTGTTTGGCTATGAATTCCACAGTTCCAGGACACTTAGGTTTGTGAAGAGACAACACAATCTGAAAACAATGAGAAGCAACACTTAGTCCTGTTTGCTCTTCTTCCTCGTTCCTTGGAAGTCTCATTCTACTTGGGGATTGACATTGAAATATTTGGTACCTATCTGAAATTTGTGGGTTAAGAGTCATATTCTCAAAGAACTCATGATCCCTCAAAGGTATGAACCACTGCAGATTCCTAAGTGCCATAAAATCAGCTCTTAACAGGATAATGTCACCCTGAAGCACACTGATCCCACCCAAGGCTCAGGGTAGAAGTTGAGGATGGTCCCACAAAATTGCTGAGGCCCCTTCCCCACCTAGGAAGCTTATCTTTCACATTTCCAGCAGAAGTTAAGGTTGCCATTTGTCATCTCAATTCCTTGCCTGCTCCTCAAGCCAGAAGGAGTTTCCCTGCTTTTCAGGAATGCTTGAAATCTGCTCTGTATAAACACTGACGCCCTTTTCAGACCTCATGAAGCTGTTTGCCCTGGCATATTAATGTGCCATCAGCAAGCTTCTGGGGTTAATTATCTGTGACTTTTAAAATCATTTGTTTCTGTCTCTGTCTCATTGCTGCTCAGTACTTTCTTTATTAGCAAACAGACCACAGAATCCAACTGACCATTATGTTCTAATTCTCTTCTTGTCATCAAAGTTAGTTCATCTCTTAAAAACTCTTTAAAAAAAAGCAAAGAAACCCTGACAAACCTGCCTTCTCATTGTTTTCAGATTGTGTTATCTCTTCACAAACCTTTAATCTCTGCTTTGGCAGGAGTACAGCCAAAACTAGAAGTAGTCTATGGGCTGAGAGGTCTCCTCTAAATTAGTCAGACTACCAACATTCTCTTCCCACAGATTGGCCTCACTCACTCCTAGGGCTCCCTGCTGCCAGTCATTGCCTTCCAGGGTACACACACTGGTGAAAGAGTCATAGTACCCCTGAAGTGTCCTTGCAGGTCAGGTGACCAGAATTGGGAGATCCTGTGTGCTGTAACCCACCCCCATAGGTCTTTCCTATGCTCTCATTTGAGTTATACTTCTTGGCTACAGATTCATTTAGTTCCCAGAAATGTTTCAGGGCCTGCACAAAGAAAATTTTGCACAGTATTAAATTTTATAGAAGGGCAAATGAGCTGAACTTGCCTTGAGCTCTCCAGGTAGTCAGGGCACATGTCCATAGAAATGGGCAGGTGGGATGGTCACTAACCTGGTGGAATGTTGACAGTGACCTACAGCCTCTCAGGACAAGGTGGCAGCCAGCAGCAGGACACATGGGCTGGTGTATTCATGCAGTCAGCATGGTCAGGTGGTGCGCAAAGCTGGCTTACCTGTGAACCAGATTCCACCTTCCCCGTCCTCTGGAAGCCACAGCCTCTCAGATCTTTGTGCGCCCCTCCGTTGCTTTCACCTTTCACTGCCTCAAAAGCAATGTCTGGGAGCCTCACTGGACAATGACTGTTGGAAGGAGAAATAACTCCCATGGGAAGTGGCACTGTTTTTATGGTTTATTGGTTGCCAGTGGAACTTTCCTTGAGTTGGATGGAGGTCGCTTGGTGTGCAGAGACAACAGGTCATAGCCCTTTGTAGTCCTTTGTTGAGAAGATGCACAAGTGTCCTACAGACAGGAAGGCTTACCTGTGTGCCCACACCATGGCAGGCCACTTCTTAGGTGGGTCCACAACAAAACGTGAGAGCAGTTGCCCAGCGTAAGCAGCTCGGAGCCTGGAGGAGCAGCTCTTCCGCTGTTCCGGTGGAGGTGAAGCCTCAAGGTCTTTTCTCCAGAGGAGGTCATCTTGGCAGAGGGTCTCCTTTTGACCCTCAGTGGTGCATTGTGTCAGTGGTGACTTCTTTGTTTCAAATAACAAAACCCTACTGAACTAGCGCAAAGAAAAAAGAGGACTTATTGAACATATGGAATTGGTTAATCTGGCAGGAGTGAGGGATGTTGGCTGTAGGCACAGTTGATGTGGGACCCAAGGATCAGACTTTTCTCTTCATTTTACTCCTCTTAGCTGAATCCCTACTGTGAGTGCCTCCCTCCCTCTTCAAAATCCCAAGTGCAATGGACCAGAGATAGCCTTTGCTATGCTTTTTCCCACAAAAGTGCTAGGGTTCTCTGAGATTGGGCCTGCTCAAGTTGTCCCCGCCACCTCCCATCAGTGACTGGGGCTGGGGCATGCCCTAAGCTGCTGGGTTCAGGAGTTGCCAGCCCATCATGACCCTTAGATCCCTAAGTGACAATCAGTACTGTGACTGAATAGGGGACATTGAAACAGGAAGGTTTAAAAAAAAAATCCTTGTGTATATTACCAGTTACTTTATTATTTTGCATCTGGGTGTCAGTTACTCCCTCCACTCACAAAGGGCCTTTGAGCACTTCCAGGTTGATCTAACATTCAGGAAACCTTTCTCTAGCCCTTTGAGAGGAGGATGTTCTCTTCCCATCCTTAGAGAAGGAATTCAAGGCCTGGGGATTAAAATGCTGACCCCAGATCATAGAAGCATTTAAGGGAATACAAGTTTGAACCCAGATCTTAGGGGACAATTTCAGGGCATTTTTTTTAAATTCGTCACAGCTGCCTCCAATGATTGGGTCTGCTGTTATGCTCTCCCCTGTGAAGGATACAGGATGACAGGTGTAAACTGTCCATTTGGACCCCCATCATGACCTCTTTTCTCTGGCCCTTTAGCCAAAGCGTATGGGATCAAAAGTGAAGGGGCAAATTCCTCTACCCACAGTGGCTTCTTTTCTTTCCTTGATGGCAATTTTCAGAAACTTTTATTTTCCATTTGTCATAAAAGATCCTCTTCTTTATGGGGAAGAGGAACGGGGGGGCTCACTGGGCTGGCTGCTTTGAAGAAAGCATTTGGGAGTAGGGGTTAGACAAGGACTCAGGTTGGGAACAGAGCCTTCCCCATAGCCAGAGTGATCAGGAGCCACTTTTTAAATAAGCAGTTTTCCGTTTGTCTGTGTATGTAAGACAATTTGGGAGCAAAGGCTCACTCCTTTAATACAAATTCTGTAGATGAGAAGGTTCTTAATGGAAACATTTTCACAGTCTCTTATTCAAGCCTCATAAATGCCCTTTGCGACAGGCACTACAAATCTAATTTGTAAATAGAAAAAAAGATGGTGGGGGGGACTTTGAACTCTGTAGGAAACTGATCAAAGAACTAACACAGACTTCACTGGCGTTCTAAAGGAGATCACACATCCTCTGTGGAAATGCAACAATGTTTGGACCACTCTGGTTGAAACATTCAGGTTCAAAAAGTGGACTCCTCATTCTGCAGTTGATGTGCCACCGGGTTAGGGGGACCAGATAGGGAGCTCTCTCTTGTTGCTGCTTCCAGAGAAAAACAGAGACCTCCAAGTTCAGAAGAAATAGACCTTAAAAGAAAATTCACAAGGCTAGGAAATGAGTGGTGGGAGTCCAAGTGCTTTTGGATCTGTTTGTTTTACTAATTTTAGTGGTTGCTGGCTCTTTCTTTTTGCTGGAAGCAACATTCCTCTCCAGCTGCTTGGCTGCTTCATTGAATTTCTATCCTTCATAGGAGCCACTGCATATTTGGACACAAAATGGGAGTCCTGTGGCTAGAGGAGACGTTTATTTGTTAGGGTCAGATCCAATCTCACGCTTAGAAACCAGCTAAAAATAAAATGAGTCGAGGTTTGGGTTTATTCGTTTTTAAAGACAGTAGGTCTGTAAAGCTGTCTAGCATATCACTTATCCCTCTTTATGCAGAATTTAAAAGAATATGTCATACTTGGATGGTATTACCAGGCTGCTTTTTGCTTTCAAAGAGTTTCTCATTTCTCCTCTTATTTAATACACTCAAGAAAATCTGTGGAAAAAAAGAAAATCTGTGACTTAGGAAGAGTGAATATGTTATCATTGGTAATTGACAGAGGAGGAATTTGATGCTCAGAGACTGCAAGGGACTTGCCTTAGGTCACACGGCTAACTGATGTGGAGTTGGAGCTCATGACTGCCAGTTCTGTACCCCCAGGTTTCCTCTATAAACATGAGCTTATGATAGAAGTTTTCAAATTAAGACTCAATGGGAAAGTATGCCGTTTTAGTCTTTTTTAAAATAGTTATTGTAAAGGTAACTTTTCTCATCTGTCAATGTAATGATCCCATACCTTGGGGATTCAGAATATTCAAAATGTGTGTGGAAGAAATAGTAAAAGTTAATCATTTTCACAGTACCTGTCTGTAGTGAGCTTTAATTATCACTTGACATATTTCATGGTTTAAAATGATGACAGTTTAAAATAGAGCCAGTGAGAGCCAGAAAAATCCATTCATTACCATGTGTCGAATGCTGTATTAGAGTAACCCCCCAATTCAGATAATGCCCGGATAGACAGCTCTGCAGCATTTTATGATAGCTACAGATGTCCCTGGGACTGAAACCGGATCTGAGAACTCCATTCTGATTGTGCTGGGACCATCCACAGGCCCTTGGCTGAGGCCAGACCTGTGACGTAAGTCTGGTACCATATTTCAGATGCCGAACCCCTGATGCTCTCCCTAATCCAGACCTCTTCCTGGACTTCTGCAGCACTGCTAATGAACAAGATAATTCACATGAAGTGTGCTTTGCGTGAATAAAGGAAAGCCAGGCAAACTACAAAGTGACAGATGTCTCCCGGTGCCTCTTGGGAAATTGTACACCTTTCCAAGATGAGAAGGTTGCAAGGCAGCTTTTTGTTGCTGTCCTTGTGGTTTCCTACGTTCAGCCCCATCTGTGTGTTTAGGAAATAATTGAATAATTGTTTCTTTCCCCAAGAGATTTCTGGAAGTGGAGCTGTCCAGAGCTGACCCGTCTGTCCAAATTTCACATTTCAATTTGGAGAGTCCTGGGAGAAGGAGCAGATGAAGCCATCTCAGAAATGTAAATGCTGTTTGACACATATTAGCTGAATGCTTATCCATCGCTGACAGCAGGATCCATTAGGACACGGGTGTCACAGGTCAGAGACACCTGGAGTCTAGCAGAGACATGCCTGTGGTCAATCCCTGTGGAGGAGATCTGAGAGAACCCTGGCAATGCACAGCACTCTGGTCTAGGTGCCCCCAACTTCCCCAGGTCCACTGCCCAGGTTTTCAAAAGTCAGTCCCATAGCAGGTCTTCATGGTATACCCTCTGCACCAAGCAGCCTGCCCGAGTGCTGGGTATGGTGGTGACCAGGCCCCTCTTAGATGTTCTGATCCTCTTCTTGGCTCCACCATTCATGGAACCAAACTAATTTCAGATGGAAGGTCCCCACAGGCTCACGGGCTTGAAAGGGTTAAGCAGCTTGTCTGAGGTCTCATACCATGAGTAGCAAAAGTGAATGTGCACACCTGAGCCAGTTCTTAGGCTTCTGGGCGCTCTTCCCTTCTTTCCTTGTTCCTGCCTTTGAGGCTGGGTTTTCCCCTCTCTCCAGGATGGCACTGTGTCTGATGTACCCTAGATACTTCACCACCATTTTCCAGTGATGGGAATTCTGGCTAACTGAATGTTCTAGCCAAGTTCTCTGTTATCATTTCTACATATTTTGCTTTTCTGCCTTAGGGGAGAAGAAAATACCGGTCCTTTTTAAAGCCTGTGCCACAAGCCATAAGTTTTGCTGAGTTAATTTACTTTAACAGTAGTCCAATGTGGCCGCATAGCATGGCCCCTGTCTTGGCAATGAGAATACACAGGCTTTGAAAGACTTGGTGCATTTGTTGGCTGCATGTTTGAGTTTGTTGGTGGCTCTTTTGCTGATCCTCATTGTCCTAAACCTTCAGAGTCCTTTGAGGGAAGGTCTTCCTGCATCTCACTGTTGTATCTTCCCTAGAACATTTGTTCTGATGACCCTGGCTCCAAGGCAAATCTGCAAGGCCATTTCTAAAGGGACTGTCTTGAAAAGCTTAGGGATAGCAGACACATCTATAGCTGTGCCTGATGGAAGTGGAAGTGATATGGCAGACTGAGGGAAATGGAAAAGGAATGTTTCCCTAGCAGTCACTGTGAAGCTGCTGCAGAGACTTGGAATAGTGGTGGGGATGCTAGTCCAGGCTGTGGGCCTCAGACAAACTGGGGCTTCCTCCTTCCTCCTCCTCTTCTTCTACCTCTTCTTCTTCTTCTTCCTCTTTCATTTTTTTTCAATTTAAAAAAATATATTTTTTTTATGATGCTGGGATGGCATCCAGGACCTCATATGAGCTAGGCAAGCAAGCACTCTACTGCTCTACTACATCCCTCCCTTGACACCACCAGACTCAACCTTTCTCATACACCCTGGGAGGATAGAGGCAGAATTCCATTTTGTGCCCAGGTTACCCAATGGCAGTCTTGAAGTGGGTTCTATGTTTGAAGCACAGGGAATGAGTAGCAAGAGCAGGAAATAGCCCAAGGGTGCCTTGCCTTTTGCCCTAGAGGTGCTGGGAATTCTGTGGTTCTACTCCCATGTTCAAGAGGTCAAAAAAGACTTTTGTCCACACATGCCTCTCCTGTATTATGTCAAAACCTCAAAGGTATTAGAGTTTCATCCCCCCTTTCCCTAAGAACACCCTCAAAGTCATTTTGGGTCCTGTAGGAGTTACAAAATTTCTGCCATGCCACATCAGATCCTACCTAAGGAACTCCCCAAGCTTGGGGTCTCTTGTAAGAAATCCAACATGGTCTTCCCCAAACCTCTGAACCTGATTTCTGCTCCATATTTGTTTATATAATAAGATGCAGACCAGCGGCCCATGCTACAGCCTGCAGCTATGTTTTGTTTGACTTTCAGTGTTAGCCTGTGGAAGATTTTTGGCTTTTTAAAGTTAATTTGACTGAATTTGCCATCCTTTAAAAATAAGGAAACTTTACATAACTATCAAAATTCGCATATTATCTTGGAAAGTGAGATACTTGGGCAACCCTGGGCTGATTCAGCCTCAGAACAACAACTGGCTGAATTAACAGTGGCCATGTCCTTAGAGTGCGCATGCTTCACCGTTGACCACAGTCCACACCATTCTGTATTCTGTAGCACATCCCTGATACTGAGTCCAAGCAGTAGATATGGTTCTAAATATAAATCTGGGCAAATGGAAATTCCTAAAGAGCCACAGTCACTAAATTATCTGTGTAGCCTTGTGAGATATTTGAGTTTCTGCCCCCTGTTTTGTACTCAGGTCTAGAATGGGTCAATCATGGCACAGCAGAAGCAGATGTCAGGAAGAAGAAAGCAAGGGGGAGGGCAGCCAGGGAGTTTAGCAGAATGGCTGAAGCAGTCCTTATCTACTGCTTTTCATCACTGTGACAAAAATATCTGACAAGAACAACTCTCAGGAAGAAAAGTTTATTTTGGCTCATGGTTTCAGAGGTCTCAGACCATAATCAGATGAGTCCCTTGCTCTGAACCTGTGGTGAAGCAAAACATCATGTCCAAAGGACATGGTAGAAGAAAGATGCTCAGCACATGTAGCAGGGAAATCAAGGAAGAGAGAGGTGCCAGGGAAAAGATAAACCCCTCCAGAGCACATCCCAGTGACCTGCTTCTTCTAACTAGGTCCCACCTCTCAATAGTCCATTCAGCCATCAAATGGATTAATCCACTACTGAGATCAGAGCCTTTATGATCCAGTCATTGCCTAAAAGTCCTGCCTCGAACCCTTGCTGCATTGGGGATCATATTTTCAATACATGAACTTTTGAGGAACATTCCAAATCCAAACCCATAATACCTACTCAGCCCTCCTTGGGACTCTTTGAGGATGCAGCTGTCTATTTTGTCTTGGTTTGGACAGCTAAATCTTCCATCAGACTGTCTTACCCTCTGATATTTATTCCTCGATCTGTAAGCATTCACCTTAGGCTATCAGTTTGCAAGGGAGCTCTGGATTTGGTAATTAATAAGTGAGCCTCCTTATGTCAGCTGTATGTCTTTAAAATGGAGAGTTGCTTTAAGCACTTGAGACATCTCATGTATAGTGTAATTACTTTCCAAAGATATTTCCAACTGATATTCTGTTATATCTAAATATACATTTACAGGACTCAGTAAACCAGAATAGCTCTAATTTATGTACTTTGGTTCACTGGGTTAAAAAAAGAGACATTTTTAAAGTATATTTTTAATCTGTGTGTTTATCCCAAATATGTTGTTTGGATCCTCCAGAATCAGTCACATGGTGTTAGAAAAATATTACACATGGTGTGTTCTCTGAGCTGATTTAGAATTTAATGAGAGATGACATCTCAACCTGAGCGTGACTATGGATAACTTTGAATCTGGGCTCAGAAGTGTCCTTCCTAGAGCTTAGAGGAGCTTATGAATTCCCTCAGTGTCATTTTCTTAATGTGCAAAACTCAGATGATAAACAGTTACTGCCCTTGTGTGGTGAAAATTAATGCCTGCTGAGTACAAGTATTGTTTTAATAAAATAGTCTTAATTGTTTGCTTTGTACATTTTCTGCTTTATTATTTTTACTATTTCTCTTGCCGCTGTAATTGGTAATTATTGAATTCCCATTATTTCTTTATTAGTCATTTTATAAAAGCTATCTTGTGATTTATCCTCCCTCCCACGCTTGCTTTTCCCCAAATGTCATTAACAGGCAGGAGGCGGGCGCATGTTGCTTGACTCTAACGGGGCTTGTGGTGCTGTGAGCAGCTTCGTACAGCTCACCCTTGCCTCTAGGATTGATCATTTCCAATTACTCGGCTGCTGTGCTGTGAAAGGACTTATATGAAGCCCAGGAGGTTTATTAGAAAAACATTCTAATAGTAATAGTAAGAGGGCAGGATTAACAGGGTCTGCATGGGGATGCTAAGTGTCCTCTCTATAGGAGAGAAGGGCAAGATGTGCCCTCTTAGCTGGGAGCAGGCACTGGTAGTGAAAATGACCACATCATGTGGCACACCATATAAAAGGGTAAGAAAATCATCATTTGTACATTGCAAAGAAGCCAAAATCCCTCGTGCCTACAATTGGGTACCTCTCTAACATTTCCAGCCACCATTACACAGGTACTGTCTCCTGTTCTGATTTCTCCTCTGATCTCTTCTCATCTCCTATCATGTTCTCCAATTTTTCAGAGTTTGTTTTCAAAATTATATATTATATCTATATTATGAATATCCTGAGTATGATTCAACTTACTGGTTATGTACTTTGGGGACGTGACTTCATCTTGGCCTTGGTGTTCTGGCCTCTGAAATGTCGGTAATAATTCCATCTACCCTATATGACTGTGGCATGATTAAACCCACATATGAAAACTTAGCATAGCACTGGCCCACCTTCTGAGTGGTCCCTATATGATCCTGTATTGTTAGCTATTATTCACCCACATTTGGAGCTGGGGGGCCCTGAGATTCTTCTAAGTGTGCCCACAATACTGGGAACTAGGATATCTCTGGTGAGCATTTGCTGAAATGCATTGGTTTGGGAAGCCTTGGATTTAAGCAGGCCAAGTTATTTTCTTTCACCACAACTAAGTAATCACATTTATCCACTGTTTCAGGAAGAGTAGGCACTAATAATGTGAAAACTCTGGAACTATTTGTGCAGGGTTTTTTTTGTTGTTGTTGTTTGTTTGTTTGTTTTTGGTTCTAAGGAATCTGCCAGAAACCTTAGCTGACTCCCCCACCTAAAACAATTTAAAATCATAGATAAAATATTTAAGCAGTCTTTTAAAGACTGTGAAAAATCAGGAAAGTAAAGAATTCCTAAAAAGCTCGGAACTCAGAGACAGTGGCAAATCAGGGCTCTGAAGCTGACTTTTGCTTTAAGAATATTTGCCCAGTGAAAGAGACCCTGAGCTTTAATTTTATGACCTTGAGGGGTATGGGGGACAGGAACTAAGCCTGGAACAGATGGGTCTTTTACAAATCCTCCTCCACCTACAGTGGAGACTCCAACAGACCCCAGTTAGGCTCCATCTCCAATGGAAAGGTGAAATAGAAATAAACATGCCCTGTCTTCCTTCAGGAAAAAGTGAAGGAAATTGCCTGCCTAAAACCTTGGTGGTGGGCCTAGGTAGGGGTCAAAATCTCTACTCTGAGGACAAAAACCACAAGCTGAGTTTCCAGCAGAATTCACATGACAGACTGGTGGGAGAAAGCCTCAAGCCAAGAATCAAGTTTAAAGCAGCCCTGATTGGGAGTGTTCCTAGGCGCCCTGTAAAGCAAACACAGATCCTGACCAGAATAGCTCTTCTTCAACACAGGCCTCAAATAATTTTGACATTCTGTTAGCCAAGGAATATGATGAGCTCACAGTCAAAATGCAAAAAATTAAACAGAAAGCAAGACAACAAAGTAAGAGCCAGAAGAAATGGAACTATAAAGTCTTCAGATATTAGAATTAATAGACATGGAATTTAAAAATATGCAGAGTATGATATAAAAAATAAGAAGGATGACTGAAAAGATGAGCAAAGAATAAGGTTATTATAAACTATCTTGATTATTGGGAAAATAACCACATCAAATGTCAAGAAATGAAAGATAATTGAAATTTAAAAAAAATAAATGCATATATTTAAGAGCAAATTAAATGTAACTGAAGAGAACTGGAAGATAGCTCTGAAGATGTACCCTAGAGTGCAGTCAGGAGGCAAGGCCATGGGGTGTGGGCCTCAGATAATGGGACTAAAAGGACCTCAGCACTTGTATTTGAGGTTACAGAAAGAGAGAAAGCAGGGCAAACAATACCAGAAGAGATCTGGCTGAAATGTTTTACAAAACTGAAGGACAAAACCTACCCTCAGAAACAGGAAGTCAAATAGCCTCCAAACAGGACAAAGAAATCCACACCTTTGTACATCATGAGGACAAAATGATCAGAAATACAGCCAGAGAGAAAATACAGATTTCTTGTGAAGAGACTTAAAATTTATTTCCCTATGGAAATCAGAAAGCAATGGAATAATATCTTTGGTGTGTTGAAATAAAATATTGGTCAATGTAGAATTTTAGGCCTATGAAACCATGCCCCTTACCTCTTACTCCTTTTTCTATTTTTCTGTTTTTGGGTTAATTAATCATTTCTTCAGTATACCCATTTTGATATTAATTCTAGTCTATGAATTCTTAAAACTAGATACTGTATTTTAGAATTCTAGAATTCCCATTTGATTCTTTCTTATAGGTTCAAAGTATGTGTTGAAATCCTCTGTCTTTTCTTTACCTCATGAATGGAAAGTGATTTTGAAGTCCTCTGTCTGCTGGTGCCAATATTGTTAGCACTCTGGTCCTGCTTCCATTGCTGATTTTATCCCATGATTACAGGTTATCCCTTCCTGATCTGCATGTCTAGACTCAGTATTCAGTCCCCCTTTTTTCCCAAGAGGTCATGCTGATTCTCAGCTCTAACCCTCTAATCAACTGGTCTTTCTGGAACCAGAAACAAATGACAGTCAAATTTTTATTAGACCACTGGAGCTCAACTGCCTGAGAGCCCAGGATGTTTACCAATGTCTCAATACTTTGAGTCAGAATTCCAAACTATTCAGTGCTGTGCAACCTGTCAAACCTCTGTTCAGCTTCTACCTCCACCCAGAGATGTTCTCTTCCAGGCCCTGGAATCTGACTACTGTACACATAGCTTAGGATTTAACTTAGGTCAAAGAGAACTCTATTCAGAGACCTGGGGGGTCCTTTTCTGCTGCTCTCTCTTCTGAACTCAGATCTCCAAATTCCCAGCTTCCTTAGCAATCTCAGGCTCTGTTGTCTTTTTCATCTGCCTTATAAGGCTGCTGCAGTTGAGCCCCACTTCCCTGTGCCTAGGTTTGAGCCATGAAACCACTGAAAACTGCTCTCAGGAAGGAAACAAGGGTGATAATGGGACTTACCTCATGTGTCTCCACTCTTTCCAGAGTTGCAGCATGAAATATCTGCTGACTAGTAGCTAAAATGATTATTTTATAGTTCTTGTCTAGCTGTTTGGTGTTTTTGGGCAGGAGGTAAGTCAGATGCCAGCCATTCTATTTTAGTCAGAGCCATAGATTAGCAAAGTCTCCTTGATGTAAAATTTTATACCATCAAATATCTTTGAATAAAAATTTTTAGAGAACATTTCTGAAAAAAAGAAACAAAAGGTTTGTTAATATACCTTCATTAATGGAAATTTTAATGGAAGATGTTCAACAAGAATAGAATGGTAAGATTCTAAGAAACTCAATGAGATACTTTATTTAAATATAATACAAGAAAGGACTGGAGATGTGGCTCTGTGATTGAGTGCCCCTGAGTTCAATCCCCAGTACCAAAAAAAAAAAAAAAAAAAAAAAAAAAGAGAGAGAGAGAGAGAAAGAAAGAAAGAATAGAAGATCTAAGATGCAATAAATAATGAGCAAAGTAAGTGGAGAATACTTGGGTTAATTTAAGTACTAATTACATGAAATAATAATTATGTCTCATAACTTTAAAAGTATGGAAGAAATATGTGATACTATAGCATCTAAGCTAAAAAAAGGAAAATTCAGAGTTTTTGTCCTGAAATCTTTGTATGGTTACAAAAGAAGCATTTATGAACTTGATTTTGATAATGTACAGAGTAAAAATGACTAGGTAAACCACTAACAAAGTATAACTTTCAAATTTAGTAATGAAAAAAATTAATGGAATGAGAAAAATATTTAAAAGCCCAGAAAGAAGTCGAGAGAAATTGAAAAGTAGAATGAATATAGTATATGAGACAAGGTATTAACTATAAATACAAATATATCAGTAATTATAATAAATATTAATGTACCAAATATTCTAATTGGAAAGATAATTGTTATCAGAGTGGACAAAATGCCCAGTTTTGGTGGGGGGAACAAACATCCAAAATACAAGGGTAAGAACTGGGCGTACAGCTGGTTGCAGAGCATTTTCCCAGCATGCATGAGGCCCTGAGTTCAAACCCAGCACCACAAAAAGTATTGATGATAAAATAAAATACAAGGATAATGAGAGGCAGAAAATAAAGGATGAAAAACAATATTCCAGGAAAATAGCAGGAAGAGCCTAATTGTAAATAGCAAACTGAAGCTAAATAAAGTCAAGTCATAAAGCATCGATATAAATTAAGAGGATCACTAGTGCTGTGGGTGTAGCTCAGTGGTAGAGCACTTAGCATGCATGCAAGAAGCCCTAAGCTCCATCCCATGCTCTGCAAAGTGAAAACAAACATAAACAAACAAAAAGTGGATCATTAAGTGATAACAGATTAAATTTGCCAGGAAGATAACAGATCTACATACTGTGCATTCACCAAGGAGCATGATGTCAACAAATATAAAGCAAAAATTGGCAGAACTGTGAGGAGAAGTGGAAAAATTCATGATCACAGTAGGAGCTACCACATAAGGTTAAGTAATTCCACTAAAATAGAAGAAAGGACCAAATTTGACGAGTTAAACATCCAACCCACAAAGGTAGGAAGAGAGTAGCAGGATAAGCCCAAATAAAGTAGAAGGAAGTAAATAATAACAATAATAAAAAGGAATGGATAAAATTGAAACAAAAAATACAACAGAAAGGATTAACAAAGCCCGATGCTGACTTTCTGAAAAAAAAAAAAATCAAAAACCCCACAAAACTCCAGCAAGAGTTATTAATAAAGGAAAGAGGAGGACAAAATAAATACTCTTATCAGGAATGACAGAGGGATATGATTATGGAATCAGCAGAAATTAATGACAGAATCTTATTTTGCCAATGTACTTGAAATTTCTATTGAGCAAATTCCTAGGAAAAAAATTGCCAAAACATTCTCAAGTAGAAATATAAACCTGATCAGTCTTATAATCTTTAAAGAAATAGAATCAGATTTCTATCTAAAAATCTCACCATCCAGAAGATACCAGATCCAGGTGTTGTAACAGTGGCTAATAGAAAATGTTTAGGCTTCAATAATTCTAATCTCATATAAACTATTCCAGAATACAGAAAAAGCAGATATGTTTATGAGCTTAACTTAAACTTGATACAAAAAGAACTTGGAAAAAACAGTTTGAAGAAATGAGACCAGTTACAAACATAGATGTAAAAGTCCTAAGCAAAAATTTAGCAAATGAAATTTGGCAACCTATTAATAAAAGATAACAAACAATTGGCTTTATCCCCCAAAATATGTTTGGTTGCCAGTAGAAGTCTCTTGATACATTTCATCATACAAAAATTTTCGGTGGAAAAGTCATGTGATCACCTTAGTAAATGCAGAAAAAACACTGGAAATGTCTAAGCTCCATTCATTATTATAGAAGAGATTATTAGAAAAGAAACACTAGATAGAAGGGAACATCTTTAGTGCAAAGCATAATTTAAAAACCCAGCAGCCAATAGGAAATATATTGAGTATAATGAAAGCCAGAATTCTCAGTGTTATGAATTATGAATAAAGAAAAAGTATTAAATATACCCTTTGTTTCTGGAATTGAGTGGAAGTATCAGAACTCTAAGTGTGTGTGTGTAGCATTTCCTAACTTGCTGATGAAGCACAGAAGTGACACCCCAGTAGCAATGAATACCCTTAACACCCAGATTCTCCACTAAAGGGAACCAGGATTCCTGGGGGAAAAAATGGTTCAATTCAGCTCTGGAGGAGGAAAAAGTACACAATGAATCTAGAGCATTGTTTTGTGTTGGAAAGTTAAGGCAGTGCTTAAAGAATCATGGGGACTTGTCTACAGGACACAGTAGCTAGCTTAAGAGGGACAGTTTGAGCTTTAAAAAGAAAAAAGAAAGAGAATAATAAGTTAGTGGCAGACTGTATTTTCCAAAGATGGCCACACACTATCTTCCATCTTTCCATGTTTTTCTGATAATGTGGCTTTGATCCTCCTATCATAGAGAGGCATCTATGTCCCCTCCCCTTGAATTGGGGGCTTGTCTGGAGCCCTAGGCCACCACGTGGACTAAGCCTCCTGAGGTCACTGTGCTCTGAGGAAGGCCAAACTAGTCCATGTGGAAGAATGGCATACGAGTCCTTGAATCCAAGAAGATAATGCCCCACCAGCCACCGTCTGACAACATCTACATGTGAGCCCCTGAGCCAGAACCACCAGGCTGTACCCTCCCCAAATACATGACCACAGAAATATTGAGAAGTAGTGAGAAATGTTGGTTATTGTTTTAAGCTACTAGGTTTGGTGATGATTTGTTGCAGAGCAACAGGTAATCATAATAGACTGGGGACCTGGTGTGAGATGGTGCCATAATGAAAACTCAGAGCACCCAGTGTGGAGACTGGGCGATAGGAAGAAGCAGGAAGGGCCTGGAGGAGATTGGTGACAGCTGAAAGAGCCCGTGTGAGAGTGAGTGTGTTAGCCGCCACCTGAAGAGCCCTCAGGAGGCTGTCAGGGGGAGCTTCCCAGCAGGAAGGGAACTGCTGTTAAACTGAATGAAAGGGGACCCTCCGTCTGGGGAAGTGAGCAGTCGGCAAAGTCGTCCCCTAGCAACATGAGAAATAGTAACTATATCACATGAACTCGAATATGCAACTGAAGAGATTGTCAGACAGAATATTGAAAGTACCCTCTGACTGCTTCTCGCCTGTGATAAAACATGAGAGGGGAGAGGTGAATTAAAGAACACACTATTAAGTATAAAGGGGCCAGGACTCACTGGGTTTGAAAGTTAGAACTGTTTTCCATTTGCAGGCCCTCAAAGATGGCAAAAGATGTCAAATTAAGATTTCAGGGCAAAGAGCAAGTCCATGAGAGAGGCTATAAGATTCTTTGTTAAAACCTCAGAAGTATTTAAGGCATCATATACCCTTTCATCCAGGAAAAAAAAGAGAGAGAGAGAGAAAGTTCGTTCTAAGGACCTGAAGGGTGTGAAACAGTAAGGCCTCTAATATCTTAAGAATGTTGTCCCTCAGCAGCCTCACAGGAGCCCAGGATGAGTGGGGTTTATCTCAAAGAGATTTATGGATCTGGCTTTTGTCTGAAAGACTATCTATTATGTTTCTCTGGAGAAATAGAACCAAAAGGATGTGTGCATATATAGAAAGATTTATTTTAAGGAATTGGCTCATGCAGCTGTGGAGGTTGGGCAAGCCCCAAATCCAATGGGGTCAACTGGCAGGCTGGAGACCCTGGAAAGGGCTGCAGTTCAAGTGCAAAGGCCATCTGCAGAAAGAATTCCTTCTTGAGTTGGGAAGGTAAATTTTTGTCCAATTAAGGCCTTCAACTGATTGGATGAGGCCCACTCACATAATGAAAGATAATCAAGTAGACTCAAAGTGTGCCTATCCACATGTTAATCTCTGAAAAAAGAAAGAAAAAGAAAACTTCATAGGAACATCCAGAAAAATTTGAGACCAAATATCTAAGCATCATGACCCAACCAGGTGGACACATAAACCACCACAAAACACATTTTAAATGAATGCATTAAAAATGCATACTTTTTCCAGTTTAACAAGCTTGAATTTAAATAGAAGCAGTTTTAAACAAACAAATCACCAAAACAACAAAATGGCCCCTGACTGCCCTAAGTCCTATGGGCAGGAAGCAGACTGAGAAAACCACTTAACTATAAACACAGGCGACTTGGTATGAAAAATAGTGATGAAAGAAGGAACCAAGAACCACAGGGAATTATTCCTGGCAGCAGTAGACCTGAGTTCTAATCATGGAACTGGAGACAAGTACTGGATGGATTTCAGAATGGCCACCAACCGGTATCCCATGTGGGCCTCCCATTTTAATGGAAATATCTGTAGAAGCTTCCCTATGCCTAGCCAGACATAGTACCTTGGTGTTTAGGATGTGTGCAGTGGAAGGGATATGCTTCTTTAGTTAACATGCCTTTAGATTAAGAGGGGCAGCACCCAAGTTGCTGAACCCAAGGAACTTCACCTGAGGAATCTCATCTGAACCTGGACGCAATATGGATAACAAGATTGTGGATTCTGTGCTGTTGCACTAATAGTTTGGGGAATTATAGGGAAAGGATTGCGTGTTGGAGGGGTGTGAATTGTGGCCAGAGGATGGAGCAGAGAAGATTGTATTTTCCAAAGATATCTCTTTTCAAACATATTCTTTTTACAATGTGAATTTGTTTCCATGAAGGATGAGATCTATTTCCCTCCCCTTGCGTCTGGGCAGGTTGTAACTATGGTGAAAGCCATGCTATGTGACTTCTAAGGGTTGGGACTAAAAAGTGACAAATATTTCATCTTGCTGACTGGATCACTCACAGAGGAGCTCGTTACCTCCATGTAAAGGAGGTTCAACAACACCCCCCCGCCAACTGGCCAGTCCCCAACTCTTCCAGCACCAGCTGCATCTGACTTTAATCACACAACAGACCCTGAGTCAGAATCATCTCCCTGAGTTCCTTCCAGATCCCCAACCCACGGAAACTGAGTATGCTAGGTTTTCATCACTGTGATCAAAATACCTGAGGAGGACAACTTAGAGGAGGAAAAGTTTATTTTGGCTTACAATTTCAGAGGTTAGTCCATGGTGGGCCAATTCCATTGCTCTAGGGCCAAAGTGAGGCAGAACATCAGGGCAGAAGGGCATGTCAGGGGAGCATTGCTCCATTTGGTTTACAGCAGCCAGGAAGCAGGGAGAAAGAAAGCAATGGGGTCAAAGTGAAGATGAACTCTTTCAGGACACATCCCCTGTGACCCATCACCTCCAGCCACGCCCCACCTGCCTACAGTTGCTACCCAGTTAGTCCATTCAAACTAGGATGAATTAATCAGGTTACAGCTCTCATAATCTAATTATTTCCCCCTCTGAATATCCCTATATTAACACAGGAGCTTTTCGGGATACCTGATATCCAAACCATAACAGTGAGAGATAGCTAATAAGGTGTGTCCGTGTTCTTTCAATGACTGGTTATCCAACAAAAGATAACTGGAATAGCATAATAACATGGAATGAAATGGGAATCCATGATCTTTGCTTATATAATGAATAAATAAATATGTGAATCAAGGACAGTCACATAAGAAATGCCAGATAAGAAATATAGAAACAATGAGAGAATTTTAAGTCATTAGTGGATTCTGAAAATAAAGAATCAAAATTTAATGACAGAGTATTCTGGAAGTATTTTTCCACAAATTATGTTTAACTACAAAAAGTAAATATTATCTCTGCTTGGAAGATGTTTGGTAGTTATCCCCTTAACCAAGCAATTAAAGCTTCCACCATCAATACTGGAACAAACCAGCAACATGTGCCTTTTGATGTGATGTCCTCAGCTGGACAAAGTGTCATTCTGTGATATAGATTCTGTGAGCAGCTCATAATTTAAAGCTTATAGGACACATCAAACAAATCCAGGTGGAGGGGCATTCTATAAAATAACTTGCCTGTCCTCTTTAAAATCATCAAGGTCAAGAAACAGAGAAAGGCTGAGGAACTTTTCCAGATAAAAGGAAACTAAAGAGACATAACAGCTAAATACAATCTGTAACTGTGGGTTGGATCCCAGACTAGGAAAGAAAAATAACTATAAGGACATTATGGGATAATTGACAAAATTCAAATGTGGACTGTGGATTAGATGGCCTACTGTAACAATGCTGTTGAGTACAACTGTACGGTGTCTTGACCTTAGGAAGTGTATGCTTTAGGGTTTTAGGTACATGAGGAATTTATTCTCAAGTTGTTCCCAGAAAGTATAAATATGCACCTGCTTACATATCGATGCATTGTGTGTATATGCACTTACATCCCTGTGCATACACATGTGCATGTACATACACAGATACATGGAGAGAGAGAAGTGATTAGCAAATAGGGGAAAATGATGAACCTGACAGAGCTTCTTTTTTCTTGCCATTTTTCTAAATTTGATATTATATCAAAATTTATAAATGATAAATTCTTCAGCAAAAACTGTTCCTAATAGAAAAATGTTGAAAGCATTCCACTTAGGATGAGGTTGTGTGCTATCTCACTTGTATTTAACTTGCACTTAAGGTCCTAAATAGTGCAAGAATGCAAGACAAAGGAAAAAAAACAGCATTAAAAATTAGAAAGGACGTATTAAGACTGTGATTATTCACAATGATATGGTTGCATAGAAAAGCCAAAAGACTGTGAATAAATGATTAGGATTAACCAACATATTTTAATAAGGTTGTTAAATACAAAATCAGTCTATATAATAGCAACAAAGAGAAAATAGAACTTAAAATGACACCATAATTCCTGACATCAAGAATATACACAGGTCTGGGGCTGGGGTGGTGGCTTAGTGTCAGAGTGCTTGCGTAGAACATGTGAGGCACTGGGTTCAATTCTCAGCACCATATAAAAAAATAAATAAAGATACCATGTGCATCTACAACTAAAAATAGTTTTAAAAAAGAATAGACACAGATCTAAGAATAATAGATAACTACAATGTGTAGGATCTTCATGTAAAAAATTATGACATCTGGTAGAAGGAACTAAATTAATAAGTAAGAAAGCTCAGTATTTGTAAGAAGTTTATTCTTCCTCAAAATGACTAGTTTGGGGCTGGGGATATAGTTTAGTTGGTAGAGTGCCTGTCTCGCATGCACAAGGCCCTGGGTTCAATCCCCAGTACCACAGACAAAAAAAAAAATCATTAGTTTAATAACTTTCCATCAGAGATGTATGTATGTATGTATATGTTTTGACAAATTGGTTCTAGAAAGTACATGGAAAGCCAAGGTTCAGAAATAGAAATCGCTGTCTTGAAGAAGAGGCCCAACTGGGGGATCTGATCTACCGCTGGTGAGAATCTACACTGGTACAGCTTTTGGAGAACAGTGTGTCCTTGTTTAATGCAGTTGATGGTGCCCACACCCTAGCACCCAGGCATTCCACTCCTACGTAAGTGTCCCATGGAAAGTCCTGTCCATAATTGTACTGGGAGACATGAAAAAGAAAGTTCTAGCAGCTTCGTTCATAATCATTTGCAATTATGGATAATTTAAAGATCTAGCATCTATAATATGTAAATAAATTGTGATATAATCTATAGTGATAATAGTGATGATTATTCTATAGAAGGAAGATAGAGAAGGAAGATATAGAGGGTACATACCAGAGTGAAAATGAATTAATTACAGCTATGTATAATAATATTGATGACTCCCAAGAACATAATATTAGGCAAAAAAGAAAAAATCAGAAGATGTCTTTCTATATAAGTAAAAACTAAATAATATACATGGATAATCATTTTATTATTTGACATGACACAAATATTTTATAAATATTTGTTTCTATTCAGAGGTTAATTTTAAATAATTTTAAATTTGTTCAAAATATTTATCAAAACCTAGATAGTAAAAAGATATTTGTAAATGTCCCTCGAAAGCAATTGACTAAAATAATCATAGCACACCCATGCAGCATATTAAACAGTAATTTAAAATAATGTTATCCAAATATGTTTGTTAAAATGGAAAATTGTGATATGAAGGCAAATGAAAAAGCAAATTGTAAAAAGAGAATGTTCTTTAGGCATCTAATTTGAAAAATAAATAAATGAGATAAATACAGATGTGTATGGAACCAAACTCAAGAGGTTTATTTCTGGAGTGAGTTTGGATCATGTTTTCTTTGTGGCTATCTACAGATCCTATGCTAAAGAGAGACTAGCAAGTGAGTGCAGTTCATTCATTCACTGGTTTATTCATTATTAAGGATGCACTTATAAGATGCTCTCATATGAGAGGCTGTCTGCTTGGTGCTGGGATAAGAAAGATGAGCAAGGTGTGGTCCCTGCCCTGGAGGAGTTCTGTCTATATATGAATTATAATGTACTGTCATATGTACTTTTAAAAATTTATTCTAATTAGTTATACATGACAGTAGAATACATATATGGAGTATAACTTCTCATTCTTCTGGTTGTACCTAATG
The DNA here is from genome assembly GCF_902686455.1 of Sciurus vulgaris. Classification (NCBI taxonomy): domain Eukaryota; kingdom Metazoa; phylum Chordata; class Mammalia; order Rodentia; family Sciuridae; genus Sciurus; species Sciurus vulgaris. The sequence continues at coordinate 32,005,116 of NC_136466.1, read as the reverse complement.
CAGAATCATACCGGTCATGTAGTCATATACATACATTGGGTAATATTGTCCGATACATTCTACTATCCTTCCTGTCCCCATACCCCCCTCCCCTCCCTTCACTCCCTTCTGCCTAATCCAAAGCACCTCTTTTTTTTCCTAGCCCCCCTCCTTATTGTGAATTAGTATCAGAAAAAAATATTTCGTCTTTGGTATTTGGGAATTGGCTTATTTCACTTATCGTGATTTTCTTCAGCTCTATCCATTTACCTGCAAATGCCATAATTTTATTCTCCTTTAGGCTGAATAATATTCCTTTGTATATATATACCACATTTTCTTTATCCATTCATCTATTGAAGGGCATCTAGGTTGGTTCCATAGTTTGGCTATTGGGAATTGAGCTGCTATAAACCTGAATGTGGCTGCGTCACTGTAGTATGCTGATTTTAAGTCCTTTGGGTATAAATCAAGGAGTGGGATATATGCACAAAGTGATATGCTCATTAATATGCAAGTACTCACTGCCTCTTTACCTCCTTCAGTCCCCCAAAGAAGGTCCCATAATTTCTAACCCAATTTCTATTCCCTTGTCTTAGTCTGCTCCAGCTCCCATAGCAAAATACTACAGACTGGGTTTAAACAACAGAAAATTATTCTTTCAGAGCTGAGGAGTCCAAGAGCAAAATGCCACCCAGTTAGAATTCTACCAGGTGAGGACTCTACCTGGCTTGTAAATGGCTGTTTCTTTGCTGTATCCTCAAATGGTGGGGACCAGAGACTTCTAGTATCTCCTCTTATTAGGCCACTTTATATGATTAGGTGATGGGATAAGGTCGCCATGGTTATGACCTCATTTGGCCTTAATTATCTCCTTCAAGGTTCTAACTCCAATACAGTCCCATTTGGGAATAGGGCTTCAATTTGGGGGGAATAAAATTCCGTCCACAGCACCTGTATTCTCCCCCGCCTTCCTCATTAAGAGGCAGGTTGGCCACATGAAGGAAAAGCCAGGGAGGCTGCCAGGGAGGGGGTTAAAGCTGTTGTGGAGAGATTTGCCTTGGACAGCTGGAGATGTGAGGGGAACTAGGGAGGAAAGCGGGCTACTAACAAATGTCACCATAAATTATGTATCTGTTTTCTAGTAACTGTTTTAGAATAGGGCACATCAATAATCTGTGTTATTTAAGTTATGCTGGACCCTGTGGCTTCTGAAGTTAATTACACAGTAACATAGGATAGAGTTATCAGAGGCCCCATCACTGGACATAAAAGTAATATGGGGAACTTGAAGAAATCACCAGAATATAAGGAACTCTTCACTGCAATTCAAAGTGTTACCCAAGATCAACTTTGTATCCCAGGGTTCAGTCTTCTCCTGTGACTGGACTTATCCCAGGTTAGGACCAAATTGAAGAAGATAGAGCAGATCTTAGCTGGCTGGGAAATGGCAGAGGGGGTTCTTAAGAATCTTTTTTGAAACTCAAGTGATATTAAAATATTTGCATCTTAGAAAGATTTGTTAACTTTAATATGTGGATTTCTATTTCATAGGTGGTTTCCTTTTTTAAAATTTTGCAGGGGTGAGAGGATGTTAAATATAGTCAATTTGTTTTCTGGGGTGACTGGTTCTGGCCTGAGGTGTGTCGCTGCAGCAAAACAAGGACTGGGTAGGTTGGGGAGTTATATGAAAGAGTGGTGGCGGGTGGGAGGGCTAAGTCAATCTGCTGTGAGGTGGGAGCTCAGGGTGACTCATTTCCAATGTGAGATGAAGGCAAAAGGGAAGAGAATGTTTGTTCTGCCCCTAAGTGGGCTTTGCAGGGTGTCTGTTCTGTCAAAATGGGTCGGGAGCCTGTGTTTAGTTTCCTATTGCTTCTAGAATAAATTATCACAAAGTATTATCTTAATGCTGGAAGTCAGATCAGAAAAATGGATCTGGAAGTTCAAGATCAGTTTTGCTCATTTAAAACCAAGGTATCAAGCTACATCATGACCACAGGGTTACCTGGGTAGCTCTAAGTCCGTGATAAAGCCCACCAGGTCCTCTTTGGTTCCCAGTGTACACGCTTTGTTCTCAAAGTGCTGTTTGCAGCTGGGAAGGAAGTCCCTGGTTCAGACTGAAGCCTGAAGTTTTATAGCTGCTATGGTATCTGAGGGTGTGTCCCTGGTTGGGGCTGGAGATCAACTGCTATAGGGGTATTTGGGCCTCTTAATAGCTGCTTTTTTCTCCAAGTGCTCCAGAGTCTTTGGCCAAAGAACAGAATTGAGTTTGGTTTTCCATGAGTCTGACTGACCAGTTCACCCAGGACCAGTCTCTGATCCAGGATGTCTGCAGGTGACATTGCCACTGCTATTGCTGTTGATGCTCTGACATGGGTCATCAGAGCAAGCCCAGCTTGTGCTTACCCTGCAATGTGTCTTTACCCTCCTGTGTTGGAGATCCATGCTTTCAGACAGGGTGGAGAAGGCCAGAGTCCAGCTTATGAGTGGCCTGTGGGAGGGGTCTCAGGTCTCTCTAGCAAGGTCTTTCTTGGGAGCCTTTTACCAGCGGAACATTGGGTTCAGCACCATGCTCACCTCCTTGTCCTAGCTCCTCAGTGGAGACTTTGCCACATACCCCACATCCAGGAAGAAGGCCATCTCTGCTCATTATCAGGTCTAGAGATTGCAATGAACACAGCTCCTTATGCTTTGAATTTATAAGATGCACAGAGGGGATAAGTGAGGGCAGTGTGTGGTGACTGGATTTCTGAAGTAGTTTATAGTGGTTGGTCTGTGTGACCTCAAACAGGTGCAGGGCAGTGCTGGAAGATCAGGCTCTGGGAGAGTCCATTTCCTTGCATCTTCTAGAGGCTACCTGCCTCCTTGTCTTGTGGCTCCACATCACCATGACATTCGCTTCTATCACAGCCTCTCCCATAGACCCTAACTCTCCTCCCCGACCCCGCAATTACAATGGTTCCACCGGAATAAAACAGGATAATTTCTCCATCTCAGGCTCCATCCTTCATTCCATCTATAAAATTCCTTTTGCCATGCAAAGGAGCACATTCACAGCCTCTGGGCATGCAGACCTGGACAGCCATGGGACTCCACTGCCCACTGCAGGGCAGCATCCAAAGCTACACTCTGCTCAGCTCCCTGACCTGGAGTGTGCTTGGTTTTCCTTCCCATGGTAAAACCCTGCAGATTATTGAAATGGTGCATATGGTGGTGATGGGCACCAGAAGTGAGCTCACTGGAATACATTCAATATCCCTCATTTGAGAACATGGCTGTGTGAGAGCAGACCCATGGTTTGCGTTCCCATCTCTAAATCTGTGGTGGTGTAAACTAAAGCTTGACTGCCAATTGGAAAATTATCTTCCTCCTTCTATTTTCTCATCTCGCACCGGTTATTTCAGGTTGTAACTCATCGTCTTAGCCAATAAAACAATTTGTTGTCCCTCTGTGGCTGCATGTCCCTCTCTGTAAGAGCCATACTTAGAATGCTGTTCTTTTGGGGAATTTCCCATAGAGGCTCTTGCCTTCTGCCTAGAGGAGAGGTCCACATACCACACACTGCTTCAGCCCTACTTCTTCCCAGCGGATCTGTAGCAGCAGAAGCAGGATGCCTAAGTCCTTCTGAGTCACTGGTATGAATAATTTCAAAACACAAGACATAGGTCCCTCCCTGGCAAGATGATCACAGAGGTCAGGGCCAGAGGTCTGGACCCAAACACCTGTCTCCTCTTTCCTCTTGTGCTTTGCACTGGTGGTACTGGGAGTAAGGGGCAGCAGTTTCTCCAAAGGGGTTCCTGTGACAATTAAGGGAATATGCTGTCAAGAAGGTTGCCAAGATTTCAGTGGAGGGATAGCCCCACAGTGGTCAGTGAAAATCCCCTTGCAGAGGGTCGGTTGCCCCTCCTGGCAAAGAAGGATGTGGGGTGCCCCAGCATCATCTCAGCTCACTTCCCAGATGAGAGATTCTGGCCCCATGCCCAGGTCTGGGCACTGCTCACTGTGGCCAAGTCCATGCTGCACTGACCATGGGGCAAGAATGCAGAGGGTGCATTATGGGTATTAGTAAAAAAAATAAAAAATAAAAAAAACCCACACAGAACACACTGTAGGACATGCATCCATCTGAATTTTACCCTGCTCAGCTGGCTGGGTCTGTGCTTTGGGACATGGATCTGGGTTTGAGTTGCTAGCCTTTCCCTGCCTGAGGCATCTTGGGTTTGCATGGACTTTGTGGGGAGGGGCCTCTGTGATTGGGTGGGGTCCTTGCCCCTGTGTCCACCTGAAAGCAAACTGGCTACACCATGGTGTCCTCCAGGAGTAGGGGGGCTTTTCTCTCTCTTCTACCCTTCATATTTTCTCTCTCTTCATATTTGCCCTTCTGCAGGCTCTGTAGAGACAAATGCATATGCCTCATCTTCTCATTTGACTTCAACCACCCTGATTGACAGGAACTTTGCACTTTACTTACTTCGTGCTTATGAGCCTCTGCTTATTTGCCTCAGCTAGTGCTGAGCACACGAACACAAATGTGTTAGATGATTTGGGATCATATGTGACTCTTGAGAACGGCAGCATGGTGAGTTGGCCCCAAATGACCAGCAAAGGACACAGGAGTTGGGACAGGAGTCCTTTGTGCATGGTGTCTTTAGTCTGCTCTAACCTTCAGAGTGCATGTGAGTAGGAGACATTTCTGCAGCTCCTGATGGCCTACAAGAGCTGCAGCCTCTCCAATGTCTGCTGTGGCCTCCAAAGATGCTGACATGCTGTTTTTCTGAACCTGTTTTCTCCCTTAGATCAGTGATTCCCACCCTGGGTTTTACAGCCCCCCAGGGTGTCTCCGATTGTCTCAAGGGCTGGCAGAGAATTCTCAAAACCATTTGCTTCAAACAAAAAACAAATATGCAGAATACAGCAGTTTTAACTGCAATGGGAGGAGGGCAAGAAGAAAAGTGCCACAGAATCCAAACAAACAAATTGGGTGTCACACTCGAAGAGGTTGAACTTGCTGCCTTAGAAAAAAGAAATGGTTTCACAAAGCCAGCATCTTCTTTCAGTGGTTTGGAGCTATGTTTGGGGGACAGCCGCACAAATCCAACCATACGAGATTTTTTCTTTTAATAAAAAAACTCATCTTATGACTTTCTTTTCCTTTTCTATGAAAAATGTTATTATAGATGAGTAGTGTTATATAAAGAAACCCCATTCAACAGAGATCAAAACCAGCAACACTGAAGAAGTGAATCTACAGTGAAAAGAACGTCAGCATTTGCCAAGTCTGTTGGTTCAGGAATGTTATCAGAACAGGAAATGTGCTGTCCGGGTTGGGGACTTGCCAGCTGCTTAATCAGGCAGGAGGGAGGCAGTGGGCCTTAGTTTTCTCATCTGTAAGATGGAGATGTTGGTGATAATACACACGTCACAGAGTTAGGAGAATTGAATGAGTTCACGTTTATAGAAACTTGAGAACAGAGCTTAGCACACAGTAAGCACCCTACTGGTGTGTGCTCAGTGAGATAGTGGGGACCTACATGTGTCAGGAACAGTGCTAATAAGGCAGGCTTCTGGTCTTGCGATCATGTCAGGTTCCTGACTAGCAAGGAAAACGAAGAAGGAGACAGCTAAATACAATCCCCTCTGACGAATGCTAGTTCCACACTGAGTCATATGGGGATTCTTAATTAAAACATGGATTTCTGTTCTGGCATTTGTTGTTAAGATTTTGGGCAAGTCATTTATCTTTTCTGAGCCTTAGGGTATTTGTAGGGAATGCTAGGTTACAATAACAAATGGGCTCCATAATTTCAGTGACTTAACACCACAGAAGTTTACTTCTTGTTTCAGTAGCAATTCTGGGCAGATGCTCAGATTGTCCAGGCAGCTGTCCTCCACGTGGTCTTTCAGAGACCTAGGCTGACGGTGGCTCCCAAGAGTGTCAACATCCCAGTCAGCCCAGCCAAGGACATGGTAGCGTGCCTATAGTTCTGAGGTCATGCCTGGAGATTGCCCTCATTGTCACCTCATTGTGACTGATGGAGAGCTCTTAATCACATGGCCACATCTAATGACAAGAGGGGCTAGGCATATAGTCCAGGTTTTATCCAAAGAAGACATTTTGCTAGACATCTGAGTTGGCTCATTCTGAAACACAAGGTGATGTTTCTTTCCATGCTGATTCATACAAGGTCACTGGGGACACTGTGAAGTAATGGGTGTCACCTGAACTGGAAGGAGTTATGCAGACAAGGGAGCTAGCCGTTCCCTGGAGCATAGTGGCCTTGCCTTGCAAGAGAGAACAGAGCAGGGTGGCAGTTCTGTTGGCATCTCAGCAGCACCCCTGCAGTGTGTCCTGACCAAAGCAATTCAGATCAACAAATGTTCACCCAGGAGTATGTGCTAGGGCCTGCACTGGGTGCTGGAACCAGTGGTCCCATGAGAAACTTGGCAGGGCCCCTCAGGGGAGCACAAATATAAATTAGAACAACAGTGCAATAAGACATGTGGAATGAAAGCACGCATAGGAAGATGAATTCAGAGGAGGCAGTCAGGATCTTTCCAAGGACAGGATATCAAACCAGAGAGTGGAAAGAACTGGCCCAGCCTAGGCAGGGTAGGTCAGGGGCCAGGAAGAGGAGGGAGTTTGGTGCAAAGGAGATTCATGAGCAGAGGTCTTAGGGTAGAGAGAACGTGGCTTGAATGAAGAAACTCAGTTATGGCCAGATCTCAGATGTGGGAGGAAGCCATGAAACCAGAAAGACTGGAAGATGGTGCAGAGCTTGATATACCAGAGTAAGGCTTGAAGGGCAGCTCACCTTCCGTGGGAAATGCCTCCTTTGTTAAAGGTGACTTATCTCCTGGGGCTATGAAGGTATATATTTAGAATTGTTACTGAAAAAGTATGAGAGGGCATAGTATTTTACCTGCAACCACATTCCACCTATTCCTCAATGTACATCATTAATCAAGTCCCTGAGATGATGGGCAGATACTGTGAAGATTATACCATAGTGCTTGACTAAGCCTGATTACCAGGATTGACACTTGTTCCCAGCATGCACCATTTGGTCTAATGAGATTTGAGTCTGAACAGACTCATAGGCTAGGGTACAGTGTTCCTGGAAATGGGGGGATGAGACCAAGCAAGGCCAAGGCTGCAGTGCTGTGCAGTGGACTTCTGGGGGTCACTCGGATCCTCTTACAGGTGGGCCAAGAACTGGTACACCTGACTGGACCATGCATCTGCTTGGTTATATCTCTATAGTCACTCAATCTGTGCATGCTATGTTTAGTTTTTGTTTTGTTTTGATTTGTTTTTTTGGTACCTTGATGTTTCCAAATAAGAAGTATAATATTGAAGAAATCTGTAAAAAACCTGAGTGACTCTTGCTACTCTGAGTTTCCTTGGCTGTTTTTAGCTCTTACAGGATCAGTTCTGATCTGCTGGTTGTTTAACAGCGTTGTGTGTCTGGAATGCTCATAACATTGGTAAGTAATGCAGCAAACACACTCATGTGTTCGTGTGTGAGAGGGAGAGTATTAAGACTGGAGAATGTGAGAATGGGCACTTGCTAACCCCACCTGATTTGGTGGTGAAGCCTGGTCCTCATGAGGAGTCAGAAGTCCTTTTTGGTGTGAGTGATGTGTCTCTGTGAGGCATAAAGCTACATCAGTCTTCCTGGAACCTTGACTAATTTTTGATTCTCTGGTTCTGTCAGCCAAGCATTAGACTGAGTACCAAAATATACCCCTTGATTTTCAGAAAAGTGAAAGAGGTTCAAACACAGAATCAAAATAAAGGATAATTTTTCATCTTCCACTGAAACCTCTCATTTTCCAGCAGTGTAGAAACAAAACAAGAGGCAGTGGGGACATGCAGGGACTGTGAAGCAACACATTAGTAGTCTTTTGGAGACAGCATCACAGGCCTGATGAGGTTCTCTGGTCAGAGGGATGTACTCAGGATTCATCTCTGTCCACAGCCATTGTGGTTTCCAAGGCCTTTACTGAGCAGCTTGCTGCCTGTTGAGAAAATTCCTCCTTCAGAGTCCTTTGGAGACAAAAGAAATCAATTGGCAACTCCACCCACCCAAGCTCCAAACCTCAGCCATTCCCAAGTTCCTCTTGATCCCACATCTGCAGCATCCAGGTTGGCCAGAAGCTCTGCTCCTCCTTCTCATTTACATCCATCCTCCCTGCCCACTGCTCCCATGTGGTCATGTCTCATCCTCAGTCCCTGCGAAAACCTTCCTCTGAGCCTCCTTGACCCTTGCTGACATGGCTGCACTCCACAACTTCCTACACATGTCATTTTCTCACACTTGGCCAGCTCAGTTTGGGGTTGAAGTGTGTGTGATAATCCAACTCACATGGAGGTCTCAGTGGCCAGGGATCACTGGGAATTGTCACTGTTTTTCTGCCCCAATTTCTAGACCATCATGGATTGCTCCTTACTCTTCCTCTCCCAATTGTTTTAGTCAGCTTTTTCACTACTATAACCAAAAGACCTCACAAGAACAATTTTGAGGAGGAAAAATTTATTTGGCATTCAAGGTTTCATAGGTACCAGTCCATAGATGTTTGGCTCCATTGATCTGGGCCTGAGGTGAAGCAGAACATCATGGCGGAAGGGTATAATGGAGGAGAGTGGCTCAAGACATCACACCAGGAAGGGGGGGGGGGGAGAGGGAGAGAGAGAGAGAGAGAGAGAGAGAGAGAGAGAGATTCCCCTCACCAAGGACAAAATATAAACCCCAACAGCATGCCCCCACCAACCCACCTCTTCCAGCCACACTCTGCCTACCTACAATTACCTCCCAGTTAATCCCTATCAGGGGATTCATCCACTGATTAGGTTAAGGCTGTCATAACTCAATCATTTCACTTTGAAACTTTCTTTCTTTTTCTCATATATGAGCTTTTGGGGGACACCTCACATCCAAACCATAACACCAATGAAGAGTCTCACTCCACCTCTGCATCCTTTCTTCTCTATGGCCATGTATTTGGGATGCCCTGGTTTGAATGTGTCCCCTAATATTTCATGTGTTGGAAATTGAATTCCTAATGTAATAGTATTGGGAGAAGGTGATTAGATTCTGAGGGCTCTGTTCTCACAAATGGACTAATGGGCCAATGGTCATTGGTTATTGCAGGAGTGGATTGGTTATAAGAGTGAGTTTGGCCCTCTCTTGCCCAAATCTGGCTTTCTGCCATGGATAACGTGGCACAAAGGCCTTTACCAGACGCCACAGCATCCTCTTGGATTTCCAGTCTCCAGAATTACAAGCCTATTGAGTCTTTTCTTTATAAATTACCCAGTTTGTGATATTATTACAACAACAAAAAATTAACTAACACTTAGGCTTTTCCTGTCTGAATAAATTCTCTTCCTCCTCCATGACCGAGCTAAGTTTCCATCTGTGCACTGACTTCTCTGTTCCCTCTCTATCCACCTGCCCTCTCTTCATCACTCATCCAGTGCTTGACAATGAGGCCAGTCCCTTATTTCCATGGGTGACTTCATCTCCCTGGCTATATGGTGAATGAACAAATACAGCTACAGTGTATCCATCATTCTTTATGGGCTACAGATGAGACTGTCCTTCATGAATATCACCTCATATGTTCAATACTCTGATAAGTATCTGTTTTAGTCTGTTTTCTGTTGCTATTAATACCAGTGCCCTCCCTGTGGGTGGCATATGATAGGCACTTAGTGGATAGTTACTGAAATAGTGAGCAAGATATTATGTCATCCCCAGACCCTAGTGCCCAGCATGGTACTGAGCATGTAATATATGCTCAATTAACACATTTTCAACTGACTTATTTGTAGGGATAAAGAGTTAGGAGAATATGGATAGTTCCTACTTGCTGGTGAAGTAAACTGGAGTCATAAGAGTCAATCTAAAGATCCAGGTGCTCCTCGGATGGGCCCCATGCCCTCAGGTCCTATCATAAGACTCAATTTCCTCATTTGTGTGACAAAGAGTTGTGCACAGGTCCTGTGGACTCTGAAATTCTTGATGCTTTTATTTTCATTCTCTGAAGAGGTTAATTAGGACGAGGTACTCTTTAACTGGCAATTACACAGCTGAGACAGAGCTTGTTAGTGAGGACAGAATCATTGCCAAGGCCGGGATGGTTACTGATGATTGTTTGCCAGTCTCAGGAGAGTGGAGACCGTGAGGAGATTGCTTAAAGTGAATAAAAAATTCCCCCCATTCACCACCAAATGGGAAAGCTATGGATCCAGAGCTGGGGAGCATTACTGGGCAGGATGTTTTCAATGCTCCTAATTTAGCTTGCTCTAATTCCCCCTAAGCATGTCTTCATTCACACTGTGAAACAAAGCAGCTGCCTTGGAAGGGAGCTCTGCTGCTTCTCAGTCCTCTGGGGGCCAGGCACGGGTCAAGCAGAATGGACAGCGGCAAGGCAAAGAGGAGGAGGGGCATCCCACTGCAGCGGCTGTGTTTGGGGTAGAATGTGCAGGATAAGCTAGTTCACAGGGAGATCTAAAAGGCTGCCAAGCATCATTTGCATTTTTTCACCAAAGGGATAGATAATTAATGGAAGTCCTTGAGACATCGAGCCCACATATCCACCCTGGGCCTATTTCAGAACAGTGGAAAGGCTGCAGCCCCGTTGCTCCCTTAGGCTGGAAAGACTACACAGCACAGTAAAAAGGTGAAGTCTCAACGATCTTTTAGATCCTTGAGGCTAGTGATTCAAAGATTTCTTACCTTTATATACAAATTAGCAAGAGCTAATTAGCAAGGGTTTCAAGTAGGTCTGAGTTCAGTGAGGTCAAATGTAGTCCTGAAATGTAATCTTCACCAGAGGGTCCAAGTGGGTGCCCAAATGGGTAACATCCTCCACAAGCCTAGCAGCACAGAGGGGACAGACAACATGCTTGTGGAACCTGTGGTGGGGAGTGTGACCTTCCCACATTCAGTTAATTATGTCTGACTCACTGCCACATCATGTAACCCACCTGGCATTTCTGGAGGGTCCTCCATGGGCCAGATAGTATTGCAAGTGCTGGTTTAAAGATATGTGGGTTGGAGGAAGTTCAAGGTCACAGTTCCCCTGTTGTCCTCTATTCCCCAAATGACAACCATCTATAACCAGGTGTGGCCACAAGTGGTGCCTTCCCATGGACTCCTTGGAATTGACATCTCTGAACTTTTTCCCTTGCATTTCCAGAGATGCCTTCAGGCATCATAAAACCTTTCCCTTTGTCTTGAAAACCAAGAGTAATGATAATGATTTTTCTTAAACCCTTAATGGTCTCCCACTATGCTAAAGGTAAAATCCATTTCTCCCAAGGCCTACGTGCCCTGTATGATCTCACCCTTGCAGCTTCTGTCCTGAGTCCCCATGCTCCATACACATTGACTTGCCCTTTTCTGACCCTTCAGTGGAACAAACTTCATCCCACCTTGGGTCTTTGCCTAGATAGTCTGTCTTCAGATAGCCTGTGGCTGCTACTCTCTTACCATCTAGTGTCCTTGCAGGTGTCAATTTCCCCTAGAGAGGCCATGACTGGCTGGCCCATCTCACGAAGCTCCCTCTTTCCTCTGTCTTGAATAGTTAGCATGCAAATAGTTGCCAGTCCACCTCTCTCTTCGTAGCAATTATCACTATCTCAAATGGTTTTATTTATTGTTTACTCTCTGTCTAGTGAAGTAGATTGTGAGCTGCAAGAGAGAAATTGCCATCAGACTTGGATACCCCTGACTCTTGGGTACCTAGAATATCTTTGAATGAATGACTGACAGTGATGTTAGGAGCACCCATTATGTATCAGGCACCCTATATTAACCTGTTCAATCATCACACCAACACCACTTGATCAGTGCTATTACGCTCACTTTTTACATGGGCAAACCAAGACTCATAAATTATATTCACTGTCATTTTTATAGTCAGCATAATGGCTAGAATTCAGACCCAGATCTCTCTGACCTAGAAACCCATGTATATTCTATAAAGAACAAGTTAGAAAACTTAATAAGTTATCCTCTATCCAGCCCACTCTGTCCAGTGTTCATGACTCACCTGACCCAGCTAGCCTTTCCTACCTGTTCTCCACCCATGCAGTTCCAGCCATGGAGGCAAGTCCTTTAAGATTTCACTCTTGTACATTCTATATCAGTCTACCCAGGCTTCCATAACAAAATACCACTGGCTGGGTGTTTTAAACAGCAGGAAGTGGCTTTCTCCCAGTTCTAGTTCTAGAGGCTGAAAATCTAAGATCAGGGTGCCAGTAGGAGTGGTTTTTATTGAGGCCTCTCTCCTTGGTGTGCAGATGGTCATCTTCTTTTGATGTGCCCCCCTATGTCCTTTCTTCTGTGGATATTCAGGTGTGGGGGCAGATCTCTGGTGTCTCTTCTCCTTCTTATAAGGACACCAGTCTTATCACAGTAGGGCCCAAAAATACTTTTATGACCTCGTTTAACCTTAATTACCTCCTTGAAAGTCTAACTCCGAATACAGTCACATTGAGGGTTAGGAGTTGTCATCATTTGAATTTTGGATGAACACAATTTAATCTGGGACACATTAATCATACCCAATGGATTAAAATACAAAATTAATAGTTCCCAAGGAGGGGTTAACAGACACTGAGCTCTGTGATCCCTGCTCTCAAGGAACTTAAGAGTTTCAAATCATTGACCCATTGAGTTGTGTGCTGTGTTAATGACAGTCATGGCTCTTAGAATGAATTCTAGATGCCCCTGTTGAAGCCCCTCAGCTCTAAAGGGCCACCAGGGCAGACACATGCTAAAAATGTGTCAATTGGATAATCAATTAGCTTAATTTAAAAAGTGGCACCACTGAAAGATTGAACGTAGAAGATGCTCCTGAAAATTGTTTCAGCTGCAGGCCATATGAGAGAGAGATCTGCGTCAGCATTATGTCATGCTTTGGCTTCCAAAATTTAAGCAGGATGTGAAAAAGCTGGAGAGGGTCCAAAAATAAACTACTAGGGTGAATTAGGGGAGAGAAAATAATGCTTAGAGGGAAAGCGATAAGAATCATGTAGGGTCTTTTTTTTTTTTTTTTTTTTTTAATCCCAGTACGCAAGAGATTGTGGCAAATAGGTAATTTACTATCTTCTGGGATGGTTAAAGGAAGGATGTTGACCAATTTTCTTGGAAAATTTAATAGGAAGCTTGAACTTAAATTCAGCAAAAGATGCAAAGAAGCAATCACTTTGATTTTTAGCACCATGAAAAGCTGAATTAGACCAGCGAAGGAATTGTACCCTTGGTAGTCCTGTCCTGACAGATACTTGTCTCGAATAGTTAGCATGCAAATAGTTGCCAGTCCACCTCTCTCTTCTTGCCCTCCCACCCCTGTGGGATTCTTGCTCCTTGTAGATAATTTCCCTAACAACTGTATGTCCCTGAAGGAAACTCTTGGGACCCAGGAAACGGTTGGCCTAATTTACTTTGCACAATGTCTCTTGAAAGTTCCTGCATCTTTGCCATTGAAGGCAGCCCTGAGCTCTTGGGATGATGCTGCAATTTATAAATCCATCTATGGGAGGAAAGAGACCAGATCAGTTGATGGTGAAGTCCCTTTGCGTCCAAAATGTCCAGTCGCCATCTTATAAATTAAAAATGGGTACCTCCATAGCCTCTCAATGAAAAGAACTTCAATAAAAATTCCCACTAAGACATTAATAGCCAAATAAAGAGTTAATAGGATCCCCCTCTGGGAGTTAATTTAGAAAGACTTTATAGGATAATGGGCAACAAATTGGAAAAGAAAATAATGTTTATTGAGAACCATTTTTCTGTTAAAATACAGCAGATTTACAAAGGGGATGCTGTTGTCCCACTCATATATTCATCCAGTGATTCTACTTAGACTTTTTAAAATTCAAATTTATTTATTTTTAAAATTGACAGATTTTCATATATCTCTCATGTATAACATGATGCTTTGAAGCATATTGTGGGCATTTCCCAATGCCCAGGAGATTGTGGCAAATAGGTAATTTACTGTTTTGTGGGGTAACTAAAGGAAGAATGCAGACAAAATTTTCTGGAAATTTAATAGGAAACCTGAGCTTGCAGTTAAATCCAGCTAGTTCACATATACCGCACCTCACATAGCCACTGTGATTGTGGTGAGAACACTGAGTGTCCACTGTCCTAGCAGTTTTGAGTGAAAGCTAGATGCCAGGCCCTCACACAGGAGCTGAAGGTAGGTAGCAAACAACTCAGAGCTCCTGCCTTCAAGGAGCTTATGATTCTTCATCAGTTGATTTCCAATGGCAAGGAAACAAAGTCCAACCCAGAGTGTCTTAAGGAAGGAGGAAGGGATTTGTAACTGGGGAGTCCAGTAATAACTGGCTCCACATGATCATTGGACTGGATTCAGGGCTCAGCAAGAAGCAAGTGATGACTAAAACCTTGAGGGTCTCTTTACATGAACACCCATTATTCAGAGAAGGAAAGACTATGCCTGAGGTCAGGTAGAGACCACATTTCACCCCTGAGATCAGCTTCAGCCACAGAGTGGGCTTGGAGTAGTTTCCCTAAAGCAGTCTTTAGAGGACCTATGGGGGAAAAATGGCAGTTCCCTTCCACAGAGGGGAAAACAAACTTCAGACAGAGTAAGTGAATCCCGCTCTTGCCCTGCCCAGTACCCCTTCAGGAAGAAGCAGGGGCACAATGTTTCCTGTCCTCCCTGCCAGAGCAGACTTCTTTCTCCACATCCGCTTTTCAAAGATGGAGACCAACCCTCTCCTCCCATCAGAGCTCATGTAGCCACCTCTCCTCCTCAGCACCTGGTTGCTTTCCAAAATGGCGCCTCCTCTGTGCTACTGTGTGCAATGAAAGAAATAGGATATAGAAGACACACACATTGGTTTATGTCTCACATTTTCTTTTCTTTTTCTTTCTTTTTTTTTTTTTTTTTTTTTTTTTTTTTTTTTTGACACTGTGATACTGGGGATTGAACCCAGTGGCACTCTGCCACTGAGCTACATCCCAGTCCTTTTCATTTTCACCAATCAGGGTTTTACTAAAGCTGAATTTCTGAGGCAGGTCTCAAACTTGTAATCCTTCTGCCTCAGCCTCCTGAGTAGCTGCAATTATAGATGTGCACCACTATGCCAGGCAGATATTTTTCTTTCAGTACTGGGGATTGAACCCAGGGCCTTATGCATGCTAGGCAAGCACTCTACCACTGAGCTACATCCCCAGTCCTTTTAAAATTTTATTTTAAAAGGAAACAGAATCACACTAAGTTGCTAAGGGTATTATGAAATTGCCCAGACTGGCCTTGATCTTGTGATCCTCCTGCCTCATCCTCCCTCGTATCTAGGATTATAGGCATTCATCACTGCATCATACTTTCTGATAGGAGAGACCCACATGCTCCCTGATTTCACACTTATCACGTGTGCATGTGGCAGGGAAATCCTCAATGGACTTGTGCTCAACATCCATATTGTAGGAATGTGCTGTTTTCTCTTCTGGGGTGCTGCACTCCCTGGGGTTCCCTTCCTAGTGTTCCCCATCTCAGCACACACATAATCTGACTCAGCAGATGCTGGTGAAGTTGAGGAGAGGTCGTAGGATGGCAGGGAAGCAGGTAGACACAGGCCCTTCTCATCTCCACTGCACACAACTCTGTTCCAATGTCCCATGACACCATCTGGGCATTCTCAGCTTACCTCTTCCTCCGAACCCTGGGGTCTTACATAAGGAATACATTCACACTGCAAAAAGGAAACAAGGCAGGCAGTGGGAGGAGAGAAAGGAGAAGGGGAAAAATGAGAAAAGAAAAATTGGTCAAAGAATAGGGAAACTCAGTATGGCTTATTTCCTTCCACGCTCTTTTCCTGTGTTTTACTTTTTTTAACACAGTGGTGCCCACAGTCCACTTTAGTGGCTTGTTTATCTCCGGATAATTTCCTGTAATCTTTTCCTGTACAAAATTTACTCCTAATCTTCTGTGGCTCCCCTTGTTAGGGCTAACACCCACTTCTCCTGCTTAAGTATTATAATTAGACCCCAAATGAAATGTATGTGACTGGTGGGGTCGGAGGCTCTGTGCCCCCTCTCTCTGATTAGAAGATCTTAAGGATGACTTATTTTGAATTCTTGCTCCTGATTACACCTCTCAGGGCAGAAAGGATTCTTGTTAAACAACAAAATTCTCTATAAAAGGCAACTTGCTGGGCAAGAAGGGATAATATCTGGTTGGAAAGGTACAGTTAGTTATTGCATGTAAAATGTCAGCAGGGCCCAGCCACTGTTATTACTGCCATTACCTTCTCTGAAAGGCATGTGGAAGTCCTGCCACCTTGAAATGGACTTGGTCCTCAGGGCTTTCCTTTGCACTGCTAGGTTGCAGTGAGCAGACCAGAATAAGCACATACACTGGTAATGGGTGCCATGAGAGCTGCCAGGCAATAACCCTGTACATGTTCCTAAGGCTGGATCAGCACCTAGCCAGGGGCCAGGTGCTGGGTTGTGAGCTCAAAACACCTAGTCCCTGTCTGGGGTGTGTTCGTCTGGGAGGGGGCCAGCTGTACAGGAAACAGTTAGTGCCCATTTAGTTATTGTATGTCCAGGAAATGGTGGGCACATTCTGGCTTATAGAAGAGAAGCTCTGGGGAGGAAATATGTTGTAGGTTTTTTGCATCAAAACAAATGGCAGCATTTGGAAAGTACCGTGAACAAACATCTCATGGTAAGGACAAGGCGCAGTGTATAAAGGGTAGAGATGGGGGTGGAGGGGACATCCTTGCTTGGTTGGATGTTCGTCTGTACTTGACAAACCCAGGAACACAGAGCTTGGTTATACAAAAGTTTTACCATCTCCTGAGATCTCAGTACTTTGATCTTAAAGTGACACTAATAATCCAGTCTCTCACAGGACTGATGAAAGACTCAAAAAGCACTAACTACATGCAAAGATTATTGTTAATTTTTTTCCTTGCTGTGATGGTCAGAGAATTGTTGTATCCTTTGTAACTTAGATTTGAGAAAGGTTTTAATTTTTTCCTCCCAAACTAATATATCTGCATTGTAGTCAATTTGGAAAACACAACAAAGCACACAAAAAATATTTTACAATTACCATCCCAATATTAAAAACTTTTACCATTTGCATATATGTTCCATCCTGTCTAGGCTATTTTTCTATGCATGGGTTAAGGAAAGCAAGCATTTAGTATCTTCTTTTTTCCATGTTCATATATTCCTATTTTTTCTGTTAACATAGAGTCGATGAAATTGTTAGAATTAAGAGCAGAACATCTGCAGAGTTTTAGATCTTTAGAAGCATAGTGTCAAATTGCCATTTTCAAAGGTTATTTCAATTCACATTCCCACCACAAATTTAAGCTAATGTCATTTCCCCCTAACCTAGCCTTTTCTGGGAATTAACATTTCTAAAAATCTTCACTAATTTGATAGTACAAAAATGGTGTTTCACTGTTTTAATTTGTCTCTCTTTGATTATTGATGACAGTGAATATTTTTTCATCTGTTTATTGGCCACATGTATTGATTTCTCTGTAGCCTGTTTCCTTTTCTTTGTTTCTATTGGTATATTACCTCTTCTTCTTACTACATTGTAAAATGACATTGTTATATATTAAAGACATTAACTTTTTAGCATATATTTGCAAAAGTTTTCCTGGTATTTCACTTGTCTTTTAATTTTGTTAATGGTGGGTTTGAATTTACAGAAGAGTTTTCTAAAAATGTTTAGTTAGTCAAATTTTTCAATTACCCTATGGTATTTGCATTGGTTTATGTGCTTAGAAAGTGCTTTCCAAATTGTGACTGAGCTAGCCAGACTGTGGTGCCCAGATATTTGGTCAGAAATTATTCTGGATATTTCTATGAGGGCATATTTAAATGAGATTAATATTTAAATCAGCAAGCTTTGAGGAAAGCAGATGACCTTCCATAATATGGGTAGACCTCATCCCACCAGTTGGAGGACTGAATGGAAAAAAAGTTAACCTCCTCCTATGGAAGAAGGAATTCAGCCAGCAGATGTTTGGGGACATGAACTACAACACTGGCTCTTCCATGTGTTTTCAGCCTGCAAGCCTACCCAATAGGGTTTGGACTTGCCAACCTCCAGAATGGCATGAGCCAGTTCCATTAAATCAATCAATATTTCAATCTCAATCTCTCCCCCTCCCTCTCTCTCTCACACTCACTTTTTCCGTGCACATTCACATCCTATTAGACTTACTTTTTATAGAGCCCTAATACAAAACCAAAAATTATATAAACATTCATCTGTATTTTATTTTAGTAATCTCATGCTTTCAGTTTGCACATTTCTAGTTGATTGAAAATTTAATATTTGCCACGAATTGGAGATTTCACTCAGTTACCTTACATGTTGTTAACTAGTTGTCCTGATGCCTCTTGAATAGGATATGTCCATCCCTTCATCTTTGCTTTGAAGTGACACTTTTATTTTACATGTTTATTCCTGGATTTTTCAGCTTTGTCTGCCCCTACTTCCATTGCCTACTGTTTTAGTAATCCTCGTCTTACAGTGTATTCTAATGCAAGTAAGAAAACACACCACACTGCCATTTCAAAATACTATTTTGGAAATTTTTTCCATGCGAGTTTAAATAATTTTTGTTATGTTCCAAAAAGAAATCCCATTGGAAATTTACAGTAATTGTGTTAACACTAAAGGTTAATGTGAAGAAAATTTAAATATTTAATACTTTGAATTTTCCCATTCAGGAGACATAGTCTATCCATTTACTTAAATCTCATTTTTCTCAATAAACATCATTTTCTTCATATGTATTTTGCACATTTCATAGGTATTTTATATTTTTCATGTCTATCGCATTTTTTTGCCATGATACTTTCTGTCATTTTTTTTCTGTTAATCTATATTGTGAATAGCACCTTCCTAAATTTTCTCATAAATTCTAATAGTAACCTTTTGAATTGTCGATTTTTTCCAGGAAAGACAATCATTTTCATGCCACCTTTTCCATGTTTTTTGACTGGTATTTTATTTTCTTGTCTAATTGCATTGACTAGACCTTCCAGAAAATAAAGTCATAGTACATAGCACATGAGTTTGTCTTAATTCTAGAAGTAAAAGAAATGCCACTGATGGACTCATCATTAGACTGATATTGGTTGTTGTTTTATCATGAGGAGCAAGTAGCACATTCTCCTGTACAGTAGAAATTTTCCCTTGGGAATGACTTCTGAACTTGGTCTAGTGCCTTTCCTCCATCTGTCAAGAGGAACATGTATTCCCTCACCTTTGCACTTTATGCAGGCAGGATGTGTAAGTATGGGTTCTAAGCCGGATTCCTGAGTTCAAAGTCTGGCATTTCTACTTTCTAAATGTGGGGATTTGAACACATTACTTTTTTTTTTTTTTTTTTTTTTTAACAGAACTAGGATTGAATCCAGGTTCTTTCATGCTAAGCAAGTGCTCTACCACTGAGCTATGTCTTCAGCCCTACTTAACCTTTTTGTGTTTCTGATTCCTTACTTTTAAATAGTGTAATAAGGTAGGCGTGGCAATACACACCTATAATCCCAGCGATTTGGCAGGCTGAGACAGAAGAATCAAGAGTTGGAGGCCAGCGTCAGTAAGAACCTGTCTTGAAAAAATAAAAAGGGCTGGGGATGTAGCTCAATGGTAAAACAGTTCAATAATTGGGACCCCCCCCCCCAAAAAAAAAAAAACTATTAATAGCTTCTCAGTAAATATTGGCCATTAGTTATTATTGCTATTATTTTTTGGTGTCCATATGGAATTAATTTCTCCCTAATAAATTATCATTGAACTCTCATAAGAAATCCTCTTTAGTCATAGTATATTACTGTTTTTGTTTCAATAGCACTGAATTTCATTTGCTACACTTGGGATATTTCTTTGTGTTATTTTTCATGAGCTAGATAGAGTTGCAGATGCTAGCTTTTATTTTATTTTTCTTATGTTTGTATCAGTGGTGGCTCACTTTGAAAAGTGGGTTTGGTAACTCATTTCTTTTCAATACACAACATTTTCAATTGCTGTTTGCCATTGTACCTACTTTGATGTTACTGTCACAAAGCTTGCTTTTTTGTTATCAGGTTTTTCTGATTCTCTTTTAGTCAACAAATGTTTATTGAGTGCATACTATGTTCTAAACTAATTTACATTTGTCCATTCTTATATCTTTCTGTGTTGTCTGTTTTGCTTACTTTTTAAAATAGACTAGCGGAGACTATTTATTGAGCCAGTCTGAGTCCTTTATTTCATAGCAGGAAGATTTAACTTACCTTATTATATGTGTTACAATTAGAATTCCTTCTTCCAGCTTTCTTTATTCTAAATTTTTACTTTCTTTGTCTTTCCTTATTTTCTGTATTTTGCTTTATGAACTCTTACTATTTTTTATCTTCTTTCAGTATTTTATATTGTATGGTTCTTGTTTTTAAATCTCTTACAAGTTACCTTTTAACATTTTAAAGACTTTAAAATTTATTTTCCTCTAATTCTCAAATCCTTTGAAATATTCTTTCTTGAACCCCAATATTAATTCATTTTGTTTACCCTTCAGCCTTTTTTTCTATTTTTAAGTTTTTCTCCCTACCCTTAAACCACTTCTTACTTTCTATCATTATTAGGGAGTTAGAGCCAAATCAATCTAAAGAAAAAAATTTTTAAGTCTTTCCTTTCAAAAACATGTTGACAATTTTATAATCCTATTAACTTACAGAATAATACTTATTTAGATTTTCTCTTATATTTTTGGTTGCAGGGTATACTGAGGGTTCTTTCATAGTTTCAGGAGACAGTTTTTTTCCTCTTAGGCTAATTATGCTAATACTACATTTAAAGCAGTATTTTTGAGTGAAGGGTGCATGAGTATTATGTTGTTTTGAATGTTGCATATTCAAGAATATAATACTTTAATATATGAAAGTCAGCCGCATGTTCATACTGCTTAAATCAAATTATTTTCCTTTACAACTCTATATGTGTTGCCCCAACATCTTCTAGTATTTTGTGTTGTAGAATAAAAATCTAAAGAAGGCCCGATTTTGTTTCTTTTGAAAAAAAAAAAAAAATCTTTCTGTTGTTCTTTTGCTTTCTTGTTAAATTGCTAGAACCACTTGTACTTTATCCTTGTTGTTACAGTGTTTTATTTGGGTAAGTATAGATATAGAGTGCTCACCATGTTCCAGGAGAAAACACTATAAGAACCTTTAATCTGTGCTTTGGTCTTTAGGAAAAAATTGTTACTAGTTGTTAGTTATGTGTTCTAGCCTTAATGTGTGCAATTATCAGGAGGCACAGGAACTCCATTGCCTGCCCTACCCACTATCCTCTCTTCTGTGCATTTGGAAAGCAGATGTCAGCTATGCACGTACATTTCTACCTCTTGCAATAAGCTACCTCACCTTCGATCTTGTGTTGTTCCTTCATTCTTGTCCATTGAGTCTTTGATTCACCCTTTCTCCTCTCTATGGATTTCTGTTTCTCTAAAAATAACTATGCACTCTCTTACTCCATTGAAGTGGAAAAGTTTTCTTACATTTTCTTCTGAACCCTAGAATAGAGCGTTTTCAGGGAGGACCCTTTCAGGGTGGCATTCTTATTGTCTAGGTGTACAGACTCCACCCCATCTCCATCCCCACCCCTCTGCCCCTGCTCCCCTGCTGGGTGCACATCTATTTTATTGTCCACCCACAAAGAAGTCATCCGTTCCCCCTCACTGTGGACCAGTAGTCAGGATGCTTGGATGCCCTTGTCCTTGCCATCTGTGTACTTGGGCAGCTAGGTCAGGTTCACTCACACTGGATCCCATAGAACTGGAACTGGAAGAATTCTATAGGAAGAATTCACCTTATATAGTCATGTTTACCCAAGTGCACCGACTAGCCCCCTGTCTGCTTCTGTGCCATGCTGAGTGTAGACATGGTCACAGGGCAAACTGAAGTTGACAGTGTCTGGCTGCTGCTGGGATCACTGATGGGGATTCAGGGTACCATGGCTTGGTAACCATTGTTCTCTCTCTCAAAAGGATACAACTTTTATCTCCATAAAATAATTAATAAACAATGCATATTTATGAAAAGAAACAGTTCTATGATATTGGAGTATATATGATATAAATATAAGTATACCAAGAACCTCCATGCTTATAGATTGAAAATAGGCATAATTAAAGCCAAATGCTATTTACAGGACACCATTAGCAAAGGTGCAGCTTTCTGAGAGGATCTATGAGATGGCAGAAAATCTTACTCAGCCCCTTGGCATCATCCTCCAATCCCACTTCTGTTGACAGCTCAGACTACTGCAGCCCCCTGGCGGCTCTTCTTTCTGAGTGTACAGGTATTTTAGACTATACATGTGTACAAACATATGCATTTATTGGTTCACAGCATATGACACATAATTTATGATACAGAGTGAAAAGGGCTTAAAAAACACATGTGAGTAGCCTAAAATACCATTCTGGATATATAGAAATATAATCAAATGGCAAATGTTATAAAAGCCAATATGTAAAATTCATTAAAAGGGTACCCACATTTTTTTTCTATGTCAGCTCAGTTAAAAATAAATTGAGCTGGATGTAGTGACCCACACCTGTAATCCCAGCAGCTCAGGAGGCTGAGGCAGGAGGATGGCAAGTTCAAAGCCAGCTTCAGCAAAAGCGAGGCACTAAGCAATTCAGTGAGACCCTGTCTCTAAATAAAATACAAAATAGGGGTGGGGATGTGGCACAGTGGTCAAGTGCCCCTAAGTTCAATCTGTGGTTACCCCCATGAGAAAAAAATGAAACAATCTATTGGAAAGTTGTTGATATTAAACTTCAAATCTTCAATTTAACTGAGATCCAAGCCCTCTTCCTAAGATCATAGATCTTTCCTAACAAGGGGTTGTTGGCTACCAGCATCATTTGCAAATCTATAGTACTTAAAGAATGGAAACCCTGAGCTGTGGAAGGATCTGTGTAGTCAGCAATGAGCTCGACTGCACATTAGACTATACCCAGCAGAGAGATGAGTGAGACATGGGGAGAAGCAGCAGGGCTCCTCAGCACCAGGGAAAGGGTGAGGCTGGGCTTGAGGCTCTGGAAGGGGAAGACAGGTCTGCCCAGCTGCTTCCTCTCCAGCAAGGGTGTCCTATAGAATTCATACTATCAAAGTCTTCCAAGTTCAGTTAATGAGATGACTAGGGGAGTAACAAAAATAGCCAGGGAAGCAAGGATCTTGCAGAATGCTGAAAATCATAAATTTGGTGGAACCACCACAACTGGATCAAAATGCAAAACCACTTGCTCCCGAGACCCCTGAGTCTATAGTTCCTCATGCTTCATACTATGGTTCCACCTGAGCAGGCACTTGCTGACTTCTTCACTTCTCCTGCATCTCCTAACTTATGCCACCATGGCCATGCCAGCTGGTGACATCCCCCTCTGTCTTGTCTCTTTTCTCTGCTGTACAACTTCCTAATACCTGTAACTTCTTATCCTTCATCTCAGGTTTCCTCTGATGCCTTCTGGTTTCTGGGCTTCCTCAAGATCATCTTAAAGCTTCCTCCAAGTCTCAGTTCTGGAGCAATCTGGTTTCTTCCCATTTGTTGTTTTCTTTCTTTTTAAACTTAAATTTCTAAAACAGAGAATCCAACCAGTCTGCTCACCTTTTGGAATGTGTCACCAGAAAATCTGTGGAGTTTCTGTCTCTGGGATAGGTGTGTTCCTTTATCCAGTTAGACATAGTCACAAGAAAGTCATGGAGTACAAAGATAGCTGTCTGAAGCCACCAGTTATGGTTTGTTTAAGAGTGTCTCTCAAAGAAATCATGTTAAAGACTTGGTCCCCAACACAGCAATGTTCAGAGGTGGGGTTTTCAGAGAGTAATAGTCCATTTATTACTGAATAAGAGGTAGTAGAAACTGTAGGCGGGCGGCATGCTTGGAGGAAGTAGTTCTTTGGGGGCATGCCCATGGAAACTATCTTGTCCCTGGTCCCTTCTTCCCTCCCTCCCTACCACCCAACTTCCAGACTTCCTGGCTGCCTTGAACTGAGAAGTTTTCCTCTGCCATACCCTTCCACCATGATGTTCTGCCTCACCTCTGGGCCAAAACAATGGAGCTGGCCAATGCTGAACTGAAGATTCTAAAACTGTAAGCCAATATAAATATTTTCTCCCTAAGTTGTTTTTCTCAGATATCTGTCACAGTGATGAAAAACATATTACCATTTTAGCTGGATCTGTGGCTGAGACAGTTTTCCTTAGAAGGGGCTATGAGTTGAATGTGGTAAGAATAGCAGTTGACAGGACTGGTATAATATTGCTGACTTCTGAGGAGGAGAGAAGGGCGTGGCACAACTATAGCAGATTAGGTCCTTGTCCTTAGGATCTTAAGATCTGGTTGGAAAGATAATCCATATGATGTTATTAGTAAATGATGCTGGAATCCAAGAGAGCTAATCACATCCTATACCAGGGACCTAGCCCATCTACCCATTCTATAGAGAGAGGCTAGTCTAGGCCAAGTGGGTTCAGAGGAGACTAACCCTCTGTTAGTTGACTGTGCTGCAGGTGTTCTTGAAAACATGCTCCTTGGCCTTGATGGAACTTGCAGGGAATGTATCTCAGACCCAGAAATTGAGTTCACAAAACTCTTTGAGTTGGAGCTGAAAGATGACCAAGCAACAGAAATATCAGCTTACTACAAAGCCAAAAATAGCTTCTGGGGCTGAGGATGTAGCTCAGTGGTAGAGTACTTGCCTATCATAAGCAAGGCCCTGGGTTCAATCCCTAGCATGACCAAAACAAACAAAAAACAAAGGAAAATAAAAATAGAGTGTCTTCTGGGAACGATCACTCCCAGAGTTTCTTTGACAGATTGCTGACTTTCATGTCCCCATGTCACAGATGGTTTCTGAAGCCAGAGGAAATGACCAGCAGAGGCCTCCTTGCGTGGGTTTCAGCGTCAGCTTTGACCCTGCTTTGGGTGCATTCAGCTAACACACTAGCAGACCTTGGGACAGAATCACAGTGCTTCCTACTTTCCAGAAAGTACTCCCTGGGCTCTTTCAAGACAGTAGCCTCAGTACACACATTACATTTTATTCCTATATGCCTTTAAAATGTTTGGTTTTCTCCCAATTCTCTTGGAGCAGGTGATAAAATCTGGGAAGGGAGCTGAGTCTATGGCTTTTTCTTCTGCTAGGAAAATTGATCTTCCTGAAAGCCTGTGTGGTCTATTCTCAGAGAGGGCTGAGGACACTGCTGGGTAGGTCCAATAATAAACTCTGGAGTGGTAAATTAATCATGGAGAGCTGATGGGAAGGTACAACTTGAGCAGAACCTGGGAATATTCAGGCATACACCTTTGGGTCTTGAAAGGTAATTTCTTATATAGAAACAGACAAGATCTCATTTGGCTTGCCATTCGGTCTTCGGAGTCAGTGACTTTTGTTAATATATGATGCCAACAAGTGGTTTTGTGTAGAGCCACTGTGTCTGGAGTGTTGACATAAACTGCTGTCTATTGGTTAGCAGTGTTGGGGACCAGGCAACCATGACACTTACTAACTCAGTGACCATAGATAAATTAGTTAACCCCACTCAGCCTCAGTTCCCCCAACTGGAAAATGGAGATAATATTGGTGCCTGTCTCATAGGCTTATTTTTAGGATTCAAGAAGGTAACATATATAAATGTCTTGACCCAGGGCCTGGCATATGATGGGCTGTCAAATGTCAGTTCTGTTGCTAAGTATGAATGAATAGAAGAGAGCTTTTGACTGCTCACCATGTCTGGGCCATAGCATCTGGAATTTATGCCAGACTCTTGTCCAAGAGCTTTGTAGTTAGTGGACATGGGCATGACTCCTGAAGCCCCTGACCAGGGCAATAGGCAGGGCTGACAAGCTGACCAGAAGCTTCATGCTGTCTTTTCTGTGCTCCTGGTTGCTTACATACGTGATTGTATCAAGCCCATTATCCATAATGAAACACTTAGTGTTTGGCAACCCAGAAGCTATTGCAATCCTTCCCTTAAAGGACCCTGTTGTTAGGAAATGAATCATTTCCAGGAGAAAACAAGCGTAAGCTCCAGCAGCTGCATTCCTAAGCTGAAAGCAATCACTCTCTAAACAGCGAGAGGGAACTCAGTGGTCCAAGCCTCTTTTAAGAATTCCTTGGGTTATATTGGTGAGCGAGCCACTTGTCTCTCTGTGAGGGTACTGGGGGTGCTGGGAATGGGGAGGAGGAGGCAGACTCTAGGACCACCAAGGCCCCTTTTTGATTAAGATCAGAGAAGAAGGAATTGGGAAGGCAAAACTCCAAACATGAAGATAATGATGGAGAAGGTTTGCCAGGCCTTCCTGCTTTGTGAAAAGAAGGGAGGACTCATTTCTAGAAGAGTCCAGAAGTTCAGGGGAGATGAGATGTGAGGGTGGGCCAGCAGTTTGGGCAGAACCCCTGCTAGAGACTTCCCCGAAAAGTGGACTGTCTCTCCTGTGGCCTAAAGGAAGCTCACACCCAGGGATGGAAACACAATAGGGCAGCAGGGAAATGTCTACATTTTGAAATTCATGCCTGGTCTTTTTCTCTACTTAGTTTCAGAACAAAGCAGTAGTAGATCACTAAGACGGCAAAGGCAGATTCTGAGCTGCCTCCAAAGCAGCCTTCTGATCAGCTTCAGAAAGGACCCAATGGGGCCAAATTCTTTTAGCCCAGTCGGGAAGAGCTTAAAGAGTGAGTCCTATATGCTGCATCATTCATTTTTATTAAACCAATATTTGTATTGCTTGCTTTTTAAAGGCCCAGTCCAATTTATTTCAGACAAAGTTTATAGAAATACTTGCTACTAATTTACTCTGCTAGCCAGCTATTCCTCCAACAAATATTTATTGAATGTCCTCCCTTGTGCCAGGTGCCATTCTGGGACCTGGGAACAGAGGCGGACACCTGGACAACTTTGTTTTATCCTGATTCTCACATTTGTTTGTGCCTGTCCTCAATCCTCAGATCCCCAGAGGCCTTCCTGGCAAATCTGCTCTCACAATAACACTGGGCTGATGCACACCCCCTGACACAGGTGAGAAAACTGAAACCACAAGTGGTTAGCAGCCACACAAGCTCTCCAAGTGAATGGATAATCAGAAACTGGAACTTTCGTTCTCATTCTCCATCTCCTCTTGTCTACCCAATTGAGTTTCCGATCTCTTCTCTTCCCCTGCCTGCTTGCCACATCAAATCTTATCTGTCCCTGTTTTCATTCCTCTAGGGTTGAGCTGTCAACTTTGAAAGGTGACCGATTGATAGAATCAACTCATCTGTCTTGTGGGTAGGAAACTAATCATGGCTTAAGGTTACCCTTCTGTGCATTTGCTTGTTAAACAAGGTCACAAGGCACAAGTTCACCCACTTGTTAAACGAGTCTCCACCTTTGGCTCCAACAGACTCTGTTGGCTAAAGTTAGGGGTCCACATGGACAAAAACTTTATAACCAGGCACACTTATGTTTACCATGTCACAAATCCCTGGGTAATCAAATGAAATGAGACAGCTTTTATATTTTCCAAAATAATTATCAGTATTTTTCCTAAAGAGTCAAGTTTGAGTGACAACCGTGATGATCTTTCATTCAGTGAAGACTTCCTGAAATTAAAGGTCTTTTCCCAATTCCAAGGGACCCCCTCCCACTTGCTCAGGATTAGCAGGCAGCCCTGTTTCCCACTGACCAGGACTCTGTAGTTCTCTTTCCCTAAGTAAACCCTCTTGAAGAATATATTCCCAAGCAAGTAGGATGGGCATTTTTTGATGGAGATTGAGAAAAAAAACGTAGTTTATTGGATTTTATCTTGCAACTGATTTGTTTCTGCCACACGTTGATATGCTACCCCAATGCAGTGATTTCAGGCCTCGGGAGTATTCATGTTATAAACAACCTTCCGTTGCTTCATCTGCTAGTAGGAACCTTAATTTATCACATAGAG
This sequence comes from Sciurus vulgaris, assembly GCF_902686455.1. NCBI lineage: Eukaryota > Metazoa > Chordata > Mammalia > Rodentia > Sciuridae > Sciurus > Sciurus vulgaris. The sequence continues at coordinate 31,977,147 of NC_136466.1, read as the reverse complement.
GGTACAGTTGCAGTTTCTCATCTACTTGTAAAAAAAAAAAAAGATCAGGCAGCTATAGGGAATGCATCCCGCTTTTAAAAATTCATTCTTAGGAATCAGAATTTTATTCTATAATATCTTCATCCCAATGGAAATAAAAATCCTGCTTAATGGCTAGGAATCTCCCCTGGGCTTTGATTAAGAAGAAACTGAAACGAGGGCTTTTCTTCTCTTGTTGTTTGTCATCTGGGCTAGTTAGACTCCAGGAAGAAAATCTTGTCTCAGGTGCCTGCTGGTGCAGGCAACTTCTGGGACATAGCTGTCTGCCCACAAGAACGTACAGCTGCCACAGGTGTGCTGTGAGGACACTCATTTATTTAGTGACCTGCTGATAACTGCAGAATGGAGAAGGGCAGGACCCTCCTCTGTTCTTTAACCTCAGATATGATACCCTTCTTCTTTCTTATGTTTAAAACATAATACACTCTGGGATTTTTTATGATTATAAAAATAAATGCCCTTTGTAGAAAACCTGAACATATAAATATATGTAGAGAGGAAGACAAAAAGTATTTATAATCCCATAATCCAAGGACAGTCTTCATTATCATTCTGAATTTTTTTGGGGGGGAGGTACTGGGGATTGAACCCAGAGCTGCTTAACCACTGAGCCACATTCCCAGCCCTTTTTTATATTTTATTTAGAAACAGGGTCTCACTAAGTTGCTTAGGCTTGTCTTGAACTTGTGATCCACTTGCCTCAGTCTATCATCTGAATTAGAGGTATCCACCACCACACCTGCCTCAGCCTATTCTCTCGTAATGCATTTTCCCTCCACGAACCTGGAGTCTTCCAGAACATTCTATTCTGTGTCATGATTTTTTTTCACTTAATACTGTATTTTTCATTTATCATTATTTTTAAATGTATGCATATATTTATTTATTTATTCATTTATTCTCATCTCTGCAGAAAGAGGCCATTGTCATATTATGATGATCCAGCAGAGACTAGTAGTACAAGGATCCTTCTCCTCACTGAGTTCACACTCAATGGGAGAGCTCAGGCATGAAATAAATTATTATACTAACAATTATTTGATTACAATTGTGAAAAGAGCTACGAAGGAGAACAGCATGAGTGCCCCCCACCTTAGTCTGGGGAAATCAGGAAGGCTTCCCTGAGGAAGTGGTATGAGGGCTAAGCGCTGAGAGTTGAGTAAGGTTTTCTAGACAAAGAGCCACAGGGAGAAGAGTGGGAGGGAGACAAGAGCTCTGGGGACCTGAGTCCATGAGGAAATGGATGGAACAAGACACCTGGAGAGGCAGGCAAGGACTCCATGACTCCTGCCTAGTTAAGAATGTTGGGTTTCTTGTAAGAGCAAACCATCACAGGGCTTTAGTCAGGGGGTGAGTTTAGGAGATTTACAGCTTTGAAGGACTGTTCCTGTATAACGAGTGGGGGTTATGGAGTGGCTGTGAGAAGCTGAGCATCTCCAGTGGTTTGGAATAGAGTAAAAGGGGATATGGAAGAAGTAGAAGGTCCCGACCTGTCTCTCTATGTTTGAGTGGCACATTGACCAGCGATAGCAGCTTGTTCTAGATGGAAAAAGAAAGAGGTGTCAAGAATGCTGCCTGGATTCCTGTCTTCCACATCTGTATGGAGGGGAGCACTTGACAATGAAGTGGGGAACCAAGGGAGAGGCCCAGGTCTTTTAGGGTTATTGATGGACTCGGCAGTTTGAGTTGGTTTTACCCATTGCAAAGAAGAAAGCACATCAGCATGGTTAAGCAGGACTGGAATACACATGGGCACTGGGCTCAAGAGTCATTGGCTGTGGATGGTAGAAGTTGTAAGTGGCTGAAATTGTCCAGGGCAAGATGGCTGAAACTGAAGAAAAGGTCTAGGTCAGGCCTAAGAACCAGAGCCCCTGTGCTCATCATGGGAAGGTGGATGCACTTGGGGCTGGGCCTCCTCCTCTCCTTCCTCCAAACTCCTCCTGAAGCCCTTCAAGATGATTTCTCTCCCTTTGCTTTGTGAACCTCTGTGGTGTGCTGGTGCCAGCTTGTATTGGTGCATGAGAGTTTATCATTAAGTTTTCATGAGTTTTGTGAACCACTTGTTTTAGATTGGCCATGGTCAGAGCATTCACACATAAAAACTGGCATGTGCTGCTAATTGAGGCTCTTTCCTTTGCCCCAGAATGGATTGTTAAACATTTACCAGGGTACCTCTGTCTGTCACCAACCTCTGTCTTTGCTTCTGTCATTTTGAGGGTTTTTTTCCCCTTGTAATGTGCAAGGGAAAATTACCTGTGATCATTTTGATTTCTTTCTTCAAAGTCTGATTTTATTCTAATTTTCTTGCCCCTTTGGGTAAAGAGGGAAGAAGCAAACTATGTTGAGACATTGAACTTCCTTAGTCGCTGTATTCATTTTCTATCCCAGTTATAACAAATTACAACTAATTTAACACCATAACAATATAAATGTATAATCTCCAAGTTTCTGCAGATGAGTCTTTGTGAGCTTACTGAGATTTTTTGCTTAGGGAATCACGAAGCCAAAATCAAGGTGTTGGCCAGGCTGGGCTCTTACTCATAGGCTCTGGGGGCAGACTCCATTTCTAAGATCATCAGATCATTGACAGAATTTAGTTCCCATGAGAGTAGGCCTAAGATTTGGATTTTCTTGCTGGCTTTTAGCTGGGGACCACTTTCTGCTCTTAAAGGTCACACACCTTCCAGCCACATGGCCCCCTCCATCCTCAAACTAGCAATTACACATCAAGCACTTCTCATGCTTCTTCCTCTGTCCCCAGCCAGAGAACACCTTCACCTTTAAGGCTCATGTCATTAGTCAGATCCACCTGAACAATCTCCTCATATTAAGGTTGTAATACAAAGCTGCTCCCCTGCCTTTCCGCTGCATCACAACCTAGCTTGTCAGGCTGAAAGCTGTTCTCCCCACCCTTTCCGCTGCACCCATATCCCCACCTCCCAACTACTTGTCAGTCTGTGAACATCCTAGCTAGCTATTGGTTCATCAGTCAGCTTGCAAGTATCCTTCTCCATTATTGGTCCCCTGTTAGCCCAGCAGAATTCAACTGCCTCAGAGTAGCTACCCCGCCATCTTCTTTTCTCTTGTTTTTCTCTCCCCCTGACTCACTTTCTTTCTCCTCCTCACTTTTACACTCTCTCTAGCACACACCCTTTCTCTTTTCCTCTCTTACCGTGCAGGGACACACTCTGTTTGCTTAATAAACTCCCTTATGTGATTTCCCGTGTCCAGCGTGGTTTTCGTGGGTTTTCTTACAAAGGTCAATTGTGCTGATGTTAGTTTCCTGAAGCTGTCATAGCAAAGTGCCACAAAGTAGGGTGCTTAAAGCATTGGAAATTAATTATTCTCTCAGAGTTTGGAGTCTAGACCTGAACACCAAGAGGTCAATTGGGCCATTCTCCAGCCAAAACCTTTAGGTGAGGATTCTCCCTTGCCTCTCAGCTTCTGGAAGCTCCAGGAATTCTTTAGCTCATGGCAACATCACTTCAGTTTCTGCCCCTGTCTGTATGTGGTGACTTCCTTCTGCATGTCAGGACACCAATCATAGTGGATTAGTGCCCACCCTAATATCTTTGTCTCACCTTGTGTTATGGTTTAGATCTTAAATATTCCCCAAGGTGTGGTCACCAGCCTGTAGTGCTTTTAATAGGTAGGGCCTGGTTAGAGAAAGTTAGGCCATTAGGAGTGTGCCCTTGAAGGGGACATTGGGGCCCTGCCTCTTCCCTTTGCTTTTCAGCCACCATGAGGTGGGCTCTTTTGCTCCATCACATCTCCCCTCCATGATATACTATCTTGCCACAGACCCAAAGCAACGGAGACAAGTGAGCCTGAACTGAAACCTCTGCAACTGAGCCAAATTCTTCTTGTTCATCATTTATCCCAGGTATTTTGTCACAGTGATGGAAAGTTAACTGACACATCTTGATTACAGCTGCAAAGACTCTATTTCCAAATGAGGTGATATTCACTGGAACTGGAGATTAGGACTTCAACTTTTCTTTTTGAAGGACATAATGCAAACCTTAACAGTGCCAGATGACAAAACAGAACCTAATCACAGGAATGGTGTATCTTCATACTCATTGGTTCTGGGAACTTAGGCATGGGAAATTGGGTGGGACATGGCATTTTTGGAATTCTGCCTGCCACACTCTCCCAGGATTCCCTTCAAGGAATTGTTTCATCTGTTGATGGGATCCATGTCATCCAGTGCTTCTCCTTGGATGATCTCAAGTCATACCTGTCCTTCCTTTCTCCTGCTTTGAGTTTCTTCTCTAACATACAGAACCTCCTCAAGGACTGTGCTGTTCTCCTTTCAGAGGGTCAGGCCCATAGCAACACACTACCTGAGCTGATTAAGGTGGTTGGTATAGACCTAGTAATAAGAAAACTCTATCCCTTCCTTCAAACATGATCAATTTTGTACTCCAGTCCACAGCAAAGGAGAATTCACTCTTGCTTTTGATTTTTTTTTTCCTTAAAATTGTAAAGCCTGTAAGAAATTGCTCTACATTTTCCCTCATGTGGTTTTGGTTGGAAGATATTTTCCATTCCCCAGCTGCCCACCACACCCCCTCTGTGGCTAGAGCCATCCCTGGGCTCACTTATTGGCAATCTGCCCTCTCTTTTCATCTTCTTCACGAGCAGAGTCCCCACTGTGATTGATGGCCACGTTCCATCTGCAACTGGCTAAAATGACACAGCAGTTAGACTCTCCCTTTTATCTCCTCCCTCTTCTAGATGTCAAGCAAACTCAAGTTAGAGCCCATATTTTTATGAAGCAAGCTGGAGTCTTGGTATCTGTGTTGTACAGGAATGTTGAAGTCTGAATGGCTTCCCACTGTGTGTCCGGTTCATTTCCTTCTGGGCAATTTCCTTTGGAGAATTTATTTATGCTAAGTTATCATGTGATCATTTACTCTGTCCAGAAAGTTTAGAGAGCAAAATTGGTTACTAAGAAATCTTCTTTTGAAAATGGGTTTGGTTATTTTATCGGCTTTTGTATCTTCAAAGGTTAATACATTAATCAGGGTTTTGTTTGTTTGTTTTTGTTTTGTAAAATAGCCCGAGAGTACAACCTTAGAAAATGAACATCTTCATTGTTGTGCAGTTCTGCATGCTGAGCTTTGTACCCCTGATGATACCACACCCCTAGAGTTGATACTGAAACTTTTGCAGCCAAGGTGAAGTCTCAGTCATGGCTGCTCTGACTGGACCCTTAGGGATCACAGTTTTGTGTTTAAGGTCACTCTGTGAGGACAGGATGAGGAAGGGGTATTTTTCTGAGAAGGGAATTAAACCCACAATGGTAGCTCATCACCCTTTGCTCAGAAACAAAGTCAGGCAGTATGCTGAGCCCAAGACCAGGGTTCAGTAAATCTGAGCTCCAGTCCCAGTAATAAGGCTCACTGGCATAAGGAACCTGGGACAAGTCGGGTGATGGCCATGAACATCCTGACTCCGCAAAATGAGGACTTAGTTTGGGAGGGCAAGATAATGTCACAGAAAGTGGAGATGCCACAGGGACAGATGGATAGAGAATCAGACCCATAAGATGAAAAGAGCCCCTTAAACCTTCAACTTGAAATAGGGCTCAGGACAGACTCTTTGGAGATCCTATTCCTGCAGCAAAGCAAATATTTATCCCAAGTGAAGCTCCCATGGATGACCCACAGAGGTGATAAAAGGAAATGACAGCTTGCCTTGTAGCCCCTGTGGGCCAGGTGTAAGATAAGACTTCAGAGTGGACACAAAACACATGTTGGTTGATGGAATAAATGAATATCAAACAAAATAGGAGAGTGCAGGATTTAGGTCCTCCTTTTCCAGGATCCTGCATCCAGTTAAAATGTTTACTAGGGGAGGTATGGATGGGCAGAGACCATTGCGGCCTCAAGGACTTCAAAGGGATGAGACAGCGACTTTCAGTGGCCTGGCTTTGGCAGCATGTCAGAGGTCCCAAATCCCCAACACGGGATTAATCATTTGAGCCTGTGCTCAGTCACAGAAGGAATTTAAAATCATGTAAGTGTGTGCTTCACTGAAGCAAATATAAGTTGTCAATGTTATGAACAGCACATTTTAAGCTGAACTGAAACCTTGGGAGGTTGTTTGATTCCTGGGTTGGATTTGAGGAAGCATCTGGTAATTGCAATTTGCACGAGTCTTTACCAGGTGCCTCAACCTTGTAGGCTTCCACACGCATGTCTGACTTTTGCTTGGATGCACAAAACAAATAAGTCTTCTATCATGTTACAAGAGGGATGCTAAAATACTTCCCAGGCCCCTTCAGCACCCAGTGATGTGTGTAAATGTGAGAAGGCTCTGTTCAATGGGTCAGTTCCCTCCAGAGATTTGAGCAGAGACTTAGTATCTGCTTGATCTTGGAGCCCTTTCCCAGCTAGCCATCCCAGCTAGCCATCCCAAGACCACATTAAACAGGGAGGTCAGGGGAGCTGCTTGGCAAATCCCCTGTGTGTGGTTTTTTAAAACTTGTCCATCAGCAGGACCACTCTGCAACTTCATGGCCAAGCTGGGCCCCTGGCTGGGATCCTTTCTGACATTTAGAAACTTAGTCACGGGTACAGGTAGTGCATGCAAGCTTGTGTGTGTGTGTGTGTGTGTGTGTGTGTGTGAGAGAGAGAGAGAGAGAGAGAGAGAGAGAGAGAGATTTGTTGATGTTGAATACATTGGGCTTTGGGACTCCAAGAGTTCCCATATTCCCTTCTAGACACCCATACATAATGAATGTGTAGGCTTTTCCTCTAAACATGGAATACACCCACTGCCAGAAAAATTGGGAACTTTTTTCCGTGGGCCCAGCCCTCATAGGACTGCCTACGGAGCCCAGTTCTGAGGCAATGGATCTTAACAAAGAATTATTCAAGGCGTCCCCTTCTCTGTTAAGAAAGGGCTTCCCCTGGAGGCATCAGGGCAGACCCAAGTTCCAATTCTGGTCCTGCCACTTCTGTGGTCACCTTGACAGTCACCTTGCTTGAGCCTCCTCTCCCAGGAGAAGGATATAACACACACCTCACAGAGGGTAGGAGATCCGTGTAGGCACAATGCATGTGAAATACCACACTCATAGTACTTGCTGGATAAACCATGTGCAGCTACAGATAGTTCTACTCTGGCTATGTTTGGCCAAGGGGCAGGAGGAGAAGCCCTTGCTCCCTCCTCACCACCCTGGGGTTCATCAAGCCTCTTTCCCTGACCCTGGGCCTGTTGTGGTCAAGCAGACAGAAAGCCAGGCTGATTGGGCTGCTGGAGCTGGAGCCCTCTGACCTACTCCAGGGAGCAGGGTCTCTGCCACACACACCCAATGTCTCTGATCAACTTGGAAATGAATTCAGATCAAGAGACATGAACTTGCTGCTTCCAAAGGGGTTTTGCCTACTGATCCTCCCACCCCCCACTCTTTAAATACACAGCATAATAAAATAGGCTTATGCTTTTGTTTCAAGTAGAAGATGTTCCCAAGAAAGCCAAGGCTTAGAAAGGTCAGAGAAAGATTTCCATGAAGGGATTTACCTCGGAAGTACCCTGCTGAGCCCACACTGAGGGGAGGCTTCTGAGGGTTCAGCTTTGGGCATTGGGGTGATTCATGAGGTCCGTCCCCATGTGTGGCACCAAACCTACACACGAGTGGCCCTGAAAGGAGATGGGCAAGGGGAACTCCAGTACTCCCATAATATCCCTGACACCGCCCCCAGTGAGTACCTATTCAGAGCTGGAGCAGTGGGTGTGTGGTGTAAGTGGGACTTCCAGATCCCTCCTGGGTACCTCCCTGCCAAGGGACTGCCTTCCTAATCTCTCCTCCTCAACACTTTCAGAGCCGCCACTGGCGTAACCCCACATTCTCCCACCTCTGTCTTTAGAAGCTAGTGTTTTAGAAATATTTCTCTCCCCTGGACCCACCATTTATGATTTTGCTAAAATCTCCAATACAGAGATTGTTAATAAACTAGGATTATTGTTCCAGAATTTGCACATCAGAGGTATCCTTTAAAAAATTAAGATTATTGATTTTAAGGCCCTTTCTGACATTCTAGTGTTCTTTTCGGATTTAGTCAGTGACCACATCCTCCACTCCACCTCTGCCATCCAGACCACCTCACAAGCCTGGGTCACTGAGAGCCTGCTGGGGTCCACCTTGCCTGAGGTGCTGCTTTGGCAGATCTAGAGATGGGAGGAGAGCACACACAGCTCCGGGGACACTCACAGAAAGAGGCAAGGCGCTATGGTGAAGTGGGCAGAAGAGCCCCCTCTCCCAGAGGAGTAAATGCAGTAGCACCTGAGGGGACAGTGGGAGGACATATGAGAATGGGGCCTTCCAGATCAGAAGGGGGACAAGGCAGTGTGGTGCGGGAGAGGCAGCAGGGAGGAGTCAGGCTACTGAAGCTGCTGGCTGGTCCTCCCTGCACAGTAGGCAATAGCCAGGTCAGGCCCTGAGTGGGGGAGGGTGGAACAATGGCCAATGGTGGCTTAGAAGGCAGAGACTGGCAGCAAGGAGCCCAGTCACAGTGACTTGAGAATCCCTTGGAAACTTTTTCCCCTGTGGCACCCCTAATCTGTGACTCCAGCAAAGGCAACACGGGGTCCTTGTCTTTACTTCCACCATGGGCCATTGTCATGGGTACTGTGGTCAGCCATACCATGTGAGAGAAAGTAACAGGGCACCTCTCCTGGGGTCAGTGAATGAGATCTGATCTTTGCTTATGACACAGGTCTCAGGGATCACTAGGATTTGTTTGGTGGAAGAGCCACATGGCCAGATTTACAGAAGAACCTAAACCAGCTGTAGCTTTCTGTTTTAGACCTTAGACTTATTCAGACCTGGGCTCCTAAGGGGTGAACATGAGAGAGGCAGAGAGAGGGAGTCAAGTGCAGACTGTGGGCCTGGGCAGTTCTCTTCTAGGTTAACATCCAGAAAATACCCTGTGTTTCAATCTTCAAAGATTGCTTTGTTTATTTGTTCAACTGTTTGCATACTTCTAGAGTGTCCTACACCCACCCAGTTTATTTCACACAGTTATATAACATTCTTTTAAAATAAATTTGGTATAGATAGCTTTGGTTTGCAGAGCCTATGTTGCAGAATGGAATGGTACAGATTAAAAAAGTAGTCATTTCAGATTTATGTGCCACAGATGGCATTGGCCCTTTAGTTCCCAGTGCAGAGCTGCAGCATAGCACCTCTGACCCTCCTCCCTAGACACCACTGACTCCAGAAGGAACCCAGGGGACCTCTGAGCTGTCCAGGTTGATGCCGCAGTCTGTGCTTTCAGATTCATGCTTACTTCAGAGGAGAATCTGTCAGAGCCTAGTGACTCCTACTTTAAACATAATACCAACCACACTGATTATCTGGGTTTCTAGACCCCAACATTCAGTTGCAGAAAAGGAACTGTCAGAGGCTAATGCTTGCTACAGTACAGGGGACACAGAGTAGCCCAGAAGCAAGTGCGGAAATCAACAGGGTCACTAGTGTCCACAGGGCTGGTTTTCGCATCCCTCCAGTACATTAGTCCCTAGGGTGGTCCCAGGACCAGCACCCAGGAAAATCATTGCCATTCACTGTGCTCACATGTATCCACCCACCCACCCAGACCTGTCCTTCCCCATAGGGGCCTGGTTGACTCCAGCCTTGCTCACTAACAGCGTGAGTTGACTGTCTCTCATATTAACCACAGTCCCTCATTCTCCATCACTTTGTAAGTGGGCTCGCGTTTGTGTTGATCCTTCTCATAAATGTTTCTGGCTGGTTGCTCCCTGGATGGGTTCCCGTGCTGTTGGACCCAGGCATGAAACACTCCATCCGCTTTGTTTTTTCACCACGAATCTGTTTGCTTTTCTGCCTCGGAATGGAGACAGTTGTTTACAGCCTCACCAGTCAAAATATTGACTAAAAGAAACCTATAGTTCCAGGATGGAGAGGAGAGAAAACACACAGTTCACTCTCCACCTTGATAAAAACATTTGCATGAAATACCTTGGCATGGGAGCCAGTACCCTCTGTGCTCCCAAGGGGCGTGCGCAACATCAAAGTCCACGCGTGGGTTTCCTCCTTTTCAATGTTGCATGAAATGAATGTATGCATAAACCAAGCCATACTCTTCAAAGGGACATAGGATTTCACAATTTTTCAGAGAGAGTTTCACCCTACAGTATTCAGACTAAGTTGATCAGAATCTGAGCTAGGAATCCCATAAGGACTAAGGACGCAGTTGTTGAACATTTTATCATCAAACGCAACTGCTTCTTGCTGTATGCTGTGCTGGCAGGGTATCCAAAAATGCCTGAAAATGCATTTTGAGTGTGGGATTCTGTTTTTGATAATGTCTTCTGGGGAAAGTAGCAATGGCACTAGCAATTCAGTGAACTCATTCTTGGGCCATGCTAGACATGGGAATCTTTCAAGGAAAGTGAAAGCACACATTTGTACAATGCAGTGTTGTAAAAAAGATATTTCAGCAATTATCATCTTAGGCAGGGTAACCCAGTGGGAGGTAAAAGTTGGAAACCATCACATGTGAAATCCTCCATCATCCTGGACCCCAGGGTGCATGGATACATCTTCCTTTTCTCTTTGTGCTGCTAAGGTCTTATAGACACATAGCATACATATTTATCCTCTCTGCTCCTCAGTATCCATGGCTGTAAGGTGGACAGCACCTACTGCCTAACACCATTGTGGAGAAGAGATGGATTAGTGTTTTAGTCAGTTTTTTCCCTGCTGTGACTCAAAGACCAACCAAAACAATTGTAGAGGAAGAAAAGTTTGTTTAGGGGCTCATGGTTTCAGAGGTCTCCATCCATAGACAGCCAGCTCCATTCCTCAGGCCTCAAGGTGAGGCAGAACATCATGGCAGAAGAATGCGGCAGAGGGGAACAGCTCGCGTGATGATCAGGAAGCAGAGAGAGAGAGAGAGAGATTCCATTTGCCAGATACAAAATATATACCTTAAAGTCACGCCCCCAATGCCCACCACCTCCAGCCATACTCTACCTGCTTTCAGTTACCACTCAGTTATCCCCATCAGGGGATTAATTCTCTGATTGGCTTAAGACACTCACAACCCAATCATTTCTCCTCTAAACCTTCTTGTATTGTCTCACACATGAGCTCTTTGGGGACACCTCACATCCAAACCATAATAACTAGTATGAATAACGTGATAAGAACAGGCCCTGGCACAGAGCAGATCGGCTGCTGTTACTACACAGACTGGAGCTCTGTGACTCGCTATTGGGGTCTTCTTCCTTTTGACTTTGTGTGGTTCAAGGTAGTAATTGACTGGGCCTTGTTTTTGTCCTAAAATAAAGTAAATATTGAAGGAAAAGGCTAGAAGACTCCATATCTGACAGAAGGTTGATCTGAGTTGACATCCTCTAGTATTCTTACTACAAATGTATAGAAATTCTGGATAAAGTATTATTGAGGGAAATGATTATTTTTTTCCAAATATATGGCTAAAAACACGAAAATTTCTAGGTATCAAAAATGAACAAAGAACTCTCAAAGGCCGTAATTAGTGAGTGAACTAATGTCCCAACACCTTGGAGTTTGAGGGGAAAGTGTCATATACAAGCTATTGGGACCAAGAGCAGGGACTTTAACATCTCTGCCAGGATAGCAAGTGTGGTTTGGGCCTGCACGACACAGAAAGGCCCTTATATAAAGCAAGGCCTGGGAGCATCACCCTCTGTGAAAATGGGTACTGAGAAAATTTTACCTACTGGGCCAGGAATGTGGTAAGTATCTTATCATCTGCCTGGAGTTTGTACCACATAGAGGTGTATGGACTGAATTTATCTACATGGTGAGAAATTATAAACCTAAAAATAAAGTTAGGTCCCAGATCAGCAAAACCCCTATGGCTCCTACCTGAAACACATGTAATGCCATCTTAAAGGAAAATTTCCACACAAGAATGCATAGACTGTCAAAGGAACAGAGAAAATTCAAGCCTATAATATAACATTGCAGATCACAAGGAAGTAATTTGCCATGAGGAAGAATAAACAGATGCAAGAATTTGGCAGATTAGCTATTCCAGAAACTTTACATAATAAAATAATGTAAAAGTGACTTTTTAGGGCTGGGGTATGGCTCAGTGGTCAAAAACTTGACTAGTATGAGCAAAGCACTTGGTTCTATCCCCAGCATCCCCTTCCCACACAAATAAAAAAACTATTTAAAAATCCACGTTAGGAACAATTAGAATAATAAAAAGAGAGACAAGGGTTATAAAGAAAGGATTATAGGGTAGAATTACAAGCAAATTTGGAAAACTGGAATTTCTAGAAATTAAAGCTAATAAATTAATCACTTAATAGATGAGTTAAACAATGTCTTAGACATAGCTGAAGAGAAAATTATTGAACTGGAATATAGCTCTGTAGAAATTATACAGAAAGGAACTCAGAGAAACACATAGAAGGAAAACGTCAACCAGATAGTGACACTGAATATTAGAGATATCATTAAATATATTTTTAAGAGTTTTGAAGAGAGTAGGGAGGTCCATAAGGAAAGGATAGAGGGTATGTGGGAGAGGAGATATTAGAGATGATAGTGGCTAAGCCTTTTCCAAAATTAAAGAAAGATGTAAATTCCTAGAATGAAGCAACACATTGAGTCTTTAACAGGATAAACACAGTATATCACAATGAACTGCAAAATATAAGAAATTAAAAATGATCAGAGTCAGAGAAAGAATTAGCTGCAAGGAACAATTACTAAATGCAAACTTTCATCAGCAACAGTGGAGGCTGGAAGACAATCAAATAATATCAGTACTAAGGCATTTTAGGATTCTTATATTATTTAAGAAGATAAACTTTATGCTATAAGTCAATATGCTTATTAAAAGTTTAAGGGTAACCTGAAAAAGAATAGAAATAGAATATTACTTCTGACATAGAAGAGTGGGAAAAGAGGGACTAGATAAATAATACCTAAACAATTCAATAGAAGACAGGAAAGTCGACAAAAATGAAACAAAGTAAAAGCATAATAAATAATAATATCTAGGAATTAAAGGGGTAGTAAATAGATAAATATACAAAATTTGATGGCAAAAAGGAACTTAAGTATATTATTAATAACTAACCAATGGATTGGACTCATTTGTTAGTCAATAGTAATTCTCAAATCAAATTTTAAGTGGATAATGATACATAATGGGGGTGGGGGAGTGGGGGATAGGGGAAGGATGGAGAAACTTTAGATAATGTAGAGGGAAATGAGAGGGGAGAGCAGTGGGGGTGTGAAAGATGGTGGAATGAGACAGACATCATTACCCCAAGTACATGTATGATTACACGAATGGTATGAATCTACATCATACACAACCATAGACACGAAAATTTGTACCCCATTTGTGTACAATGAATCTCAATGCAGTCTGTAAAAATAAAAAATAAATTAATTAAAATTTTTTTTAAAAATCTAGAGAAATGTGCTCTGTACATGTGTCTCTATACAATGAGATAAATTTTGAATTGCAATTCATGAAAAGAGATATAATAACAAATACTATGAAAAAAATGCTTTATAGTAGCATTAACATCAAAGTGTACCTTAAGGTTTGAAGGCATGATTGGGTTCACTGCACAGGACAAAAGAAACAGTTTGCTGGAAAGACATAACAAGCATGAACCTCTGTGCACTTAACATAGCTTCTGAGTTAACACTTAAAAAGTCCTAGAGACTTATAGGACACAATTGTCAAATCCACAGTCATAATAGGATATTTTAACATATATAGTTTGAGCATCCTTAACCCAAAAATCCAAAATAAAAAAAATTCTCCAGTTGAGTGCTGATATGATGACCCAAAAGTTTCAAGTCAAGCATGGTTGTGTGTGCCTATAGTCCCAGCTACTCAGAAGACTGAGGTGGGAGGATTGCTTGAGCCCAGGAGCTTGAGACCAGCCTGGGCAACATAGGTTCCGTTCCCTGCAAAAAGGAAGTTTTGGATTCAAAGCATTTCTGATTTGAAATTTTCAGATTAGAGATGCTCAACAGATCTACACAAATGTTCCAAATTCTGATAAACTCTGAAATCTGAAGCACTTTTAGTCCCAAACATTCTGGATGAAGGATACTTAATCTATATTTCATAAAAGGCTAAACCAAGCAAACAAACAAAACAAAATATTTGAAAATGGCAATCAATAAGCTTAAAACAACTACTACATCTACAAAAATTAGCCAGATTCTAAGCCACAAAAAAAGTTTCAATTAATATCAAGTAATTGAGAGGCTATATTCTTTGACTAATATTCAATAAAGTTGTAAATCAATAAGCAAAAGTCCATACAAGTCCATACAACTTAAAATTTAAAATTGTATTTCTAAATATCTCAAGGGTCAGAGCAGTGGTCATAATGAAAATTTCTGAAAGTTTAGAACTGAACAGTAATGAATTTATTGTATGTCAAAGACTGTAAGATGCTGCTAAAGCAAAATGTGTAGAAAAGTTATAGCCTTTAGAATAATTTTAGGAAATAAGATAGTGCTAAGAGTTCAAATTCAAGAACTTTGGAAATAAATATAAGAGCAGAAAATAAACAGTAATGAAGTTCCACAAAATCAAAATCTGACCTGAAAAAAAATGTCAAGCTTGACAAGACTGATGGTAATGCTTATGTAGCAGAGAAAAGCTTAAAAAGGGAAGAAAAAAACTGGACAAAGAGGAGGATGTCTTGTACTGAGAATGAGACATTCCCTGGCAGTCAAGGTTAGCACAGAAATGGGCATTTCCTGGCAGAGGGATGAGCTGCAGGAGGTGATGTCATTGGAGAAGTTTCCTGGTTGGGGTTTGTTTTCAGGGCAGAGGTAAGCATGTAGACTGGCTAATGTGCCTGGATGTTTGTTAGAATTCAATGACAAGTATATCCTCGTCCTTTATCATCACCCAGGGTCATGCAGGTCTATCAGGAGCTCCCCTGGGTAACATAGAGCAGAAGAACCAAAGGTTATTTTGGGGATGACATACTATGTATCCATTGCTCAGATAGTGTGCTGTGTATGCTGTAAAAGCAGATGTTTTTACCCCCCGAACCTACCTTGGTCCCTGAGCATGGCTCTGTGCTTGTCTTCTGAGACTTTTCAGGAGTCTCAGCCCAGAGCCTTCTAGATGACTCCTTGAAGACACTCTAGGATTCCTCACTTGGAAAACAGAGACCCTCTCTGTGCTACCTGAAGCATTGGCACGAACAGTCTTTGCCTGCACTGCTGTGTGCATAGGCTGCTGCAGTACTGAGCTGCTTAGCTCCCCCTTGCTCACATGATGCATGGCCCCAGCCCAACCCACAGTACAACCAAAATCTCTGAACAGGAACCAGGTTTCTGCTGTGGATGAGGCCAGGAAGATATTCCACAGAAGATTAGCTGAGAAGTGGGTCCCCCTTAGAGCCACCCCTTCTTCTCAGAAGTCTAGAGCTCGGTGTTTCTCTGAAGAGTCCTGGAGGCTGCTGAGCCTGATGAGAAGTGGTACCCCATGCCAGGATAGGACCCAGAGCAAGGAGGGGACTCCTTGAGGTAGCACCTGTGCTGAATTCACCTGGGTGTGGGCCCTCCCAGTGTCCCACCCTCTGAGCAGGGAGAGGCTGGTAAAGTGGTCTTTGGGCAGGTCCTGCAGCAGAAGCTTCAGGGTTCCTAGACTCTGTGACTCTGCTGGGTCATCTCCAGATGGCAGAGAGCAAGGGTAGTTGTCCAGAGGCTGTGAAAGTGATGAGACACCACAGGTGGGGTAAGGGGCATCCTGTGGCCCTGTGTAAAGGTGGGTCCTCTGAAACACACCCAGCTCAGTCACTGCCTAGCACCCCACTCCCACCCCACTCCCACCCCAAGGGACTTCTTACTACTATGTGTTTCCTTTTCCTCAGGAATGAAAATTGGCATCCATTTGGGGATTTTCTTCCAAATCTATATTTTAAAGAATATTTTTTCTCACCCAGAGATAAACACATGATTTCTACTCTACACACGGAAGGACATGCCCCACCACCAATCTGTATTGGTTTCTTACCAACAAGAGAGAGTTTCCTGAAGATGATCTCATTTCTCCTGGCCTTTAAAAAAATCCTAAATCATTTAAAGCTAATTATGTCAGCAAAAAATTCAAAATTATAGAATACCAGTTAAAAAACGTGTGTATACTTTGTAGTGAGCATTCTACTCAGCTTTGAGTCTTTTAAAATGGAAGTTGTACAGGATATGTTCTGAATTCCAGTTGCTTCACTGTTGTCATATGGGCATGGCCCTGTCCATATTTTAATATCAGTTTCCCCATCTGTAAAACGCTGGTGTGGACTAGATGTTCCCTTTCAGACCTAACGAACAATACTTTGTTTGAAGATGGAGAATCAGAGGCCCACACCAGTGGGAATATTTCACATGGTGTGCAACAGCAGAGTTGGAGTCGTACCTGGGACCCTGCAGGATTTTAGGTAGAACAGAGACAGGCTTAAGCAAATGCTGGTCCTTTGCTGTGACTGGAAGGCTGGGCATGAGTTCAGTCAAGCAAAGTGACAGGTTTGATTAGTGCCATCTGAGATGTTAAGGGGTGGTGAAGGGGCATCCCTAGTCACCTGCTAGAGCACATGCAGAGGGAGAGTAGCCTTCTTCTGTGACAAATGCTCCTGTCCTGTCCTGCGAGAGGACTTCACGGTTACCAGGCACTGTGCTGACATATTTCTATCAACAACTCAGGGAACACTCACAGTGACCCTATGAGGTACAGATGTTACATTTAATAAATGAAAGCCTGCGGCTCTGAGACAGTAGCTCACCTGAGGTCACAGAGATACAGACAGCAGAATAGTTCACCACGGCACGAACCCTGCCATCCTGCATGTAGGGCCTCCCTGGCTGATGCTTAACCTCAGAGTGGTTCGTGCTCCATCATCTGTAAGGAAAGATGGTGACAGCTCAGATTGCAGAAGGAAGTGAGCAAGAAACAAATAGCAACATAAATCACTGGCGCCTGCCCTTTTCCATGTGCAAAAATCCTGAACTTGGTAGTCCTGGGAGGGGCATGGTGCTGGGGGCCATATGCAGGGAGATGGAAGGGCATGACTGGGGCAGAGGGACCTGAAGTTCTATGTCAGCCCTCCATGTGTTCTGAGGGCAAAAGGCCCCCTCTGTAGTGTCCCTTCTAAATGTGTACATGTCAGTGCTTTGGATTCCAGAATCAGACCCACTGTCTCCAGATCCAGCAATTGGCAAGGGTTTATAGCAAACAAGTTGTAATCCCAGCAAAGCTGTGTGCTACTGGGGTGGGCAGTGCTCTCTTTGGGGATGTGGCTTCCTGCCAGTGTCACAAGTCACATAGGAGCCCCAGGTTCTACCCCCTCTGGCTGTATAACTTGAGCAAATGGTCCCCCCTGAGCCCAGTAGCCAAATAGAACACTATCTTGCATGGTTTGGGGAGCTCCGATGCCCGTATGTGTGCCTAAGACAGCATGCATGGCCCAAAGCTCTTCCCCTCAGCCAGGCCAGTGCCAGCTCCAGCTCTCAGGCTTCCTGGTCCTTCCCTTGGGAGGTCTTTGTTTCAGACAGGGAGCTGCAGGTGGGCTGGGGGCAGTTTTCAGGCCCTTCCAGTAACCTGACTGTAAAGGGTCACGTGGATTGTTTTTGCTTTCTTAGCACAAGTCAATGAGAGTAACTTGTGTTGGGTGATGGATTTTTTCATAGGGAAACACATTTTTCTTCAACTTATCTCCTCAAAAGCATTTTCAGACGTGGCTGATGATTGAGCTAGTTTTAAAGGAACTGAAGGACAGAATAGGGGAGGGAAAGTGCCCTGGAATTATGTCCCTTTCTCCTGTTCCTCAAAGAAATCAATCACTCTGTCCCTCTCTTCCCCTCTCTCCCCTCTCTCCCCCTTCTCTCCTCTGCCTCTCCCTCTGCCCTCTTCTCCCTGTCTCTCTACCAGCCTCCTTCAGCCTTTCTTATCTCTCTCAAGGTGGCTCTTCCTTACTCTCTCTTGGCCCCTCCTCGACCCTCTCTTATCCTCTCAGAGTCTCTCACTTGCCCTCTTGTCCCTCTCTCTGTCAGTTTCTCTTTCACTGCCACCCCTCTCCCCACCTTACCTGGTGCGCTCTCTCATCCGTCAGCCAACATTTAACTGATAGTTCCATGAAGGTTGCAGGTCACAAGTGTGAGGTAATCCTGCTGCTATGGCTGCTTCCCAGTGGCCAGGACTTCCTATTCACCTTAGGAAAACATTTGTTTAAGGCAGTCTCCATAGCCTGGAATCAGAGAAAAGGGTGATCTGTTACACAAAGTAGAGTTTGTTTACTAGAAGAAGCCCCTTGCGACAAGCAATCTGTCAGGGTAAGGAGGGTTCATTCCCTCAGGTAACTGGTTTGGCACTGTTTTAGTCAGATTTTTTTCACTGCTGTGACTAAAAGGACCCAACCAGAACAATTATAGGGGAGGAAAAGTTATTAAAGGGTTCACAGTTTCAGAGGTCTTAGTCCATAGAAGGCTGGCCCCATTCATTCGGGCTCAAGGTGAGGTAGAACATTGTGGTGGAAGAGTGCGGCAGAGGGAACCAGTTCACATGATGATCAGGAAAGAGAGAGAGAAGTCTCTACTTGCCAGATACAAATATATACCCCAAATCCATGCCACAATTCCCACCTCCTCCAGCCACACCCTATCACTTCAATTACCACTCAGTTGATGAATCAGGGGATTAATTCACTGATTAGGTTAAAACTCTTATAACCCAGTCATTTCTCCTCTGAACCTTCTTGCATTGTGTCACACATGTGCAAGACACCTCACATGGGGGACACCTCACATCCAAACCATAATAGGCAGTGATTGGGTCCATGTACAGTGTTCCATGCCCCTCAAGGCCAACCTCAGCAGTGCAGCTCCATCACGCACCAAATCTATTCTCTAGTCAGGAGCTGGGCCAGAGAGTTTGCTAAGGACCCGAGTTTTCCTGCTGTGATACCTCCCATCCAGCCAACCCACTTAGGACAGCAGCTCCTTTACAGCGCCTTGGCTATTGCTATTTGCATATTTTCTCGGAACATACTTATTATAAATCATTTAGCTCTCTCAAAGTAGGTTTAAAGGGCTTCTGCAGAGCAGGAAGTCCTGGCTGTGCTTTCTTCACCTGGTTTGAGTAGCTGCATATACTGAAATTAAATCACACTTCACTCACGATGTTCCCAATTCCAGTCATTGCCAACACAGACTGGCTGTCCTCCCAATTAGACAGAACTGGCAAGTTTTGCCTGCATGGGAAGCAGTGCCATTACCTGCCCATCAAGGGCTACCTCCTGCTTCCTCTACGAGTCTCCTGGTAGATATTTCTTTAGCATCTGCTCCCGAGAGCCAGTTATGAACGTGAACTCTGCCTCCTTAGTTGTTCTGAAGCACATGCTTAAGAGAATAAGTGTTCTATTGCAGGGGCTGCTGTAGGGTCCTCTCTATGGCCATGGAGAGAAATTCTAGAATGTCTCATAAAATTGTGTTCTGGGCAGAAAAATGGCACCATCCAGGTCAGTCACATTTCATTTTCTAAACCAAAATTCATAGTTACTGTCAAGAGTAATATATTGAAATCCTTGACAAAGGGGAAAAACAAGAGAACGGGACACCTTCCCTGCAGCGACAGAGAGATCTGTTACTTCATAAATGCAAGGTGCTTACATCTAAATAGCTCTAAGATAGCAATTCATTATCCTGATTTATCCTTATAATAACCTTATTATAATGCATTCCTTATAAGAAGGAAGGGGAAACTGAGACCCTCTTGCAGACATCAGTTGCCAAAGTGTGGCTGGATTTGAAGTGTCCCTGATGCTGTCACTAGGCTCTCTTTATTGTGTCATACTGTTATTTAAGAGAGAGCATCTCTGAGCAGTGTGTAGAAGGTGCCACCACCAAGCACAAGTAAAGCAAGGGACACCTCAAAAGCAGAGGTTCTCTTTGTGTTTTGGCAAAAGCAAGATGAGAACTGGAAGGTGAGCTATTTTAAACCTTATACACAAGCCTGTTTTTCTTCAACCATGATGGTTTTTTTATAAATCTAGGAGGATAAAGTTCTTGCATACAAGCTAGTGAATTTCTTCTTTTTCCTTGGCTATTACAGAAAACAGAGATTTTAAACTTTTTTTCCATTGCTTAAAAAAAAAAAAAAAAAAAACCCTATTAATGTCAGTAGCTTCTCTTTCAGTGTTGTCTCCCAAAATTCCATGTGCGAAGGCCTTCCTAAAGCTTGTTTCTTCCCACATTTCAGTTTTCTGCAAAAATAGGGCTCAGAGATAGTGACAGTACCACTTCTGCCACCATCTGCCATTTGCTTCAGAAGTTCATTCCCAAGAGGAAGAAACTGTCCAATTTGCCATGAAGCAGAAGTTCCCCACTCCATGGACAAAGAACCTACATGAACCTACTTCCTAGGCAAAGGTGCATGTGAGAGGAGCTGGCCCCCATCTGGGACAGTGAAGGGTGACAAAGTGACTGGGGCCAGAGTGTGGAGAGCTGTGGAAGCTGGAGATTTGTAGTGGGGACCAGGGAACAAGTAGGAATGGCATGCTTATGAGAGGCCTGGAATTATCGGGATTATCCATCCAGGGCCAGAGGGTCATCCTTCCCAGGAGAAGCAGAGGTTCCCTGTGAGCTGGCCAGAACCTTCCTCATCTTGGCAAATTGCAGAAAACCCTTGTACTGGCAAAGAGATCCAGAGCCTCTGCTCTCCAAGGGAAGCCTTGGGATCCCTACCAAGGCTTAGGTATACCAATATCTTCCTCACCTGCATGCCCTGCAAGCTGTGGGCTGTGCTGGGAAAGACCTTGGCCCCTGCTTGCTCTCACAGTGGCTGGGGCCTATGGGACCTGTGTTTCCACTGGGGAGCCACAAGGACATATCAATGAATAGTTCACCATTTTTCTCTGGCAGGAAGAATTGAGTACCACAGCAAGGTAAGAGTCACCTTCTGTTAACCCTACAGAATTCTCTGGAAGTAGTTCATTTCCATGGACTCTTGAGGGTCTGTGACAACCAGGGCTGAGCCCAGACTAAGCCCTGGGCAGCCTCCACCCTTACCAGGAATGTCTCACAAGAACTGACTGTTTTTAACAGCTTCTCATATCGTCTTAACTGCATGCAGTAAATGTTGCTCTTATAGCCCTGATGGTGAGACCAGTGCCAACCAGAAACCAGGACTTGCGTTTGTGTCCCTTGGTATTTCTGTCTAGATTCCTTCTTCTTGTTTCAAACACACATTTGCATGGCATTTCTTCCACAATGAGCAGACTCCATCAGCAGGGTGGGGATCTGGGCTTTCCTCTGTAGTGTGAACCCTGTTGTGTCAAGTAGTATTAGCTGCTAGAGGGACTCATGCTAGTTGGAATCCTGTTCTTGCTTATCCACCCAGGAGTTGGCTTTCTTTCCTCTTCCTTAAAGGCTCCCTGCCTGTCCTTGTGGGTTTGTTGCTATAGACCACTCTGAGAGGTGCCACAGGGAAGAACTGGAGGTTTTCAACTCTGCAAGCTGGCTGCTGAAGGTGGGACAGTGCTGGATCCCAATCAGACTCCAAGCTTCAGGCAAGTAGGGGCAGTGCTTATCCCTGTGATTCTGGAGAGTGATGTGGAACATGACAAAAACTGAGCATTTAATAAACAAATGTTGAATGAATGAACAAGCAAATCCACATGTGATGAATTCCTTCCAGGTGATGCTTGATAACTCTTGAAGGATTAAAATCAGAAATAAAACCTACATCCAAGCCCCAGGCAGGGGTTCAGTGGTCCAACACCTTAATTTTGTTGCATCTAGGGGTCTTGGGTTCGTTGTCCATGTTCATCAGAAAAAAAAAAAAAAAATGAAGAACAGGACACAAAGATAGCAAGCAGCAGGTTTATTGTACAAGCAACAGTAACAGACTTCTCCAAGGAGAACGGGGCTGGAGCCGGCAGTCTGGTGAGGAAGTTTTGACTTGTTCTTTTTATGGTCCCTGGAATTTCCTCCTTTCCTAATCCCCTATCCACACTCTACTTACTATAGTTCATTGGTGCCCCCAACCCCATGTTTATGTGTCTATTTTAGTTTTGCTATTGGATCCTTGCTTAGGGGTGTAAGTACAGAAGTGTCTGCCTGATTGAGTCCCCTGCTTATGTCCATGAGCACTTTCGTCAACCAGGAGGGGACCTCATTAGAAGACCCTCTCCATTCTCCTTTGGTGTGACCCGGCCCCTGCCTTCCTCACTCGCTGTCTTACCCTGGCTACCTATGCCCTTTTACATCTCCCTCAAGACCATGTGCTTACCGCTCAGAGGCCCTGGATGTGTGCTGTCCTCAGAATGTCCTCAGTCAACAGCATAGCCCTCAGCCCCTGGTGGGCTAACTCGTTAGTACTTGTTAGGATGACAGCCACAGTCCCTTCTTGCCTGTACTCCCAAGGTGTCTGGGATTGCCAGGACTGCCTCTGTATCACAGGGTGGTCTTTCTCCCTTCACTCAAAGACCAACCTGTATGACCTGCTGTTCAGCCACAGGAGCTTGCCTCTTCTTGCTGAAGGACAGGTAAAGTTTTGGATGAGAAATCTTGTTTTAAAATCAAGTTCCCCCTTCCCAGGGAAGTGGAGATCTGTTATCTGCAAAAGCACTTCTTCAGGCAGAGTCTTGAGTAAGGTTGTTCAGTTGCATGGCAGTCTGGAGAGCAGAGGTTAAGGGTCAGATGTTATGTTCTCAGGAGTTGCCAGGAGGCCTCTGGGGTGCTACTGTGGGAAACACTGTTGGAGACAGGAGACTCAGTACCTGCCACCAGCCATGGAGGGCTCTATCACCTGCTCTCTAGGAGCTAGGATGACAGGGACAAATGGTCCTAATGTCTATACAAGCCAGGCATATCCAAGACAAGTGGCAACTCTGGTGGAATCAGAGAATACCTCCTCAGCAAAGTCTCAGGAACACTACATCTGTGTGCCAGTCCACAGGCCACTTGGAGCAATACCATGCACCATCAGCACACAGCAATATGATTGGTGTGGACTTTGGCTCCTCCATTTCTAAGAGACCCTCAAAGAGTAGTAATGGAAAACATTTATATAGGACTTATTCTGTATCCCACATGGGCATGATGATAAGGAAATCCATATTATGATCCCCATCTTACAGATGAGGAAACTGGGTCTCCCAGAGAATTGGATCACAGGGTGGGTCAGTGGCAGGGCTTAGTTTTGAATCCAGGTAGTGGGGCTTTTGCACATGACCCTGTCTCTCTGGTTGAGGGGGAGGTCAGGGCGGGGGCAATAGTGCCAGTGTTCTGTCAGGTCCCCTTCAGCCTTTTTCTCTTGCACTCTGTATCAAGTGCTGTCACAAATGTCCTCTCGTTTGATCCTCATGGAAGAGGTTCACCCTCTTTCTGTTTGATTTTTTTGAGCTTTTTTTGCAATTATTTTATTATGCACATGAAAGTTACTCTAGCCACACCAAAAAGAACTCATGGCATTAACATATAATTTCATTTTTAATAGCTTTATTGAGATAGAATTTAAAAATTATATTGAGATAGATTTCTAATATAATTTGAGATAAAAATGTATCTACTTCACATACAACTCAATGATTTTTGGTGTATTTATAGAATCCAACCTTATTGCTATGATCTAATTTTAGAGTGTTTCCATCACCCCCAAAAGAAAACCCCTGCACCTTACCAGCCCTCCCCATTCCGACCTGAGCCCTGGGGAAGCACTAATCTACTTTCTGTGTGGACTCCCGTCCAATGTGGCCTTTCTGTGTGGCTTCTTTTGCTGAACATCATGCTTCCAGGGTTTTCCATATTGTGGCATGTATTAGACCTTCATTCTGAACCATACTCCATTGCATATGGTGCTTTATTTTTCTGTTCGCCAGTGATGAACATCTGGGTCATTGCCACTTTGGGGCTATTGTATCAGCCTCTTTGGGGAGAAAAAGAAACTGGGTCTTAGAGAAGCATGCCCTCATTACAGACATCATCACTGGCGTCACACTAACCCTGGGCTGGTGGCTTCTGGTTGACTTGCTCATCCAAGCCAAAACTTATTTAGCTCCTTCTGTGTGCCCAGTGCTGGTTCAGTCCTGGGATCCCTGCTGTGAGCAAGATGTGTGAGATTCCTGCCCTCCTGGGACCCCCATTCTAGCAGAGGGAGACAAGCAGCAGAAATTCAAATCAATGTAAAAGAATGCTAGGCAACCATGAAACTACGTAGGACAGCAAATAAGATCATGTGAGAGCTTGAAAACAGAATACAGAATTTCTTTTTGGTAGCATTTTATATTATACTTAAACTTGTCTCAGTGTTTCTCCAGCATTTGAAATTTCTATCTTATTTAAAGAATCACCTCCAACAAACTTCATTTTACATGGAAAATGTTCATATTTGAGAGAGAAGAAATAATTTTTATCTGTATTCTTTGGGGGTTGAGACATACCCGTAGACTGACGTGTGAATGGGGTGCTTCTCCCCACACTTTGTGGGGTCTATGAGGGGCTCCCATCATCCACTATGTCTCCCCTCCCATCCCCATCGCCTCCCCCACCTGACAAATCAGCCTCCCTCCTGTTCGGTAATCCGGGTCAGTGCAGAGTCCTCGGGAGCCTCCAGCTGAGGCTGCATTAATGTGTGTGTGAGCAAATTACCCCAGTTATCTGGTCATGTAGAAAGCCACGGTCTTGCTTTTCATGAAAAATTAAAATCTTGTCCTGATCTGATGGAAGGAAACAGATGAGACAACTTGAGGGAACTCAGCTATTGTTGATCAGGCGGATGATAAACTACACATTTTCTTGACTCTGGGGATCAATGGAGAATCTTAAAAGAGAAAAAAATCACAGAAGAAATTAAGATGAAACTTGCAAGCCCACATTATTGAGAGTGTCTTCTAACATCTACGGCAAAATGAGACTCTCTCCTGAAAATGCATTATTTATCCTCGCCTGTTACCATAGCTATGGATGCTCCATCCTGAGATTCGAACCCAAGCGGGTTAGAGGAGCAGACCAGAGACAGACGACTGGCTCACCAATAGTTAGAATTTCAAATGAGCACTCAGGACATTTTTAGACTGTTTGTGTGTACAGTCATACCATAAAATTGTGAGGATGAAGGTAGCAGAGTGAGTCTAAATCCAAATAGGACCACTGTGTGTGCGTTTTACACAGCATAAATTTTATTAAGAGAAAAAAATCACAGAATTGGTTATGTGGTTCATTCCCACATATTTTTCATTAGTAAAATCTTGGAGGAACATCAAAAGTAGTTTTTGGTTCAATGGGGACCTTCAGTGGAAGAACATAATTTGCTTCCTAATGAAACTCGCTCACACAATGATATGTATCAGAGTGAGATTCGGAAAGAGAAAATTTTTCTGCTGGCATTAATGGATTGGCATCTGCCTGAGATGTCATTGCTGTCGAAGTGGCACTGGTCAGACAATAGGAACTTTTCAGTAATTGAAACATAAAGTGATAGGAAATGTTCCCAATGAGAGGGATGCTCCAATACCCATGAACAGAGTTATCAATTATCCATGCAAATTTTTGTGTGAATTATTTGGAAAACCAGCATTTCTTGGAAAAATGAGAGAGAGAGAGAGAGAGAGAGAGAGAGAGAGAGAGAGAGAGAGAGAGAGAGAGAGAGATTTTTTACAGAGTTTTGAAGAGAAAAGTTTGGAAAAGATGCTTTCAGAAAAGTCGCCACCCAAGCCAATTAAAATTTCACTGGGTTTTTCTCTGAGAGGAGAGAAGCAGGCAAGACATTAAAGGGTCACATCCTTCCTATGTCTTCCTGAGAAGAGAAATAAGAGCTGTTAAGAATAAGATGCCTGTTAAGGGTAGGCATCTGGAACCCACACAACACAATCCGAGTCTCACCTTTGATGGCCTTGAGAGAGGAGCTTGGGTTCTCCAGCCTCAGTTTCCTCCTCTACAAATAGGAATGTATTAAACCCTCTCTCCACAGGTTTGCTAAAAGCATGGAATGAGATGTATAAAAACCGTTGAATACAAAATAACTGGCATAAAGTACATGCCCAGGATAATGGTAGGCTATTGGAAAGAACCAGAGGGAATGAAATTTGTCAGAATAGCAGAGAGAATATAAGAGAAAATGGCAGAACTGTTTTTTTGGTCATTTATGAGAAATTCAACTCCCTCCCCTTAGAAATCAAAGCCATATTCCTGTAGGCCAGCTAAGCTATTAGCCGATTTGAGGAATATATTTAGACCTTTTTCTTTATTCCTCCCTCTCTCTCTTTCAGTGAGTCCTTTTTGTTTTGTTTTGTTTCTTGTTTCACTGGGTAGAACCCCGGACCTACCTTTTGCATGCTAGGCAAGTGCTTTACCACTGAGCTACACCCCATTCCTTAGTAAAGCATTTGAATCGACATTTTAAACCTCAAAAATAAATAATGGGTAAACATTTGCATATCAGTGGCATTAGCCTGCTGGCTTCTTGAGCAGAATGTAATAGCAGAACAAAGTTGCAAGGACACAAGAGTCTTCAACAATAAAATTATTTTCTAAGCCCATGTTGTACGCCAGGCACAGCCCCAGTATGTTAAAGGACTGTACCAAAGAGGCCATGGTCATCGATGTAAGCTTCAGGTAGGTCAGTGAGGTTTATGCTGATCTACCTGAACTTCAAGTCAAGAAGGATCCCCTGGCCTCCATCCCAGGGACTGAGTAACCCTGCCCTAGACTAAGTTTGTTCCCTGACCCCATCCAGCTATTTTACCTAGGGGAGTACAAGAGGCAACTTACAAATCCATCTTCCAATTATCTCGTTCCATCTCTGCATCGATCTAAAGCTTGCCGGGTGGTTCTTCCATGAACCCCTGGTCAGTGGGGTCCACTCTGCATAGAAAGGACTCCCCTCAGTGTTGAATAGAGGGCTGTAGTAGGGTAACGAAGATGGAGTGAGCTCTCATGGGACAGAGATTTTTGCTTGCCTTGAGATTGCAATACGTAGACAAGAATGGTCTATTTGACATCTGATGCCCTTTTTTGTGTGAGAGTTTACCAAGGAGGTAAGCTGCTATACTATAAAAATTTCAGATTCATTTTCTCCACCACAACTTCTCCCTGGTCAGCTTTTCTATATCACTCATGAATATTTATGTCTTGTCTGCTTAAAATGCTTGGAAAGGGGAAAAAAAAAACCAAACTTCATTCTCAGTCTTCAATTTGTCTGAGAGGTCCAAAAGCACTGGTACAGGGTGCTGCTAAACCAAGGGTTCAGACCACTGTTCATGTCAAGCCCAGGTCAGCTGTGCATGAAAACCAGAGTGGAATAATATATATACAAGAGAAGGCAATTGCGAAGCAATAAACTCGTTGCCCAAAATGATGTCTGTCTGACTCCATCATTGTTTTTGTAATTGAGTTTAAAGGAATTTACAGACAGTCTGGAGATTGAGTCCATTTGCTTCCATAGCCATTGAGACTCTCCTCTGGGTATTATCATCCTTGCTTTGGCCCAGGAAGTCCCTCTCTTCATATCTTCCTACTGGCCTTAAGCACCTTTCATCACCTCTACTCCTTTCGTTTTCTTTTGTCCTCCTTTTCTGAAATTGACTACACGCAGAGACATACACACACACACAAACACACACACACGTGCACACTACAGCACCATCCCACCATCTGTCTCCCTAGAGACTCCCACAAGGTGAGTCCCACTCACCCTCCTTTCTCCATTTCTGCCACTTGGAGTTTCTAGAAAGCAGAAACTATCATACACACATGGGAACAGGGTAGCAAACTCATTCTGAGGCAAATTTTTTGAATTGAGGGGGAATGCCGATTATGCAGACCACTCCAAATTCAATCTCCTGGTTTATGTTATCACTAGAGCCGGTGATGGAAGCACCACCCGATAATTCAGACTGGCCTATTACTTATTCTTTATCTAGAGGAAATAAAGAGAAACAATTACCTTGGTGTGACATTCTGCCATCTCTACAAAGCCATCTGCACCTGAGACTGCCAGCAGCAGAAATAACGAGTTAAATGCTAAATATTTCATAGAGAAGAGAGTAGCGGGGCTATTGAAAATAAATTTAAAAGACCTTCGTGTATTCTGGTCATATATCCCTGGCATAAAACTTCTCTGGAGATAAAATAGCTTTCTGACAGGAGGTTTGTGGCAGAGGGAGGAGGGGCATGGTGAAGAAGGTGGGGAAAGTAGCCTTAGAAATTCCTGGAGACCGACCTCCCAGTTAGATATACACGGGCGCCTCCTCTGTAAAAGCATCTTTGAGATGATTGAAGTTAGACTGTTACTGCACAGCCCTTTCCAATAATGAATCTTAAATTATAAATGACATTTTGTTGTGCGGCCTTGGTTCCTACCTGTTGGTGGCTAAATGGAAGAATCGACGCATGTGCTATCCAGGTGGAGCAGACTTCTGAAGAGCACCAACCTGGAGCTTTGTCTTAGCTCTTAACTGGGAAATGCAACATCCAGTCTGCAGTCCTCCCGGACTCTAATATCTGCTGTGACCATGTCCTGGGTCATACATGAGGCTCACAATCCCTGGAAGGAATAAAAGCATTGGGGTGATGATGTCAAGGCTGTGGGATGACCTCACCTGCCCAGAGGACTCAAGATTGATTTCCTCTCAGGTGGTGTTGGTAGCACTGGGTGCAAGTGGGACCACGATTTAAAATCAGAGGAAAAGCTGAATGACATCATGGTCAGTCAAAACTAAAAAAAAGTAAGAAAGAAAAGAAAAAGTGGCATTTGTTTATTTACTGCCTTTAAAGGAAGCTGCTAAGAAAGAGGAAAGATAATTTAACCGTAATCATCAGTGATCCAGCCCTGTCCACTGACCCTGGGACTCAGGGTTTTCTCTCATTGCATCAAGCATTCTTGGCAATTAGATGTGCTTTCCTTATTAATGCCAGGGTAGGGAAGCAGAAAATGAAGGCCCTTCACTGCAAATAGCTGCTTAATGTTGCAATGCCTGCCTATAAGTCACGGAAGCCATGAAGTCCTGCCCATCCCTGCAGACAGAATGCCTTTGATGACCGCTGCAGAATAGAATTATTAACACAGATGAGCAAATCCTGGCATATTCCGCTGGCCTGTGCACTTCCTAGAGCAGCAGTGTAGTGAGGGATGCTCCTTCATGTGGGCTAGAGATGCAATGGTCTGACCTGAACCCAGGGGAGTCTGAGCTCGTGCCGATGGTGCTGTGTGCTCTAGCTGGGCACCGGTGCTCACCGCTTCTCAGCAAATGCATGGCTCCATCTGCCCCTGTCCTTCCTCCCAGGGCACTGTGATTGGAGATGCTGGGCCCAGGAAGGAAGAGGCTCTTGCAGGGGACAAAAGCTAAGGCATGGAGGGATTGTGTGAACGTCCTGCTCCCTATTACTAGGCACCAATGGTACGCAAGATGCCACCCTAGATGCCACACTCTCCATTTGTTTCCCCTGAAGATGGGAACCAGCTCTCTTTCCTCCTTACTATGTCTAGCATGGAAAGAAAGTTATAGAAGGGGGAATTGTGGCAATACCTAAAATCTGTTTTTTCTTTAGTTCACATCATTCCTGAACTTCTGTTTCCCTTATCACTCCATTCTTAGAGGTTTCTAAATGTGGAAGGCTCCTCTGGGCAAGCATATTTGGCATTGGTCTGGAGGCAGAGCACTGGTTTCACTGACCTCTTGACTCTACAACCCCTTGGGCAGCCACAGTAAGGCAGCCAAGGTGGCCTTACCACAGGCACACCTGGCCAGTGCTGATCCCAGACCCACAGAGGCCATAGGAGGGACTCTGCATGATGCTAGAAGTCAGTTTGCCAGCCATGACCAAAGGGCCAAGCATTGCACTCTATCACTAGTGCTCTGCAGACTGGGAGGTGTGGAGCTGCCTATCTGGCAGACTGCCAAGCAACTGACATGCTTTGACGTGTCACCTCTACAAAGCACACAATTGATTTTTTTTTTTTTCTTTTCAAATCAGAGTCTCTCCAATAGCATCCGAAAACTATAGGAACAGAGCACTAGATTAGGGCACGTTGGACAGGCAAGGTTATCTTCTCCAGAGAGGAAATCGACAGCCACCCCTACGGGGAGGGAAAGTGTTGGAAGAAACAGGGAGGAGAGTGGCTTGTCAGAACTGGAACTAAGTGATGCACAAGTTGCACAGCTTCTGCTGAGAAAGCGAGGTCATGGGCAGGAGCTCCAGTGCCACAGCTTGTTACTGTGAATCCAGGCAAGGTAAATGGTGCAGAAGGCAGGGCACCAACCTGGCAGGTGTTCAGGGCCAAGGTCATGACCCTCCAGTTCCTGCCACTTACCAAGGGACCTTAGGGAAATCCTACCCCTCTCCCAACCTCGGTTTACTCATTTGTAAAGCCCAGGCCATTGGACTCAATGGCCAAGATCCATCCTTCCCAAGCTGGCATTGGTCTGTAAGCTGATGCTTCCAAAATTGAAACAAATAAGTCACCTTTGTTCATTATGAGATATTGTCCTTTGGACAGTCAAATCATGTCCTGGTATTCCATTTCCTCCTCTGCTCCCCATTGCCCAGACACTCTCTTTCAGGTGTCTTTTTTCCTGTCCTGTCTTATGGAGGCTTTCTTCTTGATCCAATTGAGATGTTGTTTTGGCCTACACAATCTGTCCCAAGATATCCTTAATTTTCTTTCTTGGCTTCCACTTTCCTTTTTCTGGGGTACACCCTGGTGTAAATCCCTAAGGAAGTGTGCACAGGAGTTCAACTGTCCCTTGATGTCCGAAATGCTTTTATTCTGTCTTCATACTTGATTGGCAGATTGGATACAGAATCCCAATGAAAATGTCAAGATAGTAAATAGCCGCTCTAATGAACATACCTCACATGTCAGTGGCATAACAGGTCATTGCATGCTTATAGCTACAATCTTCTGTTCTCCTATCATGTTGGAATGCAGGGGTTCTCTGTCCCACACAGTAATTCCAGGACCATACACCTGTAGTGTGGCCTCCAGATCACTATGAACAAAGATAAGAGAAAGAACATGGAAAAGGCCCACCAGCTCTTAACTGACCCAGCCCAGAAGTGACATTCTACTCACACCCTTATTTATGAGAACCAGTGAGATGGCCCATCTAGATACAAGCAGGATGCAAAGCAGTTTGTGCCTCCAGGAAAAGGAAATGCCACCCTCATACTTGAAAAGGCAGCATGTTTAAGCAAGCAGTGTCACTGATAAAAATCCCAGTGCTCTACTGATTCTTGTTCTTTGCAGATAACCCATTTAATCTAATTGGAGCTTAAATTAGGATCACACCTATCTTGGTCCATTCAGGCCACCATAACGAGACACAATAGGCTGGGTAGTCAAAAAGGACATAAATGCATTTCTCCAGGAGGCTGAGAAGTAAAGAACCAGCATATTCCATGCCTGGCAAGGGCCTGATTTCTGATTGATAGATGACATGGTCCAGTGGTGTCCTAACCTGCTAGAAGGGGCAAGGTGCTTCTGGGGCCTCTGTGATAAAGGGCACTAATCCCATTCATGAGAGCACAGCCTTCATTCAGATTGCAGTGTCTCCTTCAAGATCCTTGAGAGTAGAGACTGTACTTCCTGTCTTTATTTCCAGTGTCTCTACCAGCATATAACAGGGCTAGGATTAAAGCAAACCAATTGCTCCCAACACAAAAACTCGGTCATCGATAAAATAACATCTTGATGCAATATCTTGCAAATTAAAATTAATGCAAAAATCCATGATGAATGAACTAATTAATGTCTTCGGTGTAAAGAAACTTTGCAACAGTGTGTCCAGCTTTGTGACCTCTTCTATGTGTTCTGCAAACCTAAAGATAGACACTCTTCCTCAAATGAAAGCAATTAAAATTTTTATAATTTCCTCTTGTCAGTTTTCTGTCTTTCTGGAAATCTTAATTGGATGTGAAACATCCTGGAGCAATATTCTCTGTCTCACTCTTTTTTTAAAACTCAAATTTTCTGTCTCTATATATTTTATTCCATATTCTGGAAAATTCCCTTAGCTTTATTGCTCAATCTGAGTGTTGAACTTTATATTTCAAGAGTCATGCTTTTAATTTCCAGGCACAGTATCCTAACCTCTGATTTCTAGAAGTGACATATCCTTGAAAGCAGTTAAGGATATTACCTAGCAATGTTTGGTTTTCTGTTTAAAGTCTGCTTTTACTTTTGGTTTTGTCAAATGGATCACCTCTATTTTTGTTTCTTGTTTTTAATTATCTTTTAAATTTGTCTCTTTGTTATTAGTTTGTTTGCTACCCTGATCTTCATGTTGTATATGTCTGGAAATTTTTGTTCGGCCATTCAAATGTAGGTGTTAGGAGGTGCAATGGCAAGCTCCTGGGCAGGGCTGCCAGCTGGCAGTTTCCACTGTAGGATGAGCAGGGCATTTGGGGAGCTGCCCCTACCCATGCTCTTAGAGAGTAAGGAAAGTGCTGACACCCACCATGGTTCTTGGACAGTTCATTTCATTCATTCATTCATTCACTTATTTATAGAAAAGAACCTCTGACATTTTTTTCCGCATGAGGGAGTTTTCCACATATAGACCTTTGCTTTTCCTGTCCCACCTCAGCTGTACTTTGGGGGAGATATTATTTTAGAGATGGGTTCCCTTTACAGCAGCACCCCTTCTGCACATGTCCTGGGTTTGGGCTGTGAACTGAGGTGTCCTCTACCCTGTGCACCAGTGAACGTTGTAGAAACTCACTGAGAGTGCTTCTCTCACTCTCTTCATCATTGCAATTTATTATTTGAGAGTCATTTTAATGGAATTTCAGGAGGAAGAAGTAAATTCCTATAATTTTGGACCTCCCCTTTTATTCTTACTTTGGTAGATCTGGTCTTCTGGTGTTAGCACTTGGCATCTCCAGCTTAACAGGTCCAAAATAAAGTCATTACATCCCCTCTGCCAGCCCCCAACACTCTGCCTCTCCTCCATCATACTCACCTCAGGGCACAACGCCGAGTCCACACACTGCTTACATTGGAATACAGTCATCCAAAGGGATACCTGGGCCCCTTTCCTGTGTTCATCATGCAGTCCATTTGACTCCACCTTCAACATCTAAAATCTGTCCATATTTCTCCACCATGACTGTCACCATCCTAGGCAATCCAGTGCCATCCCTCACCCTTCTCTATTAGGTCACTCTTTTCTACCCTTACCCTCTACCATTCCTTCTGCCCATGGCAAAGATGTCCTGGAAAGTAGTTTCCTCTCATGCTCCTTCATGAAAAAGGCTCCTGTTGCCCTCAGCGCAACCCACATGCCATCTGGCCTCTTCTTCTTCCTCTTCCTCTTCCTAGGCTGGTCCTACAAACCTTTCTAACCTTGCCTCCCTCTGAGTTCCTCTGGTTCCTGTTCCCTGGAACCACCGGCCTCTGTCCAGATACATCTTCTGCCTTCATCTCTATGTTCATTTGAAATGCCCTCTCTTCCATATCTCCTTTTAAATCCTGCCCATCCTTTGAGGCCTGAATTAAACCCTAGCTCCTCCAGAGAAACTTCCCAAATCCCTATCCTCACAGGGACTGTTTCACCCCTACACACTCTGCCCTTCCCTTATGCATCTGCTCCAGGAGCGTGCAGCCATGCTGCCCTGTACCTGAGCATTGTTTGGGAGGCATCTATTTCCTGGCAGAGCTGTAATTTCCTGGCGGCAAGGTCTGTCATGGCTGGCCTGCCTGCCAAAATTTCCTTGATGGCATTGCACCGTAGTGCTGATGAGGGAGTTTGCCCAGGGCTGCCCTCTGAAGACTCTCAGGGAGGGACCCAGACCTGAAGCCTGGGGGTGTGGCTCACTATGTAGTGAACCTAGAACCTGTTATGATGCTAACATAGCTAGGGGTAGAAAAGGCAGCTCTGGGCTCCTCTGCCTTATCAGGCAACTTCAGAAATTATCTTTAGGAAACTTCAAGTGGGTATCTGTGTGGAAGCAAAGGCAGTGACAAGGCCTTATTCTCCCTCTTACATCCTTAGCAGGTGGCTGTCCCTGACAGCCCTTAACTGCCATAGGGGTGGACCAACCCACATACAGCCATGAGCCAAGTCCAAGTCATCATTCTATCATCCCCAACTGGTGGTCCCTGGTGCCTGGTCTAGCTCAAAGATGGAATTGTGTGCAAGCCAGCAGAGCTATACCCTAAGGCAATAATACCACAGGACACTTGGGGTCACTGTGGCATGCAGAGGTGCTATGCTGGGTGGAGGGAGCTGTCAGCATGACTCCTCTGGTAGGAAGTAGCCATCTCTTATTTTCATCCTCCCAAGGAGAGGAGCCACTAAGAGGCTGGGAAGGGAGGCTGTGGTACTGGATGTACTTTTCTAATACAGAGACACCCCTGCCTGTTGCAGGACAGGTAAATTGCTCCATAAATTATGAGTCTGGAAGGAATCTACCAGTCACCTCCTGTGTGGTGTTGAGGTTGTTGCCTGTGAGCGCCTCTTCCTAAAGGCAATTAGTCTAATTGCTTTTGTTATTTCAGAAAACAAATTAACCGGCCCAAGTGTTTCAAAGTAGAAAAACGTCTGTAGTGTGTTAGAAACATTTTAGGAGTATGTGGTTCAACCAGCAGTGTCTGAACAGAAAATCAGAAAGCCATTTTGCTAGAGGAGAGGGTCCCTTAGGATGCTGGGACCTTTATGAGTTGAGCACCTTGCTCAGTAGGAGGCAGGAGGGACAGGTCTCTACTGGCCATCTCTGAGTGTATTCAGGGTCCTGAGGGCCTGGGGAACCACCTAGACTTCTGTCCCTCTCTCTCCCCTGGCCTGTAAAGCTTCTGGAGTCTGTCATTTGCAATCTGCACCCACTACTGCCTTGGCTCAGGGCCACCCTCTGAGGTCAGGATTAGAGTGAGCCTCAGCTGGGCCCCCTATTGTCCTCCCAGTTTGAGGGTCAATCTGGGTTCCCATGAAATGATAGCTCCTGCTTAGGGGGCAGGCTCCGTTCTTGTCATGGGTTAATTGCTCCCACTTAGGGGGGTGATCTCATCATGCAGTGATCTGTCTGCAAGGCTCGGCTATTCCTGGAATTCAAGGTGACTGCAGGTGTAGGACAATGACTGGAGACTTCTAGGTGCTGCTCCTGGGGGTCTAGAACAGGACGTTGTAAAAGCTGACTGTTGAACATCTCTGCAAATCTTGAAAATACCTTAGTTACTCTTAGGTTGATGTCCTTAGTCTTGAAGGGCAACAAGACAGGTGAGGTAAATTTAGGGCTAATAAATCTTGTATTACCAGTTTTTAGATAGACACTCCTTAAGAGATTAACATGCCTACATGCAGAGCTGAGCAGGAATCAGATCCAAAGTTCAAGGTAATAAAGGAGACAGGTATAAAAAGAAAGCAGAGATTCCAAACTCTTAATCCTGCTCTTAATCCTGCTTTTTGGGCACTTGCAGAGCCAAGTGAAGAGTCTGTGCTTCTAGCAAAAGCAGCCTTTAATTCCCTGTTATAAAACCTTGGAGAATTTCCCCCATCAAACTCTGCAGCTGGGTCAACCACTTCCATGGCCTCCTGGTCATGAAGCCACCTTCTCCCCAGGTTCCTCCCAGCCACTTCTCTGCCTCCTGCCTGGAAGCACTCTCTCCACTAAGGAGGCTGGGAGTTGAGCTCCAGGGCTGGGAGCTGCTGCCTGGGGAGGGTAGGGAGCTCGCAGGTGCTTCAACTACAACAATCAAATATACTTTTTCCCCACAAGGCCAGCCCCTCTGATGATGCTGTTTTTCTTTTGTAAAAGAAAGTGATCAGTTTCTTTTGAACAACTTGCCCATTTTAAGCCTGGGCTATGGTTTTGTTTAGGGTATTTGTTGGGGGTGGTATTGTGACAATCTTCATTATTTAACCACAAAATCCTCCATATGGGTTCCACCAAAAAAAAAAAAAAAAATGGTTTTATCATTGGAAAAATGTAGCAGCTTTCAAGTCAGTAACTTGGGCACCTCGGCTGTTGGATCTAGCCTGGAGGGTTCGAGCACAGACAGCAGCAGGGACTACAGTGCTGTGGATGTTTTGTGTTGCTAGGGAGGGGGACACTCTAGCATTACACCACACAAGTGTGCCACAGTGTCAGGAGCAGGGCTCCCAGGTGGCACATTTGGAAGGATTCTAGAAATGTGGCCCCGCTGAGCCACCATATTTGTGATGTGTCTGTGGGCACAAGCTTAGGGTCAGGGACTATCATGTTGGGAGAGGAACAGAAATGAATGGGAATGGTAGGATTGTTTGGAATATGAAGGCTTGGAGATTCCTTGTACCAACTTGTTAATGCAGGTAAAGAAGTCAGGCCTGGGCCCCACCACCCTCCACCTGCCTTTTCTGGTCCCTCCCATCCTCTAATTGGCCTTCTGATGCTCTCAGCACCTTGTCTTATTAATGTAGTCATGCATGCAGGCATTTGTGTCCATTTTCTCTCTTCACATTTGCTCTCAGGAAAGGACATCTGTCACTCATATGTCAAGATGTGTTAAAATCAAGTTCCTTGACCCACAGGGATATTTGTATTGTAAACTGAAATCCTTATGGTGATGTAGAAAATTCAGCCCCCTGTTTATGTAAAAGTTTTGGACCAGAATGTTGAGAATTCAGGATGAGGGCAGAAATGGATGGTGCTCTGGGTAATGGGCCTTTCCTTGTACATTGGTGCCTGGGCCTGGACAGCAAAATGTGCCTAGGGGGGACAAATGGTAAAGAGATACTGTGCTGACAATTGCTAAAGATGGTGGGGAAGGTTTTATTCACAACTGCAGTAACAGGGGAGAGACTAGCTCCAAATTCAGCAGGGAAAAGTAGGGATTAAAGTAAATCCCCAAGTAAAGAACTAACCAAGCTCCTTAGTAATTCCCTATCCCCTCCCAGGGGCAAGGGCAGGGGCAAGGACGGAGAGGGGAGAGGAAATTACTAAGAGGAACTTGGTTAGTTCTAGGGTGGGGGGAGAACTTGATTAATATCAAGGTGAAAGAAAAGAATTCTGATTGACCATCAAGCCTGGAGGTTCTGGATAAACTGATTTGGCAGGACCCTTTGGTTAAATCCAAGTCAAAGGCAAACCCCAACTAAGACAAGAAGTCAGAGGAACTTAGCTATAATTCAGTCAGGTCTTTGTTAGTAGGTGTCACAGGGTGGAGATTGACCTGTGAAGCCTAGCACACCTTCCTTGGGGATGCTGGAGTGGCCACTGGCCTGCTGGGGGGATTCCTGCATAGTAAAGACAGTTTAATTCCTGAGACCTAGAGAATTCCCACCTGGTGTAGGTTTCTTCAGTCAGGCTTTGGAAAGAAGTTGAGGCCATATCTTGTTGACTTGGGAGCTCCAGGAACACAGAGGATGTTAGAGCAGGCCTGAGACCTCACGGCTTGACTCAGGGGTAGCTCAGGAACTGGGTGTCTTGTCAGTTTGCTTGCTCCTTCAGATTACAGGACGTTGCACTCCACCTGACTCAAACTGTAAAGGAAAGTTATTTCCACACATTACAAAGTCCTTGAGTAGGTCACCCTCAGAGATCAAGGACCTGGTCCTTCCTTCCACTCTGCCATTCTCAACAGGACAGCTTAGTGCTCCGATTGGCCCCCTGCCAGGTGACACACAGACACTGTAATAACCAGGAAAAGGAAGGACTGTCTCAATCCTTCTCCCATGCCCTCACAGTTCATTGGCCAGGGTGGGATGCCCCTTTCTGAACCAAGCTCTGGCATGAATATGAAACTTCAGGAGCATCTTTGACTCATCACTTGGACTGCTACAGAGGCTATAGAATCAACCACCATGTCCTCTACTCACTACTTCAGGTCCACTTGAGTTGAACAGAAGTCAGAACCACAGAGTTGACTGTTGACAGACTGAAGTTGGTTTCTGCCTCTTGGCACCAAAGAGCTGTAGACCTGGAAGTGTTTCCTAGGGATTCTCCAGGGCCTTGGTAACGGGGGCACTGAACTCCCAGGCCTTGGCCCTCATAGGTTATGTGTGCCAAGCGTGACCTGAGCATCTGGTGGCCCCTCACCCAGTCAGCTTGCTCTCTGAAAAGAATCCATCTGCCATCAGAGCCTTGGGGGTAGGAAGGGTGTTGTAGAAGCAAATGCCTCTGACTTTCTTCCCCAGGGAAGATCCATGTCTGCCTTTCTCCATTCTATTACCCCTCTCTTTGGACACTATCTGTGACTGGCTCAGGCTAAGGCCAGATGGTCTTTGCAAGCAGATGGCTCCACCGATTGCCTGAGACCCTTGCTTCTTCTCACATCACAGCTGGCAGAGGGGGTTAAAGTGTATGGCAAGACTCTTAAAGTGTTAGGTCTATGCCTACAGTTTGCCTGGCCTTACTGAGAACCAGAAGGTTCTGAGGTATGGTCATGAGAATGTGTATCATTTTGTTATTTGAACATCCTGAGTCATTTGGTCCTAAATATGTTGAGGGGGGAGGGAGGAGTCCTCAAATGAAGAAAATTTCTGGAATTTATTGCCCAGGCTGGTCAAATGGCATAATGAATCATATAAATAGTCTAAAAAGCATATATACAAATAGCATAATAGTGAATAAGGCTTGAGCATCTGACCTCTCTGCAAGGACATTGGCATGAAAAATACGTCGCTAAAACCCTACCTACATCCATTTCATCAACAACTGGGGCTGGCCTAGAACTTCAGTAGAACTTATTTGTCAAATGGACAGGTTTTGTTGCTGTTTTTAATTTTTGTTAATTTGTTTGTTTGTTTAAAAGGAAAAATAAAATCTGCATTCACCCCAGAGGTTTCCAGAATATATGTGCAACAACAAACATTGATGATCTAAAACTAGGAGATGATACTTTGGAGTCAGGATACGAAACAGAGTATTTTTTAAAGATCCAGTAAACTATTTATGAATTGAATTAAGTCCCTTGCAAGAGACCAAAATGCTGAGAATGTGAGAATCACCCCGTTGTTCTTGAAGAACCACTTCTGAAGGCAATCAATCTGTTATGACAAGTGAGGATGGATGTCGGGTCCCAATATTGAGACGTGGGATTGAAACCCACACTAGATATGGCATTTTCCCTCTAGATTGGAAATGTTAATAGCAGAGCACTGTCGACAGATGGAATTTGAGTAAGTGATTTGTGCAAACGGTCCACAATTCACAAGAGGGTTTTGTTCCCAGCAGTTTATTGGAAGGTGGTTGTTTGGACCTTTGGAAATAAAAATGCATGAATGTGGTTTGGTTTCTGGACAAGTGTCCAAAACTTTGTATAACCTTTAGTGTAGCTAAAAAATACTCAACACATGCAATTAGTATCAGGGAACCTAGTGTTATAAACAAAAGAGTAACACAAAGATGATATTGGTGGGGATTTTTTTTTCTTTTTCTCCCCCCACCCCATGTAACTGAAGGAACGTGCTTAACAGGAAAGGGGAAGATGCTAACCTCATCACATACAAAAATGGGAAGAGTGAGGGGTGGGTTCAAGCCCTTGCTTGTCAAATGGGGAAACAGATTGAGAGAGAGATGTTGTCTGACCTAAGACCACGCAGTCAGCCAGAGTGCTTAGAACCCAGTCCCAGCTTAATCCACTAAATAACACCCATGGAAAGTTTCCAAAGAGACTATTGGGTACATTCAGGGTAGTGTTGGGCCCCCCTGGAAGTCTGTTTTCCAAATTTTACTGTTAAATATGTTCTGTTCTTCCTTTTTTAAATTTAGATGGAGCTTAGGCTACTATTAGGCTTCTCTGGGAACAGAGCCATGGCGCTCACAGACAGAAAGAGAAAAAATATGTACTCATATGAGAAACAATCATAAGGTGAAATTAACTGAGTTGGAAAATTGCAGGAGACTGGAAGCTGAGGATACGTGAAGAGCATGGGGTGTGAAGAGCATGGGGTGCATCAGAGGAGGAGCTGGCTTGGGCTCCAGATCAGACCCAGGCAGGCAGAGCATCACCAGGTGGCACCATCAGCCCTGGGCAGCTTTGTTGCTGCCCCTGTTGGGAAGAGCTTCTGCCCTGGAACAGAGGACCAAGTATCCACTGCAGGTGCAGGGGAAAGTGTGACTGAGTGCTTGCCTACAGAAAGGGGAAGGTAGCCATCCAAGAACATAACTCACCAGTGAAGCATGAGTCACCCAGAGCTCATTCAAGCAAAAATGAGAAATAAAAGGCAAAGCATTTCACTTCAGAAAGCCTGAGCTGGCATCCCATCTGAGCATGACCACTCATGATCACAGGGTGCCCTTTGGTCAGAGAGGCAACCTCAGGTACCAGGAACCCACAGGTCTCTTTTCTCTGCTTTATGGCCCTGTCCTGAGATAATGAACTTCCTGAGGACAAGTACTGTCTTTTGGTTTGCTTGTTTTCCTTCTCCAGGTTCCTCAGCAGATGTTTGATAGTATCCATGGAATGAATTTGCTCAATTTGAAGTAGATTTCTGACAGCAAAACATTTTTTAAAATAACATTATTTAAAACCGACAACCTGAAATTCTAGCTAAGTGTTTCTTTACAATCTAGAATTTAAACATCTAATCCCAATCACCATTCTTGGTATGGTATCATTCCACATGCAAGCTCTTTGCAGGCAGTTGCAGATGGGCGACCTCCCTACCCACCCCTGTGAAGGAGGGGCTGCCCTGGATCCCAGGGTAGTGGGAAACAAGAAAGTGCTCTTGGTAACAGTTCATGGAGTCACCTTGTTCTTTGTTTTCAGCCTCAGAATAAACATGGGTGCCCTTTGCCTTAACCACCCAGGCAACAGTGGGTTCTCCACAGGCTCTGGAAATCTGACTGAAAGGACCCGTGAAGCATTCAGCTCTATGCACCCACCTCTCAGCTGTGGACTGCTGGAGCGGGGAGGGTGGCAGGTACCTGCCTTCCAGGCAGAGATCATAGCTGTCCACCTCTCCAGCCTGACCTCCATAGGCTCTGAGAGCTGGGGTTTTAATTCCTCCCCTCCTCTCTTGAGTGTGGTATGTGAACATGTCACCTACCCCTGCTGCTCCAGAACTACCCAAGACTATTCCCTGTCTTCACACGAGACTGACCAAGCAACACCACTGGAGCAACCTTAAAGGTTCCGGTTTTAAAACATTGGGCTCTTCTTTCCTCCACCTCTGGATTAAGTGATAATGCTAATTTAATTCAATGATAATGCAATGACAGTAGTGGTGTCAGCCCT
Source organism: Sciurus vulgaris (assembly GCF_902686455.1). Taxonomy (NCBI): domain Eukaryota; kingdom Metazoa; phylum Chordata; class Mammalia; order Rodentia; family Sciuridae; genus Sciurus; species Sciurus vulgaris. Next base: position 31,935,937 of record NC_136466.1, on the reverse strand, counting down.
CATGTTTGTAGAGCCCCAGGAAGTGGCTATCCATCTTCTAGGGCATGCCTAAGAGGCCGTGTCATCTCCAGTCCATGGGCTCAGAGAGGATATGGGAACAGAACCTGCGAGATGCAGAGGGGCTAGAATCCACCCTCAGGGTTCCTCTCTGGAGTTGCTATCAGGGAGCCTGTTCTTCCATGCTGAGATAACAAGTCATGAGATGCTGACTGGCCAATTCCACCACTCACTTCAACTTGGGATAAAGGCGGAACAGGGAGGGGACACCCAAGAAGGTTGGGTGATAGCATTCCTGCTTCCTCTTGGGTGTGCTCAACTAGGATTGCAAAACCTAAGGCCAATATTTCAAGGCTTCCATTACTATTTTCTTAAGGATGAAAATCACTCTTTTTTATTAATACATAAATAACTTTTTTTCTTGAGCAGGCCCAAAGAAATGAAACGCAGATGGTGATAATGTTGAAAATGTTTACCTATTTCCTCTCGGAGGACATCAGATTAGCCCTTTCTGTGGGCGGAATGTGTAATCTGCTGGAAGACAATATCATCCTTTTGATCTTGCAATACATTTTTCATATCTTTGCCGCAAAAGCTGATTATTATCGTGACATTTTTAAACAATGACTGTTCGCTGTACAGAATGGGAAGAGAAAGCTCAGCTGAACATATAGATAGATGGGTGCTTGTTGAAGGCCAGGCTGTGGGAATGAATTTACCGTGAGTTTCTTTTGCCCAGTGACATCGGCGTTAACCCCTTCATCCAGGGATGCAATCTTGTGCACTAATTGGAATCTGATGTTCCGCTGTACAGATGGGCCTCTCCTCTCTCTTGATTAATGGCCTCGTCCACTCCTTCCAAGGTCACTGTGTCCCTTTTCCTTGGGAAGTTAAAGAATTCTTGATTAAATGGCAGAAGCAGATTGAATGGGGAAATGTACTGGGGAAAGGCTTCTCTTCACTGTGTGGGGGATGCAGACTAGAGATGCTGACTATTCCTTTGTAGCGAAGCCCATCAGTGACACGGTGGCTGAAAGGCATTTGATTGGCCCAGCTGCCTGGGCTGTCTAACATGGAAACTGACATTTCTAAAAGGCTGCCTCCCCTCAGAACATCACGGCATTTCAAAGGGATGGCATTAGACAGAGGAGGAAGCAACAGAAATTGAAAGACACAAATTTCAAATGTTTTCTGCTTCATTTTAGCTCTAGAGAACTTTGTTTGTATGGGGAACAGGACAAGGCCATCCACACCAGCTGTTCCCACCTGTGTGCCCCAGGAGGCCTGTGATGTTCTGCACAGTTGGTGAGATCCACAAAGTGCCAGGTTGGGTAGTAGCAGGGCAAAGGACTAGAAGCAACCAGCAGAAGAAAGGTTAACAGGGCACATGCTGTTCGTGGCTCCATGGCAGGCAGCATCAGCACAGCCAGGCCATCTTGCAGTGGAGTTAAAAATTCCCCTGCAGCCACAGGGAGAGAACAGATAAATCATGAATGAATTTGAAATTATATTTCCTTTTCTTGGCTTGCTTGCTTTCTGTCTGGTTTTCTTCCTTGTTTTTTTTTTTTTTTTTTTTCCTTTTTTCTCTTCTTTTCTACCTACCCACCCTACAAACAATGTTACAGAAAATTATAGGTTGTAAATTCCACCCAAAGCATTTAGCTCCATGCTTGCTCAGGGTCTGTGGAACGGTATCTCAGAAGTCATATTTCATGAGTCCCGTCAGCAAGGTCCCACACTGTGCAGAGATCTGAAGGGTAGAAAACCAGGATGGCAGCAGGACACCAGGGGAACCAGACATAGGAACAGTGCAGGAATCTGGGGAGAGTGGGCTTCTCTCACCTCCAGGAGCCACGAGGCTGTGTGCGCTTCTGGCACATCTCAACTTAACACTGTCTGTGACACAGGTCGGGCATGCTAAGTAAGGACTTGTCCCCTGTGCTGGGGCAGAGCTACCATGAATGAATACATAGGCTTATGTGGCTTGTTACTTGCACTTCGGTGCATTTTTTAAAAATTTTTTAAAGCGAAACTTTAACATCATAAATTGACCATTGACAAATCTTTCTAGAAATAAAAAGGAAATGAGGGGGGTGTGAAAAATGATGGAATGAGACAGACATCATTACCCTATGTACATGTATGATTACACGAATGGTATGAATCTACATCGTGCACAACCATAGAAATGATGTACCCTATTTGTGTACAATGAATCAAAATGCAGTCTGTAAAAAATTAAAAAATAAATAAATAATTTTTAAAAAAAGAAAGAAAGAAAGTTATTGATAACTGATACAATGTGCCAGTAGCTACCAGGGTTGTTGACCTAATCAGGGAAAGCCAGCGTGCGGCTGTCAGGGGTGGTGTGTGCTCAAGAGATCATCTGCATTTATAAATTGGACTCACTGCTTCATAACCAACTGGCTTAATTTCCAGCCACCAGCAGGTTTGGGCTGAGTTGTAAGTATGTGTGTGTATGTGTGTGCACGTGTGTGTGAGCATATGTATTAGTTGCATGTCTATGTACAAGTTAGTGAACAATGTACTTTAGTTGTGCTGTTGAAATCAAAACTACAGAGGGGTCCTGAAGAACTCCTCTGAGGGTCCCCAGAGTCACTGTGTTATCAGGAATTATCTCCAAAAGCCTAGTCCCTGTGGCAGGGGCTTTTTATAGGAAATGCCTGAGTCAATAATGTCACTGTCCCCAGAACAACGGCCCTTACCCTGTGGACAGTACTTGTGCAAGGTGCTGATGGCAAGAGCCTGGGAGGACTCGGGCCTGAGGGAGATGTGCTCATTTATCCCCGGCCCTCCAGGAGCCCCTGTGAGTGCAAAGGGAACAGTCACAGGGACTTTGGAGCTGGTCTCCTCTCAAAGCAGCCCCTCCTGGCAGGTTGCATAGGCTTCCACTGAGTGGGGCTTTCCTCCAAGGAGCCCCATCCTCAGGCTTTGAGATACAGCAGTACCCAGTCAGGGGTCTGGCTCATAGTTCTGCATCCCCAACTCTGTCTTTTGTCTTGTACACTTCTCTAAGACCTTGAGTACCACCTTCTGCCCTTGAAGTCCCCTTGAGTCAACCATCCTACATAAAGCCACCCCTGGATTTTCCTTCCTTCCTCTTCTCAAGGCATTTTGCTTTCGCAGTCCCCTCAAAGGCCCCCTCCCCTCAGCCTCAGCTGGTCAAATCTGCATGCTTGATCCTTGCTAGAAGGTCAAACTTATTTGAAAAGACAATCAGTAACATGAAAGGTAACAATCAGTGAGACACATACACAAGCATGTTTAAAAAAGCAAATTTCTTTCATCCTTTGCTATGCTTACAATAGCATTTGGAATGTATTTACTGTTATCCAGAAATCACTGTGTCTGGAATTCTCCTGTTCATTCTTTTGGGTTAAGCATTTCCTCGCCTATTATTTTCTTGGACAATAAAAATACCTCTCAAGATAATGTGCCTGGCATTTTAAGATGATGAATTTATCCTTTTTCTGTAGCAGGAAAACTTGGAGGCAACAAGGTAAGAAGCCTAGGAAGGCAAAGGAATGCAGAAGCAGAAAAGCCAAATGTAAGCAGATGACTATTTCCTGTGCACCTCTCTCTCCCCTCTCTCCTGGCTGAAAAGCAAACATCTCAAGGCAGGGCCCACCGCTCTGCCCTTTCCTACAGAAAGCCTGTCTCTCCTGCAGTCACTTCAGGCAGCCTAAGCTAAGTGAGGCATACTAGGAGCTCAGTTCTGGGGGGCAGACACCAAGTCGAACCCGATGTGGCCCTGCCTTCCAGGGACTCCCAGTTCAGGAAGGAGATTGTTCCTACTATTTTAAAATTAGTTTTTAAAATTTTTTGAATTAACTGATAGCATATACATTTACTATGAACAACATGGCATTTTGAAATGCATATACATTGTAGAAGAGTCTAACTAATTACAGTGCATTATCTCAGTTTTTTTCTTTTTGTGGTATGAACACTCCACATTCCAGTCCAATGTATCATCATTGGCTATGACAATCATGTTGTACAATAGGTCTCTTGAATTGATGCCTCCTATCAACCTGTGATTACATATCCTCTGGCAGACACCTCCCAACTCCTTCTCTGCCCCTGGGAACCACCCTTCTGTTCTCTTCCATTTTAAGGTCCTACGTGTGAGCGAGGTCATGCAGCAATTGTCTGTGCCTGGATTATTTCACTTAACATCTTATACCCCAGGATCATCCATATTGTCACAGAGGTAGAGATCATCGACAGAGAACCCTACAGAATGAACAGCCATGAGGAGGATCCTGTAACAGGAAGGAGCACTTTGGGAGCTCACATCTTGGGGTCTCCACAACTGAAGGCCCAGTCTGGCTATTCAGGAACCCCCCACCCCCACCAAAGATGAATAGATAAATGATGGATTGCAAAAGTCTTCAAGCCCCAGTCAGGGGCAGACAGACTTTGTGTGATCTTCAGAACAATCAAATTCTAGGTCAGCAGTGTTTTCCTGGTGGCTTAGAACAAGGTATGGCAGGCACTGTGGCTTGAACTTGGGCTGCCTTGGGGATCCTCTTCTGTGTTCCCTGGTGGTATGCTGTTCCACGCCAAGAGGAAGGCCACCTTCTGGAGCAAACATGTTTCACCTTCTTGACAAATGGCTCATGTGTCCGGGCAACCATCTGCTGTGTCTGTCAGCCTCAGAGCCCCAGCCATTCCTGCTGACAGTTCAGATTCAGAATAGAAGCCGGGGTTGTGCAGTGAGGGAGGGTTTCGTCGGTGTGACCCACCATTAAGAACCAACTTATCTCTCAGCTCCCTAGCAGACAACTTGTCTAGGACTTCCTTGCCAAGTTTCATTTTTAAAAGCTTTGCAACTTCCCTCAGATATATGTGTTTTTGCTTTGTAATCAGATTTTCACCAAACATATATCATTAAATCTTTGTTTTTACAATACATGCTTTATTGCAAAACCAATTTCAACCAAGTATTGCAGATGCAATGTAACTTTTATGTCTTAGTTGGTGTTGTTTTCTTTTTCTCTTTTTTTGGTTGCTAGGGTACCAAATACTTTTGAGAAAGTAGCTCGATAGTATCTATAATATGGTGGTTTTCTGGATAAGAGATTACATTATCCCCATGTAATATATTTGGGCAGACTGTATCCATCATGGCTCGACTAGATAAATACATTAAAACTCACTGATTGAGGAAGAAATGTGATATTTATATTGCTGAGAATGGTTTGTGCTTCTTTTCTGACAGCCACTGTATTGCTGGTATGCCTCACCCTTACCCGGCTTAGTTGTTTCCACTTCTTACGAAAAACAAAACGTTGTAACAGCTTTCAGAATTGCAAGATGAGGTGGCCACCAGTCCTCCATATCCTCCAACTACTCAGCCAGGCCTCTTCTGCCTGGGAAGTCAAGAGATGAACCTAAGGGTCACACTAACTGTATGCCATTCACGGTGGCTTTTCATGGGGATCAGTTTCCCTTGCTTAAGGTAAGCAATGTCTCCTAGTCATGGACTCCTGCTGGTGGATTTCTGAGAAGTTAGTTGTTCCTTCAGTTTCTTCTCCTTTCCCAAGTTGGCAGTTTCACTGGGCAAGATTCAGGCCAACCCCAGGGGCTGACTTAGGACAGAGACAGGACCTTGTGTTGACATAGCAGAGATAAGGCAGCAGAGTGCCCTCTGTGAAGCCCCTGTTCTCAGATGCTACCAGGCTACTCCCTTGGGCATACTCTATTGTCTAGAGTGAGCTCATCAATTTCCAAGTTCTTGTGGCTTGAATATTAGAACATGGAAAAGCTATAATGCAGACTCTGTACACTTGCATATTGTCATACAGAGGCCATGGGAATGAGGATGATGATACACTGCAGACTTTAGGAGACAATGGCCTCAGTAAGTTCTTAATGAAGATCTGCTAGTCTCAGCTCAGCTCCAGGCCCTTTCCATGAAGGGAAAGAGAAGATTTCCATATCCTGCTTCCATGTCCTGCCCCTGCCTTCTCACTTTTGTCACTGAGTGGAGGGGAAGAGTAGCATAGGAGATTCATCCATCCATCCATCCATCCACCCACCCATCCATCCATTCATTCATCCACCCACCCATCCATCCATCCATCCATCCATCCATCCATCCACGTACCTACCCACCCATCCATCCATCCATCCATCCATCCACCCACCCACCCATCCATCCATTCATCCACCCATCCACACACCCATGCATCCATCCACCCATCCATCCATCCATCCATCCATCCACCCACCCACCCATCCATCCATTCATCCATCCATTCATCCATCCATCCATCCATCCATCCATCCATCCACCCACCCATCCATCTAACCATTCATCCATTCCTGAGCATATATGTGTTCAAGTGAGATCCTAGGCACTGATGTTGATCCCAACTTTATAATGCACCATTTCTATAACCTCCACCAAGTCACTTCAGCTCTGAGCCTCAGTTACCTTGTAGGGTTGTTGGAAGGATTTAATGACAAAGTAGGGTTCAGAACAGAATAAACCTATGATACAGAAGTGTCACCATCACATCTGATTTTTTTTTGTTTAGTTTTTTATTTTTTGTTACTGGGGATTGAACCCAAAGGCTCTTTACCACTGAGCTACATCCACAATCCTTTTGGTTTTTTTATTTTGAGACAGGGTCTTGATAAATTTCTGAGGATCCTGCTGAGTTGCTGAGGTCAGCATTGAACTTGCAATCCTCCTGCCTCAGCCTCCTGAGTTGCTGGTATTAGAGCTGTGGCCTGTTTTTAGATGTGGACTAAAAGAACTGCAGAGCTGTGTGGCATGTGGTCTCTCTGGGCAGGAGTAGCACCAACCCACCCAACTCAGCTACCTGGTGTTCCCTTGAAAGGCATCCATTGGGGCTACCCATATAAAGCCCTGTTGTCCCAGGAAAAGACAATATAGATCTTCCTTCTGTGGAAGCTGGACTCAGCAGTCTCAGAGCAGCAAAGCATTTCCATTCTTTCCTTTTGCAGAAACCCTCTATGAATGCTTTCAGATAGAATCTCATACTACATCAAGATCTATTAAAACCAACTAAAGACATCCTTTCAATACCATTGCATAAATCATTGGAATAGTAAGCAGCTCTTCTTAGTGTGATGCTTTCCAGCATACTTACCACTCATAGCCTATGCATGCCAGACCACCTGGGTTCAAATTCTAGCTCTGCTATTTATAAGCTGAGTGATCTTGGACCACTTTCTTACCCTCTCTGAGCCTCAATTCCCTCATTTATAAAATAGACCTACCCTGTAAGGTGGCTCTGAGGATTAAATGAGCTAATACATGTAGACCTTTCGCAGCCTTGTCATTGTTGCTAGTCTTTCAGCAAGAATTTCCATTTAAATGAGAAATGTCTATAGAAATTGTCTACACAGAAATCGCAGCTCAAGAAATTTTTCCCAGCTGCAGATCCCACTAAGTATGCCTGTGTTGTTTTCCTCTCATTTCTCAGTGCAACACAAATACCTTTGTCCTCTTTAAAAAATTCAATTCTTTGCTTTGGTACTTGAGAGAGATGAGAAAAGGATGATGCAGCATGAACAGCCTGTTTCTTCTTAGATAAGCTTCTTCCCAGGCAATCAGATAGGCCAGAGTGACACTTGGCAGCACAGCAGCATCTTTATATTTCCAAGGGAAACAAGGCCAGGAAGCCCTTCCAGGGTACCATCCACTCCTCTGTCTCCTGGAGGACTATGATCTGCAAGGGTCACAGCTTTCAGCCCCTCTACCTTGGTCCTGGCCACAGCTCCTGGCCCCAGCATTTGTGCATACTTACAAGGTATCCCCTTCCCCTAGGAAGTGGTCACACAGGCGTGTGCTATGGTACCCAAGAGAACTGGCATGAGGCTGGCCTGGCCCCTAGAACTTTAGTATGCTCTTGGGGGCTTCCTTTGACCCTCACCACCACCACTCACTCCTCCACAAGGTCAGAGGAGCTTGGTCCTCTGTGCTCCCAAAGTTCATTGCATGGAAGATGCTCTGCAGGTCCGTCTCCCCAGCCAGGCATGGGCTCTGGAAGGAAGAGCACCCTTTAATGTCTGCATCTGCAGTTCATGACACAAAGTTGCAAGACAGGTGTATAGAGGCACAAATGGATCCTTCTTTCCTTGGCAACAGCCACCTTGGTGCTTGCAGCTCTGTTAACTCAGTGGAAAGTAACAGCATTCATTGGAAGAAAAACAGGAAAATCCAGTTAAGAAGTCCCTTCCACCTTCTAGGTCTCAGTTTCTTTTCTGTGAAATGGGACTGCTGTGTACCCAGAAAAGTGCTCCACAGACCCCAGCAGAGCCCAGGGTATAGAGAAGCTGGTAGCTCTTGGGTCGCATGTGTGTTTCTGCTGGATTTCAGTTCGCTTCTTGCTACTGTTGATAGTCTCAAACTTTCCTGTTGTATACGCAGACCCACAAAAGGTTTCCTGATGAAAATGGAAACAAGGACTATGAGTCGATACAGTAGAACTAATCAATGCATACAGGCCCTACCTGCCTCCATCAATTTAACTTGCCCTTGAGAGACTTTGCCCAAACTGGGGAAGGAATTCCTTCTCCAAGTTGCTTAGGTCCAGAGCTCACCACCCTCTTCCATGTTCCCCTCCCTTTCCTGCTCTACCCCCATTCTCCTCTAGCTCCCCATCTTTCTCTGCTAGTCCCCTCCTTGCATTCCCCACATACTTGCTCCAGTGCAAAGAGCATGGCCACCTGGGAATACCTGGAGTCCAGGGCTTGTCCAGTGTGCACCAAGACCAACATCATCTGGCGCTCTTCCGGTTGTCTGCATCATGCCCTTCCCCTCTGCTCTGCTCTCCTCTACCGTGAATATCCAGCTCCTTGATGGATCCGATCTGAAAAGGTGTCTACAGACTCCTGCATTGAGTTAGCTGCAGTGCACCGAGATGACAGGTGTGATGTTTTCCTAGGGATGCTGAACTGGGAAAAGCACCATCTCCTGTCGTAATGGAGCTAATGGCGTTCCGCTCAGGACAGCTGCACTTACATCTGGTGTTAAACCACCGTTACTTAAACTTTATGACACGAGAGGATGCCAGCTCGCCTCTTGCAGCATATAAATTCTGTTGATTGATCATGCACTTTTTTTAACCCTGATTCTCCTGAATTATGAAAGAAGGACAAGACTGGTGATGGTTCTCAGAACTCCCCTGGGCCAGGGGCTGCAAGTGCTGTGTGTGTGTGTGCAGATGGCTTAGAGGAAGTGGTGGGCTGGAGCCCACAGTCTGCCCCAGTCATTAAAGCACAGACCTGGCTGAGCCCCCAAGCTCCAGGGGACCATCAGTCTGGGTTCAGCAGGTTCATCCTGAGCTGGCTTCCTCTGCCCCCTTCTTTTGAGAGATTCGTCCTGTGTATCTTAAAGAAGACAGATCTTACAGCTGGTCTGCTTGTAGGAGTCTCCCCTGATAAAAACTGACACGGCGACTGTGGGTTTGCCTCCTGATTTTCCCCCCTAGGGCATAGAAATACAGGACAGGCTGGCATCTGTATTTGCTGAAGAAAGTGGAGAGAGCTCATAGCAGAAAGAATTCTTCTTTAAAAGGCAGCTGATAAGTGGGTGTTTCAAAGTCACTTGTTTAGTGACTGCCAAACACAGAAGGCTTTCCACATTACTGAGTCAAACTTGACCTAAATCTAGAAAGAGGAGCTCCGATTGCAACTTCAGCTAGACAAGTGACCATCACATTTGCCCAGTGAAGGTCTGGTGGAACCCCAAGGGTGGAGACCCAGGAATGAATTGCTAAAGATTATTTTCACTAGCGATGAAATTCAATTTGCCCTCCATTTTATTTTCTTTGAATTTCCTGCATTTGACAATATGCAAAAGACCAGCAGGGAAAATGAATTGTTCAGTGATGTTGGGGGAGGGGGATGCAAAGAGAGGGATTGGTGAGAAAATCATCTGTCTCAGAATTTGGAGGAACTGTTCCTATGGACCTTGAAATACTAGAGAGAAGGCTGATTGAGGAGTCACCCACTCCGTGGGGTATGCTTGTTGAAGGCTCTGTGGACCCCGTCTTGTTTCTCAGGTTTTCCCTAGGCAGAGATGTCCCAGATTGCAGTGTCAGGTCACACAGCCCTAGGTTCCAGTCTTCTGACTCCTTTCCTATCGTGTTGCCTGTGTCTATAAAAGGTCCACATATCCTAGACTGGTAGTGGTTGCACTTGACTTTGCCAGCTTCACAGCTCCCCCGTGTCATGCCAGCCTCTCTCTAGGGTCTCTGAAGGTGTCTATGTGATGACAAACTCCAGAGGACTCCACACAAACAAGCCCCAGGCCCAGCATCTGAAGCGGATGATCAGGGCTGAGTGCCCACAATCCGCCTGACAGCAGTGGTGTCTGGGGAAGCACTAAGGTCCAGTGTGGAGCAAAGTCCCAGCTCCCCCACCCCATGGGCCTGCTCTGGCTTACTCCTAGGATGCCCTGGAGCTTGGGGAGCAGGTCAAGGGGATCAGAGGAGATGTGGTGTTCTCAGGAATGTCCCCTCTTCTCTTTCAATATCTATGTCTAACGAACCCCACCAAGATGTAAATGCCATGTAGGAGGGAAAACCTGTTAAACCACTGTCAGAATTACCTCCCAGTATAAATTAGCCAATTGGCCATTAAACATCTGGGTGTGAATTAGTCGATTACCTGAAACATTAGTGGCAGCTGGGGCTTAAAAAGAGACTTGGATGTGAGGACATGAATTTAAATTCCTGTCTGAGCACCTTTGGCTGTCAAACTTCATTGTGCCGAAAGCATCTGGGGAATTTGTATAAAAGAACATTAAGAGCCCCCACCCTGAGGATTCCAAAGCCACCCTGTCTGACTTTGGAAGCTGTCATCAAGCTCTTCCAGCCTCCTTCTTTTCCCACCCTCTTCTTCTAAAGTGGGGGGTGGTACATTAGCACAGTGTCATGTTGAGGAGAATGATAGAAGTCAGGTGAGTTTGGATCCAGGTGAGCACCCTGCTGCTCCCCAGTTTCTTTACTGCTAATATCCCTTAACTCCATATGCTCCCACTTTGAGCCCCAGGATCAGGGAGCCCCTGACTTAGTCTCTACCTTAAGCCTGGATGCATTAAAGCCTAGAGTGACAACTTGGGGCAAGTGGTGACAGTCATCTGCACATGCATGCTCGGGTCATGGTCCTTGAGCCCTGGATGATTTTCCTGCCCAAGGGATGGGTGAGTGCTGGACCCAGTGAGTTCCCAGATCAGTAAGGAAGGTGGCTGGGCTTGTGAAGACAGAGGATGTAGAGAAAAGGCTAGAAGCTATGACTCTGCCAACAGAGTCAACAGAAACCAATCAGAGGGCAGCCCTGAGGAGGGAAGCAGCATATGGCTTCAGCAGTGGCAAATTTGTGGAAGATTGTCTTCCTATCTTATGATCACTTTTCCCTGATAGCACTTAATTTAAAGTGTCATCTCACATCTTCAGTGTGAGCAAAGACTGAACACAACTGCTTCCATGCTAATACATGAAACATGATGTGCTCACACGTACAACAAAGGGGAAAAATAACAGCTTCCTCACTGAAGTTATTTGAGATAAAAATCTTGCCATCTGTTCTAAGAACAGGGGGAAAAAATAAAGTTCTGCTGAAAAATTAGGAAATTTCCATCAGGATAGTGGGATTACGTAGCTTGCACTAAAATGGTGTTTTAAAAATAATAACCCTGCGTACACTGTTGCTCATTGTATTTCTGTGAGCTTTATCAAATCTGTCCCTGCATGTGACCAAACACATTGTTCTTTCCCTAGTGCCAACAAGAGTGCTTGTATCAAGCACAGGGCTTCAGAGTTTCCAGTTAGATACTGTTTTGATGTATCAGAGAAAGGTCTGCCTTCAGAAAAAACACAAACAGCAGAATAGCACAGTATTTCAAAGGGCAGACTTGGGGACCAGATGAGTTGGGCTGGAAGCCTGGACACATAGGGCCTCAGTTAAGTTGCTTCCCCAATGGTAATGTGGGCAGGTAATGATGTCACCTCAAAGACAATGTTGTCACAGTGCCTCATACAAGTTGATTGTGCCCTTCCCACCACCTCTACCACCACCCTGATGTCACAGGACATAAGTGACTCCACATCATGGGCAGCACATCCTAGAATAGACAACCTCACTGGGTCCTGACAGGTTCAAGGAAGTGGTACTTCCATAGAAGCCCTCTTTTCTTCCCAACATACTGGTGCTACTTGGTCATTGCAGGCTATCCACCTCTATCTATCTATCTATCTATCTATCTATCTATCTATCTATCTATCTATCTATCTATCTATCTCTCCTGCTTCTTGTTACCCTTCAGTTGCTCCACAACTAATTATCCATGATCAAAGTGCTTGAGACTAAGACCTAGAGAGGGACAGGATGTACTGAGCCATACAGGTCATGAGGATCAAGGCCAGACCTAGAACCTGGATCCTCACCAACAGGAGGGATCAATGATGTGAGGACACATCCATTAGGGGCCTATACTGAAATAAGAACCTTTGGAATGGGTCTGGACTGTAAGGAGGCTGCCAGAAAGGACCAGTTTCCAGATCCCCACCTGCTGAGGGAGGCACCTGGGCATGGTGCTCAGGCCACGTGCCCTGAAAGCATTGAGCATGGTAACATTCAGAGAACAGCATGTTTGAGAACAGAAGAAAGCTGTAGCTTCTGGAGCAGGCAGCCATGGGAACCTGTGTGTAGAAAAAGGCCTGAGAGTCTTGGTGGGGCTCAAGTTGCTCTGGGTAGCCCCTGAATAGGGATGGGTAGGAGAAGAGTCTCCTTGGGAGAAATGAAGGTCATGATGGCTATCATTTTTATACCCTACAGTCAATCACATGGGGAAATCACCAGCCCTTGAGTTTATAAACCACATATAAACTTGTAGCATCCATTAAAATGAACTGCCGGGGGACACATGGTTTGCCTAAAACACTACCCAGTCTGCCATCTGCTCCCACATGTAAATTATCTGTGTTTTATAACCTTTTGTGGAAGTTGTTTGAAGAGGATTGTCTTTTTTCTCCTTCTTTGAAGTTCAAGTATAAACTCAAAGCTCAATTAAATAATCCCCAAGAATTTCCTTCTGTTTAAATATTGCCATGACTCCGATAGGTAAATGTGCAGGTCTGGGGGACCCTGGAAGGTCTGTGCGCCAGAGGGAAGAAAGCCCTAGTTAGTGCCCAGTGTGGCATACACCCAGCTACCTAGTTCAGACTGTATGTGTAGGGTCAGTCTGACCATAACTGGTACCTTCGAGGTGATCTGGGTGAGCCCAAACTGACCTGGTAGATGCAGTTTGTCCTCATGACCCTCCAAAATCCATGGGCTTTTCTGGACAGAGGGGGCCCCTGAGAAGCATCAGGTCTGCAGGCAAGCATCAGGGTACCCAGGGCCAATGGGTGGCAGCAGGCTAGAAAGAGACATGATTGAGGCCAGACCTGTTCTCCACAGCCTGCACTGCAGTCAGGCAGTGATGTGATAGCACTTTAATGCCTCAGACCTGTCCTTCAGAGGGGCAGTCCAGTCCCACAGTAGGACCCATGCCAGCAATGTTGGCAGCTGTCCCTCAGCTTCCCTGGTTTTTAAAGCTGTGTGGTACCTCCCATATCAAAATAAAGCAGACTTGTACTTTCACTTGAATGTGAAATTTCATCAGGATCAGAACACGGTCTGGATTTCTAGGTCTTCAGGCCAGGACTTTTGAGAGGGGCCGTGTGCTGGGTCCAGGATCTGAACTTTCTTATGCCATCTGGCCCATCTTGGAGGCAACTTCTTCATCTCTGTGGTTATGGACTAAGGCCAGTGGTAGTCCTCAGAGGCAGTGGGGGTTGGACAGGGGCAGAGGCAACCAGGCATCTTGCCCTCCTCCCTTGGCCCCAGAAACAGAGGCCAGGAAGGGGGGTTCTGGGGGTTCACTGGAGTAGGTGAGGGTGCCTCTCACCTCGTGAGTGTTCAGTCCATTCCCCTGCTCCATGAAGCCAATAGTTAACAAGGGCCATGTATCTGCAGAAAGAGCTCGTCACCCTCCTGAGGGTAACCCTACCCAGTGCCCTGAAGAAGCCCCTACTTCACATTCATACTCCCTGAGAGCCATAGTGACGTCAAGAGAGGGGGAACCAGGGCCAAGCAGCTCTCATCACTCCTAGCTGGCCAGGGCCTGGACAGAGCAGCCATGGGAGAAGACATTGGCTTAGCAAGAGAGAAAAATAAAAGTATATAACATAGACTTTTCTTGATTACCCTGTATAGATTGAAGTAAACTGAGGCTAAGCATGATGTGTCTGAGCAAGAGTGGAACGGGGTTAGTGTGATCCCCAAAGAGGGTCTTGCATAGCCAGATGCTTTGGCTACAGGGAGGGCTAGGTGCTAGAGCTCCTAGGACCAGCCTTGGTTGTTGGTGGGCCCTGAAAAAGACACCAGCCTTGGTTTGCTCAGCACATCTACCCATTCTGGGCTGGTTGGAAACCTTCCCATGGGGTGGGAGGATGTGTAGGCATAAAGATACCTACTCATCTGTCTGTCTTCATGTTTTTATTTTCCTTTCTTCCTTCCTTTTAGTTGTTTAGTCATTTAACAAATATTTGTTGAGCTTCTGTATTATGGTTTGGATCTTAAATGTCTCCCAAAGGCCATGTGCCAAATGCTTGATCACCAGCCTGTGGCATTAATGGGAGGCAGTGCAACTTTAGGAGGTGAGGCCTAGTGGAAGTAAGTTAGGTTACCGCAGGCACCTGAGGGTGCATTGGAACCCCAGCCTCCCACTCTCTCTGTTTCTGCCCTAAGATGTAAGCAGTTTTCCTCTACCATATACCTCCCGCCGGGACAGTCTGCTTCACCACAGGCTCAAAGCAACAGAGCCAACTGACCATGAGCTGAAACCGTGAGCCAAATATCTTCCTCTTTTTAAGTTGTTTCTCTTAGTATTTTGTCACAGTAATGTGAGGCTGACTATCAGCCATGAGCCAAATACAAGAGCTGGGGATGCAGCCAACCCACTACCTGGCTCCAGGGAACCCACTCGGTCTGAACAATGAGCAACAATTACACTCCAGCACAGGTGCCCAGGAGGAAAGTAAGGGGGGGTATTGTAGGCATATCTCCAAAACAGAGATTTAGGAAGGGTGTCTAAGATGAAGCGATGTCCACACTGAAAGCCTATAAGGGTCTAAGGCAAGCGGGTATGGGAGAGTGTTCTGAGCAGTGAGAATGGTGTGTGCAAAAGCCTGGGCCAGACAGTCTGGTGTGGCCTGGGGGATTGCTGGAGGCAATAGCATTGGGTTAGAACACAGCACAAGGGGCAGAGAGAAGGTGGGGCCTCCTATAATGCTGGAAGATCCCCCTGAGCAATAATTGACCTACTAGTGACTGGACAAGTCTGTGCCCCCTGAGAACATCAGGTTAAACCCCCACAGTGGCTGTCCTGGGAGGGGCTGGATTCCTTAACTAAGAGGAGTCTGAAAACCACCCCAACCCAGCTATCCCCAGACCAGAGAACATCGCCTGAAAAGTCACTGTGTTTGGAAGAAACCTCATGTTCCCTTTGCCCAGCAGGAGGAATCTGAAGGGTAAATGGCCTACGTTGGTTTTGAGGATCAGAAACAATAATATAAGGGGCCACGGACCTCCCAACATGCATTGCCCCAACACGAGAAAATATAAGAATGCAATTCCTATTTGGAACATTTGGGTTTTGTATTTTTTTTTCTTTTCCCCCAGATGGATATCCTTAAATGCTGTAATGTCCTCTTTAAGGCAAATTAGAAGAATTGGGCTCCCCTTATCACTTTCTTGCACCTGGGAAAATCTCAGATAGGAACGATTGGGTATTTTAGGACCTCTACTGAATTTAAATTCCGCGTTTAGTCTCTACCACTCATGTTTGATTTTTAATTAGAATGTCACACTTACCTGATGAACACAAGGTGTTGTCAGAAGACATTCTGCAAAGGAGGTTGGAGTTGGGTGAGAATCACAGTGGTCCGTATGGGGCCCAAAAGATATTTCTGCAGGTATATTTAGAGTTCACAGTTTTCTAATAAACTGAATCTGTGGGAAAGTATTCTTTAAAAATCACCAGCTTTGACTTTATGTGCTTTGTTCACATTTACTAAGTTATACAGAGTACCTGATGTTGCTTGGAAGGCGGTATATATGGTGTGTATAGGTGGCGTATGAAGCGTGGAGAGATTGAAGGATCAGTTGTGTAATGCAGACTTACCCAGAGAGCAGTTTCTGTCCCATGTACTCTGAAAGCCCCATTGAGCATCTCTGACTCAGGAAAAGAGAGGACATAAAGTTTGGGGTCCTTGTGAACCTGAGGGCATCTTTACACAGATACCTCTAGTTTTATTCTTCCTACTTCCACCAGGGTTCCATAGAAGTTTTTTTTTTTTTTTTTTAATAATAATAAATAAAAGAATGACACCATACTATATTATATTGGTTTTGCTAAACATGCTTTTATTGACTCTGATCAAAAACAGATGATTTTTCCCCTTAGTTTTGAAGCATAGAGGAAATTTTTTTTTTTAAAAATCAACATCACATCTCAAGAAAAGCTATAGAAGGGGAGGTTCAATAAAAATGGATCTGACTCCACACAAGCATAGCTCTACTTAGCATCTTTTGTTCTAATGACTTAATGGCCAGATCTTACAACTGTACAATTAGCAACAAAGAGAAATTATTGGGAGTTGAAAGGGGCATCCATGTTGTCAATTTGCAGTCTTGTTGTGTTGTATCTTCTGTAACCAAACAGAGGGAGAAAAATAGCCAAGGTCATAATACCCCATGGCACAGACGTGAAACTGTCCAATTAGCCATGGAAAGGTCATTGCCACCTGAAATCATCAGATGAGAATATTGCAGGGAGGTACCTCTTCCTTCCTTCTGGAGGATGCTACTTAATCTTGCCGCGGGCATGCATATCTGTGGAACTTACTTTCAGTTCAAATCCAGGGAATAATATTCTTCTAACTCCTCTGGCAGAGGAGAGATGGCTCACTGTCCCCACCAGCCCATCTTCTCACTGTCAGTGGAAGGATACGAGCAGCTCAATAGTGACTGGCAGCACAGCTGCCCACACCAACTCAGAGATATGACAAGGACTCTACCCAGGGGGATCCCCGTCTCAGGCCTTCCTCGTATGGGCTGAAATCACTGCTAGAGAGAAGTTGGGCGCCCCGGGGTGACACGACTTGCTGCATAATGCTGTCATATGTGAGTCAGTGTCAGCCAGCACCTGCTACCCTGGAGCATGCCTGTGGGAAGGTGTGAGGCAGCAGGAATTGGGATATCTGGGTTCCCTGTTCCTAACCTTGCAGCATCCTTCTCTGCATCCTGGTGCAAGCAACTCTAGTTCCCTTCCCAGTAGCCCTGTCTGTCATTGCTGCTCACCTCAGGCCTCCCACTCAGGTATCCATCACTTGTCCTGCCCTCTGTGTTGATGGATGATCTATATATTGTCCCCCCACTTCTCTCTCTGGAATCACATATCTTCATTAAATGCTTCTTGGCCACAATAGCAGAACGTGGCAGTAGCCCACCCTCATCTCCTGGCTCTCACTGATCCTACACACCGAAGGCATTCACTGCATCTCTCTGCCTCCTCTCAGACTTTCCTAGGATGCAGGGGCCTGCTCAGTCAGTGCACAAGGCAGGCCAGAAGTGTCAGGGGGGCCAATGTCCTCAGCAACAGCCTTCAGCCAGTGATAAACTTGAGTTGATGAATGAGCACCAACTCTGCTGGTGCTTTCGCAGGTGCAGGTGAATTCTACCTCCATCCCCCAGAGCTGCCTGCCCAGATGGTTTAAGTGCACTGCCCCTGGCTTCAACCTGCACACCAATGTACCCCTGTTGGCTTCTTTCTCTCCCTTATGTCATTTCCCCATCCAGTGCTTCCTGAGATCACCTCTCAGTAGACTACCCCCACTGAAATTCTACTGAGGATCTGAGTCTGGAGGAGCCACTGATTCTATAGAATTACCCCAAGCCAGGCCCTGTGCTACCCAGGCCTTATACAGAGGAGTGTTTCTTCCTTTTTCCTGTCCATCTTTAGGATAGGGCCACCCTTGTCCTGGAAATAGGAGGCCAAGACCAGGAGGGAGTGGTCAACCATATCATGGTCTCTGAGGCACATGCCTCCTTTGTGTGGTGCTGTGATGAAGTTGCAGGTGAGGACTGGGGGCCTGGTTCTCACACCATGCCTGAGACCCCTCTTCTGAGCTATGTCTTGTCTTGAACCCTTTGCAGCCTCCTCTATCTCCTCTTGCCTCTTTTCAGCTATTCCCAGGCTTTTCAGAGGTTGTGCTCTGCCAGTGGTACAAGCCAGGAAACTTCCCTACTGCTCTGTCTCCATGGAGGTGGCCTAGTCCCTTGGAGACACCCATCTTGAAGAGGTGATAAGCTGAGGTCAGCAACAGTGGCTTCCTACATGAAGTTGATGTCTTGGGTCACGCTGGGTGTTACGTGAACAGCTTTGTCAACCAGCCAGACAGAAGCACTCAGTGCAGCTCCCGAGTCACTTTGGGCTGATTAATGAGGGTGCCGATGGGGTTTGTGAGGCATCTGTTGGCCCTCCCCACAAGAAGGTGCCCTGTAGTCCAAACCTCTTCTGTAACATCTGATAGGTGACATCCTTCAGACCCCAGAGTTGCCAACCACCACCAAAAGGGTTGGATCTTGTTTCTGTGTACTTCACCTGACCCACGGAGCCTTCTCCCTTATCAGTACCCAGGAGTTATTCCATGAGTGTTTGTGGCCCAGGTGTCCAACTCAGTCCCCCGTGCTGCTTGTGCAGCTGGACTTTCTATGCTTCTGTGACCAGGGCCTGTGCCCCTAACTGCCCTACCTTCCCCCTGTTCTCCATTCCCAGAGCTCTGCTTTCCAAGAACTGTTTGCCCATGTTGTAACTGAGTAGTCCTCTTTACTTAGAGCCAACAGATCAACATCGAACTCCCCCCAGGCAGGCTTACACCCCACATGAGGAAACCCCTATGATTGAGGGAGTGAATTCCTAAGGAATTCTAGCACTTGTGGTACAGACCTGGAGATGGGTGCAGGTGGGCTAAGCACATGAAACCCCTCAGTTCTGTCCGCTGTGGCAGTCTGCACTCTGTGCAGCCTGCTCTGGCAATGTGCATCTCCAGGCCAAGCAAACCATCAGGTACAGGACATTTTTGTACAGTGACACCATCTCTCTTGTCATAGATGTCAGTACTAATGCTTGGAGCACCTATCCCTCTAAATCCCATTTCAAATGCAAGGGCAGTACAGTTCCCAGAGGAAAGGGACAATCCCAGAGTGTCCCCGGAGTTAGCACTTGAGCATTCCTGAGGTGGGAGAGGCAAAGGTGAGGTGTTCTCTTTAATGTTCCTGGTAATCTTGAGTCATTCATTTTTGATGGAGAAGGCAGTTAACCTCCTACAACAGCAACAGCATGAAAGATGTGACACGGCATACCAATCTCTCATCTCACCCAGGGACCTGAAGTAGTTTCTATAATGATGTCAGGTGAAAACTCCTGGCCCCAAGAATAACCAAATTCAGAAAAGTCTGGGTCTGGTCATGCACAAGGCTTCTAAAAAGATGTCCTATGGAAATTCAATAGGTAATAGATTGAAAGGGCTTGGAGGGTTCTAGAAAAATCTAAAGAAAGATACTTCTAGACACTTGTTCTACTCCCATCATCCATACCATTTCTAGTGCCCAAATTTCCTGGACATTAGCAAGGACTGGGAGAAGAGGCCTATCAGCATGGTTCCCATCCCAGGTCACCAGGGAATGCACTTATCCACGTCCCTGCCCAGGTATCTTAGGTAGTGTTGCCAATGGCTGGTGTAAGAGAGACAATGCGGCATCACAGGTCCATGATTTATAATCTACACCGATTTCCACAAAAATAGGAAGGAGAAATGAAAGGTACTGTGGGATTCCAGAAGCTCTGGAGCATCCAAGCTCACCCTGACTCTTTTGATACTATGTAAATTATTTTCACAAATCCTCATTCTTAGTCCCCAGCCCACATACCTCCCTAAAGTACTCCTCAGACCTTCTTCAAAGATGGATCTAACAAAACAGGTTCAGCTCACCCTCTAAATCTAATTTATTTCATCTGCATGTTGATTTTCCTCATTATAATGCCATTTCTACAAGGTGTGATCCCCATTGTCAGGGCAATCAGGATGATGTATCTGCAGTTCAGCCTTCACTGAAATCTTTACTGAGTCAAACTCTCACCCTGTTCCTCCCTCATCCCACACTTGTGATCATGTGGATGTAAATGTTCTGGAGTTGCCACCACATTGACCTCCTTCCCCCACTCCTTGTGTCTGTTTCTCTACATCATGGCGACCTGTACATGTGTCCCTGAATTCAGGGACTTAATAGATTTTTTTTTTCTATTAGCAGCTCTTAACATATTTCTTTCTACCAAAACAACATATTCTCCTTCTGATCAATCCTGCCCACTCTATAGACACATCCTGGAAAGGGTTTTGAAATAAACTCATAAGAAAATTCGACTAACCTCCTAGAAGAAAAATCAACTCAATTCATGATGTCTTTTAAGTACTGAATGCCAGAAGATAATGGATTAGTAGTTGGAACATTTCAAGGACAAAGGTTATGATTCAAGAATGTTATGGTCTGACTAGATGCTATTCATGTCTGAAGGCAAAAGAAAGGTACTCTCAGATGTGCAGTTCAGACAGACCAGCTTCCTGCTCTTTCTTATTTGAAAGATAATGTGCCTTAAGTCACACTCCACCCAACTCAGAAATGTAGCAAAATAAATAACTTAGGAGAAGTTTTGTCATAAAAGAATATGCCATGAGATTCAAAATCAATTATAAAATTAAGCATATACTTAGAGTAACATGTTATAACTCAGTGACTATAAATTCTAAACCAGATAAAGGGGGAAAAGAGAGAAATGGAACTAAAGATTTAAAAATAATAATAAAAGAAAAATCAAAGCAAGGAATCATTAAGAACAGAAACAATGAAAAATTTAAAACCATAGAAAGTTAAAGGAAAAACTTCCAAATGAAAATGCGAAGACTCCCAGTTTGCATTAAAGGTTGATAATTAAATATCCTCTCCTCAAGCCCCGATCTTAGAAAATCTATCTTATGTTCTTAGCAATCTTCTCTTCAGATTCCATATTTTTTCCTTAAGCTACCTCAATCACGAGCAGTTTCAAGTATCTCCCAAGTACTGCCACTCTCACATTTATGGCTCCTACTTAGACCTCTGCTCTGATTTCCAGCCCATTTATCCGACTGCCTACAACTGCATTGAGTGCCGCACAGACAACTAGAACTCAAAATGTCAAAATCTAAATTCCTTGTCCTTCTTTGTCTACAGTCTTCCTCCCAAGATAGAACAAAATGCTGTTTCTCAACCAGTTTCTATATCCCAGTGGATGATACCCTCACTCATCCATGTGCGTAAGCCAATGATCCAGAGTACATCTTTGTCACCTCTTTCTCTTATAGAAACCTGGCCCAATCCCTCTCTAAATCCATATGGCTCTCTATCCTACATGTGTCTCAAATCCATTTACTTTTCTCCATCTCCATACAATGATTCCAACTCAAGATACTCTTATTCCTCAACCAGGCTCTCAGAATGACTTCCTAACTAGTCTCTCTAAATTCCTTTTTGCTCCCCTGGAACCTGTTTTCCATCCAAACACTAGAGTGATTTCTTTTCAAAATGTAGTTGGTGGTAATGTCAATCAGTGGTGTTTAAGTAAATATTTAACAAGCCCTGATTTATAGATTTTGCTGATTTCCATGGTGTAAAGTTAACAAGGATGGTTTCAATTGACCAGTTCAGTGACATTACAGAACAGAGTCAGGAAGAGATGCACAGCATGTGCTTGTGAACATCTGTCTCCAGCATATCACTGCTTGTAAACCCTCTGCTTAAAACTCTTAGCGACTTCTTGTTCCTTCTAGAATAAAAGTTCATGTCCTCAGCAGGACCTAAAAGAAGCCTACTGGCCTTTCCAGCCTCAATTCATAACCCATTTGTTCTGAGTCTCTGTGCCTAGCCCCACCAGCTGGTAACAGGCTCCTTCCTGCCATGGGTTATCCATATGGATGCTCCTCAGTGCCTCTCTTGTCCCTAGCCTAGTTAACAAACACATCCTTCAGAGATGAGCCCAAAGTTCCCTTTCCTATTGAAGTCTTTCCTCAACACTCCACCAAACTAAGTCATTCCATCATAAATTTTTGTGACACTTAATAGCTCACATCATGCCATAAAACATATAGCACTATTATAATTTTATGTATATTTATGAAATTATTGATTAATGTCTATCTTTCATACTGCAGCTTAATTTCTATGAGGAAAAGCACCATATTTGTTTTATGACCACCATTGTATTTCTTAGTGCCTAACACTTGGCCTCATATGAAGTACTCAATAAATTTTTGATGAATGAGGGAATGAAAAGACATATACTTAAAGCCAAATGTCCCAAGGAGGTTAAGGGAAAAGGAATGAGCAAAAATCTATTAGTCAAAAACAAAAAAGAAAGCAAATATAGCGGTTTTAGAGACAAAGTAGATTTTAAAGTAAAAACATTTAATGAGATAAAAGGGAGGTCATTTTATGGTGATAAAATCCATAAAGACAATACAGTGACCACCAAGTTTTATGGACCAAATAACACAACAACAGCCATCACTGGTAGTAATAGAAGGAAAAGTGCAAGCACAGTTTTATTGTAAGAACTTAACATGCCAATAGATCTGAACGGAAAGGACAGAAACAACCCTAGAGCACATATGTTAGCCAACTTTTCATTGCTCTGACAAAATACCGAGAAAAACACTTAAAGAAGGAGAGAGTTATTTTGGCTCATGGTTTTAGAGGTCTCAGTTCATAGTCAATCAACTCCATTGCTTGCCTGTGGTAAGGCAGAACATCATGGTAGAAGGGCATGGTGAAGGAAAGCTACTCACCTAGTGGCAACTGGGAAGCAGAGACAGAGAGAAAGGGGCCAGGGACAAGATATAGTCTCCAAAGTCATGCCCCCAATGACCTCCCTGTGGTTCTACTTTCCACAGTTTTTACCACCCCCCAATAACCTATTCAACTCTTAATCTCTCAGTGAATCAATCAATTCATTGATAAAGTCAGAGCCCTCATGATCCAATCATTTCCTCAAATTCCCACCTCTGAACATTGCTGCATTGGGAAATAAGCCTTTAACACTTGGGACATTGGAGATTCAAAGCATAGCAACAGGATACTAACCCAAGATAGTATTTCCTAACCAAAGACTTTCTTCCTTAAATGTGAGGAAAGGATAGATAATTTTCAGATGGCAGTGGGGGAAATGATTATTTGTCTTAAAAAGAAGGGATCGCCCTATGTGCCAGTTGCTTTCCACAAAGCATTCTCAGAGGACGTTAACAGCCATAACAGGAAAAGGGTCATGGAGTCCATAAACGTAGGAGACAGTGTGTTAATCAACGTTAAACAGGTTTCTTTATTGCAGGACTTTAAAATTTTTGGCGCTATCTTGCTCTGTACAATTCTGAGAGGGACATATAGCCATACCATTCCCAGAATTACTGGACTAGAGAGTATTTCATGAGACTCATTCATGTTCCACAGAAATCACGTATGAAGCAATGGCTTAAAATGCCAAATAAAATCATTTAAAAACCTCAAATAAATATGAGTAGATGTTTTCATGCTTTTGCTCAGGAGAATGAGGATTCAAAGAAAGAAGACATAATTAGGGAAAATGTTGCTATATTTGGAAAGACATAAAATCTTTAAACTTCTGAATATCAAAAGACAAGTGAAAAATTGGGGGTAGCTAGGAAAGAATTTATAAAAAGCTTTCAGTAATCAATAAAAAGATGACCATCCACGCACAGAAGTTTCTAAAGATCATAAGCAGAGTACATATCCACTCACATCTATCTACCCTATGCATGATCATTAAATGTTGGAAAGTTGCCAGGCCTCCCTAATAATCAAAAGAAGGCAAATTAAAACAGGAAGGTGACATTTAAGCTGAGACCTGCTTTGACTATGGAATTGGCAATTTTTAATGATGAAATTCAGTTTTAGCAAAGGTAGAATGAAATGGGAATGCTCAAATGTAGCCAATGGGAATATAAAATAGTCCCAACTCTGTGTCCAGTCATTTGGCAATACCTATTTGTCAAACCTCCTTTGGGGGAAAAAAAAATGTCTTTGATTCAGTAATTCCACATCAGGCAATTTATAGCAAAGCCAAAACAAAAAATCAGCAATTGCTTAAAGATTTATGTAGAAGGATGTTTACTATAGCCTTGTTTATAATAATGGAAGTACTAGAAGAAGCCCAATGTCAAGCAGTGATTGGTTAAAGAAATTATGATATGTGCTATACAATGAGATATTATTCAGTCACTAAAAATTATGACTTGAGGAAATATTCACAGAAAGAATGTTAAGTTTAAAAGCATGATGTAAAACTTCTTCCAGATTCCAATTTTGTAAAAATACATATGTATATTTATGTAACTGGAAAAGACTAGGGTGAAATATACCCAAATGTTGAGTGATTCTCTCTGGAAAACATTCCATTTATTTTCTAACCATCCCCCACAGCTCTGCATCTAATCCAGCAACCAAGTCTGATCAACTCGACTTTCAAAACACAGCCTGAATCTTGTCTGCTTCTCCTCGTCCCCACCACTCTGCCCTAGTCAAAGCCACCATCATCTTTCATCCTGACAAACATAAAAGCTGCTCACTCATTGGTCTCCCTCCCTCCTTTTTTGCACCATTATGGTCCAATCTCCATGCCATTGCCAGAGTCATCTGTTTCCAATGGAAATCAGATTACATTATCTCCTGCTTGAAACACTCCAAAGCTCTCCCATAACACCTTGAATAAAACCCAAAGCTCCTCCCCGGCTATGGGTTTGAGGTCCCTGAAAGTCCACCTACCTGACCTCATCTCCAGCCATCTTCCTCTCCAGCTGTGCTTCATTTCAGCCTCTCTGTCTCACACCCCTACTCTGGCCTTTGCAGTTCTAGCTATTTCTTCTCCCTGGGTGCTCCCCTCACTCTTTACACAACTAACCCTTTGTCAGGTCTCAGCTTAAATGTCACCTCCTCCAAAGGACTTGCTGATCACCCAAAGTAGCCATCCTGTCATTACCTATCAAATCAATTTAAATCTCTGCCTAGCACTCGTGACCATCTGTTTTTTTTCTTATATGTTGATTTATGTATTGTCTAAATGTCCCCCACTGGAATATACAATTCATCCCCGCCTGCTATCTCACTTAGAACTCCACCTGGCACTTAGTTGGCAATAAATGCTTGCTGAATGAATGGGTCAGAAAATGAAACTGAAAAGGTATCATCAAAACTGAAAAACGTAAATCATGACAGACAACTTAACCAATGGTCTTCAAAAAATCAAATACCATACTCTGGTAAACCTCCAGGCTTAAAGGAGTGCCCTGTCCTTGCATGGGTGCCCCACTGCTAGTAAGTGGATAATCCCTCCCCTGTCTTACCTACCAGACCAGAAAATGACATTAATGGGGATGGGCAGGTGGAATGGATTTGCACGGTGTCCCCTGCTTTAGAAACAAATAGGACTATTAAGCTTTTGCTGGTCTCTGGGGAGCTCATCTAGGTTTCAGTGAATTCCAATGAGCTTCAGTTTTAAACAGGCTAGATTTCAGCTCTGGCAGCTTAGGTTTCCTTTGCATTACAACACCTGGAATTTCTCTTTGTGACAGCCTGAGGAATCAAGGGCAGAGAAGATAGTGTGACCAGGTGCCTTTAAGTGAGTTAGAACCCAAGAAGTAGTCTCCAGTCTCTCTGTAAGCTTAAAATATCTGGCCAATGATACACACAGCAGGGCACAAAAGCAAATGAAAACTTGCCAGATTTAATTTTGTGGTTTTGGCTATACCATAAGGATACCTAACAAACACCAATTTTTTTTATTTTGGTGTGGGATAAATTTGAATCCAAGACTGCTATGTGAAGGTCACTTAACTGGTGAATGGGCCTAGTCAATCACCCAGAATCCCAT
Organism: Sciurus vulgaris; assembly: GCF_902686455.1. NCBI lineage: Eukaryota > Metazoa > Chordata > Mammalia > Rodentia > Sciuridae > Sciurus > Sciurus vulgaris. The sequence continues at coordinate 31,909,857 of NC_136466.1, read as the reverse complement.
TTCACAGTGGTTTCCATTTAACTTTGGAATACCAGATCTCCAAGGGACAGATTTCTGCCTACTTTGTTCACCATTGAATCCCTGGTGCCTTGAACATCACATGGCAGATGCTAAATCAATAACTGTCAAATCATACAGGAGTAGTATTTGCCCCATTTAGTGAGCACTCAGCATCTACCTTACCCATCCAATGCTCACCGTAACTCAAACACTTCATTCTCACACTACTGCTGTCAGGTTGGTTCTTCTAAGGGATCCCTAGAAAATTAGGCACTATGAATCTTTCATGCAGCCCATGTCCATTTGAAAAGTTGGAGTTTCTTTCCTTTGGAGGATGTTGTCTGTTCTGTTCTTCATTGTGTTGAGTGAATATTGTGGAGAGGCAAAAGTGTCTGTGAAGAGAACCTCTCTCTTTTGGCTGCCATGTTTATACAAACATGAAAGCACCATTGATCATGGAATTGGTATGTCTTGGTTTAGATTCCATCTCTTCTACTAATCTGCATGAACTTGGACAAGTCACAACCTCTCTGAGCCTCAGTTTACTTGTCTATTAAAAGATGATCATGAAACCATCCTTGCCCGGCTCCCATGGGAGAATAGTGGAGTGCCAATGAAAGAAAGGTATAACTGGACCTTTAAGATTTCTGTTACTCCAAATTGTTATTTGTGTTAACTCTCAACTGAGGGAGCACACCTATGTTGGGCTCAGTTTGGTATCTGTCCCTGGGTACTTGGTGAGATTTTGCATATAAATGAGTTATTCCATATAATGTTTCCAAAATATGTTCACTTAGTAAGCATTCAATAAATGTTAGGATTGCTTGTAAAAATCTCCAAGGGGAGGTTTCAAGATGGCGGCCTAGAGGGTGGCTGCATTTCATGTTGCTCCAGGACTCAAGATTCAAAAGAGGAGATATTGAGAGACTTGGGACCAACTCAAAGCAGCCGGGTGAGTCTCTCCCGTTGGGGAGGCGTCCCGGATGGGACTGTAGTCCCGGAACGCAGGGAACTCTGTGAAGTAGAGCTGCCGGCGAGACGCCCCTCCCCCCCGCTGGAGCAGTGAACATGGACAACTGGGAGCGTCGTAGAGGAGACGCTCAGCACAGCGCTCGGACTCAGAGCAACCACTGGGGCTCCAGTGGCTGCCCAGGGGAGGAGCGGCGAGGAGAGCTGTGTGGACTCAGAACACCCGGGCTTGCCCTGAGGAGGAGGAGGAGGAGCGTGGCCGCTTGGATTTGGAGTGGCTATACCAGAGCTACAGACGATTGCCAGAGGAGAAGCTGCTCAGCGAGCTGTTTGGACTTAGAGCGACCGCTTCTGAACACCGGGGCCTGCCCTGAGGAGGAGGAGGAGGAGGAGCGCGGCTGCTTGGATTCGGAGTGACTACACCAGAGCTACAGGCGGTTGCCGGAGGAGAAGCTGCGCAGCGAGCTGTTTGGACTTAGAGCGGCTGCTTCCGAACACTGGGGCCTGCCCTGAGGACAAAGAGGAGGAGGAGCACGGCCACTTGTATTCGGAGTGGCTATACCAGAGCTACAGGCGGTTGCCAGAGGAGGGGCTGCGTGGTGAGCTGTTTGGACTCAGACCACTTCTGAACACCAGGGCCTGCCCGGAGGAGTAGGAGGAGGAGAAGGAGGAGCGCGGCGGGTCGTTTGGACTCGCAGTGACTGCTTTAGAGCTCCAGGCGGCTGCTCAGAGGAGGAGGCGATTGGTGAGTTGTTTGGACTTAAAGCAACCACTCCTGAACACAGGGGGGGCTGCCTGGAGGAGAAGCGTGGTGGGTCACTTGGTCTCGAGTGGCCGCACCAGAGCTCCAGGCGGCTGCCCAGAGGACGCGTGCAGCGGGTCACGTGGATTCAGAGCCACTCAGAGTGACCGCTCCTGAACACCCGGGGGGTTACCTGGAGGAGGAGGAGGAAGGGGGAGGGTCATTTCGACTCGGAGTGATTGATTGCCCCGGGCTACAGGTGGTTGGTGGGAGGAGGAGGCACGCAGTGAGTTGCTTGGACTCCTAGTGACTGCACCAGAATACTGGGCGGCTGTCTGGAGGAAGAGGCGTGTGGCGGGTCTCTGGGACTCAGAGTGATTGTATGGGGCCCCAGGTGGCTGCTCAGAGGAGGGGCCGCATAGCCGGGCGATTAGGTGCAGAGCAGGGTCCAAGGATCTAGGAGGCTTCTTGGTGGAAGAGCCGCACAGAGACACGCTTAGGGGTGGAGCAAAGGTTCCAGGACTGTGGGCAGATTCTCTGAGGAGGGGCAGCCTAAGGAGATTCATCTGCGAAGGGTGAGGCTCCCAGGCCCAGGAGGTAGGGCCGGGCCCCTGGGAACTTTGCAGAGGAAGGCAGCCCAGCCCAGGCGGTAGCTGTAAATTGAGGGGAACCTCTAGGAGGGAACTGACCAGCGAGACCTCCCCACCGGGTGAGTCTTCCCTGCCAGGTGAGGTTTCCCCACTTGGACGGTAAAACCAGAGACACAGGCCCAAACAGACCTTGCCTCAGCCCGCAGCCTAGTTCCCCTTTGGATGACCATTGGTCAACAAGTGGAGGCACCTCTGCCCACTAGCAGGGAATATACCCCACTTGAAGGCCACCACTCCTAGAGAGGCAGCTTCCTTGTGGAGCACCGCATTATCAACTTCCTCCAAGACTTCAGCCTACTGAAGGCTAAGAGGGGATATATATAGAAATCTTCAGGGACACTGTAAGTCAATAGAGGAAATCTGCAATATCTCAGCGGTCCACTGATACCTGAACAATATGAGAAAACAAGGAAAGAAAATGCTGCAAACAAATCTAGATGTTACATCAATAAAACCCAATGACAGCATGGCAGAAGAAACGACAGAAAAGGAGTTCAGAATGTACATAATTAAAATGATCAGGGAAGCAAATGATGAGATGAAAGAGCAAATGCACGCACTGAATGATGAGATGAAAGAGCAAATGCAGGCATTGAATGATCGCACCAATCGACAGTTAAAAGAGCAAATACAGGAAGCAAAAGATCACTTCAATAAAGAGTTAGAGATATTGAAAAAAAAAAACAAACAGAAATCCTTGACATGAAGGAAACAATAAACCAAATTAAGAACTCCATAGAAAGCATATCCAGTAGGATAGAACACCTGGAAGACAGAACCTCAGACATTGAAGACAAAATATTTAACCTTGAAAACAAAGTTGAACAAACAGAGAAGATGGTAAGAAATCATGAACAGAATCTACAAGAACTATGGGATATCATGAAAAGGCCAAATTTAAGAATTATTGGGATTGAGGAAGGCTTAGAGAAACAAACAAAAGGAATGAACAATTTATTCAATGAAATAATATCAGAAAATTTCCCAAATCTGAAGAATGAAATGGAAAATCAAGTTCAAGAGGCTTATAGGACTCCAAATACACAAAATTACAACAGACCCACACCAAGGCACATTATAATGAAAATGCCTAACATACAAAATAAAGACAGAATTTTAAAGGCTGTGAGAGAAAAGAACCAAATTACATTCAGGGGAAAACCAATACGGATATCAGCAGATTTTTCAATCCAGACCCTAAAAGCTAGAAGGGCCTGGAACAACATTTTTCAAGCCCTGAAAGAAAATGGATGCCAACCAAGAATCTTATACCCAGCAAAACTTACCTTCAAATTTGATGATGAAATAAAATCCTTCCATGATAAACAAAAGCTAAAAGAATTTACAAAAAGAAAGCCAGCATTACAGAACATTCTCAACAAAATATTCCATGAGGAAGAGATGAAAAACAAAGAAGCAAATCAGCAAAGGGAGGAATTATCCTAAAGGAATTGTCAAATAAAGGAGGAACCAAGTTGTGTCAAATAAATAAATAAATAAAATTTTTAAAATGAACCAAATGACCGGGAAAACAAATCATATCTCAATAATAACCCTGAATGTTAATGGCCTGAATTCATCAATCAAAAGACATAGACTGGCAGATTGGATTAAAAAGAAAGATCCAACAATATGTTGCCTACAAGATACTCACCTTATAGAAAAAGATACCCATAGACTAAAGGTGAAAGGATGGGGAAAAACATACCATGCACATGGACTCAGCAAAAAAGCTGGAGTATCCATCCTCATTTCAGACAATGTGGACTTCAAGCCAAAGTTAGTCAGAAGGCATAAAGAAGGTCATTTCATACTGCTTAAGGGAAGCATAAATCAGCAGGATATAACAATCATAAACATCTATGCCCCAAACAGTGGCTCATCCATGTATGTCAAACAAATCCTTCTCAATTTCAGAAACCAAATAGACCATAACACAATAATACTAGGTGATTTTAACACGCCTCTCTCACCACTGGACAGATCTTTCAGACAAAAATTGAACAAAGAAACCATAGATCTCAATAACACAATCAATAATTTAGACTTAACGGACATTTATAGAATATACCATCCAACCAAGAGTGAATACACTTTCTTCTCAGCAGCACATGGATCCTTCTTTAAAATAGACCATATATTATGCCACAAAGCTAATGTTAGCAAATACAAGAAGATAGAGACACTACCATGTATTCTATCAGATCATAATGGATTGAAGTTAGAAATAAATGAAAGAGTAAAACACAGAAACTATTCCAACATCTGGAGATTAAACAATATGCTATTATATGATGAATGGATAACAGAAGATATTAGGAAGGAAATTAAAAAATTCTTAGAGGTAAATGAGAACAAAGAAACATCATATCAAAATCTCTGGGACACTATGAAAGCAGTACTTAGAGGGAAATTTATTTCATGGAGCGCATTTAATAAAAGAAGTAAAACTCAACAAATAAACAACCTAACACTACAGCTCAAAGCCCTAGAAAAAGAAGAACAGACCAGCACCAAAAGTAGTAGAAGACAGGAAATAGTTAAACTCAGAGCTGAAATCAATGAAATTGAAACAAAAGAAACAATACAAAAAATTGACAAAATAAATAGTTGGTTCTTCGAAAAAATAAACAAAATTGATAAACCTTTAGCCACACTAACAAAGAGAGGACGAGAGAAAACCCAAATCACTAAAATTCGGAATGAACAAGGAAATATCACAACAGACAGGATTGAAATACAAAACATAATTAGAAGCTATTTTGGAAATCTATACTCCAACAAAATAGAAAATTTCGAAGACATCAACAGGTTTCTAGAGACATATGAATTGCCTAAACTGAACGAGGAGGACATACACAATTTAAATAGACCAATTTCAAGTACTGAAATAGAAGAAGTCATCAAAAGCCTACCAACAAAGAAAAGTCCGGGACCAGATGGGTTCTCAGCCGAGTTCTACAAAACCTTTAAGGAAGAGCTCATTCCAATACTTCTCAAAGTATTCCATAAAATAGAAGAGGAGGGAACCCTCCCAAACTCATTCTATGAAGCCAATATCACACTGATACCTAAACCAGACAGAGACTCATCAAGGAAAGAAAATTTCAGACCAATATCCTTAATGAACATCGACACAAAAATTCTCAACAAAATTTTAGCAAATCGCATACAAAAACATACTAAAAAGATAGTGCACCATGATCAAGTGGGTTTCATCCCAGGGATGCAAGGTTGGTTCAACATCAGGAAATCAATAAATGTCATTCACCATATCAATAGACTTAAAGTCAAGAATCACATGATTATTTCAATAGAGGCAGAAAAAGCATTTGATAAAATTCAGCACCCCTTCATGCTCAAAACACTAGAAAAAATAGGGATAGCGGGAACATTCCTTGACATTGTAAAGGCCATTTATGCTAAGCCCATGGCTAATATCATTCTAAATGGTGAAAAACTGAAAGCATTCCCCCTAAAAACTGGAACAAGGCAGGGATGCCCTCTTTCACCACTTCTATTCAACATCGTTCTTGAGACTCTGGCCAGAGCAATTAGACAAACCAAAGAAATTAAAGGGATACGAATTGGAAAAGAAGAACTCAAACTATCCCTGTTCGCTGATGACATGATTATATATTTAGAGGAACCTGGAAATTCCACCAGAAAACTCTTAGAACTCATAAATGAATTCAGTAAAGTAGCAGGTTACAAGATCAATGCTCATAAATCCAACGCATTTTTATACATAAGTGATGAATCTTCAGAAAGAGAAATTAGGAAAACTACCCCATTCACAATAGCCTCGAAAAAAATAAAATACTTGGGAATCAATCTCACAAAAGAGGTGAAAGACCTCTACAATGAGAACTATACAACACTAAAGAAAGAAATTAAAGAACACCTTAGAAGATGGAAAGATCTTCCATGTTCTTGGATAGGAAGAATTAATATTGTCAAAATGGCCATACTACCTAAAGTGCTATACAAATTCAATGCAATTCCAATTAAAATCCCACTGACGTACCTTACAGAAATAGAGCAAGCAATTATGAAATTCATCTGGAAGAATAAGAAACCCAGAATAGCTAAAGCAATCCTTAGCAGGAAGAGTGAAACAGGGGGTATCGCAATACCAGATCTTCAACTCTACTACAAAGCAATAGTAACAAAAACGGCATGGTATTGGTACCAAAATAGAAAGGTAGATCAATGGTACAGAATAGAGGACACGGACACAAACCCAAATAAATACAATTTTCTCATACTAGACAAAGGGGCCAAAAATATGCAATGGAGAAAAGATAGCCTCTTCAACAAATGGTGCTGGGAGAATTGGAAATCCATATGCAACAGAATGAAAGTAAACCCATATCTCTCACCATGCACGAAACTAAACTCAAAATGGATTAAGGACCTCGGAATCAGACCAGAGACCCTGCAGATTATAGAAGAAAAAGTAGGTCCAGATCTTCAACATGTCGGCTTAGGACCAGACTTCCTTAACAGGACTCCCATCGCACAAGAAATAAAAGCAAGAATCAACCACTGGGATAGATTCAAACTAAAAAGCTTTCTCTCAGCAAAGGAAACTATCAGCAATGCGAAGAAAGTGCCTACAGAGTGGGAGAATATCTTTGCCAATCATACTTCAGATAGAGCACTAATCTCCAGAATCTATAAAGAACTCAAAAAACTCTACTCCAAGAATTCAAATAATCCAATCGACAAATGGGCTAAGGAAATGAATAGACACTTCACAGAAGAAGATCTACAAGCAATCAACAAACACATGGAAAAATGTTCAACATCTCTAGTAATAAGAGAAATGCCACCCTAATAATCAAAACCACCCTAATATTCCATCTCACCCCAATTAGAATGGCGATTATCAAGAATACGAGCAACAACAGGTGTTGGAGAGGATGTGGGGAGAAAGGTACACTCATACATTGCTGGTGGGGTTGCAAATTAGTGCAGCCACTCTGGAAAGCAGTGTGGAGATTCCTTAGAAAACTTGGAATGGACCCTCCATTTGACCCAGCTATCCCACTCCTAGGCCTATACCCAAAAGACTTAAAATCAGCATACTACAGAGATACAGCCACATCAATGTTCATAGCTGCTCAATTCACAATAACCAGACTGTGGAACCAACCGAGATGCCCTTCAATTGATGAGTGGATAAAGAAACTGTGGTATATATATACAATGGAATATTACTCAGCCATAAAGATTGATAAAATTATGGCATTTGCAGGCAAATGGATGAAATTGGAGAATATCATGCTAAGTGAGATAAGCCAATCTCAAAAAGCCAAAGGACGAATGATATCGCTAATAAGTGGTTGATGACACATAATGGGGGGGAGGGAAGGGTTAGTGTTAGTGTTAGAGTTAGGGTTAGGGAGGGGGGCAAGTATGGAGGAAGGAAGCACTGTATAGAGGGAAAAGAGGGGTGGGAGGGGTGGGGGAAGGGAAAAAATAACAGAATGAATCAAACAACATTACCATATGTAAATTTATGATTACACAAATGGTATGTCTTTACGCCATGTACAAACAGAGAAACAACATGTATCCCATTTGTTTACAATAAAAAAAAAAAAAACCTCCAAGGATTCCTTCTGGACGCTGAACCAATTTTTATCTAGATCCAGGTGGTCAATGAGATTGTGTGTGTGTGGTATTCAGGTATTGACTGATGTGTAACAAATTATGGCAAAATCTAGCAGCTTAAAACAACCACCACTGGATCACATTTCTTAAATGTCAAATTTGAAACATGAACAGGGCTCAGCTGGGTGCTTGTTTTGCTCCATGTAGCATCTACCAGGGTATACTAATGTCAGTAGTGTCCCAGTATTGGCTGAGCTATACTTGAGGATCCTAGGCAGTATCACTGGTGTGTCCAGCAACTTCGCAGAGCTAGATGGAAGGCTGGGCTCAGCTGCACATGTACTCTCCCCCCACACACCCCCATGTAGTCTTAGAGCATCTTCACCTGGTCTCTCCTACAGGGTAGTCAGTCCTCTTACATGGTGGCTGTGGTCCAAGATCGGGGGTTCTAAGAGGCCCATGTGGAAAATGCAATGTTTCTTAGCCTCAAAAGTCAAGGTCATGACTGTCACATTCTCTTGGCCAAACAAGTTGAGAATTAGAGTCTGCCTCTCAGAGGGAAGAGCATCAGAGAATGTGTTGATCTCTTTCATCTACCACATGTGGTAACACTGATCTTTTGGTAGTAGTACCTGGAGTAATGAGAAACCATGAGGTCATACCTAGGCTCTGTGGGGAAGAGCATGGTGATTTCCCTTGTCTGCTATGAAGTGGGGCATCCCATATCTGCCATCTCAGATGTAGAACTTTCTGCCTGAGAGTACACATTGTGTCCTCTCTCCTGTGTGCTTCCCATCAACAGTCCACCTGATCGCATTTAATTATTGTTCACTAGAGAGTAGTATAGGAAATTTTATTGTTCACCACTACTTTACAGTAATAGTGGGAACTTAGATCTGTTTTGGGAATCCATGTCTTTATAAGATGCCCTTGTGAGGCCCTTTCTAGAGAATTCACCAGTCACCCTCTATAACTTTGCCAAGTTAGGGTTGGCAACTAGGCATCTCTCTCTTTAATAATGGGTTCCTCAATAAATAGACACGTAAGAACATGAACGATTGTTACTAATTCCACCAAATGGATTCATGTTGAAAAGTACATCAAAAATGTGAGAGAGAAAGGGAAGCAGGAAGGCAGGAAGAAGCAAACCAATCTGTTCATAATTTTGGAAAACCATATTTCACTTTTGTTCTATAAAGTAAAATTTTGACATGGCGAGTTTGTCCAAAGCAACACACATGGTGAGCTAAGGCATGCCTGAACAGCTGTTCCTCCACTTTTGTTCATTCACCAGTACATCTGCAACCAAACTTGTAAGGGCTCCAACTTGACCATTCTGCCCCCACATCCTGCTGAGATGAAAGTGATGAACTAGAGACTTTATGTTCATTTCCATGGCAACAAATATCACTGTCCTAGGGCCACTCCTCCAACCCTTTGCAAATGCCACTTTGCTATTAAGCCCAACCCCTGGGAGGTGGTGGACTATATGCAGAAGCAGTGAGACCCACCCCACAGGGCCCTGCCAACTGGAACAGGATGGCCTCAGAAGGAGAATGTCTGCATGCTCACACAAACAGCAGGTGAAACAAAGACAATTAACTAAGTTGGTTTTTCTCCAATTGTTTCTTCTCTTGTAAAGTTTACCCCTAGTGTGAAAATCTCACTTCCAACCTAGATTCCACACCCAGGTAGCTTTATATCTAGAGACTGGAAATTGGTTGGACAAGGAAAAATTGCACCTCACATTTCTCAAGTGCTTTATATATCTTGTAACTGTCCAATATTTCTCAAGTACTAATTATGAGCATTTATTTACAGCTCACGTCTCAAATGCTCATGGTATGCAGTGTGTGTCTGCAACCAATGACTTGCCATTAATCAATAATCAGAGATGTGAAAACAAGGATGTGTGAACTATGCTGTAGACCCAATTATCCTGAAATAGAACAGAATGGAGTTTCTCCTCTAATTGAGTTGCATCTTGGTATGGAGTGAGCTGATGGGTTGTGGGAGGTCACAGAGGATGTTGACCTCAGGCAGAAAGTGACCACCTCATAGGGGACAAATTCCTAACTTACCAGGACCTATCCTCCTTACCATAGGCAATTGGAGGAGTCCAGAAACCCATAATACAGTGTATTCATCAGCTTCACATCGCTGTGACCAAAATACCTGACAAGAACGATTTAGAGGAGGAAAAGTTTATTTGGGGTCCACAGTTTCAGAGGTGGATTCAGAGGTGATTGACCAACTCAATTGTTCTGGGACTGAGGCGAGGTAGAATATCATGGCAGAAAGGTGTGATGGAAGAAAGCTGCTCAGCTCATGACAACCAGAAGAGAGAGATAGTGAGAGAAGCAGCAGCCAGAGACAAGATATAATCCCCAAAGCATGCCCCCACTGACCTACTTCCTCCAACCACAGCCCACCTGACTACAATTACCACCCAGTAATCCATTAAATTATTAATCCATCAGATGGATTAGTCCACAGATTAGGTTACAGCTCTCCTAATCTATTCATTTACCTCTGAACTTTCCTGCATCATCTATCATATTAGTTTATTGGGGGGCACTCATATTCAAACCATAACAACTGCAAATGGTCTAAAAGTCCTCAGAGTTTAGGAGCCTGGGAACCTACAATTAAGAGCACAACTCCTAATTTTGAAGAAGGCGTTTTCTGGAAGAAGACTGGGCTTAGCATTAGCCCCCGACTTGATGTCATCTCTGAGTCTGACTGTTTTCACAGCTTAACTGTTTCTCCCCCTTATCCTTCAGGTAAAGATCATGAGCTCAAGCTCTGGTCCCAGGCAGTCCTGAGATAGAGTCTCACTCTGCCTGTTTTCCCACATGTGAAGTGGGAATGATACAACCTATCTTGTGAGATTGTTGTGACCCTGAAATGAGTTCATGTCTGTTTTAGTCAGCTTTTTCACTGCTGCGACCAAAAGACCTGATGAGGACAATTTTCAGGAGGAAACATTTATGCTGAGGCTCATGGTTCCAGAAGTCTCAGGCCATGATGGCCAACCCTATTGCTCCATGCCAGAGATGAGGCAGAACATCATGGTGAAAGGGCATGGCAGAGGAAAATAGGTCAGGATGTCACACAAGGAAGCAGAGAGAGAGAGAGAGAGCTTCACTCATCTGGACAAAATATGTACCCCAAAGGCAGGCCCCCACCCCCAGGGGACCTACCTCCTCCATTCAACTGTAGCCACCTGCCTATCGTTACCATTCAGTTAATTCTTACCAGAGGATTAATGGACTGTTAGGTTAAAACTCTCATAACCCAATTATTTCACCTCTAAATTTTCTTGCATTGTCTCACACATGAGTTTTGGGGGGACACCACATATTAAACCATAACAATGTCCACAGGGCGCTTTGCATGGAACCTGCCACTCAGTAAGAGCTCAGCCCACATCAGGACCATCAGCATCCCTCAAGTAATGACTCTGTGGGCGATGGGCTTCCTGAATGCAGACTGCCACTGATGTGGGCCATCGAGGGGCAAACCAGAACCCAGGTTGAAGCTCTCCACAGAAGAGATTACTCTTGAGGTTACAGTCAATGTAAACGTCATTGTTAATTATATTTTTAGCCACTTGTATCCATAGGAGCTTACCACTAAAATCAGAGAGAGCAAGCTGAAATCCCTTTGTATATAAGATGACTGTGGCTCATTTTTGAAAACCCAGAGCTAAGACTTAAGGAAACTGCTCAGAAGGAAGACATTTGCCTTTCACATGGTAACAGGAGATGGTGGCCTGGTATCTCAGAGTTTACTCTGTCAAAAATGAAGCAAATAGAGGGGCAGGGACAGCCCCCTTCATTTTGTGCCACTGCATGCCAGCCCTGTGCTGGGGACTTAGACATACATCAAAAAAAAAAAAAAAAAAAAAAAAAAAGCTTTTTAAGTTCATGTTAGTGGTCATGGCCACAGAGAAAGGGACAGCCCAGAATGAGTAAGCCCTCATCAATGTCTAGAGTCCAGGAAAGGGTTGCTCCTGCAGAGTGAAGACAGGAGGCCCCTGTGGTCACCTCTGGTCCTGTTCAGTTGCTTCCGCTGTTTGGCCACCTGGTGCTCAGGGCCTTGGGTTCTGTGGCTGCCAAGCAGAGCACAGCATCAATGCCTCAGTTCACAGGTCTCGTGCTCTAGGAAGTCCTTGGCAGATGCCTCACTGTGGACAGCTGGAGCCAAGAATGGACCTGCCCCCACCCTCTGTCGTCCCCGTTGTGTCAGCTCTGGGCCAGTGGGCCCCACAAGCCTATCCAGCAAGGCCCTGGGCAGGCCCCACCTAGCGTCCCGTTGGAGGTGGTAGTGGTGGGAGCTCAGCAAAAGTGCCAGCTCAAGGACCCGGGGACACACCAGAGAGTCATAGATCACAGCCCAGGTCCTTCTTCTGCCATGACACATGTGACAGATTACATCGCAGTGCACCAGAAGTCCTGCCCGGCTCGTCACATGTTGAGTGCAATCCCATTTATATACACGCTATGTTTTCCAGAGAACAAGTGGGGGAGAGTGAAATTATTACTGGGATAAATTTATATCCACTCAAAATTCTTTATCTTCAAGGTAACTTATTCCCAGTGTGGCACCCCTTGGACACTGTTACACACTTCAACTAAGGGGAATTGATGTCTGCTTTTAGAGGGTAACTCTTCTCCCACTAAGGACTTCAGGAGAATTCTTGGTGTAACTGTCTCCCAGGTATGCATGTGCTCTGCCCTCCTCCTCTCTCCACCTATGCATAACCAATTCTACCAAAAGTTTCTGCCGTGTAACAAAGGTCCTGTGCACCTCCCCAGAGAGACAGGAACCCCTGTACTTCTCTAGAACCATATGGTCAGATAAAACTTCTGAGGGTGTGTTACCCTCAGCACAGGTAGTAGGAAAGTCCTGGATCATCTTTCTGGATCAGCAAAGACTCTTTCAATTACCGAGACTGTAGCCCTGTGGGGCTTCTCAGTGAGTAGGACCACAGCCCCATAACTACTAAAGAGAATCCTGGATGTGGGGGCCAAGGGTCTGCATTTTACCCCTGCTTCCTCCCCCAGCTATGAGCACGAATGGCTGGAAGCACAGAGAGGAGCTGTCTGAGCATCACTCCTGTCCCTGAGCTGCAGACCTGCAAGCTTCCCTGACCCTCAGTAGAGTCCAGTGGCTCTCTGGGCTTGGGCTGCCTCAAGAAGAGAGGAGTCCTTCAGATGGGGAAATGCAAGTTCCTAACAAGGACAAACAGAGCTCAATTGCCAGTGGGGCTCCTTCCACTCAGGTTTGTGGCTTCATTCCTTGAGAATGGGGTACAGGCTGCAGATACTGATAAAATGAGGGCCCTTCTAGTTCCTGAGAACCTTCTGGTGGCCCCAGAGTGCTAGGTGCTGCCCATGAGCCATTCATCCTACAGGAGATACTGGTTGTTATCTGTGCTCTATAGCTGTAGAGACTGAAGTCCAGGGAGGTTCAGTGGCTGGTCCAAGATCACACAGCTTGTTAAAGGAGAAGTAGGATTGTAATCCATGGCTGGCAGATTTCAGAGCCTATCCTCCCTGGTGAACTATTGGGACCAGGAAAGGACAGTGAGAGCTAATCCATAGCAAGGAAATCCATTGTTACAAATGTTTCAGTTCTTTCAGATTCAATAAAACTAAACTTCTGTTTGGGCATCTGAGAGACCATGCTGAGAACATGACAGGAGACCTGGGACTGAGTTTGTTTTAGATCTTGAAATCTCAGCATTTTCTTTCCAGAACTTGCACTGGCTTTGGGAAAGAGGAAACATTTTCACCTGGGTTTGGTTTGGGGTCCTGGCAGCAGTGGCTAATTCAAAGGGAGGTTCTATCTATATTTTGGAGGACTGAGATTATCTGCCTGGGATTTGGGGACTAACAGGACTAAGGTTCATGCCTCCAGCCCCCATGGCTACCAATTTTGCCACCTTCAGTTCTGCTTCCAGGCCCTCCACACACTGCAGGAGACATAAAGTCAATACTGATCGTCCTCTGCCCTGTGGCCACTCAGTTTCCTCTGCTGCTAGTTGGCCATGGAGCTGTTAGGAATAATCAGAATTGTTAGTCTCGTCTCTAATGATCTCTGCCTGGAGATCAACTTCAGGATATTGGCCAATTAGGGGAGCAGCAGATCCAGCAGGCCAGTGCTGCCCACCTGCTTAGAGCCCATGCAGTGATGGCAGCTAATTATGCAGGAAACCCAAGTGCCCTGGTCTTGTCAGTCAGCATAGCTCCAGGAGACTAGAGAGGAAGATCTGCTCTCGCATCTGCAGACTCCCAGCTACGCTTGGCTCCTCACATCCTTCCTCCAGGGGAAGAGCCTCCCTTTGGTCAGGCATAAAGGACAAAACTCACTGTTCCAGCAGCACTTTCCCTGTTTTGAGATTTTCTAACTGGAAAATCTTTTAAGAGCAGCAGGTCACTCTCAGGGATGGTGGCTAGTCAGAGGAGGTGGGAACTATAGGAGAAGCCAAGACGGTCCAACTCCACTACCCGCTACACTGAAGAGGAGCCAGCTGCAGTGCCAGGGAGCATCCTGTCCCATGGGGTCCTCAACACTTGGGCTGGAGGCCTAGAGCCCACCTGAGTGGTTCCTGCTTCCAGACCCCTCACCCAGCTTCACACATTCTCCATGGCTCTGTCTTTCCTTTGACGCCCACTCTCCTCCAGGGCCTGGCTATGGCCCAGAAGGAGCTCTCTGCCACACCAACAGGCTAGTGAGACTGTCACGACACTATGACTATGTGTTCAGGTCCATCTCTCCTCCAAAGCCTTTGTGGTAAATCAGAATAAAAGTACCCACTTTGGGCAAACAGAACTCCATGGATTCTTGGCTTGGCAAGTGATGGTATCTTTGCACGCACCCCCCCTTGAAAATAGCATCCCTTCATTCAAGCAAATCCAGCTCTGTGCCAGGGCATAGCTGGGCAAGCAGAAGCATGAACTGGGTTTAATCCCCTGCTGGCTTATTGTGCAGTGCACAGACTGTTCTGCTGTATATGGCAGCCATGAATTGTATAATAGCTTTGAGGGCAGGATCGCTGCCTGTCTTATTGTCTGCTATATTCCCAGGGTCTATGGGTACCTAATCCATAGTAGGAACACAATAGTATTCGGTGAGTGAATCATTTAATTAATGCTTGAAAGTTCAAATTTGTATTTTGAGAGAGGAACCCAGAAGGGCTATTCAAAACAAAAAATAAATCTCCAACAGTGGAGACCCAGATGTCACAAGAATCTTAGGTCAATTGGGCTTTAAATCATCCCTCACAGAAGTCTGCTAATCGCTCTTCCTTCTGAACAAATTCAACTCACATTCACAATGACTTTTCCCTGTGCCCCCTTCCTGCCATCTCAGCACAACTCCTGCTGTGTACCGTGTCAAACCTCAGGCCTAGAAGGTCGGGTTTAAGGGCCTCATCACCTGGGAATGGCCTCGTCTTGTGTGTGCCAGAGTCTAACCACCTTGTCCTGGTTTCCTGCTGAGGGACAAGACCAGGCTGGAACAGGCCATCCAAACAGGTTGAGAACAGCTTCTGGGGTGTTAGCTAATTTTTTGGTTACATTTTAAAAAATTAATATTACGAAGATCTATAAATTAAAAAGTACATAGTAAAATGTTTTCCAAGTTGCTAACAAATCACCTAACAATCTACTCCAAGCACGTATAGTATCTGGAACATAATAAATACTCAATAGATCTTTTCTATCAATAGTCACTTGAAGTAGATTAACCCACTGTCTAAAATTTGCCCACAGTCAAGCACAGATAAGGAATTTTGCCCCATAAAGGAATGTCGTTTTGTTTTTTACAGATATTCTCTTAATTGAATCATCTGTTTAGTGGGAAGGGAGGAAAGACCTCACATTTTCTGCCCCACTCTCTGCCAGGGACTGTGCTAGGTGCTTTAGAATGTGTGTTTTTCTCTCTACTGGCCAAAAGGGAAGGTTTATTCTCTGATTTTTCCAGATGTTAGACCCTAAAGGCAGTCCTCTTTCCCTGAACGGTGTTTAGAAGCTAACCCAGCAATAAGAAGTCTCTGTGGTGACCTTTGAGCTAAAGTGACCCATAGCATCCACACGGTCACTGCCAGCTTCCCTATCGAGACCAACATCACTTCAGAGGAGCAAGGGTGCTTTTCAGAGAGACACCATCATCTGTCCCCACAGTATCTGAGCATCGCCAGTAAGGGGATGGTGTAGGACATCAAATGGAGGGAAGTCAGGGAACCCAGGTGTCCCGGACATGCTAAACATCATAATCTGAGCAACTCCCAGGAAAACACGAAGCTCTTTGAAATATGTCATTTCCTTGTCTCTCTGTGTTGAATAAAAATATCACCTCTTTTAACCCCATGTGCAAACCAATCCGTTCAGCTTGTATATCTTTCAAGCTCTGTGACTCCTTGGAGCTCCCAGGAGAGTTCTGACATGCCTCCTCCATTCTGACCTGAATGTGACCTAATTTTCCCTGACCTGACCTCCTGTGCTGCCCCTGTGTCTCCACTGGTAACCACCTGGAATGGAATCATCCTGAGCAAGGGCTCAGATGTGCCCTGACTTTGCACTGCTAGAAAGTTCAGGGGACACCACCTGCCCTGGAGCTGCTGCATGACTCAGGTTAGAGGCATCTCCTGAAATCACGGGGACAGGCGCTCTCCTGAAGGCTTCAGTCAGAATGGCGTCTTTCCATGGCGAGGCACATCCTGGTTCCACAGGTGTGGAACCTGTGTGGTCCTACAGGTGTGGCCCTACTTGCTCATCTGCAGGTGCTCTTTGCCCTCTAGCAGGTGGTGACATCCAGCGGTGAATGTCTCTCTGCAGGGACAAGTCCTAGTGCCTCAGTCATGAGTCATGTGGCTAGACTCATTCTTGGAGGGGAAGAAAATGGGCTGTTTCTGACCACCTCTATCATTGCCAGCACCATCAACTGCCACCACCACCACAGTTAGACATCACCCCATTACCCTACCTCTACTCCATTACCACAAGTGCCTCTGCCTCTACTCCTGTGGCCCCACCCATGCCATCACTCCCTTGACCCCTCCCTGCACCCCCTGCCACCACTACCCACACCCCCACCACCTCCCTTTTAATGGAACACTGTTGGGACTTGGTTCTTTATGTTGCCCCAGCATCTGACAGCATCTGGCTCAGGTTCCAGGACAGACGTGGAGCAACTTCCCCACAAGGACGATGCCCTGATGATTCTTGGCAGAGGCGCAGCAGGTACCCAAGATTGCAAGGCAGGAGGCTTCCCGTGGGGTAGAAGACAGGCATGCTCCAGCTGTCTTCAAGGTGCCTCCTGGATGCATTTAGAACTGAAGTTTCTGCTGACGTAGGCAGATGCTGCAAATGTCAGGAGGGCCAGGCTGGGGCTGCTGCCTCAAGTCAGTCAGTCGCAAGGACAGGGAGGGAGTGGTGACTCTGGTGAGTGTCTGGTCTGGAAACAGATCACCCACTGATTTGTGCAGTAAGAGCAAAGTTGGGGTCAGCTCCAAACTGCCATGATGGAAATACCAGGTTGTTCTTGTCTCTTTCTGTTTCTCCCCAGCAGTACAAATGAAGCTTCAGAAAACTGGAGCCTGGCTGTGTGGAGCCCACGTCTCTGACACGTTCCTTGTTCATTTAGGCTCCCATGCCCAGAGCACCTGACTCAGAGCCTCACTCGTTATTGCAGTGAGCTCACCCGGAGGGGCTCGGGCATCATTGCTAAGCCATAGCAACATGTAGCTCAGAAAGGACAAATCAATTAAACTCGACAAGAGTTCCTTTTAAAGTAGTCTGAATGACCTAATGAAACACAGCCTTTACAAATCAAATGCATTTTCTAATGCAGAGGTGGAATTGTTAAATTTCACAAATTTTCACTTGATAATTGTCCAGTTATAATTTTTAAAGTTAACACTCTCTTCTTTGTCTACACTCAGTCCCTAAATGACGTCATCTAGTCTCAAGACTTTCAAAGTTTCCAAGTCTATTTTTCTGCTCCACCCCATTCTCCTGAACTCCAGGCTCACACGGACAACTGCCCTTGATTTTCCCTTCGTGGACACCTAGCAGGCATCTCATTCTTCAGGTAGTTGGGGCAAATCTTCTGATTTTCCTCCCAATCTTAGTCTTGTCCCATTTTTCTTTTTCTTTTTTGGAGAATATCTGAAAGGACCCAGAAAACCACTCCGGACAGGGGAACTCACACAAGAGATTTTATTAAGTAGAGTGTCTACCCTTAAGGGGGAGAGAGAGAGAGGGTGGGAGAGAGAGAGGGGTGGGGGGAGAGAGTGAATAGAGTGAATGGTGGAGCTATTTTTTATTCTTTTTTCTTTCTTTTCTTTTTTTTTTTTTTTTTTTTTGTCTCACAGCAAGTTTTAATTAGCAGGGCCAATTGCAATATTTTAGGTGCTCAGTAACATGCATTATTGTCCAATAAGAACATATAATCTTAACCCTGTCCATCCTGCATAGGAATGCCAAACATCTTTTTTATTTTTATTTTTTACAGACTGCATTTTGATTCACTGTACATAAATGGGGTACATCTTTTCGTTTCTAGATTCACACCATTCATGTAATCATACATAGGGTACATGTACATAGGGTACATGTAGGTCTGTCCCATTCCACCATCTTTCATACCCCTCCCTCCTCCCTCTCATTTCCCTCTGTGTAATCTAAAATTCCTCCCAAAACACCAAAGGCCAAATGTTTTCCCTGATAAGTGGAGCTATTCTTAAGTAGTGGGAGTTCACAGGTTAATCGAACCAAGGACTGACAGGGAAGTTTACAATCTACATTGTAAAATGGTGTGTGTGGTAGGGGGGCAGAATCAGGGGAGAAATGTCTACAGTCTACAGCCTTGTTCCCTGAATAGCACACAGCATCCTCCTGGTTATTCAGCCAAAAATCTAGTCTTTTTTTTTTTTTTTTTTGGTACTGAGGCTTGAACCCAGGGCCACTTAACCACTGCACCACATCCCCAGCGTTTTTCTGTATTTTATTTAGTGACAGGGTCTCATTGAGTTGCTTAGGGCCTTGCTAAGTTGCTGAGACTGGTTTTGGATTCACGATCCTCCTGCCTCAGCCTCTTGAGCCTTTGGGATTACAGGAATTACAGGCATGCACCACTGCACCCGGCTCTCCTAGTCATCCTTAACTGCTCCCTTTCCCACGCACCTTTGCCCACATTACTAGCAAGCCCTGCATAAATGTCTCCCAAGCCCTTCCCTCCCCCACCCCAGGTTCCACCCTGGTCCGGGCCACCAGCATCTTTTACTGTGACAACTTCGCTGGCCTCTGCCACTGGTCCTTCTGCCTCCCCTCTTGCCACGTTCCAGTCATCCCTCCACGCAGCAGCCAGAACGCGTCTGTAAGGACATATCATACTCTACCCCTCTCTGCTCCAACTCCACCAGGAGTCTGTCACCACACTCAGGATGCACTCCGAGCTCCCCACACAGCCCTGAAGGCTCCGTCCGCGGCTCACCCTCTAGCCTTGTCTTCAGCCACCCCCTCCCCTGATCTTTTTCTCTTCCCTGAAAACTCCAGATTCACTCCCACTCCCAGGGACTTGCAGCTCTGTTCCCTCACTCCACACATGACCCTGCAGGAAGGCCACCTCCTCCCAGGTCCTTCCCTGATCACTCTATCTACAGAGCACCTTCCCCTCCACTCCTCATCTCCATTTCCAGGTTTTTTTTTTTCCTTCATGACATTTATCTCTTCCTATCTGTCTCCCCCACTCAAATGTAAGCCTCATAAAGTCAGGGGGTCTGTATTTATTATTCACTGATCTATCTGTAGCACATGGAATGGGGCCTAGCACACGGTAGTGCCCAAAAGTTAATTGAATGAATGGCAGAGCCAGCATAATGCCCACCCACAGGACCTCACAGTGCTTACTCCCCATCTCTGTGCCCTCCACGCCATCACTTTAGATGACAGCATGGGCCCACTTGTTATTCTCCCAAGAGCAGCAGTTAGGAACCATTTTTAAAGAGGGCACATCAATGTCAGAAATGTCTCCATTTTCCAGACCAGCCTGCCGGAGTTACCCACAGTTGGGGCCAATGTCCTCATAGGATAAGGGTGTTCTACCAAGAGGGCAGGTGGAGAGCTCAGGAAGCAGGGGAACTGAGTCCTCTATGCACACCTATCTGGCCTGTGATCATGCAAGAGGTGAGCAGGCTGGAGAGTCTCCCTGCCTGTGGCACAGCCAGGACTGGCTACCCAGGGCCCCACTGTAGAGGAAAATTGTGTGGCCCCAATCAGGGGTGAGGAAGTCAACCTCACTGTCCCTTGGGCTCATTGCCAATGGGCAACACCAAGGGCTTGCAACTCCTGTGCCAGGACGCCAGGAGCCTAACTTGAAGATGACCTGAGGCCCCACCAATGTGCATGGTACTACCAGCCTGGGCAGAGACTGCCACCTTGACCCCATGCAATGCCTACTGGTGTAGTCCCACCACTGTCCTGCCCATGCTCCACAGGCCCCTGCCAGGGCAATGGCAGAATGCAGCCCTCTTTCCTGAAGTGACAGATTAATTGTTGCCCAAGGTGGAGAGCAGCAGGGATGAGTGGGGCAGGTCACCAGGACACTGAGGGGAGCGAAATAGGCAGACAGCCAACCTGGGAGGTGAGAAGGCAGCGAGGATCAGGACTGTGCACAAGCTGAGGCTCCAAGCCCCTGGCACACTCTCCACTATCCCACCAGGCTTCTCTTATAAAACACAAATTCAAACAGAATTAGTAAGGCTTTCAAGACAACAACCTCAGGGCATGAAACCTCAGGCACATGGCCCTTTTGAGCACAGAGGCCTTGAATTACTGAACCTGTGAGCCAGCCCTGGCTGAAGTCCCAGAACAGGGAGGGTCAGTCAGCATCGCTCAGTGACCCTCACTGGCTTTAGAAGCGCCTCAGCAACTGAGCAACTCTGGCCCACGTCAGGCTCCACTGTCCTCTTGTTCCCACTGCTGTGGTGGCACAATTATTTAAAATCAGAGAATTTACACAGGACCCCCCACTGGCCCTCAAACCTAGAGTGGATCAGAGCCCGTCAGCAAGCCTGAGCAGATGTAAAGCCCTAACCTGGAGGACTGGTTAGGGTGCGGGAGGAAGAGATATGATTCCTTGAATTTCCCTTTGTGATGATTAATCTGAAGAATGTTATGAAAGAAAGTAAAACCCAACTGGATTATTCTAAAATTGAAGCGTCATTTATACACAATGAAATACATAAATCTTTGTCAGTGGTTTTCTAGTGTCTACACCTTCACTCCAATCATAATATAGAGCATTTTTCATCACCCTAGAGCCTGATCTCTTTCCAGTCATTCTGTTATCCTAGATTAGTCTTAGCTTTTTTCTTCTTCTTTTTTTACAGTGCTGGGGTTGGAACCCAGGGCCTTGCATATACTCAGCAAGTGCTGTGCCCCTGAGCTACACCCCAGCCCTACACTTAGCTATTCCCGAACTTTACATAAATGGAACCACACAGAAGTATTTTGTGTCTTAACGCTTTCACTCAACAAAACATTTCTGAGTTGTGACAATGTAATTGGGTTTGTTCCTGTTTATTGCTGAGTAATATTTCATTGTATGACTGTATCACAGTTTGTGGAGTGATTCCTGTTGATATACTTTAGGTCTGTTTCCATTTGGGACTGCTGTGCATAAAATTCCTCTGAATATTTTAGTGCATGTCTTTCTGTGGACATTTCTCTTGGAGAAATAACCATGGGTGGTTTTATGGTTTAGCTAAGAGGTGTACCCCAAAAGTTCATGCATGAGACAATGCAAAAAAGTTTAAAGGTGAAATGATTGGGTTATGAGAGTCTTAATCTAATTAGTGAATTAATCCCCCATGGGGATTAACTGCGTGGTGACTGTAGGCAGGTGGAGGAGGTGGGTCAATATTGGTGTGCCCTTGGGGTTTATATTTTGTCCATGGTAAGGGGAGCGCTTGCTCTCTCCCTCTCTCTCTCTCTCTCTCTCTCTCTCCCTCCCTCCTCTCTCCTCTCTCTCTCCCCCTCCCTCCTTCCTGGTGCCGTGTCTTCAGCTGCTTTGCTCTGCCATATGCTTCTGCCCTGATGTTCTGCCTCACTGTAAGCCCTGAGGAATGGAGTCGGCCATCTATGGATTGAGACCTCTGAAACCACGAGACCCCAAATAAACTTTTTCTCCTTTAATTGTTTTTGTCAGGTGTTTGGTCACCGCAGTGAAAAAGCTGTGTAAAACGGGGCAGATAAGCACAAAAAAAGATATTCATGATCAAAGGTCATGAGGAAATACTGATTAAAACCACAACAACCTTCTACTATACACCTATTAAAATGGGTAAAATTTAATAGACTAACCTAGCAAGTGTTGGCAAAGATATGAGCATTTATATTCTGCTGATGGGAAAGTAAAATGGTACAACCACTTGCAAAAGCTGTTTGGCAGTTTCCTCAAAAAGTAAATAGACGACTACCAAATGATATTCCTAAGTATTTACCCTAGAGATATTAAAGCATAGGTCCATACATGAATATTCACAGCAACTTCATTCAAAATTGTAAATTGTTAGAAACAACCCTAGTGTCCACTAGCAATCAAATGAACGTAGCGTATCCACACAGCAGAATGCACCCAGCCCTGAAAATGAATGAACTGCTGACACATGGCCAACTTTGGTGAAGCTAAAAAATCTATTAATTTACCTGCAACATGAACGAATCTCAAAATAATTATGGGGGCTGGGGAGATAGCTCAGTTGGTAGAGAGCTTGCCTTGTAAGCACAAGGCCCTGGGTTCGATCCCCAGCACACAAAAAAATAATAATAATAATAATAATTATGCAGAGTAAAACCAGTCAGATAAAATGAGTATGTGTTATATGGTTTCATTTATATAAGTACGGTTTATTGAAGTCAATTACACTTCAACAAAGCTGTTCTTTAAAATGTTCAATGACCATATGGTATAAATCTATTCCTAGATGCTCTCATTGATCTCTTTCTCCTTACTCAAGCACCACATGGTCTTAGTAATTCCTAGAGTTAAAGTAACATTAGTTCTCCAAATTTGTTCTTTCTCAAGATTGTTTTTTATATTCAATACAAATTTTATTTCCACAGGCATCTCCATATATATCTTAGAATTAACTTATCGGTTTTTTTTTTTTTGTTTTTTTTTTTTTTTAGAAAATCTGGTTGTATCATGATTGAAACTGTGTTAAATCTACACATAATTTAGGAATCATTGGTGTCTTAAACATACTGAATCTTCTAATCCATGATTACATTTGACAGGCTTCAAATTTTCCACTGTATTTAATTTTCACAAAATTTTTCATTGCATTTAATTTGTCAAATGTATTAACCCACTCCTCAGTTTATACCCAAAGTACTTAAAAATCACACAGTCACATCAATGTTTATAGCAGCTCAACTCATAATAGTTAAACTATGGAACCAACCTAATGCCCTTCACCAGATGAATGGATAAAGAAAATATGGTGTGTGTGTGTGTGTGTGTGTGTGTGTGTGTGTGTGTGTGTGTGTATAAAATGGGATATTACTCAGCTTTAAAGAAGAATGAAATTATGGCATTGACTGGTAAATGGATGGAGATAGAGAATATCATGCTAAGTGAAATAAGCCAAATCCAAAATATCAAAGGCCAAATGTTTTCTCTGATATGCGGATGTTAATTCACAATAAGAGTGGCATAGGGAGAATAGAGTTACTTTATACTAGGTAGAGGGGAGTGAAGGAAGGGGAGGGGGAGGGGGCAGGAATTATAGTAGAGTGAAACAGGCCTTATTATCTCTATCAGTATTCCTTCTTTTACTCCTGATTTTGTTAATTTATATATATATATATAAGTTTATATATATATAAATTGATATGGATATATATATATATATATAACTGATATGGATAGAGATAGAGATATGTCAGTTTAATTAAAGGCTTGTCCTTCTCTGGAATTTGGTTCACTTAGATATATATTCCTTCATTACTATCTATTGCTTTTAAAAAGATCTGATTTTTTCTGATATTTTCTTATTATTATATTGGGAACAACAAGACTTTGCAAACTTCTACATCTTAGCTAGAAATAGATTTATGTCTATGAAATATTAGATAACCTATTTTGTTTCAGCATTTTCAGTATTACAGGAAAATTGCAAGAACAATACAAAGAATTTCCATTAATCATTCACCCAAAGATACCACCCAAGTGTTGCCAACTGTGCTAACATGTCCTTTATAGAAAGAAAATTCAAACCTGAGGACCCATTGCACTTAGTTGTCACCGTCCTTCCCACACTTCAATCTAGAACAGTTTTTGAGTCTTTCCTGGACCTTCATACCCTCCACATTTTTTAGGATACATGCCATTTATTTCATTAATGTTCCTTAATTTGAATTTGTCTGATGTTTCCCTGTGACCACAAGATGATGAATATGGGCAAGGATATTACTTGAGTAACAATGGGCTCTCCTTCCTGCAAACCAGTAAGTAGGAATTGATGCCCACATGTGCCATCAATAGTAATGTTACCTTTGATCACTTGAATAAGGTGATAGCTGCCCATTTTCTCCACTGCAAAATTGCCCTATTTGCCTTTAAAATTAACAAATATTTTGTAATGATGTATTTTGAGATTATGTAAATATTCCTTTGTTTTCTCTTACTATCACCCACTAATTTTAGCAAGTATTAATGCTAAATTAATTAATTAATGTTTCTGCCCTATTCTTTCTCTCCTTAACATATATACAATCCAATTAACATACATATAATACCATTACTTGTATGTTAGTTAATATACATATAATATTTTGCCTGAATTAATTAATACTATGGTGCTCACCAGATGAAAGTTTTCTAATTCCATCATTTAGTCTACATTTACTTATTGAAATGCTACCATTAAAAAAGTCTTGCGCCTTTCCCATTTATTTGTTCATTTTTTTTAAAATCAGTGTGGACTCATGGATTCCATAAACAGAGAATTATTCTCTGTAACTCTCATCACTTATGCTTAAAATGCCCCAGATTTGACCAGTAGGACTTTCTTCAAACCTGTTCTATGTCCTTTGCTATGCAGCATTATTTTTTAAGTGCTTGCTTATTTTCCAGCACAGGATGTTCCAGGCTATTCTTATTCTTTCCCTACCTCTCCCTGGAATAAGCCATTTTTTCAAAGAACCTTTAGTAGTAAATTCTATTTAGACATCGAGACTTGGAAGTTAAATATGCCCCTTGCTACTGGGGCTTTGCTGCTTGCAGATCTTCTCAGAGAACTGCAATAAGAAACGTGTGTGTACGCACAATTGTATAAAACCACCAGTGTCAATCGTGTCAATCCAACCATAGGGTTCATGCTAAGATTTCCCTCTTCTCTTATTTGTCACTCTCCTCTTCAGAGAGAAACCTAGTTCCCATTGTCCTCAATACATGTACTTATTGCTGGATCCCCTATATGTTAAATAATCAGCTAACCCCCAGTAGGCTTCTGCCTCACTCTGCCACCTTCCTAGACCCTCATCCCACCTTGCCACCATCTACCTATCTCAATTGTCTACCGAAACCCAGGTAGGACAGGTTCCCACATGGTCCTTCCTTTTGGTGGCCTTGACTTGGTCACTATCGTGCCCTGCTACCTTCCTCTTCACTATGATATTTTAGAAGATAAAACATTGTTAGAATTTTCTCTCCTTGAAATAAAAAAAGCAAAAGTCATTTCTATGTTTTTATTTAGAGTTGCATATTATCATGATATATGCAATATGTTATAAGCATATTATCACAATATAACCATATTATCATGACTCTTGTTTGGGTTAATATGATTTGCCTAGGAAAATATTTTGATTTTTAATGTTATCTAATTTTGCTACTCTAAGTAAGATTGAGCCAATATTTACTGCAGAATGGTTCTTTTTATGCTTTGGGTATAAATATGTCAATGAAAGTGAAGCCCCACTTTCTAATACTTCTGCTTCAGGAAATAGGACCAATCAGAACAAGTCTGTCCTGGTCAACCTGGACTAGAAACCAGATGACATTATAGAACAGAGGCCCCACTGCCGGGTCTTCCAGAGCATGGCACAGCCTCCTCAGAAGGTACTTCAAACTCAACTCAGTCTTTGATTTCTTTGATTCGAAGTGGTCCAAAAGGGATCCATCATTGACCTTCTGTTTGTTGCCAGCCACATCTGGATATTGAGGAAAATATCATGCTGAGGGCTCCTACTCAGGGTTTAGAGGTGGAAGATGGTGGCATAGGTTATTGGTGTTTGTTTCTTCTTTTCTCCCCTATATTTCATTATTGGGTTTCTTTTTGTTAAGTTCCTGGTGATGGGAGAATTTAGATTTGTTTTCAACATGCAAGTAGGCCCAGAAAAATTAAAATAGACCATCTGGCCATCACCTAGCCTTGCTCAGACTCTCCTGGAGCAGGACCTGCTCCCAACCTCTGTTCAAAAGGCTGAAGAATAGTGTATTGGAAATAACACCACTGCACCTTCTCATAGTGCTTTCTAATTGTTAAATTCCATGTTTGAAAGTCAGTGTCTGATTTCTGCCTCTGGCAATATGGCAGATAAATATTTTTAAAAATCCTTTAAGCACTGCTATGCTGGTAAGAAAATAAGGAATAGTTGGAAGCTAAAAGAGAAACTGAGATCAGGAAGCCAGAGAAGTAAGGCAGCAGCTGACTTGATGTTGAGGATCTTGACCAACGGGGTGAACTGTAGCTTTGTTTTGCACATCCTCTGTGACTCAGGGCACCAAGGACAAAACCAAGGGTCCTTATAGGGTGAATAAGTTTATAAATTCCCCTCTCCCATACAAACCTGGGACCCTAGAGGTTTTCATCTCAAAGGAAGGGTGAGTAAGAAAGAAACCCAACTCTTCCCAAGAGTCTGCAAGGAAATATACTTATCTCAAATCATGGCACGACATAGAGAGAAAGTTCCTTGATAATGTGTAACCATATGCTGATCTCCACACGGAATTTTAGCTCATATGCAAACTAATCTCAAGCATAAATTTTAGTTTAACCAAGACTGGTGGAGTCCTTGGGGTGTCTGCACAATCAAAAACAGCTCATTATCCAAAGTATATCTCAAAAATTTCTCACAGATTAATTTTCAGGAAATGTGAGCTCTTTTTAAAAAGAAAATCAACACACCGTGAAGAAAAGTCTCATGTAAGAAGCTACATAATCTCTAAATAGCTAAATGGTACAGAATATAAAATATGTATTTTTAAGTTTTTAAAGATATAAAATGTGATTAAAAATCTAGAGTGCTACAAGTCATCAGTCATCTTTGTGAAGGGCTAAATAGAACTTCTAGAAACAAAATTTCAAAACTGAAAACTCAGTGCAAGAGTATAGCAATAGATCAGAAATAGCTGAAGAGGGAATTCAGGAGCCAAAAGATGGGTTTGAAGAAATTATATAGAATATAGCACAGAAATACCTAAGGTGGCAAACATGAACGAGATAAGAAAAATTGAGAGAGAATAAGAACTTGTAGCATATGCTGAACCTGAGGGGGGGTAAAAAGAAGAGAAATAATGGAGTAGAAATAATATTTAATGGAAGATGGCTGAGAATTTTTAAGAATTGATAAAAGACATAAATCCTTTCAGGAATCCAAATGAGTTTAAAGCAGAATAAATGCAAATTAGTATGCAACTTACATCATTGAGAAAGCCAAAGAGGAGATCTTAAAATTATCCAAAGTGAATTATCTACAAAGGAATGAAAGCCAATGGAAGACTGAAAGCAAAACAAAATGTTTATCAAGTTAAGAGAAACAAATTTGTGAACACAGAGTTTTAATTACTTAGCATAAATACCTGTTTAAAATATGGATCAAGGCTATAGGTCAGTGGTAGAACATTTACCTAGCACATGGAAGGTCTGAGCTTCATCCCCAGCACTGCAAAAAAATAAATAAAATGAGAATAAAATAGACATTTTAGATAAACATAACTCAGATAATTTGAAACATAAGATTATGAGGAATAAAGACAGAACTTACATACATGATCATCATGTATTTTGGTCAGGAAAACAGTGATTGGAATTCATTCATTCTGACCTTCTTTGTGTGGAAGGTAAAAATACTAATTTTAGACTTTAGGTTAATTATAGCTTTTTAACTATATAGTATAAACAGTAGAAGGATAAAAAAGTATATTTAATTTTTAAATGAGTGGAAGGGGAAAAATGACATGTAGTATTTCACCCAAAATAAGAAAACCAGGGAAAGAGGTGCACATAAAAATGCAATAAACAACTTAATACAGACTACTTAAATAAATAATATGTGCAATAAATAATAAGTGCATACAGTGGGTGCTATAAGTGGAAATGAATGAATTATAGGTTATACAAATAGGTTGTTAAAACATTAGCATAAGAGCAAAAGAAGTAAATGTCAGATGAGTACATACAGTATGATTCATTGATACAGAGTTCAAAAACAAAACTATCAATATATTGCATAGAAATGTGAAGATGAGATAAAACTACAAATAAAAGCTAAAGAATAACAAACACAAAATTCAGGATAATGGTTACTCCTAAATGGACATGAGAGAATAGAAGAGGGAAATATGGGAAAATTTTTAAATATTTTTTTCCTTTAAATAGATGAATGAGCACATGATTGTCCATTGTATTGTAATACTTATGCTGCCCACAAAGTGTGTATTATTTTCTATTTATTCACTATTCAATAAGAAAATTTTAAACATGTACAGTTGTTTGAATTTAATTTTTTATATGGTGTGAAATAGGGTTCCAATGTTATTTTATTCCAAACAAATAGCAAGTTGCTCCAGTATCAATTCATCAGTCCATCATCTTTTTCCCTTAAGAATTGTCAAACTTGTCATATATAGAATTTTCATATACATTGGGGTTTATTTCTTGATCTTCTTTTCTATTTTATGGCCACATCTATAGTCATTGATTTGTGTATTTCTCCCTCAATATCATATTGATTTTATCACAGCAGCTTTCTGGTTTGATGTTTTGCCTTCATTCTTCTTTCCTTTTTCCTTTTTCCTTTTATTATCTCAGGACACTTATCCTTTCAAATGAACTTTTTAATATCACTTTATACAATTCCAAAAGGATTGCATTAAATTTGTAAATTTATGAGGATGCCTCTCCACTCAAGAAATGTCTTTGCATTTGTTCAAATTTTATTTTATGACCTTCAGTAAGATTTTATAGCCTTTTTTGTACAGGTCCTGTGGCTTTCTGGTTAAATTTATTCATAAATATTTTATGGTTTTTACCATTTTTATGAGCACACTATTTTTCCCCTTTCCATTTCTAATTATTTATTGCTAATGTGGGAAAGAATGATTAATTTTGACACATTTATCATCTGTCCAACTACTTCATCATAATTCTCTTATAATTCTAATCTTTTTTCACTAGAGTCTCTTGGCTGTCTAAGTATATGGATACATAATCAGCAGAAAGAGATAGTTGTTAGTTTCTTTTCCAAATGTCAATGATTATTTCATTTTTTTTTTTTTTTTTTTTCATCTCAGTATGATGACAAGTATCCCTGTCTGGCTCCTGATTTAAATTGGAAACACTCTGTGACTGGCTGTCCAAGATGACATGTTTAGGAGTTTTCTTCTATTCCTCTTGCCTTAAAGTTTTGACTTGGAATGACTGTTGTATTTTAAGACTTCTTTCATTTCTATTTGTGCCCTGGGTTTTGAGAGTTATCCTGTACTGATTTTGAAAGTTGATAATTTGAGTCTCAGTGGTGGCTATTCTCTCCTTAAATTTGTCTGATTTTCTGTTTGGTTAGACTTCTCTTTAAAACCCTCTTTGTGCTGAATATGATTCTTCTGGAATGTTGGTACTTTGTTGTCACTGTTTAAGTTGTCGCCCTTCTCCTCTGGCAGCTCCAGTTCTGTTCCTTCTTCCTCTCTCTGGAGGTGGGACCTTCTGAAGCTTATGGTTATTTTCCATTGCCTGCTCTTTGGGGCTTAGATTCAGACCTTAAGTACCATAAGACAATAGTAGTCTCACAAGTAGCACCCAACTAAGTCATGGCTGACCCTGTGGGCTCTTGCAGAAGTAGACAGATTTCCAGGCCCCTATAGAGGCACATGGGGGAAGCCTCCTACTCCCAGGTCTCCATGGGATTTTCTGATCTCAGAGGAGGAGCAGACCCAGTCTACCTAATCACCCAGGAAAACCAACCTCCCCAGAGCCTCAGGCTTCATTGCAGAGGCCTCAGCAGCTACCTGACCCAGATGAGCCAGACTAAAGCTAAAATAAAAGAAATGTGATTATTCGATATTATTACTAAACTTTGTACTGATTTTTTTTTCTTTTTTTTTTTTTTTTTTTGGTACATGTTCTTAAGGCTGATAATCCCACCGAGAGAAAAGGGCAGGTCTTTGAGAAAAACAATTGACACACAATTGATTAGACAATAGACAATAGTCTTTTTGGTATGTGCTAATAATATTAAATATCTGAATTGCGCTTCCATTTTTTTCTTTAAAAGTATAATCAAGGAAGAGAGTGTGTCATTATTGTGAGGCATCTCTATGACAACAGATCTAACCTAGGTAAAGTATAGACTTGGGGACAGCACTGGCACCTCAGGTAAAGGGGCCTAGAATAATTCAGCATCCCTTGCTGGGCTCCAAGTCTTGGTATAAAGTGGCAGGAGGTGTCATTGCGGCTCACTCTAAGTGACTCCACAGTAATCCTTGAAATAATTGGAGGCAGCCTCGGGTGTCATGGCCTTGTATCATTAGTTGGTGGAGAAGCTGGAAAGAGCCCATATCACAGGGCATTCGTAAGACAGTGAGAACAGCAACATCTGGTCTCCTCAGCTCAAAGATGGAGAGAGCCCTGAGGAGCCAGAGAAAGTGACAAGGGAGCTTGGTACCTGAAGGAAAAATGAGGGGCCTGGTGACAGAGCGTAAGACAGATGCAAGCTGGAGATGTTTTAGGCAAAGAAAAGAAACTCCGGGAGAGGAATATATTTGGAGAAAATGCTCCAAAACAAAGCCATTTTGTAAAAGAAGCTCTCCCAAGGGCAAAAATCTATTGTACACCACATTTTAATGCAGCTTTTCTTCCCAAGAAGTTCTCTGAAATAACCCTTCAAAAGCCAGTTGAGTTAACTTGATAGGGAAAAAGCAAGCAACTTTTTTTTTGTAATTTTGTTATAGCCCCAAGACATCCAAGTAAAACACACGCTCTGATATACATCCGAAGTTCATAGATGTGACATGATTGTTTCTGTCTCAGGAGATCTCTGCAGCCCTGTCAGGTTACCAGTGAAGGAAACTGAGGCTGACATGTGAAAGATACTGGCCTGGTACCTCCCAGGTCTCTAGTCGCCCACCCGGTGCCTTCTGCAGTCTCTACTCTCGATCTGCCACCGTGTCTGTTTCTTTAAAGCCATGGATTTCTGATGACTCAGATATCTACCCAGCCATTCCTGGGTCTCTGATTCATCAGATTCAGTCTTTCACCTGGAGTTTTCTGCAGCTGCTTCTGTGACAGGTCCTGTGCTGAGCTCTGAATAGGGGAGAAATGGAGTCTGGTCCTGACCCTGAATCTATAGAGGTCACCTCACACCAAGACTTGGAGCTCTGAGTGGCTATGGAGTCCAGCTGGCTGCAGAGGGCCCTGAGTCCAGCTAGCTGCCAGAGGAAGGCCTAGGCCAGAATCTGGGAGCTCCTTTATTTCCCCTGTGGGAAAACTGGAAGGAAAGCTCTAGAAATAAGTAGGGCAGGGACTTTCTGTGGTCCCATACTATAAAGGGAGAGGGCACAAAAGTGCAGAGGGCTCCCAGCAGGAAGAGAAACATTTGGGCTTGACTCTAGAAAGTGGACCTGACACACTTAGGAGGTGTGCTGGTGTCAGGACCCAGGCAGGCCACCTCCACAACTGTGCTCTGAGCTCCCCTGGAAGATCAAGGGCCCTTGTGACTTCCTGATACCACCCTTAGGTGCCAGAGTCTGCAGGTTTTGTTCTGTGTTTGATCAGTTCCAGTCACTTTGTCCTGAGAGTATATGATTTCAGATTCCCCCAATTGGGAAGCTGAGAAGTTTACATGGTTCAAAGAAATCTCTGGTGCAAGAGAAATTTCAGGGTAAGTATTTCCTTGGGATATTTGAGGCCTGTTGTTTGGAGTCTGCCTTGTAAAACCAGTCAATACTTTCAATATAAATGTGTGTGCCTTTCCATTAAGGGTGGCCTCCTGGAAACAGTAACTACCCACACTTGAATCCATCAAACGAAATGACTCCTTCTTTTCCAGTCCTATTTATACAGTCATTCACTAATGCAGAATGTCTGAATTGAGCGCTTGCTGCTTGCCAGCCTGTTTCCATGAATTATCTCATTCAGTCCTCAAAGCGATCCTGTAAGGGACAGACCATATGGCCTCATTTCTAAATAAGAAGAGAGAGGGTAGGGAACTTGCTGGGATCAGGCAGCTAACAAGCCCCAGGGAGCACAAAACTCAGTGAATAGCCAGGTGTAACTGGGTGTTCCTTGGGACCTGGCTAGGGTGACCATGAGCTCCGTGACAAGTTTTGATGTGGCATCTGCCATGGGGAAGCAGTGAGCAGTGCTGTATGTCAGCTGGCTTGCTGGCCTCCCGCCCCCGTCCCCCATCTCCACTCCATGGCACCTTTCCCAAGAGAGTTCTCGCTATCTCTCTGAAGTTAAACTAAGTGACTTGGGGCCTCGCATTTCTCCCTCTTTGTGGTCTCTTTGTGAGAGTGGGGGCTCCAAAAGAAGGAGATGCCCCAGGTAGGGGGAAAGGATGAGAGTCCTCCACAGCTCCTCAGGGATATCTGTCACTGGAGGTACTTTGGTGGAATTGAGAAAATTATTCAAGAGGTGGGAATAAGGCACAGAGAGACGGAAGGTCCTCCAAGTGTCATATGGGTTCCCTGTTTAACAGGCCCCCCAAGGATGAGTCACCAGTCTTATTGATCAGACTGTGCAGTGACATGTTAATGTGTATGTTTGTTTCTGATAACAGTACATATGAGTGGAAAAGATAACCTCAAAGGGCGTGCTTTCCTTGGCCTGTAGGTCATTCCCTGGCTGAGTGTCTAGCCTGGCCACCTTGTCCCAGGCTTCTTCCTCCAAGGTCTGTTCAGCCCCTCGAATTCTCCTTTGAACCCACTTCTCCCTCCTGCAGCCTCCCTCATTTATCAATTGGCCAAAGCGTTGGCACATGCTCACTTTGTATTACCACCAGTCATGTGTTTAAGTTTTTAAAAGGATACCGTGGCACTTGTACATGGTGATTGTGCTTCATTTGTGACCAGAACAACCACCTCCAAAAGCCCTGCCCAGGATCACTGAACACTGCACAAGAACCTATTTATGCTTTGGCACATTATAAAGTTGGTTAGATACAAACTTCTCTTTTAAATTTTTTAATGTTTTTGTTAGTGCATTATAGTTATATACAATAGTGAGATTGTGACATATTCATACATTCATATATCATGACTTGCTCCATTTAATTTCCCAGTACCTTTCTTTTCCCTCCTCCTGGTCCTCTTCTTCTATTTTAGTGGCCTTCCTTCTATGTACTTACATTTTTAGTTGGTGCATTAAAATTATACATAAAATTGGAATCATTGTACACATTCATACATGTCCATAGCATAATTTAGTTGATTTCATTCCTCTCCTTATCTCTCCTCTCTTCCCCTCTTTTGCCTTCCCATACTCCATCATGAAATCCTCCCCCTTTTCTTTTTCCTTATTCCTTTCTAGCTTTCACATATGGTACAAACTCTTGAGGCAGAATTGGGAGGCCTGCTGATGGAAAAAGTTCCCCTCCCTCCATGTCCCAGGCATTTCTAACCTTGTCTTAGTGGTTTATTTTGAGGTCTGAACTGAGGAACTGTGAGCAACACACCTGACAGGTTACATTACCTTCTAGCAATGGATAACTATGTGTTTGTCTTAAGCTTTGGGATCTGGAGAATTTGGTTGCATCTTTCAAAGCTGGTCAAACTCCTGTTTTCATGAAGCAAACAAGAGCTTCAACTTACACACTGTGCTTATTAATTACATTTGAAGTGACCTGTGGTCACTGCAGGAGACCATGTCTGTCCAGCAGTCACCTATCCAGTTTCAGACAAAATGGCAGGAGTCAGGGCAGGTAAGGTGCAAAAGCTAAGAAACACCGTGGGGGTGCTTGCTGTCCAGGCAACAGTGAATGACAAGGCATGGCTTTTGGTCTGTGATGTTCACAGATCCAAGCAGGACTTCTTTCTGCAGCACTGTAAACCAGCAGCCCTCAGAGTGATTGGTAAATAGGCCTCGGAGCAGCATATCAGAAGATGTGAGCAGAAGAGATCCCACAACCAGGGTGACTGGTGTTTGCATGCACCATGATGTTGGAGAAGCTGGAACTATGGCTTTAGGGCCCTGGCAGCATGAGTTCCTGAAGTCAGGGGCTGTCTCTCCAGCCAAGCAGATTATCCCAAATATGAGGGATTTGGATCAAGATGAATTCAAATCTAGGCTCTACCACCTACATGCTATCTACCCATAGGCCTCTCATATTTCCTTATCTGTAAAATGGGCATATATTCATGCCATAAATACACTCTGGGAAAGGTGTGTATGTCTAGTTCACAGGGCAGTGATAAGGATTAAATGAGAGTCAAATAAGATCTTGGGTTCTAAGCATTTAGCACGGTGCCTTACCATTGACTTGCTTCTATAAACAGTTATTTCATCTCAGCCCTCTCTGGTTGGGGGTTAGCATGCACATATCCTCAGGAAAAATTAGACTCTCTTCCCAGTTTTGGAGTGTCAGTGAGAACTTACAGGGTGGAGATGACCTGAGGCAGTCCCAGCACCAGGACATTTGGAAAGTGTGGCAGTCCCAGTCAAGATGGTCTGTGGTCAGCACCCATAGAGGGCTGCTCTCTTCTCACCCACAACCCTGAGCAGGGCCAAGGGCTTCTTTCTGGATTATAAGATTGTGGCGTGTGGGTCTCTTGCAGCCAGGAGTAGAGCAGGGAGTGCTGAGTGTCAGATAGATAGATGTGCAACTGGGCAAGTGGCAGAGTCCCCCTGCATCTCAGCTCCTTGCAGCCTAGGAGTGCCCAGCAAGATTGGCCCTGAAGAGAAAGTTCTGGGCCAGGCTTCCTCTTGTGCCAGCTTCCATTTACTTCCTTCCTGGCCTGTGCCAAATCCATATCGTCTTGTTCATTTGTTTGCTGGTTTACTCTTTTGCTTGTCTTCCCACGCTGTAATGCCCTGAGGGCAGAATGCTACTCTGTCTTATGTCCACAGTACCTAGCAATAAAAATCACTGGATGGATAGGTGGATGGAGAGCTGGCAGACAGGGACTCCTGCCATGCCCTCAAATTCTACAGTCATTTCTGCCAAGTTCTGCAGGCACTGTACCTTGAGGGAAACAAGATCAAATAGACTCTTTGTCTAGGTCTTGGGCATGAATGAGAGTATGAGTTTTCTTGAAATAGGGTGGAGTGTTGGCACCATCACCTCTAGTCCCTGGACCACACACCCCGCATATCTGCACATCTCTGTACACACGAGGCCCTTCCTAGACAAGTCCTCAGCTCTAGGGTTTCAGGTAAGTTCAGGCTGGGGTTCATGGAAGGTGGTAGATAAGATTCTTAAAGTTCTTGGTGCTGTGCATACTGTCTCTGGTCTTCCATGTTCATGTCCTGCTTCTGTTGGCCTACTTTGGTTTCTGCAGCCAGTGGCCAAGCTGTTACCTCACTGTGTAGGGGGCAGGGGAGGCCTTTAGCATCCCAAAGTGGGAAAACTAATGGGTTCCCCCTTGTCTTAGTCCATTTTCTGCTGCCATAACAGAATACCACAGACTGGGTAAATTATAAACAATAGAAGTTTATTTGGCTTGTGATTATGGAGGTGGAGAAATCCAAGAACTTTGGTGCCTGCATCTGCCAGGGGCCTCTGTGTGCCTCATGATGGCAAGAAGGCAAGCAAACCCATGTCTGACAGAAGAAATCAGGTCAAACTCATCCTGTGTATCAGGAACTCACTCCTGTAACTACCCTGCTCCTGTGATAACAGCATTAATTCATTCATGACCTGATCACCTCTTAAAGGTTTCACCCCTGTAATATTGTTACAGTGGAAATTAAATCTCAGTTCCAGTCTTGGAGGGAACATTCCAACCATAGATTTCTTCATGTGTCATTAGGGCACAAGCTCTGAGAAAGGAGGACACATAGATTTATTTTGGGCCAAGAAACCTGCTAGAGACTGAATCAGAGTTTGGAAGCAAAATAATCCAGCTGTGCTCTTAGATGTAGCCCACTGTCAGGACACAGCAGAGGAGTCTTCTTGCTCTCCATGAGTTAAAACCCGCTTCCTCTGCCTGGGTCTGTGTTAGTCAGTGTTTCATTGCTGTGACCAAAAATATCTGGCATAAACAACTTAAAGGAGGAAAAGTTCATTTGGACTCGTGGTTTCAGAGTTTCAATCCGTGGTGGGATGGCTCCATTGCTTTGGACCTGAGGGAGACAGAACACCATGGCAGAAGGGCATGGCAGAGGCATGCTGCTTGGAAGCAGAGAAAGACAGAGACAGAGACAAAGAGACAGAGACAAGATATAGTCCTCAAGGGCACATCCTCAGTGACCTGCTTCCTCCAACCATGCTAGTATCCATTAGTTTATTCAGCTTTCAAGGAGTTAATTACCAGTGAGGTAATAACCCATGTAAGACTGTATCTACCCATGGTGGCCACTTGGTTCCTAGATAGATACTTATGTCTGTAGAAGCTGGAGATGGCTACTGTGGCAGGCTGGGGTTCATGGAAGGTGGTAGATAGGATTCTTAAGGTTCTTGGGTTCTGTGCACACTGTCTCTGGTAATTAATCACTTATCAGAAGCCCTGTCTCTGAACACAGCTGCAATGGGGACCATGACTTCTACACATAAGACTTTGGGGAATATTCCACATAAACCTTCACAGGGACAGATCTCAGGATTCACCCCCCTTTAGCGCCGTTCCCAGGGTCCACAGGCTTTCCTTCTGCACTTGCTAAATCATGCACCTGTACCTATTCTCTGAGCTATGGTGATCCCCATCTGTGACACTCTTATCCAAGGGGCTTATTTGAATCACATGGGGAATCTTGAGCACCAACTGGCACAAATGGACTGTTTCTCTTGCCGCCATCACTTTAATGTAATCATTCCCATTTCTACCCATGTTCAGTAAATTTAATTAGTGTTGAAAAGCAGCTTATTTGGCAAGATGATCAGTTTTTAACCTGGGTAAATGACTTTCTTTATGACTATAAATTAAGCACGTTATATCCTTTTCATGCGTCGCGGTCGTCCTCATAAATACTGCAGGCAGTTGCTCGCAGTCTCACTTGGTTACCTTTCCCATTACTGTTTTATCATCATCCTGGTAGGAGTGGGGAATTCATTCTGTTTTAATGACAAGAAGGAGGTAGTGGTGAGGGGCTTGCTTAATGAGGAAACCACCCGTTGGTCAGCATCGTGGCTGTGTCTGGGGATCAGATTCCGGGCCTGCCCTGCATAGGGATTCTCAGCTCACCATGGGGCCGGCTGTCAACAGCCTCTGTGAAGGGAGCTCCCAGGGCTGTAGAACTCCTTTTGTCTTAATTGCAAATAATTAGGAATCAAATATTTGCCGACAGTTGATTTCCATATCAGAGAGAACCTGAGTGTTCTCGAGGAAGTCCGTGGCCACAGGTTGGCACAGATGTTTTCTTAACACTGACATCTTGGGGCAAGGCCTAAGGGAAGGTGGCAGGTGTCCCACCTGCAAGCTGGGATCTGGGCATTGGACGCCCTGCATGTGGCCCTAGTCCTCAGAAATGTTCACTGAAATCTGGACATAGGGGCATTTCAAAGGAAAGCATCAGGTAGAGCAGACTCCCTGGTCTGTGATGAGCAGGGTCTAGATTGACTGCCTGGCTGGATTTGGTGGTCTCTGAAGCCCCTCTGCTCTATCTCTCCAGAACTCTTTCCCTTTACTGCCAAAGGCACACCTTCAGGGATACTCTCTACTTCTCGCCTCCATCCTTCCACTTCCCTCCTGCCCCCAGGGGAAGGAAAAGGAGATGCACCTGCCCAAAGTCATAGCATGTGGTGCCCCATCACCCCAGTCCTAATCTGGTGTTGAAACAGAGGCACTGAATCAGTGTTAAAGAGATCAAGTCAAAACTTATGTTTCTTAAAAGCTGAGTACCCTGGGGCCATTCAAGGACAAAAGCCTAGCCCCTGTGGGGCCTCCTGAGGCCAGCATGTGGAACAGACCCTCTGGGAGGGAACAGCTGAACTCAAGGGCAAGTTGGAGCTGATCTAACCAGAAGGAGAGCGCAGTGGGGATGGGCACAGCCAGAGCAAAAGCCCACAGTGGACTCTGGAGGCCAGAGGCTCAGAGAGGAGGCTCTGACACTTCAAAGAGGGGTGATTAGCAGGTTCCCATCCTATCTGCACAGGGAAGTTTATTAATACAGTCTTCCAACAGCAATGCTTTATGTCCTCACCCCATCTTGGGAAACAAAAGCTGATATTTCTAGAACTGTGTTAATTTCTTCAAGTAGCTACCAGCATTTTGCTGGGTAACCCGTTTCCCAACAACCCAGGAGAATCGTGCTCATCAAACACATTGTGGCAATGCAGCCAGAAGCCCTGTGAGGAGGGGGCTTGCAGTTCAGAGACCCCCCTACCAAGACTCTGCCTTCAGCCACTTCCCCCATTCCTGCTCACCAGTGGCGATCCTCCACCCGCAGGCTGCAGAGCCCCCGGAGTACAGCCTTCCTGTGACAGGTGACATGCCAACAATTAGCAAAGTGGATAAAGGAGACTCACAGGCCCCTGCTCAGGATCTGCACTTTTATACTACACAGAGATATGTTGACCTTCTAGTTTATTACGATTCAAGAAAAAGTCAATATTTCTTAGCTTGCCATGGCTGGAGGAATTTAAATGAGTTATTGAATCAAGCAGTTAATCTGCTGATAACTGATTTTTTTCCTTTCAAATCCATAATGATGAAAAGCAGACTTAACCAAAAACAAGAAAAGGAGGATTCTTTTTTCCCTTAGACATTTCAATCCCATGGGGCAGGAACTGGGGCTAAAGGCTCAGCACCGACTATCAAAGCTATTCTGTTTTGCTGAGTATTTTGAAGATTCAATTAAAACGTAAAGCAAAGACTTCTGCAGCCATCTGCATTCATGTTTTAATTGTTCGTATTTTGATATCTCTTTATAAGTCTCAACTTTCCATCTGCTACTATTAATGGCACATGGCAATCATCTAATTTTCTGAACTCCTCTAAAGAAGTTTAACATTGGTTGGTGATATCTGTTTGGCCTTTCATGTATTTATGAGTGCCCTTGTGGAAAAAAGCCCCTGGACTAGCCACCCTGCCCTCTGGGATATGAGCTCTGGGCACTGCTTTCCTGAGATCCTTGTGGGTATGTGTTTGGGTGCAGGGGACACCCAAAGCAATGTGCTGGCCTCCCTACCTACAGCTAGGACACTCTGCTGGAAAGTGCTGGATGGGGGAAAGGCTTCTGGTGGCACTACTGATTATATATATCATGGAGAACCCTGTTGTCCGTGGAGGAAAAGGCCGACATCTGGTCTTCCCACCTAGGCTGCCCTCCCCAACCTCATCCTGAACACTCAAGAGAACACCTCCTGTCTAGACTCTG